>NC_086453.1:141463121-142685621 GCF_028390025.1 Pseudophryne corroboree
ACAATTTGCTTAACTTGCAGCTGGGCCACAAACCAAGATTCAGATGTTACATGGGGGGCAACAAACCCAGATTCAGATGTTACATGGGGGCAACAAACCCTGGCTGAAAGACAGCAAACTCAAATTCAAATGTTGTGCGATGAGTTAAAAGCGCTTAAAAAATCTGAGCCAGAGTGGGAAAGGCTACTAAAGCTTACCCCAATGGATGATATAGAGGCATTCCTTTGCATGTTTGAGCGCACAGCCACGCGGTTGGGATGGCCTGCGGAGGAATGGTCTGACAGGCTGGCTCCCTGTTTAACAGGGGAGGCACAGTGGGCTTATGTGGACATGACTGTGGCTAAGGCATGCTCCTATCCTGGCCTGAAAAAGGCTACACTGGATAGCATTGGAGTGACGGGGCCCAGCAAAGTCCAGGAATTCCATGACTGGCGGCTGGAGGGCTCTGAGCCTCCCAGAATTCAGCTGGCCAAACTAGCCCAACTGGCAAGGGCCTGGTTGCAGCCCAAAAAAACTCAGCAGTACATATTGTGGAGGTAGTCGCACTGGACCAGGCTATGCAGGGGTTAGACCGCTCGGTGCAGCAGTGGCCCCTTTAGGCTGACCCCCAGACATTTGAGGAGTTGGCAGTGGTGATTGAGCGACACCTGACGCTGGGAAAGCTGAATAAAGCCAGGTCAGGATACGGGCCTCCACCTAAACCCAGAACTCAGGTCCCAGTAGTTAAACCAAAGGCTCCGCCTCCCTTGGTGTGCTTTGAGCGTGGTGAGCCTGGTCATGTGTGGCGGGACTACCTGAAACAGGGCGAGCCGATGGATTGCAGTGCGGGAAAAACGGCTCGGCCGTTGGTCAGCACGGCGGCGGTGGGGGTATCCCAAGCAGAGTCCTCCCTGTTCCGGGTGCAGGTACAGGTGGAAAACCGGGAGATTTGGGCCCTGGTGGATACCGGTAGTGAGTTCACTATTGTCGCGGCCAACGTGGTTCCTCTGGGAGCTGACAAGGTCCAGCCTCCTGTCAGGGTGTTGTGTGTCCATGGCGATGTGGAGGAGTGCCCACGTGTCTGCTTACCCCTTACAGTTCAAGTTCGGTCGTTAAAGATGGTAGCGGCGGCGACCTCCAGACCCCCGTATCCGCTGATCCTGGGCCGGGACTTTCCATTGCTGCAGGAGCTGATTACCTGGCATGCTACCATCAAACCATCAACAACCGAAACAACTCAGAAGCCAGAGACCAGAGACTACTAAAGTTTAGCATCCGGGACAGAGGCTGCCGGTCCCAAACCACCCCAAGAGACTGAGTCCAAGGCCCATTGGAACCCAATTGGTGAGAAGATATCACTGCAGGACTTTGGGAGAGATCAACGCGATGACAGCAATTTGGTATACGCCTTTGAGACTGTTAAAGTAGTTAACGGCAGGGTAGTTGATGCTTTACCATCAGAGGGTGTACCATATTTTGTTTTGAAAGATGATTTGCTGTATCGTGTCACTACTTTACAAGGGAAAAAGGTAGATCAGCTCTTGGTTCCCCGAAAACTGGAGCGGTTGGTATTAGAAGCTGCCCATACGCATTTGTGGGGTGGCCATCTAGGGGAGGAGAAAACACTCCAACGCATCCAGTTAAGGTTCTTTTGGCCGGAATCTATGCTTCCGTTAAGAGGTATTGTCAGGAATACCCAGTCTGCCAGAGGACAGCCCCACGGCCAGAGTTTAGAGCTCCATTGGTACCCCTCCCTATCATTTCCATACCTTTTGAGTGGATTGGTATGGATCTGATAGGGCCAGTGGAAAAATCAGCTTGAGGGCACCAATACATATTGGTGGTAGTTGATTATGTCTCCAGGTACCCAGAGACTATACCCCTGCGCAAAATGAAATCTAGCACTATTGCCAGAGAACTACTAACCATGTATACTCGCTTAGGAATACAGAAAGAGGTCTTAACGGACCAAGGTACACGTTTCGTGTCTAAACTCATAAAATATTTATGGCGGTTGTTAAACGTAAACAGGATTGCCACCTCCGTGTACCACCCACAGACAGATGGCCTGGTAGAAAATAGGATTTCAATTACCTACCGGTAAATCTTTTTCTCGTAGTCCTTAGAGGATGCTGGGGTTCCATTTAGTACCATGGGGTATAGACGGGTCCCTTGGGAGCCATGGGCACTTTAAGAGCTTAATAGTGTGGGCTGGCTCCTCCCTCTATGCCCCTCCTACCAGACTCAGTCTACAAACTGTGCCCGAGGAGACGGACATACTTCGAGAGAACGAAATACACAGATAGTGGTGAGAATCACACCAGCTCACACCGAAATGAAAAACTATGCTGACCAGCATGCAACATGGAGAAATCATGATAATCAGCATGCAACATGGAGAAATCATGCAAACCAGTATGCAACTTGAAGAAATCAAGCGAACGAGCATGAAACGTGAAGAAACCATGCCAACCGGCATGCAACATGAAAGAAACCATGCTAACCAGCAGGAACATGGAGAAACCATGTTAACTAGCATGCAACATGAAGAAGAAACCATGCTAAGCAGCACGCAACATGAAGACACCATGCTAACCAGCAGGAACTAGAAGAAACCATGCTAATCAGTAGGAAAGAGGAAGAGCAACAGCTGAACCAATACTTAACCAAGTAACAATGCAGGAAACGAAGCGCTGGGCGGGTGCCCAGCATCCTCTACGGACTACGACACAAGGATTTACCGGTAGGTAATTAAAATCCTATTTTCTCTTATGTCCTAGAGGATGCTGGGGTTCCATTTAGTACCATGGCGATGTACCAAAGCTCCAAGTATGGGAGGGAGAACACTGAGGCTCCAGCAGAACAGAGTAACCAAACTTAAACTCCTCAGAGGCCAAAGTATCGAACTTGTAGAACTTAGTTAACGTGTTCGACCCAGACCAAGTAGCTGCCTGGTAAAGCTGCAAAGCCGAGATACCCCGGGCGGCCACCCAGGAAGAACCAACCTTACGGGTAGAGTGGGCCTTAACAGAACTTAGAAGCAGGACACCCATCCTTGTTGAGATCATAAAGGACAAATAGAGCGTCCGACTTTCTGTGACGGGAAGTTCTCTTCTCATAAATCTTCAAAGCCCTCACAACGTCCAAAGACTTTGAGGTAATTGAGGTGTCAGTTCACTGGCACCACCATAGGTTGGTTGATATGAAAAGCCGACACAACCTTTGAAAGAAATTGCTGGCGCGTTCTGAGCTCAGCTCTATCCTCATGGAAAATCGAGTAGGGGCTCTTGCATAACAATGCCCCCAAATCCGACACACGTCTAGCAGATGCCAATGCCTACAGTGTGACCGCCTTCCAAGTAAGAAACTTGATGTTCACCTCCTGTAAAGGCTCGGACTAATGCGACTGCAGGAACTGCAGCACCACATTAAGATCCCAAGGTGCCGTAGGAGGCACAAAGGGTGGTTGGATGTGCAGAACCACTTTCACGAAAGTCTGAGCCTCAGGAAGGGCATCCAGTTGTTTCTGGAAGAAAATGGACAAGGCCAAAATCTGGACCTTTATGAAGCTCAAGCGTAGGCCCACATCCAGACCTGCTTGCAGAAAGAGGAGAAACCGTCCCTGTTGAAACTCCACCGTAGGAAATATCTTGGATTCACACCAAGACACATACTTTTTCCAAATCCGATGGTAATGTTTAGGCGTTACTCCCTTCCTGGTCTGTACCAGGGTAGGAATGACCCTTTTCAGAATGCCCTTCCGAGCTAAGATCTGGCGTTCAACCTCCATGCCATCAAACATAGCCGCGGTAAGTCTTGATAAGCGAACGGTATAAGATCCTCACGAAGAGGAAGAGGCATCGGATCCTCCAGTAGTAATTCCAGAAGATCTGTTTACCAAGCCCTTCTTGGCCAGTCCAGAGCAATGAGGATCACCTGAACTCTTGTTCTTTATATTACTTTGAGAATTCCTGGGATGAGTGGAAGTGGATAGAACACATACACTGACTGGAACACCCATGGAGTTACCAGGGCATCCACCGCCACTGCTTTGTGGGTCTCTTGACCTGGAACAGTACCTCTGAAGCTTCTTGTTCAGGCGAGAGGCTACCATGCCTATCTGAGGTACACCCCATTGGCTTGTGACCTCTACGAATACCTCCGGATGGAGGACCCATACTGCTGGAAGGAGATCGTGTCTGCTGAGGAAGTCCGCTTCCCAGTTGTCCACTCCCGGAATAAAGATTGCTGACAGCGCCACTGTGCGATTTTCTGCCCAGAGGAGGATTCTTTTTACCTCTGACATTGCAGCTCTGCTCTTCGTTCCACCCTGTCGGTTTATGTAGGACACCGCCGTTACATTATCCGACTTAACCTGAATGGCCTGAACTTGAAGAAGATGTGCCACTTGTAGAAGGCCGTTGTACCTGGCCCTTAGCTCCAGAATTGTTATCGGAAAGATGGATTCCAGACTTGACCACTTTCCTTAGAAGTATTCCCCTTGGGTGACAGCTCCCCAACCTCTGAGACTTGCATCCGTGGTTAGAAAGATCCAATTCCGAATCCCGAACCTGCGGCCCTCGAAGGTGAGTAGTTTGCAGCCACCAGAGGAGTGAAATCCTGGCTTTTGGCGACAGGCGTATTCGCTGGTGCATATGAAGATGAAATCCCGACCATTTGACCAGGAGATCCAGTTGGAAAGACCGTGCAAGGAATCTTCCATACTGTAGAACCTCGTAGAAGGCAACCATCTTCCCCAGAAGGCGAATGCACAGATGAACTGATACCCGGGCTGGCTACAGGACATCCCGAACCATTGATTGGATCACCAATGCTTTCTCCACCGGTAGAACCACCCTCTGCATTTCCGTGTCGAGAATCATCCCCAGGAAGGAATGCCTCCTTGTTGGCTCCAAATGTGAAATTGGAAGCTTCAGGATCCACCCAAGATCCCCAGACAGTTGATTTGAGAGAGCAACACTCTGTAACAACATTCCCTGGACGATGTTAAGGTCATCCAGATACAGAATTATGTCCACACCTGGTTTGTGGAGCAGGAGCATAATTGCTGCCATGGCCTTGATGAACACCCCGGTGTTGCATAGAAGCCAAGTGCAGTATTTGAAACTGGAAGAGACATAGTTGTAGTGCAACCTTAGACAGAAGCGGCCAGATTGGAATGTGAAGGTACGCACTCCTTTTATCCCAGGATACCAGGAATTCCCTTATATCTCGACCAGAGATCACCACTCTCAGGCTCCATCCTGAATTGAACACTCACCAGTAGGGGTTCAATGACCTTAGGTTTGAATAGTAACCCCTGTGACGTAAATGAGGTGGGACTGGAATAATGACATTGTTTGACAAATGTTAGAATAGCTTCCAGCAGTATTGTACTTTCAGCCTGAGAAGCTAGTAAGCCTGATTTGAAGAATCTGTGAGGCAGTAGTACTAGAAACACCAGTCTGTACCCCTGGGCAGAATAACGTTTCCCAGGGGACTAGGCAGGATATCGCCTAGATGTTTTACTGAAATCTTTTTAATCTCTCTCGCACCTGCTTGATCCCCAGGCAGTGAGGTCCACCGTCAAAATGAAGGATTCGAGAACACCAAACCCGAAATACATTCCTAGGAACCTGGCGGTGCAGGTTTTCTGGAATTTCCCCAACGTCCTCTAAAGGAAGTGTAGGAACCCTTGGATTTATGTGTAAACCTTGCGGTTGGAAGGGAGTGCAGTATAGGTGTAGGATCTAATTTCCTGGTCTGTGCAGCTGCGGAAGGAAGATATGGCAACTTACCCACAGTTGGCTCGGATATTCTCGTATCCCGAGCATTCCAACAGGGCCTCACCCGTGAAGGGCTGACTCACCATACCTTTCTTGGATTCTGTATCCGCAGTCCATTGGTGTAGCCACCGTCCCCTGCGTGTCGAAACTGCCAAAGCAGTAGTCCATGCATTATGCAGGCCAATCTTCTTCATGGCGTCCAGCCGTGAAGCCTATAGAATCCTGTATGTGACATAGAAACAAGTACATATCACTCCAACACGTAGAATCTAAATCATCAAGTAAGGAGCCTGACCACGTTACAATATCTCCAGAGATCTACGCAATAGTGGGTCTCCGAGTCACATCTGCAGCAGTGTACAGTATTAGAGATTAGTCTCAATCTGCGATCAGCCTTTATGGAGGTTGTAACAGGTACATGTAACACAACCATTGACCTTTGACAATTTAGACCTCTATAGCAGGGCTGGCCAAACCGGTTCTCGAGATCTACCAACAGTTCATGTTTTCCAGGCCTCCTGGAGATCTGTAGAATTTTCATTTAGGAATGAACGCATCACATCTTAATTAGTAATGACTACACCTGTGCACCAGCTAGGTGGTCTGGAAAATGTGAACCGTTGGTAGATCTCGAGGACCGGTTTGGCCAGCCCTGCTCTGTAGGGATGTGGATAATAATTCTGGGTGTACTCAGTTTTTTCCAAATAAGGAGTTTAACGCCCTAAACAGTGGGAAGGCATTTATTATATAATATTCCTCATCCCTAATAGCCTCAAACATATGTTGCCCCCTTATATGCCATGCATTATATGGGCAAGTGTACGCTTGTTAGGGTACTTAAGTAGGGCGAGAGGCACAGCTGTGGGATTTTAATCCCCAGACTACTCCAAAACTGCGGTTTCTTCCCAGTATGGGATATATTTAAAAAATATAAATCAAAGTACAGTGTACACCTTATGGAGGCCACCCCAGAGGAACTGCTACTGAAGCCTGAGAATTTGTACAGTTTTGAGCATGGTATAGACTCCCCAGGAGAAGATATACATTCTACAGTACAGGACAAAGTCCCTTAAATATGGTAAATTGGTTTACACACACACAGGAAAATGTCTGCACAGTTTCCCCTCAGAATACCTTCAGAGAGTCACAGAGTATAAGAAGCCAGCTACACAGCGCCCCAGTAGGCAGTTATGATGACAAAACGGCCGGCACTGACTGAGTAACCTTAATAGGATAAACAGTTCATAAATTTACACTCCCCCTCCGTCTATAACCCTGGTACCTCAGAGGATAGCTGGAGTTATGTGGAGGGCAGCGCTCTCTGTCAGCGTTCTGATGCGTCTGCAGGGAGAAAATGGTGCTGCCGAGTGCTGGATCCGCTCTGAGGAGAAGTCCGGCCCCCTGTAATGGCGCGTCTTCCCACACTTAGGTGATTATACTGGCCTGAGGTAATGTTCTGCTGGCAGTGGGATTAGCCCCTGATAGCTGTAGTTCACCAGTGTAGGGTGATTGCGCTGGCCCAGGACGCCCCACACAGCACGGTACACAGTGTGGCGCTGAGCCTTCCGGAGCGCAGCCTGTCAGAGCTGCGCTCCCACCCTTGTGCCACCATTCCCGCCGGTGACCCGCTTCCGGGTCGACGGTGCTATACTCACCACTTTTCTTTCTTCTGGCTCTGTTAGGGGGTGGCGGCCGTCCGGTTGAGCTCCTCTATGGGAGACAGCCCAGAGGGATTCTAGATCTCTTAAAATAAGGGTGGGAAGAACAACCATGCCAGGACCCTAACGTCATTGTTTGTGGCCCAGTTATACGGCCGTCTAAGCCAGATTGAGTTACTACTAAACAAACACATGGAAAGGGCCAAACAACATCAGAAACAGAGGTATGACGTCACCTCAGTCAACTTGTCCTTTAACCCGGTAGACAAAGTGTTAGTGTTGGTGCCCACCACAGAAAGCAAGATGTATGCACAATGGCGGGGCCCCTATGAGATCATCGAGGCAGTGGGACCGGTCAATTACAGGGTCCGACAGGAGGGTAGAAGGAGGGAGGTACAAGTCTACCATGTAAACCTGTTAAAACCCTGGAAAGAAACTGCCAATCGGCCCACTTTGGTAGCTAAAAAGATTTCAGAATGCCAGGTACCCATTGAAGTCACGCTTACTCCTGAACAGAAACGGGAAGTGGTGAACTTGGTGAAATGCTACCAAGATGTGTTTTCTGTCATTCCAGGAAAGACACAGATCATCAAACATGATGTTGTGACTCCATCCGGGGTGGTCATTAAACAGAGGCCATAGCGCATACCCGAAGCAAAGCAGGCAGTGGTAAAGCAGGAGGTGGAAGAGATATTACGCCTAGGGGTTATAGAGGAATCTACCAGTTAGTGGAATAATCCAATTGTCCTAGTACCGAAGCCTTCAGGTGCCTTACGGTTCTGCAATGAATTCCGTAAATGAAATCAAGTGTCCCGGTTTGATTCTTACCCTATGCCCCGGGTTGATGAGTTGGTAGAAAATTTAGCCAATAGTAAATATCTCACTACACTTGATTTGACAAAAGGGTTATTGGCAGATTCCGTTAACAGAACATGCTAAGGCAAAAACAGCCTTCTCTACCCCAGAAGGCTTATTCCATTATAAAATGCACCCATTTGGTTTACATGGTGCCCCAGCAACCTTCCAGAGAGCTATGAATAAGTTGGTGCGGTCCCACAGGGAATATGCGACTCATATTTAGATGACATTGTTATTTTCAGCTCTGACTGTGAGTCACACCTACCAAAGGTAGAAGCCGTTTTACAGTCTCTACGGGCACACAGGTTTACCGCCAACCCTAAGAAATGTGCCATTGGTACATTGTGGGCAGAGGACAGGTTAAACCTCAGCCTAGTAAGGTAGAAGCAGTCCTCACCTGGTCTAGACCTAAATGTAAATCACAACTTAGGACTTTTCTTGGTTTGGTCGGATATTATCGCAGGTTCATTCGAGATTTCGTTGCTAGAGTGGCTCCACTAACCGAATGTCTAAAAAAACAATTCCCAGACAAGATAACGAGGTCTAGACCAGTGGAAACTTCTTGGCAGGATTTAAGACTAGCTTTGTGCACTGAGCCTGTCTTGCAAGCTCCTAACTTCAAAAAGCAATTTGTGTTACAAACGGATGCCTCTGGGACAGGATTAGGAGCAGTCCTATCCCAAGAGGTAGATGGAGAGGAGAAGCCCATCCTCTACCTTAGCCGTAAATTATTGCCCAGGGAGTGCAGGTACTCAACTGTAGAGCAGGAGTGCTTGGCCATTAAATGGGCAGTTGAGTCATTAAGGTATTATTTATTGGGACGAGAGTTTTTGATGGTCACAGACCATGAACCCTTACAGTGGATGCATACAAACAAAGAGGTGAATGCTTGTGTGACCCGTTGGTATTTGGCTTTGCAGCCATTTAAGTTTGAGGTGAGGCATCGTCCGGGGAAACAGCACCTCAATGCCGATGTCCTTTACAGGAGGTTTGTTGGTCCTGTTCCTCCAGGCAACCCTATGGTGAAGCTAGGGGAGGAGGAAAAAGGCGAGGGGGGTGACCACTGGAAGGTAGTGGAATGCTGTGTACATGGGTGGATGACACAGGTAGGGGTGGGTGAGGTAGAGAGCTCGCCTGAAAATAGTGTAGCTTCACCAGGGTTGTTGAAGCTAAGGGGGGAGGAGTGTGGCAGAGACAGCATTTTTCCATGTGAAAGTAATGTGGGGGATCCAGACCAGGTTTTGGAAGCTGTAGCAGAATCCAAGGTGTGTGATCAGCAGCACCTGGGATTTCCTGATATATGGGTTTCCAGGGCAGAGTCACCTTGCTCTTGACGATGGAATAGCTACCCAAGTGATAGGCCGGGTTGTGTGGGTTAGACTAGGGACCACTGGAGCCTATCAAAAGTCTGCTATGCTGAGAGTGCCTGTATGCTACTGCCTGTAATACTGACTGCATATGGACTCAACTTGCATTGTGGTGACCTGCTGTTCAAAATAAACACCGAAAGTGATCATCTGAGTCCCCGTATTTGTGATCCTTGTTTCTCTCTCTCTCTCTCTCTCTCTCTCTCTCTATATATATATCTATCTATCCACACACACACACACACACACACACACAATCATATATATATATATATATATATATATACATACATACACACACACATATACACACACACACACACACACACACACACACAATCATATATATATATATATATATATATATATACATACATACACACACACATATACACACACACACACACACACACACACACACACACACACACACACTGTATACATATCTACATGTATGTAGATATATAAAATTATATAGTCCTATGTTCACTAATGCCCACCATAAAGACTTTGCATACTGTTCCTTTAAGATCCAGGTGAGGAGTAGGGCACACACGGTATTGCTGCGAGGAACATATTTTATTGAACAGAATTTAAGTTTGGAGACAGATATCAGAACAAGGAGCAGGGAAAGTAGAACGTACTGTAATCTCCCTCATACCTGCTTCAGTTAGTCCCAGTGATCTCTATGCCACTATCCAACAATCCTTTGTTCTCTCATCAGAAATCAAAGATGGAATAAAAATGGAAATAAATATAGCCCTATGCACGTAGGGCCTAATTCAAGGTTGATTGCAAAACCATTTGCACTGTAGGTGGGGCAGATATAACATGTGCAGAGAGAGTTAGATTACCTCTACAGATCATTGCTCTGGTCCTCTACAGACATCCCTCCTCTCCTCCTGCATGCCTCCTGAAGTCTCAATATGACCAACCAACATGCTCATTACCCCCCATGAAAGTATAGTAAGGGCATGTTCTGGCAGGTACTCTCAAATTAAGACAACCATAGGCCCCAAAAAGTCTCAAATGCAGCCTTCTGAGGGGTCTGACTTGCATCTGCTCTAGCCTTGGTGTAAGTGTAAAATTTATAGGGATGACTATGAAACTACTATGATATTTGCATCCAATTGGTCACAAATCAAAAAAGCACACCCATTTATTCGAATATATGAAAACAGCAGGAGCAGAGCTTACAAATACATTTTACACAGCAAGGAGCCGTCATTACTAAGAAATAAAGACTGGTTCATGAACACATGGGGAAAGGAGAAGCCTGCACATATATTTCTAACTTCCACCTGCTTCGCAGAGCAGCTCACTTGGGTACTTATTAACTACGCAATCTGGCCATTATCTTTAATATATTTCTATTGTAGGTCTACAGTCACAATCCAGTCTTCTTTCATCCAGGTATGACAAAGGGAGGGAGTTGCAGCCAAGGTGAGGGAGTCAGAGCTTGAGATTTGCAGATATGACTGTAAATTGGCCACAGAAGTAAGTCACAAAAAAAAAGGAGATATGGTATAACTTACCATGGTTAAATCTCTTTCTGCAAGGTACACTGGATTCCACAGGGAATAACATCAGGGTGTAGAGTTGGATCTTGATCCGAGGCACCAACAGGCTAAAGCTTTGACTTTCCAGGATGCCTTGCACCACCTCCTCTATATCCCCACCTCCAGGCACTGGAGCTCAATTTTGTTAACCAATCCAATGGAGTAGCATGTAAAAGAGACAATAGTTGTTAGCCACATAGACCCACATTTTCACGACAGGAGAAGGTACCAGCGGCTAATGCCATACAAATCCAAAGAAGCTAAGTGCATCAGGGTGGGCGCCCTGTGGAATCCAGTGTACCTTGCAGAAAGAGATTTAACGATAGTTAGTTATACCATAAATCTTCTTTTCTGCAGCGGGATGCACTGGTATTCCACAGAGAATAACATGGGGGATGTCCTAAAGCAGTTCCTCATGGGAGGGGACGCACTGTAGCGGGCACAAGAACCCGGCGCCCAAAGGAATCATCCTGGGAGGCGGAAGTATCAAAGGCATATAAACCTAATGAGCGTGTTCACTGAGGACCATGTAGCCACCTTGTACAAGTCTTCGAGGGACGCGCCACGGCGGGCCACCCAAGAAGGTCCAACAGACCAAGTAGATGGACCTTGATAGCAGCAGGAGCTATAAGACCAGCATGCGCATAAGCTTGTGCAATCACCATTCTAATCCATCTGGCCAAAGTTTGCTTATTCCCAGGCCAGCCACGCTTGTGAAAGTCAAAAAGGACAAACAGAGAATCAGCTCTCCTTAGAGAAGCAGTTCTCTTCACATAGATACAAAGAGCCCGTACCACATCCAAAGACCGCTCTTTGGAAGACAAACCAGGAGAGATAAAGGCCGGAACCACAATCTCTTGGTTAAGGTGGAAAGATGACACCACCTTAGGTAGATAGCCAGGGCGAGTTCTAAGAACCGCCCGGTCACGATGAAAAATCAGAAAGGGTGACCGACAGGGTAAGGCACCCAAGTCTGAAACCCGTCGAGCAGAGGCAATAGCCAGCAAAAATAAGCCATTTAAGGTCCACAGACTCAAGAGGCTCAACTGGAGACTCTTGTAGGGCATTGAGAGCAACCGACAGATCCCATGAAGCCACAGGAGGAAGATAGGGCGGGTGAATCCCTAAAACACCCTGAGTGAAAGTATGAACATCAGGCAGAGACGCAATTTTTCTCTGAAACCACACCAAGGCTGGAATATGAACCTTGAGGGAGGACAGATGAAGGTCTAAGTCTAGGCCTTGTTGCAAAAAAGCCAACACTTTGGCAGTACTGTACTTGTATGCATCAAAATTCTTAGCCGCACACCAGGTGAAGTAAGAATTCCAGACCCTATTATATATCCGAGCCGACGCTGGTTTACAGGCTTTCAACATAGTCAGAAAATCCTTTGGCCCTCAGGAGTGAAGCTTCAAGAGCCAAGCTGTCAAAGCCAGTCTGGCCAGATCCTGGTAGACACAAGGGCCCTGAACGAGGAGGTCTAGGCATTGCGGAAGCAGAAGAGGACCCTCTATCGAGAGACCCTGCAGGTCTGAGAACCAATGCCATCTGGGCCACGCAGGAGAGATTAGAAGCAGTATTCCTCCTTCTTGCTTGAACTTCCTTATCACTCTGAGGAGGAGTGACACCGGAGGGAACACGGCAGCTGAAAGTTCCATGGAATTGCCAATGCATCCACGAATGCTGCTTTAGGATCCCTTGTCCTTGCTTTGAAGACCGGAACCTTGTGATTGTGTCGAGACGCCATCAGGTCTACATCTGGTAGGCCCCACTTGTCCACTAGGAGTTGAAAGACTTCCGGATGAAGACTCCACTCTCCGGCGTGTACGTCCTGATGACTGAGGAAGTCTGCTTCCCAGTTGAAGACCACCGGAATGAACACTGCCCATAAGGCTGGTAGATGGCGTTCCGCCCATTGAAGACTCATTGACACTTCCATCATTGCCATGCGGCTTCGCGTGCCGCCTTGATGATTTATGTACGCCACCATGGTGGCGTTTTCCGACTGTACTTGCACAGGCCTGTTCTGTTCCAGAGGCCGGGCAAGTTTCAGAGCATTGAACACTGCCCGCAACTCCAGAATATTTATTGGGAGGAGAGGTTCCTCCCAGGTCCACCGACCCTGAAGAGAGTGTTGCTCCAACACCGCGCCCCAACCCCGCAGACTGGCATCCATTGTTAGGAGGACCCAGTTGGAGATCCAGAAGGGATGACCCCTGCTCAATTGTCGATCCCATAGCCACCAGCTCAGTGACAGACGAACCTCCGGAGTCAAGGAAATCATGTGAGATCTGATCCGTTGAGGCAGGCCATCCCATTTGGCAAGGATTAGCTTCTGCAGAGGGAGAGAGTAAAATTGAGCGTACTCCACCATGTCGAAAGCCGACACCATGAGGCCTAGTACTTGCATCGCCGAGTGTATCGACACTTTTGGGCGAGAAAGGAAGCATCGTATCCTGTACTGAAGCTTCAGGACTTTCTCTGGAGACAAGAACAAGCATTGGTTGTGTGTGTCCAGTAGTGCCCCCAGGTGCACCATGCTCTGAGAAGGGACCAGTGAGGACTTCTTCCAATTGATGAGCCACCTGTGTGCTTGTAGGAATTGGACCATCAGTTCCAGATGATGGATGACAACCTCTGGGTAGCTCACCAGGATCAGCAAGTCGTCCAGATACGGCAGGATCCTGATACTTTGCAGACGGAGAATGGCCGTCATGACTGCCATAACCTTGGTGAAGATCCGAGGAGCTGTAGTCAGTCCAATGGGCAAGTCTTGGAATTGATAATGTAAGTTGCCAATAGCAAACCACAGATACTGCTGATGCGACACGGCAATAGGTATGTGTAGGTAAGCATCCTGTATGTCCAGGGATACCATATAATCCTTAGGCTCCAAAGCCAGAACAATAGAGCAAAGAGTTTCCATACGGAATTTGGAGACCTTCATAAACTTGTTCAAAGATTTGAGGTTGAGAATGGGCCAGGAGGATCCATTCTGTTTCCAAACTAGGAACAGCGTTGAATAGAACCCACTGCCCCTCTGAGACAGAGGCACCGGCACTGTCACTCCTATGCCCAGGAGGGATTGCACCACCAAATGTACAGTTTTTGCTTTTAATGGATCTGAAGAGATAACCGTCGAGCAAAACCTGTGAGGGGAACATTTTCTGAAAGAGATGGCGTATCCACGAGCGACGACTTCCCTCACCGAGGCATCTGAAGTGGTCTGTAACCATACCTGGGTGAATCGCAGAAGTTGGCCTCCCACCCTGGGGTCCCCCGGGTGGAGGCCCGCGCCGTCATGCAGCAGGCTTTTCTGGTTTGGAAGTAGGCTGACGGGCAGCCCAAGAACGCTTAGGCTTGGGCTTAGAGGTTTTGGAAGTACGAGCTTGTTTCGGGTACGCCTGACCCTTTGCTTTACTTGGAGGTCGAATGGAACGAAAAGAGGTACTTTTAGCCTTCGGAGCTGAAGGATTAGTACTTGGCAGCAGGGGTGTATCTACCTATTGGCCAGGATGGCACTCGCCAGGGGCGCCAGGCAAGGAGGGGGCGCCGTCTGGCTGTGCCACCCGCGGCCAAAGGATAGAAAAGCAGTACTGTCAGACTGTACCTGGTGAGACTCTGTTACTGCTGGAGCGGCGCCGGTGTCCGTCAGCACCGCATTGTAATAAGACTCAAAATAAACTACAGCAGCCCTTGTTGTTGGGAGCTCCCGGCAGCAAGGGCTGCTGGGAACTGTAGTTTATTGTGAGACTGATTACAAGTGTGGTGCTGCCGGACACCAGTTTGATCACTAGTGCAGTGCGTGGCTGACGGACACTGGCGCCGCGCCGGCAGTAACAGACTCTCACCAGGTACACAGCAATTGTTTTATAGCACAGTGCTATAGATCTATTTGTTGTTGAAGATAATAAAAAAGTGTCAGTGTTTGGGAGAAGAGACTGTAGTACCTGGAAAACTACACGATTTTCATGCATGTTAGATGTAATGTAAGTATGTAGTAACTAGTAAGCGAAAACTTTAACTTGTTGAGTGTAATAAAGAAAATACATATCTTACCTATTTCAAGGCCATGTTAAGGATATGTATATCAATTAATTGTATAATTGATCATTTTATCTTGGAAGCAATGGCACCCTGATGTTTTTTCTAACAGGAAGCACTTCTACCATCCAACTAATGGTGTTTGGTTAATGGCTGGGTCCATTTGAGGCTCATCTCACAGCAGCTCATTAGCATTTAATTTGGGATGCAGTCAAGATGCCAGAGTTTGGCATCCCGGCGGTCGGAAAGCTGACGCCAGCATCCCGAAACTGCTCGGAATGCTGATGCTGGCATCCCAACATAGATAGCGATGCAGAATGCCAAAATCCGGATTGAGTTGGTGCCAAAGACTCCACTGGCAAGCCAGGTAGGAGGGTTAGGGTTAGGCTGCGAGGGCGGGAGGGCTAGGGTTAGGCTGCAGGGAGGGAGATCAGGAAGGGTGGGTTAGGGTTAAGCACCACTGAATAGGCTTTTGGGGGAGGGGGGCGGGTTAATGTCAGGCTGTGGGAAAGGTGGGTTAGGGGGAGGGATGGTGTAACGTGAATACGAGACATTACTGTGCGGTGTAATGTGAATGAGACACTACTGTGTGGCATAATTTGAATTGGAAGTACTATTGTGTCCATTCCCTTCCCCCACAAGACCATGCCCCATTTCCAATACTCACACCTTATTCCAAATGTGTGTGTGTGTGTGTGTGTGTGTGTGGGTGGGGGGAGGCGGGGCAACCACTTACTTTGCCAGGGGCGCTCGGACCCCTAGATACACCCCTGCTTGGCAGACATGCAGTCTTAGCAGACGCTAAGTCAACAACAATCTTGTTCAAATATTCCCCGAATAGTATGTCTCCCTTAAAAGTGATCACCTCCAAAGTATTTTTAGAGTCCAGGTCCACTGACAAGGACCGCAACCACAGAATCCGGTGAGCCAGAATGGACGTAGTAGACGCTTTGGCCGCCAGAACACCAGCTTTAGAGGCCGCCTCCTGAATGTAATGAGAGGCCGTGGTAATATATGAAAGACACTGTCTGACATTATCAGAAAAATTCAGAGGTAGCTCTGCCTCAACAGCTTGAACCCAGGCTTCAAAACCCTTGACAGCCCAAGAAGCTGCTATAGTGGGTCTATGTACGAAACCCGCAAGAGTGTAAATAGACTTCAAGCAACCCTCCACACGCTTATCCGTAGGTTCCTTCAGAGAGGTGACGGTAGTGACAGGCAGAGTAGAAGACAACGCAAGACGAGCGACATGTGAGTCCACCGGTGGTGGTGTTTTCCAATTCTTACTTAACTCTGCAGAGAGGGGATAACGAGCTAGCATATTTTTAGATGGAGAATTTCTTTCCTGGAGAGTCCCAGGATTCCTGACGTATGTCAACTAAATGGTCAGAATGTGGCAAAACTAATTTAATGACCTTCTGACGTTTGAATTTATCAGGTTTCTTAGACGTATCTGGAGTGTCAGTTTCATCATCAATCTGAATAATCAGTTTGATAGCCTCCAATAGGTCAGGAACATCAACCTGTGTTGTAGATTCCCCATCAGAAGCATCTGCATCAGTATCTGATGGGTCAGAAACATGGGTAGATCGGAAACATGGGTAGATTGTGAGGAAGTAGGCCCGCTTAGATGACCCTTTGGTCCTAGGAGGGCGAGGGTTAGGCTTTTGTTTAACCAAGGACTGATTTAATTGCTGTAACTGAGTTGACAGAGTATCCGCCCATGGCGGATTAACTACAGGGACAATATGTGGCTGTAATGGCACAGGAGGTCCCACAGGGGGCATAAGTCTCGTTACTAGAGTAGTCAGTAAATTAGAAAAAGCAGCCCAAGGTGGGTTTTGTTGAGCCACCGGTGCTGCAGACTGAGTAAGGGGTACAGAACCCTCGGTAACCAGACCCTCAGCCGGAATATTTTCCTCAGATAAATCCTCAGCGTCAGAACTGCATGATGCAGGATCAGCCACAGATCTCCCGCCCTGTGTAGCAGACATCATATGGAAACGTAGCCTTAGGGCATAGCAGTACAATATAGTTAGACACAGTACCTGACAAAAAAACCCTGTGCAGCGTGACTGCAAACGCATAACACAAACAGAGAATTTAAGTGGTATATGGTGTCTGAAAAAAACACAGAGAAAAATACAAAACAGTATATCCTGTGAAACACACACACACACACACATATATATATATATATATATATATATATAGGACCCTGACGCACCTAGACTCCCTCAGGGTACAGAATATAGTGATAGCAATATGTGATACACGGAATGGAAACCACACAGCAGCTATAGGCACACACACAGTCACATGTACAATGCAGAAATTATTACACACAACAATAAGACTGCACTGGACTAGTATTACTACATAAAACTAAGTATGTACTGTATACAAATATAACAATGCACAGTAAACACTGGATGTATATACAGTGGCGTCACAAGGCGGGTGCGGGGGGTGCGGCCCGCACCCGGGTGTGACACCTGGAGGGGGTGACACCAAATGTCAGCTCCTCCGTAGTGACAGGACCCAGGTGCTGCAGTGTGAAATTCCGCTACAGCACCCGGCTCCTGTCATAGCAGAGGAGCCGACAGCACACTGAGACCGTCTCTGGGGGAAGCCCAGCATCTCCGGAGATGCTGTGCACGCCCCCAGAGTGACGATACCAGTATCCCCGCGAAGCCACGCCCCCTATCTGTAAAGGCCACGCCCC
This sequence comes from Pseudophryne corroboree, assembly GCF_028390025.1. Lineage (NCBI taxonomy): Eukaryota > Metazoa > Chordata > Amphibia > Anura > Myobatrachidae > Pseudophryne > Pseudophryne corroboree. The sequence goes on from NC_086453.1 coordinate 141,481,099, forward strand.
TTTTTTGCCGCGATCGCGGCAGTACATCAGGGGTGCGCACCGGGTGTCACCACACCTGGTGACGCCTCTGTGTATATAACAGAATACTTGTACTAAATATTCATGTAGTTATGCACTTGTTCTTAACTAACACTGTCTAAACACATGTAGAATACTTAAGTGTCCTGTAAATGCACAGCGCTGATGAGGCAGGCGGCTTTACAGAGGAGACTGTGCCCAGCAGTCCCAGAATTAGTGCAGCTCTGTGTAATGGCGCCCAAGTGCTGACAGGGAGTGAGGGAGAGAGAGAGAGAGGAGAGAGAGAGAGATGCAGCTCAAGGGCGGTAACATCTGCTGTAGTTGGTGCCTTGGGCTGGGGGAGGGGCTACAGGTCAGCGCCTTACCCCCTCTGCTGGACTTCACCAACGGGTACTATGGAGCCTGTAATAAACGGATTTTAGTAAATCCGACCTGTGCTCCTTGCCCTGGTGGATATAGTGGGGTCCCTGTACGGCCATAGTGTCCATGCCAGCAGCGCGGTCCGTCTCCGGAGACCACAGCCGGATCGCGAATTTAGAGGGTCCCACCTGGGGGGCCCTCTCATAGGCAAACGCAGGGGGGGTTCCGGTTGCCCGGAAACCGACCTCCTCTGGGCAAATGACTTAAATTCTGACAACAATAGCAATGGTGTCTATAGTGTTAGATATTAATAATGTATTCCATATAGTATCCATTGTATAAAAAGACCCCAATGTTTACATTAGTGTCCAGGGTCTGTACTAGGGTCTTCTACTGAATCCCCCCCAAACTCCCTCACTTGCTGGAATTTTCCACAGAGAGCGACATTGTGTGTAGCATTTGGAAACCCCCCTCTAGAAATCCTGCGTTTGCCGCTGCCTCTTACCTCCTCCCTAACTTGTGCGGCAACGCAATCCAGGAGAGCAGCGGCGGTATGTGTGCCTGAAGGGAGCGGAGCGCCTCCGCTGTAAGTACCCAACAACCAGCACCGCTGGGGGAGGTGAGGGAGCTGCAGCATGATATGTCAGTGTGACATATAGCATTTAGTGCCTGTGCTGCGGCCCTTGAAGTCTTCATTCTTCTCAGAAAAGCTCTTTTCAGGGCTGCTTAGAGCACTGAAGGCACGAACTTACAAACTAAGCTCCAGTGCCTGGAGGCGGGGATATAGAGGAGGCGGTGCAAGGCATCCTGGGAACAGTCAAAGCTTTATCCTGTTGGTGCCTCGGATCAAGGTCCAACTCTACACCCCGATGTTATTCCCTGTGGGATACCAGTGTACCCCGCTGCAGAAATGCAAATATAGCGATTGCATTTCAAAAATCCTGTATTTTTGTATCCTTATGGCCATCCAGTGTCTCAGGTATTGGTGTCTCTGCTATAGGGGTGAATTTCATAAATCTTAGTTGGACGCCCCCCATGGATATTAATAGAAAAACATACACATTTATGGTATTATGGCAGCCAAGTGAATTAAACATCACCAATATAACCACAAAAGAAATGGAGGTGTCACATCTGGTCGCCTGAACTGTGATGTCTGAATGTTCAGAGAATTATACTTATCTTTTACTATGAATAGGATAATCCTCTTTCTCATTTCAGTCTTCCATTAATAATGAGAGAATAGTTTTTTCATGACATGCAGAAATAAGAATACATGCAATCTAGTGCAGACAATTCATTTCATGTGTCATGTGCTAAGGACTGCTTTGGCAAAGACCACTCAGGTTGAAACAAATTGGCCGCAGAGGAGTGCTGCAGGGCCTTTCCAGAACCAGAGGATATTGGATCCTGAATGATAGCTGAAATACAACCCGGTATATTCCATGATTACAGTCTCTATTTCTCCTGGTAGGAGTCCACCTTCACCTTATGTAGTATAATATTTTATTGGATATTTAGCCCAATGATTATACTAAGGGCTATGTTTTATTGACAATTCATCATTAAAATATTGTTCATTTATACTGCATGAAATTGAAATACATGGATTTCTTTATATTCATTTTTTTTTTTTTAAAGAATAAAATTAAGATTTGGAGCTCATATTTGTGAGCCTGTGTTCTGGACTACTTTTTTGTGATAATCTCATTGCTTGAATATGATTATGTATGAAGTGACTTTTGGTGTCATTTAAGCATGAAAGAAATACATTTGCTTTTGTTTATTTTATTTCCATTAGCATGTGGTCAAAAAAGAAACAAGTGGGATGGGTACTAGATATGAGTAATCCACTAATAGCAGCTGCTACAAGGAGAGTCACTCCTACAACTTAAACATATATAAACACAATCTAGCAGCGCTATGCAGTATTAAAAATATATCTGGATGGATTGCTTTAGCTGTAGAAATAGGTTTTATTGATACAACATGAATATAAGAATATATATATATATATATATATATATATATATAAAAGAATAAAAATGTAAACATAAAAAAATTCATGTATTATGCACCTCTGCTCCTAGTATCAAATATAAAAGTCCAGTCCTGTAAGGGCTTTGCACTTAGATTTACGCTCTATTCTCCTCAGGCAGGCTGTTTTAAAAATAGGATTTTAATTACCTACCGGTAAATCTTTTTCTCATAGTCCGTAGAGGATGCTATGGTCCATTTTAGTACCATGGGGTATAGATGGGTCCACTAGGAGCTACTGGCACTTTAAGAGTTTAATAGTGTGGGCTGGCTCCTCCCTCTATGCCCCTCCTACCAGACTCAGTCTTGAAACTGTGCCCGAGGAGACGGACAACTTCGAGAGAAGGATTTTACACAGATAGTGGCGAGATTCACACCAGCTCACACAAACAAGGCAAACCAAGCTAACTAGCTTGAAACTCAGCAACAGCTGAATAACATTACTTAACCAAGTAACAGGGCCGGCAAGAGAAATCTTGGGGCCCGGTACACCAATTTCTCCGGGGCCCCCCACCCTGCCTTGACTCCCCCCCCCCCCCCTTATAAAGTACAAAGTCGCTGTAAAAAAATTATATATATATATATATATATATATATATACACACACACACACACACACACACACACACACACATATACTGTATATATATATATATATATATATATAAAATATACAGCATATATATTATAATTTATACATATATATTTATACACACACATATATATATATATATATATATATATATATATATATGGTCCTTGTATGGGCGGCATACAAGGACCATATACACAGATGCTGATCTGAGGGGAGGGCACCGGAGCAAGGTGAACGGAAGTCAGGAGTGCCAGGGACATTTTTCACATATATATATATATATATATATGCACACACACACACACACACACACACACACACACACACACACACACACACACATAGAACTCACCATACACACGTTTATATAGAATAATATGGCAGTACCTTGACATAGTATACAGTATGACAGGCTGTGAGGGTGCCATCCAGGCACGTAGGGAGCAGGGTTGGACAGAGGTAGTGCTGCGGGCAGCTGCTATAAGGAGCCCTGACTCACACAGTCAGTGTAGCCTGTGTTTGCTGCTCTGCTGCCCGGCTCTTCAGCGGCAGCGGCAGCAGATCGTCAGACAGGGACGGGGCGGCAGAGAGGCATGCCGCAAGCATAATGAAGGCAACAAATCGAAGACCAACCAGACCAAGCAAGTGATGGGGCCCCCCTGAAGCTCGGGGCCCGGGAGGGTTGTCCCCTTTGACCCCCCCTGTCGCCGGGCCTGCCAAGTAACAACACAGTACTTAACTAAGAACAAAGCCGTACTGAAGCAAGTAACCACTGCAGGATAACGAAGCGCTGGGTGGGCGCCCAGCATCCTCTATGGACTACGAGAAAAGGATTTCCCTGTAGGTAATTAAAATCCTATTTTCTCTTACGTCCTAGAGGATGCATTTTAGTACAATGGGGATGTACCAAAGATCCCAGAATGGGAGGGAGAGTGCAGAGGCTCCTGCAGAACCGACTGACAAAACTTTAGGTCCTCAGAGGCCAAAGTATCGAACTTGTAGAACTTAGCAAACATGTTCGACCCAGACAAGTAGCCGCTTGGCAAAGCTGCAAATCCGAGACACCCCGGGCAGCCGCCCAGGAAGAACCCACCTTACGAGTAGAGTGGGCCTTAACAGATTTTGGACACGGCAATCCTGCAGTAGAATATGCATGCTGAATAGTGAACCTGATCCAGCGAGAAATTGTCTGCTTAGAAGCAGGACACCCAATTTTCTTGGGATAATAAAAGGACAGAGAGTCCGATTTTCTGTGACGAGCAGTCCTCTTCATATAGATCTTCAAAGCCCTCACAACATCCAAGGACTTTGATGTAATTGAGAAAACAGTAGCTACTGGCACCACAATAGGTTGGTTGATATGAAAAGCCTACACAACCTTTGGAAGGAACTGCTGATGCGTCCTGAGCTCAGCTCTATCTTCATGGAAGATTAAGTAGGGGCTTTTACAGGACAAAGCCCCCAATTCCGACAAATGTCGAGCAGAAGCTAAGACCAACAAAGTGACAGCCTTCCACTTGAGAAACTTGACCTCAGCCTCCTGTAAAGGCTCAAACCAATCCGATTGCAGGAAATGCAACACCACAGTAAGATCCCAGGGTGCCGTCAGCACCACAAAGGGAGGCTGGATGTGCAGAACCTCTTTCAAGAAAGTCTGAACCTCATGGAGGGCAGCCAATTGTTTCTGGAAGAAAATGGATAAAGCCGAAATCTGGACCTTTATGGATCCCAAACAAATCACACCTGCTTGCAGGAAGAGGAGAAACCGTAGAAGTTGAAACTCCACCATAGGAAACTTCTTGGATTCACACCAAGACCCATATTTTTTCCAAATGCAATGGTAATGTTTAGACGTTACTCCTTTCCTAGCCTGTATCAGGGTAGGAATAACCTTGCTCGGAATACCCTTCCGGACTAAGATCTGGCATTCAACTTCCATGCCGTCAAACGTAGCCATGGTAAGTCTTGATAAGTGAATGGCCCCTGTTGCAGAAGGTCCTCGCAAAGAGGAAGAGGCCTCGGATCTTCCAGCAGTAAGGCCAGAAGATCCACGTACCAAGCTCTCCTTGGCCAGTCCGGAGCAATGAGAATTGCCTGAACCCTTGTTCTCTTTATGAGTTTGAGAACTCTTGGAACGAGTGGAAGGGGGGGGGGGACACATACACTGATTTGAACACCCACGGTGTTACCAGGGCATCCACCGCCTCTGCTTGTGGGTCTCTCGACCTGGAACAGTACCTCCGAAGTTTCTTGTTGAGACGTGAGGCCATCATGTCTATTTGAGGCACACCCCAACGACTGGTCACCTCTGTGAACACCTCCACATGGAGGCCCCATTCTCCTGGATGGAGATCGTGCTTGCTGAGGAAGTCCGCTTCCCAGTTGTCCACTCTGGGAAGGAAGATTGCCGACAGTGCCACTGCGTGCTTTTCTGCCAAGAGCAGGATTCTTGTTACCTCTGACATAGCAGCTCTGCTCTTTGTTCCTCCCTGTCGGTTTATGTAGGCCACTGTCATTACATTGTCTGACTGTACTTGAATGGCTTGATCTTGCAGAAGATGTGCCGCTTGGAGAAGACCGTTGTACACGGCTCTTAGTTCCAGAATGTTTATTGGAAGAATGGATTCCAGACTTGACCACCTTCCTTGAAAGGTTTCCCCTTGAGTGACTGTGCCCCAACCCCTGAGACTTGCATCCGTGGTTAGAAGGATCCAGTTCTGAACCATGAACATGCGGCCCTCCAGAAGGTGAGGCATTTGCAGCCACCAGAGGAGTGAAATCATTGCTTTCGGTGACAGACATATCCTCTGGTGCATATGTAGATGAGATCCCGACCACTTGTCTAGGAGATCGAAGGACCGAGCATGAAATCTTCCGTACTGTAGAGCCTCGTAGGAAGCAACCATCTTCCCCAGAAGGCAAATGCACTGATGAACCGATACCCGGGCAGGCTTCAAGACATACCGGACCATTGATTGTATCACCAACGCTTTCTCCACCGGTAGAAACACCCTCTGCACTTCCGTGTCGAGGATCATCCCCAGGAAAGACAATCTCCTTGTCGGCTCCAAATGTGACTTTGCAAGGTTCAGAATCCAACCATGTTCCCTGAGCAGACGAGACATGAGAGCAATGGACTGCAACAACTTCTCCCTGGACGATACCTTTATCAGCAGATCGTCCAGATATGGAATTATGTTCACTCCCTGTCTGCGGAGGAGAACCATCATCTCTGCCATCACCTTAGTGAACACCCTCGGTGCCGTGGGGAGACCGAATGGCAGTGCCTGGAACTGATAGTGACTGTCTAACAGTGCAAATCTGAGATAAGCCTGATGCGGTGGCCAAATCGGAATGTGGAGGTACGCATCCTTGATATCCAGGAATACCAGAAACTCTCCTTCCTCCAGACATGAGATCACCGCTCTCTGAGACTCCATTTTGAATTTGAACTCCCTCAGGTAAGGGTTTAATGATTTCAAATTCAAAATCCTGTATCCAGGGATCCAGGCCTGACGACACCCAGACGTGGCTGAAACATCTGAGTCTCGCCCCCACCAGCCCGTTCTCCAAGCTGTGCGGACCACCGTCATGCTGAGGATTTTCAGGAACCAGAAGCAGGCTTCTGGCCCTTGAAACCTGCAGGTGCAGGCTTCTTGGATTTTGCCCAACCAACTCTAAAGAAGGTGGTAGGAGGCTTGGACTTTTTCGTCTTAGCGGTCCGAAAGGACTGCGTTGTCGATGTAGAAAAGGGTTTCTTCGTAGAAGTAGTAGCTGAGGGAAGAAAGGGTGACTTACCCGCAGTTGCCGTGGAAATCCATGCATCCAACGCTTCCCCAAATAGAGCCTTACCTGTGAAGGGTAGTTTCTCCACAGTTCTCCTGGATTCCGCATCTGTAGACCATTGGCGTAGCCAGAGTCCCCTGCGTGCTGAGACAGCCATGGAAGATATCCTTGCATTCAGAGTACCCTGGTCCTTCATGGACTCCACCATGAAACCCACAGAATCCTGTATGTTACGTAAAAACAGTTCAATGTCACTTCTATCCATTGTATCTAAATCCTCTAGTAATGTGCCTGACCACTTTACTATGGCTTTAGAAATCCATACACAGGCAATAGTGGGCCTTAACGCCACTCCAGAAGCAGTGGATATGGATTTGAGCATAGAGTCAATTTTATAGCCAGTTATTTTAACGTGGTAGATCGAGGGACAGGTAAAACCACCTTTTTTGACAGTCTGCAGACAGTCGCGTCAACTACGGGTGGGTTTACCCATTTTTTTCTATCCTCCTCAGGGAAGGGAAAAGCAACCAGAACCCTTTTTGGGACCTGGAATTTTTTTCTCCGGGTTTTCCCGGGATTTTTCAAATAGAGCGTTTATTTCTTTAGATGCAGGGAAGATTAGCGAGGCTTTCTTATTGTCTGTGAAGTAAGCCTCCTCAACTTGCACCGGTGGTGTGTCAGTAATGTGAAACACATTGTAAATAGAGAGAAACATTTTATCCTCACCAGAGACAAAAGGTCAATAAGACTTAAGGGACTGTTGGTCCTTCTAATTATGAAACCATGTTATTTAAATAATTAGGACCATTTTTTGGGTGCTACCTTCCGACTGACCAATGTGTTAAGAAAATTTTGCAAAGAGAAAAAGAATCGGACTTAAATAGGTGCCTTCCGTCCCTTATAATTTTATTGTTTAAAATACACTTTATTAGGTTTATTAAAACAGGGTATGAACATACCACCTTTATCTGAAAGCCTGTAGGGCTCTGTATATTAATATCTATTCAGCCTCAAGGGCTGAGTGATGCGAAGTATCAAAGAAAAATTATAAAAGAAAAATGTGACCAAAATAATGTGAAAAACACTAATACATAAATAAATAAAGCATTAAAATTATTATCTGTATCCTGTTCTATCGTGTGGATGTATTTAATTGAAGACTTGTTCTGATATGGGTTTAAGGCTCTTGCTGTAAATGCTTTTAATGTCTAGAGCCAATTGTTTGCGTACGGAGTGTTAAATGATACATTTGTTTCCATGTTTGCTTGAATAGCTTGTCTGTGAAAACATGTATCAAAAGATGTGCCTTATCATAGGAAGTTTAACTCTCCTATATTGGCACTCTATGAAAAAGATAGTTTTGTTTGTTGAAAGGATTCTATCTTTTAAAGAGCAAATAATAGCTCCTATGTATATGTAACTCGAACCACAATTGATAATTGATAATGGTAATGTGCCTTTTAGAGCAGGTTAGGGGCCATGATCATGTTATTTTGTGAGTACTTATACGATGTACAATGCTTTTATTTGCAGGATTTTTAGCACACACTTTTTATACACATTCCCCTCTATATCAGTTTATTATCATTGGCTCACATGAAGGGTTGGATCGACAATATTTAAACACTTTAAATTCATATTATAACTGATATACAATTTTGACAGGCTTTATGACTCAATTGCTCTGGTATGGGTGGGCGTCTCTACTAGTACCGTAGCCCAGGGCCGGATTAAGCCTTGGGGGTGCCCGGGGCACTTAAGACAAGGGGGCCCCCAGTGGAAGGTTGGGAAGTATATTTTAGATTGTGCATACCCCCAACATGACTCATTCCAGGAGGGACAAAATGCTTTCTATCTGGACTTCCTTCTTAATATATGATTGGTGTCACCTGTGTTGAACTATTTAATAGATAAGAAAGGTATTTCAACACAGGTGATTGCAGTCATAACTTAAGACAGCATGTTATTCCTCCAGGACTGGATCATGTTAGGATGTATGGATTGTGTATATTAAATATAACCCAATCTGTTATATTAGATTTAAACAAATAGTTTAATAATGCATGGTTACGGTTTATAGCGCCACCTAATTGAATGACAACTATTTTATAACATTTTCTTGTAGTGGAACAAAGATAACTTAAACAACCTTAAAATACACATAGAAAACAAATCTATAATTTATCCTGTCACATGCAAGAATAGCAGCAGCAGCAGCCTCTGTACTACTTACACACTGGTACAGGACTCAGGAGGACTCTGTATGTGTGTCTCTCTCTAGACCCTCATTAGATAACAGATTACACAGGACTCAGACACCCAGTCAGGGAAGAGGAGAAGCTGTGATCCCCGTGTCACTTACAGCTCTCTCCACCCTCCTATCTCTCCTCTGGTCGGACAGCTCAATTGGTAGCTCATAAAACCTGATATTCTGCCTGCAATGCATGCTGCCCAGCTCGCATTCTGGCTGTCTGGTTCTGCTACTGCATAAGAGGGAAAGCTAGCGATGTTAGTGTGCTCTTGTTGGGGGGCCCCCTAACAAAGGGGGCCCCAGGCTACAGTATGACCTGCGACCCCCCCTTAATCTGGCTATGCCGTAGCCATCGGAGCTGCATTCACTGATAGAAACTGGAGCATTTATTACAACACACTATCACCCCCAGTGATTGTTGTGGTGTGATGCCGTACTAATTATGATTCAAGCCTGTCACAATTACAGAAAAAGTCTAAATGATAATTCTATCCTAGAACGGGTACAGTGCTACCCATACGCATTCCGCTTTCCTAAAGCTTCATCAGGGAAGGTTAGCGAGGCTTTCTTATTGTCTGTGAAGTAAGCCTCCTCAACCTGCACAGGTGGTGTGTCAGTAATGTGTAACACATCCCTAATGGCCTCAATCATGAGCTGCACCCCCTTTGCAAGGGATGCCGCCCCCCTCAGCACATCCCCATCACCGTCTGCCGTGTCAGAGTCGGTATCCATGTCGGCTTGCATAATCTGGGCAAGTGCACGTTTCTTTGGGTATATGCTAGGGGATTTAGAAGGAATAGGAACAGAACCTGACCAAACTGCCATAGAATTCTTAAAAACCTGAGTTTAAATCTCAGTATGAGCTACCCTAGTAGAAATCTGAGAGATCATTCCCTTAATGGAAGTCAGCCATTCTGGCTCAGATATAGAAGTCTGAGACATGACATTACATTCCTGGGTACATGGAATGGATTCCTCTGGAGAATAAACTTCCTCTGCAGCATAAGACACAGAGTCCCTGGACATGGCTATGTGAGAGAACATACACCCCCACACACACAGGAAAATGTCAGACACAGTTTTCCCCCCAAGTACCTTCAGAGAAACACAGAGCTTGGAGCCAGCACACACACACAGCGCTTAATTGGGTAGTTATAAACCAAAAACCTGGCGCTGACTGTGTACCATTAATAGACTACACAGTAATTTACAGCCCCCCCCCCCCCCCCCTTCTACAACCCCCTGGTACCGCACAGGATAGCTGGAGTCATGTGGAGGGACAGCACTCCCTGTCAGCGTTGCTGTAGGTGTATTTGCAGGAAGAAAATTGCGCTGGAAGCTGCTGGGTCCGCTCTGAGGAGAAGCTCCGCCCCTTGAACAAGGTGCGTCTTCCCGCACTTTCAAATCTTTATACTGTCCGATGTATGGGCTAGCAGCGTTACCGAGGTCCCTGATAGCCTTGAGCAACCAGTGTAGGGTATTTGCGCTGGCTCAGGGTGCCCCTCAGTGCCGCACTGTGTACCGCTGAGCTTTCCGGTTCGCAGTTAGTACTGCGCTCCTACCCTGTTGCCGCCATTCATGCCAGCTCCCCGCTTGTTGGGTTGCCGGTGACACGCTCACCACCGGAATTTTCTGGCTCTGTTAGGGGGTGGCGGCATGCTGCGGGAGTGAGCGGTCGCCTCGGGCGGCTAACGATCATCATCCTCAGGAGCTCAGTGTCCTGTCAGCGGAGACAGTGGCCATTAACCTCTCAGGGTTGGACACTACTCCCCCCTAAGTCCCACGAAGCAGGGAGGCTGTTTCCAGCAGCCTCCCTGTGCCTACTAAGAAAAATAATAAAACTAGAAAAACTCCTTTGGAGCTCACCTAGCTGTGACCGGCTCCTCCGGGTACATTTTCTAAACTGAGTCTGGTAGGAGGGGCACAGAGGGAGGAGCCAGCCCACACTCTTAAACTCTTAAAGTGCCCATGGCTCCTAGTGGACCCGTCTATACCCCATGGTACTAATGTGGACCCCAGCATCCTCTAGGACGTAAGAGAAATGAGCAATGATATTTACCAGTCCACCATTAGCATAGGTGTCCACTTGTATATTGGCATGGTGATGGATATGAATCTGCTGGAAATTGCTTCACAAGCCTCCTTCCATTTGTGAAAACAGTGGAGCTACAGTATTTGGAATAAAGTGCAGTGCTGGTTCGGACGATTCTTGTAAAAATCCTTAGAGTCTTTTTTTATGGTGCTGGTGGGGTTTTCCTTTACATGTTTCGCTGCTTATCCTCAAATTGCAGCTTTGTCAAAGGTGATTCTGGTGTATCTGGCTTGGGTTTATACTGTATACCATGTTAATTGGTGCTATGTTAATTAGCACCTGTTGCTATGCAATCAATCCAATTAACATTAATTGTTTAAAAAATACTTAAGGGGGGTACTCACGGAGTGATCTATGCTTAAAATCTAAGCAATCTGACTAGATTGCTTAGATTTTTTGCACAGATCACTCGTGTGTACCCCCCACAGCAATAACGATGCGCGGCCCCGTGCATCGCTATCGCCGGTGCTAGATTGAGCCTGCATGCAGGGTGAAATGAGCAGCCCCCTTAGTAAAAATAAGGGAGGCAGACCTATTTATATACTATGCATCTACTCACTGTTTATTCAAAAATACCAAATATATAGAAAGGATTATTACCAAATTTCTTCCCTTTATGAAATTGGTGGATCAGCTTACACCAGTTTGTTTAAAGCAGTGAAAACCAATGAAATGTGTGGATTAGTGATTACTAAGCAACTGCTTTAAACAAACTGATGTAAGCTGATCCACTCATCTCAAAAAGGGAAGACATTTGGCAATAATCCTTTGTATATATGACACATGATATGAATTGTCTGCACTAGATTGTGTTTATTCCTATCTTTGCATGTTATGAAAAAAACTATTCTTTCATTATTTTTTTTTTTTTTACTGAAGAAATTTTTATTAGAGAAGCTTTTACGTTACAGAACATACATATCGTTATGTAAACAAAAATAAAGCCAATAATACAGTATCTGTATGTCTGAAAATCCTAATATATAATTGTAAAGTAGTATTAATACTTAAACTAAAGATCTTAAAGGTAGGGAATAAAGAAGGAGTGAGGAAAAGGAGTAAGAAAAAAGATAGATAAAGAATGTAGTGCAGAATAGGGGGGATGTTGACCGTCGGACGTTCGGGGACACTGTAGGAGGCCTGCGCATATTTCTTTGCAATTTGGTTAAGCAGTGTATAAACCTAAATCTAAATCTAAGTAAATAAAAATAAAAGAATGAAAAAGAAGGAGGTTAAGCATCATCTATTACCCGCCAAGGCGATCCGGGGGTTAGTGCCAGATGTGTAATAATCAAACCACGGTAGCCATTTCAGTAGAGGAGATTGGGGAGCTAAAGAATATTTAATGCTCATAGTTTCCATTTCAAAATTGCGCTGTATTGACGTTATAATTTTGGATAAGTGTGGGGGGTCTGTTCTTTTCCAATATTGCGCAATTGCGGCCCTGGTAGCTATAAGGATATGGCCTATCATATATATTCTTTCATTATTAATGAAAGATTGAAATGAGAAAGAGTAATACCCTATTCAGGGTTATGGGTCGGAGACTGGCATTTGGGATCCAGGAGGTCAGCATCCCGACCATGGGATTCCAGCAGCAGAATGCCGGTGGGTGAGGCGAGCGCAATGAAGCCCTTTGCAGGCTTGCTGCGCTTGCCACACAGCGGGCATGTTGGCTCGCTGCACTCGCCACAGGTTCTATTCCCACTCTATGAGTGTCGTGGACCCCCACAAGTGGGAATAGTGCCTGTGGGTCGGCATTCCAACTGCCGGCATTGGGATTGCTCAGGATTCTGGCATAGGCATCCCCCCTATTGATACTAAAAGATAAGTAAAATTCTCTGAAAATTCAACTATTTTAGTTTAGGCACCCAGGTGTGACGCCTCCATTTATTTTTTGTTTATGTGTGAAAACTGGAAGTACGGGCACACTTTCCTTGGAATGTGAAACCTAGGCTGCCTTGGCACAATTTAGAACACTATTTTTGTTTTATTGTATCACCAATATAACAACCAACAACATACACGTGAATGGGCTGTCACCAGGAGTAACTTACAAGTTCGCCATCTAGGTAAAAAAAAATATGCAGGTGCACACTGTAAATACTAAGAAAACTGATAGTCAAAATAATTTTAATAAACTCTACAAATGAACTAAGAGTATAATTGAGGTTCTTAGCACGTTTGTCCAGAAATGTGGGCCCATCCAGCATGTGAACCTCATCAGATGGTTCCCTCTTGGGTAACATCTTCTATTACCCAAAGGCAGAAAAAAGAGTTACTAAGCCTGGCACTCAAGGGCAGTGGCTGCCCTCATTGCTTGTTCTCACAATATTTGTATATGGCGATATGACTGTTGCTTCCTGTTGGTGTGTGCAAATATATACTTACTGTGAATATGGCTTACAAATGCAATATTTTTCTCACTTTAGGGCCATCCAGTGTCTCGGGCTTCATTGTCTCTGCTGTAGGAATTAATTATGTAAATCTTAGTTGGATGGTTCCCAATGATACTTATAGCAAAATATATACCTACAACGTGCTAGGGCAGCCAGACAATGTGAACATCACAAATATAACAACCAACTCTGTAAATGTGACTGGGCTGTCACCTGGAGTGAGTTACAACTTTATCATATACACTGTGACCTCAGATGGAATGCGGAGTGCTACAGTTCAGGAAACGCAAACTACAACAAGTAAGTTCGTGTTTTTTAGACTATCATTTTTAGAATTCATTTTTACAAATCAACACATGGTTATAACAATTACATAGCATTGCTATGTTGCTGCTTTTATAGTTTAAGTTAATATAGATTATGGCTTAGTATGGTTGGTTAAGGTTAGATCTAGTTTTTCTTAAAACTCTCTTATTTCAGGGGAAAATTACCTTTGCATTGTATAAACCAGTGACTCTCAATACTAGTCCTCAAGTGGTACTACTAGGTCATGTTTTGTGGATTTCTTTAATCATGCACTGGTGAGTTACTCTATTTTGTGGGTCAGTAATGTTCCTACCTGCTTCCAAAGACAAAAATCCTCAAAACATGACCTTGTTTGGAGAACTTGAGGTTTGAAGTTGGGAATCACTGATATAAACAATCTGCATACAATTTGGTAGGCAGTAAGGTACAGTATTAGCTGGTGATTTTTGTTTTTATGTTTTCAGGAGATTCCATTCAGCCCATACTGTGTTAGATTAGTTTAAAAAATACACAATTGTGTTTTTATGAACTTTCCAATTAGAATTTAGTCATCCTAAACCAAACACTGACAGAACAGTTGTCCAAGAACCTTGGTGTATGGAATCTGCACCCTGCAGTCCAAAAATTAGTTACCAATCCATTAATAAAAGCAGAGTATCCTTCCATCCTAATAACAACAGAAACGTGTCTTGGACATGTGAGACAAATATACTATGAGCGCTTACTCTGTTCACTCCTTCATGCCACATAAACCTTGACCTACTGTACCTCCCAGCTGTAGGCACAGGAGACGGAGATCACACCCCAATTCTTATAGCAGCTCTATCTTCCCCACAGTACGTTTACCCCACTGACAAAGAGCCAAACTCAACCAGGGCTGGAACAATAATAAATCAAAGTAATGCATAAACCACCTTATCACTGCACCCATACACAAACATACATGGGCGCATTGGGATGGAAAACCAGGCTGAGTTATAGGGCCAGTCCTGTGAGTGGCTCCCAGGTGATCCATCTCTCCCAGCTAACAGCATCCTGAAGTGCCCACTAGTTGGAACAGCAGATGACAGCTTCCAGTTTGGAATGTAAATTGCAGATGCCGGGTCGTCAGGCAGTGGACTGAGAGCAAGGCCAGAAGGCAATGTAAACCGGTGCGGGGAGGGTTTGGGGTGGTAGTGCAATAATATCGTAAATAATAAATACTTTAAAAAAAAATACCACCCTAGTGTTGTGGAAGCAGCCTAATAAAAAATATGTGATGCAGGCCCAGGGAAATACTAAATACCCCCATGCTCTGGGGGGCATTGATATCTTACCTGGAGTTCTGTAGAGGCAGGCCTTCACAATGTGACTTCTACCCATCCCCTTCATATGCTTAGTGGTGGAATTTCAGCCCTGATATACAGAGGCAAGATCCCACCCCCACGGCATCTGAAGGCAAGATCCTCATCCTGTTGCTTACCAGCAGGAGGGACAAGCACAATTCACACATGCATATTGCAAGAGGGGACGCAGGACCAGAGGAGCCGGAGGGATCCGATTGCATCCCTCTTGGCAATCCAGTCCTCGTTCTCATAGGAAGGAGCCAGACTACAGGAGCCAGCTCCATCTGAGGATGCTACAAGTTTCTGTCTAGTGCTGGTTACTGAAAGAATCAGGGTGACCCCACACTTTTTCTCCCTCCAATTATTTCACTTGCTTAAAGGCCTAAGGCTGGTTCCCATTTGGGGTGGAACCAGTGCTACAACAGTATGGCATACCGGCACTTCAAGCACTGAACATTATTTTTTCCAAGCAGTTGCATCGCGATCACTGTGGCCAGCAGTGATCAGGTGGCCCGTGGCACACCCTCCCCATCCCAAAGGCTCCCCTCTTCCCCCCCGGCAGTTGCAGAGCAGGCAGCCCACGCCCCCTCCTCCCCACGCCTCGGCGGCTTGCACTGTGTATCCTGATCACGTGGCCAGCAGTAAAGGAAAAGGATTGTCTTTGTTGGCGCACTAAGGAGAAAAGTAAAATATAACTTTTAGTTCACATCTTTTACCCCTAAAGCTCCTTTACAAAAAAGTAATGTGCCAAAAATAAATACAGAAGTGTCATAACCTGGATTAAATTAATATAAAAGCAGTATTAATAATATAGAATATTCAGTTCGGCAAAGATAGGTGTAATTGGAAAAGAGTTAGAAAATAACAGATTTGAAGCCTTCGCTCACAGTTGTTGGACCTGATCTCGTGTTCTCCATGTTTTCCCCTTTCACAATTATCCACTATAAGAAGTATTTCTAGAACTATGAAAAAATACCTGAATATTAGTAATCTGCTTCTGTAATAGAACAATTGTTCATTTTATTGCACACCAAATTTAGCAGAAATGTGTTTTTATTACAGTATAATGCCTAGTGGTCCAGGCATACCCAAACAGTGCTGCTTCAGTAAGATTAGTAGTGTGTTCTGATGTCCCCACATTAAAGCATTATTAATGCCGGATTTTATCTTCAGTTTTTGTTTGTTTTTCAGGGCCAAATAAACCTAACAATATAAATGGAGCTAATTCTGGTGTTTCTGAATTAATTATAAATTGGACAGCACCGGGAGATCCAAATAATAACTCATACATCTACCAAGTGACGTGGAGTATTTCCCAGAATCAAGCAGCACAACAAAATAGAACAGATACCACTAAAGACACCAATTTCACCATCAAGGACCTCTTTCCGGGATATCTCTACAGTATAGCAGTGGTGTCTGTGATCAGTAACACATCAAGTGCTGACAGTCTTATAAATCTGCGAACCAGTAAGGACTTTGCAGCTATTTTCATGACTATGCTTATACTGTATATTACTGTACAGTATGTCTCAAGTGTGTTGTATATATGTTTTTTTGTATTTACCACGAATTTAAGACTATACAAAAAATGTGGCTGTTGTGGGCACCATCCTGAGCCACATGCGGAGAGGAATACTGGCCCTCATTCCGAGTTGATTGCTAGCTGCCGTTGTGCGCAGCGATCAGGCAAAAAAAAAATCGGCATTTCTGTGCATGCGTATACACCGCAATGCGCCCGCGCTTCGTACGGCTACAAAGTGCTTTGTGCTTTTGCTATGGTTCTAACGATGATTCTTTTCGCACGGCTGAACGCAGGAAGATTGACATGAAGTGGGCGTTTCTGGGTGGCAATTGACC
This sequence comes from Pseudophryne corroboree, assembly GCF_028390025.1. Classification (NCBI taxonomy): domain Eukaryota; kingdom Metazoa; phylum Chordata; class Amphibia; order Anura; family Myobatrachidae; genus Pseudophryne; species Pseudophryne corroboree. Next base: position 141,498,128 of record NC_086453.1, read on the forward strand.
GTATTTAGGGAGTGTTTGTAAAAACGCAGGCGTTGTCTGAAAAAATGCAGGCGTGGCTGGGCGTTCGCTGGGCGGGTGTCTGATGTCAAAAGCCGTCCCTCCATCGTTAGAAACAATGCACACGATAAGTAACTACAGGGCTGGGCTTGTTTTGCACAAAATGTTTTTGCAGGCGCTCTGCTACACAAGCGTTCACACACTTGCAAAGCTAAAATACACTCCACAGTGGGCGGCGACAATGCGTTTGCATGGCTGCTAAAACTAGCCAATGAGCGAACAACTCGGAATGTGGGCCACAGTCTGAATGCGAATGGATTGCAAAAGGAATACTATTGTGACTATACACGAGTACACACCAATGCAATCGCACCACCCCACTTTTTCTGCACGTGTGAGCAGCCATCATCATTATCGTAGGCACTTATGCTAACTCCATGGCAGGCATACGAAATACGTCTGAATTTGGTGCCAGAAAGCACATGCATGCTGCTGGCACACCCCAGTACATCCGTGAGGCAATTTGCACCCTGAAATGCTCATTTAACGTCCACAGGGAAATGGCTGGAATCCATGGGGCTCGTGCTTTTGCGAAGGTGTGTATGTAGGGGTGTAGTATGGTATGCCGGCGGTCGGGCTCCCGGCGACCAGCATACCGGCACCGGGAGCCCGACCGCCGGCATACCGACAGCGTGACGAGCGTAAATGAGCCCCTTGCGGGCTTGCTGCGCTCACCATGCTGCGGGCACGGTGGTGCGCTACGCGCGCCATGCTATTTATTCTCCCTCCAGGGGGGTCGTGGACCCCCAAGAGGGAGAATAAGTGTCGGTATGCCAGCTGTCGGAATTCCGGCGCCGGTATACTGAGCGCCGGGATCCCGACAGCTGGCAAACTGAATACCACCCGTATGTAGCCTGTGATGCATGTGCAGTGAATTAAAATCCTCTAGATTTTGTCTCTATGAATCTATGTTTTGTAGAATTTATACCGCTTTGTTCAAAACCGATTAAGTCACTTATGGTTACATAGGAGGAGAAGCTACTGGTTGCCTGGGTGGACAAGACATACTTTTGGGCATATTTTGTTGGAGTTGGAGAGAACTACTACACATGTTCCATATTAAAGTTCCTACAGGGAGGCGTCAAATCTCTGACAAAGATGGCTGCCAACCCTATTACTGCGCATGCGCAATGCCATCTTGTCACTGTGTTAGATCGCCACAGTGGGAGATGGATGTTTTCCACTTAACTCCATGATATCCCACTTCTTGCAGTATGGATTACCGCTACAGTGATGCTTATTACACCTGCAGAGCCGGGTACTGCTTGCATCCGCACAGTTACCCAAATAAAATCACTGGCTGGTGATCTGTATGCTCCACTTAAGTGCCGCTCCATGCTAGAAGCCTGTATGTTCATTACTGTGAGTACTGCTGCACCTTCAGATTGCTACTTCAGTAAACCACCCCACTAGTTAAGTGCTGGGCTGTTGGTAGACTGTGGTGTGCACATGCACTCTGCTATGCCATTGCCACCTGTGCACACGTATTCCAACCAAATTAAGTTATGTTCCTATGTGTAGTTTTATTTGTTTAAAGTTTGATTCTAAAATGTGATGTTGTAAAAGACAACATTTCTGAAAGGCAATTGCCGAAATATAATAGCCTGTGATTTTGGCAATATAACTGCAAGATTTAAAGTGTTCATTTATTCTAAGGCAAAACCAATTGGCATTTTAAATCTAGCTAATACTAAATACAGATCACAGGATAAGTGCAATAGCCTGTGATCTGAAAGCACCGGCAGAATTTATAGAGTTCATGTAATAGTCACAAATTACTGACTATTAAATTTGGAACAATATATTTTGTACAACTTTATACCTAAGCATTATTTTGATGACAGCAAACACTGTACTATAGACAATATACCAGAAGAAGAAAGTCAGTAGTTTACCAGGGTGCACTGGGACTCAAACAATTTTTATTAAAAGTTTATAACTTTATTGGTATGCATTAAAATATCTCATTAAGTGTTAAAACGGTGAAACATAAAATGAAGGACAGTGAAAAAGAAGAGAAAACAAGATTTTAAACCTACCGGTAAATCTTTTTCTCGTAGTCCGTAGAGGATGCTGGGGACTCCGTAAGGACCATGGGGATAGACTGGCTCTGCAGGAGACATGGGCACTTTAAGAAAGACTTTAGGTATGGGTGTGCACTGGCTCCTCCCTCTATGCCCCTCCTCCAGACCTCAGTTAGAGAAACTGTGCCCAGAGGAGACGGACAGTACGAGGAAAGGATTTTAGTTAATCCAAGGGCAAGATTCATACCAGCCACACCAATCACACCGTATAACTTGTGTATTTATTAAACAGTTAACAGTATGAAAAAACAACGTAGCATCAGTCCAAAACCGATGAAACTATAACATAACCCTTATGTAAGCAAAACTATATACAAGTCTCGTAGAAGTAGTCCGCACTAGGGACGGGTGCCCAGCATCCTCTACGGACTACGAGAAAAAGATTTACCGGTAGGTTTAAAATCCTATTTTCTCTTACGTCCTAGAGGATGCTGGCGACTCCGTAAGGACCATGGGGATTATACCAAAGCTCCCAAACGGGCGGGAGAGTGCGGATGACTCTGCAGCACCGATTGAGCAAACAGGAGGTCCTCCTCAGCCAGGGTATCAAACTTATAGAACTTTGCAAAGGTGTTTGAACCCGACCAAGTAGCAGCTCGGCATAGTTGTAGTGCCGAGACCCCTCGGGCAGCCGCCCAAGACGAGCCCACCTTCCTAGTGGAATGGGTCTTGACCGATTTTGGTAACGGCAATCCAGCCGTAGAATGCGCATGCTGAATCGTGTTACAGATCCAGCGAGCAATAGTCTGCTTTGAAGCAGGGGCACCAACCTTGTTGGCTGCATATAGGACAAACAGTGCTTCTGTTTTTCTGACTCGAGCCGTTCTGGCCACGTAAATTTTCAAAGCCCTGACTACATCAAGGGACTCGGAATCCTCCAAGTCTCGCGTAGCCACAGACACCACAATAGGTTGGTTCATATGAAAATATGACACCACCTTAGGCAAGAATTGAGGACGGGGCCACAATTCCGCTCTATCCATATGGAAAACCAGATAGGGGCTTTTATGAGACAAAGCCGCCAATTCCGACACTCGCCTAGCCGAAGCCAAGGCTAATAGCATGACCACCTTCCAAGTGAGATATTTTAACTTCACCATTTGAAGTGGTTCAAACCAGTGCGACTTAAGGAAACTCAACACCACGTTAAGGTCCCAAGGCACCACCGGAGGTATAAAAGGAGGCTGAATATGCAGCACTCCCTTCACAAAAGTCTGTACTTCTGGGAGAGAAGCCAATTCTTTTTGAAAGAAACTGGATAAGGCCGAAATCTGAAGAAACATATTTTCGCCATATACGGTGATAATGTTTTGCTGTCACGTCCTTCCTAGCCTTTATCAGCGTAGGAATGACCTCATCCGGAATGCCTTTTTCCGCTAGGATCCTGCGTTCAACCGCCATGCCGTCAAACGCAGCCGCGGTAAGTCTTGGAACAGACAGGGCCCCTGTTGCAACAGGTCCTGTCGTAGAGGAAGAGGCTACGGATCTTCTGTGAGCATTTCCAGCAGATCCGGATACCAGGTCCTTCGTGGCCAATCTGGAACAATGAGAATTGTTCTCACTCCTCTTTTTCTTATTATTCTCAACACCTTGGGTATGAGAGGAAGAGGAGGAAACACATAGACCGACTGGAACACCCACGGTGTCACTAGGGCGTCCACAGCTACCGCCTGAGGGTCTTTTGATCTGGCGCAATACCTCTGTAGCTTTTTGTTGAGGCGGGACGCCATCATGTCTATCTGGGGCAGTCCCCACTGACTTCCAATCTGTGCGAAGACTTCCTGATGAAGTCCCCACTCTCCTGGATGCAGGTCGTGTCTGCTGAGGAAGTCTGCTTCCCAGTTGTCCACTCCTGGAATGAACACTGCTGACAGTGCGCTTACATGATTTTCCGCCCAGCGAAGAATCCTGGTGGCTTCCGCCATTGCCACTCTGCTCCTTGTGCCACCTTGGCAGTTTACATGAGCCACTGCGGTGATGTTGTCTGACAGGATCAGAACTGGTTGGTCGCGAAGTAAGGTCTCCGCTTGACGTAGGGCGTTGTATATGGCCCTCAGTTCCAGGATGTTGATGTGAAGACAAGTCTCTTGACTTGTCCAAAGTCCTTGGAAGTTTCTTCCCTGTGTGACTGCTCCCCACCCTCTGAGGCTCGCGTCCGTGGTCACCAGGATCCAGTCCTGAATGCCGAACCTGCGGCCTTCTAAAAGGTGAGCAATCTGCAGCCACCACAGGAGAGACACCCTGGCTCTGGGGGACAGGGTGATCCGCTGATGAATTTGTAGATGTGACCCGGACCACTTGTCCAATAGGTCCCATTGGAAAGTCCTTGCATGGAATCTGCCGAAGAGAATGGCTTCGTATGTTGCCACCATCTTTCCCAGGACTTGAGTGCAATGATGTACTGACACTTGTTTTGGTTTCAATAGGTTCTTGACTAGAGTCATGAGTTCCTGAGCTTTTTCTATCGGAAGAAAAACCCTTTTCTGGTCTGTGTCCAGAATCATGCCCAAGAAGGTCAGACGGGTCGTAAGAACCAGCTGCGACTTCGAGATGTTGAGAATCCAGCCGTGTTGCTGTAACTTTCTCAGGGAAAGTGACACGCTGTTCAGTAACTTCTCTCGTGTTCTCGCTTTTATGAGGAGATCGTCCAAGTATGGGATAATTGTGACACCCTGCTTGCACAGGAGCACCATCATTTCCGCCATTACCTTAGTGAAAATCCTCGGGGCCGTGGAAAGCCCAAACGGCAACGTCTGAAATTGGTAATGACAATCCTGTACCGCAAATCTCAGGTACGCCTGGTGGGGCGGATAAATGGGAACATGAAGGTATGCATCCTTTATGTACAGAGATACCATAAAATCCCCCCCTTCTAGGCTGGCGATGACTGCTCTGAGCGATTCCATCTTGAACTTGAACCGTTTTAAATATAGGTTTATGGATTTTAAATTCAAAATGGGTCTGACCGAACCGTCCGGTTTCGGGACTACAAACAGAGTTGAGTAGTAACCCTTCCCTCTTTGAAGCAGGGGAACCTCGACCACCACTTGTTGAAGACACAATTTGCGAATCGCATTTACACTAACTCCCTTTCTAGGAGAGAAGTCGGTAGAGCCGATTTGAAAAACCGTTGAGGAGGCACCTCTTCGAATTCCAGCTTGTATCCCTGAGAAACAATTTCTATTGCCCAGGGATCCACCTGTGAGTGAACCCAGATGTGGCTGAAAAGTCGAAGACGTGCCCCCACTGGGGCGGACTCCCCAAGCGGAGCCCCAGCGTCATGCGGTGGATTTTGCAGAGGCCGGGGAGGACTTCTTTTCCTGGGAACTAGCTGTGTTGTGCAGCTTATTTCCTCTGCCCTTACCTCTGGCAAGAAAGGATGATCCACGTACTCTTTTGCTTCTATTTGAACGAAAGGACTGCATTTGATAATGTGTCGCTTTCTTAGTCTGTGAGGGAACATAAGGCAAAAAATTCAATTTACTGTGGAGACGAGGTCCGAGAGACCTTCCCCAAACAATTCCTCACCCTTGTAAGGCAAAACCTCCATATGCCACTTCGAGTCAGCATCACCTGTCCACTGCCGGGTCCATATGACTCGCCTAGCAGAAATAGACATAGCGTTTATTCTGGAACCCAGTAGACTAATGTCTCTTTGAGCATCTCTCATATATAAGACAGCATCTTTTATATGCCCTAGGGTCAACAAAATGGTATCCTTATCTAGGGTCTCAATATCCGCTGATAATGAATCTGTCCATGCTGCTACAGCGCTACAAACCCAGGCCGACACAATCGCCGGTCTGAGTAAGGTACCAGAATGTGTGTAAATGGACTTCAAGGTAACCTCCTGCTTGCGGTCAGCAGGATCCTTGAGGGTAGCCGTATCTTGGGATGGCAGCGCTATCTTTTTTGATAAGCGTGTCAATGCTTTGTCTACCCTAGGGGAGGATTCCCACCGTATCCTGTCCGTTGGCGGGAAAGGATACATCATAAGAATCCTTTTGGGAATCTGCAGTTTTTTGTCTGGAGATTCCCACGCTTTTTCATACAACTCGCTCAACTCATGTGAGGAGGGAAAAGTTACCTCAGGTTTCTCGTGTCAGGGACAGGGGGTTCCTCCGTGATATGCAAAATATCTTTTATTGCAATAATCATATAACGAATACATTTAGCCACTTTTGGCTGTAACTTTGCATCATCGTAGTCGACACTGGAGTCAGAATCCGTGTCGGTATCTGTGTCTCCTGTTTGGGATAGTGGGCGCTTTTGAGACCCCGAAGGTCCCGGCGACATAGGGACAGACATGGGTTGACTCCCTGACTGTTTCCTAGCTTCAGCTTTGTCTAATCTTTTGTGCAATAAATTGACATTAGCACTTAAAACATTCCACATATCCATCCAGTCAGGTGTCGGCGCTGCCGACGGAGACCTCACATTCATACGCTCCCCCTCCTCCCTAGGCGGGCCTTCCACCTCAGACATGTCGACCTACGCATACCGACACACCACACTCACAGGGAAACTATTATCTGAAGACAGTTTCCCCACCAGGCCCTTTGGAGAGACAGAGAGAGAGTATGCCAGCACACACCCCAGCGCTATATGACCCAGGAAAAAACACCAAATGTTTACCCAGTAGCGCCTTATTATATGTATATGCGCCAATTATGTGCCCCCCTCTTGAAAACCCTCTGTCACCGTGAGTAAGCAGGGGAGAGTCCGGGGAGCTTCCTCTCAGCGCTGTGCTGTGGAGAAAATGGCGCTGGTGAGTGCTGTGGGAGAAGCCCCGCCCCCTCGACGGCGGGCTTCTGTCCCGCTTAAAATTCTTAAAAAACTGTCGGGGGCTCTTTATATACATGTACAGTGCCCAGCTGTACATGTATATATGTAATTTTGCCAAAGGAGAAGTTTATATGCTGCCCAGGGCGCCCCCCCCTGCGCCCTGCACCCTTACAGTGACTGCCATGTGTGAGGTGAATGGGAGCAATGGCGCACAGCGTTACTGCTGTGTGTTACCTCTGTGAAGATCAAGAAGTCTTCTTTTCTTCTCATATTCACCCGGCTTCTATCTTCCGGCTCTGCGAGGAAGACGGCGGCGCGGCTCTGGGATGGACGGCGAGGGTGAGACCTGCGTAGTAATGGTGTCCAGTAGCCTAAGAAACAGAGCCTTGAAACTCACAGAAGTAGGTCTGTTTCTCTCTCCTCAGTCCTTCGATGCAGGGAGTCTGTTGCCAGCAGGCTCCCTGAAAATAAAAAACCTAACTAAAATTCTTTCTAACAGGAAACTCAGGAGAGCTCCCTGTAATGCACCCAGTCTCCACTGGGCACAGTATCAAACTGAGGTCTGGAGGAGGGGCATAGAGGGAGGAGCCAGTGCACACCCATACATAAAGTCTTTCTTAAAGTTCCCATGTCTCCTGCGGAGCCCGTCTATCCCCATGGTCCTTACGGAGTCCCCAGCATCCTCTAGGACGTAAGAGGAAAAGTGTACAATAAAATGATCCAACATTGTTGTCTATCAATTCAATGCGAGCACAGTGGCTATTAACTTCACAAATTATCTGGTTGCTCTTATATTCCACTAAGGCCATATGCCTAATAGTGTTCTTTAGTTTGCATAAGGGGTAACAATTGTTGCAATTGGTACTGGCCTGACAGATTCATACACAAACTCTTAAAGGCCCTACACACTTGCCGATGTTTCCGATTTGGACGATGTTCGTTTCCAGTGATTAACGACCATCGTCCAAATTGTCTTGCTTTGCTAAACGAGGGAAAACCAACGATGAACGACCGCGGGGACATGCATCATTCATCGTTGGTGCATACATACTGAGCGATATGAACAATTTATCGTTCATTACTGAACAAGACCGTTCATATTGCTCATACACATCGGCAAGTGTGTAGTGCCCATTACAGTACCTAAGGTGTTCTATTATCACACAATGTATCTCTCAGTGTCTGATATCATTATAGGTTATTTGAGTTGCTATTAGTGGTAGTATCTATAATCACAGTCAGTTAATATAGCTGCTATTTGATGATCTATAGTATACTATAAGCTCATTAACAACTCCAGTGAGTGAGTATATGCTAGTCAGCTGATTTTAATTATTTCAGTCAATATATTCCGATTACAGCCATAAGTATTATACCTTTGAGAACTTCATTAGACTTCTGTATTAGTATAGCTGCTAATGTGCTGTAAACTCACTTTATTTCAGTAACAACTTCCGTGACAAATGCATTGACAAAGCCTTATTGGTGAAACAGCTGTTGGCTCTCTGTAACTGTTGTTAACTCATTAATTATGTGATATAAACTAAGTTAACTATGTTGCCTATTAATAAGGGGACACTGTTGCCAATGTCTAGTTAAAAGGTAGGAGTGCACAGTACATAGATCTGTCTGTGTAAGCACCAGCAGCTCAGTCTGATTACTGCTAAGGACTATCTGACTTCAAAGGCAGCCGGAGGTAATAGACATAACACAAATTATAGCCGCACGCACAGATACTGATAAGGACACCCTAGAAGACAGAAGCTTGATCAAATTCTCTATGGTATAATCATGGCTGCAACTGGGAAGGGGCTAGGGGGGCATGTGACCCGGGTGCAGGATATGGAGGGCGCTGAGAAAGAGACCCAAGGTCAGTCCCAGGCAGCAGCTGCGATACAAGCACAGCCTTTCTTGGTGCCTGTCAGTTGAGGAGAACATGGAGCTGTGCAGCAGTGAGAGGCAAACCCCGGGTGGAGCTGTGCCACAGATATCCGGGCTCTACTTGGAGCACTGGTTGAAGCCACGCCTCCTGAGTCCACCTCTCACAGCCGCCACTCACCCTTGATGCTCTGCCTGTCAAAGTCGCCAGTCCACACTGCTCTTTCCCTGCACGCTGTCCCAGCTCTAGGGCAGCGAGCCTCCAGTCACTAGCAGGCAGTCTGGCTGGAGGAGAGGAGGCAGGCAAGCAAGCAGAGTGTCAGTGAGTGCATCCAGGTCTGGTTCTAGACCTTGTGGCTCCCAGGGTGAAAGTTTCCCTTGCCCCCCCCCCCCCCGACAGGAAAACAGAGTTAGTGTGCGCCTAAGGCGTGTGCCCAAAAATAGGGGCATGGCTTCATAGGGAAGGGGCATGGCCTCAGTTATGCCCCCTGTAGCTGTGCCCCCAGTAGATTTGCCCTCAGTAGCTGTGCCCTCCAGTACTCCCTGTAGTTGTGCCCCCAGTAGTTGTGTCCCCTAGTAGCGCTGCTTACAAACTCAAAACCCCCCACAATACTTACCAGTCCCACTAGTGCTTCCCGACCGCTGCTGCTGCTCCGTCTCTGGCCGCTCGCTCCTCTCTATGGGAGAGACGTCATGATGTCTCTCCCATAGCGCCGCACAGACATAAGAGGTCAATTATGATCTATGGCATCCGACAATGGCGCCGGCTGTAGCGGGCACCCACACAGTGCCTGCTGCAGCCAGGGAGTGGGATGCGAGGTGCGGGTGGGCGCCTTTAGGGGTGACTGCGGCCGCGTCTGTGGGCCACAGCGCCCCGGGCACTCGCCCTGCTTGCTCGTGCCTAGAATTGCTCCTGAGTGCATCCAGTCTCTGCTGCACCTGCCTCTTCTGCAAGTGATCTGCTGTATGTGGTTGCTGGTCCCTGCTCCTGGAGCAGCCACCCATGTGCTGCTGCTGCGGACCATGCTCGTCCCCCTTCCTTCACTGAGTCTACCGCATACTGCCCTCATTCAAATCTGTCCGGAGCTACACAGGACAAAGGAGCTGAGATCTTCCTCATGGTAGTCACTGAGATGTCCTATTCTTATTGTTTGTAATGGAGATGTTGTGTAGTGATATACTGTAGCATGTAGTGCAGTGTATGGGAGCATGTAATGTAGTGCAGCATATAGTGTAGTAATGTAGTGCAGTGCATAGGGGCATGTAGTGCAGTGAAGTAGTGCAACGTATAGGGGATAGAGCGTAATAATGTAGTGCAACATATAGGGGCATGTACATAGTGTAGTGATGTAGTGCAGCATATATGGGTATGTTGTTTAATGATGTAGTGCAGTGTATAGGGTCACATAATGTAGTGATGTAGTGCAGCATAAAAGGCACTTTGAAGTGATGTAGTGTAATGATGTTGTGCAGTGATGTGGTGCAACGTGTGGGGACACACACTTGGCATGTAGAGAATAAGCTGGGGGGCCATGTGACAGATGCTTTTGAGCACACCGGGCACAATATTGTCCAATGGTATCCCTTTTTTCCAAATATTTGATAATATGATCATTTTTGGTTGCAATGGGGGTGGGGGTGGAGCTGCAAAATTGCGCAGTATATAGTAGGAGGGGACAGTGCAGAATGTTGCTGTGACCACCAGTATATATATATATATATATATATATATATATATATATATAGCAGTACGGTACAGTAGTCCACTGCTCTACCTCTGTGTCGTCAAGTATACTATGCATTCATACCTGTACTGCATTTTAGTTGTGCGCAGTATATAGTAGGAGGGGACAGTGCAGAATGTTGCTGTGACCACCAGTATATATATATATATATATATATATATATATATATATAGCAGTACGGTACAGTAGTCCACTGCTCTACCTCTGTGTCGTCAAGTATACTATGCATCCATACCTGTGCTGCATTTTAGTTGTGCGCAGTATATAGTAGGAGGGGACAGTGCAGAATGTTGCTGTGACCACCAGTATATATATAGCAGTATGGTACAGTAGTCCATTGCTCTACCTCTGTGTCGTCAAGTATACTACAAAAGTTCAGTAAAATGACCCAAAAATCAAAATTAAAAGCGTAAACTTGCCAATATGCCATTTACGACACGGAGTGGAAAGGAACGGCTGAGGCCCTGGCCTATGTTCATGGCTAGTGGTTCAGATTCACATGAGGATGGAAGCACTCATCCTCTCGCTAGAAAACTGCAGTGCCACTCCTAGATGGGGCAGGTGTTTGTGTCGGCCACTTGGGTCGCTTAGCTTAGTCACACAGTTACCTCATTGCACCTCTTTTTTTCTTTGCATCATGTGCTGTTTGGGGACTATTTTTTAAATCTGCCATCCTGTCTGACACTGCAGTGCCACTCCTAGATGGGCCAGGTATTTGTGTCGGCCACTTGGGTCGCTTAGCTTAGTCACACAGCTACCTCATTGCACCTCTTTTTTTCTTTGCATCATGTGCTGTTTGGGGACTATTTTTTAAATCTGCCATCCTGTCTGACACTGCAGTGCCACTCCTAGATGGGCCAGGTGTTTGTGTCGGCCACTTGGGTCGCTTAGCTTAGTCACACAGCTACCTCATTGCACCTTTTTTTTTCTTTGCATCATGTGCTGTTTGGGGACTATTTTTTAAATCTGCCATCCTGTCTGACACTGCAGTGCCACTCCTAGATGGGCCAGGTGTTTGTGTAGGCCACTTGGGTCACTTAGCTTAGCCATCCAGCGACCTCGGTGCAAATTTAGGACTAAAAATAATATTGTGAGGTGTTCAGAATAGACTGGAAATGAGTGGAAATTATGGTTATTGAGGTTAATAATACTATGGGATCAAAATGAACCCCAAATTCTATGATTTAAGCTGTTTTTGAGGGTTTTTTGTAAAAAAACACCCAACTCCAAAACACACCGTAATCCGAAAAAAAAATTTCAGGGAGGTTTTGCCAAAACGCGTCCGAATCCAAAACACGTCCGTGGAACCGAATCCAAAACCAAAACACAAAACCCGAAAAATTTCCGGTGCACATCACTAATATTAACTAACTGTGACTATAGATACTCCCACTAAAAGCCACTCAAATAGCCTATAATGATATCAGACACAGGGCCTAATTCAGACCTGATCGTAGTAGCAAATTTGTTAGCAGATGGGCAAAACCATGTGCACTGCAGGGGGGGAGGGGGGGGGCAGATATAACATGTGCAGAGAGAGTTATGGGCCCTACAAACTGAAAGATTTAAGTGAACGATATGAACATTCATATTGTTCAGTGTGTAGGCACCAACGATGAACAATGCGCGGCCCCGCGCTCGTTCATCGTTGGTGCCCCGTCGCTTATGCATGCAGGCCAATATGGAAAATCTGCTGGCAACAGCCTCCCTGCTTCGTGGGACTAAGGAGGGGAGTACTGTCTGCCCTGCGGGATGTGAGACACTATCTCCGCTGACAGGACATTGAGCTCCTGAGGGGATCGACTATTCCCCGCCACAGGGGATCGCTCACCCCGGCAGCATGCCGCCACCTCCTTACAGAGCCAGAAGATCAGAAGAAGGCGAGATATGGCGTCACAAGGGTAGGGGCTCTGAAGGGCTGCGCTCCGGGAAGGCTCAGTGGCACACAGTGTTGGCGATATGAGGTGCGTCCTGAGAGTGAGGGGGAGATGTACTAAGCCTGAAAAGTGATAAATATCACTGTGATAAAGCACCAGCCAATCGGCTCCTAACTGCCATGTTACAGGCTGTGTTTGAAAAATGACAGTTAGGAGCCGATTGGCTGGTGCTTTATCACAGTGATATTTATCACTTTTCAGGCTTAGTACATCTGGCCCTCAATCCCCAGGCTAGCGTCAGAATCCTCCGTACACAGACGTTAGCAGGGGACGGAATCCCCCGCCGAAAGACGGAATCCTCAGGCCAGTATAAAGAATTTGTGCGGGAAGACGCGCTATCTTCAAGAGGCGGAGCTTCTCCTCAGAGCGGACCCAGCAGCATTCAGCGCCATTTTCCTGCCTGCAGTTCCAGTCTACAGTGCTGCCAGAGCTGTCCCTCTAAGCAATTCCAGCTATCCTGCGCGGTACCAGGGGGTTGTAGAAGGGGGAGGAGGCGGTACATTACGCTGTGTATCTTATTATAGTACACAGTAGGCGCTGGTAAAGGGTGTCCTTTATATTACAAGGCGCTGTGCGTGGGTTGGCTCCAAACTCTGTGTCTCTCTTGGCATTCTTAGTGGGATACTCTGTCTGCTATTTCCGTGTGTGTGTGTGTGTGTGTGTGTGTGTGTGTGTGTGGGGGGGGGGGTGTATGCTGTCTCCATAAGCCATGTCTAGGGATTCTGTGTCTTATGCTGTGGAGGATATGTCATCTCAGGATGATCCCATTCCATGTAATCAGAATTGCTCTGGTTTAGCACAGATTCCATTATGGGAACCGGAGTGGTTATCCTCCACAAAAAGTATGATTTCTCAGATTTCTACTAGAGTAGCACAAAATGAAAATGCAATTCAGATTTTGCAGACCTCTATGGCTGTTTGGTCCGGGTCGGTACCTTCAGGGCCCCCTGACACTCTCCCTAAGAAACGTGCTCTTGCCCAGATTATGCAAGATGACACGGACACCGACTCTGACACAGTAGACGGTGATGGGGGCATGCTGAGGGGGACGACATCTCTTGCAAAAGGGGTACAATTGATGATTGAAGCCATTAGAGATGTATTAAATATTGTTGACACACTACCTGATCAGGTTGAGGAGGCTTACTTTTCCGATACTAAGAAAGCCTCGCTGACGATCCCTGCGTCTAAAGAATTAAAAGCTATGTTCGAAAAATCCTGGGAAAACCCAGAGACAAAATTCCAGATACCCAGAAGGGTTCTGGTTGCTTTCCCCTTCCCTGAGGAAGTTAGAAAGAAATGGGAAAGAAACCCCACCCATAGTTGACGCATCTGTATCCAGACTGTCAAAAAAGATGGCTTTACCTGTACCAGGATCTGCCGCGTTTAAGGAAACGGCTGATTGCAAAATTGACACTACGCTCAAGTTCATATACATGGCTTCAGGGGCAATATTAAGGCCTACTATTGCCTGTGCCTGGATTTCTAAAGCTATAGTAAAGTGGTCAGGCACATTACTTGAGGAATCGGATACAATGGATAAAAGTGACCTTGATCTATATTTACGTAACATGCAGGATTCTGCGGGATTCATGGGTTCGATGGCTGCAGGGATATCTTCCATGTCTGTCTCAGCTCGCAGAGAACTGTGGCTGCGCCAATGGTCTGCCAACTCAGAATCCAGGAAAGGCGTGGAGAACCTAACCTCCACAGGTCTGGCCCTATTTGGGGAGGCACTAGATGCATGGATCTCCACTGCAACGACGGGTAAGTCACCCTTTCTTCCTTCAGCTGCGCCTGCTTCAAAGAAACCTTTTTCTTCAGCTATATCACAGTCCTTTCGGACTCTTAAAACAAGGAAAACCAAGCCGCAAAATCCAGAAAACCTGCTACTGCAGGCTCCCAGGACCCATCAAATCCTCAGCATGACAGTGGACCATACAGCCTGGAGGAAGGACTGGTGGGAGCGAGGCTCAGAAGGTTCAGCCACGTTTTGGGTGGCGTCCGACCTGGACCCCTGGGTGCGGGATATTGTGTCCCAGGGGTACAGGCTGGAGTTCCAAGAGCTTCCGCCTCAACGATTCTTCAAATCAGGCTGGCCAGCTTCGCTGGCCAACAGGGCTATCCTAAAGGAAGCCATCAAAAAGTTGGAAAGGTCACAAGTCATTGTCCCAGTTCCACCTCATATGCAAAACAAGGGTTACTATTCAAACCCTTTTCATGGTACCGAAACCGGATGGTTCGGTCAGGCCAATTTTGAATCTGAAATCATTAAACCCATATCTGAGGGAGTTCAAATTCAAAATGGAATCTCTCAGAGCGGTGATCTCAGGTCTGGAGGAGGGGGAATTCCTGGTATCACTGGATGTCAAGGATGCGTACCACCACATTCCGATTTGGCTGCCGCATCAAGCTTATATCCGATTCGCACTGTTGGACTGTCATTTTCAGTTCCAGACCCTGCCATTCGGTCTCTCCACAGCACCGAGGGTATTTACCACGGTGATGGCGGAGATGATGGTTCTCCTCCGCAGACAAGGGGTGAACATAATTCCATATCTGGACAATCTGCTGATAAAGGCATCGTCCAAGGAGAAGCTGTTACATCCATTGTTCTCACAACCCATCTACTCAGGGAACACGGTTGGATCCTGAATCTTCCAAAGTCACATTTGAAACCAACCAGGAGGTTGTCCTTTCTGGGAATGATCCACGACACGGACGTGCAGAGGGTGTTTCTGCCGGAGGAAAAAGCGTTGGTGATACAAACAATGGTCCGGGACGTCCTGAAGCCACTCCGAGTGTTGGTTCATCAGTGCATTCGCCTTCTGGGGAAGATGGTGGCCTCTTACGAGGCTCTGCAGTACGGGAGGTTTCATGCTCGGCCCTTCCAGCTGAATCTCCTGGACAAGTGGTCAGGATCTCATCTACACATGCACCAGAGAATACGTCTGTCCCCAAGGGCCAGGATTTCACTTCTCTGGTGGCTCCAATTGCCTCACCTTCTGGAAGGCCGCAGGTTCGGGTTTCAGGACTGGATCCTTCTAACCACGGATGCAAGCCTCCCGGGGCTGGGGCACAGTCACTCAAGGGAAACCTTCCAGGGAAGGTGTTCAAGTCTGGAAGCTAGTCTTCCGATATACATTTTGGAACTAAGAGCCGTCTACAACGGACTTCTGCAAGTGGCCCATCTTCTAAGAAATCGGGCCATTCAAGCGCAGTCGGACAATGTAACAACGGTGGCTTACATAGACCGACAGGGCAGAACGAAGAGCTGCAATGTCAGAGGTAACAAGAATCATTCTCTAGGCAGAAAAACATGCGCTGGCGCTGTCGGCAATCTTCATTCCGGGAGTGGACAACTGGGAAGCGGGCTTCCTCAGCAGACACAACCTCCATCCGGGGGAGTGGGGTCTCCATCCGGAGGTGTTTGAGGAGATAACAGATCTCTGAGGGGTACCCCAAATAGACATGATGGCCTCTCATCTCAACAAGAAGCTTCGGCAATATTGTTCCAGGTCGAGGGACCCGCAAGCAGTGGCGGTGGACGCCCTAGTGACTCTGTGGGTATTTCAGTCGGTGTACGTGTTTCCACCACTTCCACTCATTCCAAGAGTTCTAAAACACATAAGGAGAACAAAAGTTCATGCGATCCTCATTGCTCCAGACTGGCCAAGAAGGACTTGGTACGCGGATCTTCTGGATCTACTGCGAGAAAACCAGAGGCCGCTTCCTCTTCGGGAGGACCTGCTGCAGCAGGGGTCGTTCACCTATCAAGACTTACCACGGCTACGTTTGACGGCATGGAAGTTGAACGCCTCATACTAGCTTGGAAAGGCATTCCGGACAGGGTTATTTCTACCCTGATACAGGCAAGAAAAGGTGTTACGTCAAAACATTACCATTGTATTTGGAAAAAATATGTATCTTGGTGTGAGTCCAAGAAGTTTCCTATGGTGGAGTTTCAACTAGGAAGGCTTCTTCTTTTCCTACAAGCAGGTGTGGATATGGGCGTGAGGTTAGAATCCGTGAAGGTCCAGATATCGGCCCTCTCCATTTTCTTCCAGAAACAATTGGCTGCCCTCCCTGAGGTTCAGACTATTTTGAAGGGAGTTTTGCACATCCAACCTCCCTTTGTACCACCTACGCCACCATGGGATCTTAATGTGGTTTTGCAGTTCCTCCAGTCGGACTGGTTTGAGCCTCTACTGGAGGTTGAGGTCAAGTTTCTTACGTGGAAGGCTGTCACTTTGTTGGTCTTAGCTTCTGCTAGACGTGTGTCGGAGTTTGGTGCTTTTTCCTGTAAAAGCCCTTACTTGATCTTCCATGAAGATAGAGCTGAGCTCAGGACACATCAGAAATTCCTACTGAAGGTTGTGTCGGCATTTCATATCAACCAACCTATTGTGGTGCCAGTTGCTACTGACTCCTCAATGTCATCAAAGTCCTTGGATGTTGTAAGGGCTCCAAAAATCTATGTGAAGAGGACTGCTTGTCACAGAAAATCGGACTCTTTGTTTGTCCTATATAACCCCAAGAAACTGGTTCTAAGCAGACGATCTCTCACTGGATCAGGTTCACTATCCAGCATGCGTATTCTACGGCAGGATTGCTGTGTCCTACGTCTGTTAAGGCCCACTATACTCGTAAGGTGTGGTCTTCCTGGGCGGCTGCCCGGGTGTCTCGGCGTTACAACTTTGCCGAGCAGCAACTTGGTCTGGGTCGAACACGTTTTCTAGGTTCTACAGGAGCCTCTGCGCTCTCCCTCCCATTCTGGGAGCTTTGGTACATCCCCTTGGTACTAATGTGGACCCCAGCATCCTCTAGGACGTAAGAGAAAATAGGATTTTAACTACCTACCGATAAATCTTTTTCTTAGTCCATAAAGGATGATGGGCGCCCGCCCAGCGCTTCGTTTCCTGCGATAGTTATCTGGTTCAGTAGAACTTTGCTTTGGTTACGTACTGCATTGTTACTTGGTAAGTAATATTTCAGCGGTTGCTGAGTTTCAATCTAGTTGGCTTAGTTTGCCTTGTATGTGTGAGCTGGTGTGAATCTCGCCACTGTCTGTGTATAATCCTTCTCTCGAAGATATCCGTCTCCTCGGGCATAGTTTCTAGACTGAGTCTGGAAAGAGGGGCATAGAGGGAGGAGCCAGCCCATACTCTTAAACTCTTAAAGTGCCAATGGCTCCTGGTGGACCCGTCTTTACCCCATGGTACTAATATGGACCCCAGCATCCTCTACGGACTACGAAAAAAGGATTTACCAGTAGGTAATTAAAATCCTTTTTTTAATGCATACCAATAAAATGATAAACTTTTAATAAAAATAGTTTGAGTTCCAGTGCACCCCGGTAAATGACTTACTTTCTTCGGGTTCACTACGGCTGGCCGGCGGTCGGGCTCCCAGCGACCAGCATACCAGCGCCGGGAGGCCAACCGCCGGCTTACCGACAGTGTGGCGAGCGGAAATGAGACCTTGCGGGCTCGCTGCGCTCGCCACGCTACGGGCATGGTGGCGCGCTACACGCGCCACACTATTTTATTCTCCCTCTATGGGGGTCGTGGACCGCCACGAGGGAAAATAAGTGTCGGTATGCCGGCTGTCGGGCTCCCGGCGCCGGTATACTGAGCGCCGGGAGCCCGACCGCCGGCATACAGAAGACCACCCACTTTCTTCTACTGTTATATTGTGATGTTCATAGTAAGTAGTGGATAGCACCTCACAAGAAGCCTTATATATTTCGGCAGGGCACTCTCCGGCCCATATTGAGCAAATCTGAGAGAGGACAACAATATACGGGTGTAGTACGGTATGCCGGCGCTCGGGCTCACGGCGACCAGCATACCGCTCCGGGAGCACGACCGCCGGCATACCGACAGCGTGGCGAGCGCAAAGGAGCCTCTTTCGGGCTCACTGCGCTCGCCACGCTACGCGCGCCACACTATTTTATTCTCCCTCCAGGGGGGTCGTGGACCCCCATGAGGGAGAATAGCTGTCGGTATGCCGGGTTTAGGGATTCCGGCGCCGGTATACTGTGCGCCGGGATCCCGACAGCCGGCATACTGAAGACCACCCACAATATACTGTACTATAGATATCAACAGGTTTCAGGCATACAGTTAATTAATAATGGTTCACGTTTTCAGTAAATAACATTTTATTTTACTGTTTTTTTTTGTTTTGTTTTTAGACCCAGTAGCTGCTAAGACCTTGAACGTCACCAACATAACTAACACCACAGCCACTCTGCAATGGATTCTCCCTGATAATTATTCATCTAGTTATCAGAGTGGGTATATTATTCAGAATCAGTACCAAACAAATGGAGTCGTATTGCAAAGCATAAAGACCACAAATACCAGTTATGTCCTGACGAATTTGGAACCTGGAACTCAATATATTTTCACAGTGATAACCGTTGCAAGTGCTGCATTTTCTGAAAGAAGACGTCGTTCAGTTTCAGCTGACATAATAACATACAGTACTGGAACAATTACACAAGATGAGACAGGTATGACACCAAAGAGCAGATTTCATTGCAAACGATATTCCTGTTATCACAAATGTTAAATGGTGCCCCAGCCAATCAGCTTCTAACTGTCATGTATTTGAAAAATGACAGGAGATGACTGGTTGGAGCACCATTTATCATTTGTAATGTATATCACTCATTGTTAAATCTGCCCCTCAGCTTGTTACTTTCCTGACCATCATCTTTATGTATCATACGTGAATATTTCTGAACCTTGAAATGTCTGTACGCTGACAGACTTTCAGATGCATCATTTAGAATGAAACATGATTTGTCCTTTTTCCTTTGATACTTTGTATTTGTCAGCTCTGTTTACTCAGATTATTATTTAGAAGTTGCCTATGGTCATATTTATTTAAAACTTCACCACCAAGAGCTGAATTGCTAATAAACATGTGATAATGAGGCCATAGGGCTATTGATAAATAGGATCCCGTATTGATTACTTTGATCAAGATCATGACAGCACCAAGACAGGATGGTTTTTGAATTTAGAGAAGTCATCATATGTTTTTCATTAAGTATTGTGTGGGCACTAGGGCTGCTATAGGTAATGTTTACAGAAATCCCTTCACCATTTGGAGCGGCCAGAGCCGGCCCTAACCAATATGATGCCCTAGGCAATATTTTGGCTGGTGCCCCCTAGCACCACCGCTGGTTCCGCCTCTGACCTTGTACCTCTTTCCCAGCACCATCACCCCTCACCCATAGCAGTCCTTATTTTGGTGTTTGTACCCCCTATGTTTTAAATAGGAACAGTTTGCACATTTGGCGCACAGCCCAAAAAGTGGTGTGTTTTTGCTGGCAAGGGGCATGGCCACACAATAACCCCAATTCCAATTACGCCACACAGTACTGCAACTTTATTCACATTTGATCATGTGATAATGTCCATAATTCCTATTACATCCCACAGTAGTATCACTTTACCTTATAAACATTACTCCTCACAGTAGAGCCCCTTATTCACACTACATCACACTGAATTGCTCCTTATTCACATTACACCACACCATATTGCCCTTTATTCACATTAGATGACACAGTAGTGCCCTTTCTATATGCAACGCCACATAGTAGAGCACCTTATACACATAATGTCACAGATTAATGTCACATTATTAATGTCACATTATTAATGTCCTTATAAACATCAGGGTAAGGAGGTGGATGTAATCTTTTTAGACTTTGCCAAAGCTTTCGACACTGTACCACACATGCGTCTTATCTACAAGCTACAAGAAATAGGGCTAGGGAGCACAATATGCACTTGGGTTAGTAATTGGTTAGATAATAGGGAGCAGCGCGTTGTGGTCAATGGATCATTTTCAAATTGGACTAAAGTACTAAGTGGTGTGCCACAAGGGTCTGTACTCGGACCACTTTTGTTCAATATTTTCATCAACGACCTAAGAGTAGGTCTAGAGAGCATGGTGTCAATTTTCGCAGATGATACGAAATTGTGTAAGGTTAGAAATATGGAGGGGGATGCCGAGTCTCTTAAGAATGACTTAACAGGTGTAAGGTAATGCACTGTGGGGGCAAGACCAAAAATAACACCTACATACGAAATGGGGTAATATTAGGGGATTCTGTACTGGAAAAAGACCTAGGGGTTCACATAGATAACAAATTAAGCAGCAGTACCCAAAGTAGGAGTGCAGCAAAGAAGGCTAATAAGATATTAGCATGCATAAAATGGGGAATTGATGCAAGGGACAAGAGTATTATACTCCTATTATAAAAATCACTAGTGAGGCCACATCTTGAATACTGTGTGCAATTTTGGGCACCATATTACAAAAAGGATAACCTGGAGCTAGAAAAGGTTCAAAGGTGGGTGACCAAACTAATCAAGGGCATGGAGATGCTGGAATATGAGGAAAGGCTTGGAAGGCTAGGCATGTTTACATTGGAAAAGAGGAGACTAAGAGGGGACATGATCAACATGTACAAATATATAAGGGGTCAATACACAGAACTTGGGAGGGACCTGTTTTCTATAAGATCAGCACAGAGGACACGTGGTCACTCGCTTAGGTTAGAGGAGAGGAGTTTTCGCACATTGAGGCGAAAAGGTTTTTTCACAGTAAGGACAATGCGTGTTTTGAATTCCCTGCCTGAGAGAGTAGTAATGGCGGACTCAGTCAATACCTTTAAGAATGGGTTAGATAAATTCCTATTGGATAAAAATATTCAGGGTTATGGTGCGTAGGCACGCATTATAGTTAATATAACTAGTCCTAACATAAAATAACTAGTCCTACAATAAGACTGCATTGGAGACCACAAACAGGTTGAACTCGATGGACAATTGTCTTTTTTCAACCTTACTTACTATGTTACTATAATGCGCCTTACACATTATGACAACCTTTATTAATGCCCTTTTACACATAATGTCCCTTACACATATGCGACACATTATTAATGCCCTTATACATATAATGACAACCATAGTGCCCCCTACACATTTGCTGCACATTATTAGTGCCCCTATACATGATAACACACATACAGTAGTACCATGTTACACATATGCCGCACATTATTAATGCCCTTATACACATAATGACACACATAGTGCCCCTTACACATATGTTGCACATTATTAGTGCATTTTTACATGACACACATAATGCTCCTTACACATATTCCAAACACTACTGCACAACCAACCCACCCACACACAGCACTCACACTGCCACTAACACTGTGACCTCTGCCTCTGCTTGGAAACAGATGTGTCCTCATAAATCTTGCCTCAATGCTGTCGGGCACACCTTTTTTTAATGAAATTATTTGCATTGCTATGTGGGTAGGATGCACAAGCAGCTTCTGCTGATTTAAATGATATGCGGCACGCCTATATACTGTGTGAGACTGTGGCTGTATCTGCATATGAAATGCTGCACACAGAATATAGGCATGCCGCACATCATTTTAATCAGCAGAAGCTGCTGATGCCCCTAAGCCAGGCCTGGCCAACCTGTGGCTCTCCAGATGTTGTGAAACTACACATCCCAGCATGCCCTGACACAGTTTTAGCATTCCCTAATAGCAAATCTGTGGCAAAGCATGATGGGACTTGTAGTTTTACAACATCTGGAGAGCCACAGGTTGGCCAGGCCTGCCCTAAGCATATCAAATGCCCTAGGGAATTGCCCAGTTTGCCTATGCCTATGGCCGGCTCTGGGAGCGGCTTACAGTACAACACATTTTCCAATGCTCACTTCATAAAAGACTGATGGACATTTGAGCTGCAAAAGACACTAAATTCCCAGATGAACAGCCAATGGGTATGTCTGATAGGGAAATACATGGATGTGCTATATGAGGATGGGAAGTAGGGAGGCCAATCCTGGGATCGGGATCCGGGGATGTAGGCCCAAAAATGGCTGGGATTCAATCCTGGGATTGGAAGCTCCAATCCCGGGGATTGAGGAATCATCGTTGAGCATCCTCAGGATGCTCAAATGCTGCCCAGCTCCCTGCTCCCCCGCACAGCATGATGTGCAGTCACAGGTCACGCCGTGCCGTCACCTGCCGCCGAGAGGAGAAGAGGATGTTTCCCACCTGCCCGCCCCCCGGATGTATGGTGAGTTATGTGTGCGGGGCAAGGGGGCAGCTACATTGGTAAAAGCCAATCCCGTGTATCCCGGGAATCCCGGGATTGACCATTTTTCAATCCCGATACACGGGATTGAAATAATTGCCCGGGATGGACATTCCTAATGGGAAGGCAGACGATGGACAAGGTATATAATTGGAAGGAAGAGTACAATAGTACTTATAGTACTAATAGTGGAAGTTATTAAAATAACTCTCACAGCTGACAATGTTAAAAAAAAAGTATTAAAAGGTGTGCAGTACAATATTATTTAGTATATTGTGTTTTCTGGTTTAGCAGTTGCTTGTTTATGGTCTATAGAATTAAACGTAAGTCTGAAACATTCATTCAAAATTATTCTAGAATTCTAAATACAAAAACACTCCAGTTACAAATAAGAGTAAAGTCCCGTACACACTAATCGAGTAAAGGATTTTGACCCTTCCTGAGTGACGTTGTTTACTATATCGACTAGTGTGTACACTGTAAACGATGAGCAATGCGCGGCCCCGCAGGTCGTTAACAACCCTCGGTCTCGGTCGTGCATGCAGCTCAATTTGGACTCATCGTCCAAAGTTGCATGCTCCGGCCAGCCGCAGCATGACATCACTGTGCGATATCGCTAGCAATATCACACAGTGTGTATGCCCAGCGTAGGGCAGCCTGGCCCAGGAGGGGGACACACTGAGCACATCGCCTAGTGTGTACCCACCGTAAAGCACGCATTTACAGGTCAATGCTTATGTCTCACACAGGCGTGTGCTATGTGGGGTGAAATACAGCATGCGAGAAGAACATTGCATCAATATTGGTATTTTATTTACCACTGCTAAACAATAAAGAAGATCTACCCAAATAAACAAATAAATATAGTTAGAATAAAAATATTTAAATTATATCATTGGCCGAATGTTTGCATGGGTAGATTCATTGGCTCCTTATTAAGGGCACTACTTTGCCTTTGTCTGTCATTGTTAGGAAAATTGAATTGTAAGCTTCTCTGGGGCAGTGGCTGCTACTGATTGGGGATGTATATAAAGAAAACATACTACTACTACTACTACTACTACTACTACTAATAATAATAATAATAATTTGTATGTTCTCTTTTTCAGAACCTGATCCTGTCACAAGCCCTTACTGCTATAAGGTGGATGGGTACCAGATAAAAGTGACATTTACATGTCCCAATGGAAACTATACTTCATTTGAAGTTTTGGTCAACAGCAAAAACAACATAAACACCAGCAGCTGTACTAACGATGTGATAATATCAAATTTGCAACCTGCTAATAGTTACGTAATAAGCATCAAGACTGTGGCTATGCAAAAGACATCTAATGGTACTGTGATATCGTGCAGCACTGACAGTACAGGTACAGTGAGCATGTCCCATTATTTAAAATTTGGCTATTCATAACAACTACACTTTGTAAACCGCTAAACTGGGAAACATAAGATTTGGTAGAAAAATACAGGCTTTTGTTGTTTGTATGAATACACAAAAATACAGACTTTATCATACCTCCCAACATGACCCTCTCCAGGAGGGACAGAATGCTCTGCTTCTGGATTTTTCTCTTAATTTATGATCGCCATCACCTGTGCTGAAACACCTTTCTAATCCATTTACCTGTTCAGCACAGGTGCCGGCAATCATAAATTAAGAAAAAAGTCCAGAAGCAGAGCATTGTGTCCCTCCTGGATAGGGTCATGTTGGGAGGTATGCTTTATGTATGTGCACTCCATACTTGCCTATCTGACCCTCTCCATGAGGGAGAAAATACTCTGTTCCTGGACTTTCCTGGTAATGTATGATTGCCATCACCTGTGGTGAAACACCTTTCTTATCAATTAACTAGCTCACCACAGGTGATGGCAATCATACATTACCAGGAAAGTCCAGGAACAGAGCATTTTCTCCCTCATGGAGAGGGTCAGGTAGGCAAGTATGATATAAATATGTCCCCAAGATGTGTATTTTCTCCTGTTTATTTTATCTTTTTTTAATATGTTTAATTTTCTCTAGTTTATGGTATGTTTGCATTTGTTCTTATTTCTGTTTCTATATCTAGACCAGTGATTCCCAAACGTGGTCCTCAAGGCCCTCTAACAATCCAGGTTTTAAGGATATCCACGGCTGAGCACAGATGGTTAAATCAAATTGATTGAGGTATTAAATGAGTCACCTGTGCCCAAGTTTAGTTATCCTTAAAGCCTGGATCGTTAGGGTGCCTTATTGACTGTGTTTGGGAACCTCTAATCTAGAACTAATAGATATTTGGGGATTCTATAAATATGTTTTCTTTGGTCAATTATACAAATAATATACATAGGCAAACAATCATGTAGCAGCAGTGGTGCAAGTAGAAAGTTTTTCTTAGTAGTACTGATAGTAAAAAAATGGGCGTGGCCACACAAAACTAGGGGAGTGGCTACATGACAATAGGAGAATGGCCACATTATGCCACACACCATAATGCCCCTTACACATTATGCCAAACACCGTAATGCCCATCACACACCGCAATGCATTACATTTTATACCACACACCGTAATGCCTATTACATATTATGCCACACACAGTTATGCCACTGACACCATTTAATGCCCCACACACAAAAATGCCCCTTATAAATTATGCCCCAGTGGTGGGCAGGTGGTACTGAGTACCACCACCATATTTCTTAATGGTGCTCCGTACCACCCTACTTTCAGCACTGAACATTAAAAGTAAACATTGAAATATTACATTAGCAATAACAATGCAGATGGTCAATTAATATAGAAATAAGTCATGTAAATACAGCAATAAATATGTTACATTTTACAACAGTTTCTCTACCCCAGAGCTGACATAACAGCTCCAGATGGAAGTGTTAAGGTATTTTTATTGTTTTATAGCTATGGGAGTTACTGTAATCTGGGTTTCTGCAGCGGAGTACACTGGTATTCCACAGGGAAGAACATCGGGGTGTAGAGTTGGATCCAATAGGCTAAAGCTTTGACTGTTCCCAAGATGCACTGCACCGCCTCCTCTATATCCCCGCCTCCAGTGCAGGCAGCTAACAGGGAGGACTGCACTAGGCAGCCCTGAAAATAGCTTTTCTGACAAGAAAGAACACTTCAAGGGCAGCAGCATAGGCACTTGGTGCTATATGTCATACTGACATATCGTGCTGCGGATCCCTCACCTCCCCCATCAGCACTGTATACTCCCGCGCCCTGGTTGCTGGGTACTTACAGCGGAGGCACTCCGATCCCTTCAGGCACACATACCACCGCTGCTCTCCAGGATCGCGTGGCCACATGATAGGGAGGAGATAAGAGGGTCCCCCAGGCTGAACCCGCCGAAATTGCGATCCAGTCGCGGTCTCCGGAGATGGGCCGCACCACTGCCGTGGACACTGTGGCCGTGCAAGGACCCCACTATATCCACCAGGGCAAGGAGCACAGGTCGGATTTACTAAAATCCGTTTAGTGTAGGCTCCATAGTACCCGGTGGTGAAGTCCAGCAGAGGGGATAAGGCTCTGATCTTTAGCCCCTCCCCCAGCCCCAGGCGCCATCTACAGCAGATGTTCCTGCCCTGGAGCTTCATCTCTCTCTCTCCCTCACTCCCTGTCAGCGTTTGGGCGTCATTACACAGAGCTGCGCTAATTCTGGGTCTGCTGGGCACTGTCTCTTCTGTAAAGCCACCTGCCTCATCAGCGCTGTGCATATACAGGACACTTAAGTATTCTACATGTCGTTTAGACAGTGTTAGTTAAGAACAAGTGCATAACTATAGGGATATTTAGTACAAGTATCCTGCGATATACATTACTGTGCATTGTTATATCTGTATACATACATAGCTTTACTTAGTATTGCTAGTCCAGTGCAGTTTTATTGTTGTTTGTAATAATTTCTGCATTGTATATGTGACTGTGTGTGCCAATAGCTGCTGTGTGGTTCCTATTCCGTGTATCTCACACATATTGCTATCCCTATATTCTGTACACTGACGGGGGCTAAGTGCATCAGGGTCTTATATACTGTATATAGTGTTTCACAGGATATACTGTTTGGTATTTTTCTCTGTGTATTTCAGTCACCATATACCACTTAAATCCTCTGTTTGTGATCTGCATTTGCAGTCACACTCCACAGGTTTTTTTTGTCAGGTACTGTGTCTGGCTATATTGTAATGTTACGTCCTAGCGCTACATTATCCAATAATGTCTGAGTCACAGGGCGGGAGATCCGTGGCTGATCCTGTGTCATGCAGTGCTGATGCCGCAGATTTATCTGAGGAAAATATTCCAGCTGAGGGTCCAGGTGTTGGGGGTTCTGTACCACTCGGTCAGCCTGCAGCACCGGTGGCACACCTTGGGCTGCTTTTTCTAATTTACTGACTACGCTAGTAACGAGATTTGCACCCTCTGTGGGACCTCCTGTGCCTGTACAATCATGTATTGTCCCTGTAGTAAATCCACCATGGGTGGATTCTCTGTCGACTCTGTTACAGCAGTTAAATCAGTCCTTGGTTAAACAAAAGCCTGACCCTCGCCCCCCCTAGGACCAAAGGGTCATCTAAGCGGGCCGTTTCTTCCTCACAATACACGCATGCTTCAGATACTTCATCCGATGAAGATGGCGTATATATACTGACCCATCAGACACTGATTCAGATGCTTCTGATGGGGAATCTACAACACAGGTGGATGTTCCTGACCTCTTGGAGGCTATCAAACTGATTCTTAAGATCGATGATGATACTGAACCTCCAGATACGTCTAAGGAACCTGATAAGTTCAAACGTCAGAAGGTTACTAAATTAGTTTTGCCACATTCTGACCATTTAGTTATCCCCTCGCTGCAGAGTTAAGTAAAAATTGGGAAACACCACCTCTGGTGGACTCACATGTGGCACGTCTGGTGGTGTTTTCTACTCTGCCTGTCACTACCATCACCTATCTGAAGGAACCGACGGATAAGCGTGTGGAGGGTTGCTTGAAGTCTATTTACACACTTGCGGGTGCTGTGCATAGACCTACTATAGCGGCTTCTTGGGCTGCAAAAGCTATTGAAAGCCTGGGTTCAAGAAGTTGAAGCAGAGCTACCTTCTTTTTTTGTCTGATAATACCAGACAGTGTCTTTCATATATTACCACGGCCTCTCATTACATACAGGAGGCAGCCTATGATGCCAGTGTACTGGCAGCCAAAGCATCTACTACGTCCATTCTGGCTTGCCGGATTCTGTGGTTGCAGTCCTGGTCTGTGGATCTGGACTCTAAACAGACCTTGGAGGTGATCCCTTTTAAGGGAAACATCCTTTTTAGGGAAGATCTGAACAAGATTGTTGCTGACTTAGCGTCTGCTAAAACTGCATGTCTGCCGAGTACTAATCCTTCGGCTCCGAAGGCTAAAAGTACCACCTTTTGTTCCTTTCGACCTCCAAGTAAAGCAAAGGGTCAGGTGTACCCGAAACAGGCTCCCACTTCCAAAACCTCTAAGCCCAAACCTAAACGCTCCTGGTCTGCCCGTCAGCCTGCTTCCAAACCAGACAAGCCTGCTGCATGATGGCGCGGGCCTCCCCCTGGGGGACCCCAGGGTGGGAGGTCAGACTTCTGCGGATCGCCCAGGTATGGTTACAGACAACTTCAGATGCCTGGGTGAGGGAAGTCGTCACTCACGGATATGCCATCTCTTTCAAGAAACATCCCCCTCGCCAGTTTTGCTCAACAAATATCCCTTCGAATCCGTTAAAAGCAAAAACTCTACATTTGGTGGTACAATCCCTCCTGGAAACAAGAGTGATAGTGCTGGTGCCTCTGGCTCAGAGAGGCAGGGGGTACTATTTAACGCTGTTCCTAGTTCCGAAACCAAATGGAACCTCACGGCCCATTCTCAACCTCAGGTCTTTGAACAAATTT
The DNA here is from genome assembly GCF_028390025.1 of Pseudophryne corroboree. NCBI lineage: Eukaryota > Metazoa > Chordata > Amphibia > Anura > Myobatrachidae > Pseudophryne > Pseudophryne corroboree. The sequence goes on from NC_086453.1 coordinate 141,526,681, forward strand.
GTGAAGGTTTCTAAATTCCGTATGGAAACTCTTCGCTCTATTGTTCTGGCTTTGGAGCCCAAGGACTATATGGTATCCCTGGACATTCAGGATGCTTACCTACATATACCTATTGCCATGTCGCATCAGTAATATCTGCGATTTGCTATTGGCAACCTACATTATCAATTCCAGGCCTTACATTTTGGACTGACTACGGCTCCGCAAATTTTCACCAAGGTCATGGCGTCATGACAGCCCTTCAACGCCGTCGGGGTATCAGGATCCTGCCATATCTGGACGAATTGTTGATCCTGGCGAACTCCCCAGAGGTTCTTCTCCATCATCTGGAGCTGACGGTCCAAACCCTGCAAGCCCACGGGTGGCTCATCAACTAGAAGAAATCCCCGCTGGTTCCTGCTCAGAGCATGATACACCTGGGGGCGTTACTAGACACACACACAACCAACGGTTGTTCTTATCTCCGGAGAAGATCCTGAAACTCCAGAACAGGAAGGATGCTTCCTCTCTCGCCACCGTGTATCGATACACTCGGCAATGCAAGTACTAGGCGATGGTGTCGGCTTTCGACATGGTAGAGTACACTCAATTTCATTCTCGCCCTCTGCAGAGGTTAATCCTTTCCAAGTGGGACGGCCTGCCTCACCGGATCAGGTCTCACATGATTTCCTTGACTCCGGAAGTTCGTCTGTCTCTGAGCTGGTGCCTCCAGGACCAACGATTGAGCAGGGGTCATCCCTTCTGGATCTCCAACTGGGTCCTCCTAACGATGGATGCCAGTCTGCAGGGTTGGGGCGCAGTGTTGGAGCAACACTCTCTTCAAGGTCGGTGGACCAGGGAGGAATCTCTCCTTCCGATAAACATTCTGGAGTTGTGGGCAGTGTTCAATGCTCTAAAACTGGTCCTGCCTCTGGTACAGAACAGGCCTGTTCAAGTACAGTCAGACAACGCCACCACGGTGGCGTACATAAATCATCAAGGCGGCACTCGAAGCCGCATGGCAATAATGGAAGTGTCAAAGATTCTTCTATAGGCGGAACGCCATCTGCCAGCCATATTGGCAGGGTCCTCAACTGGGAAGCGGACTTCCTCAGTCATCAGGACATACACGCCGGAGAGTGGAGCCTTCATCCGGAAGTCTTTCAACTCCTAGTGGACAAGGGGGGCCTACCAGATGTAGACCTGATGGCGTCTCGACACAATCACAAGGTTCCAGTCTTCAGAGCAAGGACAAGGGATCCTCAAGCAGCGTTCGTGGACGCACTGACAATTCCATGGATCTTTTGGCTGCCATATGTGTTCCCTCCCGTGTCACTCCTGCCCAGGGTAATAAGGAAGTTCAAGCAAGAAGGAGGATTACTACTTCTAATCGCTCCAGCGTGGCCCAGACGGCATTGGTTCTCAGACCTGCAGGGTCTCTCGATAGAGCATCCTCTTCTATTTCCGCAACGTCCATACCTCCTCGTTCAGGGCCCTTGTGTCTACCAGGATCTGGCCCGACTGGCTTTGACGGCGTGGCTCTTGAAGCTTCAGTTCTGAGGGCCAAAGGATTTTCTGAGGCGGTCATTCAAATTATGTTGAAAGCCCGTAAACCGGCTTCGGCTCGGATTTATTATAGGGTCTGGAATTCTTTCTTCACCTGGTGTGCGGCTAAGAATTATGATGCATGCAAGTTCAGTACTGCCAAACTCTTGGTTTTTCTGCAACAGGGCCTGGACTTCGGCCTTTGTCTGGCCTCCATCAAGGTTCATAATTCAGCCTTGTCGGTATGGTTTCAGAGAAAAATTGCGACTTTGCCTGACGTTCATACTTTCACTCAGGGTGTTTTACGGATTCAACCTCCCTATGTTCCTCCTGTGGCTCCTTGGGATTTGTTCTGGATGCCCTACAAGAGTCTCCGTTTGAGCCTCTTGAGTCTGTGGACCTTAAGTGGCTTACACTTAAGGTTTTATTTTTGCTGGCTATTGCCTCTGCTAGAAGGGTTTCAGACTTGGGTGCCTTATCCTGTTGGTCACCCTTCTGATTTTTCACCGTGACGGTGCGGTTTTTAGAACTCGCCCTGGTTATCTGCCTAAGGTGGTGTCGTCTTTCCACCTTAACCAAGAGATTGTGGTTCCGGCCTTTATCTCTCCTGCTTTGTCCTCCAAAGAACGGTCTTTGGATGTGGTACGGGCTCTCCGTATATATTTATGTGAAGAGACCCGCCTCTCTTAGGAGATCTGATTCTCTCTTTGTCCTTTTTGATTTTCACAAACGTGGCGGGCCTGCAAATAAGCAGACCTTGGCCAGATGGATTAGAATGGTGATTGCACAAGCTTATGTACAGGCTGGAATTCCAGCTCTTGCTACTATCAAGGCCCATTCTGCTCGGTCTGTTGGACCTTCTTGGGCGGCCCGCCGTGGCGCATCCCTAGAACAATTGTGCAAGGCGGCTAAGTGGTCCTCAGTGAACACGTTCATCAGGTTCTATGCCTTTGATACTTCCACCTCCCAGGATGCTTCCTTTGGACGGCGGGTTCTTGTGCCTGCTACAGTGCATCCCCTCCCATAAGGAACTGCTTTAAGATATCCCCAATGTTATTCCCTGTGGAATACCAGTGTACCCCGCTGCAGAAAAGGAGTTTTATGGTAGTTTTATTGTTAAATCTCTTTCTGCGAAGTACACTGGATTCCACAGGGCGCCCACCCTGACGCACTTAACTTCTTTGGGTTTGTATGGCATTAGCCGCTAGTCCCTTCTCCTGACGTGAAAATGTGGTTCTATGTGACTAACATCTACCATCTCTCTTACCTGCTTCTGCATTGGACTGGTTAACAAAACTGAGCTCCAGTGTCTGGAGGCGTGGCTATAGAGGAGGCAGTGCAGTGCATCCTGGGAACAGTCCAAGCTTTAGCCTGTTGGTGGAATCCAGTGTACCTCGCAGAAAGAGATTTAACAATGGTAAGTCTACCATAAATCTCCTTTTATAGTGACACTCCTGGGATTGCTGTTTAATCAACTATGTAAATGTATACTGAATACTATAAAGATTTATAGCACCTAACAATGCTAAACAGCTTAATTTCAGCTCTACTTTATGCATAGTGGGGGATCCAGTTCACCAGCTAAAGTCCACCGATTTACTGCCAAGTATATGAGTTACTGGTAATTGCCTATCTCTGTTTAACCCTCTGTGCCTAATAAACACAGTAATATACTTATCATCAATAAGTTATTAACATAGAGCCTAACTCAGTTTCTTTATGTAGCAGGTACAAATACAACAAAGTGTTAACACCTATTAATATGTACGGTGAATGTATAATGATGCAGACATTTCTCTGTATCTGACCAGTCTTATACATGGGACTCGGAAGTGGCTGTTTGGGAGTTCTCCACAATTTGCTCACTCATTTTCTTTTTCATCACCAGGAGTTATTGTTGGGGCAATATTTGGTGTTTTGTTATTTCTTCTACTCATTGGACTTATTGTATTTTTCGTTATGAAGAAGAGAAGGTAAGACATTGATTTATCAAACTATTTTTTAAAAATAGATTTTACAAATTTTACAGGGAGACTAAAACTTTACAGCTGATTCTGAGTCGCACACAAAAGTGCAAGCAGCAGCATTTATTGGCGATCGCCCGTCTGCAAGTTTATATACAAATGGCCCACAAACTCCTTCCCTTGTGTACATCCATACAGCTAACTGTGCAAGGACTGAGACACACACTATTATATCCTGTGCACGCTGTAATACCAATTGGTGCATCCTTAGACGCCACCATCGACTGCACCATCAAAAATTTCACCAGCCTTATGTTGCATCTCTCTATATAATGATGGGGTGGTCTTCTGTTTGCCGGTGGTCGGGCTCCCGGCGCTCAGTATACCGGCGCCGGGAGCCCGACAGCCGGCATACCGACAATTATTTTCCCTCGTGGGGGTCCACGACCCCCATAGAGGGAGAATAAAATAGTGTGGCGCGCGTAGCGCGCCACCGTGCCCGTAGCGTGGCGAGCGCAGCGAGCCCGCAAGGGGCTCATTTGCGCTCGCCAAGCTGTCGGTAAGCCGGCGGTCGGGCTACCGGCGCCGGGATGCTGGTCGCCGGGAGCCCGACCGCCGGCCAGCCGTAGTGAACCCATAATGATGGCCTTCTAATCTTGTGGCTGTGCATCTGGAAATGCAGCTACTCGCAGTGAGATTCCTGCAACACTCCCATATTATACCCAATGAACGGCACATTTTTGCGTGCACTGCTAGCCACCAGCATGGAATGCTCATCACTTTTCCGCAACATTTTTGTACCACCTGAATGAATCACAACTACAATTTTGTGCATACACTCTGTTATGCATGTGTTGTAGGGATCTTAAGAACTGCATGGTTGCAAATAATTACTTACGTGAACTTAGTAATTGTGTGTGGACTGAGTGCAACTCAGATTCAAGCTCATAAAAATAGGATTTTAATTACCTACTGCTAAATACTTTTCTCGTAGTCCGTAGAGGATACTGGGGTCCACATTAGTACCTTGGGGTATAGACGGGTCCACTAGGAGCCTTGGGCACTTTAAGAAATTAATAGCGTGCACTGGCTCCTCCCTCTATGCCCCTCCTACCAGACTCAGTCTAGAAACTGTGCCCGGGGAGGCGGACATATTCTGAGGAAGGATGTAGCAGAACATTGGTGAGATTCGAACCAGCACACACAAACAGGGGGAAAGCCATGCTAACCAAACCTGAACAGGAACAGCAACAGCTGAACCAACAACATTACTTAATAAAGTAACAGGGCAGGAAACATGAAGCACTGGGCGGTCGCCCAGTATCCTCTATGGACTACGAGAAAAGGAATTACCGGTAGGTAATTAAAATCCTATTTTCTTTTGCGTCCTAGAGGATACTGGGGTCCACATTAGTACCATGGGGATGTACCAAAGCTCCCAAACTGGGTGGGAGAGTGCTGAAGTTCCTGCAGAACTGATTGACCAAACTGAAGGCCCTCAGATGCCAAAGTTTCAAACTTGTAGAACTTAGCAAATGTGTTTGATCCTGACCAAGTAGCCGTTAGGCAGAGCTGTAAAGCCGAGACACCCCAGGCAGCCGTCCAGGGAGAACCCACCAACATAGTTGAGTGGGCCTGTACTTTAGGAACCGGCAATCCTGCCGTAGAATAAGCATGCTGGATAGTAAGCCTGATCCAGCGAGCAATAGACTGCTTTGAAGCAGGACACCCAATTTTATTGGGATCATAGAGAACAAACAGCGAGTCAGATTTTCTGTGACGAGCTGTCCTCTTCACGTAGATCTTCAAAGCCCTCACAACATCCAAGGACTTTGAGGTAGCAGAGGTGTCAGTAAGCACCGGAACCACAATAGGTTGGTTGATGTGAAACACAGACACCACCTTAGGAAAAAATTGCTGACGAGTTCTGAGTTCAGCTCTATCCTCATGAAAAATCCGACAGGGGCTTTTGTGAGACAACGCCCCCAGTTCGGAAACACGCCTTGCGGAAGCTAAGGCCAACAGTGTATCAGTCTTCCACGTAAGAAACTTAATGTCAACCTCCTGTAAAGGTTCAAACCAGTTCGATTGCAGAAACTGCAATACAACGTTAAAATCCCAAGGTGCCGTGGGAGGCACAAAGGGCAGTTGGATGTGCAGAACACCCTTCAAGAACATCTGAACCTCGGGGAGGGAAGCCAATTGTTTCTGGAAGAAAATGGACAAGACCGAAATCTGGACTTTCAAGGAGCCCAAACATAGGCCCACATCCACTCCTGACTGCAGAAAAAGGAGAAAACGTCCCAGTTGAAATTCCACTGCAGGAAATTTCCTGTTTTCACACCACAAGACATATTTTTGTCAAATACTGTGGTAATGTTTAGATGTTACCCCTTTCCTGGCTTGGATCAGGGTTGGAATAACCCTGTCCAGAATCCCTTTCCGGGCTAGAATTTGACACTCAACTTCCATGCTGTCAAACGTAGCCATGGTAAGTTGTGATAGACGAACGGCCCCTGTTGTAGAAGATCATCTCAAAGAGGCAGAGGCCACGGGTCCTCTAGGAGCATCTCCAGTAGATCCGCGTACCAGGCCCTTCTTGGCCAATCCGGAGCAATGAGAATTGCTTGAACCTTTTCCCTTTTTATTCTTTTGAGAATTCTTGGGATCAATGGAAGAGGTGGGAACACATAAACCATCTGCTAGACCCATGGAGTCACCAGAGCATCCACCGCCACTGCTTGTGGGTCCCTCGACCTGGAACAATACCGCTTTAGCTTCTTGTTGAGATGAGAGGCCATCATGTCTATCTGTGGAATCCCCCACCGACGTGTTAAGGACTCGAACACCTGCGGGTGAAGGCCCCGCTCTCCTGGGTAGAGGTCGTGTCTGCTGAGGAAGTCTGCTTTCCAGTTGTCTACTCCCGGAATGAAGATTGCTGACAGCGCCACTGCGTGTCTTTCTGCCCAGAGGACAATTCTTGTTACCTCTGACATCGCAGCCCTGCTCTTCGTTCCGCCCTGTCGGCTTATGTACGTTACTGCCGTCACATTGTCCGACTGAACCTGAATGGCGTGATCTTGAAGAAGATGTGCTGCCCGTAGAAGGGTGTTGTATATGGCCCTTAGTTCCAGAACGTTGATCGGAATAATGGATTTTTGACTTGACCATTTTCCTTGGAACTGTTCCCCCTGGGTGACCGCTCCCCAACCTCTGAGGCTTGTGTCTGTGGTCAGCAGAATCGAATTTTGAATCCCGAACCTTCAACCCTCGGTCAGGTGAGAAGTCTGAAGCCACCATAGAAGAGAAATCCTGGCTTTTGGCGACAGACCTATCCTCTGGTGCATATGAAGAGGCGATCCGGACCATTTGGCCAACAGATCCAGCTGGATGTGCCTCACATGAAACCTTTCCGTACTGCAGATCCTCGTAAGAAGGCAGATGCATAGATGCACTGATATCCGGGTTGGCTTGAGAACATCCTGCACCATCGACTGGATTACCAATGCCTTTTCCAATGGAAGGAATACCTTCTATACCTCCGTATCTAGTATCATCCACAGGAACGGAAGCCTCTGAGTTGGTTCCAGGTGGGATTTTGATAGGTGTAGAATCCACCCGTGATCCTGGAGTAGCCAGGTTGAGAGGACAATGCTTGCGGAGGAGAAACATCATCTCTGCCATCACCTTGGTAAATACCCTTGGTGCCGTGGAGAGGCCAAATGGCAGTGCCTGGAACTGGTAGTGACAGTACTGTAGTGCAAGCCGTAGATAAGCCTGATGAGGCGGCCAAATCGGAATATGAAGATACGCTTCCTTGATGTCCAGAGACACCAGAAATTCCCCTTCCTCCAGACCTGAGATCACCGCTCTCAGAGACTCCATCTTGAACTTGAACACCCGCAAGTACGGGTTCAGTGATTTGAGGTTTAAAATGGGCCTTACTGAACCGTCCGGTTTCGGAACCACAAACAGGTTGGAGTAATAACCCTTGGTTTGTAGTTGAGGTGGAACTTGGACAATAACCTGAGTCTGTACCAGTTTTTGAATGGCTGTCTGTAAAGTCATACTTGCTTCTGGAGAAGCTGGTAAGCCTGATTTGAAGAATCTGTGAGGTGGAAGTTCCTGAAACTCCAGTCTGTATCCCTAGGTGATAAGGTCTGTTACCCAGGGATCCTGGCAAGATGTTGGCCAAATGTGACTGAAATAACGTAACCGGGCTCCCACCTACCTGTCTTCCAGGCAGTGTTGTCCACTGTCATGCTGAAGGCTTTGAGGAAGCAGATCCGAAGGTCTGTTCTTGAGAACCTGCAGCTGCAGGTTTTCTGGGTTTACCTGTATTGCCTTTGAAAGCTGTAGAAGATCCCTTGGGTTTGTTTTTAAATTTTGCTGGCCAAAAGGACTGCAGAGTTGGAGCAGAGTAGGTTTCCCTAGCTGGGGGTGCTGCGGAAGGAAGGTATGTAGACTTACCCACCGTAGCCTTGGATATCCACTTATCCAGTTCATCTCCAAAAAAGGCCTCACCTGTGAATGGTAGGCTTTCCACACCTTTCCTTGAATCTGCATCCGCAGTCCACTGGTGTAACCACAAGCCCCTGCGTGCTGACACTGCCATGGCAGTGGTGCGTGCCTTGAGCAAACCAATTTCCTTTATGACCTCCACCATAAAGTTAGCAGAGTCCTGAATATGCTGTAGGAGTAAAATTATTTCCCCCCTGGGTAAGGAATCTAACTCGACAATTAGGTTACCTGACCACTTAGCAATGGCCCTAGTGATCCGTGCACAAGCAATAGTGGGTCTATGGGCCACCCCCGCAGCAGTGTATAAAAATTTGATAGTGGTCTCAATTTTGCGGTCAGGTGTATCCTTTAAGGAAGCTGCCCCAGGAACAGGTAAGACTATCTTACGTGACACCCTCAACGCCGATGCGTCCACAATCGTCGGCTTTTCCCATTTCTTTCTATCATCCAGAGGAAAGGGAAAGGGTGTATTCTATCTTTTAGGGATCTAAAACTTTTTATCAGGATTAGCCCAAGTTTCCTCACACAGGGCATTCAATTCCTTGGATGCAGGAAAAGTTGTTGAGGATTTCTTTTTTACATTAAAATAAGATTCCTCCTCTACCTCTGCCACCCTGTCAGGAATGTGCAGTACATTTCTGATAGCTTCTATCAGAACCTGTATTCCTTGTGACAGGACAGCATCCCCCCCAGTCGCATCCACCTCACTCTCCTCTGGGTCTGATGTATCGTCATCAGTATCAGCCTGCATGAGCTGGGCCAGAGTATGCTTTTGTGGGCAAATGGCAGGGACCTGAGACACTGGTATGGGAACTGAATCTCTATTGATCAGGTCATCCATAGACTGTCTTAAGAATAGAGTAGAAATAGTAGATATCATCCCTTTAATGGAATCTAACCATTGGGGTTCAGCTCCACTGTCCTGAGAATGTGCACTATCCTGAGTGCAGGGTAGTGAGTCTCCTGTGGAGGACAGACATGCTGCTGTGCAGGAAACACAGTCCCTGGACATGGCAACTGGAAGGGACACACACACACACACACACACACACACAGAAAGTAAAAACACAGTTTTAACCCACACAGAGCCCGCAGGGAGACACAGAAGCCAGAGCCAGCCACACAGCGCCCTTTTAGCTTAAGTAAAACTCAGCTGGGTTGCAAACTAAGCACCTTAATAGGGCTTAGTATTCTAACAATGCTCCACCCCCTTGCTAAGACCCCCTGGTACCGCTGAGGAGGCTTGGAGACCTTTTGGAGGAGCTGCGCTTCCCTGTGTATCCTGTCAGTACAAGCTGCAGAGGTAAAATGTCACTGGTGAGCTACTGGATGCGCTCATAGTGAAGCCCCGCCCCATAATGGCGCGCGGCTTCCCACATTTTTTATACTGGCCTGAGGGCTTTTTGTGACTAACAGAGGGTTAAAACCCTCTGTTAGGTTTATGGCCAGATATGGGTTTTATTGGTGGCTCAACTCGCCTGCCTCACAGCATGGACACATCCAAGTGTATCACTTTACTGAGCCCCCGGAGCGCAGCCTGCATCAGTGCTGCACTTCCACCCTTGTGCCGCCATCCCCGCCGGCGACCCGCTAACCGGGACACCAGCACTGTACTCACCACTCTTCTATCCTCTGGCTCTGTTAGGGGTTGCGGCGTGCGGCGGGAGGGTACGCTCGCCGTGGTGGGGCTTGCGAATGACTCCCTCAGGAGCTCAGTGTCTTGTCAGCGGAGAAATGTGATCATTAACTCTTCAGGAAGTTAGGGTGTTCTCCCCCCTAAGTCCCACGAAGCAGACGGGCTGGAAACAACAAACAGAAAATAAATGCAGAAAACTCTTCAGGAGCTTCCCTAAGTGTGACCCTCTGGGCACATTTTCTAAACTGAGTCTGGTAGGAGGGGCATAGAGGGAGGAGCCAGCCCACACTATCAAATTCTTAAAGTGCCCATGGCTCCTAGTGGACCCGTCTATACCCCAAGGTACTAATGTGGACTCCAGTATCCTCTAGGACGTAAGAGAAATGTATGTTGATCTAATATCAAAAGCTTGCCAGTGACACTAGAAATATATACAGTACCTCCCAACTTTCAACTCTGTGAAGTGGGGCAGACTTGAAAATTCTCACTCTGTGCTGTGCACACCAGAACAGTACCTGTTCCCTCTTGCAAAGCAGTGTGAATCACTGGCGTATCTATAATGGGTGCAGTGTGTGCGGTGAACGCGGGCCCCTGGGTCCAGAGGCGGCCCACACAGCACACACTGCACCCATTTCTTCTATACTTACCTTTCCGGCGTCCATCGGTGACTGTGTGTGGGCCCCCTCCTCTCCCGTAGCCATCACCGCCGCTGCTAGCGCTCTCAGCACTGAGACTCTGGCACAGTGCCAGAGTCTACAGCGCAGTGGCGGAAGTCCCGGAGGCAGTGGAGTCGGTTGCCGCCGGGCTACAGCAATGAAGAGGGCACCTTCTCCATTGCCTCTGGTTCACTTCCATCTCTGGGCACCAGTCACTTACAGTGAGCGTACAGCATACGCTCACTAGCGGCATTTCCTTTACCCTAAGTGTAGACGTTGTTTGCCGGCTGTGTATCCACCTCCTGACAACCCAACAGCTTGGCCCCGCCCCCTGACAACCCGGCTGCCCGCTCCTGCCCTCGCACTCGGCTGCCTGACTCCCGCCTCCTGATGCCTCGGCTGCATGGATCCTTCCCCAGACACCCCGGCTAGCCAGCTCACGCATGCAGCGGCATGTCCAGCAGCTGAAGCGGTGTCTGCATGAGGAGTAACGGGTGAGTAGAGGGGATAGACAGGGAAGAGTGCCGGTGCAGGGACAGAGAAAGAGAGTATAATAGGCTGTGTGTGTTAGTGTGTATATATATATATATATGTATACACACATATATATATATATATAGCACAATGTAATGGGCGGCACTCCAATGGATTTTGAAAAAATCATACAGCTCACCAAGCCAGTTTCAATCAACGTTTCAGGTGCCTTTATTTGCACCTTTCGTCAGGATGTACACATATATATATACACACACACACATACACACACACACACACACACAGTATGTGGCTGTGTGCGTATATATATATATATATATATATATATATATATATAGTTGTGGTTGTGTGTGTGCATATGTATATATGTGGCTGAGTACATGTATGTATGTGGCTGTCCATATGTTATGTGTGTGAATATGTATATGCATATGTGGTTGTGTGTACATATATGTATTGTTGTGGTTGTCTATATTATACGTTTATATGTGGTTGTGTATATGTACTGTATATATGTGGTTGTGTGTATATGTGGCTGTGTATGTTTTTATGTTGCTGCATGTGTGTATATGTATATATGTGGTTGTGTGTGTATATAACTACATTAGGCCTTCCATACACTGCATGAACACGGAACGGCCGCTATGTTACTGCCATCTTCACCACTGAGTAGGACAGCTGCTGTCTGGCTGCTGCCACTGCGCATGCTCAAACGTTCAACACGGCAAAAAGCCATTGTATGTGAAAGCCAGTAATCACGGCCAAAAAAACTGCGTCTTTTTGCCGGCCGGTGAAAACTGCCCTGCGTAAAATAGCCCTTGAGAAGTGGCTCACCTATTACCAGCTCCGGTTGCTGCACCTGACCTCATACAGTACCTACATAAGACAGAGGTCTGCCCCTGCCGGGAGCCACGCGCCTGACCCAACAGCCAGCACTGAGTCAATGGGCTCCATAGGATCAGACTGGTCTGGCACCTGCATGAGGCCGGCCCACAGTGTGTCATCTTTGGTTTTAATCATAAGGAGAGGTAGGGAAAGTTTTTCTCTCACCAGTACATTTTTTAAACACTTGTCTTTTTTGGAACATCTTTGGAATATTTATGGTGGGGTCCCAGTTACACCATCTCTGGGAGCAGCGCACTTCCATTTTTCGTACTTAGTATTTTTGATTCATTCTTTATCTGCATTTTTTTTCAAATACTGTATATGTTTTTTCCTCTTATTTTCATATTTTTCAATTTTTAACCAAAACAGCTGTGAATAATCATGTGTGTATGTTTGTGTGTGTGTGTGGTCTATGGTTCCTGCTGCTTTTGGGACATACTGATAATGTATTCTTTTTATTGATACAAATGTAGGTTTTACACTTATTAGGACACATTGTATATACATTGTTTTACTAGCGCTTCATCTATTTTACTTTTAATTGGATTTTTGATCTCTTGAAGCTGCTTCAAACAAAAAGGAGGAAAATCGCTGGCGTCTGACGTCCATACATTTATATACAATATGTGACTGTGTGTATATGCATATATGTGGCTGTTTGTATATGTGGTTTTATATACATATATATATATATATATATATATATATATCTGCTTGTGTATATGTATATATGCAGCTGTGTGCATGTATTTGTATGTATGTGGTTATGTGGCTGTGTGTGTACCTGTAAAAAAAAAAGGGCAAAAGACAATAGGGCAGAGAGATTGCATACATCAGGGGATATGGGTGGACACGCACATAGTAGTGGAGCTGGCGTAAGTAGAGCATGGATATATGGTTTAGGGGTAGGAGAGCTTTCTAGAGGTTGTGTGAAGTTGTGATCAGGGGGAGGTGAAGATGCGGTCATTATTTGACTGGACAGAGGGAGTGAAAGTGGGGGGGTGGGGGCCACCATCGTCCATTTCGCCTCCGGGCGTCTGGTATGAACTTACGCCCCTGCTACAGCGCATTAGCGGGACTCCGGAAAAATTGCGCGGCGGCCTTTTTTCGGAGTCCTGCGCATGCGCTGTAGACTCTGGCACTGTGCCAGAGTCTCAGTTCTGAGAGCGCTAGCAGCGGCAGTGACGGCTACAGGAGAGGAGGGGGCCCACACACGGAGTCTGCACACGGGTCCCCTCCTCTCTAGAAACGCCGCTGGTGTGAATGGAGCATGCCTTCCAACATGTAGACAGTCAGGAAAAAGTGCAGACAATGGGAGCTGTGAGATGGGGCCCTCAAATTGGGACTATCTGGTCTGATTCAGCAGAGATGAGAAGCATGCAAAGTAACATCATACCACAGGAAGTAAAGGCATTGTCACTTTTATACAACATCCTATTAATACATTACACCACCTGCCATGTAGCAATCAAACCAAAGCTCTCCATTTTGCTAATCGAATAGAATCACTCTAGTCCAGCTGTACTGCACGTACCCCATCTGCATGCACATAAATAGCGGAGTCCACCTACTGTTAATAGCCTGTGGGAGTGACTCTCTCTCCTATATATGACGTGGGAGAGGCAGTACATAAAGAAGTTACAACCACTTAAAATATTTGACATTGTATGTAACCTTGTCATCTAATATGCAAAAGAACAGTTGTATTAATTTGACATAAAATGGGATCTGTTAATAATCTATGAAAGTACATATACAGCAGTGACATGTGGTGAGGTGATGCAGAGCCTCTCCTGTCATACTCCAGTATACTCCAGAGTTTTGACTATAAAAATGACATGAAAAATCCATAGAGATTATTATAAATATCTTTGTATTATTATTATTATTATAATTTTTATAGTATACTGGTCTGTGACAGGTGAGACTCTGCCTACCTTGTCCGCACATCTCTGATCAAAACTCACCAAATTTCCAGCAATATATACTGCTGCACCTGTGTATAATGTCCATATGTGTGTAAATCTGACTCTCATACTAGACAATACTTCCCCAGCCAATTGCCTCACCGCACAACACTGACATACAGTAATGGGTATTAAGTACATGATTAAACAAATTACCCAACAAATATTTTCTTTCCTAAAGTCTGAATTAAACATATTGATAACATTTTTATATTTTTTTTTTATTTTTAAGCATATTGAGTAAAATAGTTGTAATAGTTTTGGTTGAAAACACATATAAAAACCTTTAGCTTTAATTACTGTTAAATACTGTATAACCCTAACTCAACTGTTTCCGCAACTGTGGAGGAATCCCGCACGTTGGTTCTGATCATTACCCACAATGCTGTGGAGCTTTTCTGTAATATGGACCACAATATTTACATTTATGTTAAGTTAAATAAAAAAATTAGCATCCCCTCATCATTAGACTTCTTCTAGCAGTGATCCTGATAGTAATTAGAAAAGGAGTAAATGTGTGACTCTAATGATTTCCTTGTTTTACTGTTGGTTAATGTGTGACTCTAATGATTTCCTTGTTTTACTGTTGGTTTTTAGAGTTTTTCTTTTTGGATTACCCTTTTACTAATAAAGTGCTTTAACTGTGATATGTTACTGTAAAACCAGCTTAAACTGATCAGCTTTCTTAAGGTGATGCCACAGCATTTCCAATTGGTTAAGTTTAGGACTTCGACACAACCTTTACCATAACAAAAATGCCCGGTTTATTCTCTCCATTGTAGATATATCTTTGTGCTCACATGTACAATTCAGAATTTATGTGAGGCCTGAAGCTGAAGTGCAGCCCCATGCTGTACACTTCCACCGTCTTTCTTCACAATTAAGATTGGGTCTTTTGTTGAAGTGCAGATGCTCTAAGTTACAAAGTGCACAATAGATGCACCACAGATAGGTTAACTGTAGCTTGCCTATCTGAACCACCAAGAGCAATTCATGGTGCACACCGTTTACAAATTCCAAAACTAACTGATGAGGTATTGGCTCATGTGCATAGCCCACATCAGATTCTTCTACCTTCCGTAATCATTGGCACACATACAGTCTACATTTCAACCTCCCATCACTTTAGAAACAAAACACTGCTCAGTCTCCCCTCATATTGGCTTACATTAATTATGAGAATAAAGGACACGAGGACTGTTTGTAATACATGTTAGCATTTTTAAGGTTGGATCACTTTGGAGACCAAAAAGCAGTAATACAGATGATTCTAAAGGGTTGTCAGTAGAGATGTGCAGCGGGCATTTTTCGGGTTTTGTGCTTTGGTTTTGGATTCGGTTCCGCGGTCGTGTTTTGGATTCGGGCGCATTTTGGCAAAACCTCCCTTAAGAATTTTTGTCGGATTCGGGTGTTTTTTTCAAAAACCCCTCAAAAATAGCTTAAATCATATAATTTGGGGGTAATTTTGATCCTATAGTATTATTAACCTCAATAAACATAATTTCCACTCATTTCCAGTCTATTCTGAACACCTCACACCTCACAATATTATTTTTAGTCCTAAAATTTGCACCGAGGTCGCTGGATGACTAAGCTAAGCGACCCAAGTGGCCGACACAAACACCTGGCCCATCTAGGAGTGGCACTGCAGTGTCAGACAGGATGGCAGATTAAAAAAATAGTCCCCAAACAGCACATGATGCAAAGAAAAAAAGAGGCGCAATGAGGTAGCTGTGTGACTAAGCTAAGCGACCC
Organism: Pseudophryne corroboree; assembly: GCF_028390025.1. NCBI lineage: Eukaryota > Metazoa > Chordata > Amphibia > Anura > Myobatrachidae > Pseudophryne > Pseudophryne corroboree. Next base: position 141,542,084 of record NC_086453.1, read on the forward strand.
AAGTGGCCGACACAAACACCTGGCCCATCTAGGAGTGGCATTGCAGTGTCAGACAGGATGGCACTTCAAAAAAATTGTCCCCAAACAGCACATGATGCAAAGAAAAAAAGAGGCGCACCAAGGTCACTGTGTGACTAAGCTAAGCGACCCAAGTGGGCAGCACAAACACCTGGCCTATCTAGGAGTGGCACTGCAGTGTCAGACAGGATGGCACTTAAAAAAAATAGTCCCCAAACAGCACATGATGCAAAGATAAATAAAAAAAAAAGAGGTGCAAGATAGAATTGCACACTTTAACAAACCCATCATTTCAGCGACAGGGTCTGCCACACGACTGTGGCTGAAATGATTGGTTGGTTTGGGCCCCCACCAAAAAAGAAGCAATCAATCTCTCCTTGCACAAACTGGCTCTACAGAGGCAAGATGTCCACCTCATCCTCATCCTCCGATTCCTCAACCCTTTCAATGTGTACATACCCCTCCTCACAGAGTATTAATTCGTCCCCACTGGAATCCACCATCACAGGTCCCTGTGTACTTTCTGGAGGCAATTGCTGGTAAATGTCTCCACGGAGGAATTTATTATAATTCATTTTGATGAACATCATCTTCTCTACATTTTCTTGAAGTAACCTCCTACGCCGATCGCTGACAAGGTGACCGGCTACACTAAACACTCTTTCGGAGTACACTCTGGAGGGGGGGGGGGGGGGGGGTTGGGGCAACTTAGGTCGTTATAAAGTCAGTTTGTGCAAGGGCCTCCAAATTGCCTCTTTTTCCTGCCAGTATACGTACAGACTGTCTGACATGCCTACTTGGATGCTGTCACTCATATAATCCTTCACCATTCTTTCAATGGTGACAAATCCTATGCAGTGACAGTAGACGAATTGTCAGTAATCTTTGGCAGGTCCTTCAGTCTGGGCCAGATGTCAGCTATCGCTCCTGACTGCCCTGCATCACCGCCAGCGGGAGGTTTTGGAAATGTTATCCTTTTACTGGCAGCTCCAGTGGCGGGAGAAAATGAAGGAGGAGCTGTTGGCAGGTCATGTTCCGCTTGACTTGACAATTGTCTCACCAGCAGGTCTTTGAACATCTGCAGACTTGTGTCTGCCGGAAAGAGAGATACAACGTAGGCTTTAAACCTAGGATCGAGCACGGTGGCCAAAATGTAGTGCTCTGATTTCAACAGGTTGACCACCCATGAATCCTGGTTAAGCGAATGAAGGGCTCCATCCACAAGTCCCACATGCCTAGCGGAATCGCTCCATTTTAGCTCCTCCTTCAAGATCTCCAGCTGCTACTGCAAAAGCCCGATGAGGGGAATGACCTGACTTAGGCTGGCAATATCTCAACTGACTTCACGTGTGGCAAGTTCAAAGGGTTGGAGAACCTTGCACAATGTTGAAATCATTCTTCACTGTGCTTGAGTCAGGTGCATTCCCCCTCCTTTGCCTATATCGTAGGCAGATGTATAGGCTTGAATGGCCTTTTGCTGCTCCTCCATCCTCTGAAGCATATAGAGGGTTGAATTCCACCTCGTTACCACCTCTTGCTTCAGCTGATGGCAGGGCATGTTCAGGAGTGTTTGCTGGTGCTCCAATCTTCTGCACGCGGTGGCTGAATGTTAAAAGTGGCCCGCAATTCTTCGTGCCACCGACATTATCTCTTGCAAGCCCCTGTCGTTTAAAAAAAAATTCTGCACCACCAAATTCAATGTATGTGCAAAACATGGGACGTGCTGGAATTTGCCCACATGTAATGCACGCACAATATTGGTGGCGTTGTCCGATGTCACAAATCCCCATGAGAGTCCAATTGGGGTAAGCCAATCTGCGATGATGTTCCTCAGTTTCCATAAGATGTTGTCAGCTGTGTGCCTCTTATGGAAAGCGGTGATACAAAGCGTAGCCTGCCTAGGAACGAGTTGGCGTTTGCGAGATGCTGCTATTTTTGCTGCTGCTGCTGTTGTGGCTGCGGGAGGCAATACATCTACCCTGTGGGCTGTCATAGTCATATAGTCCTAAGTCTGCCCTGCTCTGCTCTACTTGTCTACATGTCCGTGGACACTGGGTACAACTGCATGTTTTAGGACACTGGTGACTCTTTTTCTGAAGTCTGTGTACATTCTCGGTATCTAGCCTTAAGAGAAAGCTGTTGCGAAACGTGCGTCAGGCAGGCGTCCCTGCGCACGTGGCATCCGCCATTCAGTTCATGCACATGCAATGATTTTCTAGCACTGATCTTGGGAGAGAGTTAGATTATGCAATGTTATTTAGACAGCATGTAATGTATATTCAGATATCAGATCTATAGCACTGTCTAACAATATGTAAACATATACAGCGACAGTCATTAACACACAGTGGCATATAGCACTTTATGATACACAGCAGCCAATATTATTTTTTCCTAGAGAAAGTCACTGTGACTCGCTATTATTAGAATAGCAGACTGTGGAACTAAGTGCAGTGGCAATACGCTGGGTAGCAGGAAATAATTTAAAAACGAATGCTGAGGCAGAAAGAACACCTGCTCTGTAACTCAGTATAGGGGAGCCAGAGCACAGCGTGGTGAACAGGCAACACTGACACTTTGTTACTATATAGTCCTGACACAGGACACTGTATCCTCTCTATAAAGTCACTGTGATATGTTAACACCTGTGAACTGATACAATTACACACATCAGTCCAGCATATTAAAGTGTTTATTTCTGCGAGTGAAAAGAACTCATGATCTGGCAACATTGTATGGCCAGACAGCATACAGGGCAAACACTGAAGTAATAAGCATATGCCTGTGCATTATTAGAGCTGGGAGAAGTAAAATAATTGCTCATTACGATATAGGTATAAGGGGATACAGTGTCCGCATTTGAAATATAACAGGTTCATTATAAGACACTTGAATGAATTTAAGAGATCTCTCTTTTCAGTTTTTAAAGGCAATTGGCACCTAACAGTGTTTCAATAAGGAATATCAAATATTATACTGTACTGTACCCCCAATATCAGGCAATTACAGTCATTATATTCAAGTATCTCATTATTGATACAGAATAACATCAAGAGCACTGCCATACCCATATATACTTACCCCAGCATATCAATTGATATATGAGAAATATCAGACAAATATAAATAATAGATAATTTGAGAAAGTATCACATGAATAATGATTCAAGCAGAGGCGCATAATGGGCTCCACAGACTAACTGGTTTATAGAGACAGGGGATACAGTGCCTGAATTTGTAATATAACTGGGGTTTTTTTTTTGTTTTTTTTTTACAAAACACTTGAACGGAATTTAGAGATCTTTCTTCTCAGTTATCAAAAGCAATGGGCATATAAAGTTAATCATATAGCATTAACTCTGATTATACAGAGTTGCCCTTCATTATAGTATGTAACACACTAAGGGTGTATTTATACATACACACCTTTATAAGAGATTACTTGCAGGCTGTCACGATCCGGGTATCTGGACGCCATTACTTACCCTTCAGATGCCTCCTAAGGCGGGCTCAGCGTTCCAGGACCAGATTCCGCTGTTCCTGAGTTTCCACATGCAGAGTGTCAGAGTGGTGTTTTCATCAGCCGCGGCCTCCGCTGTGCCCGCGTGGTTAAATGTGCATCTATCAGCCTGGCGTCTCCTGTCTCCGGTGGCCGGCGCCGCCATTACTGTTTCCCAGACCACATGGATTACAAACCAAACTTCCCTCCAAGTGTCTGCATGGGCGCAGCCATCTTGGATTCTGTCATCTGATCATTTCTACCAATCTGCTGTTTGTATTGTTGATTTGCATAATTGCCTAGCCAACCCCTTCCTTGCTGCAGGTATAAGTAAGCTGTGCCTGAGCAAGGAAGACGTCAGTGCTTTGGTTGTCAAACCTAGTTCCTGTTTGTCTCTCTTCTATGATTGTCTTCCAGGTTCCAGCTCCTGTCTCAAGACTTCCACCATAGAGACCCGCACCAGCATTCCACCTGCGGTGTAGCCTGACTCTCCAATCCATTGTGGATTCATCTGTTTCCAGCTACAACACTACCTGCTTCCAGCCTCAGCTTCCAGCAGAATACAGCTTCCCTTAAAGGGCCGGTGTCCTTTCTACACTTTACCACTCTCCACCGGAATTATTATTTCTCCGCTCTCAAGTTCTACATTTCAGTTCACATTTCATCGCTCCCAAAGTTCATTTATTATTTAACTGGTTCCAGCCAGTATCCACTCCGTGCTAACAACAGTCTGGTTCCAGCCAGTATCCACAGCAGCTGTTTTACCTTCAGCAACCCAGCTCTTCCTGGAACACCAGCTGGTACAATCCTGGGTTATCTCCATTGCTACAGCCGTGCCTGGTAAGGACTTTCCATCTAGAAGATCATAAGAACTATCTCACACTACCAGTGCCCTGTGGCTCCTGCCATGCTGTAGTACTCAGGAACTGTATTTATTCTTTGCTGACTTTTTCGTTTTCTTTTATTGCTGCTGTGATGCGGAGTTGTCATAATAAACATCATTGACTTTTATCTAAGTTGTCGTGGTCACGCCTTCGGGCAGTTATTATCCATGTTACTTACATGTCCAGGGGTCTGATACAACCTCCCAGGTTCCGGTACATCTCAGCCCCTACAACTGAGGCTGCCTCCCGTCAGCTCAGGCCCTCAGTTGTGACAGTAAGCACTGACCTAATGAATCCAGCCGGAGACCAGGATCAAGCGGCTAGGCCGATGCAAGAACTGGCAGCCCGACTAGAACATCAGGAGGCTGCACAGGGCCACATCATCCGCTGTCTCCAGGATCTCTCTACTCGGCTGGATGGGATTCAGACCACTCTCCGTGGATCAGGCGCGTCTGGTACGTCAACCACAGTGACTCCAGCTATAACCCCACCCACCTTACCCATTCCTGCTCCACGTCTTCATCTTCCAACGCCAGCAAAATTTGACGGATCTCCAAGATTCTGCAGGGGATTTCTCAACCAGTGTGAGATTCAGTTTGAGCTACAACCTGGCAATTTCCCCAGTGACCGTACAAAAATTGCCTACATTATTTCTCTTCTCAGTGGCTCAGCCCTCGATTGGGCATCACCGTTATGGGAGAGGTCCGACACCCTGCTATCTTCTTACACTGCATTCGTGTCAACATTCAGGCGCATCTTCGACGAGCCAGGCCGGGTAACTTCAGCTTCGTCTGAGATTCTCCGTTTACGCCAGGGATCACGTACTGTAGGACAATATCTTATACAGTTCCAGATTCTGGCATCCGAACTGGCATGGAACGACGAGGCCCTGTATGCTGCATTCTGGCATGGTTTATCCGAGCGTATTAAAGATGAGTTAGCTACCAGAGACTTACCCTCCAAGTTAGATGAGTTAATCTCACTTTGTACGAAAGTTGACTTACGTTTCAGAGAGAGAGCAACTGAGCGTGGAAGATCATCTGCTCCAAAATCTTCTGCTCCTCCTCCTCGCCAACTGTCACCAACTAAAGATGAACCCATGCAAATTGGCCGTTCCCGTTTAACTCCTGCTGAGCGCCGAAGACGTCTCTCCGAGTTTCTCTGTTTGTACTGTGCAGCTCCGTCTCACACCATTAATGCCTGTCCCAAACGTCCGGGAAACTCCAAATCCTAGCTCGCCAAGGAGAGGGCCGGCTAGGAGTAATGATCTCCTCTCCATCTCCTCAAGATTGTAACCTCCCAGTCTCGCTTCAAGTTGCTCAACGTTATCAGAACGTCATTGCCCTCCTGGATTCCGGAGCAGCTGGGAACTTTATTACCGAAGCCTATGTTAAACGGTGGTCCCTACCCACCGAGAGACTTCCTTCGTCCTTTTCCTTAACTGCTGTGGATGGCAGTAAAATTTTTGATACAGTTATTTCTCTAAGGACTCTACCAGTTCGTCTGAGAGTGGGAGTTCTTCATTCCGAACTTATTTCACTTTTAGTGATTCCAAGAGCCACACATCCTGTGGTCCTGGGCCTTCCATGGCTCCGTCTTCACAATCCTACAATTGATTGGACGACTACGCAAATCCTGGCATGGGGTTCCTCCTGTACTAAGACATGTTTGTTTAAAGTGTTGCCTGTCTGTTCCTCCTCCCCCAGGTCGTCTGATGTTCCACCTCCTCCATATCAAGATTTCACGGATGTGTTCAGTAAAGCTTCTGCTGATATCCTTCCCCCTCATAGAGAATGGGACTGCCCGATTGATCTCGTTCCAGGGAAGGTTCCACCTCGAGGCCGAACTTATCCGTTGTCTCTCCCCGAGACGCATTCTATGGAGGAATACATAAAAGAGAACCTAGCAAAGGGGTTCATTCGACCTTCTTCTTCTCCAGCCGGCGCAGGCTTCTTTTTTGTAAAGAAGAAAGATGGTGGTCTGCGGCCGTGCATCGACTACAGAGGTTTGAACGACATTACCATCAAGAACCGCTATCCTTTACCCCTGATTACTGAGCTCTTTGACAGAGTTAGCGGAGCTACCATCTTTACAAAGCTGGACCTGAGAGGTGCATACAATCTCATCCGGATCCGTGAGGGTGACGAGTGGAAGACCGCATTTAACACCCGTGACGGACATTATGAGTACCTCGTCATGCCCTTCGGATTGAGCAATGCTCCAGCTGTCTTCCAGCATTTCGTCAATGAGATCTTCAGAGACATTCTATACCGTCATGTCGTGGTCTATCTAGATGATATCCTCATTTTTGCCAACAATTTAGAGGAACATCGTTTCTGGGTAAAGGAGGTTCTGTCCCGTCTCCGTGTCAATCATCTTTACTGCAAATTAGAGAAATGCGTCTTTGAAGTCAAGTCCATTCCGTTTCTAGGGTACATTGTGTCCGGTTCCGGACTAGAGATGGATCCTGAGAAACTACAAGCAATCCAGAATTGGCCAGTACCCTTAACCCTCAAAGGGGTCCAGAGGTTCTTAGGGTTCGCCAATTATTACCGAAAGTTTATACGAGACTTTTCCACCATTGTGGCGCCTATTACTGCTTTCACCAAGAAGGGTGCTAACCCGTCCAAGTGGTCTGAAGAAGCCATGCAAGCTTTTCATCTTTTAAAACAGAGGTTCATCTCTGCACCTGTCCTGAAACAGCCTGACGTCGACTCTCCTTTCATCTTAGAGGTGGATGCCTCCTCCGTTGGAGTAGGAGCGGTGTTATCTCAGAGGGCTAAAGATGGTCATTTACATCCTTGCAGTTTCTTCTCACGGAAGTTCTCCCCAGCGGAGCGCAACTATGCCATTGGCGACCAGGAGTTGCTAGCCATCAAGCTCGCTCTAGAGGAGTGGAGATATCTGTTGGAGGGAGCTTCTCATTCAATCACCATCCTTACAGACCACAAGAACCTTCTATATCTAAAAGGCGCACAATGTCTCAACCCTCGTCAGGCCAGATGGGCACTTTTCTTTTCCAGGTTCGACTTTAAACTCCAGTTCTGTCCGGGCTCTCAGAATCGCAAGGCCGATGCCCTTTCCCGCTCATGGGAGCAAGAAAATGAGTCAGAGTCTTCAGACAAGCATCCTATTATAAATCCGTTGGCATTCTCCACGGTAGGGATGGACTCTACGCCCCCATCAGGGAAAAGTTTTGTGAAGCCGACACTAAGGAAGAAGCTCATGCATTGGGCCCATGCTTCCCGTTTTGCCGGACATACAGGTATCCAAAAAACCCTGGAGTTTATCTCTAGGTCCTATTGGTGGCCAACTCTGAAAAAGGACGTTTTGGAGTTTATTGCATCTTGCCCAAAGTGTGCTCAACATAAAGTATCCCGCCAGTCGCCTGCGGGGCAACTGGTTCCACTATCTGTTCCCCGTCGACCATGGACCCATTTGTCGATGGATTTTATTACAGATTTGCCCATGTGCAACAAGTTCAATACCATCTGGGTGGTAGTTGACCGGTTCACCAAGATGGCACACTTCATTCCTCTCACCGGTCTTCCGTCAGCTTCCAAGTTGGCTCAAGTATTCATACAAGAGATCTTCCGACTCCACGGTCTTCCAGAAGAAATTATCTCAGATCGAGGAGTTCAATTCACAGCCAAATTCTGGCGAAGTTTATGTCAAGTCCTCCAAGTCAAGTTAAAGTTTTCCACGGCTTACCATCCTCAGACCAATGGTCAAACTGAGAGGGTGAATCAGGACTTGGAGGCCTTCCTCCGCATCTATGTGTCCTCCTCTCAAGATGACTGGGTTCAATTACTTCCCTGGGCCGAGTTCTGTCATAACAACCAGTATCATTCTTCATCTTCTTCAACACCATTCTTCACCAACTTTGGATTCCACCCTAAAGTCCCTGAGTTCCAACCGCTTCCAGCAACTTCTGTTCCCGCAGTGGATATCACCTTGCATCAGTTTGCCAATATCTGGAAGAGCGTACGATCAGCTCTGCTCAAGGCATCGTTCAGGTACAAGAAGTTTGCGGATAAGAAGCGTCGAGCAGTTCCTGCTCTCAAGGTGGGTGATCGGGTATGGTTATCCACGAAGAATTTGAGGTTAAGAGTTCCCAGTATGAAGTTTGCACCTCGCTACATCGGTCCTTTTAAAATTGATCAAGTCATCAATCCTGTTGCTTACAGACTCCAGTTACCTCCCTTCTTAAAAATACCCAGGACATTCCATGTTTCCCTGTTGAAACCGCTAATCTTGAATCGGTTTCATTCCTCACTTCCACCAACTCCGAAAGTCCAAACTCAACGAGGCGTTGAGTATGAAGTGGCCAAGATCCTGGACTCACGTCACCGTTACGGTCAACTTCAGTATCTCATTGACTGGAAGGGCTATGGTCCTGAAGAACGCTCTTGGACCAATGCCTCTGACGTCCATGCTCCTGCCTTGGTCCGAAATTTCCACGCAAAGTTTCCTTTAAAGCCTAAGAAGTGTCCTGGGGCCACTCCTAAAGGGGGGGGTGCTGTCACGATCCGGGTATCTGGACGCCATTACTTACCCTTCAGATGCCTCCTAAGGCGGGCTCAGCGTTCCAGGACCAGATTCCGCTGTTCCTGAGTTTCCACATGCAGAGTGTCAGAGTGGTGTTTTCATCAGCCGCGGCCTCCGCTGTGCCCGCGTGGTTAAATGTGCATCTATCAGCCTGGCGTCTCCTGTCTCCGGTGGCCGGCGCCGCCATTACTGTTTCCCAGACCACATGGATTACAAACCAAACTTCCCTCCAAGTGTCTGCATGGGCGCAGCCATCTTGGATTCTGTCATCTGATCATTTCTACCAATCTGCTGTTTGTATTGTTGATTTGCATAATTGCCTAGCCAACCCCTTCCTTGCTGCAGGTATAAGTAAGCTGTGCCTGAGCAAGGAAGACGTCAGTGCTTTGGTTGTCAAACCTAGTTCCTGTTTGTCTCTCTTCTATGATTGTCTTCCAGGTTCCAGCTCCTGTCTCAAGACTTCCACCATAGAGACCCGCACCAGCATTCCACCTGCGGTGTAGCCTGACTCTCCAATCCATTGTGGATTCATCTGTTTCCAGCTACAACACTACCTGCTTCCAGCCTCAGCTTCCAGCAGAATACAGCTTCCCTTAAAGGGCCGGTGTCCTTTCTACACTTTACCACTCTCCACCGGAATTATTATTTCTCCGCTCTCAAGTTCTACATTTCAGTTCACATTTCATCGCTCCCAAAGTTCATTTATTATTTAACTGGTTCCAGCCAGTATCCACTCCGTGCTAACAACAGTCTGGTTCCAGCCAGTATCCACAGCAGCTGTTTTACCTTCAGCAACCCAGCTCTTCCTGGAACACCAGCTGGTACAATCCTGGGTTATCTCCATTGCTACAGCCGTGCCTGGTAAGGACTTTCCATCTAGAAGATCATAAGAACTATCTCACACTACCAGTGCCCTGTGGCTCCTGCCATGCTGTAGTACTCAGGAACTGTATTTATTCTTTGCTGACTTTTTCGTTTTCTTTTATTGCTGCTGTGATGCGGAGTTGTCATAATAAACATCATTGACTTTTATCTAAGTTGTCGTGGTCACGCCTTCGGGCAGTTATTATCCATGTTACTTACATGTCCAGGGGTCTGATACAACCTCCCAGGTTCCGGTACATCTCAGCCCCTACAACTGAGGCTGCCTCCCGTCAGCTCAGGCCCTCAGTTGTGACACAGGCATAACAGTGCTATATGTATCTAAACTGACTGAATGACTTTAATATTGCATGTGCTTAACACAAGTTGATACGGATATTATGGCAATATGATACAATAAATTAATAATTATATATACATATATTTGTTATTGGCGGCTGACCAGTGCGCAGGGGGCCATATTTTAAACACCTTTTCCTATCTTTTCACTAGTATCTGTTTTTTAAAATATTTCGCAAGTTTTTATTCATTATTCACGAATTAAAAGTTACGTTTTATAAGAATCCATGTGCACCATCATAAGGCAATTCTGTGTTCTTTTGTTTGTACATACATTCTCGGTATCGCCTGCCTAGAGAAGTGGAACCTAGATGGTATTTGGTACCGGGGACACACTACCTCAAGCAATTCTCTAAGTCCCTGTGAACTCACAGTGGATACCGGACGCACGTCTAACACCAACATAGTTGTCAAGGACTGAGTTATCTGCTTTGCAACAGGATGACTGCTGTGATATTTCATCTTCCTCGCAAAGGACTGTTGGACAGTCAATTGCTTACTGGAAGTAGTACAAGTGGTCTTCCGACTTCCCCTCTGGGATGACGATCGACTCCCATCAGCAACAACGGCAGCGCCAGCAGTAACAACAGCAGCAGTAGGCTTTCCACTCAAGGATCCATCGGAGGAATCCCAGTTAGGAGAGGACTCGTCAGACTTGCCAGTGACATGGCTTGCAGGACTATTGTCGTTCCTGTCTAAGGAGGAAATTGACATTGAGGGAGTTGGTGGGGTGGTTTGCAGGAGCTTGGGTACAAGAGGAAGAAGGGATTTAGTTGTCAATGGACTGCTTCCGCTGTCACCCAAAGTTTTTGAACTTGTCAATGACTTCTGATGAATGCGCTCCAGGTGACGTATAAGGGAGGATGTTCCTAGGTGGTTAACGTCCTTACCCCTTCTTATTACAGCTTGACAAAGGCAACACACGGCTTGACACCTGTTGTCCACATTTCTGTTAAAATAATTCCACACCGAAGAGGTGATTTTTTTGTATTTTGACCAGGCATGTCAATGGCCTTATTCATCCCACGGACAACAGGTGTCTCCCCGGGTGCCTGACTTAAACAAACCACCTCACCATCAGAATCCTCCTTGTCAATTTCCTCCTCAGCGCTAGCAACACCCATATCCTCATCCTGGTGTACTTCAACAGTGACATCTTCAATTTCAATATCAGGAACTGGACTGTGGGTGCTCCTTCCAGCACTTGCAGGGGGCGTGCAAATGGTGGAAGGAGCCACCTCTTCCCGTCCAGTGTTGGGAAGGTCAGGCATTGCAACCGACACAATTGGACTCTCCTTGGGGATTTGGAATTTAGAAGAATGCACAGTTCTTTGCTGTGCTTTTGCCAGCTTAACTCTTTCCATTTTTCTAGTGGGAGGATGAGTGCTTCCATCCTCATGTGAAGCTGAACCACTAGCCATGAACATAGGCCAGGGCCTCAACCGTTCCTTGCCACTCTGTGTTGTAAATGGCATATTGGCAACTTTACTCTTCTCCTCAGACGATTTTAATTTAGATTTTTGGGTAATTTTACTGAACTTTTGTTTTTTGGGTTTTATATGCTCTCTACTATGACATTGGTCATCGGCCTTGGCAGACGACGTTGATGGCATTTCATCATCTCTGCCATGACTAGTGGCAGCAGCTTCAGCACTAGGTGGCAGTGGATCTTGATCTTTCCCTATTTTACCCTCCAAATTTTTGTTCTCCATTTTTTAATTGTGCAATTATATGCAAGTAATATATCTGGAATTAGACAGCAATAATGTCTGGAATTAGATAACACTAGATAGATACCAGATACCACTGTGACTGGAATGATGATGACCTATGCACAGTGACAGGACACTACCACAGCACCCTACAGCATCAAGATGCAGCACAAGACACTGAACTTTTAGTAATGTACTATAGTATACTGGTCACCACAATGCAGCACTGATACTGAGCACAGATATTGAGCACTGATGAGGATACTAGAACTGACATGGAGCAGCAAGATGCAGCAATGGACTATTGTACTGTACTAGTATTATATACAGGCACCACAATGCAGCACTGATACTGAGCACAGATATTGAGCACTGATGAGGATACTAGAAATGACACGGAGCAGCAAGATGCAGCAATGGACTATTGTACTGTAGTAGTATTATATACTGGTCAGCACAATGCTGAACTGATACTGAGCACAGATATTGAGCACTGATGAGGATACTAGAAATGACATGGAGCAGCAAGATGCAGCAATGGACTATTGTACTGTACTAGTATTATATACAGGCACCACAATGCAGCACTGATACTGAGCACTGATGAGGATACTAGAATTGACATGCAGCAGCAAGATGCAGCAATGGACTATTGTACTGTAGTATTATATAGGTCACCACAATGCAGCACTGATACTGAGCACAGATATTGAGCACTGATGAGGATACTAGAACTGACACGGAGCAGCAAGATGCAGCAATGGACTATTGTACTGTAGTATTATATACTGGTCACCACAATGCAGCACTGATACTGAGCACAGATATTGAGCACTGATGAGGATACTAGAACTGACACAGAGCAGCAAGATGCAGCAATGGACTATTGTACTGTACTAGTATTATATACTGGTCACCACAATGCAGCACTGATACTGAGCAAAGATATTGAGATACTTGAACTGACACGGAGCAGCAAGATGCAGCAATGGACAATTGTACTGTAGTAGTATTATATACTGGTCCACAATTTAGCACTGATACTGAGCACAGATATTGAGCACTGATGAGGATACTAGAACTGACACGGAGCAGCAAGATGCATCAATGGACTGTTGTACTGTAGTAGTATTATATACTGGTCATCACAATGCAGCACTGATACTGAGCACAGATTTTGAGCACTGATGAGGATACTAGAACTGACATGGAGCAGCAAGATGCAGCAATGGACTATTGTACTGTACTAGTATTATATATAGGCACCACAATGCAGCACTGATACTGAGCACAGATATTGAGCACTGATGAGGATACTAGAAATGGCACAGAGCAGCAAGATGCAGCAATGGACTATTGTACTGTACTAGTATTATATACTGGTCACCACAATGCAGCAGTGGTACTGAGCACAGATATTGAGCACTGATGAGGATACTAGAACTGACACGGAGCAGCAAGATGCAGCAATGGACTATTGTACTGTAGTATTATACTGGTCACCACAATGCAGCACTGATACTGAGCACAGATATTGAGCTTTCCACTCAGAGAACGTAGCCACGTCCTCTCCGCTCCATCTACAATGCATGAGTGAAAATGGCGGCGATGCACGGCTCTTTATATGGAATCCGAATCTTGCGAGAATCCGACAGCAAGATGATGACGTTTTCCCTCATTCGGGTTTTCCTATACTCAACCTCAAATCATTAAACAAGTATGTGAGAGTATCCAAATTCCGTATGGAAACTCTACGCTCTATAGTGCTGGCCATGGAACCCGGGGATTATATGGTTTCCTTGGACATACAGGATGCTTACCTGCACTTACCTATTGCCATATCGCATCAGCAATATCTGTGGTTTGCTGTTGGCAACCTACATTACCAATTTCAGGCACTCCCTTTTGGATTGGCCATGGCCCCTCGGATATTCACCAAGGTCATGGCCATGATGACGGCTCTTCTCCGCCATCAGGGAATTAGGATCCCACCATATCTGGACAACTTGCTGACCCTGGCGAACTCCCAAGAGGTTCTCCTCAGTCATCTGGACCTGACGGTCCAATTCCTAAAAGCCCATGGGTGTCTCATCAACTTGTAAAAGTCCTCGCTGGTCCCTGCTCGGAGCATGGTGCACCTGGGGACACTACTGGACACACACAACCAAAGATTGTTTCTGTCTCCAGAGAAAGTCCTGAAACTTCAGGACAGGATCAGATATTTCCTATCACGCCCAAGAGTGTCGATACACTCGGCAATGCAAGTACTAGGCCTCATGGTGTCGGCTTTTGACATGTTGGAGGACGCTCAAATTCATTCCCACCCTCTGCAGAGGTTAATCCTTTCCAAATGGGATTGCCTGCCTCACCGGATCAGGTCTCAAATAATATCCTTCACCCTGGAGGTCCGTCTGTCACTAAACTTATGGCTACAGGACCAACAATTGAACAGGGGCTGTCCCTTCTGGATCTCCAACTGGGTCCTTCTGATAACGGACGCCAGACTGCGGGGTTGGGGCGCGGTGTTGGAGAAACACTCTCTCCAGGGTCGTGGACCAGGGAGGAATCTCTCCTCCAGATAAACATTCTGGAATTGCGGGCAGTGTTCAATGCATTGACGCTATCCCTGCCTCTGGTACAGAACAGGCCTGTTTAGGTACAATCGGACAACGCCACCATGGTGGCCTATATAAATCATCAAGGTGGCACTCGAAGTCGGAGGGCAATGATGGTAGTGTCGAAAATCCTCCGTTGGGCGGAACGCCATCTGCCAGCGATATCGGCAGTGTTCATCCCCGGAGTCCTCAACTGGGAAGCGAATTTCCTCAGTTGTCAGGATGTTCACGTCGGAGAGTGGAGTCTTCATCCGGAAGTCTTTCAACTCTTAGTGGACAAGTGGGGCCTACCAGATGGGGACCTGATGGCGTCTCGACACAATCACAAGGTTCTGGTCCTCGGATCAAGCACAAGGGATCCTCAAGCAGCGTTTGTGGACGCACTGGCAATTCCATGGAACTTTCGGCTGCCATACGTGTTCCCTCCAGTGTCACTCCTGCCCAGGGTTCTACAGAAGTTCAAGCAAGAAAGAGGAATACTACTTATAGTAGCTTCAGTGTCGCCCAGATGGCATTGGTTCTCAAACCTGCAGGGTCTATCAATAGAGCGTCCTCTTCTACTTCCTCAAAGTCCAGACCTTATAGTTCAGGGTCCTTGTGTCTACCTGGACTTGGCCAGACTGGCTTTGATGGTGTGGCTCTTGAAGCATCACTCCTGAGACCAAAAGGATTTTCTGAGGCGGTCATCCAAACTATGTTAAAAGCACGTAAACCGGCTTCAGCTCGGATTTATTATAGGGTCTGGAATTCTTACTTCACCTGGTGTGCTGCTAAGAATTATGATGAATACAAATTCAGTACTTCCAGACTTTTGGCTTTTCTGTAACAAGGCCTGGACTTAGGCCTTCATCTGGCCTCCTTCAAGGTTCATATATCTGCCTTGTCAGTGTGGTTTCAGAGAAAAATTGCATTTTATTTCTGATGTTCATACTTTCATTCAGGGTATTTTAAGGGTTCAGCCTCCCTATGTCCCTCCTGTGGCTCAATGGGATTTGTCTGTTGTTTTGAATGCCTTTCAAGAGTCTCCATTTGAATCTCTTGAGTCTGTGGATCTTAAATGTCTCACACTTAAGGTCGTGTTTTTGCTGCCTATTGCGTCTGCTAGGAGGGTGTCGGACTTAAGCGCTTTGTTCTGTGTTCAACCCTTTCTGATTTTTCACCGGGACCGTGCAGTTCTTCGAACTCTCCCTGGTTACCTACCTAAGGTGGTATCTTATTTTCATCTTAACCAAGAGATTGTGGTTCCGGCCCTTATCTCTGCTGATTTGTCCTTCAAAGAGCGGTCTGTGGATGTGGTACGGGCTCACCGCATTTACGTGGAGAGGACTGCCTCCCTCAGGAGGTCAGATACCCTCTTTGTACTGTTTGGTTTTCACAAACGTGGCTGGCCTGCGAATAAGCAAACCTTGGCCAGATGGATTAGAATGGTGATTGCACAAGCCTATGTGCAGGCTGGTCTCCCAGCTCCTGCTGCTATTAAAGCCCATTCTACTCTGTCTGTTGGACCTTCTTCTGTTGCCTGCCATGGCGCGTCCGCTGAACAATTGTGCAAGGCGGCTACGTGGCTCTCAGTAAACACATTCATTAGATTCTATGCCTTTGATACTTGCGCATCCCAGGATGCTTCCTTTGGACGCCAGGTTCTTGTGCCCACTACAGTGTGTCCCCTCCCATGAGGAACTGCTTTAGGACATCCCCGATGTTATTCCCTGTGGAATACCAATTTTCCCTGCTGCAGAAAAGGAGATTTATGGTAGACTTACAATGGTTAAATCTCTTTCTATGAGGTACACTGGATTCCACAGGGCTCCCACCCTGACGCACTTAGCTTCTTTTGGGTTTGTATGACATTAGCCGCTAGTCCATTCTCCTGTCGTGAGAACGTGATTCTATGTGACTAACATCTGCTGTCTCTCTTAACTGCTACTGCATTGGACTGGTTAACGAAACTGAGCTCCAGTCCCTGGAGGCGGGACTATAGAGGAGGCGGTGCAATGCATCCTGGGAACAGTCAAAGCTTTAGCCTGTTGGTGCCTCAGATCAAGATCCAACACTACACACCCCTATGTTATTCCCTGTGGAATCCAGTGTACCTCGCAGAAAGAGATTTAACCATGGTAAGTCTACCATAAATCTCCTTTTGTCACATGACTAGTTCTGTAGTTGTTTGCACTGGTTTTATGTTATTTGTTTCACTACATAAAGTTGTGAATGGAAACCATTTTTACCCCTCTCAACATTCAGAATCTTGGAAATCTGAACACAGTGTGTGACTGTGGCACACTAGAGCAGGGCCCAAAAATAAAAGGAAAAAGGAAATGCCAAAGGGTATTTGAGGGATAAAGCCATCCAATGTAGTCAGGGTATAAGGCCTGGTAGGTGTTCTGGGTGTCACCCAGAAGCTGAAGTTTTCTGCAGAATAGGAATAAAAAAAAGGATTTTAATTACCTACCGGTAAATTCTTTTCTCGTAGTCCGTAGAGGATGCTGGGGTCCACATTAGTACCATGGGGTATAGACAGGTCCACTAGGAGCCATGGGCACTTTAAGAGATTAATAGTGTGGGCTGGCTCCTTCCTCTATGCCCCTCCTACCAGACTCAGTCTAGAAACTGTGCCCGAGGAGACGGACTTACTTCAAGAGAAGGAAATACACAGATAGTGGTGAGATTCACACCTGCTCACACGTACAACAAAAGGAAAGCCAAGCTAACCAACGTGGAACGATTAGGCAACGGCTGAACCAACAATACTGAACCAAGTAACAATGCAGGAATATGAATCACTGGGCGGGCGCCCTGCATTCTCTACGGACTACGAGAAAAGGATTTACCAGTAGGTAATTAAAATCCTATTTTCTCTTACGTCCTAGAGGATGCTGGGGTACACATTGGTACCATGGGGATGTACCAAAGCTCCCAGTACGGGATGGAGAGTGCTGAGGCTCCCGCAGAACTGATTGACCAAACTTTAGGTCCTCAGAGGCCAAAGTATCAAACTTGTAGAACTTAGCAAACGTGTTCGACCCTGACCAAGTAGCTGCACAGCAAAGCTGTAAAGCAAAGACACCCCGGACAGCCACCCAGTAACAACCAACTTTACGAGTAGAGTGGGCCTTAACAGATTTTGGACACGGCAAGCATGCCATCGAATAAGCATGCTGGATAGTGAACCTGATCCAGCGAGAAATTGTCTGCTTAGAAGCAGGACACCCAACCTTGTTGGGATCATAAAGGATAAACAGAGCGTCCAACTTCCTGTGATGAGAAGTTCTCTTCACATATATTTTCAAAGCCATCACAACATCCAAGGACTTTGAGGTAATTGAGGAGTCAGTAGCCACTGGCACCACAATAGGTTGATTGATATGAAAGGCTGACACAACGCTGACACAACCTTTGGAAGAAATTGCTGACACATTCTGAGCCCAGCTCTATCCTCACGGAAAATCAGATAGGGGCTCCTGCATGACAAAGCCCCCAATTCCGACACACGTCGAGCAGACGCCAAAGCCAACAGAGTGACCACCTCCCAAGTAAGAAACTTGACGTTCACGTCCTGTAAAGGCTCCAGCCAATCCGATTGCAGGAACTGCAGCACCACATTAAGATCCCAAGGTGCCGTAGGAGGCACAAAGGGTGGTTGAATATGCAGAACCCCTTTCAAGAATGTCTGAACCTCAGGAAGAGCCGCCAATTGTTTCTTGAAGAAAATGGGCAAGGCCAAAATCTGGACCTTTATAGAGCCCAAGCGTAGGCCTACATCCACACCTGCTTGCAGAAAGAGGAGAAACCGTCCAAGTTGAAACTCCACCGCAGGAAACTTGTTGGATTCACACCAAATCTGATGGTAATGCTTTGACATTACTCCCTTCCTAGCCTGTATCAGGGTAGGAATTACCTTTTTCAGAATGCCTTTCCAAGCAAAGATCTGGTGTTCAACCTCCTTGCCGTCAAACATAGCCGCGGTAAGTCTTGATAGGCGAACGGCCCCTGTTGGAGAAGGTCCTCGCGAAGAGGAAGAAGCCTTGGATCCTCCAGCAGTAATCCAGAAGATCCGTGTACCAAGCCCATCTAGGCCAGTCTAGAGCAATGAGGATCGCCTGAACTCTTGTTCTTTTTATGAGCTTGAGAACCTTTGGGATGAGCGGAAGTGGAGGTAACACATACACCGACTGGAACGTCCAAGGAGTGACTAGTGCATCCACCGCCACTGCGTGCGGGTCTCTCGACCTGGAACAGTACCACCGAAGCTTCTTGTTGAGGGGAGAGGCCATCATGTCTATCAGAGGTACTGTCACGATCCAGGTAATTCCTTATCAGTATTTACCTTCCAAATGCCTCCTGAGACTGTCCCAGCGTTCCAAGCCTGGATTCCATCTGCACTGTCTGTGTGCAGCACGCTGCATCTCTGTCTCTAATCTCTTTACTGTGATTCTGGCTGCTTCAGGGTTAAGTTTCACATGCAAGTTACAAACAGTCTTTCCCTCCAAGTTCAAACATGGGCGCAGCCATGTTTGTTTTCATCACATGTTACTTTTCAGCCTATCAGCTGCACTCTGGTTTCTACCTAATTACCCAGCAGCTGCACTCTAGACTCTGCTTAATCAGCCAGCCAATCCCTGTTTCCCAGCTGGTATAAATATCTTGTTCCTGGGCTGAAAAGGTTGTCAGTGCTTCAATTGTCTACAGTGATTCCAGTGTGCAGTTCTTCCATGGACTTTCTCTGTAGTACAGCCTGACTCTGCAGTGTCTACATTGCTCCCTGTGACTGGCAGTTACCTGAGACCGGCTTCCAGCTTCTAGCGGTGCTCTGCCCTGCCAGTAACCATCGGTGTTCCGCCATCGATCCCAAGTCTCCATCGGTGTTCCACCATCGATCCCAAGTCTCCATCGGTGTTCCGCCATCGATCCCCAGTAACCATCGGTGTTCCGCCATCGATCCCCAGTAACCATCGGTGTTCCGCCATCGATCCCCAGTAA
Organism: Pseudophryne corroboree; assembly: GCF_028390025.1. Classification (NCBI taxonomy): domain Eukaryota; kingdom Metazoa; phylum Chordata; class Amphibia; order Anura; family Myobatrachidae; genus Pseudophryne; species Pseudophryne corroboree. The sequence continues at coordinate 141,561,560 of NC_086453.1, forward strand.
CCATCGGTGTTCCGCCATCGATCCCAAGTCTCCATCGGTGTTCCGCCATCGATCCCAAGTCTCCATCGGTGTTCCGCCATCGATCCCAAGTCACCATCGGTGTTCCACCATCGATCCCAAGTCTCCATCGGTGTTCCGCCATCGATCCCAAGTCACCATCGGTGTTCCGCCATCGATCCCAAGTCACCATCGGTGTTCCATCATCGATCCCAAGTATTTATCTGAACTGTGATTCCTGTTACCTGTACCAAGTCATCAGTATTCCTCTGAACTGTGTTTAATAAACCTTTGAACTTTCCTTCGTTGTCTTGGTCACGCCTTCGGGCATTTGTTCTAAAGGTTCCCTGCATGTCTAAGAACCCTGTACTGCCTCCCAGGTACACATATACCTCAGCCCCTACAACTGAGGCTTCCCCCTGGTCAGCACCAGCCCTCAGTTTGTGACAGTAAGCACTGACCCAATGGATCCGGCCGGAGACCAGGTCCAAGCGACCAGGCCGATGCAAGAACTTGCAGCCTGCCTTGAACGTCAGGAGACTGCACAGGGCCATGTGATCCGCTGTCTCCAGGACCTCTCCTCTCGGCTGGATGGAATACAAGTAATCCTCCGTGGTTCAGGGGCGTCTGTGTCTACAGCCCATGAAGGGGCGTCTGTGTCTACAGCCCAAGAAGGGGCGTCTGTGTCTACAACCCCAGGAGGGGTATCCAATGTTCAAGCTCTAGTAGGGGCATATGAGTCTTCTCAAAAAGGAGTTTATGATCTGTCAACCCCAGGAGGGGTGCTGGAGAAAACAACCCTGAGAGAGGTGTCTGATTCGTCAACCCCAGGAGGGGTCACCAAAGTTTCAGCCCCAAGGGAAGTATCCAGAGCCAAGTTCCCAGATGGAAATTTTTGTGCTACAGATGCAGTTATGAACTCCAGTTTGCCGTCTTCAGAGAGCACCACCCTGTTGGCATCCAGCATGGACCATGTCCAGGATGGTCTAACTGAACACTCGGATACAACTCATTCCGGTTCTAACCGGATTCTGACTCCTTCGGTTCCAGACGATTCCAATATCTCTGGACCCAATCCGGTTCCATCCGTAGGTCCGAAGACTCCTTCAGTTCCAGCTGATTCAACTGTCAATCCGAAGACTCCTCCGGTCCCAGCCGGTTCAAGCTTTTCCAGACCCAATCCGGTCCCATCCGTCTGTCCGGATCAGCCTCCTTCGGTTCCAGCCGATTCCAGCACCTTCGGATCCAGTCCTGTCCTATCCGTCTGCCCAAAGTCTCCGCCGGTCTCAGCCGGTTCAAGTTTGTCTGGACTCAATCTGGTCTCGTCCATAGGTCCAGTACAGTCTCATCTGGTTCCAGCCAGTTCAAGTTCATCAGGATTCAATCTAGATCCTTCCGTTTGTTCAGGTAAAGAATTTATAAGAAGTGTCCTGGGGCCACTCCTAAAGGAGGGGGTGCTGTCACGATCCAGGTAATTCCTTATCAGTATTTACCTTCCAAATGCCTCCTGAGACTGTCCCAGCGTTCCAAGCCTGGATTCCATCTGCACTGTCTGTGTGCAGCACGCTGCATCTCTGTCTCTAATCTCTTTACTGTGATTCTGGCAGCTTCAGGGTTAAGTTTCACATGCAAGTTACAAACAGTCTTTCCCTCCAAGTTCAAACATGGGCGCAGCCATGTTTGTTTTCATCACATGTTACTTTTCAGCCTATCAGCTGCACTCTGGTTTCTACCTAATTACCCAGCAGCTGCACTCTAGACTCTGCTTAATCAGCCAGCCAATCCCTGTTTCCCAGCTGGTATAAATATCTTGTTCCTGGGCTGAAAAGGTTGTCAGTGCTTCAATTGTCTACAGTGATTCCAGTGTGCAGTTCTTCCATGGACTTTCTCTGTAGTACAGCCTGACTCTGCAGTGTCTACATTGCTCCCTGTGACTGGCAGTTACCTGAGACCGGCTTCCAGCTTCTAGCGGTGCTCTGCCCTGCCAGTAACCATCGGTGTTCCGCCATCGATCCCAAGTCTCCATCGGTGTTCCACCATCGATCCCAAGTCTCCATCGGTGTTCCGCCATCGATCCCCAGTAACCATCGGTGTTCCGCCATCGATCCCCAGTAACCATCGGTGTTCCGCCATCGATCCCCAGTAACCATCGGTGTTCCGCCATCGATCCCAAGTCTCCATCGGTGTTCCGCCATCGATCCCAAGTCTCCATCGGTGTTCCGCCATCGATCCCAAGTCACCATCGGCGTTCCGCCATCGATCCCAAGTCTCCATCGGTGTTCCGCCATCGATCCCAAGTCACCATCGGTGTTCCGCCATCGATCCCAAGTCACCATCGGTGTTCCGTCATCGATCCCAAGTATTTATCTGAACTGTGATTCCTGTTACCTGTACCAAGTCATCAGTATTCCTCTGAACTGTGTTTAATAAACCTTTGAACTTTCCTTCGTTGTCTTGGTCACGCCTTCGGGCATTTGTTCTAAAGGTTCCCTGCATGTCTAAGAACCCTGTACTGCCTCCCAGGTACACATATACCTCAGCCCCTACAACTGAGGCTTCCCCCTGGTCAGCACCAGCCCTCAGTTTGTGACAGGTACCCCCCATCGGCTTGTCACCTCTGCGAACACCTCCATGGAGGCCCCATTCTCCTGGATGGAGATCGTGTTTGCTGAGGAAGTCCGCTTCCCTTTTGTCCACTCCCGGAATGAAGATTGCTGACAGCACCACTGCGTGCTTTTCTGCCCAGAGGAGAATTCTTGTTACCTCTGACATCGCAGCTCTGCTCTTCGTTCCGCCCTGTCTGTTTATGTAGGACACCGCTGTGACGTTGTCTGACAGAACCTGAATGGCTTGATTTTGCAGATGTGCTGCTTGTAGAAGGCCATTGTTAATGGCCCTCAGTTCCAGAACGTTTATTGGAAGGAAAAATTCCTGACTGGACCACCTTCCTTGTAAGTTTTCCCCTTGGGTGACTGCTCCCCAACCTCTGAGGCTTGCATCCGTGGTTAGAAGGATCCAATTCAGAATCCTAAACCTGCGGCCTTCGAGTAGGTGAGATGTTTGTAGCCACCAGAGGAGCGAAATTCTGGCTTTCGGCGACAGGCTATCCGCTGGTGCATGTCAACATGTGATCCCGACCAGTTGTCCAGGAGATCCAGTTGGAAGAACCTCGCATGGAACCTCCTTCCGTACTGAAGAGCCTCGCAGGAGGCAACCATCTTCTCCAGAAGACGAATGCACTGATGAACCGATACCCTGGCCGGCTTCAGGAGTTCCCGGACCATTGATTGGATCACCAACGCTTTTTCCACCGGTAGAAACACCCTCCTTACTTCCATATCGAGTATCATTCCTAGGAAGGGCAGTCTCCTTGTTGGCTCCAAATGTGACTTTGGAAGATTCAGGATCCAACCATGATCCTGGAGTAGGCGAGTTGAGAGAGCAATACTCTGCAACAACTTCTCCTTGGAAGACGCTTTTATCAGCAGATCGTCCAAATATTGTTCACACCCTGTTTTCGGAGGAGTAGCATCATCTCCGCCATGACCTTGGTGAATACCCTCGGTGCTGTGGAGAGGCCAAATGGCATTGCCTGGAATGGATAGTGACAGTCCAGCAGCGCAAATCTGAGATAAGCCTGGTGAGGTGGCCAGATCGGAATGTGAAGGTATGCATTCTTGATTTCCAGGTATACCAGGAATTCACGCTCCTCCAGACCTGAGATCACTGCTTTCAGAGACTCCATCTTGAATTTGAATTCCCTCAAGTAGGGGTTCAATGACTTTAGGTTTAATATTGGTCTTACCGAACCGTCTGGTTTTAGTTCCACAAACAGGTTTGAGTAATAACCCTTGTGTTGTAGGTGGAGTGGAACAGGAACAATGACATTTGTTTGAACCAATTTTTTAATGGCTTCCTGTAGGATAGCGCTGTCTGTCAGCAAAACTGGTAAGCCTGATTTGAAGAATCTGTGAGGTGGGAGTTGTTAGCACTCCAGTCTGTATCCCTGGGCCACAATATCCTTTATCCAGGGGTCTAGGCATGATGACGCCCAAACGTCACTGAAAGCTTTTAGTCTTGCTCCCACCTGCCCGACCTCCATGCTGGGAGGTCCACCGTCATGCTGAAGATTTTGAGGAAGCAGAACCTGGTTTCTGTTCCTGGAAACCTGATGGCTCAGGTTTTTGGACTTTCCCCAACCTCCTCTAAAGAAGGTGGGAGGGGGTTTGGATTTCTTAAATTTTGCAGTCCGAAAGGACTGCAGTGTAGGCAAAGGATAAGACTTCCTAGCCAGTGGTGTTGCTGAGGAAAGAAAAGTTGACTTACCCATAGTTGCCGTGGAGATCCATGCATCCAAAGCATTCCCAAACAGAGCCTGACCTGTGAAGGGTAGGTTCTCCACACTTCTCTTGGATTCCGCATCCGCAGTCCATTGGCGTAGCCAGAGTCCTCTGCGCGCCGAGACCGCCATAGCAGTAGCCCATGCATTCAGCATGCCAAGGTCCTTCATGGCCTCCACCATGAACCCTGCAGAATCCTGTATGTGACGCAAGAACAAATCAATGTCACTTCTATCCATAGTATCGAAGTCCTCTAGCAATGTGCCTGACCACTTTACTATGGCTTTAGAAATCCACGCACAAGCAATAGTGGGCCTTAAAGCGATGCCATTAGCTGTGTATAGTGATTTGAGTGTAGTCTCAATCTTGCGGTCAACCGGTTCTTTTAAAGCGGTTGAACCAGGAACAGGTAAAACCACCTTTTTTGACAACCTAGATACAAATGCGTCAACTATAGGTGTGTTTTCCCACTTTTTTCTATCCTCCTCAGGAAAAGGGAAAGCAATGAGAACCCTTTTTCTCTGGATTTTCCCAGGATTTTTCAAATAAAGAGTTTAACTCCTTGGAAGCCGGAAAGGTAAGCGAGGATATCTTACTTTCTGTTAAATCAGATTCCTCCACCTGTTCAGGTACGTTCTCAGAAATGTGTAAAACATCCCTAATGGCTTCAATCATTAGTTGCACCCCTCAAACAAGGGATGCATTCCCCCCCTCCCCCCCTGCATATCCCCATCACTATCCCCTGTATCAGAGTCTGTATCAGTGTCAGCTTGCATTATCTGGGCAAGTGTACACTTTTGTGAGTATGTAGGTAGGGTTTTTGATGAAGTAGTGGGGGCCAAATACTGTAACCCTCCACAGATTTCCTCAAAAACTGCATCTCCTTCTCAGTATGTGACATCCTTGTAGAAATCTGGGATATGATTCCCCTTAAAGAATCCACCCATAGGGGTTCGGATTCAGAAGGCTGAGACAGTACATTGCAGTCCTGAGTACATGGAATAGACTCCTCAGGAGAAGATAAACACTCTGCCACACAGGACACAGAGTCCTTAGACATGGTAATGTGGGATATATATATATATATATATATATATATATACACACACACACACACACAAAAATGTCAGATACAGTTTCCCCCAGAGTACCTTCAGAGAGTCGAGTCTAAGGAGCCAGCCACACAGTGCCCTTTTGAGCAGTTATCGTGATAAAAGCCCGGCGCTGAGTAACCAACCTTAATAGATTGATTATTACTAACACTTCACTCCCCCCCCTGTCTATAACACCCTGGTACCACAGTAACTGGAGTTATGTGGAGGGTCAGCGCTTCCTGTCAGAGTTTTCTTCTGTGTCTGCAGAGAGGAGAATGGCGCTGGTGAATGCTGGATCCGCTCTGAGGAGAAGCCCCACCCCCTGCAATGGCGCACGGCTTCCCGCACAAATTTGATTATACTGGCCGGAGGTATCTATGCTAACAGCGGGATTTTCCCCTGTTAGCGTCTGTGACCAGTTTAGGGTGACTGGGCTGGCCCAGGACGCCCCTCCAAGCACCTACACTAAGTGTTGCTGAGCCTTCCTGGAGCGCAGCCTGTCAGAGCTGCACTCCACCCTTGTGCCGCCATACCCGCCGGCGACCCGCTAACTGGGACGCCGGCGCTGTACTCACCACTCTTCTTACTTCTGGCACTGTTAGGGGGTGGCGACGGCCGTGCTGCGGGAGTGACTGGTCGCCTCGTGGGCTTGCGATCATCACCCTCAGGAGCTCAGTGTCCTGTCAGCGGAGATAGAGAACCATTAACTTCTAGAGTTGGTTCCTACTCTCCCCCTAAGTCCCTCAAAGCAGGAAGGCTGTTGCCAGCAGCCTTCCTGTACCCAATGATCTAATAAATTAAAAAAACTAAGAAAACTCCTAAGAGCTCCCCTAGCTGTGACTGGCTCCTCCGGGCACATTTTCTAAACTGAGTCTGGTAGGAGGGGCATAGAGGGAGGAGCAAGCCCACACTATTAATCTCTTAAAGTGCCCATAGCACCTAGTGGACCCGTCTATACCCCATGATACTAATGTGGACCCCAGCATCCTCTAGGACATAAGAGAAAGGACAATTATTATTGTTATTATTATTATTATTATTATTATCCTTTATTTATATGGCGCCACAAGGGTTCTGCAGCGCCCAATTACAGAGTACATATGCACATAATCAAAACAGGAAAACAGTGAGTTACATTTGAAGACAATATAGGACAAGTACAGGTTAACTAAGCATATCTACACCAGTAAACGACATAGAGATGAGTTCCAGGTGGCCAAAAAACTGCGGGATTTGGGCAGTTGAGGATTATTAAAGTAAGAAAAGTATAAGCACATGAGGGAAGAGGGCCCTACTCGTGAGAGCTTACATTCTAAGGGGAGGGGATTATGCAAGTTATAGTCAAAGTACACAATGGAGCTGATTCATAGTTGTACACAGCTAGCACAGCCGCTGTGTCTTTGTAAGCAGAGGCTGTGTTAACATATATAAAAGCTGCAGGAGGCGCCTTAAGCAAACAGACGTCCATTACCATCTTATCTGATCTGCTGTTGCATCTGTAGACACAGCATCAGATCAGTTGCATGAACATCGGACATAGATTACTCAGAATGTCCGGCATAATCACACTGCTGGGGTCAGGGAAGCTGCTTTAGAGGGTATCCGGTCTCTAGGTCGACCACACTTAGGTAATCAGTCATTAGGTTGACCACTATTGGTCGGCACCCATTAGGTCGACATGGTCTATATATCGACATGGTCACTAGGGTGACAATGTACTAGGTCGACATGGAAAAAGGTCAACATGAGTTTTTCTATTTTTTTTTTCTTTTCATTTTTTTTGAACTTTTCAATACTTTACGATCCACGTGGACTACGATTGGGAATAGTAACCTGCCTGAAGCATGGCAAGCAAAGTGCGCCATGCGAGAGGACACAGTACGCTAATTGGGGTTCCCGGTCACTTTACGAAGTAAACAACACCAAATTATTATTTTTTAAATCATGTTGACCTTTTTCCATGTCGAACTTGTTCATGTCGACCTAATGACTGTGTCGACCTATTTCCGGTGTTGACCTAGTCACTGTCGACCAATAGTGGTCGACCTAATGACTGTCGACCTAAGTGTGGTCGACCCTACGATCCAGACCCCTTTAGAGGACGCAGCCACTGGCTTCAGCACACCCAGAAAATGGGGCCAGAAATGGAGCCGTTTTGTTTTCTGGAACGCTTCCCATTATCGTCCCCAAATGCCAGCAGCATTTTTGGGACACTGCGAGCGACATCGCTGGACCTGATCTGCACCTGCACAGTGCAGAGATTTACGTGAACATCGCAAATTGGTGAATTGGCCCAATGTCGCCTTGAATTTAATTACAGAATTAAGGCATTCATATCTGATGGTATCCTCTGTTTTGAGAAAACAGTCTAATAATGCGACTGTTTACTGTATTTAATAAAGACATGGTTCTTTCAGTAGATACAAATCAAAGTACATTTATTGACAGAATGAAGATAAAAACAAGTGCTTACAGTACAACATGTTACATGTGCTATCACAGGATGCATCGCTGCAGTACAATTGATACTTAGGGGCAGATGCAGTGCCGTAACTAGGCATTTTTGGCGCCCCCTCCCCCATGTAAGATAGGGGCAGGGCGCGTGGAAAATATATAGGTGTGTGGCTTCATGGGGAAGGGGCGTGGTCACAAAATAATACCAATTCATACTACGGTGCACAGTAGTCTCCATTATCAAATTACGTTGCACAGTAGCGCCACTATATCAGGTAGTGCGCTTTACACATTACGGCAGACAGTCCCCCTTTTTACACATTACGGCAGACAGAGTCCCCTTTTTACACATTACGGCAGACAGTGTCCCCCTTTTACACATAACGGCAGACAGCATCCCCCTTTTACACATAATGGCAGACAGCATCCCCCTTTTACACATTACGGCAGACAGCGTCCCCCTTTGAGACAGAGTCCCCTTTTTACACATTACGGCAGACAGCGTCCCCCTTTTACACATTACGGCAGACAGCGCCCCCCTTTTACACATTACGGCAGACAGCGTCCCCCTTTTACACATTACGGCAGACAGCGTCCCCCTTTTTACACATTACGGCAGACAGCGTCCCTGCTGCTCTCTTCTACTGCAGACAGCGCTGTCCTGTGCCCGCTGCCTCTCCCTCAGGCTCCAGTGTCCCGGCGCAGCGCGGGATTCTCCATCATCAGCGCTGCCTCTCCCTCCACCTCCAGTGTCCCGGCTAATGCTGATCCCACAGTGCGGCGTGGAATTCTCCATCTTCAGCGCTGCCTGCTCTTCTCTACTGCAGACAGCGCTGTCCTGTGCCCGCTGCCTCTCCCTCCGCCTCCAGTGTCCCGGCTGATGCTGACCCTGCAGCGCTGGATTCTCCATCATCAGCGCTGTCTGCTCTCCTCTCCACAGCAGAGAGCGATGTCCTGTGCCCGCTGCCGCTCCCTCCAGTGTCCCGGCTGACCCCGTAGCACTTCGGGGGATTCTCCATTGAATCATTCACACCACCGGCCAAACGGGGACTCGGCGCAAGATGCACTCCCTCCATAAGTGCGCTGTGTGCAGCGAACACTCTGCACACACCTAGTTACGGCCCTGGGCAGATGTACTAAGCCTTGAAAAGTGATAAAGTGGAAAGAGATAAAGTACCAACCATGTCACAGGCTGTGTTTGAAAAATGGCAGTTGGGAGCTGATTGGTCGGTACTTGATCTCTAGCCACTTTATCACTCTCCAGGGCTTAGTAAATCTACCCCTTAGTTGGTGTTTCCATCTGAACCCTAAGCACACCAACATGGACGGTGTTTGTGATTTCAGCACTGAACAAACACTGTCATTGGAAACCAGGCTCACAAAAATAAAAAATGTCACTGCCAAGGACGAAAAAAAATAAATTACAGCCAATATCACAAATTTTTCAACTGAGTTGCCAACTATTTTAGGCCCTGCACTGTGCTCAATACTGCATTATAATGGGTCACATCCTTTCCTATAGAAATACAATTTGATTGTATTGGCGCCTACCTATGCTGCTTGAAGCAGAGGAATGGAATACATACAAAATCCTGCTAGTCAGGATGTCGGCGGTCACTTGACCGAGAGCGGCATCCCGTCTGTGAAGATACTGACATCAGAGGCAGTTAGTATTTCAACCACCCCCCGTTCCCCGACAGCCGGGATGCTGAACACATCCCAGAGGAATACTGTACCTCCTACAAATTGGGATGAACATGCCTATCATGAGATCTATCAGTACTATCCCACCAAACTCCATGATTGGGAGGTACTGTATGCATTTTCTTGTACTTAATGTGTGGGTTTTGCAGATAGATATGTTCCTCTTACATCTTATTCTTTAGTATCGAGTCTGAGTTATGAACAATGCACATGCCTGCATGACCGAATCGCTAAAACATGTTTCATTGTGTTCTTTTTCAGGACAAAAGATCAGCCTGAAACCTTAACCTCCATGAAAAAAAAGTAAGTAGGTCCTCACAAACGGTGTACAGTAGTTTATTCTCAAATACACAAAGCATATTCTGCTATCAATACAATCAGACACAATAATGACTATTTAGGGTATTATTTTTGTGTAAAAGTAATAGAAGGTATAACGTGTGTCTATGTTTCACTCATCAGTTGCCAGGTGTATTATCAAAGGCAAAAAAAGGGGGGGGGGACCTGGACTGCACACCCTGGGGCAGATGTATTAAGCCTGGAGAAGTGATAAAGCAGTGATAAGTGCAAGGTGATAATGCACCAGCCAATCCGCTCCTAATTGTAAATTTACATATTGGAGCTGATTGGCTGGTGCGTTATCTCCTTGCACTTATCGCTGCTTTATCACTGCTTTATCACTTCCCCAGGCTTAATTCATCCCCACCATTACTAAAGTTATCAAGAGGTGCTATCATGCTGAGGCTTCTAATACTATGCTGGAGGAAGAGAGATGCAAATGCACACTCCTTTTTTCCTCTATATTTGTGTATATATTGTACACTGGAAGGCAAGGCTTCCTTCCTCTGGTATTGGCACCCCTCCCATTTACCCTCAGGTGTTTTAATTAGGTAAGTTCCTGCATTTCAGATAACACATTGATAAGGGCACTATTTAGAGGTAAGTACTGGATACATTTATATAATGTGATAGTATTAGGAATATAAGGGACCCATGTGATGAAGTCACCTGGTCGCGGTACATGGGCCCGCATATTTGTGCGAATGTGTGCTAAGAACTTCAATTATACTCCATGTTAATTGTGATGGTTTATTTAACTTATTTTTACTAACCGTGTTCCTAGTGATAGGAGTGTGTATCTGCATCTCTCTTCCTCCAGCATAGTATTATCAAAGGCAAATGGCACTTTGAGGGTTTATGTGCTGAACTATGATCTTAACAGGCCAGACCTCCATCAGGGAGTTACAGCCAGGACCAGTGCAAGGGTTCTCTGAATTCTAGGCAAACTTCAGCCTACTGCCCTCCTCTCCCACAATACCCACTTTCAAGCACCTCAGATGAAAGTGTGCAGGTGGTGCCACTGTCAAAAAGAGAACTGCAATGTAATTAAGCAGAATAAGAACAGATACACTGGCCAGTTGGGCAGAACAGAAAAGTGGGGAAATTTCCAGGGTCAGAACTTTACCAGCTAGGAATATGAGCAGTTGATAACTAGAAGTAATATCTACTATGTCTGTTATATGCCTGGGATAGATATATAATAATGCAAAGTTAGAAGCCCTGGTTGTGGAGAGAGGTACAGTAGGGTGATGATGGTGGACACAGGCATTGGAGGAGAGGAATGAGTAACGGTGTGTGAGGAAGCAAATAAGGCAGCGGTGGAGCACAGTGCACAACACCAGTAGTGACAACATGACTCGTGCCAAGCATACATACGGCACCCGGGGTGACACCAATGCACAGTCTCAGCAGTGACCCCACTGGGCCAGCTCCAGCTGCCATGTAGAAAGCACTCAGTGATGCCCAGAGTAAGGGCACGCCTCAGACTGAGTGCATGTGGTTGTTAATGGAGGAATGGATTGGATCTCAGCTTTTCGTTCCTGCCGTCACCGGGTACCACCCCCAAATAGGCCAGCACACCACTCTCGTCTAGAAGAAGCATATCTCTTTCAGAGACATCTTTAGTTTTTATCTCAGGCAGACTCAGTGCACCACCCCTCAGGTCCCGGCACCCTTAGGCAGCTGCCTAAATGAAGCGCCAACCCTGGCGCTTCCATTAAACTCACAGGGTTGGATTAAGCCTTCGGCTTGATACAGTTGTCCATCATATCATAGTCAGAGTACATCCAACTATACCGTTTCGGTGTGTCTACAGCTTCTTCAAGTCCTTGCTACCCCCCCCCCCCCCAACCCGGCACTGGAGAGGGGCCTTCTTCACTTTGGATACTACAGCCACTTTTACCCTACTGTACTTAAGAGTCCAGTGTAGGAAAGGTGAGGGCAGCATTGTAATACACATGTGGGTACTCAGTGATATCATGAGCCGGAGTCACCAGTGCTCAGCACAGAGCTCTGTTCCACATGGAGAAGCAAGAATGTGAGCTGCTGTGAGGAAAACTGAAGCGCTTCTCCACCAGTCACGTTAGCAGGTATGAATCAGGTGGGGGGTGGGAGATATGGGAGTGTGGTAGTGATGATATACATGGTGGATGTGGGTGGGAACCTTACATGGCAAGGGCAGAATGGTGGTGGAGCAGTGCTGAGAAGAGGAGAACATGTGACAATGGGAGGGAATTTGGAGGTCAAACATGACTATGGGGGAAATGTATCAAATCTTCTAAAGAGGACAAGATGAGTAGTTGCCCATGGAAACTGCTTTTATCAACTACATTCTATAAATTGATAGCTTGAAGCTAATTGGTTGCTATAGGCAACTTCTCCAGTTGTACTCTTTAGAAAGGGAGAGTATGAGGGGTTGCATAAATGATCTTGGTTTACATATGGTGAACGTGTGAGTCGTCAGGGTGTTGCTTATTTATATAATTAACTTGGATGTATTTTGTGTTTCTTTTCTTTTTAATTATTATTTTATTTATAATAATATGTATGTTAAACTTCAGGGTTGCCGGGGAGATCTTTCAGGCCCTGGTTTCAGGGAGTTTGCCCTGTTTGTATTCTGGGACCTTCCTTACTTGCCGTAGGAGGTGTGGCCACATCATAGTTGGTACCTGGCTACATTTCCCTGGCAGGCCCCGACCTTAGTACTTTATAGCTGCCCCTCTTACTGCCCTTGTTAGCATTAATCCTTTTTTTACTTTGTATTTTCCTTTTTTGTGCTTTCTGGCTGCAGTTAACATTTTTTGCATCTTTATTTTGTGCTTTAGATTCCACAGCATAACGAAAGAAAAGTTTAAACAGCATTATGACCATAACCATGCAGATAGTGACTTTGGGTTTGCAGAAGAATATCAGGTATGACTAATTTAAAGAACAATTAGAATCACTTTTGATCATTCATATGTATCATGTATATCACCAGTGACTCCTACCTCTGGGCCCCGGGGGTCTGCTGGTCTGAAATGTGTGCAATCCCACACACGTGCACAAACTGACAAGAAGCTAGGGCTTCTAGGGACAGCATCTGCTGCTGCCCCTAGAAGCCAGATAGGGCTACTATTATCAGGGCCGTCTTATCAGAATTATAAGCCACAGGTAAAGCAATGTACTGGGGTTCCTAACCACCCATTCGTGGGAACCAATTAAAAAAAATCATAACCTTCCTCTCCCTCTCCTGAGGTCCTGCTCCATCTCTCCACATGCTTCCATATGGTGAACCGCTGTCAGCACTGATTTGTGGTTAGCTCCAGCCACCCACCAATCACATGCTGACAACCATTCACTGTCTGACTGCAGGCTGGGAAGCAGGTATAGTATGCTACCACACCGCTCTGATTGTGTGACCACCACCCACCTTGCTCAAAGGCTCTTAGAATTGCGGGACCCTGGGCAGCTGCCCAGTGTGCCTATACGTTATAGCAGGGGAGTCATATCCCACTGAAAGCACTCTCTCTGCTAATTGCAGTCCGGACTTGCATTCCCAATGCAACCATGTCAGGGAAAGCCAAGCCTGCTGTGGTTGCATCTGATGGTTAATGATTATTTGGGAAAGTAAAAAAAAAAACAATCACAGCGTTAAGATCTAGCATATATAAATTTCACACCAAGTGGGTTAAAAGTTCTATCTTTTTGAAAATAAAATAAAACCATACAACAAACAAAGGAATAAATAAAAAAATCATTATAATCAATGTAAATAAATACAAGGGACAAAATAAATAAACAAATAAATATATATATAGTTTTTCGAAGGAGCGCTCTAATTAGAATTATCTCAGTCTTATTACTGGACCATTTAGGGAGTATATCTGAACATATGTGAACAAAGGATGTACTATTACTTCCTTATGCACAGATACACCCAATGTATTAACATAAAATAATAAAAGTTATTTTATTAAAATATAGTAAAAACAATTAGCAAACAATTAGTTAAGAGTTAATTTTCACAAACATCTTTTCACCAGAAAGATATCAAACAGCTTGCAGGGTTTTGTGCCCATTCACTTTTGTTAGCGTACTAATAATAAACGAACTTTCACCCAATGCATTTTGTCTCAGGTGACTTCTTCAGGGAAGTTACTTTTCTGAATCATTAAGTTTTCATGTTTAGGTGACAGAAATAGTTTTCAGTCATAGATGACTGATAAGTACAGTACACCAAAGGCAAAAGCAGACAATTGTACTGGAATTAATAAAGTGGTCCTATTTTAAATCTTCAGAATGATGTTTTTTAATCTGAGTTCATAATATACAAACTTCTAGGGACTTTAAGTCCTGACTTTATCTTTAGATAGTTAAATTAGAAGGTCTTTAGCAATTTGTCCCAATGTCCTATGAATAACAGCAGTATTCACTCAGCTCTGTATAGTCTGAAGTACAAATGTGAAATTTGGACTTCAGACTATGCAGTGGTGGCCAAAATTGCAGACACTTTTTGAAATTTGAATGTTTTTCAACTTTGAATGCTTATAAAAACTGTTTCACTTCACGCAGTGCAATGATCCATATATCAAATGAATTCAACACAATAAACAGAGGTCAAATATTTGCATTACAAGGGAAGTTATGCCACTTTCAGTCAGACAAAGAAGCACAGATGCGTGAGATTCAAGAAGCGGATTGTAGTAACAGCTACTACCAGCCAATCGGAATCGTTGTTCTGAGGACCAATCAGCTGTTTAGGAGCGGCTGCAAAATGAAATAGCCAAACTGATCTTTCCCACCTTTGAACATGATGGATGTCATCTGCAGCCATTACCAGTGAACTGAGTGCACCTAGTGTTTTTGTCAGTGCAAGAACGGTACGGAGAAGACCGGAGGTTGGCCTAAAAGGTAGTATTGCCCCCCAAAAAAACATTCCTGAACAAAAAGCAGTGGCAGAAACAAATATAGTGGGCAAAAGAACACATTGCATGGACAGAAGGTCAGTGGAAACAAGTGATATGGAGTAACGAAACTAAGATATCGATATTTGGTAGTGATGGGAGAAAATGTGTGAGACATCGCATCGGGGAAGAGGTACATCCAGATTGCATTCAAGCGACAACAAAGAATCCTACAAGTGTTATGATCTGGGCACAGAGGCAGAACTCTGGGAGGCAACGGAGTCATCTGCCGCCGGGCTCCTGCTCTGAAGGGGGGCACCTCTCCTCTCATTCTGTGACACCATTCAATTAAGTTAATTGATAGTTGCCACTATCTCTTCAGTGGCCGACTTACTCACTGTTCCCTGCACCTTACATATCACACCCTTTTTATTACAGATACACATTTTACAAGTGTCATACCCAGGATTAAAACCCACAACCTATTACACTAGAAGCAGACACCTTACTGATGAAGCTATTTGCTCCTGTATAGGAAACATGAGAATTCTAACTTTATGAAGTTACTTCTCTGACAATTACAAGTAACTTCATACAGTTTAAATTCTCATTCTTCCTATGCAGGAGCAAATAGATCTATCAGTAAAGTGCCTGCCGTCAGTGTAACAGATCATAGCGCCTAATCCTGGTTATGACTGCTAAGAACTGTGTGATTTAAAATAAAAGACAATTAAATGTATATATGCAGTATATACATTTTTATTTCAGAACACTCCATATTATATATATATATATATATATATATATATATACATATATTTAGCTAAATTTAGGGGGGAGGGGGGGGGGAACCAATATTTATCTTGCCTCCGGGCAACTGGGACGAACTTACGCCACTGTCTGGGCATGTATGACAGCAGATGCTGTAGGCCACTTTCATGTCATAGATGGCACACTGAACAGCAGAAAGTTCATTGACACCATCCTACAATGAAAACTTCTACCTTCTATCAGGGATCTTTTTCCAGAAAATGCCCCATTTTTTTTCCCAGCAGGATTCAGTTCCCTGCCACACTGCACGGATATGCAAACAGTGGTGCACGGAGAATGACATACGGGTTCTGGGATGGCCAGGAAACAACCCAGACCTGAACCCGATAGAACATTTGTGGTTCCGTTTGAAAAAACTGGTACATCTGAGGTGTCCATCCAATAAAAGAGAATTAATTGAGGCTATAATTGTCTCATGGCACCACATAATAAAGAAGGAAGAGCTCCAAACATTGGTTGGCTCAATTCCACGTCGCTGTGCTGCTGTCTTGAAAAATAAAGGATACCCAACGAAATACTGATAAGGACAGTGACATCATAAGTTTTTTTTTTACTGCATAACTTCCCTTGTAATGCAAATATTTGACCTCTGCTTACTGTGTTGAATTAAGCATTCAATTTCCTTTCATTTGATATATGAATCATTGCACTGCATGAAGTGTAACAGTTTTTATAAGTATTCGAAGTTGAAAAACATAAAAATTTCAAAAAGTGTTCGCAATTTTGGCCACCACTGTACATTGGGTGTATCTATGCATAAGGAAGTAATAGTTCATCCTTTGTTCACATATGTTCATATATACTCCCTAAATGGTCCATTAATAAAACTTAGATAATTCTAATTAGAGCGCTCCTTAGAAAAACTATTCTGATACCTTTCTCTTAGGGCCATACTGGCAAGGTGCCTATTTCTGAGGAAGCAGCCCAAGAAATTAATTAATTTAATAAATTGTTTAAAAAATTGTCCAAAGCCAATTGTTGTGGTTTAAATCTTCCACAAACAATATATTCGAATTGAATTATTGTAGCCAAAATCCATCATATACTTCTATAGGATAGCGCATTAAGGAATCTTCAATACTTATATATATATATACTAGGTGATTCATTGCGCCCTACAGGCGCTCTTCACACTGCCCCTTAACCCTTGCGTTCTCTTGTGGCGTGCAATAGTTGTATTATATGGAGTATTACCTCCAATCATAATTGTATGAGTGATTAAATATTGCACGGACAAAGGGAGTGCGATGGTTAAGGGGTTGTAGGCCTGATGAGCGCATGCAGGGCCTGATGAATCACCTAGTAGGTGCTGTAGTTGGGGGAGTGGCGGGTGCGGGGGAGACACGGGTGGGGGAGGGTGGCCGTGGGTGGGGGAGGGGTGGTGGGGGAGGGGTGGGTGCCGCGGTGGGCTCTGGAGCCACCGCGGGTGTGGGCGTGCCGTGGGTGGGGGAGGGGCGAGTGCAGGGGTGCTGCGGGTGGGGGTCCGGAGCCACTAGCTAAATTTAGCACAGCTACGATCACTTACACTGACATGCGGGGGGACGCCCAGCACAGGGCTAGTCCACCCCGTATGTCAGGCCGGTTCCTCCCGCACAAGTACAAAAGCATCGCACAGCGGCAATGCTTTTGTACTTGAAGAGTAACTCCCAGCCAGTGCAGCTCCTACGGCTGGCCAGGAGTTACTAGTCGCTGCCCCAGGTCTCAGCGGCTGCGTGTGACGTCACACAGCCGCTACAGCCCACCCACCGCAATGCGCAGGTGCGTCGCACAGGTACAAAGCGGATCGCCGCCCAGCAATGGGTTTGTGCCAAGAATCCATTTGCACGGCCGATCGCAAGGATCGCACAGGCTGAAGTGTTCGCAGCGGCTGAGTAAGTCCTGGGCTACTCAGAGACTGCACAAGATCTGTTTGTACATCTCTGCTACACATGTGTTCGCACACTTGCAAAGTGAAAATACACTCCCCTATGGGCGGGACTATCTGTTCGCAGCAGTGCAAAAAAACCCTAGCGAGCGATCAAATCTGAATTGCCCCCTATGTTCGCCGGTGCCCTCTTCCTCGCAACTCCTAGTTTAAAAGTAAGAACAGAAGCATCCAGAACAGGTCACTGTGAATGATGAAACTCATTGCGTCTGGTAAATTGTGCTTAAGCCAATCAGCTACCAACTGACACATGACAGTTACAGTAGGAGCTGATTGGCTGGGCCACAATTTATCATGCGCAACAAGTTTTATCATTCACAATGAGTTTTATCACTCATTGATAAATGAGCCCATTAGAACTTTAGTAAAACTGCTCTTCAGCATAATAGTATGTGATGTGATTATGGTTATCTTTCATGGTGTGTGATTTTCCTTATGTACTGTATGTCAACAGGAACTCAGCTCTGTTGGAACCACACAGTCAAAAAGAGCAGCTGAGATGCCAGACAATAGAGCAAAGAACCGGTTCACCAATGTCCTGCCATGTGAGTAGACATGAGCCCACCACACTCTCTATGGAAGAGTATTGTGGGTACATGGCATGCAATCTGTCCTGTTAGCCTAGTGGCTTCTGTGTTAGCGAATAGTAATTAGTTTTATCAAAATACCATTGTTATACAGTATTTCTGACATATTCTTTTAATTTAGTGATTGAGAAAGAAAAGATATATATATAGTAATACTGAGTACTTTCAACTCTCCATAATATATTTTGTATCCTGTTTTAAAGATGATCATTCTAGAGTTAAACTGTCTACAATCGATGGGATTGCCAGTACTGATTATATCAACGCCAACTACATGCCGGTAAAAACCAACACTTCACCTTCTCCACTGTCTCAGTTGCTGAGATACGTATTATGTGCCCTTTTACTACTAGATGTTTGTCCAGGTGAACCTGTGGACAGACGCAGGATGTCTTTTTGTTCCATGAATGCTGTGTTACATGATTATTTAACATGTTTTCATTGTTTTCTATGTGGTAGACTATAGCACTGTAAGTAGCACAACTACCGGGTTTCTTCTTTTGTAACACAAAGACACAAGGTCAAGTGTGGCCATGCAACAACTTTCATTTTTGAAATCGTATCTAGAGGACCTGATACCCCCCTCCACCTCCCCCTTTCTTTATACTTTTTTATAAGTCTCTGTCACTAAGTTTTTGTTTGTTCTTCTTGCAAGGCAACATAATTTAAGAAATATGCTCTTCCACTTGCAGGGTTACAATTCTACCAAAGAATTTATAGCCAGCCAGGGTCCTTTAGTAAATACCACTGCTGACTTCTGGAGGATGATTTGGGAGCATCATGTCAACACCATTGTAATGCTGACAAACTGCATGGAAAATGGTCGGGTAGGTATCTGTTCATTCATTTCATTACTACCCCACTTGGGTGAGTTGTTATTTGTTTTTTTTAATCTAGAAGGAGAAAAGAAGACTCTAGTTTGGGGACACTCTTCAAAATACAGACAGGGCCAAATGTACCCTCAAGTATCGTTAAAATATAACCTTTAATTGTTCCTTAAAATAGGGGGGAAAAAGAAGAAAAAACACATACATATTTAAATACACCTTGGGATCAACTATTAATCACAAAGGTGTTCAGAGAACACTAATTGCTCACTATAGAGCTTGTTTTTATTTTTTAAAACCAAATATGGTGCCTCACTGTTGGAACAACCATACCATAAATAGGTAATAATTTACCAAACGTCTGCTACTGTATTTCAAAACACTTGTATTATTATATAGGTTCAACAATTGCCCAAATGGTAAATATACAGTGTTGAAAAATGCAGAATGCCCATCACAGTTACATGGTATCTCTTGTTTATCAATGAATTATGTTTGATTTTTTTTATCATTAATTCTCTCTATTTATTAAATTATGGTAAAGGCAATTAATTGTTTTGTTAGAGACCCAGGCTAAAGAGATTGCCTACATCACATTTGCAATATTCTCGTGGGTAAAATGAAAACAGATTTATACCACGGTATAATTAAATATTGCTGCTCAATAATAGCCCAACATAGACAGTTTGGTAATATAAAGAGAAAGGAGAGAGTGGAAAAAGTGGATCAGTATGCCATGGTACACTGCTTCTGCTGTCTCACCGTCATGAGCTCAAACAAAGTTGTTGACACAGCGGCCGGCGGATGAGAGGGCAGCGACCTGGAAAATTCTGACCAGAAGGAAGATAGATGGCCGTACTGCTTTCCCTGTTAGAGCGGATGGAATGTCCTGATATCCTAGGACATTGCAGGATACTGCACCGCAATCCGGGGATGAGTGTTAAGGTTAACCGAAATTTGGTACAATTTCTGCCTAATAGATAGTAGATGACGGCAGAGAGGTGGCATGGGGAGGTTCAACATTAAACTAGAGCCGTGCACATTCTCACATTAGATATAATTTTCACCACAAAGCCGTTCTCTACATAAACAGTTGGCAGTGTACTTTCCCTTAAATGAATATTTTCCAGGTATTAGATTATCGGCATGCTGATAATTGTTAAGCTCACCCCTACATAATCAATTGCTTTCTCTAATATTGACCAAAGTGTATAAACAAAGGTCACTGAGCAGTATGCATTGGGCTAAATGAGAAGAATTTAACAGCAAACCCAGCTAGAATAGAGAGAATTTTTGGCAGCAAACCCAGTCCTGCCGCTGAGATCACTTTTCCGTCATGTACTCTGGTCACTAGGACCGGTGCAGCGGACGGTAAATAGGAAAACAGCAGCGCTTCGGGTGTTACTGGCAGGAAAAAGATAAGTAGCTGTACTGCTATCCACGTTAGAGCGGTTGCGGCGCCTTGATATCAAAGGACATAGCAAGGACGCTGCACCGCAATACGTGGATGAGAGCTAGCCGAGAACAGAAAGATTACAATACTACGTAGCAGCGGTGATTCTGGGCAGAGCAGTGTATGTTGGTTGTAGAACCAGTGATTCTATCTTTAACAGTGCGACATTGCCATGCTGATTCCAGCCGTGTCAAACGCGTTTCACCCGTAGGTTGCGTACTTCATTGCACTCTCTGGCATCAATAGTGAGACTCACTAGCAGTCATTATATTGGCTTATTCATCCTATCACTGATTAATGCAAGTGATTGGCGTCAGTATTGACCAATAAAACGGGATGTATGTTAAACTTTCAGTGCTCTCTCAATCATGACCTAATCGCCAACTCCTGCGGTTAATCCAAACATTGATTAACCCTCTGCAAAGCATAGATTCCAATATATGGCTTGGAGAAACTTTATACCCCCTATTCTATATCATATACTTACACATAAGTGGGAGTTAAATTACCAAGCACAAATTAGTTTCCTTGCTAAAATCAGAGTGGTTGTTGATTCCATAATCTAAACAATCCCTTTATATAAATTATGTGCTGCAGATACTAGTGCACCAGCCATGATAAGTTAAATACTGACAGCTTATATACATTCATAGTTTTCTCTGAAAATTCACGGTGTATGAAATGGCGTATTTGGAATTAAATTAACCCAGTTCACAGAGGACATAAATTGATTCTCATTAATTATATCTCAATAACAAGGCTCCCCCCATAAGCGGAGATAATTCCTATACAGAAGAAAGTATTCCAAAAATTATAACAAATATAATGATAATAATAATAAAATAAAATAAATTTAAAGTATTTCGTCAAACTATAATAGGCTTGTGGTCATATAGAATGCAACTTAAATTTGTTACTTCCTCTAGTTTTACCAAAACCACATCAGTTAAGTTGTATCTTATTTTAGACACAATAAATCAAAGTGCTGAGCGTTATTTGAAAGGAATCCACACATTAGAATCCATATTAGTCCCTCAAATGTTCCGGATAAGGAATTTAAAGGGTAAGGAATTTGTTTGTAAATTGTTGAAGAATAAGAGGTTGTTTAAATAAAGATAGAAATAAATATAGATTAATAATAGAAAAAGTGTATAAGTAGGAGAAGGAGGGCCTTAATTAGATGAAAGCACTATAATTGATGTATTCATTTAGACCATCTGGTGCCAATGCACCAAGTCTAAAGGTCCAGAAACTTTCTCGTTTTAATAGCTCGTTCGTCAGATCACCTCCCCTAATGCCAAGATGTATTTTTTCTAAACCAAAGGCTTTGAAATTTCTGAGGTCTCCTTTATGTACAAAATGAAAGTGCCTGGCCACCGTGGTTATTTGTTTCCCCCTGCTCAAATCGAGGGCAGCATTTCTGATTGTTCCCACGTGTTCCAGGATGCGCTGTTTCATCATCCTGGTGGTCATACCAACATAACGCATACCACAGTCACATGAGATGCAGTAAACCACACCTGTTGTCCGACAATTAATGTAATCCTTGATTTTGTTGTTGTTGCCATATCTGTCCACCACTTCTTTGGTTCTATGCGTATGTTGGCAGGCCTTACAGGCCCCACAAGGAAAAGACCCAGCTAAGGTTGGCGGTTTGGGGGCTATACGGGTGTAATGGCTCTTCACTAGATGGTCTCGTAAATTTGGGCACGTCGCCAACTCATCGAAACATTCGTGCCAATATGTTTCGATAGATCACAGTCTGACAAAAGAATGTGCCAATGTTTCTGAATACGATCCGATCCCAGTCATGATTGAAATTCATGACAAATCTCAGTTTGTCATCTTTTTGATTTATCATTTTCTTCTGACTGAAAATGAGTGCATCCCTATTGATTTCATTTAATGAGCTCTTTGCTCTTTTTATAGCTCTATGACTATACCCTCTTTGTCTGAGTCTGTTAGTTAATTTGTCACTTTGTTGTTTAAAAACAGCATTTTCAGAACAGTTCCTACGAAGTCTCAAAAACTCTCCCTTCGGTATATTTTCCACCGTAGGTGGAAAATGATGACTAGTCTGATGTAATAGTGTGTTTGTGGCCGTAGTTTTTCTAAAAAGTTTAGTTTCCAATTTGTTCTGTAGACCTTTGTATATTTTCACATCCAAGAAGGAGATTTCCGTACTGCTGATCTCTGACGTTAACCTCAGATTGAAGCTATTGGTATTTAATACCATAATGAACTCCAATAGCAGATCCAGTCCTGCGTTCCATACCATAAAGATATCATCTATATAGCGATACCACATTGATATGTGTTTGGTGTAATGTTCATTACCATCACAGAAGACGTTCTCACGCTCCCACCATCCCAAAAATAAATTTGCATAGGTTGGAGCGCAAGCCACCCCCATAGCAGTCCCCCTTACTTGTAAATATAATTTTTCATCAAAAGTAAAGAAGTTGTTGTTCAATACAAAGTACAATAGATCCACCAAAAAGTCTTGGAAAGCGTCATGATCACCCATACTTAGGAAGTATTTGATAGCAGATATACCAGCCACATGATCAATGCTGGTATATAATGCTTCCACGTCAAGACCAACCAACAGTTGGTCATTATCCAAGGTCGTCTCATGAATCTTCCTAAGGATATCCCTAGTATCCTGTATATAGGAGGGTAATCCCAAAACAAAATCTCTCAAGTGTAGGTCGATGAATCGACTAGGTTTCTCAGATATACCATTAATTCCTGAGACAATCGGCCTACCTGGGGGAGTGTTTGGATTCTTATGGATTTTTGGAAGCAAATACAAGGTTGCTATCTTCGGGTTTTCAACCCATAGATATTCATATTCTTGTTTTGTTATAACTCTGTTGTCAAGAGCCTCATCTAAAATAGATTTAAGTTTAGATTTGATGTATTGTAAAGGATTGAGCAACATGAGTTTATAACAATCCTTGTTGTTAAGTTGTTTGTATGCTTCCTACATATACTGTTCTTTCGGTCAGATTACTACATTCCCGCCCTTGTCCGAGGGCTTTATCACCACATCACTCCAACTTTTGATGTTTCTTAGGGTCTCTCTCTCGTCCCAACTAAGATTATTATTCATTTTGTGGAGGGACTGGTTTTGATATAACTGGTCAAATTCTTGTGAAACAAGGTTGGTGAAGACCTTTACCTCAGGACATATCGTCTCAGGCGGAAAAAATGTGGACTTTTTCTTACAAGATAATTTATCCCTCATCATCCCTGTTTGCTCACAACCTTCGGATTCTTCATATAGGTCTTCCAGTGCAGCTAATGCGGCACACTCTTGCAGTACAATCTCATCATTAGTCGTAGGTAGATCAGTCTTTTTTGTAGCAAAAATTTTTTTTAATAACAATTTACGCTCAAAGAGCTTTAGATCCTTCTCTAGTTGGAACCGATCCATTTTGGTACTTGGTGAGAAGGACAGGCCCCTGTTTAATACCCCAATTTCTGTCTCGGGCCAATGTCCGATTGGATAAGTTGACAATTTGTAAAATATTCACTACTTTTCTTTCCTGGCACGAATTGGATATCTGTTTGGGGACAGAGAACCCCATCTTGCCCTTCCTCTTCTTTGTGGACCTCCTCGTCTTCCTTTTGTGTCCTGGTGCCCTCCCTTGGCACCACGAATGTTGTCTAAAAAACCCTCAGACTCTTTTGCACTTTTTTTATTATTAAAAAACTGTGTCTCATTTGACTCTTCTCCAGAGGATTCAGCCTCAGATGA
The DNA here is from genome assembly GCF_028390025.1 of Pseudophryne corroboree. Classification (NCBI taxonomy): domain Eukaryota; kingdom Metazoa; phylum Chordata; class Amphibia; order Anura; family Myobatrachidae; genus Pseudophryne; species Pseudophryne corroboree. The sequence continues at coordinate 141,585,759 of NC_086453.1, forward strand.
TGTGTAGTTATAGTTCGCACGAGTATCCTTATTGTACACTCTTTTCTGTGTGTTCCTCCATTTGAAGACTTGGCCACTGGCAAAATCCTTCTTGTCCCTCAGAAATTTGTTCTTTTTACGTTCAATTATTGTTTTTTCATAATTGTCTAGGTCCCTCTTATGTTGTTCAAAAACCTTCTGAAATTGACCATCCTGTTCCCATTGTTCTAGGGTTTTGCCCAATGCTTCAATTTCTTTTTCACATTCATCCAGCATTAAATTATCATGCTTCAATAAGATGTTCGTAAGTTCATGTGAACATCTTAATAAGCATGTTTTCCATTCCGTTTTTAATGCTTCTGTTGCCAAAGGAAAAGCAGGAAAAACTTTCGGTCTCAGACCCCTGGGGTAAATGCGTTGTTTTTGATAATTTTCTAATGTGGTCAAATCCCAGCTAATTCTCAACTGTTTTTGAAGTACATATTTTAACTTATTGAAATCTTCTTCCCACTTGGGGGCTTATATCCGTGTGATTAATGTCACTGGGAAATATGGTATTAATATCCTCATTAATTTTACGCCTCACAGTCAATTCATTTTTTAAACTAAAGCTAGTCATCTCAAAAGTGATAGTGTACAGTGTTCAACTCTATAATTCTATCTAAGTCTCCTCCCAAAAAAAGCAAATACCGATACCAGACAAGGATATTGGCCTTTAAAGAATGTGTGCATACACGATGTATGTGCACAATTGTATCTTAAATTGATACAGTACTATTTACTTTAATAATATAATCTGTGCTGGATCTTCAGAGAGCTAGTAAAAACTAGCAAAAACAGTAGAAAGAAACATTTGTGATGATCCGCAACAAGATACCCCCTTGTTCGTAAATGGATGACAAAATTTCAAACAATATAAACATACAAGGGGTAATTCTACAGTGAAAACCAAATGCCTATAATTACTGAGGTAGATTCACCATAATACAGGGTTGGCGTTGCTCCCCAGAGTCAGAAAAACAAGTAATCTAGAAGGAGAAAAGAAGACTCTGTTTTGGGGGCACTCTTCAAAATACAGACAGGGCCAAATGTTTTTTTTAAGCAGTCTTAGGTTCTTTTCCACCATTGCAATGAGGTAAAGGTGAGAGACAAGTGTGGGATGGAGCATGGAGGATGACCAGAACCCCTACACTAGACAAAGAGGTGTCCCAGGGTGGACATGACTAGTATTGAACCACATACAGTACTTTCCAACTACTATTTCCTGCACATGCTGCAACATGCACAGTTTTCAGTATTTTCATTTTTTTTTTCACCTTGTCTAGGCAAAATGTGAACATTACTGGCCGCTGGATTACACCCCATGCACCTATGAAGACATCACTGTCGCTGTTACATCAGAAACTATCCTATCGGAATGGACGATACGAGATTTCTCTGTCAAACATGTATGTGATTGCTAAATTGTGTATTAATTATGCATATGTTTTCATTGATTTGTTAGCCTCTGTCTTTTCATAGACCTCAAATTTGTTTGCTGTATGGCTGTAATTTTTGGGCCGATTTGAGTAAGCAGCTCACATTTACACAAAATGCTGCCTGATCAAGGCTAAATGGTCACAATTATAGTCATTTTAACTAGAGATGTGTGACTCAGATTTGACTCAGATTTTCCCACCAAAATTGGATCTCAAAACAAGGCAAAATGTCATATTTTCCCACCAAAATGTCATCTTTGTCCATGGTAGATTATGTTCTCCAGACAAAACCTCATCTTTCATGGAGAATGATTACGTTTTGGTGGAAAAAGATTACATTTTGAGATCTGATTTTTTGGCAGGAAAATCCATGTCAAATCTGAGCCGTACATCTCTAGTTAAAATGACTATAGTTGTGACCATTTAGCCTTAATCAGGCAACATTTTGTCCTTGATCTCTAATTTTAACTTTTACTAATTTAAAAAGTGAGCAAGATTGTGGTCAAAATTAAAGGTTTATTGTTTGCATGGAAATCAAGTAAGATAAAACTTGTACAAAGTACAGTAGTGATTTAAACTTGAACATATTCAAAATCGCTTTAACATTGTCAAACTTGTTGAACTTACTCGGGCTTTGATAATATTGTTTAGTACGTTTAACCAATTTCAGAAACACTTTGAAACAAACATCTCTCCTGGTTCATGGATTTTGAGCGTATGTTTCTATCCTTGTTTTAAAAACATTTAGAATAAAAGAGGAAAAGCAAAGGGTAACACAATGTAGAGTATGTCACATTACAGTCCCTATTAGTGAATGTCATTTCTTATTACAGCAGTTTCATGGGGAAAAAAATGCAATTACATTTTTGTACTTCCAGGCTAAACAACAGGGAATAAAATATGTGCGCCACTTTCATTTTACCGCATGGCCTGACCATGGGGTGCCAGATTCCACCTCATCCATCATCGACTTCCGTAATCTTGTCCGAGAGCACATGGACCAGCGAAAGAGCAATGGGCCAACAATTGTACACTGCAGGTGAGAGATGAGCAGAATAGAACGTAAGGAAAGTGCATACATTACTTGAAAACAGTCTAGTGTTATTGTGTTATTACATGATGTAAAATGTTTAAAGAATAAGGGAAGGGCTCATATTCCGCTATGAATTAGGTGCTTGGTATAGTAATACTGATGATAAAGGTCCTCTAGGTGATTTGATTGTGAAGCAAAATACTGATTTTTTTTTCAATTATTTTTAATATTTTCAAACACCTAATTTGTATATGTCATCTGGAAACACTGGATGCAGTCATTGTTATTAGTAGTATAATAATTATTATTATTATTAAAAATAATAATAGTAATAGTAATTATACTAATAATAATACTACATAGATTGTAAGCTTCCCTATAGATTGTAAGCTTGCGAGCAGGGCCTTCCTACCTCTATGTCTGCCCAGTTTTGTTCTATTACTGTTGTTCTAATTGTAAAGCGCAACGGAATATGCTGCGCTATATAAGAAACTGTTAATAAATAGATAATAAATAAATAATAATAATAAATACTACTACTATTACTAATAACTACTACTACTAATAATAATAATAATAATAATAAATACTACTACTAATAATAAATACTGCTAATACTACTAATAATAACAATAATAATAATAATAATAATTACTACTACTACTACTACTACTACTACTACTACTACTACTAATAATAATAATACAAATAATAATAATAATAATAATAATAATACAAAATACTTCTATTACTATTAGTTTTTTATTATTATTATTATTATTATTGTTGTTGTTATTATTAGCTAAACAAATAAATAACCTTTCAATTCCCAAGAAATGAATAACTTTTGTAACCTAGACACCATTGACTGAGGCACTTTGAAGCTGTATTCTCATAAATATTGGTTTGAGCGACAGAGTAGCTTATAACTGGAACAGCTTAAAAGCTGGCTAAAATTGTAGGAATATGGTTCCCAAAAACTAACTGCTAGTCTAGAAATTGTTCTTCTCTGTGACGCATGTATCTGTAGGCGATGAGCCGCATGCGTGTCAGAGGATTTTTGACTCCCAGTCAAGTGCAACTTTTACAGAATTGCTTGTGATTGTGAGAACTAGTCTGGTACCCATAGGAAAATCAACCAATTAGTTTACTAACAACCAATGTTCATGAATTGTAGGTATGAAGTGTCTGTTATGTTGATGACTCCTAATGAATTAATTTCAAAACCACAAAATAGCTGCATACATTGTATAGGTAACACACACACTTTAACCTCTCTGTCCCCTGCAGTGCGGGAGTGGGCCGGACTGGAACTCTTATAGCTTTGGATTACCTGATTCAGCAGATGGAGAAGGAGCATCGTATAGGAATTTATGGTTTTGTAGAGAAGATGAGAACGAATCGAACATTAATGGTACAGACAGAGGTAAGAATAGTATGTGAAGGTATATATTTTTTACAGTAGTTTCATTTGTACACATTATATAAAATATTTAAAGTCCATTGAATCTCATTTTGCTTTACTTGTTCAATAAGCTACAATACATCCACAGGTGGCTCCTACAGGCATTTCAGTGAGCTGTGGAGCCTTACCTGTGTACAGTTGCTGTGAGGGAATATATTGTCCCAGATGGCTGGATCCCTATAGGCCATACACACTGGCCGATTTGTTTGAAAGATATGAACGATCTCGTTCATAAATGAACGAGAACTCGTTCATATCTTTCAGTGTGGAGGCTCCAGCGTTGAACGATGCGCGGCCCCGCGCTCGTTCATCGCTGGTCCCCCGTCGGCTGTGCATGCAGGCCAATATGGACGACCTCGTCCATATTTGCCTGCACTTCAATGGAGCCGGGTGACGGGGGGAGTGAAGAAACTTCACTCCCCCCGTCACTGCCCCCCCGCCGCCGGGTCGCTCGTCGGCCGTATCCGCCGTCGGGCAGCTCGGCGGCGGGTCGGCCAGTGTGTAGGCCGTATCCGCCGACGAGCGACCCGGCGGCGGGGGGGCAGTGACGGGGGGAGTGAAGTTTCTTCACTCCCCCCGTCACCCGGCTCCATTGAAGTGCAGGCAAATATGGACGAGATCGTCCATATTGGCCTGCATGCACAGCCGACGGGACACCAGCGATGAACGAGCGCGGGGCCGCGCATCATTCATCGCTGGTGCCTCCACACACAAAGATATGAACGGTATCTCATTCATTGATGAACGAGATCGTTCATATCTTTGAGTTTTATCGCCCAGTGTGTAGGGCCTATTACAGCTAGAAAAGGCATAATTCTAATGTATTGGCTGATTTATTTCAATCAACTGGTTTAAAGGCAGTGGCAGAGCAGCAGTGAATATACGCTGTGCGCATGCGCACAGTGTCTATTCATGGAGACAAGAGGGACTAGACCATAGGTCTGCAAACTCTGTCCTCATTACCCCACACAGTGCATGTTTTGCAGGTAACCCAGCAGGTGCACAGGTGTATTAATTACTCACAGACACATTTTAAAAGGTCCACAGGTGGAGTTAATTATTTCACTTGTGATTCTGTGAGGAGACCTGCAAAACATGCACTGTGTGGGGTCCTGAGGACAGAGTTTGCAGACCTATGGACCAGGGGCATGGTCAGCAGCTCACAGAGTGCTGGAAATGCCCCCATAGTGAGGGAAAATGGGGGCGTGGCTCGTGATCGCGGCATTACTGCAAAGCCATGCCCCTTTACTGAGGCTATTCCCCCTTTTTCCGGGTGGTTGAGCTTCCCTGTTCCAGTGTCCCTCTTCCGTCCTCCTGAAAGTTGAGAGATATAGTATGAAATTGACAGGCACACAGGCAGACAGACACTGAACAATACCTTCTCTTACCTTTCTTCTGTTCTGTGACCCATGTGACACTGGGGGGTAGATGTATGATCTTCCATTATGAAGTTCAAGTGGTATCAGCGCATGTTATTTGCACTGATACCGCTTCTCCCCCATGTGTGACAATGTGTGTGCAACATGACAGGGGATTGGCGCTGCTATCTTTAAGACAGCGTGCTGATGTGCAGGGCAATATATGAATGGTCAGTGGCACTGACCATTCTGACATCTGCATCTATCAATTTCGACAGCTGCAGGTGCCGTTGCCGGAATCACCGCAGCAGGGACAGCTCTGTCCCTGGCTGCAGTGGATGCCAGCTCTGCGCTGTACAGGAGACCTCATGATAGTAGAGGGATCTCATGCATGCCCAATGGAGCTGGCAGGGGGTGAGACTAGGCTGATGTGCTGTGGGTTCTAGCATGGACTGACAGAGGGGGGAGTTTTCACTCACCCCACTCCTGCAGACAAGATGGTAATACATCTCATCAATGTACCTTCCTGCTTTGCTTCGGTGAAGTGGTGAAGCAGGAAGCGCTATACCCACATGATATGTGCGGGCATAATACATCTACCCTTGGGTGCCATCACCACCTGCATTTCTGTCACAATAACTGAGCCTGAGGATGTGACCTATAGGAAGTGACAGTTGCGCAACTGTTTCTTAGTAGATCACATGTTTAAAACAGCCACATGTATGACCAGAGTTATTAGGGGCTGAGGGAGATGTATCAAACCTTGGTGTGAGATCAACTGGAGTGACATAGAGCACCAACCAATTAGCTTCTGTCATTTTTTTAACACGCCCTATGAAATGGCAGTTAGAACCTGATTGGTTGGTACTTTATTTCTCTCCACTTAATCTCTCCAAGGTTTGATACATCTCCCCCTTTGACTGAAACTTCATATTGAAAAAAGGTTAGTGGATCATCTTCACAATAACATCTACGCATTATGATGGTAGAGCATTATATTATTGAAAGGAAGATAAATGGATACGGTCCATTGCAGTGTATTTAAGCAAATATTTTATGCACATTGTTGACATGTGACTTTATTAAATTTCCAGGCACAATATATATTCCTCAACAAATGTATGTTGGACTTGATCGAACAACCCCCGGAGGAAAATATCTATGAAAATCAGATGGGGAATGAACTTATCTATGAAAATGCTTCAGCGGTTAGAAATTTCCAAAATGAAAATGTTTAAATTAGAGCGATACGTAATCTGACAATTGCAACAAGGACATTGATTACTTTTTGCATGACATCATCTGGACACTTATTTCTGCGCTTCTTGTACTGTGTGCGCCAATCCTATGCACTCAGGAGTGAGATGATTAGCATCCAAACGTGTTTAAGTCTTTTCATTACATGGCAGCTGAGCTTTTTGCTTTTTCATTCCGGAGCGTATCATTGCAGCCATCAATATGCTGTTTCTGAAACAGATCAGTCCTATCACAGGAGACTATTGAAAAGAGAGGTTCCTAGTTTACTGTATCTAGATGTATACCAATCAGCCAATTAGCCTGCCATAATAATAAAAAATAATCCACTGGGAAGGACAATATTGAAAAGTGCACAATGTTTGATTTTATCTTACAGTTCACATTTCCTTTTACATAAATGGACCTTTATTAAAACTTCCAACAGAGAACAAATAGAAGTGTTGCAACCAATCAGATTCTAGCTATCAGTTTACAGACTGTACTAAAAACTAGCTAGAATCTGATTGGTTGCTATGGGTAACACCACCACTTTTCCTGTTTAGAAGGTTATGATGAATCTTCCCATTAGTGTGAAAATCCGTGAGCTGGCTCTTTACTAAATGTTCAGTGCATTCAAGTTACAGAAATATTCTACTGTAACATTTACTGTCATATGTTTAGCTTAACACTCTTTTAAGATCAAAATGTAAAGATCAAAATGCCTAATGATCTAGAGAAAATGATTTTTTCCAATTACAGTACATTAATTATACTTTTATAGATATTGGGGGTAATTCCAAGTTGATCGCAGCAGGAATTTTGTTAGCAGTTGGGCAAAACCATGTGCACTGCAGGGGAGGCAGATTTAACAATTGCAGAGAGAGTTAGATTTGGGTGTGGTGTGTTCAATCTGCAATCTAATTTCCAGTGTAAAAATAAAGCAGCCAGTATTTACCCTGCACAGAAACAAAATAACCCACCCAAATCTAACTCTCTCTGCAAATTTTATATCTGTCCCCCCTGCAGTGCACATGGTTTTGCCCAACTGCTAAAAAATTTCCTGCTGCGATCAACTTGGAATTACCCCCATTGTCTTATGTGCTTTGTTTATGCAAACAATTACAGAAAAAGCTCTATTTTGGGGAGCTTATTTAAGAATGTTTTAATTTAATATGTAATTAATGCTCAAAATCTATTTTTATATAATGCACTGTGTTTAAAGAGATAATAATCCCTGACATTTCACTGAGTTAGTTGTAAACCTGTTTATGTCGATGTTCTTCCTTTTGTTTCACTTTTGTAATATATTTACTCAGGACCTGAATATAGTTGAATTAATGGCCCGCATTTACTGTATATACTCCTGATGTCATCAAAGTTTCTTTGAATATTTCTTTTATCCTTAGGAACATAAAAACGTAATTGGGGGCTAGATCTAGAGAATAGTGATTGTGTTCCAACACAGTTACTTGTTTACTAGCTAAGAACTCTATCACAGACAGTGCCGTGTGAGTAGGTGCATTGTCATGATGCAAAATCCATGAGTTGCTGGCAAAAAGTTCTGTGTCGTTTCCGTCTAACTTTTTCTCGCAGCCTTTTCAGTACTTCCAAATAGTGAACTTAGTTGATGTTCACTTGCTCTGCTAAGCTCCTGACAGTCAGTCGACGATTTTCACACACAATTTAACAAACTTTTGCAATGTTTTCTTCAGTTCTACTCGTTGCTGGCCATCCTGATCTCTCATCATCACCGACACTTTCTCTTCCCTCAGAAAAACGTTTTGCCAAATTGTAAACTGCATTTTTCTTCATAGCATTATCCCCAAAAACTTGTACTAACAGCTCTTTGATTTCACTTTCACTCTTGTCAAGTTTAACAAGAAATGTAATGTTTGTTCATTGCTCTGATTCAAGCTCTGACATTCTCACGACGACACACCAAAACACACACAGACAATAATAGATGCCACTCAGGAAGAGACTGCCATAGATCAACAACAACACAGCTGTGAATGGCTGATATGCCTACTTCATCAGACCATACTGAGGTTTCTGTCCAGTGCTGCCACGGCAAGCACACGGTGGCGAGTTAGAAAACTTAATCGTCAGATCTCATACAGTATGATCACACATGTAGCACTTCTCATTCATATTTTATAAATAACTGAATCCTGAAACAGAAATCTAATCAAAATCATAAACACCAAATTTCTGATAAAATTGAAATGATAGTGGTTAAAAGGAACTATATAATTTACTATTTTTTTTATATGAAGAAAGAGCAAAAAATGTTTTCCCAAAGTGAATTTCCATATACTGAATCAATCAGTTGCGTTATGCTCAATTAAAGGAAATGCATGTCTGTTCCAAAGCACTAGAACAGTCTAATGGGAACAGTAAGTACTAAAACCATGTCATATTTTGTCAATGCTCAGCCTAGGTACACATTTGCTGTGGACTCGATAAGTCATTAATCAAGCACATTAAATAGCTTTTCGGTAGTGTACTGTAGCTACAAAACAACAAGGATATAGAAAAGTAAAATATAATGTATATTGATGACTTCTTTCACCCCATTTAATCATTTTGCCACAATTCCTTAATGTTGCTCACTAAAATGCATATTTTTATTATACACTGTATATTGATTTGTTGTATATTTTATGATGTTATGTTATGTATCACTCTTATATTACCATGAAGGATTATACTTACTGGTCATCAAGTGTTTAGAATGGTACAACTAAATAGCTGGACTAGTGTTTGTGGAGCGTATAGACATAGTTAAAAAGTCAATATACATATTACTAATACCCATTTTTCACTTGTAGTACGGGTCGCAGCCGGGAGCCTGACACGGCTGCGACCCGTACTACAGCCCCCTTCTAGACTAGCTCCACCAACCCGGCATATTGCCGGGTTGGTGACGCTGCGGCAGGGGCGGCGCTGGGAGATCACATGATCTCTCAGCGCCGCCCTTCCATTCACTGTGAACGGGAGCCGTGTCGCCTCAACACGGCTTCCGTTTACACTACACAGCTTACCGGGTTGAACACGCGTTCAGCCTGGCAAGCTACCCGAGTAGGATTTCCGGATCACTTGATCCGGGAATTTGCAGGGGGACCCTTTTCCACTAGGAAAAAAATGGGTAAATGCGTGCCCCCGCGCATTTACCCGTGTTTTTAGAACTAATGGAAAAGGGGTATCAGTGTCAGTTTAGAAGCAAGTACAGTAATTGTTCTCTCCCAATTTACCACTGCCATGCCCAGAAATCCCCCACAGTTCAGGAGCCATGAATCCCAGCAATCACTCTGACTGACTCTTCTCATGGCTAACATACAGTATAAATGTGATTGTAAACTGAGGTTGGAACTTGAATATCTGTCTCTGTAGAATGCTAGGTAAAGCTGGATAAGTTGCAGTAATCATCAAGTCTGCTAGGGTGACAACACCATACACCATTTTATCCAGACGGCTGGGCAATAATTAAAGAGCTCCATACTTTAATTTCACTTGAGCTGTGATGCTTGTGGTTCCCAGTGTACGGAAGATCGCTAGATACTGTAGCAATAGAAATAGGCAGGAAAACGATTTGGTTTAAATATGCCTGATGTATCATGCTTACTGTATTGCTATAAGATATGTTTTTTTTTACAAGCCGGATATGCAAGGATAGGGGCATTTTATATCCTGTGTGATAAATTAAAAAAAGAGACTTCTTATACACAGCAGAGCCTGGCTGTAGGTTTGCTCTGCACCAGACTGGGCTCAGTGGTCATGTGATGTGATGGTTGCTGGAAACATGTCGCGTGAGCAGTGCAGACATGTCACAGCTGTCAGAGTGTCACTTTCCTGCGGCCTCTCATCACTAATGCTCTAAAATTGCATCAGAATTATTCTTATTTCATGAAGACCATTCTGGCCCTCATATCCATTTAGCTTGGCATCTTCCAATATGTTGAATTAATTCATGAAACTGTGAATGCGAAAACAAATTAGTTATCAGATAGATAGTGCAGGATCTGCACAGTGCGCCATGGCTTAATTGACAGGTCAGTGAAATGAGCCTGGATTAATCTGAATTTTAGGTTTGCTTTTTGGAGTAATTATAATAATAATAGCCTGCTTATTTTTTTGTAAGCAAAACTACCGCCCATTTAACACTTCATGAAAGCTAGCTTCTCTATTTACAGCTGTGGGATTAAATGACTATAGCAAGGGCACCCTTTGTCACCTCAGTAAGCAGCAAGAGAGAGATTTATCAAAATTTCTAAAGAGTAAAGATTTTTAAAAGGCGATGAGGCCCATAACAACCAATCGAATTCTAGCTATTCTCTTCTAGAAGTGTTTAGATAAATGAGAAGTAGAATGTTATTGGATGCTATGGACAACATCTCCACTTCTAAAAAACCCCAGTTTAGGAAATATACCCCTAGCTACCATTTATGTAAGACTCTTCTACCACTAGTCCTCTCTAGGAGGTTTGATACTGTATATCTCCCAAGTGTCAGGAGTGTGATGAGGCCAGCAACTCCTGTTCCACCTCTTCCTTTCCCACTTTAAGTTCACCTCCACATCTCCTGAAAGTGGTGTTGTGTTATAGTGGGATTGGCATCCCGATCTTAAAATCCTGACAGGGGCAAGGTAAGTATGCTATCCCCTACTACCTAACCCTACCCCTCCCTTCCCGCAACCTAACCTTAACCTCCCCGTTAGTGCCTAACCCTAACCTCCGGTGGTGCCTAAACTGTACGCCCCTTCACCGCAGCCTAACCCAAACCTTCCCCCAGTGGACATATTGCAAACACTTATGAAAACTGGTGTGAAAGTGTACTCAATAAGTACTAAAATATGCTGTAACCCATAGCAACAAATTTGCTATTATTTCCAAACCTGTACCAGAAAAATATCAGAATTTATCAGTTACAGTACATTGGTTTACAGCATTTTTCACACAGTGCATTGTGATTTAATGTCATACTGTACATATCATTTTTCTATCTCCGCTCATTTCATCAACATGAGGCTTTTTTACACAGTATTGTGATATGCATACATTTGTATATTTTGCTGACTGATTATATTTGTATATTTTGCTGACTGTTTAATATTGTGCTCACCATTGCCAAATATTGTCATTTTCAGATTCCTTGTCCAGCATTTCACCAGGGTCAGGTCAGGAAGCTTTCACTTCCATAACTGGCCCTTTCCCATGTCTGCTCTTTAACTTGTATAGAGTAGGGGGAAGGGGAGCAAGATCTTCTGCTCCTGTGAGATTGGAAGTGGGGTGCCCATTACCACCATGCTGGAGCATCAGCTGGTGGTAATGGGCACCAAGCCGGTTCTCAGCATGGGGGCGCCATAGGGCACAGAAGAGCATTTATTGAGTGACTTTACATGATGTCTGATGAAATGTTATATGACTCTACTTCACTGCAGTGGGCCTGTTATTGCTGAAACTTGCCTCTGCATATTACCTCAACAATACTGAAACTCACCTGCTGTGTCACAGTATTCTGTCTCCAACATTTTTAGTACTGATGGGTCCTTGTTTATCTTGACCTTTAATAGGATTAACTGAGACTGGCCAGTCGGACTTAATCCCCTGCTGTAATGATTTAATCCCCTGCTGTATTGTTCTCTGTATTGTATAGCAGCTGAGAACAATAGATGAAGGGTTTATGCTAATAAGTCATGTTGTGCCTAGGCGCAGCAAACTAGTCAAGATAACCGTGGACCCATCTGTAGTATGAAGCCACCATAAATAGAATGCTGGAACACACCACAGGTTTTCCATTTGTTTTTTTCTTTTTTAACTATGAATATGGGTTTACTAGTGGTTAGATTTTTTCATCTGCATTACATATCCCTTCCAACAATCTTTTAACACTTTTGGTTTGAAAGAAGGTCTATGAGAGGACCTGGACAGGAAAGCTACGAGACTAAAGTGCACTTCAGGATTTGCATCAGTCTCTCAAAACTAAGGGTGAGCTCTCAACAAAACTGTTTTATACTGTGGATACAATTCTCCCCTGTGTTGCTCAAAATATTTAAACTGGCTATTGTAAGGTGGCAGCAGGCAGCAAAGACGACTTGCACACCTTGACAACCAGCATCTATACCTGAAGCCTAGAGATGTCACTGTTTCAAATAGGAAAATCATCAATCATGAATTTTACTTTTGTACACTTTACTGTAAGTTTCAATTTGAATTTAGATGTGTGCAGTCAACATGGCTAAAGCAATCATTGAATAATATACTGTATTGTAATTATATCTGTATATAATGTAATTTTTTATTATGCAAATTATTTTTAAATATGCTGGAAATACCTACCGACTTTCAGACTGCACTGTATTGCTGTTCCTTGAATACCCATTTTGTAATAGTTTATGGAAGAATATATCTTATTTATTAAATAATCAGCTACATGACCATGTTAGTGTCTGTTTATTGTTTAGTTGTTGCTTCATACAAGAAAAAACATTTTAGATATACAAATACTTGGCTATGCTGACTGAAAATATGTTTTGTTTTCATTAATGAGCCTACTCTCCGTGTTTTATCAATGAAGATAGACAAGCAAAAGCCCTATCAAATTACATAGTTTTGATTGCAGTAGTAGGAGAAATGCAATAAAGAAAAAATCAGTGGCATAAGTTCATCCTCGCTGCCAGGAGGCAATTTAAAGTCCGGTGCTCCCCCCCAACACCCCCGCCTCCTAGTGCATTAAAGGTGATTTTTCAAGGTGACATATAAAAGGTATTCATCCACACGTACCCAAATTAAAGTCCATGGTAAACCATTTGGGCTGAAAGCGCTTGTATGAACAATAAATCCCGGAACTGGTTCTCAGTTTCGAAAATCCTCTCAGGATTCATTTTCCAATGAATAATATATAGTTGGAAAAGAAAAAAATATATATAGTGCAATATGTTTTTTTTTTTAAAGTGTATTACACACATACTCTAAAAAATAAGTAAAGCATTCAAGATAAAACGTGCACAGATTTTCGGTCAGTGCAATAAAAGCTTTAATTCGGGTACGTCTGTATGAATACCTTTTATATGTCACCTTGAAACATCACATTTAATGCACTAGGGTAGAGGTTCCCAAACTGTGTGCCGTGGCTCCCTGGGGTGCCTCGGGACACTTGCAGGGGTGCCCTGGGTTGGTGGTCCAGGACCAATTAAAATTATTCATGGTCAATATAATAGGCAAAACCAGTGCTGGTGGCTGCCAGTCATAAAATATATGGCCAAACAGAAGCAAATCTTGTCCCTCACCACACAACTGACCCTAAGGATGACATATAAACGTGATCTACTTAATGTAATATTTCTTTCTAAATTTCTCAATAAGAAATTTTTGGCCTAGGGGTGCCGTGAAAAAAATTCTGATATTCTAGGGCGCCGTGATTCAAAAAAGTTTGGAAACCACTGCACTAGGGCGTTCCTTTTGCCACTTTTTTTTTCACAGGAATCTTGCCTATGGAGACATACAGTAGTATCGGGTGTTGGGCAGCCACTGGACAATCCAGGGAGTGCATATATAGAAACATTTTTAAACAAAGCACCTCACTGAGTGGATCACTAAAGTTAAGTGCCTTTATCATTATTTGTTTTATGTGTGTGTGTATATATATACACTGCTCAAAAAAATAAAGGGAACACTAAAATAACACATCCTAGATCTGAATTAATGAAATATTCTTATTAAATACTAAAAAGCCTCATTTTGACTTGTTTTAAGGACATTACATCAAAGTTGGATCAGCCTGTAGTGTGTTTTTCCACTTTAATTTTGAGGGTGACTCCAAATCCAGACCACCATGGGTTAATAAATTTGATTTCCATTGATCATTTTTGTGTGATTTTGTTGTCAGCACATTCAACTATGTAAAGAACAAAGTGTTTAATAAGAATATTTTATTCATTCAGATCTAGGATGTGTTATTTTAGTGTTCCCTTTATTTTTTTGAGCAGTGTATATATATATATATATATATATACACACGCCAATAGTGAATGGGCACCCCTGTGTTATTAAAGTCCAAATTATTGTTCAGATTAACATCAGCAATTACCTCCTAATAGCGAGATGTAACAACCAAAACCTAACATTGACAAACGTCAAATGTGTTCCACATGATCCATAAATTTATTTAAAATTCATAAAAAATAGCGATAACAGTGTCCATTGTTTCACAGAATTTTTTTTTTCCTCCTTCTATTCTTGTAGATTGGAGGTCACAAATAGAAACAGATTATCCAACGCATTTCGTCTCTTGCCAAGACTTCATCAGGGGTACATCTTACTATGAATGAGGCAATCATCAAAATCAGTGCGTCCGGGGGCAATTGACTCCTTTGTCTCTGGTACTTCTGCCATTGTAAAAAATACTTTATTAATTCAATTATGCATTTTTCAACACTTCTTAGTTGTGGTCTTCAAATGCTGTTGCACATGCACAAACTGGCTATCTTGGTCACAGATAGGCATATTCACTGGCCTGCCAAAGAAGTAAGCTAAGGTTTACCAGTATCGATGGACAGCTGAGTATGACTCCACAGCCCCAGTTATTATTAAACTTTATCGTCACAGATTGTTAAATAGGACTGTAAATCTGCCATCATCATAGAATTGATGTCAAAGGGAAGAAAGTTTTACACATGGGATAATTGGGCCTGATTCAGAGGTGCATGCAAATCCCGATAACGCTGATTCCGTACGCAGTGGCTCTGCTGAAATATATAGCGGTTATATATACAGATGTGGCACCCCATTAGAGTTGGTATGGACATACGAGTGATTTTTTGTTCCCTTTCCCCCCCACAAAATATAGCCAGGCTGAATGTTTTGTGACTTGCAGCAGGGAAAGGGTTAAAGAGATACTCTGTGCTGCAGCTGGCACACACTGGGGAGAGTGAACTGCTGCTGGTGACCATTTGCAGTTGGGGGGCAGCCATCTTAGGAGAATGGGAGCGCTGTGGAGCTGTGAACTGACACCAGCGCCTGTGTCAGTATATCAGTGGTTCCCAGCGGAGGCAGAGTGATGGGCAGGCCTTCCCCTGACAGACAACCGGGGGTGGTGATGCAGCCTCCACACATGCAGCTGAAGTGAATGACAAAGAGAAGGTTAGTGAAGGTGTCCGGTCTTCTGATAGAAGCTTCTGTTGGTACAAAGCAAGATCCCGTTTGGACTCCAGCTTTTATTGACAGGTGGACGCTAGCTGTGTATAAGGTCAGTGGATTTGCAATTTTATTCACATCACAAGTCTACCATAGAGAGGGAGAGATCATGCCAGGGACAGAGCTACCCTTCAACTGAGCAGACCACAACTTGTCTTTGTGCTTTAGGGAAGAACAGCTTTAAGGCAGTGCCAGATTAAGGTCCACATGGGCCTGGAGCTGAAATGTATGAAGGGCCTATTGTGTGACTTGGCAGGAGGTGTGACAAGCGCTGTGATGGGTGTGGTCTAAATAGGGGGTGTGGCCTGTGCCATGGGTGTGGCTATCTCTATGAAGGTCATAGCTAGTGCCTACCTTCAACCATTTAATAGAGGAGCAGAACATCAGACCCATACATACAGTGGTCGTCAAAGTGGGAATTTTGAAGTGGGGGTATGGGAAATGAAACAGGATTACTGTTGCGTGCGCCTAAAAAGGGGACATGGCCACTGAAAAGGAGTGTGTCCTTAAAAGTATATGCATTAGTGTGCCCCCTCCCCTCCTAGTCTGTATATAAATTAGTGTGGGTACAATCTATATCCCCAGCGCCTTAAGGACCCAGATGTGACATCAGCTGAGAGCGGAAGTTATCTTATGCCGTTACAGCATTTGAATTGTTTCTCCAATCTAGGTTTGTTGTAAGTTATTTTCTTGGGGGAAGGGGGGGGGGGGGTTTGGCCCCATTGTACCCTTGCGGGCTCGCTTCACTCGCCTCACTTTGGGCTCGGAGTCTCACTTCACTCGGCACAGGTTACTATACCAATAGACGGTGACATTGCCCCAGTGTATTATGGTACAGGTCCCAGCAAAGGGGATCTAAGCACTACCAATTAATGTGCCCCCCTCCTAGTCTGTGTATGCATCAGTGTGCCCCCTCCTAGTCTGTATGTGTATTAGTGTGCTGCCCTCCCCTCCTAGTCTGTATATGCATCAGTTTGCCCCCCCTCCCCTCCTAGTCTGTATGTGTATTAGTGTGCTCCCCCTCCCCTCCTAGTCTTTATATGTGTCAGTGTGCCCTCCCCTCCCCTCCTAGTCTGTATGTGTATTAGTGTGCTCCCCCTCCCCTCCTAGTCTTTATATGTGTCAGTGTGCCCTCCCCTCCTAGTCTGTATATGCATAAGTGTGCCCACCTCCCCTCTTAGTCTGTATATGCATCAGTGTGCCCCCTCCCCTCATAGCCTGTATATGCTGTAGTCAGGGCTGTTTCTAGACCTTGTGGCGCCCAGGGTGAACGTCTCCTTTGGTGGCCCTCTCTCCCCATTGAAAACAGGGATAATGTATGCCTTAGGCAAGTATAAAAAATATAGAGGCATGGAAGAGGCGTGGCCACATAATTGTACAAAAGCACATTACACCGCACAGTAATGTCTGTCAGTCACATTACACCACACCACACAGTAGTACCCCTTATACATGCCAGGAAGAACCCCTTACACATATTGCGCCAGGTACAGCCCCTTATACACATTGCAACAGGCAGAGCCCCTTTTTATACACATTGCACCAGGCAGAGTCCTTTATACACATTGCGCCAGGCAGAGCCCCTTTTATACACATTACATCAGACAGAGCCCCTTATACACATTGTGCCAGACAGAGCCCCTTTTATACACACTTGCGCCAGGCAGAGCCCCTTTTATGCACTGTACCAGGTAGTCCCTTATACACATTGCACCAGGTAGCTCCTTATACACATTGCGACAGGTAGCTCTTTATATAAAGTGCACCAGGTAGCCCCTTACACACATTGTGACAGGTAGCCCCTTATATACATTGAACCAGGTAGCCCCTTATATACACTGAACCAGGTAGCCCCTTATATACACTGAATCAGATAGCCCCTTATATACATTGCACCAGGTAGCCCCTTATACACATTGCGACAGGTAGCCCCTTATATACATTGCGACAGGTAGCCCCTTATATACATTGCGACAGGAACCCCCTTTTTTTTACATTGAACCAGGTAGCCTCTTTTATACATTGCGACGGTAGCTCCGAGAAAGGGAGAGAGAGAGAGAGAGAGGGATCGAGAGGGGTGGAGAGATCAAGAGAGAGAGGGAGAGGGAGGGATAGAGAGAGAGAGAGGGGGGGATGGAGAGAGAGAGTTTGTGCGCGTCACTTACCAGCATCAGCTCCAGCTAAAGTTTGTCCTCCTGGCTCCATGTTGACTTTACTTCTGCCCAGCGTGAAGCAGAGCAGAAGTGAGTAGTGGAGGGGGTGCGGAAGATGGCCGGGGGGGGGGAGCATGGTGTGGGGAGCAGGCAGCAGGTGGTGGCTAGAGGGGTGCTGGCCAAAGCAGTGTGCGGTGCGGGAGAAGGCCAGCGTAGGGTGCGGTGTGGGAGGTGGTCAGCAAGGTGTGCGGTACGGGAGGCGGCCCGCATTATGTGGGTGAACGTGAGACGGCCAGAATGTTGTGTGGGAGGCAGACAGCGTGATGTGGGGTGCAGGAGGCGGCCAGCGTGGTGTGGTGTGTGGGCAACAAGCTCGGAGGTAGGCCTGGCAGTTTGCATCACATAATCGGCACTGTCTGGCAGTGACATACAATGAGTCACTGTGACTCATTGTAATGCCGGCGGTTTTGGGCCTCCTCACTGCGGTGGGACTATTTTCAATGGGGGGCCTAGAGCTGCAGCAGCATCCGCCCCATTGTTAATTCGGTCCTGGTAATGACGGCGGTTTTGGGCCTCTTCACTGTGGTGGGCCAATTTTCAATGGGGGGCCTGGAGCTGCAGCTCCATCCGCCCCATTGTTAATCCGGCCCTGCTTTAAGGTTATACGTTTTCTAAATGGGCATACACATGGTGCTATTCTGCCTATAGGCAGATTTGTACTATGTGATTTCCCTTCATCACCCCAGAACCAAAAAAAACTGATTATACACACAGTGCGATTTTGGCTCTGTGCAATATTTGCCATGGTCAATTTTGACTATACAATGAACTAGATTGTAAACTTCATAGTCAAAACTGACCAGCCTGCACAGTCTATTTTTATTTGCGATGCCGACCCTGTGGGCATCACAAGCTGTATACACACAGTGCGATATGCACTATGTTTACTACTAATATGGTGTGTATGCCCCATTAGGGCTATGGGGTCTATTTACTAAGCCTTAGATGCAGATAAAGTAGATGGAGATAAAGTGCCAGCAAATCAGCTCATAACTGTCATTTTTCAAACGCAGCCCGTGAAATGGCAGTTAGGAGCTGATTGGCTGGTACTTTGGGGGTCATTCCGAGTTGTTCGCTCGTTATTTTTTTCTTGCAACGGAGTGATTAGTCGCTAATGCGCATGCGCAATGTCCGCAGTGCGACTGCGCCAAGTAAATTTGCTATGCAGTTAGGTATTTTACTCACGGTTTTTTCTTCGTTCTGGTGATCCTAATGTGATTGACAGGAAGTGGGTGTTTCTGGGCGGAAACAGGCCGTTTTATGGGTGTGTGAGAAAAAACGCTGCCGTTTCTGGGAAAAAACGCGGGAGTGGCTGGAGAAACGGGGGAGTGTCTGGGCGAACGCTGGGTGTGTTTGTGACGTCAAACCAGGAACGACAAGCACTGAACTGATCGCAGATGCCGAGTAAGTCTCGAGCTACTCAGAAACTGCACAGAGATGTCTTTTCGCAATTCTGCTAATCTTTCGTTCGCAATTTTAAGAAGCTAAGATTCACTCCCAGTAGGCGGCGGCTTAGCGTGTGTAAAGCTGCTAAAAGCAGCTTGCGAGCGAACAACTCGGAATGAGGGCCTTTATCTCCATCCACTTTATTTGCACCCAAAGCTTAGTAAATAGACCACATATGCAGGGGTGTAGCGAGGGTGGCTCCAGTGGAGCACGAGCTCCAAAAAAGTTAGAGGGCGTACTGCCGCGGCTCTACCATGGTGTAATGTGTATAAGGGGCTCAACCATAGTGTAATGTATATAAGGGGCTCTACTGTGTGAATTAATGTGTATAAGGGGCTCTACTGTGTGGCATAACATGTATAAAGGGTGCTACTGTGTGGTGTAATGTGAATAATGGACACTACTGTGCGGTGTAATGTGAATTGGTACTATTCTGTGGCCACACACCTTCTCAATGAAGCTATTATTTATTTATTATTACCACTTATTTATATAGCGCACACATATTCGGCAGCGCTTCACAGAGAATATTTTGCCATTCACATCAGTCCCTGCCCCATGGGAGCTTACAATATATATTCCTTACCCCACACACAATTGGGAGCCAGTGAACCTCCCAGTATATTTTTGTCTTGTAGGAGGAAACCGGAGGAATCCCACGCAAGCACGGGGAGAATATATAAACTCCACACAGTTAGAGCCATGGTGCGAATGACCTCAGTGCTGTCAGGCAATAATGCTAACCATTACACCTTCCGTATTACCACTATATTGTTGTTGCAAGCCTTCGGCACGCACTGATCCTATTTTAAACATGGGGGCACCAAAAGGAAACTTTCTCCCTGAGCTTCACAAGGTCTAGAACCGGCCCTGTCACCAATTTAGAATTTTGAAATATTGTTTCTTTCAACACCACATGTTGGCTAAGCCCCCAATTCAGTGCAGGGGAGGAGGGCGCCAAAACATACCCTTGCTCCGGGTACCATGGCGCCTAGCTACACCTCTACACATATGCTACTGCAAAATTAACTAATAGTCATTCTATAAGTGCAGAAGAATCACTTAGGCACAGCCAGCCATTTAGACTTAGTTAACAGGCACATCTTGTTAGTAAAGTCCAGACTACACAGTGAAAAGGGAAAGCATTCAGCTCCCAGGAAAACTAGGGAGAGCTTAACATTATGCTCTACTCAAAGGCGCAGAGACAGGATTTTACTTTCATACTAGCCAGTCAGACATCATCATTCCTATAACAATACTGAGCTCATGAACCATTTGGAGTATAATAAGAAGCTATAAAGTAACACTTCAGGTTTCTTCAGTAAACTGTCTCCAGTCAGGAAAAAATAGGATTTTAAATACCTACCGGTAGATCCATTTATCATAGTTCATAAGGGACATTGGGGACAGATTAGTACGATGGGGTATAGACGGGTCCAAAGGAGCCAGTGCACTTTAAATTTCCTCAATTGGGTGTGCTGGCTCCTCCCCTCTATGCCTCCTTTTACAGCTCAGTTATAGGTAAAACAGTCCCCGAAGGAGAATGACATACTTGAGAGAAGGAACATAACAACAATAAGTGTGGTGAAATTTACACGCCAGTACACCAAAACATAACCGGGCCAGCAACTGCTGGCAACATTAACAGCAACAGCTTAACAGGTAACACATAACAGAGAACCTGAAGAAAGTCACCGCACAGAGGCGGGTGCCCAATATCCCTTATGGACTACGAAAAAAGGATTTACCGGTAGGTATTTAAAATCCTATTTTCTCTAGGGATAAGGGATATTGGGGACAGATTACTATGATGGGGATGTCCCAAAGCTTTCAGAACTAGGTATCCTCATCGTCCAGGGTATCAAACTTGTAGAACTTCACAAAGGTGTTCTTCCCCGACCAGGTAGCAGCTCGGCATAGTTGTAGGGCCGAGACTCCAAGGGCAGCCGCCCAGGAAGAGCCCACCGATCTGGTAGAGTGGGCCTTCAGAGACTGTGGAACAGGTAAGGCTGCCTACGCATAGGCCTGTTGATTAGTAAGCCTAATCCAATGTGCAATAGACTGCTTTGAAGCAGGGCGACCCTTTTTCTGTGCATCATACAGCACGAACAAGGAATCCGTCTTTCTGATCCGAGCCGTTCTCTTGACATAAATTTTCAAGGCTCGCACTGCATCCAATGCCACCGGAGGAGCAGAACTGTGGCTTAAAAAAAAAATAAAGGAATTTATAGGCAAGAAAAGGCGAGCATTTAAAAAATACAAATCTGATGGGAATGCGGAATCATTTCAGCACTATAAAGACTGTAACATAATATGCAAAAACGAAATAAGAGCGGCTAAAGTAGAAACAGAAAAACTAGTAGCTAAGGAAAGCAAATCTAATCCCCAAAAATTCTTTAAATACATTAATAGCAAGAGATTAAAGAAGGAGAGTATAGGCCCTGTAAAAGACAAGTTGGGAGTCTTAATCAAAAATGATAATGACATAGCGGACATACTTAATGAATTGTTTTCAACAGTATTTACTAGAGAGGATAATGAGAATATCCCACTGACAGGTACTTATTTAAGTGAGCGATTAAAACATTTAAAGATTAATAAGTCACCGGGGCCCGATGGAATTCACCCAAGGGTTCTAATGGAGCTTCACTCTGAACTGGCAAAACCGCTATTTTTGATCTTTAAGGATTCAGTTATATCAGGTATGGTTCCCAAAGACTGGCGTATAGCAGAAGTAGTGCCTATATTCAAAAAGGGAAGTATAGCTGAACCGGGTAACTATAGACCAGTTAGTCTTACATCTATAGTGGGGAAAGTACTGGAAGGTATTCTAAGGGATAGTATTCAGAAGTTCCTTGAAGCCAATAAAATCATTAAAAGGAATCAACATGGATTTGTGAAGGACAGATCCTGTCAAACCAACTTACTTGGTTTTTACGAAACAGTAAGTGCAAACCTCGATCAGGGTAAAGACGTGGATTTAATCTTTTTAGACTTTGCCAAAGCTTTCGACACAGTACCACACATGCGACTTATCCACTACAAGAAATATGGCTAGGAAGCACTATATGCACTTGGGTCAAGAATTGGTTTAGATAACAGAGAGCAGCGCGTTGTGGTTAATGGATCTCTTTCAAATTGGACTGAAGTGTTAAGTTGTGTGCCACAAGGCTCGGTATTAGGACCTGTATTGTTCAACATTTTTATTAACGACCTAACAGAAGATCTAGAGAGCATGGTGTTAATTTTTGCAGATGATACCAAATTGTGTAAGGCTATAAATACAGAGGTGGATACAGAGTCTCTTCAGAACGACTTAGTTAAATTAGAAGCATGGGCAGCCAAATGGAGAATGCGCTTCAACACAGACAAGTGTAAGGTAATGCACTGTGGTAGCAAGAACAAAAATAACACCTACAAACTGAATGGGGTAACATTAGGGGATACTGTACTGTAAAAAGACTTAGGTGTTCTCATAGATAGCAAACTAAGCAGCAGTTCCCAAAGTAGGATGGCAGCAAAAAAGGCTAATAAGATACTAGCATGCATAAAACAGGGAATTGATGCAAGGGACGATGGTGTTATACTCCCATTATATAAATCACTAGTGAGGCCACACCTTAAACACTGTGTACAATTCTGGGCACCGTACTACAAAAAGGATATCCTGGAGCTAGAAAAGGTTCAGAGGAAGGCGACTAAACTAGTTAAGGGCATGGAGACGCTGGAATACAAGGAAAGGCTTGATAGACTAGGCATGTTTACATTGGAAAAGAGGAGACTAAGAGGGGATATGATCAACATCTACAAATATATAAGGGAACAATACACAGAGCTTGCGCGGGAACTGTTTTTGGCCAGATCAACACATAGGACTCGTGGACACTCGCTCAGGTTAGAGGAGAGGAAATTCCGCACAATACGTCGTAAAGGCTTTTTCACGGTAAGGACAATACGTGTTTGGAATTCCCTGCCTGAGGGAGTTGTAATGGCGGAATCTGTCAACACCTTTAAGAATGGGTTAGATCAATTCCTAATGGATAAGGATATCCAGGGTTATGGTGCATAGTCATGCATTATAGTTACTACAAAAAGGGATAAAATGCAATGGCTGACATCAGCATCAGTCAAAAATTTTAGACAAATCATCATGCATAGGAGACCACAAATAGGTTGAAATCGATGGACAATCTTTTTTCAACCTCAGATACTATGTTACTATGTCAGAACTGGACGGAATCACAATAGGTTGATTCAAGTGAAACGTGGAGACCACCTTCGGCAGGAACTGCTGTCTACTCCTGAGCTCCACTCTGTTCTCATAAAAGACCAAATACGGACTTTTGCACGACAAGGTCCCCAATTCTGAGACATGTCTAGCAGAAGACAGGGCCAGTAACATCACCGTTTTCCACAAGAGGTACTTATCTTCTACCGTCATCAGAGGTTCAAACCAGGAGGACTGTAGAAAGCGTAACACTACATCCAGATCCCAAGGTGCCGTAGGCCGCACGAATGGAGGTTGTATGTGAAGCACCGCTTGCAAGAACGTCTGAACTTCCGGCAAGAGAGCCAATTTCTTCTGGAAGAAGATGGAAAGAGCTGAAATCTGGACCTTAATGGATCCCAGACGTAAGTCATTATCCACTCCAGCCTGCAGGAACCGTAGGAACCTTCCCAAGTGGAATTCTGCAGGGGGATAAGTGCGGTCCTCGCACCAAGAGACATATCTCCGCCAGATATGATTATAGTGTTTTGACGTCACAGGTTTTCTGGCTTGCACCATAGTGACAATTACCTTTTTGGAAAGCCCTTTGTGAGCTAGGATGTTCCGCTCAACTTCCATGCCATCAAACGAAGCTGCCGTAAGTCCGGGTAGACGAACGGTCCTTGATGAAGAAGATCCCTTCTTAGCGGTAGAGGCCAAGAGCCGCATACCACACTATTCAGGGCCAGTCCGGGACAGTCAAGATTGCTTCCACTCTTTGATGTCTGATCCACTTGAGCACCCTCGAGATCAGCAGAATCGGAGGAATCAGGTAGACCAGCTGGTAAGGCCAAGGTGATGTCAGCATATCCATTGCGCTCGCCTGAGGGTCCCTGGTTCGTGAGCAATAGCAATGAAGCGTCTTGTTGAGATGAGAGGCCAT
Organism: Pseudophryne corroboree; assembly: GCF_028390025.1. Classification (NCBI taxonomy): domain Eukaryota; kingdom Metazoa; phylum Chordata; class Amphibia; order Anura; family Myobatrachidae; genus Pseudophryne; species Pseudophryne corroboree. Next base: position 141,610,310 of record NC_086453.1, read on the forward strand.
CCCCACCTGTCAATGATCTGTTGAAACACCTAAGGGTGTAGACCCCATTCCTCCGGGTGGAGGTCGCGGCGACTTAGGAAGTCTGCTTCCCAGTTGTCCATCCCGTAATGAAGATTGCGGACAGTGCTCTTGCATTTCTCTCTGCCCAGAGAAGTATTCTGGACACCTCTCACATGCAGGCCCTGCTTTTTGTCCCTCCTTGTCGATTGATGTACACCACCGCCGTGGCATTATCCGACTGCACCTGGATCGCCTGATCTTGGAGTAGAGGAGATGCCTGAACCAGAGCATTGTGGATAGCCTGAAGTTCCAGAATGTTTATAGGAAGTAGGGCCTCTTGAGCAGACCACCTGCCCTGGAACTGCGCCCCCTGGGTGACAGCTCCCCATCCTCTCAGACTCACATCCGTCGTGAGGAGGATCCAATCCTGAATCCCAAAGTGTCAACCTTCCAGCAAGTTGGAAGACTGTAGCCACCACAGGAGAGAAAATCTGGCCTGGGGTGACAGCCGAATCATCCGGTGCATCTGAGACGGTTCCAGGTGGGACTTCTGCAGATTGAGGATCCACCCGTGGTGAGACAGAAGTTGGATAGTACGATCTATATGGAGAAATAGAAGCTCCCTGGAACTTGCTTTTATCAGGAGATCGTCCAGGTATGGAATTACATTGACCCCCTGGACCCTGAGCTGTAACATCATTTCTGCCATCACCTTCGTGAACACCCTCGGAGCTGTAGACAGGCCGAAGGGTAACGGCTGAAACGGGTAGTGATCGTTCAGTAGGGCAAACCTCAGATAGGCCTGATGAGGAGGCCCAATTGGGATATGTAGGTAAGAGTCCTTGATATCCAGGGACACTAGGAATTCCTGCTGTTCCAGGCCTGCGATCACTGCTCTCAAAGATTCCATCTTGAATTTGAAAACCTTCAGGTAAGGATTCAAGAACTTCAGATTCAGAATGGGTCTCACAGACCCATCTGGTTTTGGTACTACAAGCAGACTGGAGTATTAACCCTGTCCTTGTTGTAGTAGGGGTACTGTAACAATAACCTGGGACTGGTCCAACTTGTTTTTGGCCAGTAGAAGTGTACCACGCATACTTTCAAAAGCTGGTAAGCCTGATTTGAAAAATCGTTGGGGAGGAGTACCGTCAAACTCCAGCTTGTAACCTTGAGAGATAAGGTCCCTTACCCAAGCATCTTGGCAGGAACCATCCCAGATGTGGCTGAAGTGATGTAACCGAGCTCCCACCACAAGATCCTCTCGGGGTGGGTGGGCACCATCATGCTGAAGTCTTTGCGGAAGCATAACTGGTGTTCTGGTCCTGAGATCTGGCAATGGCTGGTTTCTTAGGTTTTCCTCTGGAGCCTCTAGCTGTGTTTGAGGCTTCTCTGGCCCTAGATCGAAATCTTGAGTACCGAAAGGACTGAGTAGATGGTCCTGGGTAGGTACGTCTAGCAGGTGGAGCCCCCAAAGGGCTAAACGTGGATTTTCCAGCAGTAGCTTTGGAAATCCATGCGTCCAGTTCACCTTCAAAGAGCCATTTACCTGTGAAGGGAAGAGATTCCACATTACGTTTGTAGTCAGCATCAGCAATCCACTGACATAACCATATGGCTCTGCATGCAGACACAGCCATAGCCGTGGTCCTAGCATTAATATTTCCAATCTCTTAAAGGGAGTCACAGAGGACTCTTGCCGTGTCCTGAATGTGATTCAGGAAAGTAACAGTATTAACTAAGGTCATATCACCCGAGAGACCTTCCTTAATTTGATTTGCCCAGGAATGAATTGCATGTGTCATCCAGCAACCTGCAATGACTGGTCTTTGAGTTACACCTGCAGCAGTGTAGATAGATTTCAGAGTGGTCTCAATCTTTTTATCTACCAGGTCCTTCTCCGTAAAGGAGCCTGGAGCAGGGAGTACCACCTTTTTAGAAAGGTGAGAGACTGAGACGTCTACTGCTGGAGACTCTTCCCAGAATTTCCTACCTTTAGGGGCAAAGGGGAATGTGTGCAAAAAACGTTTTGACACCTGATATTTTTTACCTGGATTCTTCCAGGCTATTTTAAGTAAGTCATCCAATTCCTTGGAGTCAGGAAATGTGACTGTCAGTTTGTCTTGTGGGAGGGAAAATGACTGCTGAGTATTAGCATCCCCCAGGGGGAGCTTTAACACATCCTGAATAGCCAATATGAGGGGTTCAATACCATACCTCCCAACTTTTCATTGTTCTAAAGAGGGACACACGTGCGGTGCTCCCGAAAAGGGGTGTGACCTAAGAAAAGGGGGCATGGCTTAACGGAGGACCTGCGATTGCGAGCCACGCCCTGTTTTCATCACTAAGGGGGCATGCCCAGCGCTCTGTGAGCCGCTGGCATGCCCCCTCTCCCTCTGACTCCAGGCAGCGATAGACAAAGCCTCTCAACTGCTCTCCCCACCGTGGGAGACTGCGGCCCACAGGTGGGACAGCGGGACAGTCCCCAAAAAACGGGACTGTCCCGCGAAAATCGGGACAGGTGGGAGGTATGCAATACCCTGGGTAGGGGTGGAATCCCCACTTATGGGGTCCACATCATCCCCATCATCCTGTACATCATCTTCAGTATCTGATAGGAGTGCAGCGAGAGCACGTTTTTGTGCACCTGTAGTAGACAGGGAGGGATGTTTAGCAGTTAGGCTAGCCACTGCTTGTTGCAGTTCCTGAGTCTTATTGGAATTTGCAGTGAGTTGAGATGACATATCAGACATCACAGTTTTAATGGCCCCCAACCAGGAGGGCTCTGTACTCTCCCCCACATTGTTATCAGCATTCTGAGATTACTGACTGCATTGTTCACATGATATTGAGCCAGATGAACTAGGAGAGAATCTAGCATTACACACACTGCATGACTTCTGTTTTACCTTTGTGAGGCAGAAAAAACAGGTAAAATACACATACAACACAGCCTGATATATATTACAAGCCTGCCCTATTGCATGTGAGAGGAGATACAGGAGAGAGGACCCCAGTGCACCCAGCGCTGCACAGCCCCAGTGAGGCTGTCAGCGTTTTTATGTGTAAACAACAGTGAGACTGTAATATGAAAAATCAGGGAGATGTTATTGTGCACTAATATAGCGGCTCTCCCTCTCTACAACCAGTACCAGCGATCCAGGGACTGTAATGGAGGAGCTGTGGAGGCTGCTGCTGCAGCTGCTATGCAGAGGAAGATGCCAAAATGTCACTGAGCCCACTCTCATGTAGCTCCGCCCCCGGCCATGGCGCCGGAGCTACTGCTGAATATTTATACCGGCCATGTCTCCCTATGTGTGTAACCTCACATAAATGCTTGGTACAACTATATTAGCTAGTCAGCCAGCCGCACATTAAACCGGGGGGACCCACCTAGCGGGGTCCCTGGTGTGTACTCACCACCGTTGACAACCTTCAGGCACCGTTAAGGGTGTGCGGCATGCTGCGGCTGCGACAGCCAAGGCGCCATGGCCCGCTGAACAAACAGCCCCTCAGGACGGTGGTCCTGCAACGGGGGAAGCAGCTTTGCACCTCAAGAGGCCGGTGACTACCCCCCTAACTCCCACGGCGCAGGTATGCTGTTGCCCAAACAGCATACTGAAAGAAATAAAACTTAAAAGAAATCAAAGAAAAACTCTGGAGCTTGCAGAGTGTTCATCCTCTCCTGAGGGCACTTTTTTCGAAACTGACTTGTGGGAGGAGGCATAGAGGGGAGGAGCCAGCACACCCAATGGAAGACATTTAAAGTGCACTGGCTCCTTTGGATCTGTCTATACCCCATCGTACTAATCTGTCCCCAATATCTCTTATGGATGCTAGAGAAAATAGGATTTTGGTTACCTAACGGTAAATCCTTTTCTCGTAGTCCGTAGAGGATGCTGGGGTCCACATTAGTACCAATGGGGTATAGACGGGTCCACCAGGAGCCATTGGCACTTTAAGAGTTTGAGAGTGTGGGCTGGCTCCTCCCTCTATGCCCCTCCCACCAGACTCAGTCTAGAAACTATGCCCGAGGAGACGGACATCTTCGAGAGAAGGATTTAACACAGATAGTGGCTAGATTCATACCAGCTCACACATACAAGGCACATCAAGCTAACTTAGCTTAAAAACCGCTGAAAACATTACTTACCAAGTAACAATGCAGTACTTAACTAAAAACAAAGTTGTACTGAACCAGATAACAATTGCAGGAACTACCTCTACCAGCATCCTCTACGGACTACGAGAAAAGGATTTACCAGTAGGTAACCAAGATCCTATTTTCTCTTACGTCCTAGAGTATGCTGGGTTCCACATTAGTACCATGGGGATGTACCAAAGCTTCCAGAATGGGAAGGAGAGTGCGGAGGCTCCTGCAGAACTGATTGACTGAACTTCAGATCATCAGAGGCCAAAGTATCAAACTTGTAGAACTTTGCAAACGTGTTCGACCCAGACCAAGTTGCAGCTCGGCAAAGTTGTAATGCCGAGATACCCCGGGCAGCCGCCCAGCAAGACCCCACCTTATGAGTAGAGTGGGCCTTGACAGACGTAGGACACGGCAAGCCTGCCGTAGAATATGCATGCTGGATAGTGAACCTGATCCAGTGTGAGATCGTCTGCTTAGAAGCAGGACACCCAATTTTCTTGGGATCATACAGGACAAACATAGAGTCCGATTTCCTGTGATGAGCAGTCCTCTTCACATAGATTTTCAGAGCCCTTACAACATCCAAGGACTTTTGATGAAATTGAGGAGTCAGTAGCCACTGGCACCACGTTGATATGAAAAAGCCGACACAACCTTCGGAAGAAACTGCTGACGTGTCCGGAGCTCAGCTCTATCTTCGTGGAAGATCAAGTATGGGCTTTTACAGGACAAAGCCCCCAACTCCAACACACGTCTAGCAGAAGCTAAAGCCAACAACGTGACAGCCTTCCATGTAAGAAATTTGAAAACCAGTCTAATTGGAGGAATTGCAACACAATGTTAAGGTGCCAAGGTGCCGTAGGCGGTACAAAGGGAGGTTGGATATGCAGAACTCCCTTCAAAAAGGTCTGAACCTCAGGGAGGGCAGCCAAATGTTTTTGGAAGAAAATGGATAGGGTCGAAATCTGTACCTTCACAGATCCCAACCTCAGACCCATATCCACACCAGCTTATAGGAAGAGGAGAAACTGTCCCAGTTGATACTCCACCGCAGGAAATTTCTTGAACTCACACAAAGATACATATTTTTTCCAAATTCGATGGTAATGTTCAGACGTTACTCCTTTCCTAGCATGCATCAGGGTAGGAATAACCTTGTTCGGAATGCCCTTCCGAGCTAGTATCATGCGTTCAACCTCCATGCAATCAAACGTAGCCGCGGTAAGTCTTGATAAGCGAATGGCCCCTGCTGCAGCAGGTCCTCCCGAAGAGGAAGAAGCCTCGGCTCTTCTTGCAGTAGATCCAGAAGATCCGCGTACCAAGCTCTTCTTGGCCAGTCTGGAGCAATGAGGATCGCTTGAACCCTTGTTCTCCTTATGAACTTTAGAACTCTTGGGATGAGTGGAAGTGGAGGAAACACGTACACCGACTCTAACACCCACGGAGTCACTAGGGCGTCCACCGCCACCTACTTGCGGGTCCCTCAACCTGGAACAATATCGCCGAAGCTTCTTGTTTAGACGAGAGGACATCATGTCGATCTGGGGTACGCCCCAAAGATCTGTTGCCTCCTTGAACACCTCCGGATGGAGACCCCACTCTCCTGGATGGAGATCGTGTCTGCTGAGGAAGTCCACTTCCCAGTTGTCTACTCCCGGAATGAAGATTGCTGACAGCGCCAACGCGTGCTTTTCTGCCCAGAGGATGATTCTTGTTACCTCTGCCATTGCAGCTCTGCTCTTCATTCCGCCCTGTCGGTTTATGTAAGCCACCATTGTCACATTGTCAGACTGCACTTGAATGGCCCGATTTCTCAGAAGATGGACCGCTTGGAGAAGACCGTTGTAGACGGCTCTTAGTTCTAGTATGTTTATCGGCAGGCCAGCTTCCAGACTTGACCACCTTGGAAGGTTTCCCCTTGAGTGACTGTGCCCCAGCCCCGGAGACTTGCATCCATGGTTAGAAGGATCCAGTCCAGAATCCCGTACCTGCGGCCCTCCAGAAGGTGAGGTAATTGCAGCCACCAAAGGTGTGAGATCCTGGCCTTTGGCGACAGATGTATTCTCTGGTGCATGTGTAGTTGGGATCCCGACCACTTGTCCAGGAGATCCAGTTGGAAGGACCGAGCGTGCAACCTCCTGTACTGCAGAGCCTCGTAAGAGGCCACCATCTTCCCCAGAAGGCGAATGCACTGATGAACTGACACCCGGGCTGGCTTCAGGACATCCCGGACTATCGTTTGAATCACCAACACTTTTTCCTCTGGGAGAAACACCCTCTGCACCTCTGTGTCGAGGATCATTCCCAGAAAGGACAACCTCCTGGTTGGTTCCAATTGTGATTTTGGAAGATTCAGGATCCAACCATGTTCCCTGAGAAGCTGGGTCGTGAGTGTTATGGACCGTAACAGCTTCTCCTTGGACGATGCCTTCATCAGCAGATCATCCAGATATGGAATTATGTTAACCCCATGTCTGCGGAGGAGAATCATCATGTCCACCATCACCTTGGTGAATACCCTCAGTGCTGTGGAGAGCCAGAATTGGAGGGCCTGGAACTGAAAGTGACAGTCCAACAATGCGAATCGAAGATAAGCTTGATGCGGCAGCCAAATCGGAAAGTGGAGGTATGCATCCTTGATATCCAGGGATACTAGGAATTCCCCCTCCTCCAGACCTGATATCACTGCTCTTAGAGACTCCATTTTGAACTTGAACTCCCTCAGAAAGGGGTTTTGTGATTTTAAGTTCAGAATGGGCCTGACCGAACCATCCGGTTTCGGTACCACGAAAAGGTTTCAATAGTAACCTTTGTATTGCATATGAGGCGGTACTGGTACAATGACTTGTGCCTCCACCAACTTCTGGATGGCTTCTTGCAAGACAGTCCTGTCTGCCAGCAGAGCTGTCAAGCCTGATCTGAAAAATCGGTGAGGAGGGAGATTTTGAAATTACAGCCTGTACCCCTGGGACACAATATCTTGCACCCAGGGGTCCAGACCGGAGGACACCCAGACATGACTGAAATGTCTGAGTCTCGCTTCCACCGGCCCCACCTCCGGGGCGTGCAGTCCACCGTCATGCAGAGGACTTTGGTGTACCTGAAGCAGGTTTCTGTTCCTGGGAACCTAAAGCCGCAGGTTTCTTGAACTCGGGTCGACCTCCCCGAAAGAAGGTGTTAGACGGCTTAGCCTTTCTGGGCTTGTTGGACCGGAAAAGGGCTGTGATGAAACTGAAGAAAAGGGTTTCTTCGGAGCAGGTGTAACTGAGGGAAGAAAGGGTGACTTAACATCCGTAGTCGTGGAGATCCACGCATCTAACGCTTCCCCAAAGAGAGCCTGACCTGTGTAGGGTAGGGTCTCCACACTTCTCCTGGATTACACGTCGGCAGACCACTGGCGCCACCACAGTCCTCGATGAGCTGATACTGACATGAAGGAAATCCCCACAGCCATGGAACCCAGGTCTTTCATGGATTCTACCAGAAATCCTGCCAATTCCTGAATGTTACGTAAAAACAATTCAACATCACATTTCTCCATAATATCCAAATCCTCAAGTAACGTGCCTGACCACTTTACTATAACTTTGGCAATCCAAGCACTGGCAATAGTGGGACGTAGGATTGCCCCAGAAGCCGTGTACATGGATTTGAGCGTATTATCAATTATACGATCATTCGGCTCTTTCAAGGCGGTAGATCCTGGAACAGGTAAAACCACCTTTTTTGAGAGTCTGGATACTGACGGATTTTCCCATTTTTTCCTATCCTCTTCCGGGAAAGGAAACGCTACCAGAACCCTTTTAGGAATCTGGAATTTTTTATCCGGGTTGTCCCAAGCCTTTTCAAAGATAGTATTTAATTCCTTTGAAACAGGGAAGGTTAGCGAGGCTTTCTTATTTTCAGTGAAGTAAGCCTCCTCAAGCTGCTCAGGTGTTGTATCAGCAATATTCAACACATCTCTAATAGCCTCTATCATCAACTGTACCCCTTTAGCAAGAGATGCAGCCCCCCGCAACACATCCCCGTCACCGTCTGCAGTGTCAGTATCGGTATCATCCTGCATGATCTGCGCAAGAGCACGTTTATGTGAATATACAGCAGGGAGCCCTGATGTACCAGAACTGGGCCAGACTGCCATAGAGTTCTCTAAAGCCTGAGTTGCAGATTCATTTTGTGCAACCCTATTTGAAATCTGAGAAATCATAGATTTGATAGAGGATAACCACTCAGGCTCCCTTGCTGGAATCTGTGCTAAACCAGTGCAATTCTGATTACATGGAATGGGATCATCCTGAGAGAACATATCCTCTGCAGCATATGATACATAGTCCCTGGACATTGCTTAATGGAGACCCCACACACACACACACACACGCAGACAGAGTTTCACCCCGAAGAATGGCAAGAGAGACAAAGAGATTGGAGCCATCGCACACACAGCGCTTTTAATATAAAGGGAGACCCCCTATCAGCGCTGTCTGTGCACCTTAATAGGTTACACAGTCGTTTTGCAGCCTCCACCCCCCCCCCCCTTCTACAACCCCCTGGTACCATGATAGATAGCTGGAGTTGCTGTGGAGGGACTTGCTCTTCATTGACAGAGTTGTGCAGGCAGGAATATGGCGCTGAACGCTGCTGGGTCCGCTCTGAGGAGAAGCTCTGCCCCCAAAATGGCGCTGTCTTCCCACTCTTCATAGGATTATACTGGCCTAAGGATTTGTGCTGGCTGAGATCCGGGGACCCAGACTGGCTGTGTGACCAGTGTAGGGTGTAGGTGCTGGCTCTGGGCGCCCCTCGCAGCGCCGCACTATGTACCGCTGATCCTCCGGAGCGCAGTTAATACTGCGCTCCTACCCTTATGCCGCCATCTTCACACTGGCCCCCCGCTTGCTAGGGGGGTCGGTGACTCACCCGCCACAATCTTCTGCTCTGTAAGGGGGTGGCAGCATGCTGCCGGGGTGAGCGATCCCCTGTGGCGGGGAACGATCTATCCCCTCAGGAGCTCATTGTCCTGTCAGCGTAGATAGTGGCTCAGACCCCGCAGGGCAGACACTACTCCCCCCTTAGTCCCATGAAGCAGCGAGGCTCTTGCCAGCAAATAATAATATAAAATAATAAACTCTAACATAAACTTTACTAGAGAAACTCTATAGAGCTCCCCTAACTGTGACCGGCTCCTCCGGGCACATTTTCTAAACTGAGTCTGGTAGGAGGGGCATAGAGGGAGGAACCAGCCCACACTCTTAAACTCTTAAAGTGCCAATGGCTCCTGGTGGACCCGTCTATACCCCATGGTACTAATGTGGACCCCAGCATCCTCTAGGACGTAAGAGAAAAAAGCATTAGCTTCTGATGAAGTCAGACCAACCTTAAAGTCTAATACAGATATATATATATATTTACAGTATTTACATTCAGTGTATATATATATATATATATTAGAGATGAGCGCCTGAAATTTTTCGGGTTTTGTGTTTTGGTTTTGGGTTCGGTTCCGCGGCCGTGTTTTGGGTTCGAACGCGTTTTGGCAAAACCTCACCGAATTATTTTTGTCGGATTCGGGTGTGTTTTGGATTCGGGTGTTTTTTTCCAAAAACACTAAAAAACAGCTTAAATCATAGAATTTGGGGGTCATTTTGATCCCAAAGTATTATTAACCTCAAAAACCATAATTTACACTCATTTTCAGTCTATTCTGAATACCTCACACCTCACAATATTATTTTTAGTCCTAAAATTTGCACCGAGGTCGCTGTGTGAGTAAGATAAGCGACCCTAGTGGCCGACACAAACACCGGGCCCATCTAGGAGTGGCACTGCAGTGTCACGCAGGATGTCCCTTCCAAAAAACCCTCCCCAATCAGCACATGATGCAAAGAAAAAGAAAAGAAAAAAGAGGTGCAAGATGGAATTATCCTTGGGCCCTCCCACCCACCCTTATGTTGTATAAACAAAACAGGACATGCACACTTTAACCAACCCATCATTTCAGTGACAGGGTCTGCCACACGACTGTGACTGATATGACGGGTTGGTTTGGACCCCCCCCAAAAAAGAAGCAATTAATCTCTCCTTGCACAAACTGGCTCTACAGAGGCAAGATGTCCACCTCATCTTCACCCTCCGATATATCACCGTGTACATCCCCCTCCTCACAGATTATCAATTCGTCCCCACTGGAATCCACCATCTCAGCTCCCTGTGTACTTTGTGGAGGCAATTGCTGCTGGTCAATGTCTCCGCGGAGGAATTGATTATAATTCATTTTAATGAACATCATCTTCTCCACATTTTCTGGATGTAACCTCGTACGCCGATTGCTGACAAGGTGAGCGGCGGCACTAAACACTCTTTCGGAGTACACACTTGTGGGAGGGCAACTTAGGTAGAATAAAGCCAGTTTGTGCAAGGGCCTCCAAATTGCCTCTTTTTCCTGCCAGTATAAGTACGGACTGTGTGACGTGCCTACTTGGATGCGGTCACTCATATAATCCTCCACCATTCTATCAATGTTGAGAGAATCATATGCAGTGACAGTAGACGACATGTCCGTAATCGTTGGCAGGTCCTTCAGTCCGGACCAGATGTCAGCATCAGCAGTCGCTCCAGACTGCCCTGCATCACCGCCAGCGGGTGGGCTCGGAATTCTGAGCCTTTTCCTCGCACCCCCAGTTGCGGGAGAATGTGAAGGAGGAGATGTTGACAGGTCGCGTTCCGCTTGACTTGACAATTTTGTCACCAGCAGGTCTTTCAACCCCAGCAGACCTGTGTCTGCCGGAAAGAGAGATCCAAGGTAGGCTTTAAATCTAGGATCGAGCACGGTGGCCAAAATGTAGTGCTCTGATTTCAACAGATTGACCACCCGTGAATCCTTGTTAAGCGAATTAAGGGCTGCATCCACAAGTCCCACATGCCTAGCGGAATCGCTCCGTGTTAGCTCCTTCTTCAATGCCTCCAGCTTCTTCTGCAAAAGCCTGATGAGGGGAATGACCTGACTCAGGCTGGCAGTGTCTGAACTGACTTCACGTGTGGCAAGTTCAAAGGGCATCAGAACCTTGCACAACGTTGAAATCATTCTCCACTGCACTTGAGACAGGTGCATTCCATCTCCTATATCGTGCTCAATTGTATAGGCTTGAATGGCCTTTTGCTGCTCCTCCAACCTCTGAAGCATATAGAGGGTTGAATTCCACCTCGTTACCACTTCTTGCTTCAGATGATGGCAGGGCAGGTTCAGTAGTTTTTGGTGGTGCTCCAGTCTTCTGTACGTGGTGCCTGTACGCCGAAAGTGTCCCGCAATTTTTCTGGCCACCGACAGCATCTCTTGCACGCCCCTGTCGTTTTTAAAAAAATTCTGCACCACCAAATTCAAGGTATGTGCAAAACATGGGACGTGCTGGAATTTGCCCATATTTAATGCACACACAATATTGCTGGCGTTGTCCGATGCCACAAATCCACAGGAGAGTCCAATTGGGGTAAGCCATTCCGCGATGATCTTCCTCAGTTGCCGTAAGAGGTTTTCAGCTGTGTGCGTATTCTGGAAAGCGGTGATACAAAGCGTAGCCTGCCTAGGAAAGAGTTGGCGTTTGCGAGATGCTGCTACTGGTGCCGCCGCTGCTGTTCTTGCGGCGGGAGTCCATACATCTACCCAGTGGGCTGTCACAGTCATATAGTCCTGACCCTGCCCTGCTCCACTTGTCCACATGTCCGTGGTTAAGTGGACATTGGGTACAACTGCATTTTTTAGGAGACTGGTGAGTCTTTTTCTGACGTCCGTGTACATTCTCGGTATCGCCTGCCTAGAGAAGTGGAACCTAGATGGTATTTGGTAACGGGGGCACACTGCCTCAATAAATTGTCTAGTTCCCTGTGAACTAACGGCGGATACCGGACGCACGTCTAACACCAACATAGTTGTCAAGGACTCAGTTATCCGCTTTGCAGTAGGATGACTGCTGTGATATTTCATCTTCCTCGCAAAGGACTGTTGAACAGTCAATTGCTTACTGGAAGTAGTACAAGTGGGCTTACGACTTCCCCTCTGGGATGACCATCGACTCCCAGCGGCAACAACAGCAGCGCCAGCAGCAGTAGGCGTTACACGCAAGGATGCATCGGAGGAATCCCAGGCAGGAGAGGACTCGTCAGACTTGCCAGTGACATGGCCTGCAGGACTATTGGCATTCCTGGGGAAGGAGGAAATTGACACTGAGGGAGTTGGTGGGGTGGTTTGCGTGAGCTTGGTTACAAGAGGAAGGGATTTACTGGTCAGTGGACTGCTTCCGCTGTCACCCAAAGTTTTTGAACTTGTCACTGACTTATTATGAATGCGCTGCAGGTGACGTATAAGGGAGGATGTTCCGAGGTGGTTAACGTCCTTACCCCTACTTATTACAGCTTGACAAAGGGAACACACGGCTTGACACCTGTTGTCCGCATTTCTGGTGAAATACCTCCACACCGAAGAGCTGATTTTTTTGGTATTTTCACCTGGCATGTCAACGGCCATATTCCTCCCACGGACAACAGGTGTCTCCCCGGGTGCCTGACTTAAACAAACCACCTCACCATCAGAATCCTCCTGGTCAATTTCCTCCCCAGCGCCAGCAACACCCATATCCTCCTCATCCTGGTGTACTTCAACACTGACATCTTCAATCTGACTATCAGGAACTGGACTGCGGGTGCTCCTTCCAGCACTTGCAGGGGGCATGCAAATAGTGGAAGGCGCATGCTCTTCACGTCCAGTGTTGGGAAGGTCAGGCATCGCAAACGACACAATTGGACTCTCCTTGTGGATTTGGGATTTCAAAGAACGCACAGTTCTTTGCGGTGCTTTTGCCAGCTTGAGTCTTTTCAGTTTTCTAGCGAGAGGCTGAGTGCTTCCATCCTCATGTGAAGCTGAACCACTAGCCATGAACATAGGCCAGGGCCTCAGCCGTTCCTTGCCACTCCGTGTGGTAAATGGCATATTGGCAAGTTTACGCTTCTCCTCCGACAATTTTATTTTAGGTTTTGGAGTCCTTTTTTTTCTGATATTTGGTGTTTTGGATTTGACATGCTCTGTACTATGACATTGGGCATCGGCCTTGGCAGACGACGTTGCTGGCATTTCATCGTCTCGGCCATGACTAGTGGCAGCAGCTTCAGCACGAGGTGGAAGTGGATCTTGATCTTTCCCTAATTTTGGAACCTCAACTTTTTTGTTCTCCATATTTTATAGGCAGAACTAAAAGGCACCTCAGGTAAACAATGGAGATGGATGGATTGGATACTAGTATACAATTATGGACGGACTGCCACGGTTAGGTGGTATAAAAAAACCACGGTTAGGTGGTATATATTATAATAATAATACAATTATGGATGGACGGACTGCCTGCCGACTGCCGACACAGAGGTAGCCACAGCCGTGAACTACCGCACTGTACACTGGTTGATAAAGAGATAGTAGTATACTCGTAACAACTAGTATGACACTATGACGACGGTATAAAGAATGAAAAAAAAACCACGGTTAGGTGGTATATATTATAATAATAATACAATTATGGATGGACGGACTGCCTGCCGACTGCCGACACAGAGGTAGCCACAGCCGTGAACTACCGCACTGTACACTGGTTGATAAAGAGATAGTAGTATACTCGTAACAACTAGTATGACACTATGACGACGGTATAAAGAATGAAAAAAAAACCACGGTTAGGTGGTATATATTATAATAATAATACAATTATGGATGGACGGACTGCCTGCCGACTGCCGACACAGAGGTAGCCACAGCCGTGAACTACCGCACTGTACACTGGTTGATAAAGAGATAGTAGTATACTCGTAACAACTAGTATGACACTATGACGACGGTATAAAGAATGAAAAAAAAACCACGGTTAGGTGGTATATATTATAATAATAATACAATTATGGATGGACGGACTGCCTGCCGACTGCCGACACAGAGGTAGCCACAGCCGTGAACTACCGCACTGTACACTGGTTGATAAAGAGATAGTAGTATACTCGTAACAACTAGTATGACACTATGACGACGGTATAAAGAATGCAAAAAAAACCACAGTTAGGTGGTATATATTATAATAATAATACAATTATGGATGGACGGACTGCCTGCCGACTGCCGACACAGAGGTAGCCACAGCCGTGAACTACCGCACTGTACACTGGTTGATAAAGAGATAGTAGTATACTCGTAACAACTAGTATGACACTATGACGACGGTATAAAGAATGAAAAAAAAACCACGGTTAGGTGGTATATATTATAATAATAATACAATTATGGATGGACGGACTGCCTGCCGACTGCCGACACAGAGGTAGCCACAGCCGTGAACTACCGCACTGTACACTGGTTGATAAAGAGATAGTAGTATACTCGTAACAATTAGGATGACACTATGACGGTATAAAGAATGAAAAAAAAACCACGGTTAGGTGGTAGGTATATAATAATAAATAATACAATTCTGGTCGGACGGACTGCCTGCCGTGTGCCGACACAGAGGTAGCCACAGCCGTGAACTACCGCACTGTACACTGGTTGATAAAGAGATAGTAGTATACTCGTAACAATTAGGATGACACTATGACGGTATAAAGAATGAAAAAAAAACCACGGTTAGGTGGTAGGTATATAATAATAAATAATACAATTCTGGTCGGACGGACTGCCTGCCGTGTGCCGACACAGAGGTAGCCACAGCCGTGAACTACCGCACTGTACACTGGTTGATAAAGAGATAGTAGTATACTCGTAACAATTAGGATGACACTATGACGGTATAAAGAATGAAAAAAAAACCACGGTTAGGTGGTAGGTATATAATAATAAATAATACAATTCTGGTCGGACGGACTGCCTGCCGTGTGCCGACACAGAGGTAGCCACAGCCGTGAACTACCGCACTGTACACTGGTTGATAAAGAGATAGTAGTATACTCGTAACAATTAGGATGACACTATGACGGTATAAAGAATGAAAAAAAAACCACGGTTAGGTGGTAGGTATATAATAATAAATAATACAATTCTGGTCGGACGGACTGCCTGCCGTGTGCCGACACAGAGGTAGCCACAGCCGTGAACTACCGCACTGTACTGTGTCTGCTGCTAATATAGACTGGTTGATATTTAAAGAGATATTAGTAGTATACAACAATACTATACTGGTGGTCAGGCACTGGTCACCACTCCTGCAGCAAAAGTGTGCACTGTTAATTAATATAATTGTACTCCTGGCTCCTGCTAACAACCTGCAGTGCTCCCCAGTCTCCCCCACAATTAATTATAAGCTTTTAATTTATACATTGATGACTGTGCAGCACACTGGGCTGAGCTGAGTGCACACAGACTGAGTCACACTGTGTGACTGACTGTGCTGTGTATCGTTTTTTTTTTCAGGCAGAGAACGGATATAGCAGAGAGAAGTGAACGGATATATTATATTAAATAAAAGTTAACTAGCAACTGCACTGGTCACTGACTGTGGTAAACTAACTCTGTCTGCGACTCTGCACAATCTCTCTCTATCTAATCTATCTATCTCTATTCTAATGGAGAGGACGCCAGACACGTCCTCTCCCTATCAATCTCAATGCACGAGTGAAAATGGCGGCGACGCGCGGCTCCTTATATAGAATCCGAGTCTCGCGATAGAATCCGAGCCTCGCGAGAATCCGACAGCGTCATGATGACGTTCGGGCGCGCTCGGGTTAACCGAGCAAGGCGGGAAGATCCGAGTCGCTCGGACCCGTGGAAAAAAAAGTGAAGTTCGTGCGGGTTCGGATTCAAAGAAACCGAACCCGCTCATCTCTAATATATATATATATATATTGCAAATACCATACCTCTAATAATAATTCCACAGAGGATGACCACTGAGCTCTATCTTACTGAACTATAACTTACTTGATGGGGCCCCAAGGTGAAAGTAACTATGTAACTACAGTATGGGGGTAATTCAGACCTGAACGCTGGGCAGCGATTTTTGCAGCACTGCGATCGGATAGTCGCCGCCTACAGGGGCAGGGGCAAACGCAGGATTTAGCGAGGGGGGTTTCCATGGGTGTGTATGTATATATGAATGTGTGCTCTCTCTCTCTCTCTCTCTCTCTCTCTCTCTATATATATATATATATATATATATATATATATAAATCACTATAATGCCACAGTGCACAGCTCAGGAGAGTATATATATATATATATATATATATATATATATATATGTATATATATATATATATTTATATTGTTAAAGCTGATTAACTTTCAGGAAGAAAAAGCAATACCTTATATATATATCTAATCAGGCCGCTGCGACCGCTGAGCGTGTGTGCGTAAAACCCCTAACAGAATGCGTACACATTGCGTAAGCACGCCCTCACGCTGTAAGCACAGAGTAGCTACATGTGAGGCTAAATACACTTTATAACCCCTAGCAGGAAAGGAACACGACACCAATTGTATTTAAAATGTTGGGATCCAACCCACCAACAATTATTTACTCAAAAGGAATTACAACAATAATACAATCACATAAGAGAAGAGGCTACAATCAATGGATACATCTGTTTGTTCGCCAGCGCCACACGGTCCCGGTCCTCAGTCAATCAAGATAGATGACCTTCAGAGAATGTGTCTGACCGGCCAGGCAGCGTGGCTTTTATACATTAGTCCAAATCATGAAACAATGGAATCTGTGATCTCTTCACCCATAGGTCAAAGGGCTGGTCATTTACAGTACAGGAGGGGTCATAGGTCAGTTTGAATAGGTGGGCGATACCTGGTCCAGGTGCACTTTCAGATGGTCTCCACTGGGTTCCCGCCGAATATCAAGAGTACAGTAAATACAGTTAATATTAATAATCTGTTCCTGCGCATAGATATGCGCAGGAGCGTGCTATCTTCAGCAAACTGCTACCGGAATATTGCTCTTAAAATACTGCACAGCTGGATACCAAACACCACCTCCTAACTTAATTCTGTCCCCTCATATCCTGTAAAGTCGAATCCCTCTGTTGTTATACCTTTCAAGCAAGTGTAACTCGCTGGTGTCGTGAGTGTGGGCTATGTGTACATTGTGCACTATGTGGATTAAATATGAGATATGTCATTGTGGATTTTCCATGCGAATGCATATGCTACCGTATTAACTCATACCACGCGCTAATATGCAGGACCACGTGAGCGATTATACGTAACCTGCGAGTATGGGCACGCATGGCAGAACAAGCACCCGCACGGAGGCCATCTGTGTGGTGTTTGTACGTGATGTGTGTGGCTATAATATTTTCGACTTTGACAATATATATACATATATACAGCTCACATTCATATATACATGCACAAACACACATACATACATACTGTACATACACCAGCGCGCAAACACACATGCACAAATACTCACATAAACACAGACTTCAAAGTTCAAACTTACATGATCTATCAGGCGCTGGGAGCAGAAGCCAGGGCGGCAGTGTGAGAGGACAGAGGGAGCTGCTGTTGCTGAGTATGCGCAGCTAGCAGCTCCCCCGGACGTTCTGTAAGTAGAGAGCTCCATAGCTCTCTGTTACTGCTGCAGCTCCGCCGTCGCGGTTTCGCCTTTTGCTGAGACAGAGACAAAGCTGTCTACGTCTCAAAATTAAACACTCAGCTCATCAGGGGGGGGTTTCCAAGTACTCAGAACCCCCTGCGTACGCCACAGAGGGGGAGTGTATTTTAGCTGTGCAAGTGTAGCAAAGCTGCACAAACTGATTTTGTGCAGTCTCTGCACAGCCCAGGATTAGCTCAGCCGCTGCGATCACTTCAGCCTGTCCGGGACCGGATTTCACGTCAGACACCCTCCCTTCCAACGGTTGGACACGGCTACATTTTTCCAGACACTCTTTGAAAACGGTCAGTTGCCACCCACAAACGCCCTCTTCCGGTCAATCTCCTTGCGATCACCGGTGCATTTGGAATTTTCGCACCATCCCGTTGCTAACCGGCGATCCCCGTTGCTGCAGTCCGTCGCACCTGTGCATTGTGGTGCATGCGCAGTTCAGATCTGATTGCAGGCTGTGGGAAAAATGTAGCCTAGCGATCAGATCTGAATTGGTCCCTATATGTGACTGTATTATTTTTTTTGTTGAAGACTGTAAGCTGAAATTGCATACTGTTTAAAGTTGGTACTTACTGTAAGTAATTTGTTTCTTTTAGGTGTATTCTGTTAACTGGATAGTGCAATTGCGTAAGTGTGAAATGATAAAACGTTTATTGTAAGGTTCAATTGCTTTTGTTGTCTAATCAGAAAATCTTCCAGCTGAATAGAGAGAAATCCAGTGGGATGAGTTCCAGCATAATAAAATAGCTTAGTTTGAATTATTGAAAAATGTATTATTTCATTTCAAAGTCAAGGCAAGTGGACATCTGGGACACATTCACAGACTACAGAGAGACCTGGGGTCTAATTCAGACCTGATCGTAGATGTGCTAAATAGAGATGAGCGGGTTCGGTTTCTCTGAAACCGAACCCGCACGAACTTCATGTTTTTTTCACGGGTCCGAGCAGACTCGGATCCTCCCGCCTTGCTCGGTTAACCCGAGCGCGCCCGAACGTCATCATGACGCTGTCGGATTCTCGCGAGACTCGGATTCTATATAAGGAGCCGCGCGTCGCCGCCATTTTCACACGTGCATTGAGATTGATAGGGAGAGGACGTGGCTGGCGTCCTCTCCATTAGAAATTAGATTAGAAGAGAGAGAGAGATTGTGCAGAGTCAGACAGAGTTTACCACAGTGACCAGTGCAGTTGCTGTTAGTTAACTTTTATTTATTTTAATATAATATATCCGTTCTCTGCTATATCCGTTCTCTGCCTGAAAAAAAACGATACACAGCAGCAGCCAGTCACACAGTGTGACTCAGTCTGTGTGCACTCAGCTCAGCCCAGTGTGCTGCACATCAATGTATAAAAGGCAAAGCTTATAATAATTGTGGGGGAGACTGGGGAGCACTGCAGGTTGTTATAGCAGGAGCCCCCAGGAGTACATAATATTATATTAATTTAAAATTAAACAGTGCACACTTTTGCTGCAGGAGTGCCACTGCCAGTGTGACTAGTGGTGACCAGTGCCTGACCACCAGTATAGTAGTATATTGTTGTATGTATTGTATACTATCTCTTTATCAACCAGTCTATATTAGCAGCAGACACAGTACAGTGCGGTAGTTCACGGCTGTGGCTACCTCTGTGTCGGCAGTCGGAACTCGGCAGGCAGTCCGTCCATCCATAATTGTATTACAATATATACCACCTAACCGTGGTATTTTTTTTTCTTTCTTTATACCGTCGTCATAGTGTCATACTAGTTGTTACGAGTATACTACTATCTCTTTATCAACCAGTGTACAGTGCGGTAGTTCACGGCTGTGGCTACCTCTGTGTCGGCAGTCGGCAGGCAGTCCGTCCATCCATAATTGTATTATTATTATAATATATACCACCTAACCGTGGTTTTTTTTTCATTCTTTATACCGTCATAGTGTCATACTAGTTGTTACGAGTATACTACTATCTCTTTATCAACCAGTGTACAGTGCGGTAGTTCACGGCTGTGGCTACCTCTGTGTCGGCAGTCGGCAGGCAGTCCGTTCATCCATAATTGTATTATTATTATAATATATACCACCTAACCGTGGTTTTTTTTCCATTCTTTATACCGTCGTCATAGTGTCATACTAGTTGTTACGAGTATACTACTATCTCTTTATCAACCAGTGTACAGTGCGGTAGTTCACGGCTGTGGCTACCTCTGTGTCGGCAGTCGGCAGGCAGTCCGTCCATCCATAATTGTATTATTATTATAATATATACCACCTAACCGTGGTTTTTTTTTCATTCTTTATACCGTCGTCATAGTGTCATACTAGTTGTTACGAGTATACTACTATCTCTTTATCAACCAGTGTACAGTGCGGTAGTTCACGGCTGTGGCTACCTCTGTGTCGGCAGTCGGCAGGCAGTCCGTCCATCCATAATTGTATTATTATTATAATATATACCACCTAACCGTGGTTTTTTTTTCATTCTTTATACCGTCGTCATAGTGTCATACTAGTTGTTACGAGTATACTACTATCTCTTTATCAACCAGTGTACAGTGCGGTAGTTCACGGCTGTGGCTACCTCTGTGTCGGCAGTCGGCAGGCAGTCCGTCCATCCATAATTGTATTATTATTATAATATATACCACCTAACTGTGGTATTTTTTTTTCTTTCTTTATACCGTCGTCATAGTGTCATACTAGTTGTTACGAGTATACTACTATCTCTTTATCAACCAGTGTACAGTGCGGTAGTTCACGGCTGTGGCTACCTCTGTGTCGGCAGTCGGCAGGCAGTCCGTCCATCCATAATTGTATTATTATTATAATATATACCACCTAACCGTGGTTTTTTTTTCATTCTTTATACCGTCGTCATAGTGTCATACTAGTTGTTACGAGTATACTACTATCTCTTTATCAACCAGTGTACAGTGCGGTAGTTCACGGCTGTGGCTACCTCTGTGTCGGCAGTCGGCAGGCAGTCCGTCCATCCATAATTGTATTATTATTATAATATATACCACCTAACCGTGGTTTTTTTTTCATTCTTTATACCGTCGTCATAGTGTCATACTAGTTGTTACGAGTATACTACTATCTCTTTATCAACCAGTGTACAGTGCGGTAGTTCACGGCTGTGGCTACCTCTGTGTCGGCAGTCGGCAGGCAGTCCGTCCATCCATAATTGTATTATTATTATAATATATACCACCTAACCGTGGTTTTTTTTTCATTCTTTATACCGTCGTCATAGTGTCATACTAGTTGTTACGAGTATACTACTATCTCTTTATCAACCAGTGTACAGTGCGGTAGTTCACGGCTGTGGCTACCTCTGTGTCGGCAGTCGGCAGGCAGTCCGTCCATCCATAATTGTATTATTATTATAATATATACCACCAGACCGTGGTTTTTTTATACCACCTAACCGTGGCAGTCCGTCCATAATTGTATACTAGTATCCAATCCATCCATCTCCATTGTTTACCTGAGGTGCCTTTTAGTTCTGCCTATAAAATATGGAGAACAAAAAAGTTGAGGTTCCAAAATTAGGGAAAGATCAAGATCCACTTCCACCTCGTGCTGAAGCTGCTGCCACTAGTCATGGCCGAGACGATGAAATGCCAGCAACGTCGTCTGCCAAGGCCGATGCCCAATGTCATAGTACAGAGCATGTCAAATCCAAAACACCAAATATCAGGAAAAAAAGGACTCCAAAACCTAAAATAAAATTGTCGGAGGAGAAGCGTAAACTTGCCAATATGCCATTTACCACACGGAGTGGCAAGGAACGGCTGAGGCCCTGGCCTATGTTCATGGCTAGTGGTTCAGCTTCACATGAGGATGGAAGCACTCAGCCTCTCGCTAGAAAACTGAAAAGACTCAAGCTGGCAAAAGCACCGCAAAGAACTGTGCGTTCTTTGAAATCCCAAATCCACAAGGAGAGTCCAATTGCGTCGTTTGCGATGCCTGACCTTCCCAACACTGGACGTGAAGAGCATGCGCCTTCCACTATTTGCATGCCCCCTGCAAGTGCTGGAAGGAGCACCCGCAGTCCAGTTCCTGATAGTCAGATTGAAGATGTCAGTGTTGAAGTACACCAGGATGAGGAGGATATGGGTGTTGCTGGCTCTGGGGAGGAAATTGACCAGGAGGATTCTGATGGTGAGGTGGTTTGTTTAAGTCAGGCACCCGGGGAGACACCTGTTGTCCGTGGGAGGAATATGGCCGTTGACATGCCAGGTGAAAATACCAAAAAAATCAGCTCTTCGGTGTGGAGGTATTTCACCAGAAATGCGGACAACAGGTGTCAAGCCGTGTGTTCCCTTTGTCAAGCTGTAATAAGTAGGGGTAAGGACGTTAACCACCTCGGAACATCCTCCCTTATACGTCACCTGCAGCGCATTCATAATAAGTCAGTGACAAGTTCAAAAACTTTGGGTGACAGCGGAAGCAGTCCACTGACCAGTAAATCCCTTCCTCTTGTAACCAAGCTCACGCAAACCACCCCACCAACTCCCTCAGTGTCAATTTCCTCCTTCCCCAGGAATGCCAATAGTCCTGCAGGCCATGTCACTGGCAAGTCTGACGAGTCCTCTCCTGCCTGGGATTCCTCCGATGCATCCTTGCGTGTAACGCCTACTGCTGCTGGCGCTGCTGTTGTTGCCGCTGGGAGTCGATGGTCATCCCAGAGGGGAAGTCGTAAGCCCACTTGTACTACTTCCAGTAAGCAATTGACTGTTCAACAGTCCTTTGCGAGGAAGATGAAATATCACAGCAGTCATCCTACTGCAAAGCGGATAACTGAGTCCTTGACAACTATGTTGGTGTTAGACGTGCGTCCGGTATCCGCCGTTAGTTCACAGGGAACTAGACAATTTATTGAGGCAGTGTGCCCCCGTTACCAAATACCATCTAGGTTCCACTTCTCTAGGCAGGCGATACCGAGAATGTACACGGACGTCAGAAAAAGACTCACCAGTGTCCTAAAAAATGCAGTTGTACCCAATGTCCACTTAACCACGGACATGTGGACAAGTGGAGCAGGGCAGGGTCAGGACTATATGACTGTGACAGCCCACTGGGTAGATGTATGGACTCCCGCCGCAAGAACAGCAGCGGCGGCACCAGTAGCAGCATCTCGCAAACGCCAACTCTTTCCTAGGCAGGCTACGCTTTGTATCACCGCTTTCCAGAATACGCACACAGCTGAAAACCTCTTACGGCAACTGAGGAAGATCATCGCGGAATGGCTTACCCCAATTGGACTCTCCTGTGGATTTGTGGCATCGGACAACGCCAGCAATATTGTGTGTGCATTAAATATGGGCAAATTCCAGCACGTCCCATGTTTTGCACATACCTTGAATTTGGTGGTGCAGAATTTTTTAAAAAACGACAGGGGCGTGCAAGAGATGCTGTCGGTGGCCAGAAAAATTGCGGGACACTTTCGGCGTACAGGCACCACGTACAGAAGACTGGAGCACCACCAAAAACTACTGAACCTGCCCTGCCATCATCTGAAGCAAGAAGTGGTAACGAGGTGGAATTCAACCCTCTATATGCTTCAGAGGTTGGAGGAGCAGCAAAAGGCCATTCAAGCCTATACAATTGAGCACGATATAGGAGATGGAATGCACCTGTCTCAAGTGCAGTGGAGAATGATTTCAACGTTGTGCAAGGTTCTGATGCCCTTTGAACTTGCCACACGTGAAGTCAGTTCAGACACTGCCAGCCTGAGTCAGGTCATTCCCCTCATCAGGCTTTTGCAGAAGAAGCTGGAGGCATTGAAGAAGGAGCTAACACGGAGCGATTCCGCTAGGCATGTGGGACTTGTGGATGCAGCCCTTAATTCGCTTAACAAGGATTCACGGGTGGTCAATCTGTTGAAATCAGAGCACTACATTTTGGCCACCGTGCTCGATCCTAGATTTAAAGCCTACCTTGGATCTCTCTTTCCGGCAGACACAGGTCTGCTGGGGTTGAAAGACCTGCTGGTGACAAAATTGTCAAGTCAAGCGGAACGCGACCTGTCAACATCTCCTCCTTCACATTCTCCCGCAACTGGGGGTGCGAGGAAAAGGCTCAGAATTCCGAGCCCACCCGCTGGCGGTGATGCAGGGCAGTCTGGAGCGACTGCTGATGCTGACATCTGGTCCGGACTGAAGGACCTGACAACGATTACGGACATGTCGTCTACTGTCACTGCATATGATTCTCTCAACATTGATAGAATGGTGGAGGATTATATGAGTGACCGCATCCAAGTAGGCACGTCACACAGTCCGTACTTATACTGGCAGGAAAAAGAGGCAATTTGGAGGCCCTTGCACAAACTGGCTTTATTCTACCTAAGTTGCCCTCCCACAAGTGTGTACTCCGAAAGAGTGTTTAGTGCCGCCGCTCACCTTGTCAGCAATCGGCGTACGAGGTTACATCCAGAAAATGTGGAGAAGATGATGTTCATTAAAATGAATTATAATCAATTCCTCCGCGGAGACATTGACCAGCAGCAATTGCCTCCACAAAGTACACAGGGAGCTGAGATGGTGGATTCCAGTGGGGACGAATTGATAATCTGTGAGGAGGGGGATGTACACGGTGATATATCGGAGGGTGAAGATGAGGTGGACATCTTGCCTCTGTAGAGCCAGTTTGTGCAAGGAGAGATTAATTGCTTCTTTTTTGGGGGGGGTCCAAACCAACCCGTCATATCAGTCACAGTCGTGTGGCAGACCCTGTCACTGAAATGATGGGTTGGTTAAAGTGTGCATGTCCTGTTTTGTTTATACAACATAAGGGTGGGTGGGAGGGCCCAAGGATAATTCCATCTTGCACCTCTTTTTTCTTTTCTTTTTCTTTGCATCATGTGCTGATTGGGGAGGTTTTTTTGGAAGGGACATCCTGCGTGACACTGCAGTGCCACTCCTAGATGGGCCCGGTGTTTGTGTCGGCCACTAGGGTCGCTAATCTTACTCACACAGCTACCTCATTGCGCCTCTTTTTTTCTTTGCGTCATGTGCTGTTTGGGGAGGGTTTTTTGGAAGGGACATCCTGCGTGACACTGCAGTGCCACTCCTAGATGTGCCCGGTGTTTGTGTCGGCCACTAGGGTCGCTAATCTTACTCACACAGTCAGCTACCTCATTGCGCCTCTTTTTTTCTTTGCGTCATGTGCTGTTTGGGGAGGGTTTTTTGGAAGGGCCATCCTGCGTGACACTGCAGTGCCACTCCTAGATGGGCCCGGTGTTTGTGTCGGCCACTAGGGTCGCTAATCTTACTCACACAGCTACCTCATTGCGCCTCTTTTTTTCTTTGCGTCATGTGCTGTTTGGGGAGGGTTTTTTGGAAGGGACATCCTGCGTGACACTGCAGTGCCACTCCTAGATGGGCCCGGTGTTTGTGTCGGCCACTAGGGTCGCTTATCTTTCTCACACAGCTACCTCATTGCGCCTCTTTTTTTCTTTGCGTCATGTGCTGTTTGGGGAGGGTTTTTTGGAAGGGACATCCTGCGTGACACTGCAGTGCCACTCCTAGATGGGCCCGGTGTTTGTGTCGGCCACTAGGGTCGCTTATCTTTCTCACACAGTCAGCTACCTCATTGCGCCTCTTTTTTTCTTTGCGTCATGTGCTGTTTGGGGAGGGTTTTTTGGAAGGGACATCCTGCGTGACACTGCAGTGCCACTCCTAGATGGGCCCGGTGTTTGTGTCGGCCACTAGGGTCGCTTATCTTTCTCACACAGTCAGCTACCTCATTGCGCCTCTTTTTTTCTTTGCGTCATGTGCTGTTTGGGGAGGGTTTTTTGGAAGGGACATCCTGCGTGACACTGCAGTGCCACTCCTAGATGGGCCCGGTGTTTGTGTCGGCCACTAGGGTCGCTTATCTTTCTCACACAGTCAGCTACCTCATTGCGCCTCTTTTTTTCTTTGCGTCATGTGCTGTTTGGGGAGGGTTTTTTGGAAGGGACATCCTGCGTGACACTGCAGTGCCACTCCTAGATGGGCCCGGTGTTTGTGTCGGCCACTAGGGTCGCTAATCTTACTCACACAGCTACCTCATTGCGCCTCTTTTTTTCTTTGCGTCATGTGCTGTTTGGGGAGGGTTTTTTGGAAGGGACATCCTGCGTGACACTGCAGTGCCACTCCTAGATGGGCCGGTGTTTGTGTCGGCCACTAGGGTCGCTTATCTTACTCACACAGCGACCTCGGTGCAAATTTTAGGACTAAAAATAATATTGTGAGGTGTGATGTGTTCAGAATAGGCTGAAAATGAGTGTAAATTATGTTTTTTGAGGTTAATAATACTTTGGGATCAAAATTACCCCCAAATTCTATGATTTAAGCTGTTTTTTAGGGTTTTTTGAAAAAAACACCCGAATCCAAAACACACCCGAATCCGACAAAAAAAATTCGGTGAGGTTTTGCCAAAACGCGGTCGAACCCAAAACACGGCCGCGGAACCGAACCCAAAACCAAAACACAAAACCCAAAAAATTTCCGGCGCTCATCTCTAGTGCTAAATTTAGCACATCTACGATCAGCTTCACAGACATACGGGGGTCGCCCAGCACAGGGCTAATCCGCCCCGCATGTCTGGCTCTGCCCTCCTTCCCCGAACATGTACAAAATTATCGCACAGCGGCGATGCTTTTGTACCTGAGGAGTAGCTCCCTACCAGTGCAACTCCTGCGCACCGGCAGGGAGCTACTCGTCGCTTCCTGGGTCGCAGTGGCTGCATGCCACTGCAGCCCGCCCCCGTGCAGTTCTGGCACACCTGCATTGCCCGGACCGCGCCCCCAAAATGGCGGGCAAACGCCACCAGCCCACCCACTCCCGCCCAGCAACTGCCTCTGCCTGTCAATCAGGCAGAGGCAATCGCTGGGCAGAGATGCCGATCGCATCTCTGGCATGCACCGGTGCCGCAGTGCGAAAACGCACAGCAGTGATCAGGACTGAATTAGACCCCTGGTTCACAGGCTCAGCAACCAATTATTCAAAAACCCTGACAGCTGGGACCAATTTGAACTATCCCACTGCTGCAGGACTACTTTTTGGCATCATATTTGTTTATTGGTTTGTTCACTGCATGTTTTGGATCCAGTAATGTAAATTACTGCCACCTGTATACACTTTTGTATTATACCGCTGTCTCACCACTATTCAAGACAGCAGATACCTAGCAATCTGTGACTGGTCCGAGCGTTGTGCCTCAATAAAGGACTATTAAACAATACACTCCTTGTCATTTAATACTTCAAACACACATCATAGACACCACACCAGGCGAGCGCAGGTAGTATCACTCATTTACTATTGTTACCGAGTCTTGACAACTCATACGACCAGCTGCTCCCAAAACAGAGTTCTCAGACAAATTGCTGCGCTGATAACAACATATCGTTTCATAAAGACACTGAAGTCTAGATACATCAAGTCTCGCATTCATCCACCACTGGTCTCATGCATAGCAGCATTTATTGACACAGTATGCATGGGATTCAAGCAAAGGACAGTTCTGCTGATAAGAGCCGTCCTGTGCCATATAGAGACTTCGGAGTTTATAACCAGGCAGTCCTTCTGCGCATTCGGCGTATGACGCACGCTCTGCAGGGGACAATGTGAGAGATTCGATTGGATCCCTCTCAGTGCACATTATGAAAAGAAGCCCACAGGCTTTGATTAGGTAATGTCATCTACAGATGGCGTTGCCTACCGGGTCCAAGCTCCGGAATATATCGCATTCTGGAGCATGGTGCATATGCAGAATGTGGGCAAACCTTCAGAAAAAAATGCATTTGTGGAGGTTTGACCACAAAATTACCTTTAATGCCTCTCACCCTTGGTCTGATTCACAGTCGTACGCTATGGCAATATTTACGCTGCTGAGCGATTATAGTCTAACTGCGAATGCTCCACAGTTACATTGCACATGCACCAAGGTACCGTAGTGTTGTTGCTCGCATTGAGGATTTCTTTGCAAAGTGACTGACAGTCAGAGACTGCTTGTAGGCAGATACAGGCAGTGGCAACAAAAAATGTCGATGTTGTCTTAGTTGCATCGGCCATTCTGACTGACCATAGATGTACTCTGGGAGT
Source organism: Pseudophryne corroboree (assembly GCF_028390025.1). NCBI lineage: Eukaryota > Metazoa > Chordata > Amphibia > Anura > Myobatrachidae > Pseudophryne > Pseudophryne corroboree. The sequence goes on from NC_086453.1 coordinate 141,638,181, forward strand.
CGATGTTTGCATGATTTGCGTCCAATGCTGCATATGTGTACGCAGTTGCGGACAGCGGCAATAGCTCTACTGGGCGTCTTTGTACAAGTTCTGGTGATTGTTGCATTAGTATATGTTAATACATCTGCAACTACTAAAATCATGGCACAGAGAGGGAAGTAGCGGGTACTAATTTCTCATGCCTGGGCTTGCCAGAGGGGCCCAGTGGGCGCAAGGGCCTCCTGCCACCCCTCCCCACTCCAGAGTATACCGACCTTCATCAGTGAAGCAGGTCCCTTCACCACATCCAGTGCCATCTCCCAGTGACTTCTTCATGAAGATGGTGCCGCACATTGAGAACAAAGACTATGTGAATGACAAAATATATTAAAATATATAAAAATATATAAAAAATATCAGGTTCAACATTATATATGTTACTTTTTTAACGCAATTGAATTATCCATAAAGTGTTATTCCTAAACTAAGATGGTCTGACAAAGGTTTTTTTTTTGTTTTTTTTGTTTTTGTCATCCATTCATAATAAGCCAAACACTTGACTGGCTTTTTAATATGAACCACTTGTGAAAGAAACATTGTAACCAGCAGGTGGCCCTATAACACTATCTTAGTATGTACTGTTATTGCTAGCTGCCAGCCAAGTCTGCGAATCCTTTAACCATGGTAGTAACACAATTTTCCTTAATTTAATATCTTAGTGCAGGGGTCAGGGAACTTATATACCTTTTACCTCAAAATATATTTAGATATGCCGACGTTACCCGCTTGATTTGAAAGGAAGGAAATCATATATCCATATATTACTGTGCATACAGTATATACTGGTTATCACTGTTTATATGGCATTTCTGAGATACTGTGTATATATATATATATATATATACTGCTCAAAAAAATAAAGGGAACACGTAAACAACACAATGTAACTCCAAGTCAATCACACTTCTGTGAAATCAAACTGTCCACTTAGGAATAGGAAGCAACACTGATTGACAATCAATTTCACATGCTGTTGTGCAAATGGAATAGACAACAGGTGGAAATTATAGCCAATTAGCAAGACACCCCCAATAGAGAAGTTGTTCTGCAGGTGGTGACCACAGACCACTTCTCAGCTCCTATGCTTTCTGGCTGATGTTTTGATCACTTTTGAAAGCTGGCGGTCCTTTCACTCTAGTGGTAGCACGAGACGGAGTCTACAACCCACACAAGTGGCTCAGGTAGTGCAGCTCATTCAGGATGGCACATCAATGCAAGCTGTGGCAAGAAGGTTTGCTGTGTCTGTCAGCGTAGTGTCCAGAGCATAGAGGCGCTACCAGGAGACAGGCCAGTACATCAGGAGATGTGGAGGAGGCCGTAGGAGGGCAACAACCTAGCAGCATGACTGCTACCTCCGCCTTTGTGCAAGGAGGAACAGGAGGAGCACTGCCAGTGCCCTGCAAAATGACCTCCAGCAAGCCACAAATGTGCATGTGTCTACTCAAACGATCAGAAACAGACTCCATGAGAGTGGTATGAGGGCCCGACGTCCACAGGTGGGGGTTGTGCTTACAGCCCAACACCGTGCAGGACGTTTGACATTTGCCAGAGAACACCAATATTGTCAAATTCGCTACTGGCGCCCTGTGCTCTTAACAGATGAAAGCAGGTTCTCACTGAGCACATGTGACAGACGTGACAGAGTCCGGAGACGCCAAGGAGAACGTTCTGCTGCCTGCAACATCCTTCAGCATGACCGGTTTGGCAGTGGGTCAGTAATGGTGTGGGGTGGCATTTCTTTGGGGGGCCGCACAGCCCTCCATGTGCTCGCCAGAGGTAGCCTGACTGCCATTAGGTACCGAGATGAGATCCTCAGACCCCTTGTGAGACCATATGCTGGTGCGGTTGGCCCTGGGTTCCTCCTAATGCAAGACAATGCTAGACTTCATGTGGCTGGAGTGTGTCAGCAGTTCCTGCAAGACGAAGGCATTGATGCTATGGACTGGCCCGCCCGTTCCCCAGACCTGAATCCAATTGAGCACATCTGGGACATCATGTCTCGCTCCATCCACCAACGCCATGTTGCACCACAGACTGTCCAGGAGTTGGCGGATGCTTTAATCCAGGTCTGAGAGGAGATCTCTCAGGAGACCATCCGCCACCTCATCAGGAGCATGCCCAGGCATTGTAGGGAGGTCATACAGGCACGTGGAGGCCACACATACTACTGAGCCTCATTTTGACTTGTTTTAAGGACATTACATCAAAGTAGGATCAGGCTGTATGTGTTTTTCCACTTTAATTTTGAGTGTGACTCCAAATCCAGACCTCCATGGGTTAATAAATTTGATTTCCATTGATCATTTTTGTGTGATTTTGTTGTCAGCACATTCAACTATGTAAAGAAAAAAGTATTTAATAAGAATATTTCATTCATTCAGATCTAGGATGTGTTAAGTGTTCCCTTTATTTTTTTGAGCAGTGTGTGTATATATATATATATATATATATATATATATATATATACATGGAGCTAGGTCCGGCACTCCCCTAATGTCGGCTATCCAATGAAAATGCTCCGGTGCCTTCCTGACAGCTAGAGCAGTCTGTCTATGTAGTCGATATGTGGAAGGCGTCACTCACATTGTCACCCCGTCACCAGTTGTTGTCCTGATGATGCTGAAACGCTGACCTATGGATTAAATTGCACCGTTGTTCACCTCAGCATCAGTCTTGTGGGTGCTGCCTTCCACATATCGACTATATATATATATAAATATATATATATATCTATATATATCTATATATATATATATAATTATTATTTTTTTATTATTTTTCCCCAATTATTTTTTGGCAATGAATGGGTTAATTAACACTTTCTCCCCAAAACACCAGAATTAATTTAAAAAAGATGGATAAGGGGGAAAGGGCACGACTTTTAGGAGACAGATGGGCACATCCTGACCTAGTAATGTCAGTGGGAATTTACCACTGTTCTGTGTGTGGGTTGGCGGGCCGCTGGCAGGAGGACAGGACAGCGCAGGATGGGCGGGCAGGAGAGAGCGCGATGAGACATAAGCACGTCACATCGCGAGCCAGCTGGTGCTGGACGGGGCTGTGTCTCGGCAGCGCGACCGTCCATTACCCCCAGGAATTTCATTTTTACCCCATTTGGGGTAATTTACCACTGTTCCCTGACCACTGTCTTAGTGTTTACATTTTTTTTAACTTATATTAAGTTTTACAGGCCTCGTCTGGCTATAATTTATATGGCGTTTTGCCTTAGTTTTTTCTAGATTTATATGCATACTTGTCTACTCTCCCGGAATGGCCGGAGGGCTTTCAAAAATTAGGTAGCACTCCCCCCATACCCCCTCTCCATCTGCTCACCTCCGCCATCACACCCCGACTCCATCTGGTCACACATGAGTAGTGGGTGGGGCAATGATGTAATTAGCACTAAATTACAATGATGTAATAGCCCCAACCCCTGCCTTACAATGCCGATAATGTGGGCATTGCAAAGCGAGTCCGAGGCTATGATGACTAGTCATGTCTCTATGCCCCCGTACCGCCTCCTCCACGCCCCCCTCCTGTGTGACCTGGCCGCTCCCTCCCAGTGGGGGCACTCATAAAATAGGCAAAATTATGGGGATAATTCTGAGTTGATCGCAGCAGGAATTTTGTTAGCAGTTGGGCAAAACCATGTGCACTGCAGGGGAGGCAGATATAACATATGCGGAGAGAGTTAGATTTGGGTGGGTTATTTTGTTTCTGTGCAGGGTAAATACTGGCTGCTTTATTTTTACACTGCAATTTAGGTTGCAGATTGAACACACCACACCCAAATCTAACTCTCTCTGTACATGTTATATCTGCTTCCCCTGCAGTGCACATAGGGGGTCATTCCGAGTTGTTCGTTCGGTAAATTTCTTTGCATCGCAGCGATTTTCCGCTTAGTGCGCATGCGCAATGTCCGCACTGCGACTGGGCCAAGTAAATTTGCTATGCAGTTAGGTATTTTACTCACGGTTTTTTCTTCGTTCTGGTGATCGTAATGTGATTGACAGGAAGTGGGTGTTTCTGGGCGGAAACTGGCCGTTTTATTGGTGTGTGTGAAAAAACGCTACCGTTTCTGGGAAAAACGCGGGAGTGGCTGGAGAAACGGAGGAGTGTCTGGGCGAACGCTGGGTGTGTTTGTGACGTCAAACCAGGAACGACAAGCACTGAACTGATCGCAGATGCCGAGTAAGTCTGGAGCTACTCAGAAACTGCTAAGAGGTGTGTGGTCGCAATTTTGAGAATCTTTCGTTCGCAATTTTAAGAAGCTAAGATACACTCCCAGAGGGCGGCGGCTTAGCGTGTGCAATGCTGCTAAAAGCAGCTAGCGAGCGAACAACTCGGAATGAGGGCCATTGGGCCTAATTCTGAGTTGATTGCAGCAGCAATTTTGTTAGCAGTTGGAAAAAACCATGGGGGTCATTCCGAGTTGTTCGCTCGTTATTTTTTTGTCGCAACGGAGCGAATAGTCGCTAATAAGCATGCGCAATGTCCACAGTGCGACTGCGCCAAGTAAATTTGCTATGCAGTTAGGTATTTTACTCACGGCATTACGAGGTTTTTTCTTCGTTCTGGTGATCGTAATGTGATTGACAGGAAGTGGGTGTTTCTGGGCGGAAACAGGCCGTTTTATGGGAGTGTGTGAAAAAACGCTACCGTTTCTGGGGAAAACGCGGGAGTGGCTGGAGAAACGGAGGAGTGTCTGGGCGAACGCTGGGTGTGTTTGTGACGTCAAACCAGGAACGACAAGCACTGAACTGATCGCAGATGCCGAGTTAGTCTAGAGCTACTCAGAAACTGCTAAGAAGTGTCTATTCGCAATTCTGCTAATCTTTCGTTCGCAATTTTAATATGCTAAGATTCACTCCCAGTAGGCGGCGGTTTAGCGTGTGCAAAGCTGCTAAAAGCAGCTTGCGAGCGAACAACTCGGAATGACCCCCCATGGCCCTCATTCCGAGTTGTTCACTCGCTAGCTGCTTTAAGCAGCATTGCAAATGCTAGGCCGCCGCCCTCTGGGAGTGTATCTTAGCTTAGCAGAAGTGCGAACGAAAGATTAGCAGAATTGCGAATAGAAATTTCTTAGCAGTTTCTGAGTAGCTCGAGACTTACTCCTACACTGCGATCAGTTCAGTCAGTTTCGTTCCTGGTTTGACGTCACAAACACGCCCTGCATTCGGCCAGCCACTCCCTCATTTCTCTAGCCACTCCTGCGTTTTTACCTGGCACGCCTGCGTTTTTTAGTACACTCCCTGAAAACGCCAAGCTGACGCCCAGAAACACCCACTTCCTATCAATCACACTATGATCACTCGAGCGTTGAAAAAACTTGCTCGAGCTTGTGCAAATCTCCAAAGTTTTGTGTTAAATTACTTAGCGCATGCACTCTGCGTACCATGCGCATTTTCCACCTAATAGCTGCGTTGCGAAATACGGCAACGAGCAAACAACTCGGAATGACCACCCATGTCCACTGCAGGAGGAGCAGATATAACATGTGCAGAGAGAGTTAGATTTGGGTGGTGTGTATTCAAACTGAAATCTAAATTGCAGTGTAAAAATAAAGCAGTCAGTATTTACCCTGCACAGAAACAAAATAACCCACCCAAATCTAACTCACTCTGCAAATGTTATATCTGCCCCCCCTGCAGTGCACATGGGTGGTCATTCCGAGTTGTTCGCTCGCTAGCTGCTTTTAGCAGCATTGCACACACTAGGCCGCCGCCCTCTGGGAGTGTATCTTAGCTTAGCAAAATAGCGAACGAAAGATTAGCAGAATTGCTACTAAATAATTCCTTGCAGTTTCTGTGTAGCTCCAGACCTACTCCTAGATTGCGATCACCTCAGTCCGTTTAGTTCCTGGTTTGACGTCACAAACACGCCCTGCGTTCGGCCAGCCCTTCCCCCTTTTCTCCAGCCACTCCTGCGTTTTCATCTGGCACTCCTGCGTTTTTTAGCACACTCCCTGAAAACGCCCAGTTTCCGCCCAGAAACACCCACTTCCTGTCAATCACACTACGATCCCTCCAGCGATGAAAAAACGTCGGTCAGCCTTGTGTAAATCTACTAAGTTTTGTGTGAAAGTACTTAGCGCATGCGCGCTGCATACCATGTGCATGCGCATTTTCCACCTAATCGCTGCGTTGCGAAAAACGGCAACGAGCGAACAACTCGGAATGACCACCATGGTTTTGCCCAATTGCTAAAAAACTTACTGCTGCGATCAACTCAGAATTACCCCCATTGTGTCCTCCAAACCACAATTTTCTTATTTAGCAGTTTGGAAGCATAAAACGTTTATTCCTGGCAATGTGCAGCAGTGTTGAAACTCGCCAGTAACTTGGCTCAAATCACCAGAAAAAAAATGTCAGAAAATGCTTCTGGCTGACAAGGTTGATGAAACTGCAGGAAAAAGAAAATACTTTACTTCCACCTGTCCTAATGATCGGTGGGATTGAGGGCCCCTGATGAAGCACAACTGAAATGACGTTGTTGCGCGCATGTTTGAACACTTCACTTTATTTAAAGAGAAAAAAAATTATGAAAAGTATAGGGTTGGTCCCTCTTCCTAATGTATCCAGCAGCAGATCCTAGGCTCCTACCTCTTGTAATAGGGGGGCTGGCACTATCTGTGCAGTGCCCAGAGAAGATAAAGCCACCCCATTCAGCTGGACACAAGAGGCCGCGGGACTGCGAATGCGGAAAACACCGGCTTCTATGGACTGCATCGGCTGCAGCCCATAGAAGCCGGATAGGTCTGCCTATAAGGCAGGGAGTGGCTTCCTACTGGAAGCATGCTCTTTGCTAATCACAGTCCCATACCTCCCAACTGTCCCGATTTTCCCGGGACAGTCCCGTTTTTTGGGGACTGTCCCGCTGTCCCACCCGCGGGCCGCAGTGTAACGCGGTGGAGGGGGGGCAGTTGGGAGGATCCTGTCATCACTGCCCTGCTTAGCAGAGCAGTATATTCACTGGAGTCAGAGGGAGAGGGGGCATGTCAGCGGCTCATAGAGCGCTGACCATGCCCCTTAAGTGATAAAAAGGGGGCGTGGCTCGTGATCGTGGGTCCACCCATGAAGCTATGCCCCTTTTCTTAGGTCACACCCCTTTTTCGGGAGCGCGCGCGACTTCGCCGCACATGTGTCCCTCTTTCTGGTAATGAAAAGTTGGGAGGTATGCAGTCCGGTTTGGCAGTCCCAGAGGGAGAAAGCGCCTCACAATGGGACTGCCTGTCCTGCGTGTGACTGGCAGGTAGCACTTCCAATAGGAAGTCACTGCTAGTCACAATGTAGCCAGTGCAGTCAAGGACTGTAGCTGGCTCACTGACACTGAGCTGAGGTGGCAGATATTACCTCGTAAAATACCTTTTCTACCTGATGCGATAGTCTTTCTAGTTTAAAAATTGTCAGCTCATGTTGGGCTACCACATTATATGATATCCGGTCTATAGATCTACACTAAAATGGTCTACAGTCAGTCAATAGGTCGACCACTACTGGGTGACATGCATTAGGTCAACAGGGTCAAAAGATTTATGTCGACCTGTCGACTCTGTCAACCTAATGCATGTTGTCCATTAGTTGTTGACCTATTAACTGTAGACATTTTTAGTGTAGATCTAATAATCCACACCCCATTACATCTACATACTATAAGCATTTAAATCAAGGTGACAAAAATTTGCAAACACAAAATCCATTATCATGTTCAAGTGTAGATATTTTTAAAAACTCCACACAGAATCTTAATTTAAGCATTTGCAATTAATTCACATGTTTTCAATTTCCAGAAAAACAACTAAAATTACTAATGAATTTTTTTTTTAAATCATTTGTGAGCCAGCTACATAAACAAAATTGTGAAGTTGATTTTGAATGTGAAAAATGTAACTGTTAAAAAATGGGCTCTGCACAGGATGGAGAAACCCTTCAGCAACAAAGGGCTTAAGGGTATATAATTTCTTTCCTTCATTACATAAAAGAAGGCCATACGTTTTATATGCTTACTGGATCAATGGACCTGATTCATAGATATACTGTATCACATAACTAATATGTACAATATACAGGACAACTAACACTCTAACGCCGCAGGAAGCATCTAAAGTAAAAAGACGCCTCTTCCGAAGATGCAGCATCGGATCACCATTATAAGAGAAGAGGGAGGGGCATCAACTACAATATATTTCTGAGGCACTACAAGTACCAGCATGAACATGCCCCATTAATAATTAATACTGGCCTTACATAGAATGTGATGGCAGATAAGAACCACTTGGCCCATCAATTTTTACCTCAAACCTTATTTGATCCTTATTTGCTTTATAGTTGTATGCAAACTAGAGATGTGCACCGGAAATTTTTCGGGTGTTGTGTTTTTTGGTTTTGGATTTGGTTCCCCGGCCGTGTTTTGGATTCGGACGCATTTTGGCAAAACCTCCCTGAAATTGTTTTGTCGGATTCGGGTGTGTTTTGGATTCGGGTGTTTTTTTTCAAAAACCCCTCAAAAACAGCAAAAAATCATAGAATTTGGGGGTAATTTGATCCTATATTATTATTAACCTCAATAACCATAATTTCCACTCATTTCCACTCTATTCTGAACACCTCACATCTCAAAATATTATTTTTAGTCCTAAAATTTGCACCGAGGTCGCTAGATGACTAAGCTAAGCGACCCAAGTGGCCGGCACAAACACCTGGCCCATCTAGGAGTGGCACTGCAGTGGCAGACAGGATGGCACTTATAAAAATTGGCCACAAACATCACATGATGTAAAGATAAATAAATAAAAAAAGAGGTGCAAGATGGAATTGTCCTTGGGCCCTCCTTGCCTCCCACCCACCCTTATGTTGTATAAACAGGACATGCACACTCCCTGTGTACTTTCTGAAGGCCATTGCTAGTGAATGTCTCCACGGAGGAATTGATTATAATTCATTTTGATGAACATCATCTTCTCCACATTTTGTGGAAGTAACCTTGTACGCCGATCGCTGACAAGGTGACCGGCTGCACCAAACACTCTTTCGGAGTACACACTGGAAGGGGGTGGGCAACTCAGGTAAAATAAAGCCAGTTTGTGCAAGGGCCTCCAAATTGCCTCTTTTTCCTGCCAGTATACGTATGGACTGTCTGACGTGCCTACTTGGATGCTGTCACTCATATAATCCTCCACCATTCTTTCAATGGTGACAGAATCATATGCAGTGACAGTAGACGACATGTCAGTAATCGTTGGCAGGTCCTTCAGTCCGGACCAGATGTCCGTTTTCGCTCCTGACTGCCCTGCATCACCGCCAGCGGGTGTTTTTGGAAATATGATCCTTTCCCTGGCAGCTTCAGTGGTGGAAGAAAATGAAGGAGGAGCTGTTGGCGGGTCACATTCCGCTTAACTTGACAAGTGTCTCACCAGCAGGTCTTAGTTTGAACATGTGCAGACTTGTGTCTGCCGGAAAGAGAGATACAACGTAGGCTTTAAACCTAGGATCGAGCACGGTGGCCAAAATGTAGTGCTCTGATTTCAACAGATTGACCACCCGTGAATTCTGGTTAAGTGAATGAAGGGCTCCATCCACAAGTCCCACATGCCTAGCAGAATCGCTCCGTTTTAGCTCCTCCTTCAATCTCTCCAGCTACTTCTGCAAAAGCCTGATGAGGGGAATGACCTGACTCAGGCTGGCAGTGTCTGAACTGACTTCACGTGTGGCAAGTTCAAAGGATTGCAGAACCTTGCACAACGTTGAAATCATTCTGCACTGTGCTTGAGTCAGGTGCATTCCCCCTCCTTTGCCTATATCATAGACAGATGTATAGGCTTGAATGGCCTTTTGCTGCTCCTCCATCCTCTGAAGCATATAGAGGGTTGAATTCCACCTCGTTACCACCTCTTGCTTCAGATGATGGCGGGGCAGGTTCAGGAGTGTTTGCTGGTGCTCCAGTCTTCTGCACGCGGTGGCTGAATGCCGAAAGTGACCAGCAATTTTTCGGGCCACCGACAGCTTCTCTTGCACGCCCATGTTGTTTTTTTTTTTAATTCTGCACCACCAAATTCAATGTATGTGCAAAACATGGGACGTGCAGGAATTTGCCCACATGTAATGCACGCACAATATTGGTGGTGTTGTCCGATATCACAAATCCCCAGGAGAGTCCAATTGGGGTAAGACAATCTGCGATGAAGTTCCTCAGTTTCCGTAAGAGGTTGTCAGCTGTGTGCCTCTTATGGAAAGCGGTGATCAGGGCCGGTTCCGGGGCTTCTGGCGCCCCGGGTGGCATTAAGGGGCGTGGCTTCATACAGGGAGCGTGGTCAGTTACGCCCCCTGTACTGTTGTAGGATGTGCGGTGCGCGATGACGTCATCGCGCACCGCACAGCAAAGGTCCTCTCCACGAAGGTAAACTAGACGCTAAGCGTCTAGTTCCCTTTGTGGAGAGGACCTTTGCTGTGCGGTGCGCGATGACGTCAACGCGCACCGCACATCATTACAGTGAAGGTCCTCTCCAGGAAGGGAAATTAGACGCGTAGCGTCTAGTTTCCCTTCACAGCGGGTAGCCCACGAAGGGAAACTAGACGCGTAGCATCTAGTTTCCCTTCACAACGGACAGCGGGCCGCGGCAGCGGGAGGCACCACAGCAGCAGCGGATCTTGCCATGGTGCGGCGCCCTCCGGAAAGTCCTGCTTGCCCGTGGCAAGATCCGCTACTGGCGGTGATACAAAGCGTAGCCTGCCTAGGAACGAGTTGGCATTTGCAAGAAGCTGCTACTGGTGCCGCTGCTGCTGTTCTTGCTGCGGGAGGCAATACATCTACCCAGTGGGCTGTCACAGTCATATAGTCCTGAGTCTGCCCTGCTCCACTTGTCCACATGGACATTGTGTACAACTGCATTTTTTAGGACACTGGTGACTCTTTTTCTGACGTCTGTGTACATTCTCGGTATCGCCTGCCTATAGAAGTGGAACCTAGATGGTATTTGGTACCGGGGACACACTACCTCAAGAAATTCTCTAAGTCCCTGTGAAGTAACGCCGGATACCGGATGCACGTCTAACACCAACACAGCTGCCAAGGCCTGAGTTATCCGCTTTGCAACAGGATGACTGCTGTGATATTTCATCTTCCTCGCAAAGGACTGTTGGACAGTCAATTGCTTACTGGAAGTAGTGCAAGTGGTCTTCCGACTTCCCCTCTGGGATGATGATCGACTCCCAGTAGCAACAACAGCAGCGCCAGCAGCAGTAGACGTTACACTCAAGGATCCATCGGAGTAATCCCAGTCAGGAGAGGACTCGTCAGACTTGCCAGTGACATGGCCTGCAGGACTATTGGCTTTCCTGTCTAAGGAGGAAATTGACACTGAGGGAGTTGTTGGTGTGGTTTGCAGGAGCTTGGGTACAAGAGGAAGGGATTTAGTTGTCAGTGGACTGCTTCCGCTGTCACCCAAAGTTTTTGAACTTGTCAATGACTTCTGATGAATGCGCTCCAGGTGACGTATAAGGGAGGATGTTCCGAGGTGGTTAATGTCCTTACCCCTACTTATTACAGCTTGACAAATGCAACACACGGCTTGACACCAGTTGTCCGCATTTCTGTTGAAATAATTCCACACGAAGAGGTGATTTTTTTTTGGTATTTTGACCGGGCATGTCAATGGCCTTATTCATCCCACAGACAACAGGTGTCTCCCCGGGTGCCTGACTTAAACAAACCACCTCACCATCAGAATCCTCCTTGTCAATTTCCTCAGCGCCAGCAACACCCATATCCTCATCCTGGTGTACTTCAACAGTGACATCTTCAATTTGACTATCAGGAACTAGACTGTGGGTGCTCCTTCCAGCACTTGCAGGGAGCGTGCAAATGGTGTAAGGAGCCACCTCTTCCCGTCCAGTGTTGGGAAGGTCAGGCATCGCAACCGACACAATTGGACTCTCCTTGGAGATTTGTGATTTAGAAGAACGCACAGTTCTTTGCTGGGCTTTTGCCAGCTTAACTCTTTTAATTTTTCTAGCGGGAGGATGAGTGCTTCCATCCTCATGTGAAGCTGAACCACTAGCCATGAACGCAGGCCAGAGCCTCAGCCGTTCCTTGCCACTCTGTGTAGTAAATGGCACATTAGCAAGTTTACTCTTCTCCTCAGACACTTTTAATTTAGATTTTTGGGTCATCATTTTACTGAACTTTTGCTTTTTGGATTTTACATGCTCTCTACTATGACCTTGGGCATCGGCCTTGGCAGACGACGTTGATGGCATTGAATCATCTCTGCCATGACTAGTGGCAGCAGCTTCAGCACTAGGTGGAAGTGGATCATGATCTTTCCCTATTTTACCCTACACATTTTTGTTCTCCATTTTTTAATGTGTGGAATTATATGCCAGTAATATTATTATATCAATAGCAATGGCCTACTGTACTGTACTACTATATACTGCTCACAGCAATGCAGCACAGATATGGATACTTGAAGTGACACGGAGCTGCAAGATACAGCAATGGACTACTGTACTGTACTACTATATATATACTGGTGGTCCCCAAAATGCTGCACTGTACTACTATACTGCTCACAAACAATGCAGCACAGATATGGATACTTGAAGTGACACGGAGCTGCAAGATACAGCAATGGACTACTGTACTGTACTACTATATATATACTGGTGGTCCCCAAAATGCTGCACTGTACTACTATACTGCTCACAAACAATGCAGCACAGATATGGATACTTGAAGTGACACAGAGCTGCAAGATACAGCAATTGCCTACTGTACTGTACTACTATATATATACTGGTGGTCCCCAAAATGCTGCACTGTACTACTATACTGCTCATAAACAATGCAGCACAGATATGGATACTTGAAGTGACACGGAGCTGCAAGATACAGCAGTGGCCTACTGTACTGTACTATACTACTATATATATACTGGTGGACCCCAAAATGCTGCACTGTACTACTATACTGCTCACAAACAATGCAGCACAGATATGGATACTTGAAGTGACACGGAGCTGCAAGATACAGCAATGAACTACTATACTGTACTACTATATATATACTGGTGGTCCCCAAAATGCTGCACTGTACTACTATACTGCTCACAAACAATGCAGCACAGATATGGATATTTGAAGTGACACAGAGCTTCAAGATACAGAAATGGACTACTGTACTGTACTACTATATATGTACTGGGGGTCCCCAAAATGCTGCACTGTACTACTATACTACTCACAAACAATGCAGCACAGATATGGATACTTGAAGTGACATGGAGCTGCAAGATACAGCAATGGCCTACTGTACTGTACTACTATACTGGTGGTCACCAAAATGCTGCACTGTACTACTATATATAATATATATAGTATATACTGATCACACAACAATGCAGCAGATATTGAGCACTGATGATCAGGATACTGTCTAGAACTGAGTCTGACACGGAGCTGCAAGATACAGCAATGGCCTACTGTACTGTACTACTATAATATACTGGTGGTCCCCACAATGCAGCACACTGAGCACAGATATTTGCAGCAAACTGAGCGCAGATATGGAGCTTTTCAGGCAGAGAACGTAGATATTTGCAGCACACTGAGCACAGCTATGGAGCTTTTCAGGCAGAGAACGTAGATATTTGCACACACTGAGCACAGATATTTGCAGCACACTGAGCACAGATATTTGCAGCACACTGAGCACAGATATGGAGCTTTTCAGGCAGAGAACGTAGCCACGCCCTCTCTGTTCAATCTCCAATGCACGAGTGAAAATGGCGGCGACGCACGGCTCTTTATATGGAATACGAATCTCGCGATAATCCGACAGGGGGATGATGACGTTTATCCTCGTTCGGGTTAACCGAGCAAGGCAGGAAGATCCGAGGCTGCCTCGGACCCGTGAAAAATAGGTGAAGTTCGGGGGGGTTCGACTCTTGATGAACCGAACCTGCTCATCTCTAATGCAAACCAATGGTTTTTGTACAATTTATGATTGTGGATGCACTGCGCATGAGCATGACCCTTCTGCACATGTGCTGAATAGGTTGGGCATAATTGCGCACTGTACTATGGCCAATTGGGGGATGGATGGGGGCAGTGACAGGGAGACGTTATGATTGGTGGATGATCTGTTTGTGCTGTAATAATATATATTTTTTTAATTTTGCTAACTAAATTAGTTATAAAGTTAAATTTAAATGAATACATTACAATTGAGCAGTTTTACCTTGGGGAATGAAAGATGAGGGCACAAGGGTGTCATTCATCCCTTAGACTCCTTCAACCATAGCCTGGTTCATGTGATTTTTTTTGTCTTCTCCTTCCATTAAAACCACTTCATTTTTGGTTGTCCACTCCCTTTATCAATGGCATAACATAATCTTGGCTATTTAAGCTTTTGTCATGTGTTTTCAGTCTCATAACTTTATTTGCAAACTTCCACATATCTGACACCCACATCACTCACTTTAGCTGCAATTTCAAACCAAATACAGTACTTGATTTTTTTTTTCACGGACGTGGTCAGCTATTGCATGCAATTATTTTGACATCAAGGGCCGGATGTAGGTGGTAATTCAGACCTGATTGCTGAGCTGCGCATGCGTATGCACTGCAATGCGCAGGCACGATGGATGGCTGCACAGTGGATCGCCGGTCAGCGACGGGTTTGTACGAAGGATCCATTCGTACGGGCATTTGCAAGGAGATTGACAGGAAGAGGGCATTTGTGGGTGGCAACTGACCACTTTCAGGGAGTGTCTGGAAAAACGCAGGCGGGATCAAGCGTTTGAAGGGAAGGTGTCTGACGTCAAATCCGGCCCCGATCAGCCTGATGTGATTACAGTGGCTGAGTAAGTCCTGGGCTGTGCAGAGACTGCGCAAAATCAGTTTGTGCAGCTGTGCTACACATGTGTTCCTACACTTGCACAGTGAAAACCCACTTTCCCCAGTAGGCGGCGACTATCTGATTGCAGGGCTGCAAAAATCGCTGCCTAGCGATCAGGTCTGAATTAACCCTGTAATGCAGTGCGAGACGGCCGGAGTTCCGAGATTCAACCTGGTTTGCCTTGTAAATGATTACCGCTTTAAAAAAATCTACGAGTTTGGCCAGAATCTCGGGGCACCGGCTGTCTCGCACTGCATTACATGCGGCCCAATGTTGGAAGACAAGATCAAGATTTTTTTTGTCTGTAAGTCTTGCAGATATTCCGCCAGCTGCAGTACACTAGTGGTCACATGCAGCCTCCTCTGGTGGAGCCCTTGAAGCTTTATGAGTAGTATTTTTCCATTACTCTTTTCTCTTTTGTTTCCTCTGTTTCTCCTGTTCTTCTGTTGGAGACCACCACTCTTCTGAATCCATGTCACTAGCTTCAGGAGGAAACAGCCCTGGAGGATCGTGGCTGTTGTTCCTGGACATTTTTTAGCTGTTTCACTAAAAGAAATATAAAAAAGTTAACAGCAATAAAAATGATAAAAAAAATAAATTGGAATTGGTATGGGTTAAGGGAGGAGAAGAAGGTTGTCTATTCAATACAAGAATATACAATCGAACCTCAACTGAGATGAACCATATCACTAGCAAATCACAAGCTCAGACACCTGAATTTTAAACAAATAACTATACAAACAGAAACCTGTCCTCAACTGATCTTATACAAACTACTGTACAAGAAAGCATTTTTCATCACAAAGGGCATAACCATATAATCGAACAGCCCGAATGGGGTGATAAATGCCGACTGTTCACGGGCCTCAGGTGACAATGAGATCTGCCAGTACTGAGATCCATAATGGTGACATAGCGTGGCTGGGTGAGCTGATACAACAGTTCATCCATCCTTGCCAATGGGATAGACTTCAAACACTGTGGAATAATTTAATCTACTGTAATCCACACAGAACCTGTACAGTCCATGAACTGCAGGACCTTTGTATCACTCCCAGACACAGTATCTCATCCACCTCTCGCATCACAGCACTTAACACCTTAAATGAGGCCCTATATGCTAGCTGTCTAAGGTGGGTCTGATTGCTCGTGTCTACATGGTGTGTGACCGAGTATGTTTCCCTAACTTCCCAGTGAAATGTGCCTGGTAGGGGTGCAGGGTGTCAAAGTCGGAAAAAGAAGACAATACAAACTACACACAGATTGGTGCTTCTCGGTGGTAGTGTAAGGACGCAATTGATGTGTATGGATGCACCATGCTTCTTTACCGTACATCATGCATAGAGTCACATGGCATGCGTGTTGCAGCGTGGTGGGTGTATATATGGTAAAAGGTGCAATCACTGAGAAACACCATAAAGATGCACGCAAACACATATTCATACAACACATAAATTACACATAGAAAAAACATGTCCAACACCAGACTTGTATTATAATGTATTTATATAATAGAGTGAAAAACCAGATATATATGTATTATTGGGATGGAACAAGTTAATTATATCATACTTAGTGTCAAAATGATCAGGAGAATGTGTGGATTAATTTGATAGTTATGGGTAAATTGTAGCACATTGCAACGATTAGTTATGACCAAATGCATGAATATAAAGTCACATTCTACGAGAACAAAGGACCTTCCTGAGAAAGCATGTGTGCATAAAACCAGTGGTTAACCCCTATAACTGCATCTTGAAACTGGAAATTGCTTGCATATGAACTGACCAATAACACACAATGAATGAGAGACCTTCCTCCCCTGGACCAATAGCAGAAGACCCAGCCCCAGACATGTACCTTCTCCAATACACAGTATATAAGTATTTTCCCTCACTAAGGCAGTTCAGTTGGTGCTGATTCTAAGATGGAGATGACTGTCCACTGAGCAAAGGGTGAAGTATGCTGGCTGTAACTGATTCTTATGTAACTGTAACACTAACCCTATCTTATATTTATATATGTTATACTGAATGATATACTGTACATATGTTATTTTGTATTCATAACTTTTAATATCAAATACATATATCTATCTCTGAGTGTTGGACCTCAGTATACCATGTGTTTGAGTACTTGCTTTCTCTTAAGGGACATAGTGCTGCGATGTTCAGTGCACTTTTATCATATATGGTAATAAGATGTACCATGCGTCTGTAGTATATATTAACGCTGCCATTTAAATGTTTATTTGAAATAATGGAAATTCACAGTTGGGGCTACATCAGGGATATTACGTACTTAATGATGCGCAGTACAGACGCACTGTGTTCTACCAGCTAAGGATGGACGCATCTAATGCCGATGAACCACATCCGCTTTTTGGCGCTATCAGTAATGCGCTGATACGAATTAAGGGACAATAGATTTCTTTGTTGCCTGTGAGTGTGAACAAAATGCACAATATTAGAATTGTTACAGCGTACTCTTTATTATTGCTAACAAGGTTCAATAAGTCATATTGTGTTTGATTCAGATTGATTGTTTATCTGTTAAGTAAATTTAAAGAGCGTTTAAAAGTTGGTGCATGCGTCTAATTTGCATAGTACGGATATAGCTTGGTTAGCATGCTGCGTCTTATTCGCATAGTGCTAACACAGGCCTGAAGTAACAAAGCTTAGTTCGCACTGAAAAAGCAGCATGTGGAAACTTTGTTACCATACAGTGAGATTTGTCCATTAGGGCGACTTCCAATGCTTGTATAATTTGGGATTTACTAGTGACAAAAGACAGTGTTTGTGTATTCTGGCCATATGGCATGGACTCCATTTCGTGTCCAAGCACATGGCTTGGAAGGGGGAGGAGCAGTGGCCATTTTAGGTTTAATGTAGTAACAGCTGCACAATCTGCATTGGTTTTAAGACCCACAAAACTTAAAGTCACTCCCCGCCCACCTAGCTAACAGCGGACTTTCAACTGTTCCTGAAAGCCATTGTTAAACAATCTGTAGCCTTTGTCACAAAGTAAACTATGTATATGTACAAATCCATCAGCATTTAAAAGCTACCAATGAATTTAACTAACCCAAGCCATAGTCAATTAGAAATAGTGTTTCAATTAGACCTAGTGAGATTAATAGTGAGATTAATACTTGGAAGATACTGAGTGTGTAAAATGAGACACTCTGCTTGTTACAAGACCTAGACTATTGAAATGTTAATGAACTTGTTCAACTACTCTGGAACCAGAGTACAGTAAGCATGTGGACATCTGTTAAGATGCAAATTAGGCTGCTGTGGAAATTACAATCAGTATACATGTATAAAAATAAATGCTGTGTGAGGGTTTCATAGAGTGTAATAAATAAGTGTGTGTGTGTGTGTGTGTGTGTGTGTGTGTGTGTGTGTGCATATATATACATACATATATTATATTATTACTATTATTATTATTATTATTATTATTATATAAAATATGTATATTTATATCATTGTAGGTTCTGCAAGATAGCTATCCAATCTGAATCATAGCATTTAAATTATAGTCAATAGCCATATTGAATTGAAGTGTAATACCTCTAGGGGGATGTTATCAATCACTGAGAAATTATTCCCTTTTCTGTACAGAAAATATTGTGAATTCATGTGGGTTGAAAGTAAGTGTGAGTGGATTGAACCCCGGAATTCGGGGTCCCGTATATTGACACTCAGCCAGGAGAAGCTGCGGTGGCGTGGTGGCTCGCAACCACACATTAATATAGACAGGTGTGGAGTTAGCCCATTTATAAAACAATCCAGGTGACGGAGACATAGCCTACTGTAAAAAGTAAAATTGTCTTCATAATCGTAAGGCACACAAATAACAAGTATTTGTGAGTCGTGCGATTTGACCACACCTCTGCTAATGTGATACGCGTCGCAACGTGGTGCGGTTTTTGCATAATTTTGCGCAAATTGCGTCATCATATGCGCTGTGTTAGTATACGCAGAGGTGATTGAGTAAAGATTTAAGAACTTCACTGTTCTCCCAGGAAGATTCTTGGTGGACATTCACTGGATGGGATGATCGATAGCATGTTTCTCATCCGGAATTCCAGTGGATAGAAACCCAAAAGTAGCAGGCCTGTAACCTCCACTGGAAAGGCGTGGTATTACTTTGTTAATACATTTAGTTCTCCCAGTGCCTGAGTGGTCTGATAGGGTCCTCTCTGATATACGCGTGTCATCAGTCGGTGGGGCATTGTATACTCGGTTGAGAAGGAGTTGGTGAAAGAACTCAGAGGACTTTCACTGTTTGCTCGTATTGTCCATTGTCCATTTGCAAGGAGATTGACAGGAAGAGGGCATTTGTGGGTGGCAACTGACCACTTTCAGGGAGTGTCTGGAAAAACGCAGGCGGGATCAAGCGTTTGAAGGGAAGGTGTCTGACGTCAAATCCGGCCCCGATCAGCCTGATGTGATTGCAGTGGCTGAGTAAGTCCTGGGCTGTGCAGAGACTGCACAAAATCAGTTTGTGCAGCTGTGCTACACATGTGTTCCTATACTTGCACAGTGAAAACCCACTTTCCCCAGTAGGCGGCGACTATCTGATTGCAGGGCTACAAAAATCACTGCCTAGCGATCAGGTCTGAATTAACCCTGTAATGCAGTGCGAGACGGCCGGAGTTCCGAGATTCAACCTGGTTTGCCTTGTAAATGATTACCGCTTTAAAAAAATCTACGAGTTTGGCCAGAATCTCGGGGCACCGGCTATCTCGCACTGCATTACATGCGGCCCAATGTTGGAAGACAAGATCAAGATTTTTTTTTGTCTGTAAGTCTTGCAGATATTCCGCCAGCTGCAGTACACTAGGGGTCACATGCAGCCTCCTCTGGTGGAGCCCTTGAAGCTTTATGAGTAGTCTTTTTCCATTACTCTTTTCTCTTTTGTTTCCTCTGTTTCTCCTGTTCTTCTGTTGGAGACCACCACTCTTCTGAATCCATGTCACTAGCTTCAGGAGGAAACAGCCCTGGAGGATCGTGGCTGTTGTTCCTGGACATTTTTTTAGCTGTTTCACTAAAAGAAATATAAAAAAGGTAACAGCAATAAAAATTATAAAAAAAATAAATTGGAATTGGTATGGGTTAAGGTAGGAGAAGAAGGTTGTCTATTCAATACAAGAATATACAATCGAACCTCAACTGAGATGAACCATATCACTAGCAAATCACAAGCTCAGACATCTGAATTTTAAACCAATAACTATACAAACAGAAGCCTGTCCTCCACTGAGTTTATACAAACTACTGTACAAGAAAGCATTTTTCATCACAAAGGGCATAACCATATAATCGAACAGCCCAAATGGGGTGATAAATGCCGACTGTTCACGGGCCTCAGGTGACAATGAGATCTGCCAGTACTGAGATCCATAATGGTGACATAGCGTGGCTGGGTGAGATGATACAACAGTTCATCCATCCTTGCCAATGGGATAGGCTTCAAACACTGTGGAATAATTTAATCTACTGTAATCCACACAGAACCTGTACAGTCCATGAACTGCAGGACCTTTGTATCACACCCAGCCGCAGTATCTCATCCACCTCTCGCATCACAGCACTTAACACCTTAAATGAGGCCCTATATGCTAGCTGTCTAAGGTGGGTCTGATTGCCCGTGTCTACATGGTGTGTGACCAAGTATGTTTCCCTAACTTCCCAGTGAAATGTGCCTGGTAGGGGTGCAAGGTGTCAAAGTCGGAAAAAGAAGACAATACAAACTACACACAGATTGGCGCTTCTCGTGGTAGTGTAAGGATGCAATTGATGTGTATGGATGCACCATGCTTCTTTACCGTACATCATGCATAGAGTCACATGGCATGCGTGTTGCAGCGTGGTGGGTATATATACAGTAAAAGGTGCAATCACTGAGAAACACCATAAAGATGCACGCAAACACATATTCATACAACACATAAATTACACATAGAAAAAACATGTCCAACACCAGACTTGTATTATAATGTATTTATATAATAGAGTGAAAAACCAGATATATATGTATTATTGGGATGGAACAAGTTAATTATATCATGCTTAGTGTCAAAATGATCAGGAGAATGTGTGGATTAATTTGATAGTTATGGGTAAATTGTAGCACATTGCAACGATTAGTTATGACCAAATGTATGAATATAAAGTCACATTCTACGAGAACAAAGGACCTTCCTGAGAAAGCATGTGTGCATAAAACCAGTGGTTAACCCCTATAACTGCATCTTGAAACTGGACATTGCTTGCATATGAACTGACCAATAACACACAATGAATGAGAGACCTTCCTTCCCTGGACCAATAGCAGAAGACCCAGCCCCAGACATGTACCTTCTCCAATACACAGTATATAAGTATTTTCCCTCACCCAGGCAGTTCAGTTGGTGCTGATTCTAAGATGGAGATGACTGTCCACTGAGCAAAGGGTGAAGTATGCTGGCTGTAACTGATTCTTATGTAACTGTAACACTAACCCTATCTTATACTTATGTTATACTGAATGATAAACTATACATATGTTATTTTGTATGCATAACTTTTAATATCAAATACATATATCTATCTCTGAGCGTTGGACCTCAGTATACCATGTGTTTGAGTACTTGCTTTCTCTTAAGGGACATAGTGCTGCGATGTTCAGTGCACTTTTATCATATATGGTAATAAGATGCACCATGCGTCTGTAGTATATATTAACGCTGCCATTTAAATGTTTATTTGAAATAATGGAAATTCACAGTTGGGGCTACATCAGGGATATTACGTACTTAATGATGTGCAGTACAGACGCACTGTGTTCTACCAGCTAAGGATGGACGCATCTAATGCCGATGAACCACATCCGCTTTTGGCGCTATCAGTAATGCACTGATACGAATTAAGGGACAATAGATTTCTTTGTTGCCTGTGAGTGTGAACAAAACGCACAATATTAGAATTGTTACATCGTACTCTTTATTATTGCTAACAAGGTTCAATCAGTCATATTGTGTTTGATTCAGATTGATTGTTTATCTGTTAAGTAAATTTAAAGAGCGTTTAAAAGTTGGTGCATGCGTCTAATTTGCATAGTACGGATATAGCTTGGTTAGCATGCTGCGTCTTATTCGCATAGTGCTAACGACAGGCCTGAAGTAACAAAGCTTCGTTCGCACTGAAAAAGCAGCATGTGGAAACTTTGTTACCAAGCAGTGAGATTTGTCCATCAGGTCGACTTTCGGTGCCTGTATAATTTGGGATTTACTAGTGACAAAAGACAGTGTTCGTGTATTCTGGCCATATGGCATGGACTCCATTTCGTGTGCAAGGACATGGCTTGGAAGGGGGAGGAGCAGTGGCCATTTTAGGTTTAATGTAGTAACAGCTGCACAATCTGCATTGGTCTTAAGACCCACATAACTTAAAGTCACTCCCCGCCCACCTAGCTAACAGCTGACTTTCAGCTGTTCCTGAAAGCCATTGTTAAACAATCTGTAGCCTTTGTCACAAAGTAAACAATATATATGTACAAATCCATCAGCATTTAAAAGCTACCAATGAATTTAACTAACCCAAGCCATAGTCAATTAGAAATAGTGTTTCAATTAGACCTAGTGAGATTAATAGTGAGATTAATACTTGGAAGATACTGAGTGTGTAAAATGAGACACTCTGCTTGTTACAAGACCTAGACTATTGAAATGTTAATGAACTTGTTCAACTACTCTGGAACCAGAGTACAGTAAGCATGTGGACATCTGTTGAGATGCAAATTAGGCTGCTGTGGGAACTACAATCAGTATACATGTATAAAAATATATGCTGTGGGAGGGTTTCATAGAGTGTAATAAATAAACGTGTGTGTGTGTATATATATATATATATATATATATATATAATATGTATATTTATATCATTGTAGGTTCTACAAGATAGCTATCCAATCTGAATCATAGCATTTAAATTATAGTCAATAGCCATATTGAATTGAAGTGTAATACCTCTAGGGGATGTTATCAATTACTGAGAAATTATTCCCTTTTCTGTACAGAAAATATTGTGAATTCATGTGGGTTGAAAGTAAGTGTGAGTGGATTGAACCCCGGAATTCGGGGTCCCGTATATTGACACTCAGCCAGGTGAAGCTGCGGTGGCGTGGTGGCTCGCAACCACACATTAATATAGACAGGTGTGGAGTTAGCCCATTTATAAAACAATCCAGGTGACGGAGACATAGCCTACTGTAAAAAGTAAAATTGTCTTCATAATCGTAAGGCACACAAATAACAAGTATTTGTGAGTCGTGCGATTTGACCGCACCTCTGCTAATGTGATACGCGTCGCAACGTGGTGCGGTTTTTGCATAATTTTGCGCAAATCGCGTCATCATATGCGCTGTGTTAGTATACGCAGAGGTGATTGAGTAAAGATTTAAGAACATCACTGTTCTCCCAGGAAGATTCTTGGTGGACATTCACTGGATGGGATGATCGATAGCATGTTTCTCATCCGGAATTCCAGTGGATAGAAACCCAAAAGTAGCAGGCCTGTAACCTCCACTGGAAAGGCGTGGTATTACTTTGTTAATACATTTCGTTCTCCCAGTGCCTGAGTGGTCTGATAGGGTCCTCTCTGATATAAGCGTGTCCTCAGTCGGTGGGGCATTGTATACTCGGTTGAGAAGGAGTTGGTGAAAGAACTCAGAGGACTTTCACTGTTTGCTCGTATTGTCCATTTGGGGATTGTGTTAAAAGGCCCACGATGGGAGCCAAGTGCACAAGCTAGAAACGTTCGGCAGCTAGGGTTCAGGCTGAAGTACAGGGGCCATAAGGGTCCGCTGGTTATGTGTAGGAAGTTAGTTCCGGTGGAAGTCTGCTAGATGGGGTGATCGATAAGTTGTTTCTCACCTGGAATTCTAGTGGAACAAAACCCAAGTACAAGGAGGCTGTTTGCAATGATTGGGTAAAAAAAATGATGATGAATGAAGAAATATCATTTCCAGTGATTGGTGGTTTTGATCCTGAGGTATTGCAGGTAGTATGAAAACAAATATGTTTGGCCAAAGTCATATAAGATAAGAACGAAAGCATAATAACGGTTTGAACTCATAGCAACAGTAAGAAAACAAAAAGGAAAAGCAAGTACATCACCAGCGCCATATGTGGATGTGGAAACAGTTACAGCCAGTATACAAACTATAGAAAATAAAAATATGAAAAATATGAATGTCACCTATAATATGTACTAATGAATGTCAAAAGTTTTATTCAGGAGGAGATGGTGACCTGACTCTGATTTCAGCCATTTCTCATGCACTCAGAGGAGTAATATCCAACCGGTAAAAGAGGAGCTGTAGCCTGCAGGGGAAGTGGCTGAGACCAGTGGAACTGGTAAGTATGGTGCCATTCAAGTACATATATAGTAAGATCCAAAAATAAAATAAAAATCAGGAAAGTAGTAACACAAATGGAGAATATCCTGTCCGCACATTAGTATTTCCCAGTAGGAAAGCGATCAGAGAAGGGGTTACTCCCAGGGTACTTCTTTTTACTATCACATAAGAAGTATTCATTTCTGGGAAACAGATCATTGAGATGAGGGCAGCTAGGAATGCCCTAGTCTAGAAGTGTTCGGTAAATGTTTGTTGAACCATGTACAGACCCTTAATACGGGATGAGAAGGATTAAATGAAGACTTTGCATGACCTAGAAGCTTTTTTGTAGTACGAGAAAATTCTCTGTTAGGAAAAGATCACTGGTAAACACTAATTCAGCAAATGGGAGTAACGAGAGAAGTGCAACATTGCTCTTTGACAAAACCTGCAGAAGTTTTGATTGGGCCTCTATGATGCTAAACCCTTTCCTTTTCTACTGGTAGCAGTGGCCCCTGACTAACTTAATCGAGAGAGATTTTGTTGTGTAAATTGAAATGTGAAATACATATATTGTACTCCCGCTCAGGAAGTACAAGGTATGTTAGATACTCCTCAAAGACTAATGTTGCATTCCACTGTTCTAGATTCATGTCCATCACAAGTAGAGGTAATTATCTCACAGATAACGGGTTCCCTATGAACTTAGGATGGACAGGACACTGGATTGATGGCTGAGGTAGTCCCAGTAGTGATACAGCAAGCACAAGCTTTAAGGGGGTAGACCAAGTAGTTAATAAATTCCCCGTAGTGACCAATCCAGCTGTCATTTTAATAAAATCCTCTCCACCTCTACAAACTTTACTGTCACCAACCTCTATTCTGTTTTCTTCACTGTTTCTTCTTCATCTTTGCATTCACAAAGGGGGTACAATACATGGATCCGACTCTCCCAAGATTCCCTTGACAGCCTGAGTATTTTCTCCCAGGCCTTGCATAGCTGCTTACTATCCTTTCAGCCCGATAGGAGATCGGTATTGATATGAGTTTATTACTGTGCTCTGATACATTTGTGTCTTCACTGGCGGATACTAAAAAAACTTTTGTTTCATCTCTTCCAGATAGGACACAAGGTCTCAAAGGATAAACTGCAGTTGTGTAGGACAAGGGTCAAATACTTAGGACGTAGGATTGGTACATTATTTGACAGTTCATGCACCACGTGCCTTATCAGTCTTTCAAAATTCTGCCCGAACCCGGTATGTCTCATCAGCACGAGGGAGCTCTCACTGATGACACCAGTATATTACTGCATGTGCCTTGTAATGCACAAAGGGTGGAGGATGAGAATACTGGTGACGGAAAATGTTGTAATGGACCCTGATATGCATGATTGTATGGAATATCTGAATCAGACTTTTTCAGACATAAGTGACAGCCCGTTAGTGAACGGAGACCTAAGTGACAGCCCATTAGTGAATGCAGACCTGATTTTTTTTCTACACTGACGGTAGTTACCACAGACAGACAGACTTATGCACAGGATATGAGTAGTATAGTGTACCACTTTCTATCAAACTTATTTTTGACAGGTGCCACGCCCACTCTCCGCCTACTCTCCGCCCAGACCCAGCCTCCATCACCGCCCATAACAAACTCCGACACTCCCACTTTTCATCTCTTTCTGCTGCTGTTTTATATGAAATAAGCTTACAAAATCTGTTATAAGCACTTTTTATTCACTGTGTATTATTACTGATGATGCAACGATGTATATTATTTCAAAATGATTTATAAAATAAACGTGCGAGCTAGGAATGTTGTTTATTGTATTCTAGCGTGATATCTATAAAAGTGTATACTGCTATGTCTGCGAACAAAATATCCGGTGTGTTACAACAGTCTGCTAACCGAAAAAAATCATATGAAGAATGCGTATTACACTGTATTAAAACTGGGAAGTTATAGCGGCATTGTTAAGTTTTATGCATCGAATAAAGACGTGTTTAAAAGGCACGATATTAAAGAATGGCTGCAAAAACAAGATACTTATATATTACATAAGCCGGTCAGGAAAAACTATAAAAGGAATATGATCTGCGTATCGGGTATAAATCAACAATGGCAATGCGACTTGGTTTCGCTCATAGATCTTGCGAAGTACAATGACGGATTTAAGTACATACTAACCATCATCGATATTTTCAGTAAGAGGTCGTGGGCTGAAAGCCTAATGACTAAGAATGCTACATCCATCGCTAATGCTTTTGAAAAAATATTTCAGCAGGGTTACGTACCAAAGAATCTACAAACCGACTGCGGTGAAGAGTTTCTAAACAAAACCTTAAAAAAAGTGTTAGAAAAATACGATATACACCATTTTACGACTAATAACGACGTAAAGGCGGCTGTCATAGAACGCTTTAATAGAAGTTTAAAAACACGTATGTGGCGCTATTTCACAGTGCATAATACTTACAGATATATAGATGTTTTACAGGTCTTTATATGCAGCTACAATAACACGTACCACAGAACGATTAAGTGCGCACCGTTTGAAGTGAAGCCCTCTAACGCTTTGAGGATTTTCAAGACTGTGTACGGCGATTACTTTAAATACGGTAAACAAGTGCCACGTTTTAACATCGGTGAGCAAGTGTGCATATCCAAATATAAGGATATATTTCAGAAAGGGTATGAACAGAATTTTTCTGAGGAAATATTTGTCATACAGGATGTGAACACTAAAGGTGTTAAGCCACTTTATAAGTTGACGGATCTCTACGGCGAAACCATTACAGGCAGTTTTTACTCCGAAGAACTTCAATGCATACCCAAAAACCATAATAGAATTTACAAAGTGGAAAAGATTTTAAAAAATAAGACGGTTAAAGGTCGAAAATACGTGTTAGTCAAGTGGCGCGGATACCCTGCAAAATTTAACAGTTGGGTAGCGGCAGCGGAGTTAAAAGATATATAAAGCGCATTACCATCTAAACAAGACGAGCTATGGATGACAAATCGTTTTACATAACTTTGCCCAGCAATGCTTCGGCCTATACTTTCCCGCAGAATAAGATATCTAACTATACAACAAAGCTTGCAAAGTCGATACACTTAAGCGGTGAGTGGGAAGTCGCTCTTACAGAGATACAATATCCGCACACATGGAATACTTTGGATATATAAGATTGTAGGTTACAAATAACACAGGACGTTATGCTAACCAATTCAGTTGTGGAATTCACAACAGTGTGCGTTAAAAACGGATTTTATAAAACAATCGACGCACTGCTGGATGTAATCAACGTGGAAATTGACCATCATAAACTGGATGGCGGTTTAAGGCTAGTGTACGATCCACTTGAACGTGTTGTAACATGCGACAGTAAGCGGTTGTATCATCTTTCAGCGGGTGATAAACTGATGAGTATACTTGGTTTACAGCCTAAAACTAAGATTTCTAAGCCGTGCGCAGACATCAAGGGAGGCCAATATACGCTGTACGTGTATACTGACATTATCGAACATCAGAGGGTCGGTGATAGCTACGTCCCTCTACTATGTACAGTTGAAATTAAGGGATATAACAACGAAGTGATCACAATACGATATGAGAAGCCCGATTACGTACCTTTGTGCAAAGCACATTTTGACACAGTCGCCATAGAGATAAAGGACGACCAGAACAAGAACATATCATTTAAGTTTGGTAAAGTGATCGTGAAACTACACTTCAGACGTCGCAAAAACGATATTTATTAACTAAACAGAATGGTCGCTGTTAAAAATTATGGTGATCCGGAACTCTACGCACAATATTATAATACGCAAGCTGGTAATGGATTACCCGATTTCACGGCAGTGCGTACATGTACGGCTGCGGTTTAGGCGGTATTTTTCAAAGTCTTTTCAGAAAAGCTGTTCCTCTTTTCCGGAGAGGTTTAGAGTTAGCTAAACCGCATATGAAGACAGCCGCACGTGATATTGCGAAAGACGTTATCGGACAAGCCACATCCGTGTTTTTAAACTTCTATTAACGCGTTCTATGACAGCCGCCTTTACGTCGTTATTAGTCGTAAAATGGTGTATATCGTATTTTTCTAACACTTTTTTTAAGGTTTTGTTTAGAAAGTCTTCACCGCAGTCGGTTTGTAGATTCTTTGGTACGTAACCCTGCTGAAATATTTTTTCAAAAGCATTAGCGACGGATGTAGCATTCTTAGTCATTCTTAGTCATTAGGCTTTCAGCCCATGACCTCTTACTGAAAATATCGATGATGGTTAGTATGTACTTAAATCCGTCATTGTACTTCGCAAGATCTATGAGCGAAACCAAGTCGCATTGCCATTGTTGATTTATACCCGATACACAGATCATATTCCTTTTATAGTTTTTCCTGACCGGCTTATGTAATATATAAGTATCTTGTTTTTGCAGCCATTCTTTAATATCGCGCCTTTTAAACACGTCTTTATTCGATGCATAAAACTTATCAATGCCGCTATAACTTCCAGGTTTTAATACAGTGTAATACGCATTCTTCATATGATTTTTTCGGTTAGCAGACTGTTGTAACACACCGGATATTTTGTTCGCAGACATAGCAGTATACACTTTTATAGATATCACGCTAGAATACAATAAACAACATTCCTAGCTCGCACGTTTATTTTATAAATCATTTTGAAATAATATACATCGTTGCATCATCAGTAATAATACACAGTGTATAAAAAGCGCTTATAACAGATTTTGTAAGCTTATTTCATATAAAACAGCAGCAGAAAGAGATGAAAAGTGGGAGTGTCGGGGTTTGTTATGGGCGGTGATGGGGGCGGGGTCTGGGCGGAGAGTAGGTGGAGAGTGGGCGTGGCACCTGTCAAAAATGAGTTTGATAGAAAGTGGTTCACTATACTGCTGATATGCTGTTGTAGATGACTACGGTATTATAGAAGCTGAAGCCTTAGGGCAGACCGCATACAGCACTGGTCGCAGAGCTTGTCTCACTGACCAGGGCATGCGAGTTGCTATAAGATACGTCAGCCAATATATATACCAACTCTAGAGACGTTTTTGGAGTGATGCTCATGGTACTCTACATTGCAAACACACAACAATTAAATTAAGATGCAAATTTGTGTTCCCTACAGGAAAAGGAGGTCTGGAAGGCAAAGGGGTATGGTCAGGAGTCCTCAGGACTCTGGAGAGATGGACAAGGTAAGCCAGTAATCCCCAAGGTGTATCTCCCAAGCCTAGCTGAGGCGGCACATGGTCTGAGTCACCTAGGGTAAGGAAGGTATGTGCAAATTGGTAAGAGCTTACTGGCGTGTACCAGGGTTCTCTTCTCAGGCAAACAGGAAAGCAATGTCCTGTCTTACTTGCATGAGGCAGAACATTTGGTAAAGTAATACCAACAGAGCCATCCCATACTCCTCCTGCAGACGGACCTTTTCAGGTAATACAAATCAACTTTGTACAGTTAACACCCTGTAAGAATTTGAACTATGCATTGATGTGCACTGATGTTTTCTCAAACTAGGTAGAGGCATTCCCTGCTGCTGCAAATACTGCTGTGTTTACCGCAATGAAAATTGTGCAGGAATTTGTGTGCAGATATGGTGTCCCTAGGATTAGAAGCAAAGTGAATGCTGAAACTGGACTATTGTGGTCATAGACACTGCCACTAGTATTATGTAGCATCGGAACCACTCCCAGATCCCCACTTAACGAATCACCCTCTTTGAATTTTTTTACATTTTTTTTGGAAGACAACCTCATGTCATGATCGATCCACATCATGATCTGAAATACACCAATGAGCTGACAGTACAGTACCTTATCAAGATGAGCCAGCATTTGAGAACTTAGCAAAATAACTTCAAACTGTTGATTCCTGGTATGCCAACTACTAACTGTCTTGGTTGTGAACCAAGAGACTGTGTGATTATTCTTACGCTCAGGTTGCCTAATAGACAGGTGGGAAGGACCGTACCAAATTTTGTTGACAGCACGATTCCAGTGAAAGTAGCCGAGAGAGAGACTTGGGTCCACGATTTCCATTGCAAGAAAGTCGTTAGTCTGGAAGGAACTCGTAAAGGGAGTGAAATCTCAGAAATATCACTCGAGAATCTGTTCCGTGAAGACTGGGAGACGGCACTGTTGAACACTACCTGGGCGTACTAAAGGATTACAAAAGACCAGTCGTTGTAATGGATTTGCTATAAGCAAGAGTTGTTTTGTTCTCTTTCTTTTTTTTCCGTTGAAACACATTTTTTTCAGGACATTCTATTTTTGTGAGGTTTCCTGAGGAGTCGAGCGTGGGACTGGAACTGGTTCTGGAGAAAGCAGTGATGTCTTTATAGGATCCCAGGATCAGCCTATCACTTTGTTTAAAGCCAGAGTATGTTATCTAGGAAGGATACTACCTGAAATAATAACCCTTGTTCAATGATGAAACAGATTTAATATACGATCCAGAAATTTAAACAATGTTCAGGGAGTGATGGGAATATATATCATGAAAATTTTATATGTCTCTTTCACGACTTGTTTGTGTTTTCTCCCTCTACCCTCCAAAACCTCTATCAAATCCGAACATCAGTGTACAAAGACGTAGGTACATGTATGTATGCAACGATCATTCAGATCAGACATCACAGGCTATATTTATTTATTTATTTTATGTATTAACAGTTTCTTATATAGCGCAGCATATTCCGTTGCGCTTAAAGCACTGTGCTTAAAGGCTATAGCACTGTCCCAGCATACTCTATATAGGTTGAATGATGTCCCACATCCAACCAGTGGTCTCATGACCGCAGAGTGCATATAGAGGATGTCCCATCCTCTTCCCTGTCTTCCCCAACTATAGTCAATGTCTGATTTGAGAAATGAATACATACTTGTGTCTAGGTCACCAATTATTGCTTGAAATATTTTCATTATGTTTAGTGTGACAGTTATGTGATAGTTTTTGGTTACTATCAAAGGGTGGACTGTTGAAGTTGGAAAAAGACAATACAAACTACACACAGATTGGCACTTCTCAGTGGTAGTGTAAGGATGCAATTGATGTGTATGGATGCACCATGCTTCTTTACCGTACATCATGCATAGATTCGCACGGCGTGCGTGTTGCAGCGTGGTGGGTGTATATACGGTAAAAGGCGCAAACACTGATAAATGCCATAAAGATGCACACAAACACATATTTATACAACACATAAATTACACATAGAAAAAACATGTCCAACACCAGACTTGTGTTATAATGTATTTATATAATAGAGTGTAAAACCAGATATATATGTATTATTGGGATGGAACAAGTTAATTATATCATGCTTAGTGTCAAAATGATCAGGAGAATGTGTGGATTAATTTGATAGCTATGGGTAAATTGTAGCACATTGCAACGATTAGTTATGACCAAATGTATGTATATAAAGTCACATTTTACAAGAACAAAGGACCTTGCTGAGAAAGCATGTGTGCATAAAACCAGTGGTTAACCCCTATAACTGCATCTTGAAACTGGACATTGCTTGCATATGATCTGACCAATAGCACACAATGAATGAGAGACCTCCCTCCCCTGGACCAATAGCAGAAGACCTTGCCACAGACATGTACCTTCTCTAATACACAGTGTATAAGTATTTTCCATCACCCAGGCAGTTCAGTTGGTGCTGATTCTAAGATGGAGATGACTGTCCTCTGAGCAAAGGGTGAAGTAACCCTATCTTATTTTTATATATGTTATACTGAATGATATACTGTACATGTTATTTTGTATGCATAACTTTTAATATCAAATACATATATCTATCTCTGAGCATTGGACCTCAGTATACCATGTGTGTGAGTACTTGCTTTCTCTTAAGGGACATAGTGCTGCGACGTTCAGCGCACTTTTATCGTATATGGTAATAAGATGCACCTTGCGTCCATAGTATATATTAACACTGGCAATTAAATGTTTATTTTAAATAATGGAAATTTACAAGGAAATGTCCCCTCTGTACATCAGTTAATGCCTTACCAAAGTGGGCATTGAAGTAGACAGCAGATATACCCTTTAGAAAACAGCACAGCTATATTGCCCCCTTAGTCCTATGTATTATTATTATTATTGTTGTTATTTTTTTTAACTTGGATAATTAAATACCACATATTTACTAGCACTGTCTTTTTGCATACATTATTATGGCTTCAGATGAATACACCTTTATTTGACAATTACCAGTGAATCTGTATTCTATTATTGGACCATAGCACAGAGTCTTTATTTGGTTCTTTTTTAAGTCATAATTATTTTACATTTCAATACTGCTTTTATATTCAAACCTGTGGCATTGCGATGGGGAAAATGTTTGCCCCAAGTTTTGCCAATCTGATGATGGGGAGCAGGGAAGAGCAGACGATATATGCTAAAAACCCTTTTCTGAAACATCTTGTACTGTACAAAAGGTAAATATGCCTCTCTGCCATTTCATCTTGGATGTCATCTTGTCACCTCAAACTTATTATTTCCAAAACAGAGTTAATTATATTTCCACCGGTTAATAGCAGTTACCAACCTGATATTCCTATCACTGTTGAGAACTCTACAATCAGCCCTACACCACAAGCTCGCTGCCTAGGTGTCATACTTGACTCAGAACTGTCCTTTGCTCCCCACATTCAATCTGTCTCAAAATCATGTTACATGCATCTAAGAAACATAACCAAAATACGATTATACCTTACACAAGGCACTGCTAAAACTCTAACCCATGCTCTCATTATCTCCTGTATTGATTATTGCAATAGTCTTCTTACTGGTCTTACTAAGAAGAAACTCTCACCAATACAATCCATTCTGAATGCAGCTGGGAGGCTAATATTCCTCACTAGTGTTATGATTCCAGCACTCTGATCTGAGGAGATCTTATTGCGAGGACCGGAGCACTGGAACGTAATGCTGGGGAAGGGAGCGGGAATGGAAAATAGCCCCTGGCGCCCTAACTCCATTGTCTCGCCCGTGCTGTCAGAAATCACCTGCGAGACTATGGTTGCTTGAGCCCATGGCAGCCGCGTTTGAAGGGCAGATTATGTCTGCCCAACTCCGATGCCCCCTCAGGTCTTAATGGGAGACAAAGGGAAATCCGAGACAGGGTGATAACAAGGGGCCCTCTGACTAAACAACCAGGCCAGGGGCTACAAGAAACTAAAAACTAGAATATGTGCGGAAAAACCGCCAGGGAAAAGAACAACCAAAATATCCACTTGTCCACTCTCCTACCCGGCACCGCCGAGTTCCGGAGAGGACTTGTGGAAGCGGAACCCTCCGCAAATGCTCCGAAACAGAATATAAAGATAAAGCAGCTGAGCCGCAACATACGGCAGAGCCGTAACTCACGAACACCACACGATATTCTCTGGTGATCGTTGAGGACAACAGGGGACCAAACGACTTCTTAGGATGAGATGACAACTCCAAGATACAAAACTTCTGAGGACAGGAATGACCGGATACAGCAGGACAGGAACAGACGTTCAGCAAACCAAGGTAGCATGCAGAAAGCTATTACCGGCGTCTGTGTACAGCACTGAGCAGGTATTTAGCAGGGAGTCCTCCAATCAGATGCTTGGAGCCTGATTAACAAGATGCCGTGCAGCTGGCTTGCTGCACGAGCAGAAGACAAATGTGAAAGTTTAAACTGATTAGATTGACCCTGCAACGGGGAGCGCGGTCCGCCCGTGGCGTCCCCGTTGCTAGGGTCCAGGCGGCTCAGTGTTACTAGGGAGCCGGCGGCTAAGCGCGCACGGCGTCCCAGCATTGCTAGGGACCCGGCGGCTCGT
This sequence comes from Pseudophryne corroboree, assembly GCF_028390025.1. NCBI lineage: Eukaryota > Metazoa > Chordata > Amphibia > Anura > Myobatrachidae > Pseudophryne > Pseudophryne corroboree. Next base: position 141,672,349 of record NC_086453.1, read on the forward strand.
ACGCCTGGCGTCACTAGTTGCTAGGCGCCGGGCCGCAAGGACGTCGCGGACCACGGCGCCTAACAGTACCCCCCCCTTGAGGAGGGGTCAACGAACCCCTAGAGCCAGGTTTCTGAGGAAATTCTCGAAAAAATGCTTTCTTGAGTCTCGGGGCATGAAGATCCTTGTCCAGGACCCAAGACCTTTCATCCGGACCATAGCCTTTCCAGTGCACTAAAAAATAAAGCCGACCCCGGGACAATTTAGAGTCAAGAACTTTCTCTACCAAGAATTCCTATTGTCCCTGTACATCTACTGGGGATCTACCCTGAGAGATCCTCCGAGGAAATTTACTGGAAGAAACGTATTGTTTCAACAGGGAACAATGAAAAGTATTTCCAAACTTAAGGGATCTTGGTAAACGTAGCCGAAAGGCAACTAGGTTGACCTTCTTAATAATAAGAACCGGTCCAATAAATTTGGGTCCCAATCTAGCCGAGGATTGTCGAAGCCTGATGTTGCGAGTTGACAACCACACCTTATCTCCCACCTTAAAAGTGCAAGGACGTCGGAGCCTGTCAGAAAATTTCTTCTCTCGGAAGGCCGCTTTTCTGAGAGCAAGGTGCACTTTTTTCCAAATTGCTCTGAGATGGGAGGTCAAGGTTAGCGAGGAGACTGGAGAATGATGAAAAAAAGAATTGGCTCTGGGGTGAAAACCAAAAACTGAGAAGAATGGAGACTCATTAGTGGAGGAATGACAAGAATTATTGTAAGCAAATTCAGCCAAAGGGAGAAACTCGGACCAATCATTCTGGAGTTTGGCTGAATACAAGCGCAAATATTGTTTTAATGACTGGTTGACTCGTTCGGTTTGCCCGTTGGATTGTGGGTGGTAACCGGATGTTAACGACAGTTTCATCTTTAATGAGGCACAAAAACATTTCCAGAATTGTGCGATGAATTGTGGACCCCGATCAGAAACAATATCAGTGGGCAACCCATGAAGCCTGAACACATGGCGGAGGAACAAAACTGCCAACCCTTGAGCAGAGGCAATCGAGGAAGAGCAATAAAATGAGCCATTTTACTAAAACGGTCCACTACCACCCATATGACTCGGAATCCGGCTGAAAGGGGAAGGTCAACCACAAAATCCATGGAAATATGAGACCATGGCCTGAGAGGAACAGTTAACGGCATAAGTTGCCCGATAGGCAAGGAACGGGGAACCTTATGCTGTGCACAAACCTGACATGAATAAACAAATTCCTTAATGTCTTTAGAAAGACTAGGCCACCATACTGAGCGAGAGACTAACTCCAATGTCTTAGTGATTCCCGGATGCCCTGAAACTTTGTTGTCATGAAATTCAGTTAAAACAGTGGCTCTCAAAAATTCAGGGACGTAAAGATGACCAGCAGGAGTAAATCTAGGAGCTTGGTGTTGAAGCTGGTTTAACTGGGTAAATAAATCCTGTGTGAGGCCTGCCCGGATGACCGAAGATGGAAGTATGGGGGTAACAACAGGATTGCTATTGTGAACCGGAAGAAAGCTACGTGACAGGGCATCAGCTTTAGTATTCTTGGAACCAGGCCTGAAAGTGATTATAAATTTGAAACGAGTAAAAAATAATGCCCAACGTGCCTGCCGGGCATTAAGCCGTTTAGCTGATTCAATGTATTGCAGGTTCTTATGGTCAGTCAAAACCGAAATAGTATGTTTTGCTCCCTCCAGCCAATGCCTCCACTCCTCGAAAGCCCACTTTACCGCCAGTAACTCCCGATTACCAACGTCATAGTTGGATTCAGCGGAGGAGAATTTCCTGGACATAAAGGCACAAGGATGTAACTCCAGAGACTCCAGATCCTTTTGAGAAAGGACAGCCCCCACTCCAACCTCTGAGGCATCAACCTCCACAACAAAGGGCAACTCCGGATTAGGATGTTTGAGAACTGGAGCCGAGACAAAGGCTTGTTTCAAGGCCCGGAAGGACAATTCAGCTTCATGCGACCAGTTGGTAGGATCCGCTCCTTTCTTTGTCAGAGCTACTATAGGAGCAACCAGGTCAGAAAAAGAATGAATGAACCTCCTATAATAATTTGCAAACCCTAAAAAGCGCTGAATTGCTTTTAAATTGGTGGGTTGCGCCCAATTAAGGATGGCCTGGAGCTTCTTTGGTTCCATGGAAAATCCCTGAGGGGAAATTATGTACCCTAAAAAAGATACTTCCGTGACGTGAAAATCACACTTCTCCAGCTTGGCATATAAATGAGTCTCACGTAACTTTTGAAGAACCAGACGAACCTGGGTAACATGTTGTTCCATTGATTCAAAATAAATCAAGATGTCGTCTAAATAAACGACCACGAATTTCCCTAGGAAGTCACGGAGCACATCGTTAATGAGGTCTTGAAAAACTGCTGGAGCATTAGACAGGCCGAACGGCATCACCAGGTATTCGTAGTGACCCGACTGAGTGCTGAAAGCCGTCTTCCACTCATCTCCAGATTTAATTCGGATGAGGTTGTAAGCTCCTCTAAGGTCAATTTTAGAAAAAATCACAGCAGAACGTAACTGATCAAAAAGTACAGAAATTAACGGCAAAGGATAGGTGTTTTTTACTGAGATCTTATTCAGGGCTCTAAAATCAATGCATGGTCTAAGCGAGCCATCCTTTTTCTCCACAAAGAAAAAAACCTGCACTTAAAGGAGATTTTGATGGTCTAATAAATCCTTTCTCTAAGCTCTCCTGAACATAATCATTCATGGCCGATGTTTCTGGCCCGGACAATGCATATAATCTCCCCTTTGGCAATGTGGCACCTGGAACTAGCTCAATAGCACAATCATAAGGCCGATGGGGAGGCAGAATGTCCGCATTGCCTTTGGAGAATACATCGGCAAACTCCTGGTATTCCACAGGAATGAGCTCTGGAATGATAGCTGCCACTCTGACTGGATACGAAATACATTCCTTAGCACAAAATGTACCCCATTGGGAAATCTCCCCGGACCGCCAATCAATGGTGGGATTATGAAAGGGCAGCCAAGGGTGACCCAGAACAACTGGAACTGCTGGGCAATGTGTTAGGAAGAATTCAATATTTTCAGAAATAAGTAAGGCTCCTACTGTAAGTACTACGGGAGGTGCACGGTGAGTAATAACCCCATTGGAAAGCGGACTCCCATCTAAGCCGTGCATGGTGATACACCTATCCAATGGTAACTGTGGAATGCCTAAGGCCTTAGCCCAAGTTAAATCCATAAAGTTTCCTGCAGCTCCACTGTCAACAAAAGCCGACACCAAAGAACTGAGGCTGCCAAAGGAAACCTTAACTGGAACTAAAAGAGAGTTATTCGAGGAGATAAGCTGCAGACCTAAGTGAACCCCCTCACAATTCACCTGGTCAAGGTGTTTCCCGACTTGTTCGGACAATTACGAGCAAAATGTCCCTTACCACCACAGTACAAACAAAGACCAGAATTTTGCCTTCTGGTTTTTTCCTCAGGAGACAGCCAGGAGAGACCCATCTGCATGGGCTCTTCAATGTCCTCAGGAATGGAATAAACACAAGAACTAGACCTTACAGTTGTTCCTCTTTCAGCCCTCCGCTCTCTGAGACGACGATCAATCTTAATAGAAAGCTCCATGAGTTTATCGAGAGTCTCAGGAGCGGGGTACTGGAGGAGACTATCTTTAATAAACTCTGATAAACCGAGGCGAAACTGACTGCGCAGGGCTGGGTCATTCCAGCCACAGTCGTTCGACCAACGGCGAAACTCGGTACAATAAACCTCTGCAGGATTTCTACCTTGTTTGAGAGCGCGCAGCTGACTTTCAGCGGACGCCTCTCTATTTGGGTCATCATACAAGAGCCCTAAAGACTTAAAGAAAGCGTCTACTGACAACAACGCAGGATCCTCTGCTCTTAAACCAAATGCCCAGGTCTGAGGATCCCCCTGGAGTAAAGAAATAATAATCCCTACCCGCTGAGATTCAGTACCAGAGGAAGTAGGTCTTAAACGAAAATAAAGTTTACAGGACTCTTTAAAATTAAAAAATTATTTTCTATCACCAGAAAAACGGTCAGGCAAATGCATCTTTGGTTCAGGGACTACCTTTGGGGAGGCTCGCAAAAGATCTTCCTGCGACCTCACCCGAAGAGAAAGATCCTGAACCATCTGAGTAAGTTCTTGAATCTGATTGACTAAGAGCTGGCCAGGATTTGGCCCTAAACCTGTCGGATTCATGAGGCCAAAAAACTTTAACAAAAACTGAATGAGAAAAAATTAAACCCTGTTTAATTTTAGTTTTTGGTATGGCCGGTAATAATGTTATGATTCCAGCACTCTGGTCTGAGGAGATCTTATTGCGAGGACCGGAGCACTGGAACGTAATGCTGGGGAAGGGAGCGGGAATGGAAAATAGCCCCTGGCGCCCTAACTCCGTTGTCTCGCCCGTGCTGTCAGAAATCCCCTGCGAGACTATGGTTGCTTGAGCCCATGGCAGCCGCGTTTGAAGGGCAGATTATGTCTGCCCAACTCCGATGCCCCCTCAGGTCTTAATGGGAGACAAAGGGAAATCCGAGACAGGGTGATAACAAGGGGCCCTCTGACTAAACAACCAGGCCAGGGGCTACAAGAAACTAAAAACTAGAATATGTGCGGAAAAACCGCCAGGGAAAAGGACAACCAAAATATCCACTTGTCCACTCTCCTACCCGGCACCGCCGAGTTCCGGAGAGGACTTGTGGAAGCGGAACCCTCCGCAAATGCTCCGAAACAGAATATAAAGATAAAGCAGCTGAGCCGCAACATACGGCAGAGCCGTAACTCACGAACACCACACGATATTCTCTGGTGATCGTTGAGGACAACAGGGGACCAAACGACTTCTTGGGATGAGATGACAACTCCAAGATACAAAACTTCTGAGGACAGGAATGACCGGATACAGCAGGACAGGAACAGACGTTCAGCAAACCAAGGTAGCATGCAGGAAGCTATTACCGGCGTCTGTGTGCAGCACTGAGCAGGTATTTAGCAGGGAGTCCTCCAATCAGAAGCTTGGAGCCTGATTAACAAGATGCCGTGCAGCTGGCTTGCTGCACGAGCAGAAGACAAATGTGAAAGTTTAAACTGATTAGATTGACCCTGCAACGGGGAGCGCGGTCCGCCCGTGGCGTCCCCGTTGCTAGGGTCCAGGCGGCTCAGTGTTACTAGGGAGCCGGCGGCTAAGCGCGCACGGCGTCCCAGCGTTGCTAGGGACCCGGAGGCTCGCACGCCTGGCGTCACTAGTTGCTAGGCGCCGGGCCGCAAGGACGTCGCGGACCACGGCGCCTAACAACTAGACGTTCATCGTCTGCAGACCAACTATGTCAGTCCCTCCACTGGCTACCTGTATTCTACCATATTCAATATAAAGTACTGTTACTTACACACAAGGCTATTAACCATACTACACCAACATACATCTCTTTGCTTATCTCAAAATATCTCCCAACCCGTACCCTTCGCTCTTCACAAGATCTACGTCTTTCATCCACAGTCATTACTTGCTCTCATGCACGATTACAGGGCTTTCTTAGGGTTGCACCCACTCTGTGGAATGTCCTACCGCATACAATAAGACTCTCCTCTAGTCTTCAAACCTTCCAGCGTTCCATGAAAACTCACCTATTCAGACAAGCTTATCAAATTCCAGAACCGCTCACATTAACTTCATAGCTTTCCTATCCAATTATATTCCCAAAGTACAGTCCACACATATCCCCCACATATTTTCTTTCTTCACTCTCCCTTCCACCTGACCCTGGTACATCACGGCTGTGATGTGATATCATGCAGCCCACCAAGAACCTTTGCAATCTGGGGGACAACTATGCAATAGATAGCACCTATCCTTGTGTATTTATGACTATTTCCCTATAGATTGTAAGCTTGCGAGCAGGGCCCTCCTACCTCTATAACTGTTTGTTTTTAACCCAGTTTTGTCTTCTAATTGTGTCCAGTTGTAAAGCACAATGGAATTTGCTGCGCTATATAACAAACTGTTAATAAATAAATAAATATACATCCTCATCATTTGGGATAGAAACTAATCCTCCTTTTTTTAATTCTACCAATATATTTAAATGAATACCTTCAATCTGAAGTTTATGCACAATATCAGCAAAGAACAAATTGAATATCTAGACTTGGTACTGATAGGCAAAGAAAATACCATCATGACCCGCAATTGAATTAAAAAAGTGGACACAATCAGCTACTTGTACTTTAAAAATTGCCATGCAAAATGAACATAGCTTACTTACTTTAGTGATGTAACAAACAGACAGACAGGTAGAAATTCCAAGAAAAAGTCCCTTGGATTATATGTCTCAAAAAAAATAAATTGCTATTTACAAATTAGAGATGATTTCCTAAAATCCGAAAATATCTGATCCGCAGCTTGGGTTTTTCCACCAGACTCGGATTAAAAGTCGAGGAAAAACGTTATCCTCCCAGCATCAGATTCTCGCAGGTTTTGGAGTCTATATAAGTACATTTCACTCTGTTCCCAGGCCCGCTTCTGTATGCTGTGCTGTGCTCTGCTGGTTCAAGTGGCTGTGCTGTGTCCAGACTCCATACAAGTGGCTGTGCTGTGCTCATACAAGTGGCTGTGCTGTGTCCAGACTCCAGAAAAGTGGCTGTGCTATGTCCATATAAGTGGCTGTGCTGTGTCCACACTTCATACAAGTGGGTGTTCTGTGTCCATACAAGTAGCTATGGTGTGTCCTTCTAAAGAGGTTGTGCTGTGTCCATTTAGAAGTGGCTGTGCTTTGTCCATTAAGTGACTGTGTCCAGTCCCCTGTCTGATTCTGTAACACAGTGGGGCTGCACTGACTCCGCAGGCCATACTCCATTCACTGCATTTACATATGAGCACTGGAGTTTGTATTTAGAGATGAGCGGGTTCGGTTCCTCGGAATCCGAACCCGCCCGAACTTCAGTTTTTTTTACACGGGGCCGAGCGACTTGGATCTTTCCGCCTTGCTCGGTTAACCCGAGCGCACCCGAACGTCATCATCCCGCTGTCGGATTCTCGCGAGGCTCGGATTCTATCGCGAGACTCGGATTCTATATAAGTAGCCGCGCGTCGCCGCCATTTTCACACGTGCATTGAGATTGATAGGGAGAGGACGTGGCTGGCGTCCTCTCCGTTTAGAGTGACTAGTACTAGAGAGAGACACAAATTTTGGGGAGCATATAGGAGGAGTACTACTTGCTGCTGATAGTGTGACCAGTGACCAGTGCCACCAGTTTAATTAATCCGTTCTCTGCCTGAAAAAAAACGATACACAGTGTGACACAGTCACACATACCATATCTGTGCTCAGCCCAGTGTGCTGCATCATATACTGTATATCATTATCTGACTGTGCTGAGTGCTCACTGCTCACACAGCTTAATTGTGGGGGAGACTGGGGAGCAGTTATAGCAGGAGTACATATTTTAAGTACAGTGCACACTTTTGCTGCCAGAGTGCCACTGCCAGTGTGACTGACCAGTGACCACTGACCACCAGCATTGTGATTGTCTGCTGACCACCAGTATATTGTGATTGTCTGCCTGAAAAAGTTAAACACTCGTCGTGTGGTGTTTTTATAAACGCATTCTGCAGACAGTGTCCAGCAGGTCCGTCATTACATAATATATACCTGTCCGGCTGCAGTACTAGTGTGATATATATATATATTTTAATTTTATCTCATTATCATCCAGTCTATATTAGCAGCAGACACAGTACGGTAGTCCACGGCTGTAGCTACCTCTGTGTCGGCAGTCGCTCGTCCATCCATAATTGTATACCACCTACCCGTGGTTTATTTTTTTTTTCTATCTTCTTGATACTAGTAGCTTACTTTAGGAGTCTGCAGTGCTGAGTCTGACAGACAGTGTCCAGCAGGTCCGTCATTACATAATATATACCTGTCCGGCTGCAGTACTAGTGTGATATATATATATATTTTAATTTTATCTCATTATCATCCAGTCTATATTAGCAGCAGACACAGTACGGTAGTCCACGGCTGTAGCTACCTCTGTGTCGGCAGTCGCTGGTCCATCCATAATTGTATACCACCTACCCGTGGTTTTTTTTTTTTCTATCTTCTTGATACTAGTAGCTTACTTTAGGAGTCTGCAGTGCTGAGTCTGACAGACAGTGTCCAGCAGGTCCGTCATTACATAATATATACCTGTCCGGCTGCAGTACTAGTGTGATATATATATATATTTTAATTTTATCTCATTATCATCCAGTCTATATTAGCAGCAGACACAGTACGGTAGTCCACGGCTGTAGCTACCTCTGTGTCAGCAGTCGCTCGTCCATCCATAATTGTATACCACCTACCCGTGATTTTTTTTTTTTTCTATCTTCTTGATACTAGTAGCTTACTTTAGGAGTCTGCAGTGCTGAGTCTGACAGACAGTGTCCAGCAGGTCCGTCATTACATAATATATACCTGTCCGGCTGCAGTACTAGTGTGATATATATATATATTTTAATTTTATCTCATTATCATTCAGTCTATATTAGCAGCAGACACAGTACGGTAGTCCACGGCTGTAGCTACCTCTGTGTCGGCAGTCGCTCGTCCATCCATAATTGTATACCACCTACCTGTGGTTTATTTTTTTTTCTATCTTCTTGATACTAGTAGCTTACTTTAGGAGTCTGCAGTGCTGAGTCTGACAGACAGTGTCCAGCAGGTCCGTCATTACATAATATATACCTGTCCGGCTGCAGTACTAGTGTGATATATATATATATTTTAATTTTATCTCATTATCATCCAGTCTATATTAGCAGCAGACACAGTACGGTAGTCCACGGCTGTAGCTACCTCTGTGTCGGCAGTCGCTCGTCCATCCATAATTGTATACCACCTACCCGTGGTTTTTTTTTTTTCTATCTTCTTGATACTAGTAGCTTACTTTAGGAGTCTGCAGTGCTGAGTCTGACAGACAGTGTCCAGCAGGTCCGTCATTACATAATATATACCTGTCCGGCTGCAGTACTAGTGTGATATATATATATATTTTAATTTTATCTCATTATCATCCAGTCTATATTAGCAGCAGACACAGTACAGTAGTCCACGGCTGTAGCTACCTCTGTGTCGGCAGTCGCTCGTCCATCCATAATTGTATACCACCTACCCGTGGTTTTTTTTTTTCTATCTTCTTGATACTAGTAGCTTACTTTAGGAGTCTGCAGTGCTGAGTCTGACAGACAGTGTCCAGCAGGTCCGTCATTACATAATATATACCTGTCCGGCTGCAGTACTAGTGTGATATATATATATATATTTTAATTTTATCTCATTATCATCCAGTCTATATTAGCAGCAGACACAGTACGGTAGTCCACGGCTGTAGCTACCTCTGTGTCGGCAGTCGCTCGTCCATCCATAAGTATACTAGTATCCATCCATCTCCATTGTTTACCTGAGGTGCCTTTTAGTTGTGCCTATTAAAATATGGAGAACAAAAATGTTGAGGTTCCAAAATTAGGGAAAGATCAAGATCGACTTCCACCTCGTGCTGAAGCTGCTGCCACTAGTCATGGCCGAGACGATGAAATGCCAGCAACTTCGTCTGCCAAGGCCGATGCCCAATGTCATAGTACAGAGCATGTAAAATCCAAAACACCAAATATCAGTAAAAAAAGGACTCAAAAATCTAAAATAAAATTGTCGGAGGAGAAGCGTAAACTTGCCAATATGCCATTTACCACACGGAGTGGCAAGGAACGGCTGAGGCCCTGGCCTATGTTCATGGCTAGTGGTTCAGCTTCACATGAGGATGGAAGCACTCAGCCTCTCGCTAGAAAAATGAAAAGACTCAAGCTGGCAAAAGCACCGCAAAGAACTGTGCGTTCTTCGAAATCCCAAATCCACAAGGAGAGTCCAATTGTGTCGGTTGCGATGCCTGACCTTCCCAACACTGGACGTGAAGAGCATGCGCCTTCCACCATTTGCATGCCCCCTGCAAGTGCTGGAAGGAGCACCCGCAGTCCAGTTCCTGATAGTCAGATTGAAGATGTCAGTGTTGAAGTACACCAGGATGAGGAGGATATGGGTGTTGCTGGCGCTGGGGAGGAAATTGACAAGGAGGATTCTGATGGTGAGGTGGTTTGTTTAAGTCAGGCACCCGGGGAGACACCTGTTGTCCGTGGGAGGAATATGGCCGTTGACATGCCTGGTGAAAATACCAAAAAAATCAGCTCTTCGGTGTGGAAGTATTTCAACAGAAATGCGGACAACATTTGTCAAGCCGTGTGTTGCCTTTGTCAAGCTGTAATAAGTAGGGGTAAGGACGTTAACCACCTCGGAACATCCTCCCTTATACGTCACCTGCAGCGCATTCATAATAAGTCAGTGACAAGTTCAAAAACTTTGGGCGACAGCGGAAGCAGTCCACTGACCAGTAAATCCCTTCCTCTTGTAACCAAGCTCACGCAAACCACCCCACCAACTCCCTCAGTGTCAATTTCCTCCTTCCCCAGGAATGCCAATAGTCCTGCAGGCCATGTCACTGGCAATTCTGACGAGTCCTCTCCTGCCTGGGATTCCTCCGATGCATCCTTGCGTGTAACGCCTACTGCTGCTGGCGCTGCTGTTGTTGCTGCTGGGAGTCGATGGTCATCCCAGAGGGGAAGTCGTAAGCCCACTTTTACTACTTCCACCAAGCAATTGACTGTCCAACAGTCCTTTGCGAGGAAGATGAAATATCACAGCAGTCATCCTGTTGCAAAGCGGATAACTGAGGCCTTGACAACTATGTTGGTGTTAGACGTGCGTCCGGTATCCGCCGTTAGTTCACAGGGAACTAGACAATTTCTTGAGGTAGTGTGCCCCCGTTACCAAATACCATCTAGGTTCCACTTCTCTAGGCAGGCGATACCGAGAATGTACACGGACGTCAAAAAAAGACTCACCAGTGTCCTAAAAAATGCAGCTGTACCCAATGTCCACTTAACCACGGACATGTGGACAAGTGGAGCAGGGCAGGGTCAGGACTATATGACTGTGACAGCCCACTGGGTAGATGTATGGACTCCCGCCGCAAGAACAGCAGCGGCGGCACCAGTAGCAGCATCTCGCAAACGCCAACTCTTTCCTAGGCAGGCTACGCTTTGTATCACCGGTTTCCAGAATATGCACACAGCTGAAAACCTCTTACAGCAACTGAGGAAGATCATCGCGGAATGGCTTACCCCAATTGGACTCTCCTGTGGATTTGTGGCATCGGACAACGCCAGCAATATTGTGTGTGCATTAAATATGGGCAAATTCCAGCACGTCCCATGTTTTGCACATACCTTGAATTTGGTGGTGCAGTATTTTTTAAAAAACAACAGGGGCGTGCAAGAGATGCTGTCGGTGGCCAGAAGAATTGCGGGACACTTTCGGCGTACAGGCACCACGTACAGAAGACTAGAGCACCACCAAAAACGCCTGAACCTGCCCTGCCATCATCTGAAGCAAGAAGTGGTAACGAGGTGGAATTCAACCCTATATATGCTTCAGAGGTTGGAGGAGCAGCAAAAGGCCATTCAAGCCTATACAATTGAGTACGGTATAGGAGGTGGAATGTACCTGTCTCAAGCGCAGTGGAGAATGATTTCAACGTTGTGCAAGGTTCTGCAACCTTTTGAACTTGCCACACGTGAAGTCAGTTCAGACACTGCCAGCCTGAGTCAGGTCATTCCCCTCATCAGGCTTTTGCAAAAGAAGCTGGAGGCATTGAAGGAGGAGCTAAAAGGGAGCGATTCCGCTTGGCATGTGGGACTTGTGGATGGAGCCCTTAATTCGCTTAACAAGGATTCACGGGTGGTCAATCTGTTGAAATCAGAGCACTACATTTTGGCCACCGTGCTCGATCCTAGATTTAAAACCTACCTTGGATCTCTCTTTCCGGCACACACAAGTCTGCTGGGGTTCAAAGACCTGCTGGTGACAAAATTGTCAAGTCAAGCGGAACGCGACCTGTCAACATCTCCTCCTTCACATTCTCCCGCAACTGGGGGTGCGAGGAAAAGGCTCAGAATTCCGAGCCCACCCGCTGGCGGTGATGCAGGGCAGTCTGGAGCGACTGCTGATACTGACATCTGGTCCGGACTGAAGGACCTGACAACGATTACGGACATGTCGTCTACTGTCACTGCATATGATTCTCTCCCCATTGAAAGAATGGTGGAGGATTATATGAGTGACCGCATCCAAGTAGGCACGTCAGACAGTCCGTACTTATACTGGCAGGAAAAAGAGGCAATTTGGAGGCCCTTGCACAAACTGGCTTTATTCTACCTAAGTTGCCCTCCCACAAGTGTGTACTCCGAAAGAGTGTTTAGTGCCGCCGCTCACCTTGTCAGCAATCGGCGTACGAGGTTACTTCCAGAAAATGTGGAGAAGATGATGTTCATTAAAATGAATTATAATCAATTCCTCCGTGGAGACATTGACCAGCAGCAATTGCCTCCACAAAGTACACAGGGAGCTGAGATGGTGGATTCCAGTGGGGACGAATTGATAATCTGTGAGGAGCGGGATGTACACGGTGATATATCGGAGGAAGATGATGAGGTGGACATCTTGCCTCTGTAGAGCCAGTTTGTGCAAGGAGAGATTAATTGCTTCTTTTTCGGTGGGGGTCCAAACCAACCCGTCATTTCAGTCACAGTCGTGTGGCAGACCCTGTCACTGAAATGATGGGTTGGTTAAAGTGTGCATGTCCTGTTTATACAACATAAGGGTGAGTGGGAGGGCCCAAGGACAATTCCATCTTGCACCTCTTTTTTCTTTCATTTTTCTTTGCGTCATGTGCTCTTTGGGGAGTGTTTTTTGGAAGGGCCATCCTGCGTGACACTGCAGTGCCACTCCTAGATGGGCCCGGTGTTTGTGTCGGCCACTAGGGTCGCTTAGCTTACTCACACAGCTACCTCATTGCGCCTCTTTTTTTCTTCTTTGCGTCATGTGCTGTTTGGGGAGTGTTTTTTGGAAGGGCCATCCTGCGTGACACTGCAGTGCCACTCCTAGATGGGCCAGGTGTTTGTGTCGGCCACTAGGGTCGCTTAGCTTACTCACACAGCTACCTCATTGCGCCTCTTTTTTTCTTCTTTGCGTCATGTGCTGTTTGGGGTGTGTTTTTTGGAAGGGCCATCCTGCGTGACACTGCAGTGCCACTCCTAGATGGGCCAGGTGTTTGTGTCGGCCACTAGGGTCGCTTAGCTTACTCACACAGCTACCTCATTGCGCCTCTTTTTTTCTTCTTTGCGTCATGTGCTGTTTGGGGAGTGTTTTTTGGAAGGGCCATCCTGCGTGACACTGCAGTGCCACTCCTAGATGGGCCAGGTGTTTGTGTCGGCCACTAGGGTCGCTTAGCTTAGTCATCCAGCGACCTCGGTGCAAATTTTAGGACTAAAAATAATATTGTGAGGTGTGAGGTGTTCAGAATAGACTGAAAATGAGTGGAAATTATGGTTTTTGAGGTTAATAATACTTTGGGATCAAAATGACCCCCAAATTCTATGATTTAAGCTGTTTTTTAGGGTTTTTTGAAAAAAACACCCGAATCCAAAACACACCCGAATCCGACAAAAAAAATTCGGTGAGGTTTTGCCAAAACGCGGTCGAACCCAAAACACGGCCGCGGAACCGAACCCAAAACCAAAACACAAAACCCGAACAATTTCAAGTGCACATCTCTATTTGTATTGTCAGTTGCGAAAAAAGTGAAAAAAAAGTGAAATAAATTGATTATTTTATGTCTGTTCAACCTGTGTGCGCTTATTATTCACATACATATATATATATAATTATAATAAACCCCTAATTGCCGCAGTTTGAATCAAGCTGTGTTGAAGTGAATGTCCACATTAGCTATTTGTGAGTCTGACATTTTTTACACTGTCCTCATAGAGAAGCTCTTTTGCCTTCTTCCACCATTTCTGCACCATCTGCACATGTGGAGAGCAGTACAAGTAAAGAGTATGCTTGTGTGGATGAGGGTTATATATGTATGCTACTAAGTTCTGAAACTGAGAATTATGATGATATTGTTTGTGTAAGTCTGCCACCAGTGGCTACAGTTCTTGCCCATGATAAAAAGAAAGCCATTGTGATGCCTGGGCATAAAACCAAAAAAGCCACCTCTTGGGTGTGGAATTATTTTTACCAAAATCCTGACAATGTTTGTGAAGGCATCTGCTCCATTTATGAGGCCAAAGTTGGTAGAGGTAGGGACATTGTCCATCTACAGTAACTTACTACAAATTTTATGTCATATGCAGCGAGTTCATTACATTTATTTTGCAAGATTATAATGTAATTACCACCCTCATCATCAACCTCCTCATTAGTGATTGGAGGTAGTCCTTCCAAAAAGTTGTTTTGTGGGGGCCCAAAACAAACCAAGCACTTCAGCCACAAAATTGGCAGTCCCTGTAACTGAAGTGCTTGGTTTGTTAAACTGTGCATGTCCTTTTTAATATCCAACATAAGGATATGTGGGAGAGCCCAGTGACTATTCCATCTTGCACCACTTTTCTTTTCTGTCACTGTTTCTTAGATGTGCTATACACTGCCGTGTGTTTGTGCTACTGCTCTGTCACTTAGTAACCACCCAGCTTGCTTTAGTCTTTGATCTGAACTGGACGAAAACAATATTGTTAGTTGTGAGGTAGTCAAAATTGACTGGAAATGACTGGAAATTAATGTTATAGAGGTTAATAATCCAGTTTGTCAATTTAAAAATAAATAAATACTAAACCAAAAGCAGTCACAGCATTTGGCCAAAGCTAAAACCTCAACTGGATGATGAATTAGAGTCAAAATCATCAAAAATGATCCGGCACACATCTCTAGTACTGATAAAGTTGCGAGGGTGATCACAAGATATAAAGCAATAGATTAGCATGTGGCATACAGCATTACAGCACTGTACAGTAAATGGTGGTATATTCTATACTTACAATATTAACAGAAGCATGCCTCCAGACGGATCCTCTTGGGGCATGCAGGACCCACCATGGTCACATTCCTTACATAAATGGTAATTATGTGACAGCACACTAACTCTATGGGGGCGAGGCACATAGCCCAATGAGCTACCTGCTGTGACCATTCCACACTAGTAATCATTCCAGCCACTTGGAGAACCCAGACAATGGACTATAAATATATTTAGCTCTTTCTTTTTTTCCAGGCTGAGTGCTTTTGTGCCAGTGGGTAGACGGAATAAATACAAAATATAGATCTTAAATGTTTTGGACAGGCTGTGCAGAGCAGTAAAAATACATCAGAGATTCTGCTTAGCATTCAAGTCTCTGGAATTAGTTAGCTGCCACAAACCAGGGGCCATCCTGGGAGCAAAGACACCCCGGGGCAACCTGGTTTCCGCTCAGTGCACTGGCCTTTCTGAAACTGGCATGGAAACATAGCATTCTGACATGGATTGCGGCATCTGGTGACTCATACCTACCTTATAATAAATAAGAGAATATATTTATACTGTGCAGCAAAAAAAGAAAAAGACTTAAAATAAGTGATAGATGAGTGGTCAGAGAAGAAGACCTCACATCAAAGTTTAACTTATTTCCTTCACCCCCTCTATTTTATGGACCTAGGAGCACTGTTGACTTGGGTAGTAGTTGCTAGGCAACTACATGACATGGCTGCTTGTGTTATTGAGGGCAGTGAGCTGCTCTCTGCGTCTGACATTCCTCACAATGTTTTCCCGACATGAAGGTTAGCAGGATTATCAATCTTTGTATTATTATGTTTATTTATTTACAACTTCATAAACAATTACTGAGAGTATATGTACTAACATATTGCTAAGTTATAGCAAGTTACAGTGAAATTTCATGTATGTTGAGTCTTGAGGAAGAATAAGACATGAAGTTCATCACTGGAGAAAATTAAAAATAAGTAGAAAAACAGGAGCAATTTGCACCTTGGTACAACTATGTTGCACTGCAGGTGGGGCAGAGCAATTTAGGGACTGGAAGGAGTATGTTCTAACTTAATTTTAAATTTCAGTGTATAAACAAAGCTGCCCAGTATTTCTTCACTACATGCAGAGACAGTCAGTATTTTCCCTGCATGCAAAAAAACCCTGTACCGTACATGCATTTACGGGGTGTAAATGCATGTATTCTACAGGGATTTTTTGCATGCAGGGAAAATACTGGATGTCTCTGCATGGGTTGAGATTGATATGCCGGGCCGGCGGTTGGGATGTCGGTGGTCAGAATACCGACCACAGCATCCCGAAGTTAAGAATTCCGCCAGGGGGAAGGTAAGTATACTTACCTTCCCCCAGTGGCGCCTACCCCTCCCTTTCAGCAGCCTAAGTTTAACCCTCCCCGGGTGCAAACATAAACCCCCCCTTCCCGTAGCCAAAAACCTAATCATTCCCCCTCCCCTTCCCCCACAACCTTAACCTTCCCACCCCACAGCTTACCTCTGAGACATGTCATAACACGCTCGTTCGGGATTCTGGCACCAGGCTTGTGACCCTAGTCTTGCTGGCATTCCGAGTAGTGTCGGGATTCCAGCATCGGTATTTCGACCGTCAGGATCCCGACAGCCGGGATCCTGACCAGATCCCCTCAGCATGTAGTTCTTTGTAGCATGGTTTGTTCCAGGAGCAAATTTGCTCCTAATTACAGTATTCCTCAGGCCCTGTATTTGTTCATTTGTATTTCATGGAATTTATTGTCTATAAAATCAAACTGGGAATATGACGACACTTCATCCTGCTGTGTGGTATGGTTGGGGGCTTAGAACACTTCAGGTGAAATATTGAAAATGTTGTGGTCAAATCCTAAATGAGGCAAGACAGTATTTCATGGAACAGCTGAAAATGTTGTTCATTTTGACAAAGCAGCGACAGCTTGTGGAAAGCTCACTTCCAAAAAACAAAAAATTAGATCAGATATATTGATGCATTGCTATCATCACCAATATTATGGCTGTGTTGTCCACACAGGGGTACTACTGGTACTCTCTCTGTCCATAATGGGGTGCTGTGTCCTCCAGGCATTGACGGACTGGCCATCTGGCACTTCTGGCACATGCCAGAAGGGCCGATGGGCAGGTGGGCCGAACTGGTCACTCAGAGAGCCGGGAGCCTCCGGCTCTTTCTGCTTCCATGGTCTCCATGGAAATGGGGCATGCCCCGAGTTCACATCCTCTGACTCGCGACGTGCCCCTGCACCCCAGCAACCATCGCCATGGTACTACTGGTACTCTCTCTGTCCATAATGGGGTGCTGTGTCCTCCAGGCATTGACGGACTGGCCATCTGGCACTTCTGGCACATGCCAGAAGGGCCGATGGGCAGGTGGGCCGAACTGGTCACTCAGAGAGCCGGGAGCCTCCGGCTCTTTCTGCTTCCATGGTCTCCATGGAAATGGGGCGTGCCACGAATCCACGCCCCCATGACTCACGGCACGCCCCAATACATCGTGCGGCGCTCCCCCCCTGTGATGTGTGCGCGCACCCCCCGTGACACGCATGCGTTCACAAATGCCAGGGCTGCATTAAGGCCCCAGTCCATTGCTGCCTCCAGGGGTACTCTCTCCGTCCATAAAGTGGTGCTGTGTACATCAGGGGTACTTTCTCCATCCATAATGGGGTGCTGTGTCCTCCAGGGGTGCTCTGCTCCAGTTGGCTGGATCCTGGCTGTTATGATCCCAACAACCAGTATGCCGGAAGCGGGGCAAGCGCTAGTTAGCACCTTCCAGCTTTGCTGCACTCGCCACACTGTGGGCACAGTGGCTCGCTCTGCTCGCCACAGGATCTATTCTTCCTCTATGGGTGCATTTCACTGCCTGTTGGGATTCCAGCATCGGCACTGTGACCTCCGTGATCCCGACAGGCGGTCTTGTGATTGCCTCCTGTGTCATTCACATATTGTTTGACACTGTAGGTGGTCCATCCCCATATATATAGATGTAGCCATGCTGCAGCGCGACAGGGTGATGCTGGCACTGGTGCGTCTTGGGTGAGCACATCACAGATGCACACGCGCCCCATTTGCATGAATGGGAGCATCTCTGTACGCTGTGTCTTTACGCTGCCTCAGCGCAGTTAGGCACTAGATCGCCTAGCCACGACAAGAGGCCCACCTGTGATGTAGCCATGCTGGATGTAAATATATATATATATTAGAGATGAGCGGGTTCGGTTCTCTGAGAAACGAACCCTACCGAACTTCACGTGTCAAACACGGGTCCGAGCCTGGCTCGGTTGTTCCCGCCTGACTCGGAAAACCAAAATGAGGCAAAACGTCATCATCCCGCTGTCGGATTCTCGCGAGATTCGGATTCCATATAAAGAGCCGTGCGTCACCGCCATTTTCACTCATGCATTGGAAAGGGTACAGAGAGGATGTGGCTACGTTCTCTCAGTGGCAAATCTCAGTATCACAGTATCAGTGCCATAAGTATCACAGTATCAGTGCCATAAGCACAGTATCAGTGCTTATGGCTGCTCAATAATACTAGTACAGTGTCTCTCTTGTGCTGCATCTTGCCGCTGTAGGTTGCTGTGGTAGTAGTGTTCTGTGACTGTGTATCGTTCATCATCATTCCAGTCACACTGGTATCTGGGGGGTGACAATTCCAGAGTGCTTTTGTGCTGCTCAGTAATACACAGTGTCTTGTGCTGCATCATGCTGCTCAGTGTCAGTTCTCCGTAGTATCATCAGTGCTCAGTATCATCAGTGCCCAGTATCAGCAGCTCAGTATCATCAGTGCTCAGTATCAGCAGTGCTCAGTATCACCGCTCATTGTCTTGTGGTGCTCAGTAATACTACATTAGTAATACTAGTACAGTGTTTTGTGCTAATCGTGCTGCTCAGTGTCAGTTCTCTGTAGTATCATCAGTGCTCAGTATCATCAGTGCTCAGTATAATCAGTGCTCAGTATAATCAGTGCTGAGTATCATCAGTGCTCAGTATCAGCAGTGCTCAGTATAATCAGTGCTCAGTATCAGCAGTGCTCAGTATCACTGCTCATTGTCTTGTGGTGCTCAGTAATACTACATTAGTAATACTAGTAGAGTGTTTTGTGCTAATCGTGCTGCAGAGCGTCAGTTCTCCGTAGTATCATCAGTGCTCAGTATCATCAGTGCTCAGTATCAGCAGTGCTCAGTATCAGCAGTGCTCAGATCACTGCTCATTGTCTTGTGGTGCTCAGTAACACTACCTTAGTAATACTAGTCCAGTGTCTTGTGCTGCATCTTGCTACTGTAGGGTGCTGTGGTAGTGTCCTGTCACTGTGCATAGGTCATCATCATTCCAGTCACAGTGGTATCTGGTATCTATCTAGTGGTATTTAATTCCAGACATTACTGCCGTCTAATTCCAGATATATTACTGGCACATAATTCCACACATTAAAAAATGGAGAACAAAATTTGGAGGGTAAAATAGGGAAAGATCAAGATCCACTTCCACCTAGTGCTGAAGCTGCTGCCACTAGTCATGGCAGAGACGATGAAATGCCATCAACGTCGTCTGCCAAGGCCGATGCCCAATGTCATAGTAGAGAGCATGTAAAATCCAAAAAACAAAAGTTCAGCAAAATGACCCAAAAATCTAAATTAAAATCGTCTGAGGAGAAGCGTAAACTTGCCAATATGCCATTTACGACACGGAGTGGCCAGGAACGGCTAGTGGTCAGCTTCACATAACGATGGAAGCTTCACATAACGATGGAAGCACTCATCCTCCCGCTAGAAAAATGAAAAGAGTTAAGCTGGCAAAAGCACAGCAAAGAACTGTGCGTTCTTCTAAATCACAAATCTCCAAGGAGAGTCCAATTGTGTCGGTTGCGATGCTTGACTGAGCGCGATCCCGACAGGCGGTCTTGTGATTGCCTCCTGTGTCATTCACATATTGTTTGACACTGTAGGTGGTCCATCCCCATATATATAGATGTAGCCACGCTGCACAGCGACAGGGTGATGCTGGCACTGGTGCGTCTTGGGTGAGCACATCACAGATGCACACGCGCCCCATTTGCATGAATGGGAGCATCTCTGTACGCTGTGTCTGTACACTGCCTCAGCGCAGTTAGGCACTAGATCGCCTAGCCACGAGAAGAGGCCCACCTGTGATGTAGCCATGCTGGATGTAAATATATATATATATATATATATATATATATATATATTAGAGATGAGCGGGTTCGGTTCTCTGAGAAACGAACCCTACCGAACTTCACGTGTCAAACACGGGTCCGAGCCTGGCTCGGTTGTTCCCTCCTGACTCGGAAAACCAAAATGAGGCAAAACGTCATCATCCCGCTGTCGGATTCTCGCGAGAATCGGATTCCATATAAAGAGCCGTGCGTCGCCGCCATTTTCACTCATGCATTGGAAAGGGTATAGAGAAGATGTGGCTACGTTCTCTCAGTGGCAAATCTCAGTATCAGTGCACAGTATCAGTGCTTATGGCTGCTCAATAATACTAGTACAGTGTCTCTCTTGTGCTGCATCTTGCTGCTGTAGGGTGCTGTGGTAGTAGTGTTCTGTGACTGTGTATCGTTCATCATCATTCCAGTCACAGTGGTATCTGGGGGGTGACAATTCCAGAGTGCTTTTGTGCTGCTCACTAATACACAGTGTCTTGTGCTGCATCATGCTGCTCAGTGTCAGTTCTCCGTAGTATCATCAGTGCTCAGTATCATCAGTGCCCAGTATCAGCAGCTCAGTATCATCAGTGCTCAGTATCAGCAGTGCTCAGTATCAGCAGTGCTCAGTATCACTGCTCATTGTCTTGTGGTGCTCCGTAATACTACATTACTAATACTAGTACAGTGTCTTGTGCTAATCGTGCTGCTCAGTGTCAGTTCTTCGTAGTATCATCAGTGCTCAGTATCATCAGTGCTCAGTATAATCAGTGCTCAGTATCATCAGTGCTGAGTATCAGCAGTGCTCAGTATCAGCAATGCTCAGTATAATCAGTGCTCAGTATAATCAGTGCTCAGTATCAGCAGTGCTCAGTATCACTGTTCATTGACTTGTGGTGCTCAGTAATACTACATTAGTAATACTAGTAGAGTGTTTTGTGCTAATCGTGCTGCTCAGCGTCAGTTCTCCGTAGTATCATCAGTGCTCAGTATCAGCAGTGCTCAGTATCAGCAGTGCTCAGTATCACTGCTCATTGTCTTGTGGTGCTCAGTAATACTACATTAGTAATACTAGTACAGTGTTTTGTGCTAATCGTGCTGCTCAGCGTCAGTTCTCCGTAGTATCATCAGTGCTCAGTATCAGCAGTGCTCAGTATCAGTGCTCATTGTCTTGTGGTGCTCAGTAACACTACATTAGTAATACTAGTACAGTGTCTTGTGCTGCATCTTGCTGATGTAGGGTGCTGTGGTAGTGTCCTGTCACTGTGCAAAGGTCATCATCATTCCAGTCACAGTGGTATCTGGTATCTATCTAGTGGTATCTAATTCCAGACATTACTGCCGTCTAATTCCAGATATATTACTGGCACATACAGTAATTCCACACATTAAAAAATGGAGAACAAAAATTTGGAGGGTAAAATAGGGAAAGATCCACTTCCACCTAGTGCTGAAGCTGCTGCCACTAGTCATGGCAGAGACGATGAAATGCCATCAACGTCATCTGCCAAGGCCGCTGCCCAAGGTCATAGTAGGGAGCATGTAAAATCCAAAAAGCAAAAGTTCAGCAAAATGACCCAAAAATCTAAATTAAAATCTTCTGAGGAGAAGCGTAAACTTGCCAATATGCCATTTACGACACGGAGTGGCCAGAAACGGCTAAGGCCCTCTCCTATGTTTCTCATGACTAGTGGTCAGCTTCACATAACGATGGAAGCACTCATCCTCCCGCTAGAAAAATGAAAAGAGTTAAGCTGGCAAAAGCACAGCAAAGAACTGTGCGTTCTTCTAAATCACAAATCTCCAAGGAGAGTCCAATTGTGTCGGTTGCGATGCTTGACTGAGCGCGATCCCGACAGGCGGTCTTGTGATTGCCTCCTGTGTCATTCACATATTGTTTGACACTGTAGGTGGTCCATCCCCATATATATAGATGTAGCCACGCTGCACAGCGACAGGGTGATGCTGGCACTGGTGCGTCTTGGGTGAGCACATCACAGATGCACACGCGCCCCATTTGCATGAATGGGAGCATCTCTGTACGCTGTGTCTGTACACTGCCTCAGCGCAGTTAGGCACTAGATCGCCTAGCCACGACAAGAGGCCCACCTGTGATGTAGCCATGCTGGATGTAAATATATATATATATATATATTAGAGATGAGCGGGTTCGGTTCTCTGAGAACCGAACCCTACCGAACTTCACATGTCAAACACGGGTCCGAGCCTGGCTCGGTTGTTCCCGCCTGACTCGGAAAACCAAAATGAGGCAAAACGTCATCATCCCGCTGTCGGATTCTCGCGAGATTCGGATTCCATATAAAGAGCCGTGCGTCACCGCCATTTTCACTCATGCATTGGAAAGGGTACAGAGAGGATGTGGCTACGTTCTCTCAGTGGCAAATCTCAGTATCAGTGCACAGTATCAGTGCTTATGGCTGCTCAATAATACTAGTACAGTGTCTCTCTTGTGCTGCATCTTGCCGCTGTAGGGTGCTGTGGTAGTAGTGTTCTGTGACTGTGTATCGTTCATCATCATTCCAGTCACAGTGGTATCTGGGGGGTGACAATTCCAGAGTGCTTTTGTGCTGCTCACTAATACACAGGGCCGGCTCGAGGCATGTTCGACTCGAGCGGCCGCGCAGGGCGCCACCCTTAAAGGGCGCCACCATGTCGGAGCCTGGAGCCGGCCCTGATCTCCCCTGCTGTCCTCCCGCTGTGTGCGCTATGCGGCGCCGGCGTCTGATGTCAGACACCGGCGCCGCACAGCGCGCACAGTTCTGTGTCAGACAGCGGCGCGCACAGCAGCACTCCTCCTCCCTCGGCACAGCAGGTACTAGGGTGCCTGTGGGCATATGTGGCACTGTGGGGGGCATTTATCTGGCACTGTGGGGGCATTTATCTGTGCACTGTGAGGGGGCATTAATGTATCTGGCACTGTGGGGGCATTTCTGGCACTGTGGGGTCATGTATCTATCTGGGACTGTGGGGGCATATCTGGCACTGGGGGGGGGGGCATTAATGTATCTGGCACTGTGGGGGACATTTATCTGGCACTGTGGGGGCATTTCTGGCACTGTGGGGTCATGTATCTATCTGGGACTGTGGGGGCATATCTAGCACTGGGGGGGGGCATTAATGTATCTGGCACTGTGGGGGGCATTTATCTGGCACTGTGGGGGGCATTCATTTATCTGGCACTGTGGGAGGGCATTAATGTATCTGGCACTGTGGGGGGGCATTTATCTGGCACTGTGGGGGCATTTATCTGTGCACTGTGAGGGGGCATTAATGTATCTGGCACTGTGCGGTCATGTATCTATCTGGGTTTGTGGGGGCATATCTGGCACTGGGGGGGGCATTGATGTATCTGGCACTGTGGCGGCATTTATCTGGCACTGTGAGGGGGCATTAATGTATCTGGCACTGTGGGGGCATTTATCTGGCACTGTGGGGGCATTTATATGTGCACTGTGAGGGGGCATTAATGTATCTGGCACTGTGGGGGCATTTCTGGCACTGTGGGGTCATGTATCTATCTGGGACTGTGGGGGCATATCTAGCACTAATGTATCTGGCACTGTGGGGGACATTTATCTGGCACTGTGGGTGGCATTTATCTGGCACTGTGGGGGGCATTCATATATCTGGCACTGTGGGAGGGCATTAATGTATCTGGCACTGTGGGGGGGGGGGCATTTATCTGGCACTGTGGGGGCATTTATCTGTGCACTGTGAGGGGGCATTAATGTATCTGGCACTGTGCGGTCATGTATCTATCTGGGTCTGTGGGGGCATATCTGGCACTGGGGGGGGGGGCATTGATGTATCTGGCACTGTGGCGGCATTTATCTGGCACTGTGAGGGGGCATTAATGTATCTGGCACTGTGGGGTCATTTATCTATCTGGGACTGTGGGGGCATATCTGGCACTGTGGGGGGCATTTATATATCTGGCACTGTGGGGGGTATTTATGTATCTGGCACTGTGGGGGGCATTTATGTATCTGGCACTGTGGGGGGCATTTATGTATCTGGCACTGTGGGGGGCATTTATATATCTGGCACTGTGGGGGGCATTTATATATCTGGCACTGTGGGGGGCATTTATGTATCTGGCACTGTGGGGGCAATTATGTTTCTCGCACTGCTGGGGGGGCATGTCATGTGCATTTGGCATTGCTGGGGGGGCATGTCATGTGCATTTGGCACTGCTGGGGGGATGTCATGTGCATCTGGCACGGCTGGGGGGCATGTCGTGTCTAGCTGGCACGGCTGGGGGGCATATCATGTAGTGTTCCCATGTCTCAGTGCAATACCTGGCGCAAAGTGTCTGACGTGCTCTGCCTGGCGCAAAGTGTCTAACGTGCTCTGCCT
This sequence comes from Pseudophryne corroboree, assembly GCF_028390025.1. NCBI lineage: Eukaryota > Metazoa > Chordata > Amphibia > Anura > Myobatrachidae > Pseudophryne > Pseudophryne corroboree. The sequence goes on from NC_086453.1 coordinate 141,696,895, forward strand.
GGTGCAAAGTGTCTAACGTGCTCTGCCTGGCACAAAGTGTCTTAACGTGCTCTACCTGTCGCAGTGTGTATAGGAGGTTCTACCTGGTGCAATGTGTATTAGCTGCACTACTGTGTGGTGTAATGCGAATTGCCACTATTATGTGGCCGCGCCCCTTCCCCACGAAGCAACGCCCCTAAATTTTTGATGCGCGCCTTTGGCGCGCAAGGTCCATGCTTTTGAACGGGGCAACAAGCATTACAGTATGTACATAATTTTTCCCTTCTAACTTAAATATGTGCCCTCCCAAATGCAAAATGTGCCCTCCCCGTGATCAGCACCCCTGCCCTAAAAAAATCCTAGAGTGAACACTATCATGTGTAGCTGGCACTGCTGGGGGGCATATCATGTGTAGCTGGCACTGCAGCAGGGCATGTCCTGTCTATCTGGCACTGCTGGGGGGTATATCATGTCTATCTGGCACTGCTGGGGGGCATGTCGTGTAGCTGGCACTGCTGGGGGCATGTCATGTGTAGCTGGCACTGCTGCGGGGCATGTCATGTCTATCTGGCACTGCACTACTGTAGACATTATGTGTAGCTGGCACTATACTGGAGACATTGTGTGTAAGGAACACTACTGTAGCTGTTATGTGTAATGCTGCTAATTGTGTGCGTAGAGGGGGTGTGAAAATATATTTATTTATTTATAGTGTGATAATATGAAGTTGTGAGGCCCCGCCCACTTTTCCAGAGGCCACACCCACTTTTCCGGGAGTATGGGAGGGGGCGCTTTTACATTTTCTCGCACAGGGTGCTAGTAGGCCTGGAGCCGGCCCTGCCTGCACACACAGTGTCTTGTGCTGCATCATGCTGCTCAGTGTCAGTTCTCCGTAGTATCATCAGTGCTCAGTATCATCAGTGCCCAGTATCAGCAGCTCAGTATCAGCAGTGCTCAGTATCAGCAGTGCTCAGTATCACTGCTCATTGTCTTGTGGTGCTCAGTAATACTACATTACTAATACTAGTACAGTGTCTTGTGCTAATCGTGCTGCTCAGTGTCAGTTCTTCGTAGTATCATCAGTGCTCAGTATCATCAGTGCTCAGTATAATCAGTGCTCAGTATCATCAGTGCTCAGTATCAGCAGTGCTCAGTATAATCAGTGCAGTATAATCAGTGCTTAGTATCAGCAGTGCTCAGTATCACCGCTCATTGTCTTGTGGTGCTCAGTAATACTACATTAGTAATACTAGTACAGTGTTTTGTGCTAATCGTGCTGCTCAGTGTCAGTTCTCCGTAGTATCATCAGTGCTCAGTATCATCAGTGCTCAGTATCACCAGTTCTCAGTATCATCAGTGCTCAGTATCAGCAGTGCTCAGTATAATCAGTGCTCAGTATCAGCAGTGCTCAGTATCACTGCTCATTGTCTTGTGGTGCTCAGTAATACTACATTAGTAATACTAGTAGAATGTTTTGTGCTAATCGTGCTGCACAGCGTCAGTTCTCCGTAGTATCATCAGTGCTCAGTATCATCAGTGCTCAGTATCAGCAGTGCTCAGTATCACTGCTCATTGTCTTGTGGTGCTCAGTAATACTACATTAGTAATACTAGTACAGTGTTTTGTGCTAATCGTGCTGCTCAGCGTCAGTTATCCGTAGTATCATCAGTGCTCAGTATCAGCAGTGCTCAGTATCAGCAGTGCTCAGTATCACTGCTCATTGTCTTGTGGTGCTCAGTAACACTACCTTAGTAATACTAGTCCAGTGTCTTGTGCTGCATCTTGCTACTGTAGGGTGCTGTGGTAGTGTCCTGTCACTGTGCATAGGTCATCATCATTCCAGTCACAGTGGTATCTGGTATCTATCTAGTGGTATCTAATTCCAGACATTACTGCCGTCTAATTCCAGATATATTACTGGCACATAATTCCACACATTAAAAAATGGAGAACAAAAATTTGGAGGGTAAAATAGGGAAAGATCCACTTCCACCTAGTGCTGAAGCTGCTGCCACTAGTCATGGCAGAGACGATGAAATGCCATCAACGTCATCTGCCAAGGCCGCTGCCCAAGGTCATAGTAGGGAGCATGTAAAATCCAAAAAGCAAAAGTTCAGCAAAATGACCCAAAAATCTAAATTAAAATCTTCTGAGGAGAAGCGTAAACTTGCCAATATGCCATTTACGACACGGAGTGGCCAGAAACGGCTAAGGCCCTCTCCTATGTTTCTCATGACTAGTGGTCAGCTTCACATAACGATGGAAGCACTCATCCTCCCGCTAGAAAAATGAAAAGAGTTAAGCTGGCAAAAGCACAGCAAAGAACTGTGCGTTCTTCTAAATCACAAATCTCCAAGGAGAGTCCAATTGTGTCGGTTGCGATGCTTGACTGAGCGCGATCCCGACAGGCGGTCTTGTGATTGCCTCCTGTGTCATTCACATATTGTTTGACACTGTAGGTGGTCCATCCCCATATATATAGATGTAGCCACGCTGCACAGCGACAGGGTGATGCTGGCACTGGTGCGTCTTGGGTGAGCACATCACAGATGCACACGCGCCCCATTTGCATGAATGGGAGCATCTCTGTACGCTGTGTCTGTACACTGCCTCAGCGCAGTTAGGCACTAGATCGCCTAGCCACGACAAGAGGCCCACCTGTGATGTAGCCATGCTGGATGTAAATATATATATATATATATATATTAGAGATGAGCGGGTTCGGTTCTCTGAGAACCGAACCCTACCGAACTTCACATGTCAAACACGGGTCCGAGCCTGGCTCGGTTGTTCCCGCCTGACTCGGAAAACCAAAATGAGGCAAAACGTCATCATCCCGCTGTCGGATTCTCGCGAGATTCGGATTCCATATAAAGAGCCGTGCGTCACCGCCATTTTCACTCATGCATTGGAAAGGGTACAGAGAGGATGTGGCTACGTTCTCTCAGTGGCAAATCTCAGTATCAGTGCACAGTATCAGTGCTTATGGCTGCTCAATAATACTAGTACAGTGTCTCTCTTGTGCTGCATCTTGCCGCTGTAGGGTGCTGTGGTAGTAGTGTTCTGTGACTGTGTATCGTTCATCATCATTCCAGTCACAGTGGTATCTGGGGGGTGACAATTCCAGAGTGCTTTTGTGCTGCTCACTAATACACAGGGCCGGCTCGAGGCATGTTCGACTCGAGCGGCCGCGCAGGGCGCCACCCTTAAAGGGCGCCACCATGTCGGAGCCTGGAGCCGGCCCTGATCTCCCCTGCTGTCCTCCCGCTGTGTGCGCTATGCGGCGCCGGCGTCTGATGTCAGACACCGGCGCCGCACAGCGCGCACAGTTCTGTGTCAGACAGCGGCGCGCACAGCAGCACTCCTCCTCCCTCGGCACAGCAGGTACTGGGGGGCCTGTGGGCATATGTGGCACTGTGGGGGGCATTTATCTGGCACTGTGGGGGCATTTATCTGTGCACTGTGAGGGGGCATTAATGTATCTGGCACTGTGGGGGCATTTCTGGCACTGTGGGGTCATGTATCTATCTGGGACTGTGGGGGCATATCTGGCACTGGGGGGGGGGCATTAATGTATCTGGCACTGTGGGGGACATTTATCTGGCACTGTGGGGGCATTTCTGGCACTGTGGGGTCATGTATCTATCTGGGACTGTGGGGGCATATCTAGCACTGGGGGGGGCATTAATGTATCTGGCACTGTGGGGGACATTTATCTGGCACTGTGGGGGGCATTTATCTGGCACTGTGGGGGGCATTCATTTATCTGGCACTGTGGGAGGGCATTAATGTATCTGGCACTGTGGGGGGGGCATTTATCTGGCACTGTGGGGGCATTTATCTGTGCACTGTGAGGGGGCATTAATGTATCTGGCACTGTGCGGTCATGTATCTATCTGGGTTTGTGGGGGCATATCTGGCACTGGGGGGGGGCATTGATGTATCTGGCACTGTGGCGGCATTTATCTGGCACTGTGAGGGGGCATTAATGTATCTGGCACTGTGGGGGCATTTATCTGGCACTGTGGGGGCATTTATATGTGCACTGTGAGGGGGCATTAATGTATCTGGCACTGTGGGGGCATTTCTGGCACTGTGGGGTCATGTATCTATCTGGGACTGTGGGGGCATATCTAGCACTAATGTATCTGGCACTGTGGGGGACATTTATCTGGCACTGTGGGTGGCATTTATCTGGCACTGTGGGGGGCATTCATATATCTGGCACTGTGGGAGGGCATTAATGTATCTGGCACTGTGGGGGGGGGCATTTATCTGGCACTGTGGGGGCATTTATCTGTGCACTGTGAGGGGGCATTAATGTATCTGGCACTGTGCGGTCATGTATCTATCTGGGTCTGTGGGGGCATATCTGGCACTGGGGGGGGGGCATTGATGTATCTGGCACTGTGGCGGCATTTATCTGGCACTGTGAGGGGGCATTAATGTATCTGGCACTGTGGGGTCATTTATCTATCTGGGACTGTGGGGGCATATCTGGCACTGTGGGGGGCATTTATATATCTGGCACTGTGGGGGGTATTTATGTATCTGGCACTGTGGGGGGCATTTATGTATCTGGCACTGTGGGGGGCATTTATGTATCTGGCACTGTGGGGGGCATTTATATATCTGGCACTGTGGGGGGCATTTATATATCTGGCACTGTGGGGGGCATTTATGTATCTGGCACTGTGGGGGCAATTATGTTTCTCGCACTGCTGGGGGGGCATGTCATGTGCATTTGGCATTGCTGGGGGGGCATGTCATGTGCATTTGGTACTGCTGGGGGGCATGTCATGTGCATCTGGCACGGCTGGGGGGCATGTCGTGTCTAGCTGGCACGGCTGGGGGGCATATCATGTAGTGTTCCCATGTCTCAGTGCAATACCTGGCGCAAAGTGTCTAACGTGCTCTGCCTGGCGCAAAGTGTCTAACGTGCTCTGCCTGGTGCAAAGTGTCTAACGTGCTCTGCCTGGCACAAAGTGTCTTAACGTGCTCTACCTGTCGCAGTGTGTATAGGAGGTTCTACCTGGTGCAATGTGTATTAGCTGCACTACTGTGTGGTGTAATGCGAATTGCCACTATTATGTGGCCGCGCCCCTTCCCCACGAAGCAACGCCCCTAAATTTTTGATGCGCGCCTTTGGCGCGCAAGGTCCATGCTTTTGAACGGGGCAACAAGCATTACAGTATGTACATAATTTTTCCCTTCTAACTTAAATATGTGCCCTCCCAAATGCAAAATGTGCCCTCCCCGTGATCAGCACCCCTGCCCTAAAAAAATCCTAGAGTGAACACTATCATGTGTAGCTGGCACTGCTGGGGGGCATATCATGTGTAGCTGGCACTGCAGCAGGGCATGTCCTGTCTATCTGGCACTGCTGGGGGGTATATCATGTCTATCTGGCACTGCTGGGGGGCATGTCGTGTAGCTGGCACTGCTGGGGGCATGTCATGTGTAGCTGGCACTGCTGCGGGGCATGTCATGTCTATCTGGCACTGCACTACTGTAGACATTATGTGTAGCTGGCACTATACTGGAGACATTGTGTGTAAGGAACACTACTGTAGCTGTTATGTGTAATGCTGCTAATTGTGTGCGTAGAGGGGGTGTGAAAATATATTTATTTATTTATAGTGTGATAATATGAAGTTGTGAGGCCCCGCCCACTTTTCCAGGGGCCACACCCACTTTTCCGGGAGTATGGGAGGGGGCGCTTTTACATTTTCTCGCACAGGGTGCTAGTAGGCCTGGAGCCGGCCCTGCTAATACACAGTGTCTTGTGCTGCATCATGCTGCTCAGTGTCAGTTCTCCGTAGTATCATCAGTGCTCAGTATCATCAGTGCCCAGTATCAGCAGCTCAGTATCAGCAGTGCTCAGTATCAGCAGTGCTCAGTATCACTGCTCATTGTCTTGTGGTGCTCAGTAATACTACATTACTAATACTAGTACAGTGTCTTGTGCTAATCGTGCTGCTCAGTGTCAGTTCTTCGTAGTATCATCAGTGCTCAGTATCATCAGTGCTCAGTATAATCAGTGCTCAGTATCATCAGTGCTCAGTATCAGCAGTGCTCAGTATAATCAGTGCAGTATAATCAGTGCTTAGTATCAGCAGTGCTCAGTATCACCGCTCATTGTCTTGTGGTGCTCAGTAATACTACATTAGTAATACTAGTACAGTGTTTTGTGTTAATCGTGCTGCTCAGTGTCAGTTCTCCGTAGTATCATCAGTGCTCAGTATCATCAGTGCTCAGTATCACCAGTTCTCAGTATCATCAGTGCTCAGTATCAGCAGTGCTCAGTATAATCAGTGCTCAGTATCAGCAGTGCTCAGTATCACTGCTCATTGTCTTGTGGTGCTCAGTAATACTACATTAGTAATACTAGTAGAATGTTTTGTGCTAATCGTGCTGCACAGCGTCAGTTCTCCGTAGTATCATCAGTGCTCAGTATCATCAGTGCTCAGTATCAGCAGTGCTCAGTATCACTGCTCATTGTCTTGTGGTGCTCAGTAATACTACATTAGTAATACTAGTACAGTGTTTTGTGCTAATCGTGCTGCTCAGCGTCAGTTATCCGTAGTATCATCAGTGCTCAGTATCAGCAGTGCTCAGTATCAGCAGTGCTCAGATCACTGCTCATTGTCTTGTGGTGCTCAGTAACACTACCTTAGTAATACTAGTACAGTGTCTTGTGCTGCATCTTGCTGCTGTAGGGTGCTGTGGTAGTGTCCTGTCACTGTGCATAGGTCATCATCATTCCAGTCACAGTGGTATCTGGTATCTATCTAGTGGTATCTAATTCCAGACATTACTGCCGTCTAATTCCAGATATATTACTGGCACATAATTCCACACATTAAAAAATGGAGAACAAAAATTTGGAGGGTAAAATAGGGGAAGATCCACTTCCACCTAGTGCTGAAGCTGCTGCCACTAGTCATGGCAGAGACGATGAAATGCCATCAACGTCATATGCCAAGGCCGCTGCCCAAGGTCATAGTAGAGAGCATGTAAAATCCAAAAAGCAAAAGTTCAGTAAAATGACCCAAAAATCTAAATTAAAATCATCTGAGGAGAAGCGCAAACTTGCCAATATGCCATTTATGACACGGAGTGGCAAGGAACGGCTAAGGCCCTCTCCTATGTTCTTCATGACTAGTGGTCAGCTTCACATAACGATGGAAGCACTCATCCTCCCACTAGAAAAATGAAAAGAGTTAAGCTGGCAAAAGCAGAGCAAAGAACTGTGCGTTCTTCTTAATCACAAATCTCCAAGGAGAGTCCAATTGTGTCGGTTGCGATGCCTGACCTTCCCAACACTGGACGGGAAGAGGTGGCTCCTTCCACCATTTGCATGCCCCCTGCAAGTGCTGAACGGAGCACCCACAATCCAGTTCCTGATATTCAAATTGAAGATGTCACTGTTGAAGTACACCAGGATGAGGATATGGGTGTTGCTGGTGCTGAGGATGAAATTGACGAGGAGGTTTCTGATGTTGAGGTGGTTTGTTTAAGTCAGGCACCCGTGGAGACACCTATTGTCCGTGGAATGAATAAGGCCATTGACATGCCTGGTCAAAATACAAAAAAAATCACCTCTTTGGTGTGGAATTATTTCAACAGAAATGCGGACAACAGGTGTCAAGCCGTGTGTTGCCTTTGTCAAGCTGTAATAAGTAGGGGTAAGGACGTTAACCACCTAGGAACATCCTCCCTTAAACATCACCTGGAGCGCATTCATCAGAAGTCATTGACAAGTTCAAAAACTTTGGGTGACAGCGGAAGCAGTCCACTGACAACTAAATCCCTTCTTCCTCTTGTACCCAAGCTCCTGCAAACCACACCACCAACTCCATCAATGTCAATTTCCTCCTTAGACAGGAACGCCAATAGTCCTGCAGGCCATGTCACTGGCAAGTCTGACGAGTCCTCTTCTAAGTGGGATTCCTCCGCTGGATCCTTGAGTGGAATGCCTACTGCTGCTGTTGCTGCTAGCGCTGCTGTTGTTGCTGCTGGGAGTCGATCATCATCCCAGAGGGGAAGTCGGAAGACCACTTGTACTACTTCCAGTAAGCAATTGACTGTCCAACAGTCCTTTGCGAGAAAGATTAAACATCACTGCAGTCATCCTGTTGCAAAGCGGATAACTCAGGCCTTGACAACTATGTTGGTGTTAGATGTGCATCCGGTATCCACCGTTAGTTCACAGGGACTTAGGGAATTGCTTGAGGTAGTGTGTCCCCAGGACAAAATCCCATCTAGGTTCCACTTCTCTAGGCAGGCGATACCGAGAATGTACACAGACGTCAGAAAAAGTGTCCTCAGTGTCCTAAAAAATGCAGTTGTACCCACTGTCCACTCAACCACGGACATGTGGACAAATGGAGCAGGGAAGACTAAGGACTATATGACTGTGACAGCCCACTGGGTAGATGTATTGCATCCTGCAGCAACAACATCGGCGGCACCAGTAGCAGCATCTCGCAAATGCCAACTCGTTCCTAGGCAGGCTATGCTTTGTATCACCACTTTCCATAAGAGGCACACAGCTGACAACCTCTTACGGAAACTGAGGAACATCATCACAGATTGGCTTACCCCAATTGGACTCTCCTAGGGATTTGTGATATCGGACAACGCAACCAATATTGTGCGTGCATTATGATAACATCCAATTGCTTTCTAACAAATATTTAAAATGCCCGCTCTAATATATATTGTAAACGCCTGCACATCTTATTACCATGTGCCATGAATGTGCGCTATACATCGCAAAACACTGCATCCCATAAGAGAAAACAATACACCTACACATTATCTGAGTTCCAAAGCTCATTGATGTATATATTTGTTATTAATAGGATATGTATTCAATATATCACAATGTACGGTATACATATAGTTACATGGTAACAATTTTTACAGTAAGCAGTTAATACATACAGTTACAGTTAAGCATCATCATATCTTTCTCGTATAAAAGTCATCATCATATCTTTCTCGTAAAAAGTCTTCCCTCCATATCACTCTCTCTCTGTAAATAAATACAGGAACTGGTCTAGAAGCACTTCCATCATCGTCTGGGACAAAACAGCAACTGGCAACTGTGTGTCTCTGTAATGTGTTATCTAGTTTGGGGGAGGGAACTTTCTCATTCACGATGAGTCACTAGTCTGTTCGTATGCTAAACAGGTTCAGCCTTGAAGACATCAAAAGGGGCTGGCCTGAGCTTCCTGTCCATTGTCCTAATAAGAGTGATTTTAGCTTTCATACATTTAATCATAACTACTTGTTGCAATGTCCTTTAACTTAATAACAAGTATCAAATGAATCTACACATTAATCTGGTTGCTTTAATACTAAATATGACAGGTCTATCTTGCTTCGTTCCAATAATACACATACATGACATTACTCCATTAATATAATTTTAAATCATTATGATGTCTGGCGCTTGATATTATTATAATTATGTACTGTATGAAATATGTGTTGAATCCATCTCTGTGGAATGTCTGTGTAAATGCGTGTGTTACCATATATTGCTGTGCTCGCTGCGCGTATTTGCAAGCATAGCGACTTATATGTGTAGAGTCTGTATGTCCTTTCTATGTAATATTTTTGACTTCAACAGTCCACCCTTTGGCAGTAAACAATAACTGCCATCAATTATTAACATAAGAAAAAAATATTTCAGACAATAATCGGTGACCTAGACACAAGTATGTATTCATTTAGCAAATCAGACACTTGACTATATTTGGGGAAGACAGGGAGGAGGACGAGACATCCTCTATATGCACTCGGCGGTCACGGGACCACTGGTTGGGTGTGGGACAACATTTAACCTGTAGAGTATGCTGGGACAGTGCTTTGGCCTGTAATGTCTGATTTGCGACGAATATTTCACACATACATGTACCTACGTCTTTGTACACTGATGTTTGGATTCGATTGAGGTTCTGCTGGGTAGATGAAGAAGACACAAACGAATCGTGAAAGTGACAAAATTTTCATGATCTACATATTCCTATCATTTTCTGAACATTGTTTCCATTTCTGGAACGTATGCTAGGTCTGTTTAATAATTGAACAAGGGTTATAAGTAGTGTCCTTCTTAAATAACATAAACCTTCAGAGTTCGGGGAGAGCCACTCATAAACCTTTCTTCCACATATATTAATGAGCTCTTTATCTGCAATGTGTGAATAGCCATTGTCTAATTGTTCCTGATTACCTCCGAACTCCATAACTACTAGACCTTTGATTTTTTTTATCTGGCTTTAACAAACTGATCGGCTAATCCTGGGATCCTATAAGGAAATCACTCCTTCCTCCAGAACCAGTTCCAGTCCCACACTTGACTCCTCATAAAAAAAAACCCTCGCAAAAATAGAATGTCCTGAAAAAAAAAACGTTTGTCAGCGGGAAAGAGAGAAAAGAGAAATAGAACAAAACAACTCTTGTTCATAACAAATCAATTATAATGACTGGTCTTTCTGCAATTCCTTTAGTACGCTCAGGTAGTGTTCAACAGTGCCGCCTCTCAGTCTTCACGGAACAGAGTCTCTGGTGATACTTTTGCAATCTCACTCCATTTACGAGTTCCTTCCGGACTACCGACTTTCCTGCAATGGGTATCGTGGACCCAAGTCTCTCTCTCGGCTATTTTCACTGGGATAGTGCTGTCAACAAAACTTGGTATGGTCCTTCCCACTTATTAGGCAACCTGAGCGTAAGAACAACCACACAGTCTCTTGGTTCACAATCAAGACAGTTAGTATTTAGCATACCAGCAATCAACAGTTTGAAGTTCTTTTGTCATGTTCTCAAATGCTGGCTCATCTCAATAAAGTACTGTACTGTCACCTCATTGGTGTATTTCTGATCATTGTGCGGATCAATCATGACATGAGGTTGTCTTCCAAAAACAACAAAAAAACAACACAAATACCAAAACAAAAACAAATTCTGAAGAGGGTGATTCATTAAGTGAAGATCTGGGAGTGGTTCCAATGCTACATAATACTAGTGGCAGTATCTATGATCACAATAGTACAATTTCAAGCTTTGCTCCTACTTCTAGGGGTACCATTATCTACACACAAATTTCTGCGCAATATTTCTTTGCGGTAAACACAGCAGCATCCGTGGCGGCAGGAAATGCCTCTACCCAGTTTGAGAAAACATCAGTGCACACCAATACATAACAATAATTCCTAAAGGGTGTTTACTGTACGAAGTCGATTTGTATTTCCTGAAAGATCCGTCTGCAGGAGGGATATGGGATGGCTCTGTTGGTATTGCCTTACCAATATTCTTCCTCAAGCAAGTAAGACAGGTCATTGCTTTCTCACCTGCATGAGAAGAAAACCCTGGTGCACTCCAGTAGGCTCTTATCAGCTTGCACATACCTTCCTTACCCTAGGTGAGTCAGACCATATGCCGCCTCAGCTAGGCTTGGGAGATATGCTCTGGGGGCCACTGGCATACTGTGTCCACCTCTCCAGAGTCCTGGGGACTCCTAACCATTCCCCTTCGACTTCCAGACCTCCTTTCCCTGTAGGGAACACATATTTGTATCTTAATTTAACTGTTGTGTGTTTGCAATGTAGAGTATCATGAGCATAACTCAAAAAAAAAAAAAGAAAAAGAAAAAAGCAAAAACATCTCTAGAGGAAAGAAAGAAGAAGAAAATGAAAAAGAAAATGTCAGGTTTGCCATTCACCAACAGGCATATCAGTGTCTATACAAAATTTCCCTTCACCAGTATTCTCATCCTTCCTCCACCCTTTGTGCATGACAAGGCACACTGCAGTAATACTGGTGTTATCATGCTGTTGGGATATACTGGGTTCGGGCAGAACTTTGAAGGACCTAGGCATGTGGAGTTTGAACTGTAATCGGGTCCATGTATTGTACCACCCTGTGTGAACACAAAAGATGAAGAGGAAACTGTAGAGAAACAGAATAGAGGTTGGTGACAGATGAGTTTGTAGAGGTGGAGCAGATTTTATAAAAATTTGACAACTGGATTGGGCACTACGGGGAAGTGATTCTATACTTGGTTTACTCCCCTTAAAAAAAATCTGTGTTTGTCGTACCGCTATTAGGACTATCCCAGGCATCAATCCAGTGTCTTGTCCATCCTAAATTCATAGGGAACCTGGTATCCATGAGATAATGTCCTCTACCTGTGATGGACATGCATCTAGAACAGTGAAATGTAACATTAGTCTTCGTGGGATATGTGTATCATATCTAACAAAGCTCCTGTAAAGTTAATCAGGGGCCATTTCTGCTAGGAAAAAGAAGCAAAAGTTTAGAGGCACCATCTTAACCCCAGCAAGTTTTGTCAAAAGGGTAAAGTTGCATTTATTCCGTTCTTCCCATTAACCGAATCTGTGTTTTCTATATGGCTCGTGATTCCTTACTATATTTCCCTTGGTCCCTTCTATGTGTTTAAGAATGTGGCTTGTGTTTTCTGTCTAGGGGGTCTATATTGACTATGTGTTCTACTACTCCTACAATCTCTGGCAAAATGCCCTTCCTTCCTACAAGTGTAACATATTATTGACCATTAGGGATCTGGGGTTTGGACTGATGGGTCTTTCCTGTATGTGCTAGTATACTTACAGTCCTCAACCTCTCCACCTGTTGTTCTCTGCGCCTAGCACTATTCTTGTGATGTTCAATAGCACACTCTCTAAGATTAGCTACTGTGACCCCTTTCCAAGTTTGCAAAGAAGTCTGCACCCTGCCCTCAATGCCTTATTAAGCCCGTCCATTAGCACAGAGACAGCCACCTCCCATTTGCCGAATTAGCGTTTACCAGTGATCTTATCCAGATGGAGAGTTTTCTATTATTGCAAAAGACAAAAAAAAAAAAAAAAGTTTAACAAGCTTCTAGGTCATGCGAAGTATTCATTCAATCCTTCTCATCCCGTATTAAGGGTCTGTACATGGTCCAACAAACATTTCCGAGCTCATCTTGACTAGGGGCATTACTAGGAATGAATACTTCTTATATGGTAACTAAAAGAAATACCCGGGGGTTACCTTGTCTCTGTCCGCTTTCCTACTGGCAAATACTAATGTGTGGACAGGTTTTTCTCCATTTCTGACGTTACTTTCTTGATTTTTATTTTTGGGTTTACTATAAATGTACACGAATGATACCATACTTACCAGTTCCACTGGTCTCAGCCACTTCCCCCGCAGGCTACTGCTCTTCTTTTACCAGTTGGATACTCCTCTGAGTGCATGAGAGATGGCTGAAAACAATCAGGTCACCTTTTCCTCCGGAATAAAACTTCAACATTCATTAGTACATATATATAGGTTACAGTCATATTTTTCATATTTTTATTATTTTCTATAGTTTGTAATTATGCTGGCCGTAACTGCTTCCACATCCACATATGGCGGTGTACTTGCATTCTTTTTTTTTCTTCCTACTTGTTTATTGTTGCTACAAGTTCAAACAGTTCTTATATTTCCATTCTTGTCTTATATGACTTTGGCTAGACATACCACCTGCAATACCTTAGGATCAAACTCACCAACCCCTCTTGCTGCCACAGGTTTAAACAATTTGTATATCTGACCCTTTGTTTTCTGGATTTTATCAGACATATTTTAATACCTACATTCTGCAGTACCTCTGGCTCAAAGCTGCCCATCCCAGGGAATGATACCCTATCTTTGTCAGTCATACGTACCCATTCATCACAATAAACTTCAGCGTGTGGACCATATTTTCCACACATAATAAACCTTGCTGACCCTCTCGGCCGCAATTCTGACCTTCTCGGTCCCAAGTCTGACCTTCTCGGTCCCAACTCTTCTGCCTGAACCCTGGCTACCATACGTCCCTTAGTTGAGCAACTGGCTCCCATAATTTGTGGGCCTTGCCTTCTCGGCTAATCCCACAATTATCAAAATACTCAATATAAGGCGTCTGTGAAAGTTCTCAGAGCGCTTCCACCCACTCTCGCCCACGTTGGCCGGTACTACCATACACTGTCGATAGCGAAGGCGATGCCCCCAACTTAGGGCTCCTATCAGACCTTACAGCACTGTGATTTCTCTCGGTGGAGGTTCTGTTGGAATGTTTTCCTGAGAGAGGCAGCGAAAAATTCCTTTTCGGTATCTTTCAACTGGAATTTTTTGTAGGGTGAAAAACAGAGAAATTAGGTAACTATCCTTCACCCTTTCCAGTGAAAGCCCACCAGGGAGATTTCCCGACGTTATCAAATTAAAACCCCTTTGTCTATACAATCACGTCTGCGTATGCTCTTCCACAGCGCATATGACACAATGGTATCACGTTGTGCTGTGCAGAACACACGGACATGCGATGCAATAGCACAGCCTATAGATACTAGTTATCTATATGCCCTACGATTGCTGTAGACCACCTAGCCTAGACCACTCCAGATCACTTAGTTGTATGTCCCACTTAGACCACTTCAGACCACTTAGTTTTGATCACGCAAGGTAGTGAACCCTACGCCACCGGGCCTCTACTAACCCAGTGTTACCACTTCAGCCACTTAGACCACTTAGTTTCTGGGTTCAGCTCCACTCGCTCCGCTTTCAGTCACTCAAATACTCTTTGTTTTTCTGTACAGAAAATTTTCACTCGTTCTGATTGGCAGCTTTACCCCCAGAGGTGCTTACAGTTTTTAAACTAAAGTCATAGTAACCTGCTTTTGAAATTGGATAGTTATGTGCTATTGTAGCATGGCTACTGTCCCACTTTTTAACTGAATGAAACTATCGTGTGGTTTTATTATGCGCACATGACCCTACGTAAGCTTGCGTAATTACGCAACCGTGTGTACCTCTATGCCACGTGTGCGGCCTTGCGCCACGTGCACGTTTTTGTACGCTGTCCTCACATTCCGTACCACGTGTACCAATGTGCGTACGCAATAAAACAAATCACACAACTCTAAATGTGAGCAATACTAACTATAATCGCTCACTTAACAACACCCAGTTTTTTTTCTTAACAACCAGGTCAGAACTGCGTTTCATGTCTATAATTACTCCCTTAAATAAATTTATTTCAAATTTACCTATATAGCAACAAATGTATCCGATTTCACACAGATCTATAATGATTGCAATAATCTATAATTTAAATGATATGATTCAGATTGGATAGCTATCTTGCAGAACATACACTGATATAAATATACACATAATTACAATAATATTATATATATATATTACAATCACTGGCCTTCTATGTGACACCTTACCTCTTATTTGTATATCAAAGCTATCTGCTTTTCACTGCTAAAAAAAACAGTTACACAGGTTAATTTGCATTTCAATAGCTATCCTTCCTAGAAAGCAGATTCTACAAGTCATGGAAGGAAAAAAACAAAACAAAAACAAAACTCTTTCTTTCCTTTTTCTATCTGTGTGCAATTTCTTACACCAAGCCAAGCATTTATCTCACAATTTACTCTCACTAGGCCCAATTGAAACTATTTGTAATTGACTATGGCATGGGTTAAATAAATGTATTGGTAACTCATAAATGGTGCTTGATGTGACAAAGGAAACTGATTGTTCTGAGAAGACTGAAAATCAGCTATTTAGAAAATGACCTTCCTAAAAAGGCCACTGCTCCTCCCCCTTCCACATCCATGAGGTTTACACAAGATGGTGGACAGGCCATGTGGTTAGTCCAAAATAAAGGACAGACCATGCGGCTTCCTTTGTCACAAAGAAATCACAAATCATACAAGCACCAGAAGTTATTTTAGGCCTGAGTTTAAAAAAAACCAAAACTATATCAAGGCTATGCAGCAACTTTTAAATGTACTTTTAAATCTACTTAACAGATAAACAATCCAATCTGAATCATACACAATATGACTTATTTGAACTTTGTTTTGCAACAATAAAAATACATTTTAGCATTTTAAATATTATGAGAAACACATTGTCCCTTGAATTGTTCATATCATCGGCTTACTGATATCACAACAGAACACACGGATATGATTTTCTCAGCGTCACGATGCATCCATCACAAGCTGATCGACCACAGCGTCGCGTTTGTAATGTACAGTGCATCATTAAGACCATGATATCGCGGACGAGCCCTCATCTGATAACACCAAATTGCTTTCTAACAAATATTTAAAATGCCCGCTCTAATATATATTGTAAACACCTGCACATCTTATTACCATGTGCCATGAATGTGCACTATACATCGCAAAACACTGCATCCCATAAGAGAAAACAATGCACCCACACATAATCTGATTTCCAAAGTTCATTGATGTATATATTTGTTATTAAAAGGATATGTATTCAATATATCACAATGTACGGTATACATATAGTTACATGGTTACAATTTATACAGTAAGCAGTTAATACATACAGTTACAGTTCAGCAAATACATCACCATATCTCTCATATAAAAGTCTTCCTTCCATATCACGCTCTCTCTCTCTGTAAATAAATACAGGAACTGGTCTAGAAGCAGCTCCATCATCGTCTGGGACAAAACAGCAACTGGCAACTGTGTGTCTCTGTAAGGTGTTATCTAGTTTGGGGGAGGGAACTTTCTCATTCATGATGAGTCACTAGTCTGTTCGTATGCTAAACAGGTTCAGCCTTGAAGACATCAAAAGGGGCTGGCCTGAGCTTCCTGTCCATTGTCCTAATTTGAGTGATTTTAGCTTTCATACATTTAATCATAACTACTTGTTGCAATGTCCTATAACTTAATAACAAGTATCAAATGAATCTACACATTAATCTGGTTGCTTTAATACTAAATATTAAAAAAGAAGAAAAATACTCTGCGCTTCATGTACACTGTATCAAACTAGAGTGTGCAGTCTGTCATGTAGAATAATTGACTCAGTAGAACTTCAAAGATACATAAAAATCAATTTATATTCAATAATCTTTTTAATAATCACTGGGACGCCAGTGTGTGTCAATTTCATTTATCAAATAGAATCAAGTAATTAGTTTTAATATATTGTTTGCTATACCAATTGTGGTTAATACATAATAGCTATTTGTTGCAAACTATATGCTGCTTGTTTGTTAAAATTTGTCACTTTTAAAGATTATTGAATATAAATTGATTTTTATGTATCTTTGAAGTTCTACTGAGTCAATTATTCTACATGACAGACTGCACACTCTAGTTTGATACAGTGTACATGAACCGCAGAGTATTTTTCTTCTTTTTTAATAGTTCTTTATTGTTGGCAACCTAGCTAGTTGTCTTACTCAGCTGCTTTTGTTTCACTATTAAATAACAATTGTTATTAGCGCCGGAAGAAAAACAGATAGGGACATTTGTCCTGTTCTGTCCTTTCCCATTACTTTTTTTAATACTAAATATGAAAGGTCTATCTTGCTTCGTTCCAATAATACACATACATGACATTACTCCATTAATATAATTTTAAATCATTATAATGTCTGGCGCTTGATATTATTATAATTATGTACTGTATTAAATAAGTGTTGAATCCATCTCTGTGGAATGTCCGTGTAAATGCGTGTGTTACCATATATTGCTGTGCTCGCTGCGCGTATTTGCAAGCATAGCGACTTATATGTGTAGAGTCTGTATGTTCTTTCTATGTAATATTTTTGACTTCAACAATTACATGTGGGCAAATTCCAGCACGTCCCATGTTTTGCACATACAATTAATTTGGTGGTGCAGAATATTTTTAAAAACGACAGGGGTGTGCAGGAAATGCTGTCGATGGCCCGAAAAATTGCGGGCCACTTTCAGCATTCAGCCACCACGTGCCGAAGACTGGAGCGCCAGCAAACACTTATGAACATGCCCTGCCATCATCTGAAGCAAGAGGTGGTAACGAGGTGGAATTAAACCCTCTATATGCTTCTGAGGATGGAGGAGCAGCAAAAGGCCATTCAAGCCTATACATCTGCCTACGATATAGGCAAAGGAGGCGGAATGCACTCAGCACAGTGGAGAATGATTTTCATGTTGTGCAAGGTTCTCCAACCCTTTGAACTTGCCACATGTGAAGTCAGTTCAGACACTGCCAGCCTAAGTCAGGTCATTCCCCTCATCAGGCTTTTGCAGAAGCAGCTGGAGAGATTGAAGGAGGAGCTAAAATGGAGCGATTCCGCTAGGCATGTGGGACTTGTGGATGGAGCCCTTCATTCGCTTAACCAGGATTCACGGGTGGTCAATCTGTTGAAATCAGAGCACTACATTTTGGCCACCGTGCTCGATCCTAGGTTTAAAGCCTACGTTGTATCTCTCTTTCCGTCAGACATAAGTCTGCAGATGTTCAAAGACCTGCTGGTGAGACAATTGTCAAGTCAAGCAGAACGTGACCCGCCAACAGCTTCTTCTTCATTTTCTACCGCCACTGGAGCTGCCAGGGAAAGGATCAGATTTCTAAAACCACCCACTGGCGGTGATGCAGGGCAGTCAGGAGCAAGTGCTGACATCTGGTCCGGACTGAAGGACCTGCCAACGATTACTGACATGTCTACTGCCACTGCTTATGATTCTGTCACCATTTAAAGAATGGTAGAGGATTATATGAGTGACAGCATCCAAGTAGGCATGTCAGACTGTCCGTACGTATACTGGCAGGAAAAAGAAGCAATTTGGAGGCCCTTGCACAATCTGGCTTTATTTTACCTAAGTTGCAACCCCTCCCCCCCCCCCCCTCCAGTGTGTACTCCGAAAGAGTGTTTAGTGCAGCCGGTCACCTTGTCAGCGATCGGCGTAGGAGGTTAATTCCAGAAAATGTGGAGAAGATGATGTTCATCAAAATGAATTATAAATTCGTCCGTGGAGACAATTACCAGCAATTGCCTCCAGAAAGTACACAGGGACCTGTGATGGTGGATTCCAGTGGGGATAAATTAATACTCTGTGAGGAGGAGGATGTACACAGTGAAAGGGGTGAGGAATCGGAGGATGAGGACGAGGTAGAAATCTTGCCTTTGCAGAGCCAGTTTGTGCAAGGAGAGATTGATTCCTTCTTTTTTGGTGGGGGCCCAAACCAAGCAGTAATTTCAGCCACAGTCGTGTGGCAGACCCTGTCACTGAAATGATTGGTTTGTTAAGATGTGCATGTACTGTTTATACAACATAAGGGTGGGTGGGAGGGCCCAAAGACAATTCCATCTTGCACATCTTTTTTATTTATCTTTGCATCATGTGCTCTTTGGGGACTATTTTTTTAAGTGCCATCCTGTCTGACACTGCAGTGCCACTCCTAGATGGGCCAGGTGTTTGTGCCGCCCACTTGGGTCGCTTAGCTTAGTCATCCAGCGACCTCAGTGCACATTTTAGGACTACAAATAATATTGTGAGTTGTGAGGTGTTCAGAATAGACTGGAAATGAGTAGAAATTATGGTTATTGAGGATCCAAATTACCCCCAAATTGTATGATTTCAGCTGTTTTTGAGTTTTTTAAAAAAAAACACACGAATCCAAAACGCATTTGAATTCGACAAAAATCCAAAAGGGTGGTTTTGCCAAAACGCGTCTGAATCCAAAACACGACCGCGGAACCGAATCCAAAACCAAAACACGAAAAATGCCAGCTGCACATCTCATATATGCATCCTAGGGGTTTAAATGAGCAGTTGGGTTTAAATAGTTTCATTTGATATGCCCATATATTTCATTATTATTACTAATCCCTTGGGGTGCTATAGTTGGCACAATGGTTTATTTATCAGTGATCTGTTTGAGATATATTTATATGCAAAGATGGGATGTATATTATGCTAGATGTCTTTGCTACACTATGGATTTTTTTGTCTTATTCTGGTAATTTGTTCTAGCAGAAGCGTTTGTTCTATATGTCTAGTGCTTTAATATACTATATATCCCTAGAGTCAATGTGTTTAAACAGTGGATATATTTATCTCATTGCTGTCAAAACTATAATGTGCAGCGCTGCAAATACCGATACTATGCAGGTTGTTGTTTACAGGTCACCATGGTGATGGGCACTGGTTTATGACGCTGGATATTCTGACGTCATTAGAATGGGCGGAAGGGAGCGGGCGGGTGATCCGACTTCCGGACGCCACTGCACATTGGGGTGTGTTCACTTGGTATATAGGTGAGTGTTTTTATGTATGTCATTAACCTGATGAAAATGCCGTAATAAAGGCATTGAAACGTTGTTGTCTTTAAACGTGATGCACTGGCTCTGAGTTTTTTCGTCGCCTGGAGTGCCGCACCAGCTATTTACACATGTCCTTTACTCTGTGGAGGCACCCGGCGCAGTACTGCTAATACTGGGAGAGACGGACCTGCTGTTGGTTATATATATATATATATATATATATATACACACTGCTCAAAAAAATAAAGGGAACATTTAAACAACACAATGTAACGCCAAGTCAATCACACTTTTGTGAAATCAAACTGTCCACTTAGGCAGCAACACTGATTGACAATCAATTTCACATACTGTTGTGCAAATGGAATAGACAACAGGTGGGAATTATAGACAATTAGCAAGACACCCCCAATAAAGGAGTTGTTCTGCAGGTGGTGACCACATACCACTTCTCAGCTCCTATGCTTTCTGGCTGATGTTTTGGTCACTTTTGGAAGCTGGTGGTGCTTTCACTCTAGTGGTAGCATGAGACGGAGTCTACAACCCATACAAGTGGCTCAGGTAGTGCAGCTCATCCAGGATGGCACATCAATGCGAGCTGTGGCAAGAAGGTTTGCTGTGTCTGTCAGCGTAGTGTCCAGAGCATGGAGGCGCTACCAGGAGACAGGCCAGTACATCAGGAGACGTGGAGGAGGCCATAGGAGGGAACTACCCAGCAGCAGGACCGCTACCTCCGCATTTGTGCAAGGAGGAACAGGAGGAGCACTGCCAGAGCCCTGCAAAATGACCTCCAGCAAGCCACAAATGTGCATGTGTCTACTCAAACGATCAGAAACAGACTCCATGAGAGTGGTATGAGGGCCCGACGTCCACAGGTGGGGGTTGTGCTTACAGCCCAACACCGTGCAGGACGTTTGGCATTTGCCAGAAAACACCAAGATTGGCAAATTTGCCACTGGCGCCCTGTGCTCTTCACAGATGAAAGCAGGTTCTCACTGAGCACATGTGACAGACGTGACAAAGTCTGGAGACGCCAAGGAGAACGTTCTGTTGCCTGCAATATCCTTCAGCATGACCGGTTTGGCAGTGGGTCAGTAATGGTGTGGGGTGGCATTTCTTTGGGGGGCCGCACAGCCCTCCATGTGCTCGCCAGAGGTAGCCTGACTGCCATTAGGTACCGAGATGAGCTCCTCAGACCCCTTGTGAGACCATATGCTGGTGCGGTTGGCCCTGGGTTCCTCCTAATGCAAGACAATGCTAGACCTCATGTGGCTGGAGTGTGTCAGCAGTTCCTGCAAGACGAAGGCATTGATGCTATGGACTGGCCCGTCCGTTCCCCAGACCTGAAACCAATTGAGCACATCTGGGACATCATGTCTCGCTCCATCCACCAACGCCACGTTGCACCACAGACTGTCCAGGAGTTGGCTGATGCTTTAGTCCAGGTGTGGGAGGAGATCCCTCAGGAGACCATCCGCCACCTCATCAGGAGCATGCCCAGGCGTTGTAGGGAGGTCATACAGGCACGTGGAGGCCTCACACACTACTAAGCCTCATTTTGACTTGTTTTAAGGACATTACATCAAAGTTGGATCAGCCTGTAGTGTGTTTTTCCACTTTAATTTTGAGTGTGACTCCAAATCCAGACGTCCATGGGTTAATAAATTTGATTTCCATTGATAATTTTTGTGTGATTTTGTTGTCAGCACATTCAACTATGTAAAGAACAAAGGCCCTCATTCCGAGTTGTTCGCTCGGTATTTTTCATCGCATCGCAGTGAAAATCCGCTTAGTACGCATGCGCAATGTTCGCACTGCGACTGCGCCAAGTAACTTTACTATGATGAAAGTATTTTTACTCATGGCTTTTTCTTCGCTCCGGCGATCGTAATGTGATTGACAGGAAATGGGTGTTACTGGGCGGAAACACGGCGTTTCAGGGGCGTGTGGCTGAAAACGCTACCGTTTCCGGAAAAAACGCAGGAGTGGCCGGGGAAACGGTGGGAGTGCCTGGGCGAACGCTGGGTGTGTTTGTGACGTCAACCAGGAACGACAAGCACTGAACTGATCGCACAGGCAGAGTAAGTCTGGAGCTACTCTGAAACTGCTAAGTAGTTAGTAATCGCAATATTGCGAATACATCGGTCGCAATTTTAAGAAGCTAAGATTCACTCCCAGTAGGCGGCGGCTTAGCGTGTGTAACTCTGCTAAATTCGCCTTGCGACCGATCAACTCGGAATGAGGGCCAAAGTATTTAATAAGAATATTTCATTCATTCAGATCTAGGATGTGTTATTTTAGTGTTCCCTTTATTTTATTGAGCAGTGTATATATATATATATATATATATATATATATATAGATATATGTTTTGTACTATACCCCAGTATACTGTACTATTATTTTTCTGTGACACTGCTTGTCAGATCGCAGTTTATCATGCACGTATTTTGTGACACTGTAGGTGGAACTGAACTGCAGTGAAATATGTATTCTGACTCATACATGTATTGTGTGACACTATAGGTGAAAGTAAACTGCAGGGTTACATTATTATTTCTGACTCATACACGTATTGTGTGACACTGTAGGTGAAAGTAAACTGTACTGTTAATTATTATTTCTGACTCATACACTTATTGTGTGACACTGTAGGTAAAAGTATCCCGCAGTGTTTGATTATTATTTTTGACTCATACATGTACTTTGTGACACTGTAGGAGGAAGTAAACTGCAGTGTAATATATATTCAGACTCAAACACGTATTGTGTGACATTGTAGGTGAAAGTAAATCGCAGTGTTAAATTATTATCTCTGACTCATACATGTATTGTGACACTGTAGGTGGTACATTTTTAGTACAAATTGGGGTGTATGCTGTGCTCCACTTCGTTCATGCTTGTTGATAGATATGGACGAACAATTCAGAGGAGAGCAGTAAGCATGTACTAGTGCTGCAGGTGCTGCCACCAGTCATGACAATACAAGTCAGTCAATATCATCTACTAACAGGGACGTGCAGTCAGGGGAGGCAGGGAAGGCAGTGCCTCCCCTGTAATTAATGATTAGAATAATACAAAGAAGACACTTATGACACATATTCTGTGTCATAAGTATCTTTGTTATATTATTCTGATCATTTTAATACATTTAAATAATTTGGGAGGCACTGATAACAGTGCCTCCCATTGACAACGGGAATGAGGATAAAGCGTGGGGTGGGGCTAAGCACTGGGCTATAAAAGCCCATTGAAAAAAATGGAGAAACCGGTACTAATGTAAGTGCCTCGTTGACAGGGATAGATGTGATTGGACAGCGGATCCAGTGCTGGATCCGCTGGTCCAATCATCCATACGTGGCGGCATCAGTGATCAGTGATCACCTCCCTCTCCTCATTTTCCCTGTCTCTGCGCTGCTGGTCGTGGGAGCCTTACCCCAACAGCAGCCGCGCAGTAACCTCCTCCGTTACCCCGCTGGGATGTGATGCACCCGCTTCCTGCTATCTCTGTATTGGAGCCGCATGTTTCGAGCCTTCCCCTGCCTCCCTCTCCTGTGTCGCTCTCAGTCTGTGCCGCCCCGATGATCAGGTAGAAGAGCCACTCCCTGAGCCGCCAAGACAAGGAGCTGCTGGTGGCCTGCACTTACTCAGCCACTGGCTGATCTGC
This sequence comes from Pseudophryne corroboree, assembly GCF_028390025.1. Classification (NCBI taxonomy): domain Eukaryota; kingdom Metazoa; phylum Chordata; class Amphibia; order Anura; family Myobatrachidae; genus Pseudophryne; species Pseudophryne corroboree. The sequence continues at coordinate 141,720,678 of NC_086453.1, forward strand.
ATCCCCATCCCAGCTGACACTGAACGGCAGGACAGGAAGCCCAGCAGCACTGAAGAATGTGTATCTGTGGCTGCTCTCCCTATTTGTGAGTATGAAAGTCCTTATTTTACTTTGTGAAAAAATCCAGGGATAGACTAAAACCCAATATATATACTTTTTTTATATATAGATTTTTATATATATTTTCTTTATATATAGATAGATAGATAGATAGATAGATAGATAGATAGATAGATAGATAGATAGATAGATAGATAGATATTAACATCTGGGTATCCAGCCCTCCTAGTAATCAAGCGTTTGGCCCTGGTGCCCTTCGTGGAAATAGGATACCGTAAAACGAAGAAACGGCAGCACTCACAGGACTTTTGAAGTAAATAGTGTATTTCAAGATCACATCAAAATTTCCAACGTTTTGGGGCTGCGGGTTCCGGAACGTTGGAAACATTAATATAATCTTGAAATACACAATTTACTTCAAAAGTCCTGTGAGTGCTGCCGTTTCTTCATTTTAATGTGTATATATATATATATATATATATATATAAATAAAATGTATATTGTGTTATATATATATATATATATATATACATACACACACACACACACAATGCTTCACTTGGTGCCTCCCCAGCCATTGGCCTCACCGCACGTCACTGTCTACTAATGCCGATGCCCAAGGGCATAGAAGGCTTAAATCAGGGCATGTAAACTCAAAGAAGCAATATAATTGTAAAGTGGCAAAAAAACATCAAAAATAAAGTTAGCTACAGAACATACAATTGGCAATATGCCATTCTCCACACAAAGTGGCAAGGAAAGGCTAAGGTCTTGTCCTTTATTTATGACTGGTGGTTCTGCCTCATAATCTCTGTAGAAGTGCCAAAACATAAAACTTGTTAAGGTACAAGAACCAACTGTGTGCTCAGAAACATCACACATCCTTGAAGAGAGTCTAAGTGTGTGCGCAGGTGCCATGTGTGAGCCTGACCTTTCTAATAATTTACTCAAAGAGGATGCTCCTTCTACCATTTGTGAGCCCTCTAAAATGTGGGGATGAGCAACACATGCTGACATAGACATTGAGGATACTACTGTGGAAGTGCACCAGGATGAGGTGTATATTTGTTTAGCTTGCGCTAATAAGGATGTTGTTTGTGTAACTGAGACACCAATGGAGACAGTTGTTACCCATGGTATAAAAAAAACAAAACATTGTCATTCCTGTGCAAAAGAAAAAAAAGCCACCTCTTTTGTGGAATTATTTCTATCATAATCCAGACAACAAGTGTCAAGCCATCTGTAGCCTTTGTAAAGCCATAGTTAGTAGATGTAGGGACCTTAACCATCTAGGAACTGTCACAACTGAGGGTTTAGGCTGACGGGAGGAAGCCTCAGTTGTAGGGGGTGAAATGAAATCAAACTTAGATGGTTTAATCAGACCCCTGGACATGTAAGTGTGGAAGGAAACCCGAAGGTGTGACCATGACAAGCAGGTTAAAAGTCAAATGAAAGTTTATTAAACAGACTCCGTATAATCACAACAGCGTTCACAGTCAGAATTAGCAGTGGCAGATAATACAGTTCCTGGATCACTAAACCATAAAAGGTATCACAGGGCACTGGTAGGTTGCAGAACAGGTGTTATAGTCCTTTGGTAGAATAACCTTACCAGGCCAGGCTGTAGTAGTGGAGATAACCGAGGAACATGCCAGTAGGTGTATGAGATGATGCTGGTAACTGGAATGCACTGTAGGAGTCACTGGACGGAACCAGCCAGATGGTGGAGACACGGAGTTAAAACTAAAAGATGCTAGGGTGCGTGGAAACAGATGAAATGAAGAGTGGTTACCGGTGGTAGTGGATACTGCTGGTAAGTAGAAATCCGCTGGGAGAACACCGGCTCTTTAAGGAGGCTGAATTCTGTTGGAAGCAGGTTGCTGGAATCAGATGGGTTAATAGCTGAAAGCTTGGAAGCTGGAAGCAAACGAAGTAATAGCTGAAAGCTGGATCAATCACAGAGGATTGCAAAGTCAGGCTGCACCGCAGGATGGAAAGCAGGTGCGGGTCTCTTTGTGGATGCTGGAGACAGGAGCTGGAACCTGGTGAAACAAACCACAGGAGAGAGAGACTGGAACAAGGTATGATATTCAAAGCACTGACATCTATCTGGCCTAGACACAGGATACTTATACCTGCTGCTATGCAGGCATTGGCTGGGCAATTATGCAGATTCCAGAGACGGTGGATTGGAGGAATTGGAGCATGTGATCAAATCCAACATGGCTGCGCCCATGCTGGAATCTGGAGGGAAAACTGGTTTGAAATGAAATGTGCTAACATAATGATAATGGCGGCACCGGCCGCGGAGGACAGGAGACGCCAGATGACAATTATATGCTGAGACACTTGGAGGGCAGCAGAGGCCGCGGCAGGCATGATACATGATTCTGAGAACCTGCAGCAATAACACAGTAACGGCGGCGGAGGCCGGGAGACGCCATGTTGGATTCAAACATGGCGCCGCTGTGGTAGTGTCTCAGAATGACAGGAGGGATGTGCAGAGTGTTGACACAGATGAGATCCGGATTTGGAACGCTGGGCCAGTCTCAGAAGACACCTAAACGGCAGGTAATGGCGTCCAGATACCCGGATCGTGACAGCACCCCCCCCTTTAGGAGTGGCCCCAGGACACTTCTTAGGCTTTAAAGGAAACTTTGAGTGGAAATTTCGGACCAAGGCAGGAGCATGGACGTCTGAGGCATTGGTCCAAGAGCGTTCTTCAGGACCATAGCCCTTCCAGTCAATGAGATACTGTAGCTGACCGTAACGGAAACGTGAGTCCAAAATCTTGGCCACCTCGTACTCGACTCCCCATTGAGTCTGAACTTTGGGAGCTGGAGGAAGTGCGGAATGAAACCGATTTAGGATCAGCGGTTTCAACAAGGAAACATGAAATGTCCTGGGTATTTTCAAGAAGGGTGGTAACTGTAATCTGTAGGCAACAGGATTGATGACTTGTTCAATCTTGAAGGGACCGATGTAGCGAGGTGCAAATTTCATGCTGGGAACTCTCAACCTCAAATTCTTCGTGGACAACCACACACGATCACCCACCTTGAGAGCAGGAACCGCTCTACGCTTCCTATCGGCAAACTTCTTATACCTGGATGAGGCTTTAAGCAGGGCTGCGCGGACGTTCCTCCAGTTATTTGAAAACTGACGCAAGGTGACATCCACTGCTGGAACAGAAGTTGCGGGAAGCGGTTGGAATTCTGGGACTTTAGGGTGGAATCCATAATTAATGAAGAATGGTGTAGAAGTAGATGAGGAATGGTATTGATTGTTGTGGCTGAACTCGGCCCAAGGAAGGAGTTGAACCCAGTCATCTTGAGAGGAAGACACATATATACGGGGGAAGGCCTCCAAGTCCTGATTCACCCTCTCGGTTTGACCATTGGTCTGAGGATGGTAAGCCGTGGAAAACTTTAACTTGACTTGGAGGGCTTGACACAAACTTCGCCAAAATTTGGCTACAAATTGTACTCCACGATCCGAGATGATCTCTTCAGGAAGACCGTGAAGTCAGAAGATCTCTTGTATAAATACTTGAGCCAACTTGGAAGCTGACGGAAGACCGGTGAGAGGGATGAAATGTGCCATCTTGGTGAACCGGTCAACTACCACCCAGATGGTATTAAACTTGTTGCAGATAGGTAGATCGGAAACAAAGTCCATCGACAAATGGGTCCATGGTCGACGGGGAACAGATAATGGAACCAGTTGCCCCGCAGGCGACTGGCGGGAGACTTTGTGTTGGGCACACTTTGGGCAGGAGGCAATAAATTCCATAACGTCCTTCTTCAGAGTTGGCCACCAGTAGGACCTAGAAATAAATTCAAGGGTTTTCTGAATGCCTGTATGTCCAGCAAAACGGGAAGCATGGGCCCATTGCATGAGCTTCTTCCTTAGAACTGGCTTAACAAAACTTTTCCCTGGTGGAGGCGTAGAGTCCATCCCTACCGTGGAGAATGCCAACGGATTAATAATAGGATGCTTGTCTGCAGACTCGGACTCATTTTCTTGCTCCCATGAGCGGGAAAGGGCATCGGCCTTACGATTCTGAGAACCCGGACAGAACTGGAGTTTAAAGTCAAACCTAGAGAAGAAAAGTGCCCATCTTGCCTGACGAGGATTCAGACATTGTGCGCCTTTCAGATATAAAAGATTTTTGTGGTCGGTAAGTATGGTGATTGAGTGGGAAGCTCCCTCCAACAGGTATCTCCACTCCTCCAGAGCGAGCTTGATGGCCAGCAACTCCTGATCGCCAATGGCATAGTTGCGCTCAGCTGGGGAGAACTTCCGGGAGAAGAAACTGCAAGGATGTAGATGTCCATCTTTGGCCCTCTGGGATAACACTGCTCCTACTCCAACGGAGGAGGCATCTACCTCTAAGATAAAAGGAGAGTCGATGTCGGGCTGTTTCAGAACTGGTGCAGAGATGAACCATTGCTTCAGAAGGTGAAAGGCCTGTGTAGCTTCCTCGGACCACTTGGACGGATTAGCACCTTTCTTGGTTAATGCAGTGATAGGCGCCACAATGGTGGAAAAGTCTCGTATAAATTTTCTATAATAATTGGCGAACCCTAAGAACCTCTGGACCCCTTTGAGGGTTAGGGGTATAGGCCAATTCTTGATTGCTTGGAGTTTCTCAGGATCCATCTCTAGTCCGGAACCGGACACAATGTAACCTAGAAACGGAATGGTTTTAACTTCAAACACACACTTCTCCAATTTACAATAGAGGTGATTGACACGGAGACGGGAAAGAACCTCTTTTACCCAGAAACGATGATCTTCGAGATTATTAGCAAAGATGAGGATGTCATCTAGATAAACCACGACATGGCGGTACAAGATGTCCCTGAAGATCTCATTCACGAAGTGCTGGAAGACTGCTGGAGCGTTGCTCAATCCGAAGGGCATGACGAGGTACTCATAATGTCCGTCACGGGTGTTAAAGGCGGTCTTCCACTCGTCACCCTCACGGATTCGGATGAGATTGTAGGCACCCCTCAAGTCCAGCTTTGTGAAAATGGTTGCACCACTAACTCTATCAAAGAGCTCGGTAATCAGGGGTAAAGGGTATCGGTTCTTGACGGTAATGTCGTTCAGACCTCTGTAGTCGATGCACGGACGCAGACCACCGTCTTTCTTCTTAACGAAGAAGAAGCCTGCGCCGGCTGGAGAAGAAGATGGTCGGATGAAACCCTTCGCCAGGTTCTCTTTGATGTACTCTTCCATGGAGTGTGTCTCAGGCAGAGACAACGGATAAGTTCGGCCTCGCGGTGGAACCTTCCCTGGAATGAGGTCGATTGGGCAGTCCCATTCTCTATGAGGAGGAAGGATATCAGCAGAGGCTTTACTGAACACGTCCGTGAAGTCTTGATATGGAGGAGGCGGAACATCAGATGACCTGGGGAAGGAAGAAAAAACAGGAAGAACTTTGGCTAAACAAGTCTCAGCACAGGAGGGACCCCATGCCAGTATTTGCGTAGTCGTCCAGTCAATCGGTGGGTTGTGGAGACGGAGCCATGGAAGGCCTAAAACCACTGGATGTGTGGCTCTTGGAATCACTAGAAAAGAAATATACTCAGAATGAAGAACTCCCACTCTCAGACGAACTGGAAGAGTCCTTAAGGAAATGACTGCGTCAAAAATCTTGCTGCCATCCACGGCAGTCAAAGAGATGGACGAGGACAGTCTCTCGGTGGGTAGGGACCACCGTTTAACATAAGCTTCGGTTATGAAATTCCCAGCTGCTCCGGAATCAAGGAGGGCAATGACGTTCCTGTAACGTTGAGCAATTTGGAGCGACACTGGGAGGTTACAATCATGAGGAGATGGAGAGGAGATCATTACTCCTAGCCGGCCCTCTCCTTGGCGAGCTAGGATCTGGAGTCCCGAACGTTTGGGACAGGCGTTGATAGTGTGCGACGGAGCTGCACAGTAGAGACATAGAGACTCGGAGAGGCGTCTTCGGCGCTCAGCGGGAGATAGACGGGAACGACCAATTTGCATAGGCTCATCCTTGGATGGAGATGGTTGACGAGGAGGAGGAGCAGAAGATTTAGGAACGGATGATCTTCCTCGCTCGGTTGCTCTCTCTTTGAACCGTAGATCAACCTTCGTGCATAGTGAAATTAGCTCATCCAACTTAGAAGGCAAGTCTCTGGTAGCTAACTCGTCTTTAATGCGTTCTGACAAGCCATGCCAGAATGCAGCATACAGGGCCTCGTCGTTCCAGGCCAGTTCAGATGCCAGGATTTTGAACTGTATAAGATACTGTCCCACAGTATGTGTTCCCTGGCGTAGACGGAGAATCTCAGATGAAGCAGAGGAAACCCGGCCCGGCTCGTCGAAGATGCGCCTGAATGATGCTACAAAGTCAGTATAGGAGGACAGCAGGGGATCAGACTTCTCCCATAACGGTGATGCCCAATCAAGGGCTGAGCCACTGAGGAGAGAAATAATATAAGCAACTTTGGTACGGTCACTGGGGAAGTTGCCAGATTGAAGCTCAAAATGGATTTCGCATTGGTTGAGAAATCCCCTGCAGAACCTTGGAGATCCGTCAAATTTTGCTGGCGTTGGAAGATGAAGACATGGTATGGAAATGGGCAAGGTGGGTGGGGTTACAGCTGGAGTCACTGTGGTGGACGCACTAGACGTGCCAGGTCCACGGAGGGTCGTCTGAATCCCATCCAGCCGAGTAGAGAGATCCTGGAGACAGCGGATGACGTGACCTTGTGCAGCCTCCTGATGTTCGAGTCTGGCTGCAAGTTCTTGCATAGGTCTAGCCGCTTGATCCTGGTCTCCGGCTGGATTCATATGGTCAGTGCTTACTGTCACAACTGAGGGTTTAGGCTGACGGGAGGAAGCCTCAGTTGTAGGGGGTGAAATGAAATCAAACTTAGATGGTTTAATCAGACCCCTGGACATGTAAGTGTGGAAGGAAACCCGAAGGTGTGACCATGACAAGCAGGTTAAAAGTCAAATGAAAGTTTATTAAACAGACTCCGTATAATCACAACAGCGTTCACAGTCAGAATTAGCAGTGGCAGATAATACAGTTCCTGGATCACTAAACCATAAAAGGTATCACAGGGCACTGGTAGGTTGCAGAACAGGTGTTATAGTCCTTTGGTAGAATAACCTTACCAGGCCAGGCTGTAGTAGTGGAGATAACCGAGGAACATGCCAGTAGGTGTATGAGATGATGCTGGTAACTGGAATGCACTGTAGGAGTCACTGGATGGAACCAGCCAGATGGTGGAGACACGGAGTTAAAACTAAAAGATGCTAGGGTGCGTGGAAACAGATGAAATGAAGAGTGGTTACCGGTGGTAGTGAATACTGCTGGTAAGTAGAAATCCGCTGGGAGAACACCGGCTCTTTAAGGAGGCTGAATTCTGTTGGAAGCAGGTTGCTGGAAACAGATGGGTTAATAGCTGAAAGCTTGGAAGCTGGAAGCAAACGAAGTAATAGCTGAAAGCTGGATCAATCACAGAGGATTGCAAAGTCAGGCTGCACCGCAGGATGGAAAGCAGGTGCGGGTCTCTTTGTGGATGCTGGAGACAGGAGCTGGAACCTGGAGAAACAAACCACAGGAGAGAGAGACTGGAACAAGGTATGACATTCAAAGCACTGACCTCTATCTGGCCCAGACACAGGATACTTATACCTGCTGCTATGCAGGCATTGGCTGGGCAATTATGCAGATTCCAGCAACGGTGGATTGGAGGAATTGGAGCATGTGATCAAATCCAACATGGCTGCACCCATGCTGGAACCTGGAGGGAAAACTGGTTTGAAATGAAATGTGCTAACATAATGATAATGGCGGCGCCGGCCGCGGAGGACAGGAGACGCCAGATGACAATTATATGCTGAGACACTTGGAGGGCAGCAGAGGCCACGGCAGGCATGATACATGATTCTGAGAACCTGCAGCAATAACACAGTAACGGCGGCGGAGGCCGCGGAGGACGGGAGACGCCATGTTGGATTCAAACATGGCGCCGCTGTGGTAGTGTCTCAGAATGACAGGAGGGATGTGCAGAGTGTTGACACAGATGAGATCCGGATTTGAAACGCTGGGCCAGTCTCAGAAGACACCTAAACGGCAGGTAATGGCGTCCAGATACCCGGATCGTGACAGGAACCTCCTCCCTGTTACATAAATTGCAGTACATTAATCAAAAGTATTTTCAAAATTCAGAAACTTTTGTTAAAAAAACAACGAGTCCAGCATCAACTAGCTCCCTTATCTTTGTTAGATCCAAACACCTGCAATCTCCACCACCAACACCTTCATCGTTAATATCCTCAATCATGATCGGAAGTACTCCTGTATCCAGTTTCATATGCATGAATGACTCCTCTCCTATCCGGGCTTCCTCAGAAGGATCCTTGAGTGCTACATGTGTTGTTGTTGTTGTTGTTGCTGCTGCTGCTGCTGTGAGTGAATCTTCATCCAAGAAGGGGATCGAGAAGACTACTTGTAGTAGTTTAACAAAACAATTGACTGTTAAACAATCCTTTGTAAGGGGGAGCAAGTATGACAGCAGTCACCTAGTTGCACAGCGGATTACTGATGCCATAACAGCTATGCTAATATTAGATGTGCATCCAGTATGTACCATTAATGCAGTGGTTTTTAGTAGTGATGAGCGGGTTCGGTTCCTCAGAAACCAACCCCCCCCCCCCCCCCCCCCCGAACTTCACCCATTTTACACGGGTCTGAGGCATACTCGGATTCTCCCGTATGGCTTGGTTAACACGCGCGCGCCCGAACGTCATCATCCCGCTGTCGGATTCTCGCGAGATTCGGATTCTATATAAGCAGCCGCGCGTCGCCGCCATTTTCACTTGTGCATTGGAAATGTTAGGGAGAGGACGTGGCTGGCGTCCTCTCCGTTTATTAATAATATTTGTGCTACTGCTTATTGCTTAATTGTGGGGACTGGGGAGCAGCTGTATTATATAGGAGGAGTACAGTGCAGAGCTTTGCTGACCAGTGACCACCAGTATACGTTGTCTGCCTGAAAAACACTCCATATCTGTGCTCAGTGTGCCGCATATATCTGTGCTCACACTGCTTAATTGTGGGGACTGGGGAGCAGCTGTATTATATAGGAGGAGTACAGTGCAGAGTTTTGCTGACCAGTGATCACCAGTATACATTGTCTGCCTGAAAAACACTCCATATCTGTGCTCAGTGTGCTGCATATATCTGTGCTCACACTGCTTAATTGTGGGGACTGGGGAGCAGCTGTATTATATAGGAGGAGTACAGTGCAGAGTTTTGCTGACCAGTGACCACCAGTATACATTGTCTGCCTGAAAAACACTCCATATCTGTGCTCAGTGTGCTGCATATATCTGTGCTCACACTGCTTAATTGTGAGGACTGGGGAGCAGCTGTATTATTATATAGGAGGAGTACAGTGCAGAGTTTTGCTGACCAGTGACCACCAGTATACGTTGTCTGCCTGAAAAACACTCCATATCTGTGCTCAGTGTGCTGCATATATCTGTGCTCACACTGCTTAATTGTGGGGACTGGGGAGCAGCTGTATTATATAGGAGGAGTACAGTGCAGAGTTTTGCTGACCAGTGACCACCAGTATACGTTGTCTGCCTGAAAAACACTCCATGGGGTATATTTACAAAGATTCGTGTTTTGGCCGTTTTGAAGGGTGTTTGAACTCGAATGGTATTGTCAAAGTCAGAAAAATGTCTCAATGCACGTTGCCATATTTGCACCGCACACTGGTCCGCGCTGCGCGTGCATGCGCTCTCCCGTGGATTCGCATACCCGCAATAACGTGCACTCGCAGGCGCGGTATGCGTATTTACGGTAGAGTTTATGTAGTCGTAGCGTGCGACTCATTCGTTACAAATGTTCACAATTAATGTAGTTTATAGATCATGGTCCCTTTGATAGATTCTGAAAGTTTGGTTAAAATACAATGTCCCAGAGCTGAGGAATCCCTCTTTATATCGTACAAAGGGTCTAACAGGAATCATACAGCAGTGTTTGGTACCCATCGGAAGAGTATTTAATTAGCAATATTCCGGTGTTGGTTTGGAGCGTATTAATCGCTCGTGCGAATAGTTATGGACATAAGAAGTTTATGTCCATTTCTATTATTTACACATACTCAGGTATGCGGCGGGAAACCCAGTTTCCCACCCACCTGAGCTGTTGGAAATCGTCACAGCCCACCTGTATGAATCACCCTATGACCTTTTGTTATGATACAGGGCCGAATTCCTTCGGCCAATGGACAATGGGATTGTAGGACCAGGAGATTGCATTGTGTGTGGGGCATAAATAGGCAGGCCGACCACATCCAGCTCTCACTCTCTCATCAACGGTTATCTGCTGATAGCCGGGAGCTGGATATCGAGGCGCAGGCGATCATACCCTTTGTGCGTAAGTTTCTCTCCGTAATCATTGTCTTTCTGTGAGCCAATTTCTCTCATCTCATCTCTCTCTCTCTCTCTCTCTCTCTGTTCTGTTCTCTCATATCTCCCCTAGACTAGGCTAGTATTGTATTGTATTAGATAGTATTGTATTGTATTGCATTTAGGTCAGTGTAGTATTGTCTTTTTGTATTTATTGTTTAGTTCTGTGGTTAGGAAGTCTCTGTTATATTGTAGTGTATCATTTGTACTGTTATCCCCTTTTACAAGTATATTAGATATAATACAGTTAATAGGCCTTGGAACCTAAACCAGCATCTGTGTATTTCCTATAGTGTTAAGTGTTCACTTGAGCGTCGGTGACGCTCAAGCAGCTTTGTAGATAGTCAGGTTACACAAGGTTGCACTTACACCCTGTACTCACATTAAGGTATTCAGTGTATTTCATTGGTATAAGGTTTTAACATAAAGGTATAGTGTTGTAAGCGTCTGCATCGCTGGTGACCTCCTCGTGGTCTCGAGCGTAAGCTACGCCATAGCGAATCATTACTCTAGTCATAGCCAATAACGTGTCCTGTGATCCCTGGGCCGTGAGCGAACGTGACGCTTGAGCGTCTCGCCTACGGCTGAGCGATCGTTACGCAACTAGCGTACCATTACGGTACTTCTTCAGTAAACAGCGTACAGTGTTCTTAGCTTCATAAAGGGTTGTTTATACGACAAAGGAATTTAGCATTGTCAATTGGGGACTCGTCCTATCCTTCTCATATCTGCACTAGGTAGATCAGCAGACATTATCCCTCCAGCAAAGGGTGGGAGGTTGTCTCACAGTGCTGACGGGATAAGCGTCTGCTTCGCTTAGATAAAGAATGCTGAAGGAATCCGGGAACCGGAAGTAAGAACAAAACGCTTGTGTCTTTTAAAACTTTTATTTCTCTTCTGTCTTGCGTATACACGCACGCATACATATATCTGCATTTCTGTTTCATTTTTCGTATATCACTATTCCTGTTTGCCAATTTTATAGTTGATAGAAAGTGCTAAAAAGAGATTTGCTGTTATTTCATAGTAGAGGTGATAGTTAAAGTATAGAACAAACACACGGTTTGTCTGAGATACAAGGCAGTCAGTGTGGATTGCGGTAGATGATCAGGGATCATTTACATTGATAAAAATATATTGTGTTACGGTGGATCCTTTGCATTGCATACACGTGTCGCTAACAAAGACTAGCGTACGCAATCCAAAAGGCAGACGCACGCAGCGTTCATTACGCAACGTAGCGTCCGGTTACGCCCACGTAGCTCAAGTTGTGATAAAGTGAAGTAACGCAAAGGCGATAATTAACGCACAGCGGTAGATAACGCGAAGCGGTAAATAACGCAAATCTATTTTTGGAAAATCTGAAATTTAGTTTAACAGATCCTGCTCCTAATTGGTAACACTTTTGGCCTGAAGACAATTTCTGCGCAGAAATAGATATAGAAACAAAAGTGTACATGTGTTGAGTGAGTGTGTTTTGTATACAAAAGTTTATATAACTTTAAGGTGGAACCAAAAGGAAAGCCGGGTACTCGTCAAGGGACATACGTGTAAGTGACATATACGGTGGCTAGGGAGGCATCCCTGGTTAAATAATATTTGAGCATTAGAGTATAGCGGACCATAAGGTAACAAGACCAGGAGGTCATAAGGTAACAAGACCAGGAGGTCATAAGGTAAAGGTAACAGACCAGGAGGTCATAAGGTAACAAAGAGGTCCGCTATAAAAGTCCAGTGGCACAACGCCTGGGGTGTTGGTGCAGAACCCATATAGGCCATACAAGCTCTGGCTGAAGGAATCGCAGCCGGAAACATAGATTCCATTGATCTTTCAGTACATGACAAGTAGTGCTCGTATACTGAACGATTGGACCGCACGTAATTGTGTGCAGTAGTTAGTAATCTGACCTAATACCATTAGAGTAAAGTGGTCACAAACGCTATTTGTACATTCTGACGTGATTTGTGTAATTTTTTATTTTTGGAAGGGAAGTTCGCTGGTCACTCGGGAACTATCCAACAACCGATACTTACTGGGGACTGGTAGGTCCAGCACGCCCCAGTAAATAAAGGTTCACAGGGGCCCTAGGTTGGGTACAGCAGCTCTGGCTACAGTGATTGCAGCACAGGCCAACGTGGGCGAGAAGTAAGTGGGGTACTTGATAAACCACCACCGCCGGCCTGCCCAAGGACATCTTGGTTTGTTTGTAAGGGTTCGCTGAAAGCCTTGATATTCAAGGAGGAATAGGCAACGCCTGCAGATTATGGGGGCCATTTGTTCAGGTAGGGGGCGATCAACCTCGGTTCGGGTTGATTCAGAGAACCGATCCATCGGGTCGGCACGATATGTGATGTGTAAGAAATATGGAAATCACGCTGAAGTTTTATGTGATGAATGGGAGAGAATGACTGTACAAGACAGGGACAAATTCCCAAGAATAGGTAGCTTTAGTCCAGAAGTGTTACAAAATTTAAGGAGGAGGATATGTCTCGTAAAATCAACAAAGAGACGAATTCAACATCATGAATATTTACAGTTATGGCACCAGGAAGGTGAGATACAGAGAGGTTTGGCTCTGGCGGCAGGATCTGGGGCAGTCAGGAAGTTGATTGCCACAGCTCCTCCTCCACCATACATTGCAGGAGAGAAGTTGATTGCGGAGAGAAAAGCACAAAGGTGGAACAATAAAAATGCTCTTAGCAACAGTAGTACAGATAATAAGAATAAGTGTGATAAATGTAACAATGCTAATTGTAATACTGTTGAATGTACAACTATTAACCTGTGCAAGCTGCACCCCATGTCAAACCTCCCTCAGGAATACAAACAAGAAAGTGAGCCCAGAACGATGTCAGCACCTCTTCCAGAAGCCATCCTACAAGACATCCAGGTGGACGCGACCAAATTGGTAAAGGCAATAATCAAACCCCCTAACGGAGGGTCAGGTGAGGTCGTGTCCACAGGTACGTACAATGTTTTATATCACGCACAAACAAATGTACCCCATATTATAAGACCAAAACAAGGTGATGTAATTGAGTTTAGTCCTGTCAGGGTGATCACAGTCCCCAATGGGAAGACTGATGATCAGGGAACCATTCCCGTCAAGGACAGTGCAATGCGCCATCCCTGGTCCCGGACAGAATTGAGATCAATCATGTCTGATTACCCAGATCCTAGGAAAGATCTAACTGTATGATCAAAGATTCACAGAAGGTATACCAACCCCCTAGACAACGACATAATCATGGTATCCAAGGAATCAGGTAGGTACAGGGAAAGCGGTTGATGGTGATGAGCATCCAAGCGTTTGAGGAGGCATCAAATCAACCAAAACCCCAGGCCATTGGCACATGGAGGAACTTAAGGATTTGTGATCTGTGTAAAAGAGAAGGGCATTATGCCAGTAACTGCAACAGCCCACATAAAATCAGACCCCCTAGACCAAGAAATGAGCAAAATTACAATACACACCATTATAATCAAGGATCACATAGGCAGGAAAGGTGATTATTAGGAATGGAGGCAAGCCTGAAGTAACGGTTAATGAAGTGGGAGGTCATTCACTAAAGACACAGGAATGACCGGGTGAAAAGTTGTAAATGTATTTGTGAAAAATGTTTTTCTCTCCCTCTCTCTATCCCCATCTCTGACGATTATTGGTAAGAATTCAAACATTGCATATTCGCTTGGTCCTTGCAGAAGTCTACCAAACCCCAGCATGACCTATCCACCACAATGTATTCTGGCCAGATACAGACAGTGGAATAATGCAAGTGCTGGTGGGGAGGGACTGCTCAAGGAAACCATTAGACACGTAGATACGACAGCCAAATAGTCTGACAATGTTTTCTTAATGTTGACAATGTTTAAAAATGCTTTGTTTCTCTTCTCTTATTGATGGTTATTGTCGAGTTATGTAATGTATATATGCACATGAATTGTTCTCTATCTCTTTTGTTTTTATTTTCTCTCTCTTCTCACTCATGTTTCCATGATTTAAAGATGGTATGTCACCCCTCAGTTGGACCAATGGTAATGCCAGATTTTTGCTCCTTACAGAAAGATCGTCGGTTAGGAAGGAATATTGCATCACCAGAATGATCGTTTTTGAAGACTGAGAGACAACACCTTTTGAGAGGACAGCAGAACAAAAAGAACAACAAAACGAGAGAACTTATTATCGTAACGAGTTCTCTCCCCCTCAAACTGATATTCTTATACCCCATTTACAAATTTCTTCTTTTCTCCTCCTGTAAGATGGACTTGCCCCAAGAGACTGTGATATGGATTTTTCCCGTTAACCATGATGTTGACCAGAGCAGTCTGTTTCGGTGAGAGTACCAGTGAGGTCGAGAAAGGATCCAGAAAGGTCCTGATGACTGAGACGGAGGTGTAAATTTCCAATAGCAACCCAATCACCAAGCAAAGGCGAGTACCGGGCACGATCTAACAACCATGTTATTTGTAAACAACTGTGAAGGAATGTTAGTTCAAAAAGAAAGTTGTATCTGTAGGCTCTGTAACAAAGAAATGCCAATCCAGTTTTAATATCCATATGGACCGGCATCCATTGAGTGACTATCACTCCTTAGTGGGTAATGTGTTAAATAAGACCGATTGTTGGGTATGCTCTCAAGTACCTCAGGGTCACAGCAAATCAGGGCTAGTACCATTTCCTTTAACGTTAGGGGAGGTACTTGAGCTAAGTGGTGGGAGACCGGTGGACCGGAGGTTTAACATCTCCAGCCCTCCTAGTTTGAAGCTCCACCAATACCATGTGGATAGGTCCCTCTTATGTTTTAACATCTCCAATCCCAGAAAACCGGGAAATTGGGAAGTGTCATGGAGCAACCTTACCATGACCTTTTCACACAGAGCAGATAGAATGCCTACAGATACAGAGCTCGTACGCCATATAGCCAGTAGAGGAAAATCTTTCCGGTATCGATATACCTTAGGAAATAGGATTACTAGAGTTGGAGAGGTATCACCAGGATACTGTGCACATATCGTACAAACCGATACGTGCATTAAGCAGTTGGAAGAATTAGGGTCAGGAGATTTCACCTGGAAGGTTTGTAACATGGTCATGTCCTTCTCCGTCCCATATGTTCTCCCCGATGATGCATATTTCATATGCGGGAGAAAGGCGTACAAGTGGCTTGCCCCAAACTCTGAAGGATTGTGTTATATTGGAAAAGTATTGCCTGAAGTGATGACTGTTACACATGACAAAATGAAGGACATACACCGTGGTGCCCAAGCTCCTTATACTCACACTCATTACGAGCACCGAGTTAAAAGACAACTGTCAGAAAGGTTAGAGCATCCGGCCTCTGATCTTATCCATGAATCCACCGGGATTCAGGTTCTGGTAGCGTTAGATTTCACTCGTACCGCTCGAGGAGTGATGAATTATAAATACATTTCCGCACTCGCCAATTTGTTAGATAATATCACTGAAATGTATGATGACACGTTTAGATACACTGGAAGAGAACTTCAAGCTTACAAAACAGAACTAGTTCAGCATAGGATGGTTCTTAATTATCTTACAGCAGTAACAGGCGGATATTGTGTTACATTGGCAACACAGTACGGCATAAAGTGTTGCACGTATATCACAAATAGCACCGAGGATCCGGTAGAGGTCATAGACCAAAAGATGGACGATATTCTCCAATTGAAGTGGGAATTTCGCCGAAAACACAATCTCACCCTTGCTGCTGTAGGTAATGAGCTGACTAGTTGGGTGTCATGGTTGAACCCGCGAAATTGGTTCTCCGGTTTGGGAGAATGGGCTCAAGGAGTCATAAAGGATGTTGGAAAGTTTCTACTATGTATCTTGGGTGTCGTTATATCGATTGGATTGATATTTAGATGCGGGCAGGCTTTAATGAGGTGCAAACAAAGTACAAAAGTGATGAGCTTGAGGAATGAGGAAACCGTAATTAACCTGGATTTGATTTATGACCCAATGATAGAAACCAGGATGTGATGAAAATGCGATTATACGGTCCGTTTCTTTCACCTGTTTTTCTGCTTTTCTCCAAGATACAAAGACCCCCTTGGACGAGGAAGCTGACGAGACGAGATGTATACAGACAACGGATTGACCAAAGAAGAAGATTTGACAACTTTAAATATGGACACTTGATGAACTTTGCCATGGATCCCCAGTTTCCCTAGTATTTTTAAACTCACGCTAGCCCAACATTTTTGTAAATCTGATGGCACTGACAAAGCTATTTGCTCATGCCTAAGGAGCAATACAGCGCAAAGAAGACGACTCTCAACAGATACCGAAAACAACTTCGACGACAGATGTACATTTCCCTGACATAGAATATCATTGCATTTTTCGTAAGTGTTCTTTATCTTCATCTCTACAACCCTCAGGTAACGACACACATAGACGATAGGGAATACAGGCACAGATATCAGCAACCACATACCTCCCCCATTCATGTATCATCAACTAAAATGTGCATCCCCATTTTGTTACAACCACAGCCGAAATGAGCTCGGTAAAGTTTGACAGCCCATCCACAGACCTGTACCACAGGATAAGAAGGAATTCAAATGTATACTTCGCAATACCTCGAAGCTTGATTTACCACACGTACGGCACGATGATACATGACCCTCCAAACATGGACTCATACACACATGCTTCTGCTTTCTCACTAGGTCATACCCTCTTCACACCTTCTCCTCTCTCCTCCCCTACCCAACCATGGAAATCAATTAACCCCTGACTTACATTTTTCTCCTTAAATGTTTTGTGGCAGTTATTATTGACTGCCAAAGGGTGGACTGTCAAAGTCAGAAAAATGTCTCAATGCACGTTGCCATATTTGCACCGCACACTGGTCCGCGCTGCGCGTGCATGCGCTCTCCCGTGGATTCGCATACCCGCAATAACGTGCACTCGCAGGCGCGGTATGCGTATTTACGGTAGAGTTTATGTAGTCGTAGCGTGCGACTCATTCGTTACAAATGTTCACAATTAATGTAGTTTATAGATCATGGTCCCTTTGATAGATTCTGAAAGTTTGGTTAAAATACAATGTCCCAGAGCTGAGGAATCCCTCTTTATATCGTACAAAGGGTCTAACAGGAATCATACAGCAGTGTTTGGTACCCATCGGAAGAGTATTTAATTAGCAATATTCCGGTGTTGGTTTGGAGCGTATTAATCGCTCGTGCGAATAGTTATGGACATAAGAAGTTTATGTCCATTTCTATTATTTACACATACTCAGGTATGCGGCGGGAAACCCAGTTTCCCACCCACCTGAGCTGTTGGAAATCGTCACAGCCCACCTGTATGAATCACCCTATGACCTTTTGTTATGATACAGGGCCGAATTCCTTCGGCCAATGGACAATGGGATTGTAGGACCAGGAGATTGCATTGTGTGTGGGGCATAAATAGGCAGGCCGACCACATCCAGCTCTCACTCTCTCATCAACGGTTATCTGCTGATAGCCGGGAGCTGGATATCGAGGCGCAGGCGATCATACCCTTTGTGCGTAAGTTTCTCTCCGTAATCATTGTCTTTCTGTGAGCCAATTTCTCTCATCTCATCTCTCTCTCTCTCTCTCTCTCTCTGTTCTGTTCTCTCATATCTCCCCTAGACTAGGCTAGTATTGTATTGTATTAGATAGTATTGTATTGTATTGCATTTAGGTCAGTGTAGTATTGTCTTTTTGTATTTATTGTTTAGTTCTGTGGTTAGGAAGTCTCTGTTATATTGTAGTGTATCATTTGTACTGTTATCCCCTTTTACAAGTATATTAGATATAATACAGTTAATAGGCCTTGGAACCTAAACCAGCATCTGTGTATTTCCTATAGTGTTAAGTGTTCACTTGAGCGTCGGTGACGCTCAAGCAGCTTTGTAGATAGTCAGGTTACACAAGGTTGCACTTACACCCTGTACTCACATTAAGGTATTCAGTGTATTTCATTGGTATAAGGTTTTAACATAAAGGTATAGTGTTGTAAGCGTCTGCATCGCTGGTGACCTCCTCGTGGTCTCGAGCGTAAGCTACGCCATAGCGAATCATTACTCTAGTCATAGCCAATAACGTGTCCTGTGATCCCTGGGCCGTGAGCGAACGTGACGCTTGAGCGTCTCGCCTACGGCTGAGCGATCGTTACGCAACTAGCGTACCATTACGGTACTTCTTCAGTAAACAGCGTACAGTGTTCTTAGCTTCATAAAGGGTTGTTTATACGACAAAGGAATTTAGCATTGTCAGTATCGATTGCATTTTACTGCAACTTTTTGAATCCTGATACGATCATTCACTAAGCTGCCGAGTTTTGCACAATCGTTTTTTCCAATGTTGATGTGATTCGTAATATCAGGCAGTGTTTTACGGGAGTGATGAGTAAAACACTGCCTGACAAAACACAAGGAATCCCGGCCGGATCTGTGAGATCCGTGCAGGTCTTCATTGTGTACCTTAAAAAGTTGATTAAAGTCTTAAAAAATCTGAAAAAAATTGCGTGGGGTCCCCCCTCCTAAGCACAACTTGCCTTGGGCTTTTTGAGCCGGTCCTGGTTGAATAAATATGGGGGAAAAAATGACAGGGGTTCCCCCATATTTAATCAACCAGCACCGGGCTCTGCGCCTGGTACTGGTTCCAAAAATATGGGGGACAAAAAGCGTAGGGGTCCCCCGTATTTTTGAAACCAGCACCGGGCTCCACTAGCCAGGTACATAATGCCACAGCCGGGGGACACTTTTATACTGGTCCCTGCGGCCCTGGCATTACATACCCAACTAGTTACCCCTGGCCGGGGTACCCTGGAGGAGTGGGAACCCCTTAAATCAAGGGGTCCCCCCCTCCAGCCACCCAAGGGCCAGAGGTGAAGCCCGAGGCTGTCCCCCCATCCAAGGGCGGCGGATGGGGGGCTGATAGCCTTTTGAAAAAATCTGAATATTGTTTTCAGTAGCAGTACTGCAAGTCCCAGCAAGCCTCCCCCGCAAACTGGTAATTGGAGAACCACAAGTACCAGCATGCAGTGGAAAACCGGGCCCGCTGGTACCTGTAGTACTACTACTAAAAAAATCCCCCCAAAAAACAGGACACACACACCTTGAAAGTATAAGTTTATTACATACATGCACACCTCCATACATACATACTTACCTATGTTCCCACGAGGCTCGGTCCTCTTCTCCATGTAGAACCCTTGGGGTACCTGTGAAAAAAATTATACTCACATAATCCAGGGTAGAATCCGACCTTTGAATAATCCACGTACTTGGCAAAAAAATAAAACGGAAACCCGACCACGCACTGAAAGGGGTCCCATGTTTACACATGGGACCCCTTTCCCCGACTGCCAGGACCCCCCCTGACTCCTGTCAAAGAGGGTCCCTTCAGCCAATCAGGGAGCGCCACGTCGTGGCACTCTCCTGATTGGCTGTGTGCTCCTGTAGTGTCTGTCAGGCAGCACACGGCACAGATACAATGTAGCGCCTATGCGCTCCATTGTAGCCAATGGTGGGAACTTTGCGGTCAGTGGTGAGGTTACTTTCGGTCAACCGCTGACCCGCACTTGAGCACTCAGAAACTAACACCCAAATACGAATGAATAGTGAATTCCCGTATTCTATGAAATTACAGCCGCGTTCGACCGATGGTCTATTCATTCGTATTTCTGAACGTTGTCATTCAAACCATTACGAATAGTCCAAACACTGCTGAGATTGGTGCTTAGTGAATTCCCGGATTGGGACTTAGAAAAAAAAACACAAATCGGACAAACTCGAATTCTTAGTAAATATTGGCCCATATCTGGGTTCAGTGTGCTGCATATATCTATGCTCGGATTCTCCCGTATGGCTTGGTTAACCCGAGCGCGCCCGAACGTCATCATCCCGCTCTCGGATTCTCGCGAGATTCGGATTCTATATAAGCAGCGCGCGTCGCCGCCATTTTCACTCGTGCATTGGAAATGTTAGGGAGAGGACGTGGCTGGCGTCCTCTCCGTTTAATAATAATATTTGTGCTACTGCTTATTGCTTAATTGTGGGGACTGGGGAGCAGCTGTATTATATAGGAGGAGTACAGTGCAGAGTTTTGCTGACCAGTGACCACCAGTATACGTTGTCTGCCTGAAAAACACTCCATATCTGTGCTCAGTGTGCTGCATATATCTGTGCTCACACTGCTTAATTGTGGGGACTGGGGAGCAGCTGCATTATTATATAGGAGGAGTACAGTGCAGAGTTTTGCTGACCAGTGACCACCAGTATACGTTGTCTGCCTGAAAAACACTCCATATCTGTGCTCAGTGTGCTGCATATATCTGTGCTCACACTGCTTAATTGTGGGGACTGGGGAGCAGCTGTATTATATAGGAGGAGTACAGTGCAGAGTTTTGCTGACCAGTGACCACCAGTATACGTTGTCTGCCTGAAAAACACTCCATATCTGTGCTCAGTGTGCTGCATATATCTGTGCTCACACTGCTTAATTGTGGGGACTGGGGAGCAGCTGTATTATATAGGAGGAGCACAGTGCAGAGTTTTGCTGACCAGTGATCACCAGTATACATTGTCTGCCTGAAAAACACTCCATATCTGTGCTCAGTGTGCTGCATATATCTGTGCTCACACTGCTTAATTGTGGGGACTGGGGAGCAGCTGTATTATATAGGAGGAGTACAGTGCAGAGTTTTGCTGACCAGTGACCACCAGTATACGTTGTCTGCCTGAAAAACACTCCATATCTGTGCTCGGTGTGCTGCATATATCTGTGCTCACACTGCTTAATTGTGGGGACTGGGGAGCAGCTGTATTATATAGGAGGAGTACAGTGCAGAGTTTTGCTGACCAGTGACCACCAGTATACGTTGTCTGCCTGAAAAACACTCCATATCTGTGCTCAGTGTGCTGCATATATCTGTGCTCACACTGCTTTATTGTGGGCACTGGGGACCACCAGTATATTATATAGGAGGAGTACAGTGCAGAGTTTTGCTGACAGTGACCACCAGTATATATAGCAGTACGGTACGGAAGGCCACTGCTCTACCTACCTCTGTGTCGTCAAGTATACTATCCATCCATACCTGTGGTGCATTTCAGTTGTGCGCAGTATATATAGTAGTAGGCCATTGCTATTGATACTGGCATATAATTCCACACATTAAAAAATGGAGAACAAAAATGTGGAGGTTAAAATAGGGAAAGATCAAGATCCACTTCCACCTCGTGCTGAAGCTGCTGCCACTAGTCATGGCGGAGACGATGAAATGCCATCAACGTCGTCTGCCAAGGCTGATGCCCAATGTCATAGTAGAGAGCATGTAAAATCCAAAAAACAAAAGTTTAGTAAAATGACCCAAAAATCAAAATTGAAAGCGTCTGATGAGAAGCGTAAACTTGCCAATATGCCATTTACGACACGGAGTGGCAAGGAACGGCTGAGGCCCTGGCCTATGTTCATGGCTAGTGGTTCAGATTCACATGAGGATGGAAGCACTCATCCTCTTGCTAGAAAAATGAAAAGATTTAAGCTGGCAAAAGCACAGCAAAGAACTGTGCGTTCTTCTAAATCACAAATCCCCAAGGAGAGTCCAATTGTGTCGGTTGCGATACCTGACCTTCCCAACACTGGACGGGAAGAGCTTGCGCCTTCCACCATTTGCACGCGCCCTGCAAGTGCTGGAAGGAGCACCCACAGTCTAGTTCCTGATAGTCAAATTGAAGATGTCACTGTTGAAGTACACCAGGATGAGGATATGGGTGTTGCTGGCGCTGGGGAGGAAATTGACAAGGAGGATTCTGATGGTGAGGTGGTTTGTTTAAGTCAGGCACCCGGAGAGACACCTGTTGTCCGTGGGACGAATATGGCCATTGACATGCCTGGTCAAAATACAAAAAAAATCACCTCTTCGGTGTGGAATTATTTCAACACAAATGTGGACAACAGGTGTCAAGCCGTGTGTTGCCTTTGTCAAGCTGTAATAAGTAGGGGTAAGGACGTTTACCACCTAGGAACATCCTCCCTTATACGTCACCTGGACCGGATTCATCAGAAGTCAGTGACAAATTCAAAAACTTTGGATGACAGTGGAAGCAGTCCACTGACCTCTAAATCCCTTCCTCTTGTAACCAAGCTCCTGCAAACCACACCACCAACTCCCTCAGTGTCAATTTCCACCTTACACAGGAAAGCCAATAGTCCTGCAGGCCATGTCACTGGCAAGTCTGACGAGTACTCTCCTGCCTGGATTCCTCAGATGCATCCTTGAGTGTAACGCCTACTGCTGCTGGCGCTGCTGTTGTTGCTGCTGAGAGTCGATCGGCATCCCAGAGGGGAAGTCGCAAGACCACTTGTACTACTTCCAGTAAGCAATTGACTGTCCAACAGTCCTTTGCGAGGAAGATGAAATATCACAGCAGTCATCCTGCTGCAAAGCGGATAACTCAGGTCTTGTCAGCCTGGGTGGTGAGAATCGTGGTTCCGGTATCCACCGTTAATTCAGAGGCAACTAGAGACTTGATTTAGGCATTGTGTCCCCGGTACCAAATACCATCTAGGTTCTATTTCTCTAGGCAGGCGATACCGAAAATGTACACAGACCTCAGAAAAAGAGTCACCAGTGTCCTAAAAAATGCAGTTGTACCCAATGTCCACTTAACCACGGACATGTGGACAAGTGGAGCAGGGCAGACTCAGGACTATATGACTGTGACAGCCCACTGGGTAGATGTATTGCCTCCCGCAGCAAGAACAGCAGCGGCGGCACCAGTAGCAGCATCTCGCAAACGCCAACTCGTTCCTAGGCAGGCTACGCTTTGTATCACTGCTTTCCAGAAGAGGCACACAGCTGACAACCTCTTACGGAAACTGAGGAACATCATCGCAGAATGGCTTACCCCAATTGGACTCTCCTGGGGATTTGTGACATCGGACAACGCCAGCAATATTGTGCGTGAATTACATCTGGGCAAATTCCAGCACGTCCCATGTTTTGCACATACATTGAATTTGGTGGTGCAGAATTATTTAAAAAACGACAGGGGCGTGCAAGAGATGCTGTCGGTGGCCCGAAGAATTGCGGGCCACTTTCGGCATTCAGCCACCGCGTGCCGAAGACTGGAGCACCACCAAACAGTCCTGAACCTGCCCTGCCATCATCTGAAGCAAGAGGTGGTAACGAGGTGGAATTCAACCCTCTATATGCTTCAGAGGATGGAGGAGCAGCAAAAGGCTATTCAAGCCTATACATCTGCCCACGATATAGGCAAAGGAGGGGGAATGCACCCGACTCAAGCGCAGTGGAGAATGATTTAAACGTTGTGCAAGGTTCTGCAACCCTTTGAACTTGCCACACGTGAAGTCAGTTCAGACACTGCCAGCCTGAGTCAGGTCATTCCCCTCATCAGGCTTTTGCAGAAGAAGCTGGAGACATTGAAGGAGGAGCTAAAACAGAGCGATTCCGCTAGGCATGTGGGACTTGTGGATGGAGCCCTTAATTCGCTTAACCAGGATTCACGGGTGGTCAATCTGTTGAAATCAGAGCACTACATTTTGGCCACCGTGCTCGATCCTAGATTTAAAACCTACGTTGTATCTCTCTTTCTGGCAGACACAAGTCTGCAGAGGTTCAAAGACCTGCTGGTGAGAAAATTGTCAAGTCAAGCGGAACGTGACCCGTCAACAGCTCCTCCTTCACATTCTCCCGCAACTTGGGGTGCGAGGAAAAGGCTAAGAATTCCAAGCCCACCCGCTGGCGGTGATGTAGGGCAGTCAGGAGCGAGTGTTGACATCTGGTCCGGACTGAAGGACCTGCCAACAATTACTGACATGTCGTCTACTGTCACTGCATATGATTCTGTCACCATATACTGGCAGGAAAAAGAGGCAATTTGGAGGCCCTTGCACAAACTGGCTTTATTTTACCTAAGTTGCCCCCCCTCCAGTGTGTACTCCGAAAGAGTGTTTAGTGCAGCCGCTCACCTTGTCAGCAATCGGCGTACAAGGTTACTTCCAGAAAATGTGGAAAAGATGATGTTCATCAAAATGAATTATAATCAATACCTCCGTGGAGACATTCACCAGCAATTGCGTCCAGAAAGTACACAGGGACCTGAGATGGTGGATTCCAGTGGAGACGAATTAATAATCTGTGAGGAGGGGGATGTACACAGTGAAAGGGGTGAGGAATCGGAGGATGATGATGAGGTGGACATCTTGCCTCTGTAGAGCCAGTTTGTGCAGGGAGAGATTGATTGCTTCTTTTTTGGTGGGGGCCCAAACCAACCAGTCATTTCAGTCACAGTCGTGTGGCAGACCCTGTCGCTGAAATGATGGGTTCATTAAAGTGTGCATGTCCTGTTTATACAACATAAGGGTGGGTGGGAGGGCCCAAGGACAATTCCATCTTGCACCTCTTTTTTCTTTCATTTTTCTTTGCATCATGTGCTGTTTGGGGACAATTTTTTTGAAGTACCATCCTGCCTGACACTGCAGTGCCACTCCTAGATGGGCCAGGTGTTTGTGTCGGCCACTTGTGTCGCTTAGCTTAGTCACACAGCGACCTTGGTGCGCCTCTTTTTTTCTTTGCATCATGTGCTGTTTGGGGACAATTTTTTTTGAAGTGCCATCCTGCCTGACACTGCAGTGCCACTCCTAGATGGGCCAGGTGTTTGTGTCGGCCACTTGTGTCGCTTAGCTTAGTCACACAGCGACCTTGGTGCGCCTCTTTTTTTCTTTGCATCATGTGCTGTTTGGGGACTATTTTTTTTAAGCGCCATCCTGTCTGACATTGCAGTGCCACTCCTATATGGGCCAGGTGTTTGTGTCGGCCACTTGTGTCGCTTAGCTTAGTCACACAGCGACCTTGGTGCGCCTCTTTTTTTCTTTGCATCATGTGCTGTTTGGGGACAATTTTTTTGAAGTGCCATCCTGCCTGACACTGCAGTGCCACACCTAGATGGGCCAGGTGTTTGTGTCGGCCACTTGTGTCGCTTAGCTTAGTCACACAGCGACCTTGGTGCGCCTCTTTTTTTCTTTGCATCATGTGCTGTTTGGGGACTATTTTTTTGAAGTGCCATCCTGCCTGACACTGCAGTGCCACTCCTAGATGGGCCAGGTGTTTGTGTCGGCCACTTGTGTCGCTTAGCTTAGTCACACAGCGACCTTGGTGCGCCTCTTTTTTTCTTTGCATCATGTGCTGTTTGGGGACAATTTTTTTGAAGTGCCATCCTGCCTGACACTGCAGTGCCACTCCTAGATGGGCCAGGTGTTTGTGTCGGCCACTTGTGTCGCTTAGCTTAGTCACACAGCGACCTTGGTGCGCCTCTTTTTTTCTTTGCATCATGTGCTGTTTGAGGACTATTTTTTTGAAGCGCCATCCTGTCTGACACTGCAGTGCCACTCCTAGATGGGCCAGGTGTTTGTGTCGGCCACTTGTGTCGCTTAGCTTAGTCACACAGCGACCTTGGTGCGCCTCTTTTTTTCTTTGCATCATGTGCTGTTTGGGGACAATTTTTTTGAAGTGCCATCCTGCCTGACACTGCAGTGCCACTCCTAGATGGGCCAGGTGTTTGTGTCGGCCACTTGTGTCGCTTAGCTTAGCCATCCAGCGACCTCGGTGAAAATTTTAGGGCTAAAAATAATATTGTGAGGTGTGAGGTGTTCAGAATAGACTGAAAATGAGTGTAAATTATGGTATTGAGGTTAATAATACTATGGGATCAAAATGACCCCCAAATTCTATGATTTAAGCTGTTTTTGAGGGTTTTTTGTAAAAAAACAACCGAATCCAAAACACATCCGAATCCGACAAAAAAATTTCAGGGAGGTTTTGCCAAAACGCGTCCGAATCCAAAACCAAAACACAAAACCCGAAAAATTTCCGGTGCACATCACTAGTTTTTAGATAGTTAACTGAGGTCCTGTGTCCTCGCTTACAAATCCCATCTAGATTCCACTTCACTACAAAAGCAATTCCTAGTATGTATAAGGACATTAAGAAAAACTTAATTTGTGTCCTCCTAAATGGCATTGTACCCACTGTCCACTTAACCACAGATATGTCGATCAGCGGACCAGGGCAAACTGAAGATTACATGACTGTAACAGCCCACTTCAGCAGCACCAACAGCAGCAACATCTAACAAATGCCAGCTCATTCGGAAGAAGGTTACTCTGTGTATCCCCGGTTTCACTAAGAGACATGCCACTATAACCTATTAGGAAAACTCAGGGAAATCATTGCAAAATGGCTTACCCCGCTTGGACTTTCCTGAGGATTTGTGTTTTCAGATAATGCCACCAATATTGTGAGAGCATTACAGCTGGGTGAATTCCAACACGTACCCTGTTTTGCTCACACAATCATTTGGAGGTGCCAATTTTTTTTTTTAAATGACAGGGGCATGCAGGAGTTATCTATGAACTGAAAAATTTTGGGACATTTTCGACATTCAGCAAGTGCATGTTGAAGATTGCCGCACCTGCAAGTACTGTTGAATTTGCCATGCCATCAGCTGAAGAAAGAGGTAGTAACTAGGTGGAATTATACCCTTCATACATGCTTCAGCGGATGGAGTGGCAGCAAAAGGCCATCCAAGGCTACACAACAACCTTTGACATAGGGCAAGGAGGGAGAATGTACCTTACTCAAGTGCACTGGAGATTACTTTCCATGTTGTGCAAGGTTCTCAAGTCGTTTGAAGTTGCCACAGGTGAAGTTAGTTCAGACACTGCCAGCTTAAGTCATGTAATGCCTCTTATTAGACTCTTAGAAAAACAGCTGGAGAAACTGAAGGAGGAGTTGAAAAAAAGCCCTTTATTACTTCACCGTTATCCAAGGGTCGTCAATCTCTTGAAATCAGATCACTATATTTTGGTGACCATACTTGATTCTAGGTTTAAGTTGTATTTTGTATCTTTCTTTCTTCCCGATGGACACAAATCTGAAGGGAGCTGTTGGTGAACAAATTGTCAGCCCTAGCGGCATGTGACACAGCAAGACCTCCTCCTTCAGTTTCTCTGGTAATTGTTGCTCCCAGGAAAAAACAAAATTTTCCTAACAGACCCACTGGTGGTGATGCAGATTAATCAGCAAAACGCTATGACATCCAGTCAGGCCTAAATGTTACACATCTCAATGCTGCGGCTTCCTGTTTCGCTTTGGTAAAGAGGGCTTTCTAGAGGCTGGGAGTAGGATCCGGGGGAGGTGAAGAAGGTAATTGGTGAACTGGCCCGAGGGCGAGGCACCATCATATCTTTATCTATTTTGCCTCTGTGCATCTGGTATGAACTTACGCCCGGCTCCAGTGTGTACTAAGAAACAGTTTTCAGTGCAGCTGGGAACCTTGTCAACGATCGGCATATGAGGTTACGTTCCAAAATGTGGAAAGATAATGTTCATGAAAATTAATTACCAATTCCACGGGGAAGAATTTTACTGTCAATTACATTAAAAAAATACAGAGGCACCTGTAATGGTGGACTCCAGTGGAGATAAATTAATATTGTGTTAAGAAGATGATGTACACACTGATGGGGATGAGGAATTGGGTAATTACACTGATGTCATCTTGCCTATGTAGAGCCAGTTTGTGTACATAGAGATCATTGCTACCAATTTTCACTGCCCATTGGCAGCTTGTTTTGTGGGGGCCCAAACAAACCTATAATTTCAGCGACAAGTGTCAGTCCCTATTGCTGAAGTGATTAGTTTGTTAAACTGTGTTTGTCCTGTTTACTATATAGAACATAAGGGTGGGTGGGATGTCCCAATGTCAGATGGGTGGGATGGCCCAATGTCATTTCCATCTTGCACCCAGGGCCAAATTTAGGGGTCAAACTGCCCCTAGGCACATTATTGGCTGCCCCCCCACCCCTACCCACCATAACATCATTTCCCCCTTAATTTCGGGTGCCAGTCCAGATGACTCGAGACCACCAAAGCAGCCCCAACCTCATCCTACTATCAACTCCTGAACCACAGTTTGCTGAACATTGTCTCACCCCCTCATTTGCTAAATAAAATCTATCGATCTATATATATCTATATACTGTATATATAGCATCACATGTCCATCCCGCAACAAACTCACTAGCATAGACAGGACCAGCACACTGTAGTTTGATCAAAGTGCAATATTTACTCCATATGTATAAATGAATGAAGATACAAGGCTCAGCATATACTCATCGTAAGGAAGCACAGAGAAACACAGTTGACCTCCCGAACAGCCGTTTTCGGACTTAATCCATCATCAGGGGAACAGTCATCAAAAGTGCCATAGTGCCTTGTGCAAAAATGCCTGTATAAAGTGCCCTTATATTAAGGCTGAATCGAACAAACAGAATTCTCCCAAAGGAAACTTCTAAGATGGGGGCATGGTGTTTGAGGGGATACACCTCAAAAGTGTTTAGCCATACCAAGCTGAAATTTGGCACGGGCGTGAAGAAATGTTGCCCGGTGCTGCAAGCCAAATTTCAGGGCAAAAAAGTAAAAAATTAGTAATTGGGAGCAATATAAAGTTTAAACTGTCAGTTTTTTTCTACCACTTCCTGTTTGGCTTTTTAGCTAGTTATTCCAATGTAGTCTATGGAGGGATATTTGGGAAGGCATAACTCAGGGTAGAGGACGAATTAAGACTTGGGGTATGTTTTATTAGATAGACCTTGTCCCAGTGTAGTGCCTTTTGGGGCTAAAGCTTTTCAGAAAGTTACAGGTTTTTTTATTTAGTTAGATATGCCCCATAATAAAGATAGGGAATTTCAATTTGTTGCACCTGCAGAGTGGCTGCCTGCAGGGGGTGTACTAGAGTGGCTTCACTTGAGAGCCGCAATATGGCCGACTTCTTGCCGGATCCAGTAAATAGGAAAATGACCACACACTCACACAAGTACATATAAGGCAGAGGTGCCACTACTAGCACAGGGCTGTAGTATACTAAGCAACAGCCATAACACATACAGCAGCATTTACACCGGGACTTCGTATACTAAAGTGCAGTGACCTCACCCCTCTCAGAGACACCAGGGCACAGCACACTGTACAGCTGGGTGCACTGGGCACACACACACACCAGTTAGCTCAGGGCAGCGCTATAGGACCCTCCTGTAATGCTGTGCTGGCGTGTAGGGATCAGGGCACTGGGACACTGGCTGGCTGCTCTCCATCTCATTGGTGCTGCTGCTAGAACTTCCGCCCTTAAATGTCATGGCTGCTCCGCCTCCACTGTGTTCTCTTCCTCTCCTACCTAGATTGTCCGCTCACCCCTCCCATCCTGAGAGACAGAGGACTAGTCATGGGCAAAGTGATTCACTGAACTGAGTTGAGACACATGACTCAGTTCAGTGGAATGTCTCGAGTCAGTGTCTCGCACATGAGTCATGACTAATTTGTATTGGAAAGTATTGCAGAGACAGTGCACATGATTCAGTGGGGGAGATTCAAATGTTTGAAAAGTCGGTTGGGTGTCTGTTTTTTTCCTGTCTATTAGATAGAAAAAAAACAGTCTCCCAAATGACTTTTCAAACATTTGAATCTCCCCCAGTGAGTTGCCAGAGAGAATCAGTGCTGGCAGACCAGTGATGGTGACTCATGTAGGAAGACAGGGAGTGACTCAGCTAGTTATTCAGCTGTATTGATTGTGCAGTGCATCTGGGGGAGGCAGGTGCTTATGCACTGATTGTTAATAATATATCATACCATCCAACATTTTACACATAAAAATCGGTACAAATTAGAAAAGGGCGTGTGGCCACAGGTAAAGGGGGCACGCCCACGCCCCTTTTCCTATACTTTCAATGGAAGTTTAGAGAGCCAAAAATCGGAACAGACCATAAAAAAGGTACTGTACCTATTAAAAAGGTACAGTTGGAGGGTATGATATATTAACATAGATTCAGTGTTATGTTGATATATTATTAATAACCAATTATTGCATACTAGTTACTGAATATGCACATTACTTCTGGCTGAGTAGAGAAAGCTTAACAGCCATGAAACACATATCATTCAGTCACAATCACATTGAGCAGGAGCAGTGCAGGGACGTGCAGTCAGGGGAGGCAGGGGAGGCAGTGCCTCCCCTGTCATTAATGATTAAAATAATACAAAGAAGATACTTATGACACATAATTATGTGTCACAAGTATCTGCTGTAGCCTTTACATTATTTTAATCATTTCTACCTTATAAAAAATGGTTTTTAATGTGTTTCAGAGGCACCGCGCTCGGTGCCTCCAGCTAACAACGTGAAAGAGTCGGAAGCGGGGGGTGGGGCCGAGCATCGGGCAGTAAAAGCCCATTAAAAAAATCCCTATTAGCGGCACCTACTGGAAGTGCCGCTTTGATACGCCCCTGTCTCTAAGTTATATATGATTGGCAGCGCCCCCACCTCCGTCATCTAAGATTTTTTTTCATTATTATTATTTGCATATGCAGCCGCCTCCTCCCCCCCCCCCCCCCAAAAAAGCCCGTCTCCCAGCAATGCACAGCAACGGGATGCAGAGGGCAGTCCTCTAAACGGACGGGGAAATAGGGCAGTGCAGTGTCGGATTGAGGGGGGGGTGCAGGTGGTAAGTATCTCCTGGCCCCACTATCAAAGGAGCCCCCGATCGGCTCTGCAGCGCAGGGATGATTACAGGATCCAGCAGCAGCACTCCCAGCAGCGGCCGTACAGAGGAGAGAGAGCTGCTGCTAGAGGCGGAGTCTGGAGAGAAGAACCATCCCCGACTCCTGCAGGCTGAACCAGCTGCGGCTGCGGCTTTTCAAGTTCCTCTCCTCCGGTGGCGCCGCGACAGCGCTGTGTAGCCGACACTGGGGGGATGAGACTTCATGACGTCTCATCCCCTGAGAAGGCAGAGAGGGCCAAGACACACCTGCGGGAGTCGGGACTCTGGAGCTGGACTTTAAAAAGTGCACTGAGGTCAGTCAGAGGGGAGGGAGAGGAGCAGAAAGGGGGGGGGGGCGTTTGTCAAACTGGGGGTATCATTACTTATATTTGATGAGGTGGGAGTGAAAGGTTAATTAAATATGTAAATGGTGGGAGTGAGAGGGGTTACTAAATATTTATTGGGTGGGAGGGTCATTAAATATATAAAGGGTGGGGTTGAGGGGGGGGGCACTAAATATATAAGGGGAGAGGGTGTATATATACATTGACTCGCCACTCATATCCAGCATCCTGGTTGGTACCCTCCAGTGCAGGGGTTAAAGAAAGAGATCTGGCGTCACTCATGGTCACAGTATAAATAATTATAAGGCGGTTACAGGTTACATATGTATACTTCTCAACGTTTTAATTTTATGAAAAAATATTCAGCTGACGCCATGTTCACAGCGAATAGGCGCCATTCTGACGTCAGTGGCAGTTTGGGACAGCAGGAAGCATAACTGCACATGGGGCTTGGTGAAGGGTATTTAAGGTAGGCCACAGTTATCTTATTTTAATCTTGATGATTTTTTTTTTATAAAATTGAAACATTGAGAAGTTTAAAGGTGTAACCACCTTATCAATACTTATACACTAACATATATATATATATATATATATATATATATATATATATATATGACTTGCACAGGGGGCAGAGGCCCGGCGGGCACATCCAGAGGCACGGTGCTGACATGAGGTACAGGGCCCCCTGTCTGAAGTGTCCCAGGCCCCTGAAAGTTTAATACAGCCTTGCGGAAGCTATCTCCTCTCCTCTCTTGCTCCGGCTCCAGCAGCATGCGGTGTACTCACCGGCCAGCGCAGGCCGCGCAGCCCTCTAGAAGTGGAACAGCTGGAGGACGAGCAGCCCCACCACAGAGAGCAGATATGTTAATTTCTATCTCTGTTATCGTCATGAGCCACGTCTAGCTGTGATTTATGGGGGAGATATGCGGGTACTTTATTTTGACATAGGCTAAGCTCACCCATGCTGTATTGGGGACCCAGTATCTCAGTCACCATCTACTGTCACCCACAGCTGGCACCAACTGTTGTCACCATCTCCCTGTCACCCACAGCTGGTACCGACTGCTGGCATCCTGTCCCTGTCACCCACTGCTGTCACCCTCTTCCTGTCACCAGCTTCCTGGCATCACCCTCTCTCTGTCACCTACTGCTGTCACCCTCTCCTGCCATCACCCTCTCCCTGTCACCCACAGTTAGTACCGACTGTTGGCACCCTCTCACTGTTACCTTCTTCTTGTCACCAGCTCCCTGACATCACCCTCTCCCTGTCACCCACTGCTGTCACCCTCTCCCTGTCACCACCCTGGCATCACCCTCTCCCTGTCACTCACTATATCTCCCCTGCATCACTGTCTCGCCATCACTATCTCTCTCCTGTCACCCTCTGCCTTTCCCCACGGCCACGCCTCTTGTTGTGAGGCCACACTCTCACTGCAAGACCACAACCAGTTTTCTGGGAGCGCGTTTGCCTTCAAGGCATGCAGGGTCAGTGGCGGTAGCGGGCTTCAGCTCGGAGGCGGTAGCGGGCATCGTCGGGACTCGGCGGACATTTTGGCTGCAGTGCCTCACCAGCCACTGACCTCACCGCACGCCACTGGAGCAGTGAGCACTGAGCTGAGAGCCCTGTACCACAGGGGCTCCACCTCCTTCAGGCTAATGCTGCATGAATCAGATCCGTCCACTGAGTCACTGAGTCTACATAGTGTACAACTGTCTTGACTCACAGGCAGACTCAGGAATCAGGATGAATGAATCAGGCACAGCAGCACAGCACTCACTGACTGGTGAGTCGTGACTGCTCCCTCAGTGGCGCACGCAGGGGGGGTTTCCGAGTACCTGGAAACCCCCCTTAATGAGCCAAATTGTTTTATTGTTGAGACGGAGACAGCAGTGTCTCCGTCTCTAAAAGCCGCGATCGCGATCGCGACCGCGGAGCTGCTAGAGCAGGCAGCAGAGAGCTAGCTATGTGTAGCTTTCTGCATAAAGAATGTCCGGAGGGAGCTGCTGGCTGCGCATGCTCAGCCACAGCAGCTCCCTCCGTCCTCACAGTCTTGACTGGCTGCTCCCACCTCCCAGTCCCAAGGCTTGTGGTACGCATAAAATATACAGTATGTATCCTGTATATGAGGTTTTTGTATATGTATGTATTTGTAGTTATTAGAGATGAGCGCCTGAAATTTTTCGGGTTTTGTGTTTTGGTTTTGGGTTCGGTTCCGCGGCCGTGTTTTGGGTTCGAACGCGTTTTGGCAAAACCTCACCGAATTATTTTTGTCGGATTCGGGTGTGTTTTGGATTCGGGTGTTTTTTTCCAAAAACACTAAAAAACAGCTTAAATCATAGAATTTGGGGGTCATTTTGATCCCAAAGTATTATTAACCTCAAAAACCATAATTTACACTCATTTTCAGTCTATTCTGAATACCTCACACCTCACAATATTATTTTTAGTCCTAAAATTTGCACCGAGGTCGCTGTGTGAGTAAGATAAGCGACCCTAGTGGCCGACACAAACACCGGGCCCATCTAGGAGTGGCACTGCAGTGTCACGCAGGATGTCCCTTCCAAAAAACCCTCCCCAAACAGCACATGACGCAAAGAAAAAAAGAGGCGCAATGAGGTAGCTGTGTGAGTAAGATTAGCGACCCTAGTGGCCGACACAAACATCGGGCCCATCTAGGAGTGGCACTGCAGTGTCACGCAGGATGGCCCTTCCAAAAAACCCTCCCCAAACAGCACATGACGCAAAGAAAAAAAGAGGCGCAATGAGGTAGCTGACTGTGTGAGTAAGATTAGCGACCCTAGTGGCCGACACAAACACCGGGCACATCTAGGAGTGGCACTGCAGTGTCACGCAGGATGTCCCTTCCAAAAAACCCTCCCCAAACAGCACATGACGCAAAGAAAAAAAGAGGCGCAATGAGGTAGCTGTGTGAGTAAGATTAGCGACCCTAGTGGCCGACACAAACACCGGGCCCATCTAGGAGTGGCACTGCAGTGTCACGCAGGATGTCCCTTCCAAAAAACCCTCCCCAATCAGCACATGATGCAAAGAAAAAGAAAAGAAAAAAGAGGTGCAAGATGGAATTATCCTTGGGCCCTCCCACCCACCCTTATGTTGTATAAACAAAACAGGACATGCACACTTTAACCAACCCATCATTTCAGTGACAGGGTCTGCCACACGACTGTGACTGATATGACGGGTTGGTTTGGACCCCCCCCAAAAAAGAAGCAATTAATCTCTCCTTGCACAAACTGGCTCTACAGAGGCAAGATGTCCACCTCATCTTCACCCTCCGATATATCACCGTGTACATCCCCCTCCTCACAGATTATCAATTCGTCCCCACTGGAATCCACCATCTCAGCTCCCTGTGTACTTTGTGGAGGCAATTGCTGCTGGTCAATGTCTCCGCGGAGGAATTGATTATAATTCATTTTAATGAACATCATCTTCTCCACATTTTCTGGATGTAACCTCGTACGCCGATTGCTGACAAGGTGAGCGGCGGCACTAAACACTCTTTCGGAGTACACACTTGTGGGAGGGCAACTTAGGTAGAATAAAGCCAGTTTGTGCAAGGGCCTCCAAATTGCCTCTTTTTCCTGCCAGTATAAGTACGGACTGTGTGACGTGCCTACTTGGATGCGGTACTCATATAATCCTCCACCATTCTATCAATGTTGAGAGAATCATATGCAGTGACAGTAGACGACATGTCCGTAATCGTTGTCAGGTCCTTCAGTCCGGACCAGATGTCAGCATCAGCAGTCGCTCCAGACTGCCCTGCATCACCGCCAGCGGGTGGGCTCGGAATTCTGAGCCTTTTCCTCGCACCCCCAGTTGCGGGAGAATGTGAAGGAGGAGATGTTGACAGGTCGCGTTCCGCTTGACTTGACAATTTTGTCACCAGCAGGTCTTTCAACCCCAGCAGACCTGTGTCTGCCGGAAAGAGAGATCCAAGGTAGGCTTTAAATCTAGGATCGAGCACGGTGGCCAAAATGTAGTGCTCTGATTTCAACAGATTGACCACCCGTGAATCCTTGTTAAGCGAATTAAGGGCTGCATCCACAAGTCCCACATGCCTAGCGGAATCGCTCCGTGTTAGCTCCTCCTTCAATGCCTCCAGCTTCTTCTGCAAAAGCCTGATGAGGGGAATGACCTGACTCAGGCTGGCAGTGTCTGAACTGACTTCACGTGTGGCAAGTTCAAAGGGCATCAGAACCTTGCACAACGTTGAAATCATTCTCCACTGCACTTGAGACAGGTGCATTCCACCTACTATATCGTGCTCAATTGTATAGGCTTGAATGGCCTTTTGCTGCTCCTCCAACCTCTGAAGCATATAGAGGGTTGAATTCCACCTCGTTACCACTTCTTGCTTCAGATGATGGCAGGGCAGGTTCAGTAGTTTTTGGTGGTGCTCCAGTTTTCTGTACGTGGTGCCTGTACGCCGAAAGTGTCCCGCAATTCTTCTGGCCACCGACAGCATCTCTTGCACGCCCCTGTCGTTTTTTAAAAAATTCTGCACCACCAAATTCAAGGTATGTGCAAAACATGGGACGTGCTGGAATTGGCCCAGATTTAATGCACACACAATATTGCTGGCGTTGTCCGATGCCACAAATCCACAGGAGAGTCCAATTGGGGTAAGCCATTCCGCGATGATCTTCCTCAGTTGCCGTAAGAGGTTTTCAGCTGTGTGCGTATTCTGGAAAGCGGTGATACAAAGCGTAGCCTGCCTAGGAAAGAGTTGGCGTTTGCGAGATGCTGCTACTGGTGCCGCCGCTGCTGTTCTTGCGGCGGGAGTCCATACATCTACCCAGTGGGCTGTCACAGTCATATAGTCCTGACCCTGCCCTGCTCCACTTGTCCACATGTCCGTGGTTAAGTGGACATTGGGTACAGCAGCATTTTTTAGGACACTGGTGACTCTTTTTCTGAGGTCTGTGTACATTTTCGGTATCGCCTGCCTAGAGAAATGGAACCTAGATGGTATTTGGTACCGGGGACACAGTACCTCCAACAAGTCTCTAGTTGGCTCTGCAGTAATGATGGATACCGGAACCACGTTTCTCACCACCCAGGATGCCAAGGCCTCAGTTATCCGCTTTGCAGTAGGATGACTGCTGTGATATTTCATCTTCCTCGCAAAGGACTGTTGAACAGTCAATTGCTTACTGGAAGTAGTACAAGTGGGCTTACGACTTCCCCTCTGGGATGACCATCGACTCCCAGCGGCAACAACAGCAGCGCCAGCAGCAGTAGGCGTTACACGCAAGGATGCATCGGAGGAATCCCAGGCAGGAGAGGACTCGTCAGACTTGCCAGTGACATGGCCTGCAGGACTATTGGCATTCCTGGGGAAGGAGGAAATTGACACTGAGGGAGCTGGTGGGGTGGTTTGCGTGAGCTTGGTTACAAGAGGAAGGGATTTACTGGTCAGTGGACTGCTTCCGCTGTCACCCAAAGTTTTTGAACTTGTCACTGACTTATTATGAATGCGCTGCAGGTGACGTATAAGGGAGGATGTTCCGAGGTGGTTAACGTCCTTACCCCTACTTATTACAGCTTGACAAAGGGAACACACGGCTTGACACCTGTTGTCCGCATTTCTGGTGAAATACCTCCACACCGAAGAGCTGATTTTTTTGGTATTTTCACCTGGCATGTCAACGGCCATATTCCTCCCACGGACAACAGGTGTCTCCCCGGGTGCCTGACTTAAACAAACCACCTCACCATCAGAATCCTTCTGGTCAATTTCCTCCCCAGCGCCAGCAACACCCATATCCTCCTCATCCTGGTGTACTTCAACACTGACATCTTCAATCTGACTATCAGGAACTGGACTGCGGGTGCTCCTTCCAGCACTTGCAGGGGGCATGCAAATAGTGGAAGGCGCATGCTCTTCACGTCCAGTGTTGGGAAGGTCAGGCATCGCAAACGACACAATTGGACTCTCCTTGTGGATTTGGGATTTCAAAGAACGCACAGTTCTTTGCGGTGCTTTTGCCAGCTTGAGTCTTTTCAGTTTTCTAGCGAGAGGCTGAGTGCTTCCATCCTCATGTGAAGCTGAACCACTAGCCATGAACATAGGCCAGGGCCTCAGCCGTTCCTTGCCACTCCGTGTGGTAAATGGCATATTGGCAAGTTTACGCTTCTCCTCCGACAATTTTATTTTAGGTTTTGGAGTCCTTTTTTTTCTGATATTTGGTGTTTTGGATTTGACATGCTCTGTACTATGACATTGGGCATCGGCCTTGGCAGACGACGTTGCTGGCATTTCATCGTCTCGGCCATGACTAGTGGCAGCAGCTTCAGCACGAGGTGGAAGTGGATCTTGATCTTTCCCTAATTTTGGAACCTCAACTTTTTTGTTCTCCATATTTTATAGGCAGAACTAAAAGGCACCTCAGGTAAACAATGGAGATGGATGGATTGGATACTAGTATACAATTATGGACGGACTGCCACGGTTAGGTGGTATAAAAAAACCACGGTTAGGTGGTATATATTGTAATACAATTATGGATGGACGGACTGCCTGCCGAGTGCCGACACAGAGGTAGCCACAGCCGTGAACTACCGCACTGTACACTGGTTGATAAAGAGATAGTAGTATACTCGTAACAACTAGTATGACTGACTATGACGGTATAAAGAATGAAAAAAAAAACACGGTTAGGTGGTATATATTATAATACAATTATGGATGGACGGACTGCCTGCCGACTGCCGACACAGAGGTAGCCACAGCCGTGAACTACCGCACTGTACACTGGTTGATAAAGAGATAGTAGTATACTCGTAACAACTAGTATGACACTATGACGGTATAAAGAATGAAAAAAAAACCACGGTTAGGTGGTATATATTATAATAATACAATTATGGATGGACGGACTGCCTGCCGAGTTCCGACACAGAGGTAGCCACAGCCGTGAACTACCGCACTGTACACTGGTTGATAAAGAGATAGTAGTATACTCGTAACAACTAGTATGACTGACTATGACGGTATAAAGAATGAAAAAAAAACCACGGTTAGGTGGTATATATTGTAATACAATTATGGATGGACGGACTGCCTGCCGAGTTCCGACACAGAGGTAGCCACAGCCGTGAACTACCGCACTGTACACTGGTTGATAAAGAGATAGTAGTATACTCGTAACAACTAGTATGACTGACTATGACGGTATAAAGAATGAAAAAAAAAACCACGGTTAGGTGGTATATATTGTAATACAATTATGGATGGACGGACTGCCTGCCGAGTTCCGACACAGAGGTAGCCACAGCCGTGAACTACCGCACTGTACACTGGTTGATAAAGAGATAGTAGTATACTCGTAACAACTAGTATGACTGACTATGACGGTATAAAGAATGAAAAAAAAACCACGGTTAGGTGGTATATATTATAATACAATTATGGATGGACGGACTGCCTGCCGACTGCCGACACAGAGGTAGCCACAGCCGTGAACTACCGCACTGTACACTGGTTGATAAAGAGATAGTAGTATACTCGTAACAACTAGTATGACACTATGACGGTATAAAGAATGAAAAAAAAACCACGGTTAGGTGGTATATATTATAATACAATTATGGATGGACGGACTGCCTGCCGACTGCCGACACAGAGGTAGCCACAGCCGTGAACTACCGCACTGTACACTGGTTGATAAAGAGATAGTAGTATACTCGTAACAACTAGTATGACACTATGACGGTATAAAGAATGAAAAAAAAACCACGGTTAGGTGGTATATATTATAATAATACAATTATGGATGGACGGACTGCCTGCCGACTGCCGACACAGAGGTAGCCACAGCCGTGAACTACCGCACTGTACACTGGTTGATAAAGAGATAGTAGTATACTCGTAACAACTAGTATGACTATGACGACGGTATAAAGAAAGAAAAAAAAATACCACGGTTAGGTGGTATATAATTATACAATTATGGATGGACGGACTGCCTGCCGAGTGCCGACTGCCGACACAGAGGTAGCCACAGCCGTGAACTACCGCACTGTACTGTGTCTGCTGCTAATATAGACTGGTTGATAAAGAGATAGTATACAACAATATACTACTATACTGGTGGTCAGGCACTGGTCACCACTAGTCACACTGGCAGTGGCACTCCTGCAGCAAAAGTGTGCACTGTTTAATTTTAAATTAATATAATATTATGTACTCCTGGCTCCTGCTATAACAACCTGCAGTGCTCCCCAGTCTCCCCCACAATTATTATAAGCTTTTATACATTGATGTGCAGCACACTGGGCTGAGCTGAGTGCACACAGACTGAGTCACACTGTGTGACTGCTGTGTATCGTTTTTTTCAGGCAGAGAACGGATATAGCAGAGAACGGATATATTAAATAAAAGTTAACTTAACAACAACTGCACTGGTCACTGTGGTAAACTCTGTCTGCACAATCTCTCTCTCTCTCTCTCTCTTCTAATCTATTCTAATGGAGAGGACGCCAGCCACGTCCTCTCCCTATCAATCTCAATGCACGTGTGAAAATGGCGGCGACGCGCGGCTCCTTATATAGAATCCGAGTCTCGCGAGAATCCGACAGCGTCATGATGACGTTCGGGCGCGCTCGGGTTAACCGAGCAAGGCGGGAAGATCCGAGTCGCTCGGACCCGTGAAAAAAAAAGTGAAGTTCGTGCGGGTTCGGATTCAAAGAAACCGAACCCGCTCATCTCTAGTAGTTATGTATGTATGTATGTTAGTATGTGTGTGTGTGTGCTTGTGTATGTATGCATGTGTGTTTATGACTATACGAATGTGAGTGCTATACATGTATATACATATGTTTATGTTTTTATATATGTTTATGGAGGCTGATGTACAGTGGATCATGAGGCTGCATTTAAGGAGTATATTATGACGAAGTACTTGCTTGATTAGATGAATATGCCCACAGCGGCGATCTCTTTTGGCTGAAACTGCACTTTATGGGGGTTTTTTTTGCATAAAAATTGGATGTGCGTATTCTTTTACCTATAAATATTGACATTATGTGGTGAGCACTCTCTGGAGAGGACATTATGTGTGTGCGGCTGTTTTCTTTTTTCACTATGTATATATGTATATGTATATATATATATATATATATATATATATATATATATATATATATATATATATATATATATATATATATATATATATATATATATATATATATATATATATTTATAGCAGTACGGATGGTGTAATGGTTAGCATTACTGCCTCACAGCACTGAGGTCGTGGGTTCGATTCCCACCATGGCCCTAACTGTGTGGAGTTTGTATATTCTCCCCGTACTTGCGTGGGTTTCCTCCGGGTACTCCGGTTTCCTCCCACATTCCAAAAATATACTGATAGGTTATTTGGCTCCCTACAAAATTAACCCTAGCGTGAATGTGCGTGTACATGTGATAGGAAATATAGATTGTAAGCTCCACTGGGGCAGGGACTGATGTGAATTGCCAAATATTCTTTGTAAAGCGCTGCGGAATATGTGTGCGCTATATAAATAACTGGTAATAATATAATATATATACATACCCACACACACCCCTACGGAAACCCCCCTGACTAAATCCTGCGTTTGCCCCTGTCCCTCCCCCCTCCCACTGGGTGTCACCTGGTATTGCCGCTGGACAATCACAACAACACACTGAGTTTCCTCCCTCTGGCTGAGAGGCTATTGCTGCAGCTGTCTCGACTCACTAAACAGTGAGTGACTCGAATCATTCATACTTCCTGATGATTTGAGTCACTGTGTTGAGACAGAGTCAGTAGCCATCTCTACAGAGGACGGTGATTGACGTGAGAGGGTGCATCAACCCGGCTGGGCAGCTCCCCAGTCCCCTTACAGCAAGATGGCCTTATCCTGTGCCCTGTGTAAGCACTGTGATCCCTACTCACAGACCCTGCTATCTTCCCTGTACTCACAGACTTACTGTAGTGTTACAGCTCCACACGGCTCCTGTACAGTGAATGACAGATAGG
Source organism: Pseudophryne corroboree (assembly GCF_028390025.1). Lineage (NCBI taxonomy): Eukaryota > Metazoa > Chordata > Amphibia > Anura > Myobatrachidae > Pseudophryne > Pseudophryne corroboree. Next base: position 141,762,216 of record NC_086453.1, read on the forward strand.
TGCAGTCCAAGTAACTGCACTTTTACATGTTCCTAAATTAGCTAGAAGAAATCCCCAAACACATCTGTAACCAGGACTAGCTCAAAGGGATGTTATTAATCCCCACAGGGAGAAGTACTGATAATATTGCTGAAAGACAAAGGTGGCGGATTGGCAATAAAAGTTACTGGGATGTTTCCCAGGAGTCCGGCAGGACCGCGGGGCCGATTGCGGCATGTGGCCAGCCTCTGTAGCTCATCACACACTTTTTTAATGGCACAGCATTAATGGTGCACTTTTTGCTGTCTCTGTTGCTTACAGGTAGTAGAGAGCAGCACTGTGACCCAGTGCAGGCAGCTGTGCATACAGGATGATCGCTCTACATGCACAGTTTCCCTAGCCGGCTGCCTTCATCTCCCGGCTTCCTCACTACTGTATGTGCACAGTGTATCGTTTACTTCTTGATGCAGGGCCAGATTCTGCAGTCACATCAGTCAGACGGCGCCCAGCCTGGACGGCAACTGAAGGTGAGCAGTCTTCTCTCCCCTTGTGCTCAAATGCCGCCACAGTCCCTCTCCACACCCCCTCCCCTGTGACTCCCTGCCCCCCTCACCCACCCGCAGCTGTCGACCCCCCACCCTGTTCCCCACCCGCAGCTCCCAACCCACCACCCCGCATCACCCAACCCCCCTCCCCACTTCCTCAACCCACAGCTTCCTACCACCCCAAGGCACCCCGCTCTCCTCCACCGGAGGCACCCCAACCCGCCTTTCCCACCTGTGTCACCCAAAATCCTCCCCCTCCCCCACCCATGGTTCCCAACCTTCACCACCCGCGGCTCCCAACACCCCTTCCCCCGCGTTCATCGTTGGTGCCGGCTCGTCCTTACCTGCATGCCAATATAGACAATATTGTCCATATTAGCATGCAGGGCTATGGGGCCAGGTGACGGGAGGAGTGAAGTCACCCCTCCCCCCGTGTTGGCCATCGGGCAGCTCGCCAGCCAGTCGGGTAATGTGTAGGGCCCATTAGTGATTTGGAATTTATACTATAAAATATCAGGGTGATTATATATATATATATATATATATATATATATATATATATAAAACAAACATTCCAGATGGTCGGCACTCCCTATACCGAGCAGCTTGCCAAAGTACCAGGCAGATAGAAATTACAAAATAGACAGAAGGCGGCACTCAGTGGACTTAAAAGAAACAATAGATGACTCAAACTCCATATGATCAATGGATCATATGGAGTTTTGAGTCATCTATTGTTTCTTTGAAGTCCATTGAGTGCAGCCTTCTGTCTATTTTATATATATATATATATATATACACCAATGTGAAACAAATGAGGCGGCACTCAGAGTCTGATAAACAGGTGAACCTTGTATTGGCAAAAGAGTTGACGTTTCGGGGACGTGCTCCCCTTCCTCAGAACATTCTAAACAGTGTGACAAGTGAAACTTAAATACACAACTTACCCCTAGAGCCTCCCACCCCCGGTGTCCTCCCTCGGCATGTTGCCCGCAGCTCCGGTCTGACACTTCCGGCTTCCGGCAGCGGGGCGGTAGTGACGCAACGGGACCCGGACTGGTGACCATGGCAACACTTTGACTGGCCGCCGCTGAACTCCCGCGATCTCACCAGCTGCCAACAGCCGGGCGGATGTGACGTCCCGGGATCCGGCTAAGTTGTCAAGGAGACGCTACAAACAAACATAAAAAGATACTTGCTCAAATAAAGTGCACATATGCAACATTATAAGACATGCACAAGACTAGAAAAGCTATTTGCATGAATAAAAACAAGTGTTAAACTTATCTGAGGAAAAACATGACAATATGTGTAAAATCAATAATAATAAAAAAAATTTAGACATAAAAACAGTGAAAACTATTAACTATTCCAAATTCATGTGCTTAATGCAGCTCACTAAAATCAAAAGAGGATATACACAATTTGTCAAAAATTGTTTTTGAAATGGTAAATGGTTTAAATAAAGAACCTTGGGGCAAATGTATTAACCTGGAGAGGGCATAAGGAGGGCATAAGGAAGTGATAAACCAGTGATATGTGCAAGGTGATAAAGACACCAGCCAATCAGATCCTAACTGCTAATTTACATATTGGAGCTGATTGGCTGGTGCATTATCACCTTGCACATATCACTGGTTTATCACTTCCTTATGCCTTCTCCGGGTTAGTACATCTGCCCCCTTATTTAATTTCAATCTACAATAGTGACATGGCCATCTTCCAGATACCCAGGCAAAAAAGCCCTTGTCACCATACTACATATGTGGGCTCCATCTCAACAACACACCCCACACAAAAGATGGTGGCCCACATAATCCAAAGCTATCGCCTACTCATTTCTTAGAGCAAAAACATAACATGGCTATGCTGAGGCACAGGGTCATTGACCACGTCCCTGAATCTATTAGAGGGGGCGATAGGGGGAGAAAACTGTTGCAACTTGAATCCCAGTGGATTTTTAGATTACAGACGCTTCGTCCTAAAGGACTCAATGATACTCTGGGTCTTATACATTTTTTATGAGTAGGCGATAGCAGCACCTGACACACACACACACACACACACACACACACACACACACATACAGTATACACGCTCAACACCTGACACACACACACATATACACGCGCAGCACCTGACACACATATACATATACATGCACATCACCTGACTGACACATACATATACACGCGCATAACCTGACACACACACAAATATACTGTACACGCACATAACATGACACACACATACATACATACATACATACATACATATACATGCACATCACCTGACACACACACACATATACATGCGCAGCACCTCACACACACACACACACACACACACACACACATACACGTGCAACACCTGACACACACACATGTACACGCGCAGCACCTGACAAACACATGTGTACACACACGGCACCTGGCACACACACGTACACGCGCGGCACCTGACACACACACACGCGGCACCTGACACACGCATACACGTGCGGCACCTGACACACAAACGCGCATACACGTGCGGCATCTCACACACATGTACACACGCGGTACCTCACATACACGTACACGTGCGGTACCTGACACACACACACCTACATGTGCAGCAACTGACACACACATGTGTATACATGCGGCACCTGGCACACACACATACACGCGAGGCACCTGACACACATACACGCGGCACCTGACACACGCATACACGTGCGGCACCTGACACACAAACGCGCATACACATACGGCATCTCACACACATGTACACACGCGGTACCTCACACACACGTACACGTGCGGTACCTGACACACACACACCTACATGTGCAGCAACTGACACACACATATACATGCAGCAACTGACACACACATATGCGCACAGCACCTGACACACACGGACATGTACATGTGCAGCACCTGACACACACGTAGTATTTAACACACATATACACGCGCGGCAGCTGACACATACACACGCGACACCTGACACACACACACATACACACGCACGGCACCTCATACACACGTGTGCTCACGCGGAGGCACCATACATACATGCGGCACCATGCTCACACACACATACATGTACGGCACCTCACACACACATCCACATACACGCGCGGCACCTCACACACACGTATACGCGTGGCACCTCACACATACACGTGCGGCACCTCACACACACACACACACACACACGTACGTGCATGCATGGCACCTCACTCACATACACACGTACATGTGTGGCACCGGACACAGACACGTACATGCGCGGCACTGGAAACACACACACACGTACACGTGTAGCACCGGACACACACACGTACATGTGAGGCACTTCACACACGCACCTCAAACACACATACACACACAGCACCTGATACACACACATACACATGCAGCACCTGATACATACATATTGTAAATGCTGATTTACATACAGGACTAAAAGCAACACTTTAAAAAGACCGCTATATTTAATCCTCAACCTACGTACTTATTACACCATTAGCGTACGGAGTCCCGTCCCGTGTAAGTACTTTGTGTACAAATGCCGCGCTGGCTGTACAAAGTACACTCAGTGCGTACACACCCAAAGATACACTGTGAACCCTTAACAGCTATGCATGCGATAGTAATACACTTATAACCTTAGCAGGGAAAGGAAAACACAACAACAGTTTGTATTTAAAATGCCGGGTTCCGGCACCACAACATATTATTATTGAAAGGGGGTTACAGTAACAAAGCAATACAATACAAAAGAATAATGGCTACAGTCAATGGTACATACTTGTTTGGATTTCGCCGCGCTACTCAGTCTGGTCCTTGGTCATCTAGATAGATAACTTTTAGAGTCTTGTGTGACCAGGCCTGCAGCTGGCTCCTTTTATACAATCTTCCAAAACTTAACACAATGGATACTGTAATCTCTTTGTCCATTGGACACAGGGATGGTCATTTACAGTACAGTAGAGGTCATAGGTTGGGTTGAATAGGTGGGCGATGTCTGTTCAAGATGCACTTGTGGGTGGTCTCCTCTGGGTTCCCGCCGCATACCTAATGTACAGTAAATACAGTTTATATCTATATTCTGCTCCTGCACATAACTATTCGCAGGAACATGCGATCTTCTGCAAACCAACACCGGAATATTACCCTTAAAATACCCTATAGCTGGATACCAAACATCACCTTATAACCTTGTTCTGTCCCCTCCTATCCTGTAAAGGTGAATCCCTTTGTTCTGATACCATTTAAACTGTTGTAACTTGCTGATGTGGTGCAGGGAGACTATGTGTACATTGTGCACTATTTGGATTAAATATGTAATGTGTTTTGATAGTTATTCCATGCGCTCACAAACTCTACCGTAAAAACTCATACCATGCGCTAATGCACCAGGACCGCGGGAGCGACCATATGTAAATTGCGAATATGCGCACGAACAGCAGAACAAGTACACGCACGGAGGCCATCTGTGTGTAGTTTGTATGTGATGTGTGTACTGCAATATTTTTGGACTTTGACAGTCCACCCTTTGGCAGTCACCAATAACTGCCACTACCTAATCAATAAACAGAAAAATATCTATACAATATCTACAGAAGCTTGGATGGTCGGGGGTGAGTGGTAGGTGGGAAATATATGACCTAGTGGGATAGTAAAAAGCATGTATGTATGAATCCATGTCTGGGGGGGGGCATGTATCATCGTGCCGTATATGTTCTACATAAGCTTCGAGGTATTGCGAAGTATACATTAAATCCTTCTCATCCTGTATTAAGGGTCTGTAAATGGGCCAACAAACACTTCCGAGCTCTTTTCGGCTTCTTGTTCCAACAAATGGTGTGCACATTTAGTTGATAATACATGGAGGGGGAAACATATGTGAGTGCTAGTATATGTGGATATCACCTGTTGACTATGTGTGCCATTAGCTGGAGGTTGCAGAGATGAAGATAAGACACATATATAAAAATACATTCACATAAACATTTTGGGTAGGGCTGACGTCTTTTCCGGATGTATGTATCTGGGCAGAGGGGGAGACAAAGAGAAACGGGTGAAAGAAACAGGCCATGAAATTAATTTGCAATCCTTATCATAACGCTGTCTCTATGGATGGGTCGTAAATTAAATCTGCTGCTATAACAGCGCCCTCGCTCCTTAGACTCATCAAATTTGTGCCGTGCTTGCGCCGCATTAGAATTTGAACACAGCTAAATATCGAACCAATAATTATGACGACTCCCAGGATACAAAGGAGAAACTTTCCCACACTCATAATGACATTTTGAGCCCACTCTCCTCAACCTGAGAACCATTTGCGTGGGTTCAACCATGAAACCCAGCCGGTCAGTTCATTACTCACAGTCGCTAAGGTAAGGTTGTGCTTCCTCCTGAACTCCCACTTCAACTGCAAGATATCGTCCATCTTTTGATCAATGATCTCCGTTGGGTCATCAGTGCTGTTCGTTATATATGTACAGCACTTCGCACCATATTGAGTTGCCAGAGTAATACAGTACCCACCTGTCACGGCTGTGACGTAATTAAGGACCATTCTGTGCTGAATCAGTTCCTTCTTGAAAGCTTGTAACTCCCTTCCCGTATACTTGAAGGTGTCGTCATACTTCTCAGTGACTGATATTATCTATCAAGTTCGCTAGCGCATGGATATATCTATAATTTATAGTTCCTCTGGCAGTACAGGTAATGTCTTATGCGAGAAGGAACTGAATCCCGGTGGATTTGTGGATCAAATCAGAGGCTGCGTGCTCTGCCCTGTCTATGAGGTGTCTCTTGATGATGTGTTCATTGTGAGTATGAGTATAAGGAGCGTGAGCACTGCGGTGAACGTCTTTCATTTTATCATGGGTTATGGTCATGACCTCCGGTAGTACTCTCCCAATATAACACAATCCCTCTGAGCTCGGGGCAAGCCACTTGTATGCCTTCCTCCCACATATGAAATAGGCATCATCTGGGAGAACATAGGGGACAAAATATAACATCACCATATTACAAATTTTCCAAGTAAAGAAACCAATCCCTAGTTCCCCATCTGCTCAGTACAAGTATCGGGCTGGATGATATGAGCACAATACCCTGACAATACTTTTCCAACCCACATGGTCTTGCTTCCACGAGTATACCTATACCGAAAATACCTCCCACTGTTGGCTATTTGGCGTACAAGTTCAGAGTCTATGGGTATCCTATCAGCTCTGTGTGAAAAGGTCATTGTCTGGTTATTCCACGTCACTTCCCAATTTCCCGGTTTTCAGTAATTGGAAATATTAAAACACAATAAGGACCTGTCTACATGATACTGGTGGAGCTTCAAACTAGGGGGCCTAGAGATATTGAATTTCTTGTCCACCGGTCTCCCACCCCGCAATTCGAGTACCTCATCTATTGCTAAAGGGTATGGTACTAATCCTGACTTACTCTGACCTTGAGGTACTTGTGAGCACACCCAGAATTCTGTCTGGTTTAAGACCTTACCCACTAGTGAGTGGTAATCACTCAACGGATGGCGGTCCATGTTGATATTAAGGTTGGACTGACATCTCTGGATGCACCCATCCTCTACTATATTCTCACAATTCCTACAAATACAATATTCGGGTTCACTACGGCTGGCCGGCGGTCGGGCTCCCGGCGACCAGCATACCGGCGCCGGGAGGCCGACCGCCGGCTTACCGACAGTGTGGCGAGCGCAAATGAGCCCCTTGCGGGCTTGCTGCGCTCGCCACGCTACGGGCACAGTAGCGCGCTACGCGCGCCACACTATTTTATTCTCCTTCTATGGGGGTCGTGGACCCCCACGAGGGAAAATAAGTGTCGGTATGCCGGCTGTCGGGCTCCCGACACCGATATACTGAGCGCCGGGAACCCGACCGCCGGCATACAGAAGACCACCCCAATATTCATCAGACAATAACCCTTCACAGTGCCTCCGAGCTCCCTGACTACCAGAGCGCTTACTGATGCCAGCCTTTACTAGAGTGATGTGCTGCTCCTGAGATCCTACAAATTCATACTCGCCATCAGAACCCATTCCAGATCCCTGCTCGACTTCTCTGGGACCCTCACCAAAACAAACTGTCCTGATCAAAACCAGAATTACTAACAGAACCCGAAAAGCAGTCTCTTGTGATCGATCCATTTCGTTAGGGTAAAGGAGGAAAATAAGAAGGAGAAAAGAAAGGAAAATGCAGGGGGTGGTGAAAAAAGAAAATGGTACGACAACCGTTCTAGATCTTGTTACTCTCTGTGCTCAGATGCCCTTCAACAGTCCTGCCTCTCAACTTTCCCGGAACAAACACTCCAGTGATACGAGATTCTCTATACTCTGCTCTTTGTCACGAGATCTCTCCGGGTCAGCGACCTTCTTGCAGTGGGTCGAGTGGACCCAAGTCTCTCTTTCGGCGACCTTCAATGCTGTCGTGCTGGTTAACAAGACTTGGTATGGTCCTTCCCACCTGTCTATGAGGCAACCTGAGCGTAAGAAATTTCGAATCATCACATAATCCCCAGGCTCAATGTCATGACAATTACTGTTCGGTAGGTCAGGAATCACCAGCTTTAAATTTCTTTGTTGATTTCTCAGCTGCTGGCTCATCCCAACCAAATATTTCACAGTCACTTCATTATTACATTTCAAATCATCCTGGGGGTCTATCATTACATGAGGTTGTCGACCAAAAAGAATTTCAAAGGGTGATAAGTTAAGTGGAGACCTGGGAGTGGTTCTGATGCTGTACAACACTAGTGGCAAAGCTTCTGGCCACAACAATCCAGTTTTAGCCATTAATTTGTTCAGCTTGTTCTTAATAGTGCTGTTCACTCTCTCTACCTTTGCACTCGCCTGTGGACGGTACGGAGTATGCAGCTTTCTATTAATTCCCATCAGTTTGCACATGACCTGAAAGACTTCACCTGTAAAATGGGTACCCCTGTCACTTTCAATTATTCTAGGGATACCATATCTACACACGAATTCCTGCACAATTTTCTTTGCAGTGAACGTAGCAGTATTTGTGGCAGCAGGGAACGCTTCTACCCAGTTGGAAAATACATCAATACAAACTAACACATATTTCAAATTCCTACAGGGTGGTAACTGTATGAAGTCGATTTGTATTACCTAAAAAGGTCCGTCTGTAGGAATGATATGGGATGGCTCTGTTGGTATTGTCTTACCAATATTCTTCCTCAAGCAAGTAAAACATGTCATTGCTCTCTTACCTGCATGAGAAGAGAATCCTGGCGCACACCAGTAGGCTCTCATCAGCCTGCACATACCCTCTTTGCCTAGATGAGTCAGACCATGTGCCACCTCAGCTAGACTTGGAAGGTATGCTCTGGGGGCTACTGGCTTACCATGTCCACCTGTCAACAGTCCTGATGACTCCTGGCCATACCCCTTTGTCCTCCAGACTACCTTTTCCTGTAGGGAACACAAATTTTTTGTTTTATTTTACTATCGTGTGTTATCAGTTGTGTGAAGTAGACTGTCTCTGGATGAGAGGAGAGAGGGGAAAAAATAGTAAATAAAAAGAAAATGTCAGGTTTGGCATTCACCAACAGGCTGTCACACCATCATACATATCGGTGTCTGTGCACAGTCTCCCTTCACCAGTATTCTCATTCTCCACCCTTTGTGCATGACCAGGCACACTGCATTAATATTGGTGTCCTTATGTCCTTATGCTGGTGAGATATACGGGATTTGGGCAGAGCTCTGAAGGAGCGAGTAAGCATGTGGCGTTTGAACTGTGATCGGGTCCATGTATTGTACCCTCCTGTTGGTGAACGTAAGAGATGAGGAGGAAACTTTGAAGAAAAATCAAATAGAAGTTAGTAACAGGTAAGTTTATAGAGGCAAAGAGGATTTTTTAAAATTTTGACAACTGGATAGGGCACTATGGGGAAGTGATTCTCTACTGTCTATACCTCCTAAATAAAATTATTTGTGTCATATATCTACTGGGACTATCCCAGCCATCAATCCAGTGTCCTGTCCATCCTAAGTTCATAGGGAACCCGGTATCTGTGAGATAATTTCCTCTACCTGTGATGGACATGCATCTAGAACAGTGAAATGCATTATTAGTCTTTGTGGGTATCCAACATACTTTGTGCTTCCTGGGCGGGAGCACGTAATATGTATACCATCTCTAACAAAACTCCTGTTATGTTAATCAGGGGCCATTTCTGCTAGAGAAAGAAGCAAAAGTTTATAGGCCTTCTTAACCCCAGCAAGTTCTGTCAAAAGGGTAAAGTTGCATTTATTCTGTTCTTCCCATTAACCGAATCTGTGTTTTCTATATGGCTCGTGCTTCCTTACTATATGTCCCTTGATCCCGTCTATGTGTTTTAATACTGTGGCTTGTGTTCTCTGTCTAGGGGTCTATATTGACTATGTGTTCTACTATACCAACTATCTCTGGCAAAATGCCCTTCATTTTTACAAATGTAACATATTCTAGGTCTATTCCAAACAGCAGGGGTCTGGGATTTTGGCTGATGGGGTTTTACTGTAAGAGCCTGTAGACTTATCAGCTTCTCCTCCTGTTGTTTTCTGCGCCCAGCAATATTCTTGTGGTGTTCAATTGCGCACTCTCTAAGACAAGCTACTGTGACCCCTCTCCAATTAGGCAAAGATGTTTGTACCCTGTCCCTTACTGTCTTATTGAGTCCGTCCATTAGCACAGAGACAGCCACCTCCCTGTAATTTGCATCTTTCCCTGTATCTGATACCCCAATGTATCTATCCATTATTTGCAGGGCCCGATGAAAATATTCAGATGCCATTTCATTTTCCCTCTGTTTTATGGAGAAAATTCTTCTGCACTTAACAGTAATGGGGAAACACAACTCTAGTTGCCTATTAATTCGTTCTACATTCTCCTGATTGTTTCCATCAGTCATATGACTGTCCGACTCTAACCTACAATCAGTGATACATTTTTGGGTGTCAATATTAGGGGGTAGGCACGCTTTTAAAATTATCTGCCAATCTTTATTAGCTGGTTCATAAGCATTACCCAGATCTCTGATAAACTTCTGACATCTGGCTAACTGTTTCCAGGGATCGGGGAATTCTGAAATGATTGACCGCAGCTCAGCTCTGGACCACGGGCAATACATTGCATTATTCCTGGTGAGGATTACTCCCTGACTATCGGTTCCCCCATTGGGAGTAACTATTTCCAAGACAGGATGTAATCCTACCGTTCCGTTTCTAATCTGTTTACTGTAGGGTGTTGTTGTCTCTGTGCAATGACCCATCTCACACTTACTGGTAGTGTTATGCACACCAGTGCCTGCAGGAAAGTACTGGTGTCAGAACTGTTATGCACTCCAGTGTCTGCAGGAATGTACTGGTGTTTGAACTGTTATGCAAAACAAATGGACTCACAGACAAACTGGGGAATATGACATAACGTACACAGAAGGTAATAGGGTAACAAAATACACACAAAGTGAACAGAGAAGCCCAGAGGCTAAGGAACTGGGTATCTCCCTTGTATTAGAACTGCACAGATGGAAAAAGCAAGATGTTGTGTTTTAATACGTAGAGAACCCGAAATGCTGTTGCTAAGGGCAACAGCAAAACCCTAAAGGGTTACCAACGGGTGTGGCAGTAAACTCCTTGGTCAGAGATGGAATGATAGACACAAGGAGAGTCTCCACAATCCTATTTCTCACTTGCAGTGCACAGGTTTTAGCTTACTGCCACTAAACTGACCCCTGACACCTAGCACAGTGAGACAGGATTAGACAGGCAAGTCTTAGAATACAGCCGCAAACTTGCTAAGTTCACAGAGTAGTAACAGAACCCCAGCAAGCTAAACGACTGACTCCAGTCTTACTGCTAGGTCTGGATTGGCAGAGTGTAATACCAAATCCCCAGGCCTATTTGCAGTAAGCAACAAACAAATACAAAGCTACACAGTACTGGCTAACTTTCATGAACTGACTAACCAACAAAGATTCAGCAGCATCTGCTTACCCTGAAAAGAGGCCTTATAAAGCAGGTGCTGTCCACGCCCCACTCAGACCTCACAGACTGTGAGCACAAAAACCAGCACCGGATCCCCTGCCGTGCACAGAGCCTATAACCACTGCACAGCAAAAGACCCGAACCGGAGTATCAGCTGCGCTCAGGTTACTCCACTAGCACTTGTCTCCCGGTTGCCATGACGACGTGGCAGCACAGGGCAGGAGACCCTAACAGGTAGCTGTGACCTCACCAGTTCTTTCAGTGGGGAACACTGTTACTGCTCTAACTGGGTGGACAGGCCCCACCTGAGTTTCCTGCAAGGCGATTGCCTGAATGAGAGCTGCGATTTGGCTGGGTCCTTCATCTTCCTGTGACCTATAACCTTGGAGAGAGTACAAAACAGGATACAACTTGCAAAGGTTAGGGTTAATACATTGCTCTTGCATACTGCTATCATTTACAGATGTACCATTGATTGTAGCCATCTTTTACCCTTCGACCTGTGTCGATAATGTTGTGTTTGTGTCCTCATTCCTGCTAGGTTTGGAACCTGCTTTGCGGGTTTGTTCCCTTTGCATTTCCCCCTCTTGTTGCCATAATTTTAAACAACCGTTATGTCTAGTCCTTTGTTTTCTGGATTTAAGAAGAAATATTTTACTGCTTACATTCCGCAGTACCTCTGGTTCAAAGCTGCCCACCTAAGGGAATGGTACCCTATCTTTGTCAGTCATACGTAACCATTTATTGCAAAAAGCCTCCGTGTGTGAACCATATTTTTCACACATAATAAACCTTGCTGACCCCTTGGGCCACGGCTCTTCAGCCTGAACCCTGGCTAAACATTCCTTAGTTGAGCAACTAGCTCCCATAATTGTGGGCCTTTTCCCACAAACACCAAAATACTCAATATAAGGCGACGGTGAAAGTTCTCCGAGCGCTTCCACCCACTCTCGCCCACGTTGGCCAGTACTACCATACACTGTCGATAGTGAAGGCGATGTACCCAACCTAGGGCCCCTATTGACCTATATTTACTGGAAGTTTTTAGGAATAACTTACCCTTTCCAGTAAAGTATCTGTCGTTGGAGATTTTCCTGAGAGAGACCAGCGAAAACTCCCTTTATGCACTTGCGTATGTTGTATACAGTGCTAATGATACCGCGATTTTACGCAAAAGCTAGTAAAAGGGGTATCAAGTTGCGCTATATATCGCACCCACAAACGCGCGGTCCAATCGCTCAGCGTATAGGTACTTGTTACCTATCTGCCATACGACCACTGGAATCGAATCACAAGCTGCGAAACCTCAGCCGGAGCGTATGAAAAAACTATATGGGTCACAATTCACAATTCACAATTCCCTACCATGCTCCTGTGTAAGTCTCCTCTCGACTTACGTATTAAACCTTATACTAACGTGAGTCAGCCGCCTCACGCCACCAAGCCTCCACTCACTTGGTGTATCGAACGACGGGATACCGCATTCCGGGGTTCGAATCCACTCACTCCTACGTTCGCTCACTCAAATACACTTTGGTTTTTCTGTACAGAAAATTTTAATTCATTCAGATAGGCAGCATTACCCCCAGTGGCAATACAGTTTAAACAAAAGTTTTATACTAATCTGCTTTAGAAACCGAGTAGTTTTGTGCTATTGTAGCATGGCTACTGTCCCACCTTTGAACTAAACGACACTATTGTGTAATTTGTACTTAGCGCCCGCACTCTTACGCACATTGCGTAAAAACACGCGACCGTGCGTGTCTCTTACGCTGCGTGTGCGCAGTCCTGTACTTTGTCCGAGATACGTGTACAAAACCCTGTGTCCGCAATAAAACAAATCCCACAACTTCTATAAATGTGAGCAATACTAACTATAATCGCTCACTTAACACAACACCGTTGTTTTTTCTGTATAAACCTTTACAACTATGCCAGAACTGCGTTTGTGTCTTTACACTTACTTCCTTAAACACTGTTATTTTAATTTTTAACTATATAGCCACAAATGTATCCGGTTTCACACAGATCTAAATGAATCTAATAATCTATAATTTAAATGATATGATTCAGATTGGATAGCTATCTTGCAGAACGTACACTGATATAAATATACACATAATTATAATATTATATATATATATATATATATATATATATATATGTACCATTCACTGGTCTCCTATGAGACACCTTACCTCTTTTTTTTCTTTTCTTTTTTTTTTAGTTTCTTACACCAAGCCAAGCATTTATCTTACCATTTACTCTCACTAGGCCCAATTGAAACTATTTGTAATTGACTATGGCATGGGTTAAATAAATGCATTGGTAACTCATAAATGGTGTTTGATGTGACCAAGGAAACTGATTGTTCTGAGCAGACTGAAAATCAGCTATTTAGAAAATGACCTTCCTAAAATGGCCACTGCTCCTCCCCCTTCCACATCCATGAGGTTTACAGAAGATGGTGGACAGGCCATGTGGTTAGTCCAAAACGGAGGACAGACCATGCGTCTTCCTTTGTCACAAAGAAATCACACAGCATACAAGCACCTGAAGTTATTTTAGGCCTGAGTTAAAAAAAAAACTATATCAAGGCTATGCAGAAACTTTTAAATGTACTTTTAAACCTACTTAACAGATAAACAATCCAATCTGAATCAAACACAATATGGCCTATTTGAGCTTTGTTTTGCAACAATGTGAGAGGGTATGCAAAGTATCGGTGCACTTTTGTGTAAGTTTTTTTTTTCGCCAAAAAAATTCACAGATTTTTAAATAGCTTTTTTCCTGTGTTTTACGGGTTCTACCAGCACCTCTGCAGACCATACAGAGCAGACGTCATCTAATCAGCACACAAGTAGGGTTTTCAGTGTATACATCGACCAAGAAAAGGTTACGTAGGATACTTTCTGTCCGCCCTTTGCTGATAGATTAAGTCTGCTATGACCTGTTAGGCTGTGAGTATGTGGAAAATCGGATGAGCCCCCAATTGTAAATGCTGATTTACATACAGGACGAAAAGTAACACTTTAAAAAGACATTTCATACACTTTAATTGAAGCCACTGCGGCCGCTATATTTAATCCTCAACCTACGTACTTATTACACAATTAGCATACGGAGTCCCGTACCATGTAAGTACTTTGCATACAAATGCCGCGCTGGCTATACAAAGTACACTCAGCGCGTACACACCCAAAGATACACCGTGAACCCTTAACAGCTATGCATGCGATAGTAATACACTTATAACCTTAGCAGGGAAAGGAAAACACAACAACAGTTTGTATTTAAAATGCCGGGTTCCGACACCACAACATATTATTATTGAAAGGGGGTTACAACAACAAAGCAATACAATACAAAAGAATAACGGCTACAGTCAATGGTACATACTTGTTTGGATTTCGCCGCGCTACTCAGTCTGGTCCTCGGTCATGTAGATAGATAACTTTTAGAGTCTTGTGTGACCAGGCCTGCAGCTAGCTCCTTTTATACAATCTTCCAAAACTTAACACAATGGATACTGTAATCTCTTTGTCCATTGGACACAGGGATGGTCATTTACAGTACAGTAGAGGTCATAGGTTGGTTTGAATAGGTGGGCGATGTCTGTTCAATATGCACTTGTGGGTGGTCTCCTCTGAGTTCCCGCCGCATACCTAATGTACAGTAAATACAGTTTATATCTATATTCTGCTCCTGCACATAACTATTCGCAGGAACATGCGATCTTCTGCAAACCAACACCGGAATATTACCCTTAAAATACCCTACAGCTGGATACCAAACACCACCTTATAACCTTGTTCTGTCCCCTCCTATCCTGTAAAGGTGAATCCCTTTGTTCTGATACCATTTAAACTGTTGTAACTTGCTGATGTGGTGCAGGGAGACTATGTGTACATTGTGCACTATTTGGATTAAATATGTAATGTGTTTTGATAGCTTTTCCATGCGTTCACAAACTCTACCGTAAATACTCATACCACGCGCTAATGCGCAGGACCACGGGAGCGACCATACGCAAATTGCGAATATGCGCACGCATAGCAGAACAAGTACATGCACTGAGGCCAACTGTGTGTAGTTTGTACGTGATGTGTGTACTGCAATATTTTTCGACTTTCACAATATGGGTATGGTTCATTGGGTCGACCACACTTAGGTCAACAGTCATTAGGAAGACCACTATTGGTCGACATGCATTAGGTCGACGGTGTTTCTAGGTCAACATGGTCCATAGGTTGACATGTTCTAGGTCACACTCACACATATACACACACACACATATACACACAGCATCTGACCAGAGTCGGATCATAGGCAGGGCAAATGGGGCAGTCGTCCAGGATCCCCCAAACATTGGGGGCCCCCCACTCTGGCAATCAGTGCCCTAGTCTGGCCCCCCTGCACGCATCCTCTCCGAGTACCGGCAGAGCAGGAAGGATTTTATCTTGAGACGAAGACAGCTTTGTCATCGTCTCCACAGTGAGCCCGACCGCCCGTGGACATAATACTGCGATTCGTAGGTGTATGGGGAAGGGGGTGGGGCCTAATGCAGTGAAGTGCCCACCCCCATCACTGATCTGATGCTGCTGAGTCTAACAGGTAACGTTTCACCTGCTGTATTCCTCACTCCATCTCTCTCCTCCCTCTCTCCTTGACACCCTCTTTCTCTCCCTATTACTCCCCTCTGTCATTTCTTGACGCTTTGTCTCTCCCTCTCTGTTTCCCCCTCTTGTTCTGTCTCTCCCTCCCTGCCACACTTTCTCCCTTATTCCCCCTCTCCCTCCCTGACACCCTCTCTCCCTTGCTCGCATCTCTCCCTCTCCATCCCTGACACCCCCTCTCTCCTGCTCTCCCCCTCCTCCTTCTCTTTCTCTCTCTCTCTCCCTGACACCTTCTCTGTCTTCTCTCCCTGACACTTTCTCTCTTGCTCCTCTCTCTATCCCCTATCTCTCTCTCCCTGACACTCTGTCTTTCTATCCCTCACTGACACCCCCTTTCGCTATCCATCTGTTTCTCATTCCTCTATCTTTCTTTCTTTGCTAAGGGACAAAGTAGTAACAGCAGAGTGGTGGAGAGTCAATTTTATTGGTGGGGGCCCCCAAACATTTGTTGTCCATTATTTTGTTTTGTTAGGTAGAGTTTGTCACAGTGTAGGGCCTTTTGGGGTTTAGGTTTTTCAGAAAGTTACCATTTTAAAGATAGGGCATTTCAATTAATTGCGCCTGTGCAGTGGCCACCAGCAGGGGGTGTACTCAGAGTAGCTTCACTTGGGTGCACTAACATGGCCGACTTTCCCCACATAATTTTTATTTTGTACAGTGGAGGTGAACTACATATGTCTCAGTTATACAGTGAGGCGGGGGGTGTTTTGGGGCTAGTGGGGGCACAGTGTGATAGTAATTAGCCCTGGCACCGCTCACATTAATGAGTTTTCATTGTCCAGTTTGAGCAGTGCCAGAGACTGCTGTTCGACCACGTGATCAAGGCACAGCCAATTAGACGTCATGCTGCTGCACATCTCTCTCCCCCTCCCTCTTTAGTCTGCTTCTGTGCTGCCAACAGCCTCGGACAGCTCCCTCTCCCTCCCGGCATCAGCCACAGCGGCCTTCCCCCTCCCTGCATCACCCGCTTCCAGCACTAGGAACACAGGCTGTCTTTCCCCTGCCTCCATATAGTGGTCACAGCCTGCTGCAGCCTCCCACCTCCCTGCATCAGCTGCCAGCTTTCTCTCCTCCACTCCCAGAACATTGGCTGTCTTTACCCCGACCTCCAGCCTCAGTCACAGGCTGCTGCCACCTCCCCCCTCCCTGCTTCAGCGCCCTCTGGATTTCTTTCTTCCACTCTAAGCACCAGGCACACTGGCGGTTCTCCCCCTCCTCCAGCCTCAGTCAGAGGCTGCTGCCGCCTCACCCTTTCCTCCATCAGCCTGCACTGGAAGTCTTTCTTTCACTCCCAGCACCAGGCACACTGGCGGTTCTCCTCCGGCATCAGTCAGAGACTGCTGCCACCTCCCTCCATCAGCCGGAGCTGGATTTCTCACCTCTGCTCCCAACACCATGCACACTTACGGTCTTCTACCCTCCTCCGGCCTCAGTCACAGGCTGCTGCCACATACCCTCTCCTTGCATCAGCCGCAAAGGCAGCAAAG
The DNA here is from genome assembly GCF_028390025.1 of Pseudophryne corroboree. NCBI lineage: Eukaryota > Metazoa > Chordata > Amphibia > Anura > Myobatrachidae > Pseudophryne > Pseudophryne corroboree. The sequence goes on from NC_086453.1 coordinate 141,779,928, forward strand.
TATTTTGACCAAAGTTAAAAGTATAAACAATTCTCTTTGGTAAATAAAATTATTTTTGCATTTTGCACAGAACAGTGATGTTATACAAACAATTTCATTAAACATTTAAAAAATCAAATGATTATTCTTACAATGAAATATTACATTTCTGAATTAAAAAAATAAATTGAAAAAAGTTATGAAATTCCATAGACAAAAAACCTTAAGGTTTCACATGTCCCATTAAGGCTTCTTACACATGAACTGGCATTTCAGAAACCTCTTGTAACTCTTTTACTCAATCTCCAAAAAGCAATGAAATTCCGAACATTAAGGCTGACGCCTTAATGGAAGTGTTCCTTGTGCAATACAGATATGGTATGCCATTACAGCCTGTGGGTAAGTGCAAATTCAGCACTCTCACAGAGTGAGACTGCTGTCACTCACACAATGGCGGAGCTTCTAATTCACGGATTTGTGTGCTCATTATAATACACACATACAGTCTATGCAACTGAAGGTCTGAGCAGTTATGTGGTGCACCCATCGCACACAGTGCCCACAACCATCCCATTCGGTCTCCACAACAATCCCACCTTGTTCCAATATCCTTCTCACTCTATACATCCATCTCATTTAGTTAATTGCTAAAACTATAATACCCCATCTACAGTCTAAGCATCTACACTTACTTCCCCTATATGCCTCCATGCTGCTCTGTCTTCCCCAATGCTTACTGCTGTGTTCTCCCATCTGTGCTAGTCTGTATTCAGTTATCTGCACCATCTGTCTTTCCCCATATTTGCCTTGTCCATACCACCATTTCCTTCTCTCTGTGCTGCTCAGTGTTTCCCTCTTCAACGTCACTCTGCCTATTTCCATACATGCCACACTGTCTTCTCTCCCATCTGCACCAGTTTTCTACCCAACCGTGCCAGTGTTTTCAACCCATTTGCATCATTGCCCCCCATCTGCACTACTCTGTCTCCCTTCCTATACATGCAGCTTAATCTCCCCACTATCCACACCACTCTTACCCCAGTCATGTAGCTGACACCCCGAAGGTAAGTATCAGGGCCACTGTTAGGGTTATGTCCCTGGGGGGTGAATTAGCCCTAGCTACCCCCCCCCCCCCCGAGGATTAGGCCTAGCTGCCACCCCCCAAAGGTAGGTAAGAATACTTACCCCCTCTGATGTCAGGACTGTCTTCTCCTCATCCATGCTTCACTGCCCCCCTATCCATGCCATTGTTTCTTTTCATCTGTACTGCTCTCACCCTTCTCCATCTATGCTGCTATGTCCCTCTCATCCACACGGCACTGTCCACCCATCCACACGGCTCAGTCTCCCCACCACCTGTGCCACTGTCTTTCCCCCACATGCACCATTCTCTTTCTCCCATCTGCACCATTCTCTTTCCCCCACCTGCACGATTCTCTTTCTCCCATCTGCACCATTCTCTTTCCCCCATCTGTGCCATTCTCTTTCCCCATCTGTTGCACTCTGTCTCCCCCGCCAACTGCATCACTCTGTCTTACCTCCCTCTGTCTGCACCACTGTTTTCCAAATGTCTGTGTTGCTTTGTCTCCCATTAGTACTGCCTAGTCTTTCCCTGTCCACACATTTCTGCCCCCCCATCCACACTGCTCTGTCTCCTCCCTCCAATCAACACCACTCTTACCTCATTCAAACAGCTTTGTCTTCTGCTCAGACCTTCAGTTGCATAGACTGCATGTGTGTATTCCAATGAGCACACAAATCTGTGAATTAGCAACTCCACCATTGTGTGAGTGACAGCAATCTCACTCTGTGAGAGTGCTGAATCTGCACTTACCCACAGGCTGTGATGGCATACCATATCTGGATTGTGCAAAGGAACAGGTCCATTAAGGCGTCAGCCTTAATGATCGGAATTTTTATGCTTTTTGGAGATTGAGTGGAAGAGTTACAACAGGTTTCTGAAATGCCAGATCATGTGTAAGAAGCCTTACTGGGACATGTGAAACATTAAGGTTTTTTGTCTATGGAATACATATACGTATGAAAAGTTGTAATGATGAAAAAAAAGTAATCCTCTGGCCCTTATCAGCTAGGTGTACCGCCCCTAGGCACGTGCCTCATGTGACTAGTGGGAAATCCGCTACTGCTTGCACCTACTGTATTTTATTTGCATTATGTGCTGTTTGGAGCATTGCTGACTGTCTTCTTGTGTATGCGACAAACATTTTCATAGTTTATTGAACTGAACTATGGAATACATATATGTATGAAAAGTTGTAATGACGAAAAAAAAGTAATCCTCTGGCCCTTATCAGCTAGGTGTCAAACATTTTCATAGTTTATTGAACTGCTACCCTGTCTACCCAGGCAGTGCTATTCTGTTTCCTAGATGTGCCATGTTGGAAGTTTATGTAGCACATGTTTGTGCCGCCAAACTGCTGCCGCTTAGCTCAGTGATACAGCTAACTCGGTGCAACCTTTTGGCCTAAACTGGATAAAAATTATATTATGTGCTGTGAGGTGGTCACAATTGACTGGAAATGACTGGAAATTAATGCTATTAATGTTAATACCAACTTCAAGGTAAAGGAGTAGTATTAAGTAGAAAATTAATTGAAAGTGTAGCATTCTGTAAGATTTAATTTAGCACTTTCAATTAATTTAGGCAAATACTACTCCTTTAAGGTTTTTTATTTACACTTTTCACTTGTGTATCACCTTTTATACATAGCTTTTGCTTCTTTCTTATTAACATTCACTAACATTTTAGCTTCTCACTAATGTGCTGTCCTGTGGTGGTGGGATACCATAGCCTGGACTTAAACTTAGTATTAGGGACCTCCAATACTTAGAGATGCCTTGAAGTTGGCCTGGAGGCTTACCATATCTTTGTAAATATGTGTAACTGATATCTCTGACTTCTTATACCTACCACCATGTAGTTTTCAAAAAGAAGGAGCTAAACCACCTAGACTTGTGATGTATTGCAGTCACTAGGCAGGTAGTGTGAGGGTTACGTTATTCATTGTCTGTTTTAATAGGTCCAATGAAGGAGCTGTGAGGGAGTATAGTGGGTGGGGCTAGGCATCCATTTTACTGTGTATGAGATACAGCTCTGTCTCTTTGAGTTCTTGTTTCTAGACTGTGGATTCTCCCCATTTTCAAATATTATTCCTTTCTATCCTGCAACTTCTTTTCTCTCCTTTACTCTGTATTCTTTCCTGCTCCTATTGTCTCTTCCTACTTTTCTGGTTGTAATGCCTAGGCCCCATTGCTTGGTTCTCCCCATGCTCGGTTCCTGGATGGCGCTTCTGCTGTCTCTCCCACCAGGTGGTGCTCGGCCTCATGTCTATCTTCGGTGCACCGGGTGTCCTTCAGGGCAGGATCGGCTGTAGCAGCTGCATCTGGGCCACCTGCTCTTGTTGTCCACGCTGCAGTTACCCTATCACTGGCTATATACCGATGATGCAGGGGGTCGCAGTGACACGTGCATAGGCACTGGGCTCCGGCTTCATCCCCAGAGCCAGGACGCTATTCAGAGTCTGATACCGCCACAGCCTCTGACCTCAGATGTGGTAGGTGGGACCATCAGGATGGAGTGTAGTGCGCCCATGGTGGGTGTTTGAGTGGTGGTTGCCAGGTGGATTTCAGTGCTGGCCAAGTCTGTGTGCCCGCAGATTGGGGTTCATCCAGGTGGCTGGAGGGGGGCTCCTGGCAGCTATACTGGTGACACTGTTGCTTCGGGCCTGACTGGGTCTTCCCCTCAGCAGGTCCTGGGAGCTAATGTTGATGCAAGAGCTGCCCTATTTGTGGCCTGGATGGCCCAGTGATGGTAGGTCTGTTGCTTTTGGTAGTGAGTGCCCTAACACCTCTCTTGGGGGGTCCTACTCTTGTGGGTGAACCCGATGTCGGAGCCTCCCTTGAATCGTTGGTTTCCCAGCTGTCTGCTCTATCAACACCAGCTGCTACTGGTTTGCATGTCCCTCCTTCTTTCATAGGCACAGCGTCACCTGCTGTTCTGCCGCTGGTGCCCTTATATCTTCTTTTTCTGTTCCAGGGCCTGCAATTCAAGGAGAAGCATCTGCATTGCGTTTGGGCTGCTCATGGGTTGTGGACAATGATCTTGCTTCAGACACAGCTTCTGGTGAGTGTTATAGTTATAGCTCCTGTAGTGACAGTCGGTCCCGGTCATCGTCTGGTTTGGTAACGAGTAGTTCTGGTAACTAACATCACCATAAGGCTAAGTGCCCTCAGAGGGGGTAGTCTTGCAGGTGCTCACATCATCAGAGTTGTGGCCATCGTCGCTGGTGTAGGCGCGCACAATGCGAATCACCTGACCTGGGTAATGTGGTGAAATGTGTTATCACGTCCGTTCGGCGTGTCTTGCATGAAAGAGCATATTGACCAAAGGAGGTATGGCGATGTATTTGCACTCACCTCCAAAACGTGCAAAGCATTAGCAGCAGCCAAGAAGATAGGTGGGGTTGGCGAGGATATTTATAAATCTTATATGAACTGGCTGCAGGATTTTTATGTGCTTACCACTCACTACCTTTAAAAGCAGCCGGACGAGACCATGCATATACAAGCAGGGGCGAGCGGCATGCCTAGGGGACGAGGAGGCGAGCAGGGTGCGTACATCGTAGGCGGTGGCGAGCGGCGTGTGCACCTTGGCCCACTACCAATTGTACACAGATGCTCCAATTCACTTTGAATGGGGTGCGTTGAGTCTCTACAACGCACGCACGCCCCGTTTGCTCCTGGCGGTCCGCCTCACAGGGCGCGACTATTTACAGAGGGAGCCACGATTAGTGTGGCTCCATCTGTAGTGCGCTATTTGCACCTCATTCATGGCCTTGTGCACTTGCCAGGGGGTATTGCATGTATGTATGGAGGTACAATGAGGAATTTAGGTACAAATAGCATGGCATGCATGTGATGGTCTTCGGTCACCGGGATGTTGAAGTTTGTTTGGAGGTAACTAATTCTGAACCTGCTACACCTGCTACTCCCAAGGGTCCACATGTTGAGCAGTCCAGGCACTCTTCCTTTCGTGGCATGGGCTTTCCAGGATTTAAGGGTCATTGCTATGCCTTTAACAATGGGAATTGCTCATCAGATTTTAAATGTAGGGTCCATTATTCCTGCTTGCACTGTGGCGCCTCACACCTGTCCAAATAGAGGCCTAAGCCTGCCGGATTCTCCTTGTCCACTAAGCCCACGGACGGAGCAGCTGCTAAGTAAGGCTCCCTTGCCAGTGTGCATTGTGGCATGCACTCTTGCAGTGAGTCTGCCTTTTTGCTTCAGGCTTTTGTTGTAGGGTTAGCTTCTGGTTGTTGGGAAAGTAGTCATGGGCATCCCTAGAAATTTGCATTCTACCTTAGACATGCCATGGATTGTGCGAGAGAAAGTCCTGAAGGAGGTTCAGTTGAGTTGCATGATTGGGCCCTTTCTGGTGTCCCCTATGTCTGACTTGGTTTTCTCCCCAGTGGGCGTCATGCCTTAAAAGGTTACGGTAAGTTTCAGCTTATCCAGCATATTTCCCACCCTCCTGGTAGATCAGTTAATGATGCCATTCCTGGAGCTCTGTCCAGGGTTTTCTTACCAGTCTTTCGAGGAGGTGCTAGATCTTGTTAGAGTGGTGCGTCCTGGAGCTTTGTTGGAGAAGGTTGCTATCAAGTCTGTCTTTTGATGGAGGGGCTTAACAAAAATCTCCTGTTGCTGGAACTATTCCCTATTGTGGTAGCTCTTGAATTGTGAGGTGAGCGCTTGCGCGGATTGGCATGTTTGTATTTTGGTATGACAACCTGGGGTCATTAACCAATAACATTCCACCTCACTGCCAGTGTTGCGCCTGCTGGTGCAGCTGGTTTGGTGCTGTCTGCAATGTAATATTCATTTTGAGGCCCACCACGTACCTGGGGTACATAACTCCATCGCAGACGCTCTGTTACGTTTTCAGCGGGAGTGTGTTTGACAGTTAGTGCCTGCAGCTGCTTTGCTTGGTTACATATGCCCCCTTTAATTTTGGCAGGTTATTCTGACAGAATGGAGGGGCTAGCATGTCATTCCCTTGCCCTGGGGACGATGCAGGCTTGTCGTTCAGCTTGGAGGCAATGGACAACTTTCTTGCAGCATAAGTGTCAATTTGGCAAAGCCAATCAGCAGTTACTGTTATAGTTTATTTGGGATTGTATACCGCAGGCACGGCGGTATACACAGCAGTGGTTGTGCTCAATCCGGCTGGTATTTAGTTTTTCTTGTGCTTTCACAGTCTCCCTGATTTTACTCAGTCTTTTGTTATGTGCAAATCCCTTAAGGGGTGGGCTTGTCTCGCGCCCACAGCCCCCAATAGTCATCGCCCAATTTTGGTTTGTCTTCTCAGGAAGTTATTGGCCATTCTGCCTGTGGTCTGTTCCTCCCTTTATGATTCCCTGTTATTTCGGCTTGCCTTTGCAATGACCTTATACAGGGCTTTTCGCATTGATGAGTTAGTAGCCCACTCACGGCGTGCTGACCCTCCTATGCTACGTCTGCATGTTTTGATTGCTGACTCAGTTTTGTGTCATATCCATTGTTCTAAAACAGATCAGTTGGGCAGAGGCAGATAGGTGCTATTGCGGCCTTGCCCTAATGTTCGCATCTGCCCCATAGACTTGGCTGCTCAAAATGTTGTGGTTGCCGTTGCACCCGCCTGGGCCCGGGGCATGTTTGTTTCACTGAGATTCTTCCCCTCTGACAATTTATAAGTCTTTAGTTTCATTTTGCGATGCTACCTGAGTAGACTTGGTCTGCCCTCTGTGGATTTTGGCACCAATTCCTTTCATATTGGTGCAGCCACCAATGCTGCAGTGTAAGGTTTAATGGAACCTGAGAATCAGGTACTCAGGTGTTGGAAGTCTAGAGCTTATAAGCATTATGGCCCTCATTCCGAGTTGATCGGTCGCAAGGCGAATTTAGCAGAGTTACACACGCTAAGCCGCCGCCTACTGGGAGTGAATCTTAGCTTCTTAAAATTGCGACCGATGTATTCGCAATATTGCGATTACTAACTACTTAGCAGTTTCAGAGTAGCTCCAGACTTACTCTGCCTGTGCGATCATTTCAGTGCTTGTCGTTCCTGGTTGACGTCACAAACACACCCAGCGTTCGCCCAGGCACTCCCACCGTTTCCCCGGCCACTCCTGCGTTTTTTCCGGAAACGGTAGCGTTTTCAGCCACACGCCCCTGAAACGCCGTGTTTCCGCCCAGTAACACCCATTTCCTGTCAATCACATTACGATCGCCGGAGCGAAGAAAAAGCCGTGAGTAAAATTACTTTCTTCATAGTAAAGTTACTTGGCGCAGTCGCAGTGCGAACATTGCGCATGCGTACTAAGCGGATTTTCACTGCGATGCGATGAAAAATACCGAGCGAACAACTCGGAATGAGGGCCTATGTTCGCTAGGATGCTATGGTTGCTGCGGGATCCGGTCTGAAGATCGACACTGTCTAGGTTGACAATGCTAAGGTCGACCACTATAGGTCGACAGTCACTAGGTCGACAGGGTTGGAAGGTCAACAGGGTTTCTAGGTCGACATGTGCTAGGTCGACAGGTCAAAAGGTCGACATGAGTTTTTCCCATTTTTTGTCTTTTTTTGAACTTTTTCATACTTAACGATCCACGTGGATTACAATTTGAACGGTAATCTGTGCCGAGCGCAGTGGTAGCAGAGCGAGGCACCTTGCCTGAAGCATGGCGAGCGAAGTAAGCTATGCGAGGGGACACGGTACACTAATTCGGTTTCCCGGTCACTGTACGCAGAAAATGACACACACAAAAAAACCACCTCATGTCGACCTTTTGACCTGTCGACCTAGCACATGTCGACCTAGAAACCCTGTCGACCTCCCAACCCTGTCGACCTAGTGACTGTTGACCTATAGTGGTCGACATATACACTGTCGACCTAGACACTGTCGATTTGATGATCCACACCCGGGGGGTTTATTTACAAAAATTTAGAGTTTTTTCCGATTTGTGTTTTTTTTTCAAAATGGCAACACGGGAATTTACTAAGCACAAATCTTAGCAGTGTTGGGGCTATTCGTAATGGTTTTCACGGCTAAGTTCAGAAATACGAATGAATAGACCATCGGTCAAACGCGGCTGTTTGTTAATACAAAACAGGAATTTACTATTTATTCGTATTTGGGTGTTAGTTTCTGAATGCTCAATTGCGGTCGTATTTTTTTGCGATTCATTAAAAAAAGCAGCAAAAAAATATCTGCTTTTTTCAGGCGTGTTTACATGTGTTTCAACTTAAAAATCAATCACACCAGAATTAGGATGCCTATAAAAGGATCTTAGGCCCATTTCAAACAACCTACACTCAGAAATGGCAGCTGGAGTTTGTTGCAGTGATATTTCTCTTACGTCCTAGAGGATGCTGGGGACTCCGTAAGGACCATGGGGTATAGACGGGCTCCGCAGGAGACATGGGCACTATAAAGAACTTTAGAATGGGTGTGCACTGGCTCCTCCATCTATGCCTCTCCTCCAGACCTCAGTTAGATCCTATGCCCATAGGAGACTGGGTGCATTACAGGGGAGCTCTCCTGAGTTTCTCTGAAAAATAATTTTGTTAGGTTTTTTATTTTCAGGGAGCACTGCTGGCAACAGGCTCCCTGCATCGTGGGACTGAGGGGAGAGATGCAGACCTACTTAAGTGATAGGCTCTGCTTCTTAGGCTACTGGACACCATTAGCTCCAGAGGGTCGGTACGCAGGTCTCACCCTCGCCGTTCGTCCCGGAGCCGTGCCGCCGTCCTCCTCACAGAGCCGGAAGATAGAAGCCGGGTGAGTAGAAGAAGAAAGAAGACTTCAAAGGCGGCAAAAGACTTCAGTTCTTCAGTGAGGTAATGCGCAGCGGTAACGCTGCGCGCCATTGCTCCCACACACATACACAACAGCGGGCACTGTAAGGGTGCAGGGCGCAGGGGGGGGTGCCCTGGGCAGCAATTAATAGCCTCAAGGGACACTGGCAGATGTAGATACTTCGGAGGCAGTATATTATTAACCCCCGCCAGTTTTTTGATTATTTGAGCGGGACCGAAGCCCACCGCTGAGGGGGCGGGGCTTGATCATCCAGCACTAACCAGCGCCATTTTCTCCACAGCACATGCAGAGAAGCTGGCTCCCCGGACTCTCCCCTACTGAACACGGTCACAGAGGGCAAAAAAGAGGTTGGACAAAGCAGAGTCCAGGGATAAAGCAGGCAGTCAATCCATGGCTTTAACTGTGTCACAGGGCCCTTCTGGGTCTCAGAGACGCCCACTGTCCCAAGTAGCAGACACTGATACCGACACGGATTCTGACTCCAGTGTCGACTACGATGATGCGAGGTTACACCCAAGGGTGGCCAAAAGTATTCATTACATGATTATTGCAATAAAAGATGTTTTGCATATCACAGATGACCCCTCTGTCCCTGACACGAGGGTACACATGTTTAAGGAAAAGAAGCCTGAGGTAACTTTTCCCCCATCTCATGGGCTGAATAAGTTATTTGAAAAAGCTTGGGAAACTCCAGACTTGAAACTGCAGATTCCCAAGAGAATTCTTATGGCGTATCCTTTCCCGGCAAAGGACAGGGTTCGGTGGGAATCCTCGCCCAGGGTGGACAAGGCGTTAACGCGCTTGTCCAAAAAGGTGGCGCTGCCGTCTCCAGATACGGCAGCCCTCAGGGATCCTGCTGATCGCAGGCAGGAAACTACCTTGAAGTCAATTTATACACATACGGGTGCCTTGCTCAGACTGACAATAGCGTCGGCTTGGGTTTGTAGCACGGTGGCGGCTTGGACGGATACCTTGTCAGCTGACATTGATACCCTGGATAGGGATACCATTTTATTGACCTTGGGTCACATTAAAGACGCAGTACTATATATGAGAGATGCTCAGAGAGACGTTGGCCTGCTGGGTTCGAGAGCCGCCATGGCGATTTCTGCTAGGCGAGCCCTGTGGACCCGCCAATGGTAGGGTGATGCCGACTCAAAGAGGCATATGGAGGTATTGCCTTACAAAGGTGAGGACTTATTTGGGAAAGGTCTCACGGACCTGGTTTCCACAGCTACTGCAGGTAAATCTACTTTTTTACCTTATGTTTCCTCACAGCAAAAGAAAACGCCACAATATCAGATGCAGTCCTTTCGGTCGCATAAGTCCAGAAGAGGTCGGGGCTCTTCCTTCCTCGCCAGAGGTAAGGGTAGGGGGAAATAACTGCCAGCTACGGCTAGTTCCCAGGAGCAGACGTCCTCCCCGGCTTCTACTAAATCCATCGCAGGTTCCCCTACTTCAACAGGGGAAGGGGTACTATTCAACCCTGTTTGTGGTCCCGAAGCCGGATGGCTCGGTCAGACCCATTCTGAATTTAAAATCCCTAAACCTGTACTTGAAAAGGTTCAAATTCAAGATAGAATCGCTCAGGGCGGTTATCGCCAGCCTGGAAGGGGGGATTTTATGGTGTCACTAGACATAAAGGATGCATACCTTCATGTCCCCATATATCCTCCTCCTCAGGCGTACCTGAGATTCACGGTACAGGACTGTCATTACCAGTTTCAGACATTGCCGTTTGGGCTTTCCACGGCCCCAAGGATTTTCACCAAGATAATGGCGGAAATGATGGTGCTCCTGCGCAGGCAGGGAGTCACAGTTATCCCGTACTTGGACGATCTCCTGATAAAAGCGAGATCGAGAGAACAGTTGCTGCAAAGCGTGTCGCTCTCCCTGAGAGTGTTGCAGCAACACGGCTGGATTCTCAATCTACCAAAGTCACAGTTGGTTCCAACGACCCGGTTGACTTTCTTGGGCATGATTCTGGACACGGAACAAAAGAGGGTTTTTCTCCCAATGGAAAATGCCCAGGAACTCCAGAACTTGGTCAGAGACCTGTTGAAACCGAAAAGTGTGTCGGTCCATCAATGCACTCGAGTACTGGGGAAAATGGTGGCGTCCTACGAGGCCATTCCCTTCGGCAGGTTTCATGCGAGGGACCTTCTGGACAAGTGGTCCGGGTCCCATCTACACATTCATCAAAAAATCAGCCTGTCCCCCAGGGCCAGGGTGTCTCTCCTGTGGTGGCTGCAGAGTGCTCACCTTCTAGAGGGTCGCAGGTTCGGCATTCAGGACTGGGTTCTGGTGACCATGGACGCGAGTCTCCGAGGATGGGGAGCAGTCACACAAGGAAGAAACTTGCAGGGACTATGGTCAAGCCAGGAGGCTTGTCTGCACATCAACTTACTGGAATTGAGGGCCACCGGTTCTGATTCAGTCAGACAACGTCACAGCAGTGGCTCATGTAAACCGCCAAGGCGGAACAAGAAGCAGAGTGGTGATGGCGGAAGCCACCAGGATTCTTTGCTGGGCTAAAATCATGTAAGCGCTTTGACAGCAGTCTTCATTCCGGGAGTGGACAACTGGGAAGCAGACTTCCTCAGCAGACACGATCTCCATCCAGGAGAGTGGGGACTTCATCAAGAAGTTTTTGCAGAGATAACAAGTCATTGGGGACTTTCTCAAATAGATATGATGGCGTCACGCCTCAACAAGAAGCTTCGGAGGTACTGTGCCAGGTCAAGGGACCCTCAGGCAGTAGCAGTGGACGCCCTGGTGACGCCGTGGGTGTTTCAGATGGTCTATGTGTTCCCTCCTCTTCCACTCATCTCAAAAATATTGAGAATCATAAGACGAAAAAGTGTGCAGACAATACTCATTGTTCCAGATTGGCCTCGCAGGGCCTGGTATTCAGATCTTCAGGAAATGCTCACAGAAGATCCATGGCCTCTTCCTCTCAGAGAGGACCTGTTGCAACAGGGGCCCTGTCTGTTCCAAGACTTACCGTGGTTGCGTTTGACGGCATGGCGGTTGAACGCCGAATCCTAGCTGGGAAAGGCATTCTGGAAGAAGTCATCCCTACTCTGATAAGGGCTAGGAAGGAGGTGTCGGCGAAGCATTATCACCATATCTGGAGAAAGTATGTATCTTGGTGTGAAGCCAAGAATGCTCCTGCGGAAGATTTCCATCTGGGACGTTTTCTCCACATTCTACAGACAGTAGTGGATATGGGCCTAAAATTAGGCTCCTTTATGGTACAGATTTCGGCCCTATCAATTTTCTTTCAGAAGGATTTGGCTTCTCTCCCAGAAGTCCAGACTTTTGTAAAGGGAATGCTGCACATCCAGCCTCCTTTTGTGCCGCCAGTGGCACCATGGGACCTTAACGTGGTGTTACAGTTCCTGAAATCTCACTGGCTTGAGCCTCTTCAAACGGTGGAATGTTGTTGGCCTTGGCATCTGCAAGGCGGGTGTCTGAATTGGCGGCTTTGTCTCACAAAAGCCCCTATGTGATTTTCCATGTGGATAGAGCAGAATTGCGGACTCGTCCTCAATTTTTGCCTAAGGTGGTTTCATCGTTTCATATGAACCAACCTATTGTGGTAGAAAGGAAATCTTCTTCCTAGGCGCTGCAAAATGGAGCAGCAGTAGACAGTACAAATAGGTCACCAACCTACAAAGACAATGTGTAACAAAAAAATACAGTCTCACTTTCTGCGCTCCAAATGTCCCCTTGTTTTAAACGATCCTCACAACGATGCCATTGTATGCATGAAAAAGAGAGAAACAAAATACAATAGTGTAATCCTGTATAAACACTCAAGTACTTTCCACTGTGTGGAGGGGAAACTAGGTGATGAAGATGGTCCCAGAAAAGAGGTAAAACATCAACCTACTTATAGGGTCACCCGGAATGATGCCGTGAAGATATGGTAACAAATCCTTACGTGTATGCTTACTTGAAAATGTGAGATAGAAAACACATAAAGGTTTCTTTTCCGTGGATTTTATTTCCTCTTTAGCCCGTATGGTGAGTATAGATACCGCTCATATGATGAGTATAAAATTAAAAAAGGGGAAGGCAATTAGGGCAAAGAAAACCCTTTTTTATTAAAATAAAACACAAATAGACAACCAGCCATACCAAATTGGGGAACAGAGATGGAATTCAGCTGACATGAAATGATCCGGATATCAAAAATGTCATATGCTCCCCTCAATGGATAAACTGGTTAGGACATCAATATTGCACTGTATCAACGCATTTCGACGCTCAACGGCGTCTTTATCAAGATTTAACAGTGTGTTTAGCTATAACAATATAAAAGACATTCAGTAAAAATACTTTCCCTTATTAACAAAACATATTCCAATATCCTCATAAAAACATGAAACATAGCACTGATGTGGAATGGAAGGCTCCCAGTCTAACCTCTGTTAAATAGCAAAACCTTAATTGGTTTGATCTTAATTGACCAATAGGATAAAAACCAGTATGATAGACATTGAAAGTGACCAATGGTTTCCCATTGACAAAAGGCATAGATTTACAAAATTGGCGCCAAATGAGTCCCCAAATCCCCTTCATTGCATTGCCCTGCGTCCTGTACCTATGGCAATGCGTCCGGGCCATAATGGTAACTATACAACATGACTCTTCCTGTTTCCTTTCAGATCCCCATACATACTACATGACAACGTGTCTGGGACAAAAACCGATCACATGACTCGCATCACTTCCTCCCACTCATACGGAACATCCCGATCTAATATTTATAACCGGAGTCATTAATACTCCGTTTGCTGCGTTCATACAATCTGTATGGCTCCTGTCAGAGCCCGGCCATGGACACAAATGTTACTTAAAAATCCTGTTCCGACTCTGTACATACGATCACGTAATCGGAACTGGGTTATAGGGTAAACACTTAACCTTGCCCTTTTCAAACATGGTCTGACACAACTTCCTCCCCTAGATACGTCACATCCTAATCTGATGGCTGAACCCGCAATAATCTACACCCTGTTTGCGGCACTTGCATAACTTACATAAATACAAACAGAGCTCGATCATGAATACAAAGATACCCTAAACGTCCTGTTCCGCTTCCTTATGTTCGATCACGTGAGCCCGTCATCCTACGGGCCCGTCATACTGGTGACTGGTTCGTATATTCCAGGTTATACAGTGTGGATGGTGTGGGCTAGTATGAATCTTGCCCTTGGATTAACAAAAATCCTTTCCTCGTACTGTCCGTCTCCTCTGGGCACAGTTTCTCTAACTGAGGTCTGAAGGAAGGGCATAGAGGGAGGAGCCAGTGCACACCCATTCTAAAGTTCTTTATAGTGCCCATGTCTCCTGTGGAGCCCGTCTATACCCCATGGTCCTTATGGAGTCCCCAGCATCCTCTACGGACTAGGAGAAAAAGATTTACCGGTAGGTTTAAAATCTTATTTTTGTGTGCTGTGGGATTCCTCAGACTTAGGCATCAGCCTGTAAGTAACCAGGGTCAAGAAACTGAACATGGTCAGCAGGTTGTACAGGTTCCGCGGAGGCTGCGCAGGCCTAATTTTTTTAGGGGGCGATTAAACTTAAACGCATTGTCCGATGACAGGGTCATACAGATGTTCCGTCTAAATTGTAACAACATTTTCCATCTGTATGACCTTGTCAAACTGTGCCTAGACCATGAGACAGCACGCGCTCGCCCTCTCTCAGGCCTGCACAAACTACTGGCTGTGTTGCACTTTATGGCTACTGGGAGCTCTCAGGCTGTGTCTGGGGATGTCATTGGAATCTCACAGCCCACCTTTTCCAGGATACTAACACAGGTGACGTATACCTAACAACCTCATCTGTTTCTTTGTTGTTATAATTACTCTCAGTGGCCATTGATGATGTTATGTCATTAAATCACATTCACATTTTTTTCTCAAATATACACACAGGTGTTGGATGCTTTGCAGCCACACATCGATGCCTAAATCTGCTTCCCTACCCAAGAGTCTCAGTGGCATGCCGCCAGGGTAGCTTTCTATGAGCTTGCTGGCATGCCCAATGTGCTGGGAGCCATAGATTGCACACACATTCAGCTGAGACCACCTAGGGGCAGGCAGCACATATATACAAATCATCATCTAGACCACTCCACAAATGTGCAGGTGGTTTGTGATGCAAATCTAAAAATAATGAGTGTTGTTGCTGGTTACCCTGGGGGCTGCCATGACTCCTTCATTCTCAGTCAGTCAGTCATCCCTCTGTGATAAGTTTGAGGACGGACAAATGCCAGACGGATGGCTGCTGGGTATGTAATGTAATATGTGTAGGACTTTGTATACTACGCTAAAATACACTGTGTTACTTATGTGTTGCTGTATGTTAACATGAAGCACCTTACTATATCTTTCTTTCAGGTGATGGAGGATATGGCTGTTTCTCTTGGCTTCTAACTCCATTGTCCTGACCTGATTCCCCTGCTAAACACAATTACAATAATGCACATAAGTCCATGCGGAATGTGATAGAAAGATGTTTTGGGGTGCTGAAATCTAGGTTTCGGGGTCTGGATAAGTCTGGTGGGCTTTTGTTGTATAGTCCATTGAAGGTGACTCAAATTGTGTTCTGCTGCTGCTTTCTTCATAACATGTGTTTGCAACAAGATCTGCCACATGTTGATGAGGACGAGGAGGATGAAGAAAGCAACCAGCAAGCAGAGGAATTAGAGACATCTGGCGACACTTGGAGTACAGATGTAGGGAGGCAGGTAAGACAACACCTCATAAATACACATTTTTAAAGGTAAGTATGTATTGCTTCTCTCATTTGTTGTGTAAGCATAAATATATTTAGTTATTTTTTATTTTCTAAAACATTACTCAGAATGTGTCTGTCTCCTTTAGATATACAAACATAGCCTTGCTATATGCAAATCAAATGCAACATGTATATTGTGTTTATTTAAATTGTCAACACATCAGATTATGATTCACATGTATGAAGTCAGGATAAGTATTAATACAATTAAAATGTTATTTTTTAAAAAACACACATAATCCTGATAAGAATCGATTATGTTATTAACTTTATGAATGTGTGTTACGTCCTAATGTAACACTTGACTTACCCACATTTAATAACTTATCCTTGAGGAATACATGTGTCCCTATGTATGTTGTTTGATTGGATTTAAGGGACACAAACTTAGTCTCATCCAAAATAATTTAATTATTTCTAATTGCTGGAGTACACTTGCAGATTTTGAAGTCAATACACAGTTTTCCACATATATCCATTATTACACACATTTTTGTTTTTGTTTAAAAATTTTACATTTCTTTGGTTATGCCTCATGTTTTAGAATCAGATTACTCCTTTTTACCACACACAAACATGGCAGAACAATAATGTCAATCATTAGGCAAAATAATGATCTCAATTTGTTTAAAACATATTAGGACACTCTTTTCTAACACAAAAGTGTAATAGTCTTGTTAACCAGCACGACAGCACTAAAGGTCGCCGAAAGAGAGACTTGGGTCCACTCGTCCCACTGCAAGAAGGTCGCTGACCCGGAGAAAACTCGTGACAAAGTAGTTTTATTGCTCACATTTATCGAGATTGTGTAGTTTGGTAACTGTGTGTTCCAAGTGAACTGTGTGTTCAGAGAGCAATGTGAAGAGAACCTCGTATCACTAGAGTGTTTGTTTGAAAGCTGAGAGGCAGGACTGTTGAACGGCATCTGAGCGCGGAGAGCAACAAGATCAAGGATGGTTGTCGCACCATTTTCTTTTTTCACCCCCCTGCATTTTCCTTTCTTTTCTCCTTCTTATTTTCCTTCCTTCCCCTAACGAATTGGATCTATCACAAGAGACTGCGTTTCGGGTTCTGCTAGTAATATTGTTTTTGATCAGGACAATTTGTTTTGGTGAGGGTCCCAGAGAGGTCGAGCAAGGATCTGGATTGGGTTCTGATGGCGAGTACGAATTTTTAGGATCTCAGGAGCAGCACATCACTCAAGTAAAGGCTGGTATCAGTAAGCACTCTGGTAGCCATGGAGCTTGGAGGCAATGTGAAGGGTTATTGTCTGATGAATATTGTATTTGTAAATATTGTGAGCACATAGTCGAAGATGGGTGCATCCAGAGATGTCAGTCCAACAGTAATATCAATATGGACCGACATCCGTTGAGTGATTACCACTCATTAGTGGGTAAGGTCTTAAACCAGACAGAATGTTGGGTGTGCTCACAGGTACCTCAAGGACAGAGTAAGTCAGGATTAGTACCATACCCTTTAGCAATAGATGAGGTACTCGAATTACGGGGTGGGAGACCGGTGGACAAGAAATTCAATATATCTAGGCCCCCTAGCTTGAAGCTCCACCAGTACAATGTAGATAGATCCCTGTTGTGTTTTAATATTTCCAATTTCTGAAAACCAGGAAATTGGGAAGTGACATGGAATAACCAGACAATGACCTTTTCGCACAGAGCTGATTGGATACCTATTGACTTTGAACTTGTACGCAAGATAGCCAACAGTGGGAGGTATTTTTGGTATAGGTATACACGTGGAAGCAAGACCATGTGGGTTGGAAAAGTATCGCAGGGGTATGGTGCCCATATCATCCAGCCCGATACTTGTACTGAGCAAATGAGAGAACTAGGGATCAGTTTCTTTACCTGGAAGGTTTGCAATATGATGATGTTACATTTTGTCCCCTATGTTCTCCCAGATTATGCTTATTTCATATGTGGGAGGAAAGCGTACAAGTGGCTTACTCCAAGCTCTGAGGGATTGTGTTATTTTGGGAGAGTACTACCAGAGGTCATGACCATAACCCACGACAAAATGAAAGACGTTCACCGCAGTGCTCAGACTCCTTATACTCATACCCACTATGAACACATCATCAAGAGACACCTCATAGATAGGGCAGAGCACGCAGCCTCTGATTTGATCCATGAATCCACCGGGATTTAGTTCCTTCTCGCATTAGATATTAACCGTACTGCCAGAGGAACTATAAATTATAAGTACATCCATGCGCTAGCGAACTTGATAGACAATATCACCGAGATGTATGATGACACCTTCAGATATACGGGAAGGGAGTTACAAGCCTACAAGAAGGAACTGATCCAGCACAGGATGGTCCTTAATTACGTCACAGCCGTGACAGGTGGGTACTGTGTTATATTGGCAACTCAATATGGTGTGAAGTGCTGTACGTATATTACAAACAGCACTGACGACCCCACGGAGATCATTGATCAGAAGATGGATGAGATCTTGCAGTGGAAGTTGGAGTTCAGGAGGAAGCACAATCTTACTTTGTCGACTGTGGGTAATGAACTGACTGGCTGGGTCTCATGGTTGAACCCACGCAAATGGTTCTCAGGGTTAGGAGAGTGGGCACAGAATGTTATTATGAGTGTGGGGAAGCTTCTCCTTTGTATCCAGGGAGTCATCATAATTATTGGCCTGATATTCAGGTGTGTTCGAATTCTAACGCGGCGCAAGCACAACACAAATTTGATGAGTCTAAGGAGCGAGAGCGCTGTTACAGCAGCAGATTTGATTTATGATACATCCATAGAGACAGTGTTATGATACGGATTGCAAATGAATTTCATGGCCTGTTTCTTTCACCAGTTTTCTCTGTTTCGCCCTTACCCAGAAAACATCCAACTGGAAAAGACATCAGCCCTACCCAAAGGCTTATGTGAACCCTCAGTTAATGGCACACATAGTCGACAGGTGTTTTACACATATAGTAGCATTCACATATGTTCCCCTTCCATGTATCATCAACTAAATGTGCACCCCATTTGTTGGAATAAGAAGCCAAAAAGAGCTTGGTAGTGTTTGTTTGCCCATTTACAGACCCTTAAAATGGGATAAGAAGGATTTAATGTATACTTCGCAATACCTCGAAGCTTATTTAGAACATATACGGCACGATGATACATGCCCCTCAGACATTTATTCATACATACATGCTTTTTACTATCCCACTAGGCTATACATTTCCCACCTACAACTCTTCCCCGATCATCCAAGCTTTTGTATATATTGTGTTAGGTAATATTTTTCTGTTTATTAGTTAAGAGTGGCAGTTATTGATGACTGCCAAAGGGTGGACTGTCGAAGTCAGAAAATATTACAGTACACACACCACGTACAAACACCACACAGATGTCCTCCGTGCGTGTACTTGTTCTGCTGTGCGTGCACATATTCACAAATTGCGTACGACCGCTCGCACGGTCGTGCGTGTTAGAGCGTGGTATGAGTAATTGCAGTAGCATTTGTACTCGCATGGAAAAGCCACAAAATAATATCATATATTAAATCCACATAGTTCACAATGTACACATAGCCCACATGCACCGCACCAGCAATTTATACTTGTTTAAATGGAACAGCAACAAAGGGATTCACCTTTACAGGATATAAGGGGACAGCATTAGGTTATAAAGTGTTGTTTGGTATCCAACTGTAGGGTATTTTAAGGGCAACATTCCGGTAGCAGTTTGCAGAAGATAGCATGCTCCTGCGCACAATTATGTGCAGGAGCAGAATATTACTATTATACTGTATTTACTGTATTCTGATATTCGGCGGGAACCAAGTGGAGACCAACTGCAATCACACCTGGAACGGACATCGCCCACCTTTTCAAATCAACCTATGACCCCTCCTGTACTGTAAACAACCAACCTTTTGACCTATGGATGAAGAGGTTACAGTTTCTATTGTATTGTGTTTTGACCAAATGTATAAAAGCCAAAGCAGCCTAGCCGGTCACTCTCTCTATGAAGGGTCATCATGCCTGATTGATCTGAGCACCGGGACTGCGTGGCGCTGGCGAAACCAAACGTATGTACAATTGCATTGTAGCCTCTTTTCTGTTAGTATGATTGTATTGTTGTTGTAAACCCCTTTTATCAATTATATGTTGGTGGGTCGGATCCCAACATCTTAAATACAATTGGTGTCGTGTCTTCTCCCTGCTAAAGTTATAAGTGTACTTCAGGCACACGTGTAGCTACATTGTGCTCACGGCATGTCGGTGTGTGTGTACGCTAAGTAAGTAAAAAGTACGTATGTTAAAGATTACATCCAGCAGCCACAGCTGCTCTAATTTCAGTGTAAAAGGTATAGCTTTTTGTCCTGTATGCAAATCATCATTCACATTAGTTAATCAAATATAGTGGTGTTACTTCTGCATGCTAAAGACATTCTGCATGGCTGCCAATTAGTCTGGCTGCAGGATCTGAGAGTGATTGGAATCAAGAACTATTCATTAGTTCAGGGATGGGGAACCTTTGGCCCTCCAGCTGTTGTTGAACTACACATCCCAGCATGCCTTGCAACAGTTTTAGCATGGCCAAATAGCAAAACTGTAGCAAGGCATGCTGGTATGTGTAGTTTAACAACAGCTGGAGAGCCAAAGGTTCCCCACCCCTGTATTAGTTAATCAAATATAGTGGTGTTACTTCTGCATGCTAAAGACATTCTGCATGGCTGCCAATTAGTCTGGATGCAGGATCTGAGAGTGATTGGAATCAAGAACTATTCATTAGTTAATCAAATATAGTGGTGTTACTTCTGCATGCTAAAGACATTCTGCATGGCTGCCAATTAGTCAGGATGCAGGATCTGAGAGTGATTGGAATCAAGAAATACACATTAGTTATCAAATATAGTGATCTTATTTCTGCATGCTAAAATCAATGTGCAGCTCAAAGAACATTCCCCTCCTCCAAAAAAAATACAAAGATGTTCAATAATAATTGTTAGGAACAAAGTCCTTTTGTTGGTTTTAACATTTCTAATTAATGATGTTGAAGAAATTTACAAGGTGCTAAGTGGTATATATATTCAGACAATCATACAATTACTAACTGTGTTTGTTTTCTTCTCATAACAAAATTTGTTATCTATATGATTTATGTTTTTTTGGGTGGCTGCTTGGACTGGCCTTTGCCTTTACCACGGTCGTGTTGGCATGCTTTGGTGGAGCGCCTTGGTGGTGAGGACGCAGGCGATATAATTGGAGTAGTCGTACCAGAACTGCTGCTTGGTTGCTGTTGGTGCTGGGATCTGAGTGTTTCATTAAGGTTAGTGAGGGTGGCATTTAGTTCACGTGTTGCAGCATTTTGATTTACTAAAATTCTGGTGATCGATTCATTTATCATTTGATTGTTTTCTAAAATGTTGATGTAGTTTTGCTGTTGTCTGTGCTGTTCTTCCATTATGCGTTGTAAGTTGCCCATGACGTGTAATGTCTGCAAGCATGATTTCCATGGTATTGGCAATTCTCGTGGTTGGTTCATTTTGGCGGCTGATATTTCTGCTGATTCTTCTGAGGTGAGATGATAGGCTTGAAAAAATTTGGGTCTGCCTATGCAGGCAATCCTGATTAGTGGCCTGCTGTGTAGCCCAACTGTCCCAAAACACTTGATCAGTGCCTTGTGCTAATGGTGTTATTGGGCTGTGTTGTGGTGGTGGTGGTGTGTTTTGCTGTGGTGGTGTACTCACAGGTGCTGGGGGGCTGTTTCCTTCAATTACTGGCTGCATTTGTAAAATTATCGTCTCCTCCATGTCACTGTGTTGCTGGTGTTGCATAGGGATACTGGTACCAGTACTAGAACCTGGGGGGGGGGGGGGGGGGGGGGGGGAATGTTGATGTTAGTTATCCATATGTTTCAAAAAATAATCAATAGCAATAATCATGGAACACATGTATTTTAATGGTGATTTCCGATTTCCTGCATAGCAACATCATCACTCATAACTTAAATACATACATACAGTATGCCTGTTTGTGGCAAATGTGTCTGGTTACTTCCTTGTGAAAGCAAGCACATTAGTTATATGGCAGATCAGACATACTCCACCATAAAAACACATTTTTAAGCATAATGTGTTGCCTTTTAGTGTCTTAACCAAAAACATCATAATGTTTTTGCATGTTGGTGGCAATGTTAGTTAAAACACATATGTTAAACTGAGGATTACAACATTACTATTTGAGAAGCTTACACATGTGTTTATGGTGCAGCGTCTTACAGACAATCTGCTACTGTATGCCTGAAGTGGACATACATATCTTTACTGGATGTAGACAAGTCAATTTTGCTTGGGTTCCATTTGATGTTTTTGTGACGTCGGTAAGTAGGACTGATTTTGCTGGTTTTCGAGTTTGAGTATAATTAAATGGATTATTACGAGATGACTAATATTGTTTTTTTAAGCAGATTCTTACTCACAATCAAGATGAGGGGAGTGTGGTTGGCGTCTTGGAGGTGTGTCCAAAATTTGGAGTGGTGGTACCGAAGAAACTGCAGACAATTTTCGTGGCGGGGTAGCCTGCTGTGTTTGGGAGTGGCCATCAGACCGGCCTTTCTTTGTTGGCACATGTGTCTTTTTCTGGTGTGGTTCAGGAGGCCGCCTTCTGCTGCTCAAGACTTCTATTGAGGGACCTATGATTTAAAGGAAAAAATTGGTATGCCCATACCTTTACAAACATAACCTGTACTACAATGGACACTTTGCCTGCTTCCACAGCGTCATCATCATCAGATGTCATGTGACTGACTGCAGGACGAGCAGTAGAGCTTTTTTTCAACATTGCAAATCATGAGAGAAAAAAAAAGAATTAATACAGGTTGAGTATCCCTTATCCAAAATTCAAAATCACACATTTTTGGTTCCCCTACTGAGATAATAACACATACACATATATAATATATTATATATCTATGTAATATATATATATATATATATATATATACACATAATATATAATATATATGTCATTATCTCAGTAGGGGACCCAAAAATGGGGTATTTTGAATTTTGGATAAGGGATACTCAACCTGTAATACTATTGTTGATAAATCCAACCATTATGTGATAAACATTACATCTTAAAGTATTGTCTTGGTTTTATTTAAAAAAAAATTGCAACCAAACGCAAAAGCCATATGCAATATGGAACGTGCAACACAGGAAATATTGGGGGTAATTCTGAGTTGATCGTAGCAGCAAGTTTGTTAGCAATTGAGCAAAACCATGGGGGTAATTCCAAGTTGATCGCAGCAAGAAATTTTTTAGCAGTTGGGCAAAACCATGTGCACTGCAGGGGGGCAGATATAACATGTGCAGAGAGAGTTAGATTTGGGTGTGGTGTGTTCAATCTGCAATCTAAATTGCAGTGTTAAAATAAAGCAGCCAGTATTTACCCTGCACAGAAACAAAATAACCCACCCAAATCTAGCTCTCTGCACATGTTATATCTGCCCCCCCTGCAGTGCACATGGTTTTGCCCAACTGCTAAAAAATTTCCTGCTGCGATCAACTTGGAATTACCCCCCATGTGCACTGCAGGGGAGGCAGATATGTTTGTGTCCTGTACATGGGGCCTAATTCTGAGTTGATTGCAGCAGCAACTTTGTTAGCAGTTGGGCAAAACCATGGGGGTAATTCCAAGTTGATCGCAGTAGAACATTTTTTTAGCAGTTGGGAAAAACCATGTGCACTGCAGGGGAGGCAGATATAACATGTGCAGAGAGAGTTACATTTGGGTGGGTTATTTTATTTCTGTGCAGGGTAAATACCGGCTGCTTTATTTTTACACTGCAATTTAGATTTCAGTTTGTATACACCCCACCCAAATCTAACTCTCTCTGCACATGTTATACCTGCCCCTCCTGCAGTGCACATGGGGGGTAATTCCAAGTTGATCACAGCAGGAAATTTTTTAGCAGTTGGGCAAAACCATGTGCACTGCAGGGGAGGCAGATATAACATTTGCAGAGAGAGTTAGATTTGGGTGGGGTGTATTCAAACTGAAATCTAAATTGCAGTGTAAAAATAAAGCAGCCAGTATTTACCCTGCACAGAAATAAAATAACCCACCCAAATGTAACTCTCTCTGCACATGTTATATCTGCCTCCCCTGCAGTGCACATGGTTTTGCCCAACTGCTAAAAAATGTTCTACTGCGATCAACTTGGAATTACCCCCATGGTTTTGCCCAACTGCTAACAAAGTTGATGCTGCAATCAACTCAGAATTAGGCCCCATGTACAGGACACAAACATAGGACACTATTACAAATAAATACACTAACAAGCCAAAACACACACATCTGGCTTTTCTTATCTAACGTAATTAATGAAACATGTAATATAGAAAATGCTCTGTGATGTGTCACTACAAACGGGTGTGGTTCATCAAATCGACAGTATCTAGGTCGACAATGTTTAGGTCGACCACTATAGGTCGACAGTCACTAGGTCGACATGGATGGAAGGTCGAGAGGGTTTCTAGGTCGACATGTGCTAGGTCGACAGGTCTAAAGGTCAACATGAGGATTTTTTTTTTTTTGGTGTTGTTTTCTTCGTAGAGTGACCGGGATCCCAAATTAGTGCACCGCGTCCCCTCGCATGGCTCGCTTCGCTCGCCATGCTTCGGGCATGGTGCCTTCGCTCCGCTACCGCTTCGCTCGGCACAGATTACCGTTCCAATCGTAGTCCACGTGGATCGTTAAGTATGAAAAAAGAAAAAAAAAGAAAAAAATGGTATGAGTAATTACGGTAGCATTTGTACTTGCATGGAAAAGCCACAAAATAATATCATATATTAAATCCACATAGTTCACGATGTACACATAGCCCACATGCACCGCACCAGCAATTTATACTTGTTTAAATGGAACAGCAACAAATGGATTCACCTTTACAGGATATGAGGGGACAGCATTAGGTTATAAAGTGTTGTTTGGTATCCAACTGTAGGGTATTTTAAGGGCAACATTCCAGTAGCAGTTTGCAGAAGATAGCATGCTCCTGCGCACAATTATGTGCAGGAACAGAATATTACTATTATACTGTATTTACTGTATTCTGATATTCGGCGGGAACCCAGTGGAGACCAACTGCAATCACACCTGGAACGGACATCGCCCACCTTTTCAAATCAACCTATGACCCCTCCTGTACTGTAAACAACCAACCTTTTGACCTATGGATGAAGAGGTTACAGTTTCTATTGTATTGTGTTTTGACCAAATGTATAAAAGCCAAAGAAGCCTAGCCGGTCACTCTCTCTATGAAGGGTCATCATGCCTGATTGATCTGAGCACCGGGACTGCGTGGCGCTGGCGAAACCAAACGTATGTACCATTGCATTGTAGCCTCTTTTCTGTTAGTATGATTGTATTGTTGTTGTAAACCCCTTTTATCAATTATATGTTGGTGGGTCGGATCCCAACATCTTAAATACAATTGGTGTCGTGTCTTCTCCCTGCTAAGGTTATAAGTGTACTTCAGGCACACGTGTAGCTACATTGTGCTCACGGCATGTCGGTGTGTGTGTACGCTAAGTTAGTAAAAAGTACGTATGTTAAAGATTACATCCAGCAGCCACAGCTGCTCTAATTTCAGTGTAAAAGGTATAGCTTTTTGTCCTGTATGCAAATCATCATTCACATTAGTTAATCAAATATAGTGGTGTTACTTCTGCATGCTAAAGACATTCTGCATGGCTGCCAATTAGTCTGGCTGCAGGATCTGAGAGTGATTGGAATCAAGAACTATTCATTAGTTCAGGGATGGGGAACCTTTGGCCCTCCAGCTGTTGTTGAACTACACATCCCAGCATGCCTTGCAACAGTTTTAGCATGGCCAAATAGCAAAACTGTAGCAAGGCATGCTGGTATGTGTAGTTTAACAACAGCTGGAGAGCCAAAGGTTCCCCACCCCTGCATTAGTTAATCAAATATAGTGGTGTTACTTCTGCATGCTAAAGACATTCTGCATGGCTGTCAATTAGTCTGGATGCAGGATCTGAGAGTGATTGGAATCAAGAACTATTCATTAGTTCATCAAATCGACAGTATCTAGGTCGACAATGTTTAGGTCGACCACTATAGGTCGACATTCACTAGGTCGACATGGATGGAAGGTCGACAGGGTTTCAAGGTCGACATGTGCTAGGTCGACAGGTCTAAAGGTCGACATGAGGATTTTTTTTTGTGTGTGTCGTTTTCTTCGTAGAGTGACCGGGATCCCAAATTAGTGCACCGCGTTCGCTCGCCATGCTTCGGGCATGGTGCCTTCGCTCCGCTACCGCTTCGCTCTGCACAGATTACCGTTCCAATCGTAATCCACGTGGATCGTTAAGTATGAAAAAATTCAAAAAAAGAAAAAAATGTGAAAAACTCATGTCGACCTTTAGACCTGTCGACCTAGAAACCCTGTCGAACTTCCATCCATGTCGACCTAGTGACTGTCGACCTATAGTTGTCGACCTAAACATTGTCGATTTAGATACTGTCGATCTTCAGACCGGATCCCCTACAAACACACACTAGCACAATAAAAGCAAATAAATAAGTAAAGCATTGATTACAAATCATAACCATCATAATAGTAATGTAACCATACCTCCCAACTGTCGCGATTTTCGCGGGACAGTCCCATTTTTTGGGGACTGTCCCGTTGTCCCATCCGCGGGCCACAGTGTCCCGCGGTGGGGGGGCAGTTGGGAGGCTCTGTCAATAGCTGCTCTGCTTAGCAGAGCAGAGGTGAATAGACGCTGTGCGCATGCGCACAGCGTCTATTCAGTGGAGGGAGAGGGAGCATGCCAGCTGCTCACAGAGCGCTGGGCATGCCCCCTCAGTGACGAAAATGGGGCGTGGCTCACGATCGTGGGTCCTCCCGTGAAGCCACGCCCCCTTTTCCACTGGCCACGCCCCCTTCTCGGGAGCGCGCGCGGGAGTGTCCCGCTCCACAAGAACAGAAAGTTGGGAGGTATGATGTAACTACGTCAGCAGTGTCGTGTCAGGGGACAAAATACAACCTCAAACTGAACCAACAAATATTGGGTTTGTCTTAAAGACGATTACATTCTGTACTAATTAAATTATACATGTAAGTGGTTGCAAAGTGACTTTGCACTACTCCAGCCTCTAACATGTCAACTACTGTTTTGTGAACATTGCACATGGCTAACTTTAAAAATGCAAAAAAAAAAACTTCAACCCCCAAAAAATGTGGTAAAGGACAAAATTACTGCTGTACAATTAAATGACACACCAAGTCAAAAATACACATGGAAAATGTAATGTGAAAATACAACATGACATACAATAAAGTACTATGTTACATTGGCTTTTGTAGAAAACATTATCCAAAACTATGTATTTTATGACGCACACTTGAAGATGGCAGTAATGTGCAACGTCACATGACACACATTTAGAAAAAACAGTAATACCTAACCAGAGGCGGATTGGCCATAGTGCTTACAGGGAAGATTCCCGGTGGGCCGACGGCCCCGTGGGGCCTGTTTTGTTTGAGGACATGTGGTCCTTTTTATAGACATAATGAATAAGATGCAAAGTAATTTGCATATATGAAAATTACTTTGCCACTTAGCCTGTGATTGCAGATGATCTAGTGTATGCTCTGTCTGCCTGCTTGGCTGACATATAACATTGAGTGAATAGTGATTGGGACCAGAGATGAGCGCCTGAAATTTTTCGGGTTTTGTGTTTTGGTTTTGGGTTCGGTTCCGCGGCCGTGTTTTGGGTTCGAACGCGTTTTGGCAAAACCTCACCGAATTTTTTTTGTCGGATTCGGGTGTGTTTTGGATTCGGGTGTTTTTTTCAAAAAACACTAAAAAACAGCTTAAATCATAGAATTTGGGGGTCATTTTGATCCCAAAGTATTATTAACCTCAAAAACCATAATTTACACTCATTTTCAGTCTATTCTGAATACCTCACACCTCACAATATTATTTTTAGTCCTAAAATTTGCACCGAGGTCGCTGTGTGAGTAAGATAAGCGACCCTAGTGGCCGACACAAACACCGGGCCCATCTAGGAGTGGCACTGCAGTGTCACGCAGGATGTCCCTTCCAAAAAACCCTCCCCAAACAGCACATGACGCAAAGAAAAAAAGAGGCGCAATGAGGTAGCTGTGCGAGTAAGATTAGCGACCCTAGTGGCCGACACAAACACCGGGCCCATCTAGGAGTGGCACTGCAGTGTCACGCAGGATGGCCCTTCCAAAAAACCCTCCCCAAACAGCACATGACGCAAAGAAAAAAAGAGGCGCAATGAGGTAGCTGTGTGAGTAAGATTAGCGACCCTAGTGGCCGACACAAACACCGGGCCCATCTAGGAGTGGCACTGCAGTGTCACGCAGGATGTCCCTTCCAAAAAACCCTCCCCAATCAGCACATGATGCAAAGAAAAAGAAAAGAAAAAAGAGGTGCAAGATGGAATTGTCCTTGGGCCCTCCCACCCACCCTTATGTTTTATAAACAAAACAGGACATGCACACTTTAACCAACCCATCATTTCAGTGACAGGGTCTGCCACACGACTGTGACTGATATGACGGGTTGGTTTGGACCCCCCCCAAAAAAGAAGCAATTAATCTCTCCTTGCACAAACTGGCTCTACAGAGGCAAGATGTCCACCTCATCTTCACCCTCCGATATATCACCGTGTACATCCCCCTCCTCACAGATTATCAATTCGTCCCCACTGGAATCCACCATCTCAGCTCCCTGTGTACTTTGTGGAGGCAATTGCTGCTGGTCAATGTCTCCGCGGAGGAATTGATTATAATTCATTTTAATGAACATCATCTTCTCCACATTTTCTGGATGTAACCTCGTACGCCGATTGCTGACAAGGTGAGCGGCGGCACTAAACACTCTTTCGGAGTACACACTTGAGGGAGGGCAACTTAGGTAGAATAAAGCCAGTTTGTGCAAGGGCCTCCAAATTGCCTCTTTTTCCTGCCAGTATAAGTACGGACTGTGTGACGTGCCTACTTGGATGCGGTCACTCATATAATCCTCCACCATTCTATCAATGTTGAGAGAATCATATGCAGTGACAGTAGACGACATGTCCGTAATCGTTGTCAGGTCCTTCAGTCCGGACCAGATGTCAGCATCAGCAGTCGCTCCAGACTGCCCTGCATCACCGCCAGCGGGTGGGCTCGGAATTCTGAGCCTTTTCCTCGCACCCCCAGTTGCGGGAGAATGTGAAGGAGGAGATGTTGACAGGTCGCGTTCCGCTTGACTTGACAATTTTGTCACCAGCAGGTCTTTCAACCCCAGCAGACCTGTGTCTGCCGGAAAGAGAGATCCAAGGTAGGCTTTAAATCTAGGATCGAGCACGGTGGCCAAAATGTAGTGCTCTGATTTCAACAGATTGACCACCCGTGAATCCTTGTTAAGCGAATTAAGGGCTGCATCCACAAGTCCCACATGCCTAGCGGAATCGCTCCCTTTTAGCTCCTTCTTCAATGCCTCCAGCTTCTTCTGCAAAAGCCTGATGAGGGGAATGACCTGACTCAGGCTGGCAGTGTCTGAACTGACTTCACGTGTGGCAAGTTCAAAGGGCATCAGAACCTTGCACAACGTTGAAATCATTCTCCACTGCACTTGAGACAGGTGCATTCCACCTACTATATCGTGCTCAATTGTATAGGCTTGAATGGCCTTTTGCTGCTCCTCCAACCTCTGAAGCATATAGAGGGTTGAATTCCACCTCGTTACCACTTCTTGCTTCAGATGATGGCAGGGCAGGTTCAGTAGTTTTTGGTGGTGCTCCAGTTTTCTGTACGTGGTGCCTGTACGCCGAAAGTGTCCCGCAATTCTTCTGGCCACCGACAGCATCTCTTGCACGCCCCTGTCGTTTTTAAAAAAATTCTGCACCACCAAATTCAAGGTATGTGCAAAACATGGGACGTGCTGGAATTGGCCCAGATTTAATGCACACACAATATTGCTGGCGTTGTCCGATGCCACAAATCCACAGGAGAGTCCAATTGGGGTAAGCCATTCCGCGATGATCTTCCTCAGTTGCCGTAAGAGGTTTTCAGCTGTGTGTGTATTCTGGAAAGCGGTGATACAAAGCGTAGCCTGCCTAGGAAAGAGTTGGCGTTTGCGAGATGCTGCTACTGGTGCTGCCGCTGCTGTTCTTGCGGCGGGAGTCCATACATCTACCCAGTGGGCTGTCACAGTCATATAGTCCTGACCCTGCCCTGCTCCACTTGTCCACATGTCCGTGGTTAAGTGGACATTGGGTACAGCTGCATTTTTTAGGACACTGGTGACTCTTTTTCTGAGGTCTGTGTACATTTTCGGTATTGCCTGCCTAGAGAAATGGAACCTAGATGGTATTTGGTACCGGGGACACAGTACCTCCAACAAGTCTCTAGTTGGCTCTGCAGTAATGATGGATACCGGAACCACGTTTCTCACCACCCAGGATGCCAAGGCCTCAGTTATCCGCTTTGCAGTAGGATGACTGCTGTGATATTTCATCTTCCTCGCAAAGGACTGTTGAACAGTCAATTGCTTACTGGAAGTAGTACAAGTGGGCTTACGACTTCCCCTCTGGGATGACCATCGACTCCCAGCGGCAACAACAGCAGCGCCAGCAGCAGTAGGCGTTACACGCAAGGATGCATGGGAGGAATCCCAGGCAGGAGAGGACTCGTCAGAATTGCCAGTGACATGGCCTGCAGGACTATTGGCATTCCTGGGGAAGGAGGAAATTGACACTGAGGGAGTTGGTGGGGTGGTTTGCGTGAGCTTGGTTACAAGAGGAAGGGATTTACTGGTCAGTGGACTGCTTCCGCTGTCACCCAAAGTTTTTGAACTTGTCACTGACTTATTATGAATGCGCTGCAGGTGACGTATAAGGGAGGATGTTCCGAGGTGGTTAACGTCCTTACCCCTACTTATTACAGCTTGACAAAGGGAACACACGGCTTGACACCTGTTGTCCGCATTTCTGGTGAAATACCTCCACACCGAAGAGCTGATTTTTTTGGTATTTTCACCTGGCATGTCAACGGCCATATTCCTCCCACGGACAACAGGTGTCTCCCCGGGTGCCTGACTTAAACAAACCACCTCACCATCAGAATCCTCCTGGTCAATTTCCTCCCCAGCGCCAGCAACACCCATATCCTCCTCATCCTGGTGTACTTCAACACTGACATCTTCAATCTGACTATCAGGAACTGGACTGCGGGTGCTCCTTCCAGCACTTGCAGGGGGCGTGCAAATGGTGGAAGGCGCATGCTCTTCACGTCCAGTGTTGGGAAGGTCAGGCATCGCAACCGACACAATTGGACTCTCCTTGTGGATTTGGGATTTCGAAGAATGCACAGTTCTTTGCTGTGCTGCTTTTGCCAGCTTGAGTCTTTTCATTTTTCTAGCGAGAGGCTGAGTGCTTCCATCCTCATGTGAAGCTGAACCACTAGCCATGAACATAGGCCAGGGCCTCCGCCGTTCCTTGCCACTCCGTGTGGTAAATGGCATATTGGCAAGTTTACGCTTCTCCTCCGACAATTTTATTTTAGGTTTTGGAGTCCTTTTTTTACTGATATTTGGTGTTTTGGATTTGACATGCTCTGTACTATGACATTGGGCATCGGCCTTGGCAGACGACGTTGCTGGCATTTCATCGTCTCGGCCATGACTAGTGGCAGCAGCTTCAGCACGAGGTGGAAGTGGATCTTGATCTTTCCCTAATTTTGGAACCTCAACATTTTTGTTCTCCATATTTTAATAGGCACAACTAAAAGGCACCTCAGGTAAACAATGGAGATGGATGGATTGGATACTAGTATACAATTATGGACGGGCTGCCGAGTGCCGACACAGAGGTAGCCACAGCCGTGAACTACCGCACTGTACTGTGTCTGCTGCTAATATATAGACTGGTTGATAAAGAGATAGTATACTCGTAACTAGTATGTATGTATAAAGAAAGGAAAAAAAACCACGGTTAGGTGGTATATACAATTATGGACGGGCTGCCGAGTGCCGACACAGAGGTAGCCACAGCCGTGAACTACCGCACTGTACTGTGTCTGCTGCTAATATAGACTGGTTGATAAAGAGATAGTATACTCGTAACTAGTATGTATGTATAAAGAAAGAAAAAAAAACCACGGTTAGGTGGTATATACAATTATGGACGGGCTGCCGAGTGCCGACACAGAGGTAGCCACAGCCGTGAACTACCGCACTGTACTGTGTCTGCTGCTAATATATAGACTGGTTGATAAAGAGATAGTATACTCGTAACTAGTATGTATGTATAAAGAAAGAAAAAAAAACCACGGTTAGGTGGTATATACAATTATGGACGGGCTGCCGAGTGCCGACACAGAGGTAGCCACAGCCGTGAACTACCGCACTGTACTGTGTCTGCTGCTAATATATAGACTGGTTGATAAAGAGATAGTATACTCGTAACTAGTATGTATGTATAAAGAAAGAAAAAAAAAACACGGTTAGGTGGTATATACAATTATGGACGGGCTGCCGAGTGCCGACACAGAGGTAGCCACAGCCGTGAACTACCGCACTGTACTGTGTCTGCTGCTAATATATAGACTGGTTGATAAAGAGATAGTATACTCGTAACTAGTATGTATGTATAAAGAAAGAAAAAAAAACCACGGTTAGGTGGTATATACAATTATGGACGGGCTGCCGAGTGCCGACACAGAGGTAGCCACAGCCGTGAACTACCGCACTGTACTGTGTCTGCTGCTAATATAGACTGGTTGATAAAGAGATAGTATACTCGTAACTAGTATGTATGTATAAAGAAAGAAAAAAAAACCACGGTTAGGTGGTATATACAATTATGGACGGGCTGCCGAGTGCCGACACAGAGGTAGCCACAGCCGTGAACTACCGCACTGTACTGTGTCTGCTGCTAATATATAGACTGGTTGATAAAGAGATAGTATACTCGTAACTAGTATGTATGTATAAAGAAAGAAAAAAAAACCACGGTTAGGTGGTATATACAATTATGGACGGGCTGCCGAGTGCCGATACAGAGGTAGCCACAGCCGTGAACTACCGCACTGTACTGTGTCTGCTGCTAATATATAGACTGGTTGATAAAGAGATAGTATACTCGTAACTAGTATGTATGTATAAAGAAAGAAAAAAAAACCACGGTTAGGTGGTATATACAATTATGGACGGGCTGCCGAGTGCCGACACAGAGGTAGCCACAGCCGTGAACTACCGCACTGTACTGTGTCTGCTGCTAATATATAGACTGGTTGATAAAGAGATAGTATACTCGTAACTAGTATGTATGTATAAAGAAAGAAAAAAAAACCACGGTTAGGTGGTATATACAATTATGGACGGGCTGCCGAGTGCCGACACAGAGGTAGCCACAGCCGTGAACTACCGCACTGTACTGTGTCTGCTGCTAATATATAGACTGGTTGATAAAGAGATAGTATACTCGTAACTAGTATGTATGTATAAAGAAAGAAAAAAAAACCACGGTTAGGTGGTATATACAATTATGGACGGGCTGCCGAGTGCCGACACAGAGGTAGCCACAGCCGTGAACTACCGCACTGTACTGTGTCTGCTGCTAATATATAGACTGGTTGATAAAGAGATAATATACTCGTAACTAGTATGTATGTATAAAGAAAGAAAAAAAAACCACGGTTAGGTGGTATATACAATTATGGACGGGCTGCCGAGTGCCGACACAGAGGTAGCCACAGCCGTGAACTACCGCACTGTACTGTGTCTGCTGCTAATATATAGACTGGTTGATAAAGAGATAGTATACTCGTAACTAGTATGTATGTATAAAGAAAGAAAAAAAAACCACGGTTAGGTGGTATATACAATTATGGACGGGCTGCCGAGTGCCGACACAGAGGTAGCCACAGCCGTGAACTACCGCACTGTACTGTGTCTGCTGCTAATATATAGACTGGTTGATAAAGAGATAGTATACTCGTAACTAGTATGTATGTATAAAGAAAGAAAAAAAAAACACGGTTAGGTGGTATATACAATTATGGACGGGCTGCCGAGTGCCGACACAGAGGTAGCCACAGCCGTGAACTACCGCACTGTACTGTGTCTGCTGCTAATATATAGACTGGTTGATAAAGAGATAGTATACTCGTAACTAGTATGTATGTATAAAGAAAGAAAAAAAAACCACGGTTAGGTGGTATATACAATTATGGACGGGCTGCCGAGTGCCGATACAGAGGTAGCCACAGCCGTGAACTACCGCACTGTACTGTGTCTGCTGCTAATATATAGACTGGTTGATAAAGAGATAGTATACTCGTAACTAGTATGTATGTATAAAGAAAGAAAAAAAAACCACGGTTAGGTGGTATATACAATTATGGACGGGCTGCCGAGTGCCGACACAGAGGTAGCCACAGCCGTGAACTACCGCACTGTACTGTGTCTGCTGCTAATATATAGACTGGTTGATAAAGAGATAGTATACTCGTAACTAGTATGTATGTATAAAGAAAGAAAAAAAAACCACGGTTAGGTGGTATATACAATTATGGACGGGCTGCCGAGTGCCGACACAGAGGTAGCCACAGCCGTGAACTACCGCACTGTACTGTGTCTGCTGCTAATATATAGACTGGTTGATAAAGAGATAGTATACTCGTAACTAGTATGTATGTATAAAGAAAGAAAAAAAAACCACGGTTAGGTGGTATATACAATTATGGACGGGCTGCCGAGTGCCGACACAGAGGTAGCCACAGCCGTGAACTACCGCACTGTACTGTGTCTGCTGCTAATATATAGACTGGTTGATAAAGAGATAATATACTCGTAACTAGTATGTATGTATAAAGAAAGAAAAAAAAACCACGGTTAGGTGGTATATACAATTATGGACGGGCTGCCGAGTGCCGACACAGAGGTAGCCACAGCCGTGAACTACCGCACTGTACTGTGTCTGCTGCTAATATATAGACTGGTTGATAAAGAGATAGTATACTCGTAACTAGTATGTATGTATAAAGAAAGAAAAAAAAACCACGGTTAGGTGGTATATACAATTATGGACGGGCTGCCGAGTGCCGACACAGAGGTAGCCACAGCCGTGAACTACCGCACTGTACTGTGTCTGCTGCTAATATATAGACTGGTTGATAAAGAGATAGTATACTCGTAACTAGTATGTATGTATAAAGAAAGAAAAAAAAAACACGGTTAGGTGGTATATACAATTATGGACGGGCTGCCGAGTGCCGACACAGAGGTAGCCACAGCCGTGAACTACCGCACTGTACTGTGTCTGCTGCTAATATATAGACTGGTTGATAAAGAGATAGTATACTCGTAACTAGTATGTATGTATAAAGAAAGAAAAAAAAAAACACGGTTAGGTGGTATATACAATTATGGACGGGCTGCCGAGTGCCGACACAGAGGTAGCCACAGCCGTGAACTACCGCACTGTACTGTGTCTGCTGCTAATATAGACTGGTTGATAAAGAGATAGTATACTACTAATATTATATATACTGGTGGTCAGGTCACTGGTCACTAGTCACACTGGCAGTGGCACTCCTGCAGCAAAAGTGTGCACTGTTTAATTTTAATATAATATTATGTACTCCTGGCTCCTGCTATAACCTATAACTGGCACTGCAGTAGTGCTCCCCAGTCTCCCCCACAATTATAAGCTGTGTGAGCTGAGCAGTCAGACAGATATATAATATATATAGATGATGCAGCACACTGGCCTGAGCCTGAGCAGTGCACACAGATATGGTATGTGACTGACTGAGTCACTGTGTGTATCGCTTTTTTCAGGCAGAGAACGGATATATTAAATAAACTGCACTGTGTGTCTGGTGGTCACTCACTATATAATATATTATGTACTCCTGGCTCCTGCTATAACCTATAACTGGCACTGCAGTAGTGCTCCCCAGTCTCCCCCACAATTATAAGCTGTGTGAGCTGAGCAGTCAGACAGATATATATAATATTATTTATATATAGATAATAGATGATGCAGCACACTGGCCTGAGCCTGAGCAGTGCACACAGATATGGTATGTGACTGAGTCACTGTGTGCTGTGTATCGCTTTTTTCAGGCAGAGAACGGATTATAAATAAAACTGGTGGTCACTGGTCACTATCAGCAAAACTCTGCACTGTACTGAGTACTCCTAATGCTCCCCAAAATTAGTAAATCAAGTGTCTCTCTAATCTATTCTAAACGGAGAGGACGCCAGCCACGTCCTCTCCCTATCAATCTCAATACACGTGTGAAAATGGCGGCGACGCGCGGCTCCTTATATAGAATCCGAGTCTCGCGATAGAATCCGAGCCTCGCGAGAATCCGACAGCGTCATGATGACGTTCGGGCGCGCTCGGGTTAACCGAGCAAGGCGGGAAGATCCGAGTCGCTCGGACCCGTGAAAAAAAACATGAAGTTCTGGCGGGTTCGGATTCAGAGAAACCGAACCCGCTCATCTCTAATTGGGACACAGTTGGTGTAATAAGCAAGAAAATATGTCTTTCTAAAGAATGATATAGTTTCCTAAATTCTGAAGGTGTATCATATAATGTCATCATAATATTTAATTTTATTTCTTTTTAACTTCCCCCTTGATGCTGGACATGCCCACTATCTGGAAAGTCTTGGGGGGAGGGTGCTGCTGCCATGGCTAGACCTTACACCTCTGGTGCTGCCTATGTGGGGCCACTAGTACAAATTTTTCCAGGGCCGCTTTTTGTTCCCAATCCGCCCCTGTACCTAACTAATGTAATAGAATGTTAAGAATAAAACACATGCTCACCATCCTGCCTGGGCCGATCGGGATCCCGGACATGGGTTGCTGACACTACTTCAGGAGGTATCAAACTCTGCATGGGCTCCTCATAGTCCAGATATCTGGCAAGAAAGGGCTGTCCACCCCCGGTTTTGCGAGCCGACTTCGCCTCCATGGCCATTTTGGACTTGACACAGCGCTTTATGTCATAGTACCGTTTGTGGCACGTGTCCTCCGTCCGCTTGATCACTCCCTCACTATTTACAGCAGAAGCAACTTTCGCCCACAACAGCGTCTTCTTCCGTGTTGGCACCTTGGCGGACTCAGGCCCAAATAGCTGCCACTGATACTTCATCAGCTCCCGCACCAATGCACATTTTCATCATAACTAAACTTTACATTCCGCCCAGTCTTAATAGTGGTGCGTGGCTGCGGAGCTGTCTGACTGTCACTATCACTGTTACTTGAGGCTGCTGCTGCAACCTCACCCACCTCCTCCACCTCACTAACCTCACTCTCACTCACCTCCTCCACCTGACCAACCTCCTCCCCCTCACTCACACCCTCCACCTCACTCACCTCACCCACCTCTGAGTCTGACATAATTGTGTGGTTAAACAATTAACACAGAAAAAAAAAAAAAAAAAAACACACTACTCCACTACCACTGCACAACACACACACACAAACAAACAAACAAACAAACAAATACTGACAAGGAATATAAATAAAAAAAACTAGGACAAAAAATTAGACAAAACCAAAAAAAACAAGACTACAAGAATGACAAGACTACTTTCAAACACAATACTACACTCAGAAATCGCAAAACCAACTCCTCACCAAACCAACTCCTCACCAACCTCCACAGCACAACCTCCCTCCTCATCACTAACTAAACCCACGAGGTGCGGACGGTTTGGGGCGTATTTATATGGTTGCGCACAGACACTCCTACATTGGAAACACAACCAATCACGAACGTGGATGAAAATTGAAACTAAAAGTGAAAATGCGGCCATGGTTGTTAAAAAACCCTGCCGCGTTTAACATTGAAAATAATCAAGTAAAAACATCAAAAACACGAACGCAAACGTCATTGAGGGCTGAAAATGGCCCCAAAAAATACGACTGCCATCGACATCGGAAAATACGAAAACCAATAATTCGACAGCTTCATAAATTAGCGTATATAGGCCCTCATTCCGAGTTGATCGCTCGCAAGGCGAATTTAGCAGAGTTGCTCACGCTAAGCCTACGCCTACTGGGAGTGTATCTTAGCTTCTTAAAATTGCGACCGATGTATTCGCAATATTGCGATTACAAACTACTTAGCAGTTTCAGAGTAGCTTCAGACTTACTCGGCATCTGCGTTCAGTTCAGTGCTTGTCGTTCCTGGTTTGACGTCATAAACACACCCAGCGTTCGCCCAGACACTCCCCCGTTTCTCCGGCCACTCCTGCGTTTTTTCCGGAAACGGTAGCGTTTTTATCCACACGCCCCGAAAACTCCGTGTTTCCGCCCAGTAACACCCATTTCCTGTCAATCACACTACGTTCGCCAGAGCGAAGAAAAAGCCGTGAGTAAAAATACTATCTTCATTGTAAAATTACTTGGCGCAGTCGCAGTGCGAATATTGCGCATGCGTACTAAGCGGATTTTCACTGCGATGCGAAGAAAATTACCGAGCGAACGACTCGGAATGAGGGCCATAGATTCAAAAAGTTGCATGAAAATGCACCCGATAAAAAATGAGTTTAAACTCTACACAAATCGACTCAAACACGAATATTAGTAAATAAACCCCCCAATTGCTGCTATGTCATGTTTGCTGTAACCCGCTTTTTATTTTGTGACTTGGGAACTTTTTTTCCTGAACCTGGAGTCTGATTGGCCTTGATTGCGGCAGGTTTTAGTGGTTTTACCTCGGGCCAAGTTGATCCCTTCCTCCATCCTCCTTCCGCTTCCTGTCCTTCATGTTCTCATCTTTCTGTTTTTTGGTTGGGGTGCTATGTTTTTCTTAGTAGTTAACTTGTTTATTGCTTTCCTACAGGAGTCCACTTTGATCATTGCCCTATTTAGTTTGTGGGGCATTCCTTTGTGTTTTGGGCAGCTTGGTAACCTTTTGCCTCAGATTGGAAGGAGTTTCTTGCAGTTTCATGGTTTAGATGGTTAGGGCATAGGGGCATGCTGGGGGACTCTCTGTTGCCTATGTTACAAGCCACAGCTGTATCTTTCTGTCCCCCACTGATTTTGGTGGTACATCTCGGAGGCAACGACTTGGGTACCAGGTCATCCTTGGACCTCTGTTATATGATAGTGCAAGATTTGGAGATAGTTTCAAGCTGGTAGTCATGGGGTATCCTGGTGTAGTCGTTTATTATTCCCAGATTGATATGGAGAAGTGATATGCCTGGGGTGAAGATAGACAAGGCTTGGAGAAAAGTGAATGCTCTTGTGTCTCGTTGTAGAGCACCCACAGATTACATTTAGGGACACCCACTTGTTTTGTGCAAACAATGTTCATTTAATGGATGATGTTTTGTTTTTGAGGGTGATAGAGTTTTAGGTGGGGTTGTGTAGGCATAGTGGCGATTTTGACTTTAGGGGTGCCGTTTGTGCTGGTAAATAGGGCTGTCCAGTAGCTATGTTAGGGGTATGATTAATTTGGGTGCACTCTCTAGTAATGCATAAGTTGGCTGGTTCCACTCTCTGTGAGATCAGTAGCATTGGCTGTCAGGCCGTGCTCTGCTTGGCATTGTTAGGAGGTTGGAGCCAGGTAAAATATATTTGCTCTACAAGGCAATTGGCCCTGCAAGTATTACAGTAGCTGACAATGAGCAATTGTTGCCTATTTGCTGTCGGGGGCTCGCCTCTCTCAGCCAAATAATGCTCCGCACATTGGGGGTAATTCTGAGTTGATCGCAGCAGCAAGAAAGTTAGCAATTGGGCAAAACCATGTGCACTGCAGGTGTGGCAGATATAACATTTGCAGAGAGAGTTAGATTTGGGTGGGTTATTTTATTTCTGTGCAGGGTCAATACTGGCTGCTTTATTTTTACACTGCAAATTAGATTGCAGATTGAACACACCACACCCAAATCTAACTCTCTCTGCAAATGTTATATCTGCCCCCCCTGCAGTGCACATGGTTTGCCCAATTGCTAAAAAATTTCCTGCTGCGATCAACTTGGAATTACCCCCATTGTTTTCAGTAGGAGATTGTGCTGGTTACCGGACATTTGGAATGAAATGACCTTACAGGTCACTACTATGATCGTTGGGTTTGTGAATGCCGTTTTTTGTTTTTTTAAGAAGAACCTGAATGCCTACATGGATAGATGAGAACATGACACCAGGGGTGGGTGAGTATGGATTTTTTAATTACAGCAATCAGGGATTCTACATGGACAAGGTAACTGTATGGCTACAGAGAGTCAAGGTAAATATTTACTGTGAGTGTGTGTGTTATAAAATAATACCATATTCAGTGTGAGTAGTTTTTATATTTATATTACAGCTGGACTAAATGTGCCAGCAGGCCCTTAATACCATGCATACTGACACTTGTGGTTCTCCGAGTGCTGACATGCAGGGGAGGCTTGCTGAGACCTGTAGTCTTCCTGTAAAAGACAATATTAGATCAAACTTTCATTTGAATTGCTATTAACTCGGCACCTACCGCCCAAGGGTGCTGGAGATAGCCCCAGACTTCAGGCCTTGGGTGCCCTGGAGGCACAAATGTAAAGTTTGATTGATAAAAAAAATAGATGAATCACTTTTACTTCCTCTTGATCTAAGGTATCAGACAAAATAAAGTCAGCGAAGTGCTGAGTGTTGAAGTCGTAATTGGTTCAATGTCTCACTGATGTTTGAGAAAGGGGGTGTCTAAATCGGGTATTTCAAGGTTTGCCATCAATGCCAACATTTCAGTTGGCTGTCTAGAGGTTGATGGCTGTGGGCTGTATAGTCTGCGCCTCTTGGTTTGGTTGCAAATGTTGTTATAATGGGATTCGCGTTGCAAAATACTCTTCATTTTTTAATATCTGAGACATATAGTTGCTATCCATTGATTGCTCACACTTTTCAGTAAGGCTCTTATGTTTTCTTTTTCTTTTTTTCCTTTTTTTTGTTGCTGCGGGGGAGACATTCTATTAAGAGTAAGTATGCAATAAAGTATTTAATTACTTTAGGACTGATCATAGAACACCATGCACACACCAAGTCTGACACTGTACTGGGTGCCTTATGTAGATAAGGGCAATGATCCTCTTCTCAAGGTAAACAAATAAAGTGGATATTTTGGACCCAGCAGCAGTGAAAATATTGACATTGTTCGACCACGCTTCTTCCATAGACTTTACATGGAAATTTTGCCACTCCGCACTGCCCGAACAGTTGCCCCAATCTCATTTTTCTCTTCGACTGACACATCTACATGGTAAGACCTTTATTTTGATACCTCAACCATTTCATACCCCTTTCACACCGCACAAATAACCCGGGTTGGCGTGCAGTGTGAAAGGGGCATAGCCGAAATCGCGGGTCGCCTGACCCGGCAATTCAACCCGGGAATAAAGCAGTGTTATACCCGGGTTGAATACCGGGTCAGTGGCTGCGTAAACGGGCTCCCGGGTCGATGCGTCCCGGGACCCGTTTACTACAGCAGGGAGAGGCGGCACGGAGATGATCTCATCTCCGAGCGCTGACTCCACCTCCGCCCCCGCCGCCGGCTCCGCCCCCGCTGCTATGGCAACCTGCCCAGCATATTGCCGGGTCGGGGAAGCCTGCAGCAGCTGCCAATGCCGGATCCCACCCGGGAAGGACCCGTTTCCAATTCCCAGGTGGGATCTGGCATTGGCGGTGTGAAAGGGGTATTAGCCATTCTCTCAAAATAGGTCTCACAGTAAAAAACCTTATAGATTTAATGTGTAAAAATGTTATCACATCTGCCTTAAATATACAGATTTTGTGATAAATATAGCCCTTGATGAGATCTGTTAAAGTGTATACCTTTTGTCTGAGGTTTTTTGTACTCCTCCCCCTCCCTCTGGGGGGTCTGATAGTCACACAAATACAAAATAACCTTTATACCAGTATTACTTGTTATAAGTAATTATTGGGAAATTATACAATACTTTCATACATTCCATATTCCTTACATGTGATACTACAGTACTTCATCTATGACCTTCTGACTAATATTCACTAGCCTTACCATGCAGTCTTATAATATATATATTTGTCTTATACCACAACAGCCCACAGACAGAAGGTCCCAGCTGAAATGCATTATGCGTCTCAGCTAGAGTCCCATGTGAGCTACACACGCAAACTCCCTACTATTGCCTAGGCCAAAACCGCCCAAATATTACTCCTTGACAAAATCCGTCAAGTAACCTCGTTATATCGCTATATTGCATTATACATATGATTTAAACATTTAAATCCTTCTTACCCTCAGTTGTAATGAACCAAAGACCATATAAAGTATACAATCGTTTACTCCATAAACAGTAACTGCAATGTTATAGATGACTTACATGTGGACAGTTACAAATAATGCAATATAGATTACCAGGTCAGATACACAATACAGTTTAACAACTCAGAAGTGAATTCCTAACTTGATCCCAGTAATGTATTACACCATTCTGTTGCTAAATAAACTTCAATGCAGGTTCTAGTTATTCCTTACTCGTATATGTGTACGTGTAGGTATATATGTGTGTGTGAATGTATGAATGCAAGAAAGCTGTGCTAGTGTTATCAGATTGTGCTCTTCCCTGTGTACGTGTGTATAAGGATGTGAGTAGATGGCTGTTCCAGAAAGCATGGTAAGAAACATGTGTGTGCGTGTGTCTGTAGCATGTATTGTTAGGGGATGATATTGTTAGGGGATAAATGTTTAACACGCACTCGGCTAATCAGTGGACTAACTGGTAAATGCTGGATAATCATTTACCTGAAAAACATCTAGTGTGTGTGTGTGTGTGTATGTATATATATTTGTGTGTATGTTAAAAAGTTATCAGTATGTGTATAGAGATGGAGAGATGAAAGCAGATTTAAAGTGAAGGTATAAAATAAGGTAGAGTGTGTTCTAGTATAATCAGAAGTATGGTTACCTTCCAAAGAAAGTGTTTTGTTGAGTGGATTTCCAGAAGCCAGGTCAGTGTTGTGTCCTGTATTGTAGTGTCAGGGAAAGAGAGCTTGTTTTTGGGTGAGGGGGCTTTATATAACCTTTCCCAGCATGCACTTCACCAACCTACCCCCACAGCTGCACATGGCTTGGAAGTGGGACATAAGGTCCATGGCTGGCTAGGTGTCATTTCCTGTTCTTTGTATTACTGTAGCTCATGTTACGATCAATACAGTATATTTCTTTTGTTCTATATACAGCTGATTTATTCCCAGTGTATTTCTTAATGTGCGCAAGCAGTCTTGCGCATGCTCACATTATCAGTGGCGCTGAGCAGACGCGAATATCGATGCTCCTTCACAAGATCAGTATTCAGTTTATGAAAAGTGGGGTTGAACCCAATAATAAGGACTTCATCTTGGCAGACTATATCTACCTAATAAGACAAATTTTTACTGCAACAATCGTATAGCGTTCATTTATTTCATAAACAAATTGGCAACAGGACAGTGATTGCACAGAAACACTTGACAAGCGTTTCACAGGTGTGTGGCACACTTGAAAATGCAACAATACAAAATTATTGAGAGCTGCAGAAAATACTGTACTTCCACCAAAGTAGTAAAAAATTAATGGTTTCTCCTTCATCTCTTTACTGGCTTCAAAATATTTAGGCTGTTTTATTGCCCATTAACATTGGAGAGGAGTGGGTCTTTCTATTAACCCCCCTCCCCTCCATGAAAACACATATATGAATTCCAGTAATTCTATAGGCTATACAATTAGTACTTT
Organism: Pseudophryne corroboree; assembly: GCF_028390025.1. Lineage (NCBI taxonomy): Eukaryota > Metazoa > Chordata > Amphibia > Anura > Myobatrachidae > Pseudophryne > Pseudophryne corroboree. The sequence continues at coordinate 141,823,380 of NC_086453.1, forward strand.
AAGGAACTGCATGACAACATTTATGGTTTAGTTCAGGGATGACAGCTCCAAGCACCAGGGATCCGGCTCTCCCTATGCTGTAAACAGGTGGGTGTCACGATCCGGGTATCTGGACGCCATTTCTTACCCATCAGATGCCTCCTAAGGCTGGCTCAGCGCTCCAGGACCGGATCCCATCTGTTATCCTAATGTTCACATTCCTGCATCCTCTCCTGTCTCTCTGAGACGCTGTCACAGTAACGCCTTATTACATCTGGCATGGCGTCTCCCGCGGCCTCCGCCGCCGTCCCTGAGCTTCTGCATGCAGAGTGTCAGAGTGGCGATTACGTCAGCCGCGGCCTCCGCTGTGTCCGCGTGGTTGGATGTGCACTTGTCAGCCTGGCGTCTCCTGTCTCCAGTGGCTGGCGCCACCATTACTGTTTTCATTACCACATGGATTACAAACCAAACTTCCCTCCAAGTGTCTGCATGGGCGCAGCCATCTTGGATTCTGTCAGCTGATCATTTCCTCCAATCTGTTGTCAGTATTGTTAATCTGCATAATTGCCTAGCCAATCCCTTCCTTGCTGCAGGTATAAATACACTGTGCCTGAGCAAGGAAGGCGTCAGTGCTTTGGTTGTCAAACCTAGTTCCTGTTTGTCTCTCTCCTGTGATTGTCTTCCAGGTTCCAGCTCCTGTCTCAAGACTTCCACCATAGAGACCCGCACCAGCATTCCACCTGCGGTGTAGCCTGACTCTCCAACCCATTGTGGATTCATCTGTTTCCAGCTACAGCATTACCTGCTTCCAGCTCAGCTTCCAGCAGAGTACAGCTTCCCTTAAAGGGCCGGTGTCCTTTCTACACTTTACCACTCTCCACCGGTATTATTATTTCTCCGCTCTCAAGTTCTACATTTCAGTTCATATTTCATCGCTCCCAAGTTCATTTATGATTTAACTGGTTCCAGCCAGTATCCACTCCGTGCTAACAACAGTCTGGTTCCAGCCAGTATCCACAGCAGCTGTTTTATCTTCAGCAACCCAGCTTTTCCTGGAACACCAGCTGGCACAATCCTGGGTTATCTCCATTGCTACAGTCAGGCCTGGTAAGGACTTTCCATCTAGAAGATCATAAGAACTATCTCACACTACCAGTGCCCTGTGGCTCCTGCCATCCTGTAGTACCCAGGAACTGTATTTATTCTTTGCTGACTTTTACGTTTTCTTTTACTGCTGCTGTGTTGCGGAGTTGTCATAATAAACATCATTGACTTTTATCCAAGTTGTCGTGGTCACGCCTTCGGGCAGTTATTATTCATGTTACTTACATGTCCAGGGGTCTGATACAACCTCCCAGGTTCCGGTACATCTCAGCCCCTACAACTGAGGCTGCCTCCCGTCAGCTCAGGCCCTCAGTTGTGACAGTAAGCACTGACCTAATGAATCCAGCCGGAGACCAGGATCAAGCGGCCAGGCCGATGCAAGAACTGGCAGCCCGACTAGAACATCAGGAGGCTGCACAGGGCCACATCATCCGCTGTCTCCAGGATCTCTCTACTCGGCTGGATGGGATTCAGACAACTCTCCGTGGATCAGGCGCGTCTGGTGCGTCAACCACAGTGATTCCAGCTATAACCCCACCCACCTTACCCATTTCTGCTCCACGTCTTCATCTTCCAACGCCAGCAAAATTTGACGGATCTCCAAGATTCTGCAGGGGATTTCTCAACCAGTGTGAGATTCAGTTTGAGCTACAACCTGGCAATTTTCCCAGTGACCGTACAAAAATTGCCTACATTATTTCTCTTCTCAGTGGCTCAGCCCTTGATTGGGCATCACCGTTATGGGAGAGGTCCGACACCCTGCTATCTTCCTACACTGCCTTCGTGTCAACATTCAGGCGCATCTTCGACGAGCCAGGCCGGGTAACCTCAGCTTCATCCGAGATTCTCCGTTTACGCCAGGGGTCACGTACTGTAGGACAATATCTGATACAGTTCCAGATCCTGGCATCCGAACTGGCATGGAACGACGAGGCCCTGTATGCTGCATTCTGGCATGGCTTATCTGAGCGTATTAAAGATGAGTTAGCTACCAGAGACTTACCTTCTAAGTTAGATGAGCTAATCTCACTCTGCACGAAAGTTGATTTACGTTTCAGAGAGAGAGCAACTGAGCGTGGAAGATCATCTGCTCCAAAATCTTCTGCTCCTCCTCCTCGTCAACTGTCACCATCTAAAGATGAGCCCATGCAACTTGGCCGTTCCCGTTTAACTCCTGCTGAGCGCCGAAGACGTCTCTCCGAGTTTCTCTGTCTCTATTGTGCAGCTCCGTCTCACACCATTAATGCCTGTCCCAAACGTCCGGGAAACTCCAAATCCTAGCTCGCCAAGGAGAGGGCCGGCTAGGAGTAATGATCTCCTCTCCATCTCCTCAAGATTGTAATCTCCCAGTCTCGCTTCAAGTTGCTCAACGTTATCGGAACGTCATTGCCCTCCTTGATTCCGGAGCAGCTGGGAACTTTATTACCGAAGCCTATGTTAAACGGTGGTCCCTACCCACCGAGAGACTTCCTTCGTCCATTTCTTTAACTGCCGTGGATGGCAGCAAAATTTTTGATGCAGTCATTTCTTTAAGGACTCTACCAGTTTGTCTGAGAGTGGGAGTTCTTCATTCCGAACTTATTTCTTTTTTAGTGATTCCAAGAGCCACACATCCTGTGGTCCTGGGCCTTCCATGGCTCCGTCTTCACAATCCTACAATTGATTGGACGACTACGCAAATCCTGGCATGGGGTTCCTCCTGTGCTGAGACATGTTTGTTTAAAGTATTGCCTGTCTGTTCTTCCTCCCCCAGGTCGTCTGATGTTCCTCCTCCTCCATATCAAGATTTCACGGATGTGTTCAGTAAAGCTTCTGCTGATATCCTTCCTCCTCATAGAGAATGGGACTGTCCGATTGATCTCGTTCCAGGGAAGGTTCCACCTCGAGGCCGAACTTATCCGTTGTCTCTGCCTGAGACGCATTCTATGGAGGAATATATTAAAGAGAACCTAGCAAAGGGGTTCATTCGACCTTCTTCTTCTCCAGCCGGCGCAGGCTTCTTTTTTGTAAAAAAGAAAGATGGTGGTCTGCGGCCGTGCATCGACTACAGAGGTTTATACGACATTACCATCAAGAACCGTTATCCTTTACCCCTGATTACTGAGCTCTTTGACAGAGTTAGCGGAGCTACCATCTTTACAAAGCTGGACTTGCGAGGTGCATACAATCTCATCCGGATCCGTGAGGGTGACGAGTGGAAGACCGCCTTTAACACCCGTGACGGACATTATGAGTACCTCGTCATGCCCTTCGGATTGAGCAATGCTCCAGCTGTCTTCCAGCATTTTGTCAATGAGATCTTCAGAGACATTCTATACCGTCATGTCGTGGTCTATCTAGACGATATCCTCATTTTTGCCAACGATTTAGAGGAACATCGTTTTTGGGTTAAAGAGGTTCTGTCCCGTCTCCGTGTCAATCATCTCTATTGCAAATTAGAAAAATGCGTCTTTGAAGTCAAGTCCATTCCGTTTCTAGGGTACATTGTGTCCGGTTCCGGACTAGAGATGGATCCTGAGAAACTACAAGCAATCCAAAATTGGCCGGTACCCTTAACCCTCAAAGGGGTCCAGAGGTTCTTAGGGTTCGCCAACTATTACCGAAAGTTTATACGAGACTTTTCCACCATTGTGGCGCCTATTACTGCTTTCACTAAGAAGGGTGCTAACCCGTCCAAGTGGTCTGAAGAAGCCATGCAAGCATTTCATCTTTTAAAACAAAGGTTCATCTCTGCGCCTGTTCTGAAACAGCCTGACATCGACTCTCCTTTCATCTTAGAGGTGGATGCCTCCTCCGTTGGAGTAGGAGCGGTGTTATCTCAGAGAGCTAAAGATGGCCATTTACACCCTTGCAGTTTCTTCTCCCGGAAGTTCTCCCCAGCTGAGCGCAACTATGCCATTGGCGACCAGGAGTTGCTAGCCATCAAGCTCGCTCTAGAAGAGTGGAGGTATCTGTTGGAGGGAGCTTCTCATTCAATCACCATACTTACAGACCACAAGAACCTTTTATACCTGAAGGGCGCACAATGTCTCAACCCTCGTCAGGCCAGATGGGCACTTTTCTTTTCCAGGTTCGACTTTAAACTCCAGTTCTGTCCGGGCTCTCAGAATCGCAAGGCCGATGCCCTTTCCCGCTCATGGGAGCAAGAAAATGAGTCAGAGTCTTCAGACAAGCATCCTATTATAAATCCGTTGGCATTCTCCACGGTAGGGATGGACTCTACGCCCCCATCAGGGAAAAGTTTTGTGAAGCCGATGCTAAGGAAGAAGCTCATGCATTGGGCCCATGCTTCCCGTTTTGCCGGACATACAGGTATCCAAAAAACCCTGGAGTTTATCTCTAGGTCCTATTGGTGGCCAACTCTGAAAAAGGACGTCTTGGAGTTTATTGCATCTTGCCCAAAGTGTGCCCAACATAAAGTATCCCGCCAGTCGCCTGCGGGGCAACTGGTTCCACTATCCGTTCCCCGTCGACCATGGACCCACTTGTCGATGGATTTCATTACAGACTTACCCATGTGCAACAAGTTCAATACCATCTGGGTGGTAGTTGACCGGTTCACCAAGATGGCACACTTCATTCCTCTCACCGGTCTTCCGTCAGCTTCCAAGTTGGCTCAAGTATTCATACAAGAGATCTTCCGACTCCACGGTCTTCCTGAAGAAATTATCTCAGATCGAGGAGTTCAATTCACAGCCAAATTCTGGCGAAGTTTATGTCAAGTCCTCCAAGTCAAGCTAAAGTTTTCCACGGCTTACCATCCTCAGACCAATGGTCAAACCGAGAGGGTGAATCAGGACTTGGAGGCCTTCCTCCGCATCTATGTGTCCTCCTCTCAAGATGACTGGGTTCAATTACTTCCCTGGGCCGAGTTCTGTCATAACAACCAGTATCATTCTTCATCTGCTTCAACACCATTCTTCACTAACTTTGGATTCCACCCTAAAGTTCCTGAGTTCCAACCGCTTCCAGCAACTTCTGTTCCCGCAGTGGATATCACCTTGCATCAGTTTGCCAATATCTGGAAGAGCGTACGATCAGCTCTGCTCAAGGCATCGTTCAGGTACAAGAAGTTTGCGGATAAGAAGCGTCGAGCAGTTCCTGCTCTCAAGGTGGGTGATCGGGTATGGTTATCCACGAAGAATTTGAGGTTAAGAGTTCCCAGTATGAAGTTTGCACCTCGCTATATCGGTCCTTTCAAGATTGAGCAAGTCATCAATCCTGTTGCTTACAGACTCCAGTTGCCTCCCTTCTTAAAAATACCCAGGACATTCCATGTTTCCCTGTTGAAACCGCTGATCTTGAATCGGTTTCATTCCTCACTTCCTCCAACTCCGAAAGTCCAAACTCAACGAGGCGTTGAGTATGAAGTGGCCAAGATCCTGGACTCACGTCACCGTTACGGTCAACTACAGTATCTTATTGACTGGAAGGGTTACGGCCCTGAGGAACGTTCATGGACCAATGCTTCTGATGTCCATGCTCCTGCCTTGGTCCGGAGATTCCATTCCAAGTTTCCTCAAAAGCCAAAGAAGTGTCCAGGGGCCACTCCTAAAGGGGGGGGGTGCTGTCACGATCCGGGTATCTGGACGCCATTTCTTACCCATCAGATGCCTCCTAAGGCTGGCTCAGCGCTCCAGGACCGGATCCCATCTGTTATCCTAATGTTCACATTCCTGCATCCTCTCCTGTCTCTCTGAGACGCTGTCACAGTAACGCCTTATTACATCTGGCATGGCGTCTCCCGCGGCCTCCGCCGCCGTCCCTGAGCTTCTGCATGCAGAGTGTCAGAGTGGCGATTACGTCAGCCGCGGCCTCCGCTGTGTCCGCGTGGTTGGATGTGCACTTGTCAGCCTGGCGTCTCCTGTCTCCAGTGGCCGGCGCCGCCATTACTGTTTTCATTACCACATGGATTACAAACCAAACTTCCCTCCAAGTGTCTGCATGGGCGCAGCCATCTTGGATTCTGTCAGCTGATCATTTCCTCCAATCTGTTGTCAGTATTGTTAATCTGCATAATTGCCTAGCCAATCCCTTTCTTGCTGCAGGTATAAATACACTGTGCCTGAGCAAGGAAGGCGTCAGTGCTTTGGTTGTCAAACCTAGTTCCTGTTTGTCTCTCTCCTGTGATTGTCTTCCAGGTTCCAGCTCCTGTCTCAAGACTTCCACCATAGAGACCCGCACCAGCATTCCACCTGCGGTGTAGCCTGACTCTCCAACCCATTGTGGATTCATCTGTTTCCAGCTACAGCATTACCTGCTTCCAGCTCAGCTTCCAGCAGAGTACAGCTTCCCTTAAAGGGCCGGTGTCCTTTCTACACTTTACCACTCTCCACCGGTATTATTATTTCTCCGCTCTCAAGTTCTACATTTCAGTTCATATTTCATCGCTCCCAAGTTCATTTATGATTTAACTGGTTCCAGCCAGTATCCACTCCGTGCTAACAACAGTCTGGTTCCAGCCAGTATCCACAGCAGCTGTTTTATCTTCAGCAACCCAGCTTTTCCTGGAACACCAGCTGGCACAATCCTGGGTTATCTCCATTGCTACAGTCAGGCCTGGTAAGGACTTTCCATCTAGAAGATCATAAGAACTATCTCACACTACCAGTGCCCTGTGGCTCCTGCCATCCTGTAGTACCCAGGAACTGTATTTATTCTTTGCTGACTTTTACGTTTTCTTTTACTGCTGCTGTGTTGCGGAGTTGTCATAATAAACATCATTGACTTTTATCCAAGTTGTCGTGGTCACGCCTTCGGGCAGTTATTATTCATGTTACTTACATGTCCAGGGGTCTGATACAACCTCCCAGGTTCCGGTACATCTCAGCCCCTACAACTGAGGCTGCCTCCCGTCAGCTCAGGCCCTCAGTTGTGACAGTGGGATGACCTGAGCCACTTGTTTACATTGCCCCATTACCTGGGTCCTTCCCATGTCCAACCATGATCACTACCTGGGATATTTTTCAGGGACCATAGTTACATAGACATAGTTACATAGTTAGTGAGGTTGAAAAGAGGCAAAATGCCCATCGGGTTCAACCTGTATTCTGTGTTAAACTGTTCATATTATAATGTACCTGCTGAAGTAATGGTTTAGCACCAACTGACAACTATGATTCTTACCACTCCCAGATATTTAATATCAGTCTGTTCTATGCTATAGAAAAAAGGGGGAGATGTGGGCGCTCAAAGGGGATCGTGAGTCAACAGCTGCTGGTTTTGCAAATAAAAATAATTTATTGGTAAGAAATTTCTCACAAATAGACATAAAATGGCTGTAATGCCATTAACAATACATATACACATTCAAATATAAAGAAAAAATTGACATAAAATCACAGAACAAATTAATATATTGATTAAAACTAATGACTGTGTCCAGGGCCTCAGGACTTATAATTGGGTACCCACCCTAATAAGAGTAAATTTTCTTGCATGCAAAAGCTTGTTTGTTAGTTGCAGTTAGGGTTAGTGCATGATATGTTCAGATTGCACATTGCGGAATAGGCTGTGTAGTGTTGGAAAAAGTCTGTTAGTACTTCACCATAAGACGCTGGTGGATGTAATATTCAATAATATGGCTGAATGTTAAAACTTGTCAGTCCCGCAGCTGTCTCCTATAGAACAAGCTTGTTTGGTTCACTCACTGTTTAGATGACTGTCCGCACTGCGGCGGTTCCTTTAGGCAATGCTTGATGTCGTGTGCTGTCTTAGAGCACTGTGCCTGGACAGGAGCGGAGACAGAAATTCATGTGTGCAGGTCCTGGATGGCAGGGGACGCTGTAATGCCGCGATGCGCGGCTTCCGGGTTCAGGGCTTCCGGCTTCCGGTTGCGGTCCACCTGCGTTCCACAGTCGTAACAGGTCACCTGACGCGTTTCTCCGCCTCCAAAGTGGGCGGTTTCATCAGAGGTCATACCGAACCCGGAAGCCGCGCATCGCGGCATTACAGCGTCCCCTGCCATCCAGGACCTGCACACATGAATTTCTGTCTCCGCTCCTGTCCAGGCACAGTGCTCTAAGACAGCACATGACATCAAGCATTGCCTAAAGGAACCGCCGCAGTGCGGACAGTCATCTAAACAGTGAGTGAACCAAACAAGCTTGTTCTATAGGAGACAGCTGCGGGACTGACAAGTTTTAACATTCAGCCATATTATTGAATATTACATCCACCAGCGTCTTATGGTGAAGTACTAACAGACTTTTTCCAACACTACACAGCCTATTCCGCAATGTGCAATCTGAACATATCATGCACTAACCCTAACTGCAACTAACAAACAAGCTTTTGCATGCAAGAAAATTTACTCTTATTAGGGTGGGTACCCAATTATAAGTCCTGAGGCCCTGGACACAGTCATTAGTTTTAATCAATATATTAATTTGTTCTGTGATTTTATGTCAATTTTTTCTTTATATTTGATTGTGTATATGTATTGTTAATGGCATTACAGCCATTTTATGTCTATTTGTGAGAAATTTCTTACCAATAAATTATTTTTATTTGCAAAACCAGCAGCTGTTGACTCACGATCCCCTTTGAGCGCCCACATCTCCCCCTTTTTTCTTTGCTTCTGCCTTATACGGTGGACAGCCAGGTCCACCTTTGTGGGCAGCTAGAAGGGTGAGAGATATATATGTATAGACCATCTAATAGAATTCTTTTGCTATAAAGAATTAAAATAATAGTATCTACTCAACTCTTTAGCTAAATACATTCCTAATCAGCGCCCACTGTTGTCTTAGGACTTCCCTCTTCCATGTTCTATGCTATAGCCCTGGATACATTTTCCAGTTAGAAGTTTGTCCAATCCGTTTTTTAATGCATTTACAGAGTCTGCCATTATTACCTTTTCCGGCAGGGAGTTCCAAATATTTATTGCCCTTACCGTGAAGAACCCTTTCCTACGTTGTGTACGGAATTTTCTCTGTGAAGAACCCTTTCCTATGTTGTGTATGGAATTTTCTCTCCTCTAGCCTCATCGAGTGTCCACATGTCCTATACAGAGTTCTTTTAATAAACAAATCCCCTGCTAGCTCCTTGTAGTGACCGTTTACATTTTTGAATATATTAATAATGTCTCCACTTAGTGGCCTCTTTTCTAGTGTATACATATTTAACCTAGTAAGCCTTTCCTCGTACTCCAGTGTCTCATAACATAGTAACATAGTAACATAGTATCTGAGGTTGAAAAAAGACAATTGTCCATCGAGTTCAGCCTATTTGTGGTCTCCTATGCATGATGATTTGACTAAAATGTCTGACTGATGCTGATGTCAGCCGTTGCATTTTATCCCTATTTATAGTAACTATAATGCATGACTATGCACCATACCCCTGGATATCCTTATCCATTAGGAATTTATCTAACCCATTCTTAAAGGTGTTGACAGATTCCGCCATTACAACTCCCTCAGGAAGGAAATTCCAAACACGTATTGTCCTTACCGTAAAAAAGCCTTTACGCCGTATTGTGCGGAATCTCCTCTCCTCTAACCTGAGCGAGTGTCCACGAGTCCTCTGTGTTGATCTAACCAAAAACAGGTCCTGCGCATGCTCTTTGTATTGTCCCCTTATATATTTGTAGATGTTGATCATATCCCCTCTTAGTCTCCGCTTTTCCAATGTAAACATGCCTAGTCTTTCAAGCCTTTCCTTGTATTCCATCGTCTCCATGCCCTTAGCTTGGTCGCCCTCCTCTGAACCTTTTCTAGCTCCAGGATATCCTTTATGTAGTACAGTGCCCAGAATTGTACACAGTATTCAAGGTGTGGCCTCACTAGTGATTTATATAACGGGAGTATAATACTCTCGTCCCTAGCATCAATACCCCGTTTTATGTATGCTAATATCTTATTAGCCTTCTTTGCTGCAGTCCTACTTTGGGTACTACTGCTTAGTTTGCTATCTATGAGGACACCTAAGTCCTTTTCCAGTACAGAATCCCCTAATTTTACCCCATTTAGTAGGTAGGTGTAATTTTTGTTCTTGTTACCACAGTGCATTACCTTACACTTGTCTGTGTTGAAGCGCATTCTCCATTTGGCTGCCCATGCTTCTAATTTAACTAAGTCGTTCTGTAGAGACTCGGCATCCTCCTCTGTATTTATAGCCTTACACAATTTGGTATCATCTGCAAAAATTGACACCATGCTCTCTAGACCTTCTGTTAGGTCGTTAATGAAAATATTGAACAGTAGCGGTCCTAATACTGAGCCTTGTGGCACACCACTTAGCACTTCAGTCCAAGTTGAAAAAGATCCATTAACCACAACGCGCTGCTCCCTATTATCTAACCAGTTTTTGACCCAAGTGCATATTGTGCTTCCTAGCCCTGATTCTTGACCCTTTCACTTCAAGTAGCGACCTGGGTCGAATTAGGAATAATCCGGATTATTTTGGCTATGTTTTTTACTACTTCAGTTATTGTGATATAGCCATTTGTGCTCAAGCATGGATTTCACTAAATCCAGGACTGTTAGTGAGCACTGAGGACTGAGGTTAGGAAATAGAATATTAGAATAAAAGTGTAGTTTCAAATACATTTGTAAGACTGTACAAAATTTTAAAACAAAAATACAAAAATAGGATTTTAATTACCTACCAGTAAATCCTTTTCTCGTAGTCCGTAGAGGATGCTGGGGTCCATATTAGTACCATGGGGTATAGACGGGTCCACCAGGAGCCATTGGCACTTTAAGAGTTTAATAGTGTGGGCTGGCTCCTCCCTCTATGCCCCTCCTACCAGACTCAGTCTAGAAACTGTGCCCGAGGAGACGACATACTTCGAGAGAAGGAAATACACAGATAGTGGCGAGATTCATACCAGCTCACACAACAGGCAAATCCGGTTAACATGCCGGAAAACTCAACAACAGCTGAAACTGTACTGAAAATAGTAAATAACGCAGAACCAGGCAGTACTGAACTATAAAACCAAAGCAGGAAAATGAAGCGCAGGGTGGGCGCCCAGCATCCTCTATGGACTACGAGAAAAGGATTTACCGGTAGGTAATTAAAATCCTATTTTCTCTTACGTCCTAGAGGATGCTGGGGTCCATATTAGTACCATGGGGATGTACCAAAGCTCCCAGAACGGCAGGAAGAGCGCGGAGGCTCCTGCAAGACTGCTTGACCAAACTTGAGGTCATCAGAGGCCAAAGTATCGAACTTGTAAAACTTAGCAAGCGTGTTCGACCCAGACCAAGTAGCTGCTCGGCAAAGCTGTACAGCCGAGACACCCCGGGCATCCATCCATGAAGAGCCCACCTTACGAGTAGAGTGGGCCCTCACAGATTTTGGACACGGCAATCCTGCCATAGAATATGCATGCTGGATGGTGAACCTGATCCAGCGTGAAATTGACTGCTCAGAAGCAGGACACTCAAATTTCTTGGGATCATAGAGGACAAACAGAGAGTCAGATTTTATTATGACGAGCTGTCCTCTTCACATAAATCTTCAAAGCCCTCACAACATCCAAGGCCTTTGAAGCAATTGAGGAGTCAGTAGCCACTGGCACCACAATAGGTTGGTTGATATGAAAAGCTGATACAACCTTAGGCAGGAACTGCGGACAAGTCCTGAGTTCCGCCCTATCTTCATGGAAGATCAGATAGGAACTTTTACAAGACAAAGCTCCCAATTCCGACATGCGTCGAGCAGAAGCTAAGACCAACAAAGTGACCACCTTCCACGTGAGAAACTTGATGTCAGCCTCCTGTAGAGGCTCAAACCAAGCTGATTGCAGGAACTGCAACACCACATCAAGATCCCAGGGTGTCATCGGTGCCACAAAGGGAGGCTGGATGTGCAGAACCCCTTTCAAAAAGGTCTGAACCTCAGGGATGACAGCCAATTGTTTTTGGAAGAAAATGGACAAAGCTGAGATCTGGACCTTGATGGAGCCCAATCTCAGGCCCATATCCACACCTGTTTGCAGGAAAAGGAGAAAACGTCCAAGTTGAAACTCCACCGCAGGAAATTTCTTGGATTCACACCAAGAGACATATTTTTCCAAATTCGATGGTAATGTTTAGACGTAACTCCCTTCCTAGCCTGTATGAGGGTAGGAATAACCTCACTCGGGATACCCTTCCGAGCTAAGATCTGGCGTTCAACCGCCATGCCGTCAAACATAGCCATGGTAAGTCTTGATAAGCGAACGGCCCTTGCAGTAGCAGATCCTCCCGAAGAGGTAAGGGCCCTGGATCTTCCACCAGAAGATCCAGCAGATCCACGTACCAAGCCCTCCTTGGCCAGTCCGTAGCAATGAGGATTGCCAGAACCTTTGTTCTTCTTACCAGTTGAAGAACTCTTGGTACCAGAGGAAGTGAAGGGAACACATACACTGACGTGAACACCCACGGTGTCACCAGTGCGTCCACCGCCACTGCCTGCGGGTCTCTCGACCTGGAACAGTACCTCCGCAGCTTCTTGTTGAGGTGGGAGGCCAACATGTCTATGTGAGGAATCCCCCACCAACCGGTAACCTCCTCGAACACCTCCGGATGGAGGCCCCACTCTCCTGGATGGAGATCGTGTCTGCTGAGGAAGTCTGCTTCCCAGTTGTCTACTCCCGGAATGAAGATTACTGACATCGCCACCACGTGTCTTTCTGCCTAGAGGAGGATTCTTGACACCTCTGACATTGCAGCCCTGCTCTTCATTCCGCCTTGTCGGTTAATGTAGGCCACTGTGGTCACATTGTCCGACTGCACCTGAACAGCCCGATCCTGTAGAATGTGTGCTGCTTGCAGAAGGCCGTTGTACACAGCTCTTAGCTCCAGGATGTTTATTGGGAGAAGGGCTTCTTGATTCGACCACCTTCCTTGGAAGGTTTCCCCTTGAGCGACTGCTCCCCAACCTCTTAGACTTGCATCCGTGGTTAGAAGGATCCAGTCCTGAACTCCTAACCTTCGGCCTTCCAGAAGGTGTGGTAGTTGTAGCCACCAGAGGAGCGAAATCCTGGCTTTCGGTGACAGACGTATCCTCTGGTGCATATGTAGGTGAGATCCTGACCACTGGTCCAAGAGATCCAGCTGAAAGGATCGAGCATGAAACCTTCCGTACTGTAGAGCCTCGTAGGAGGCAACCATCTTCCCCAGAAGGCGGATGCACTGATGAACCGATATCCGGGTAGGCTTCAAGACATCTCGGACCATTGTTTGTATCACCAATGCTTTCTCCACCGGCAGAAACACCCTCTGCACTTCTGTGTCTAGGATCATCCCCAGGAAAGATAGCCTCCTTGTCGGCTCCAGATGAGACTTTGGAAGGTTCGGGATCCAACCATGCTCCTTGAGCAGTTGTGTCGTGAGAGCAATGGATTTTAACAACTTCTCCCTGGTCGACGTCTTGATCAGGAGATCGTCCGGAAACGGAATAATGTTCACCCCTTGCTTGCAGAAGAGAACCATCATAGATAAGGGTTCAAAGATTTTAAGTTCAGAATTGGCCGTACCGAACCATCCGGCTTTGGTACCACGAAAAGGTTTGAATAGTAACCCTTATTCCACTGATGAGGCGGAACTGGAACAATGACCTCAGACACTACCAATTTTCAGATAGCTTCCAGTAGAATTGTTCTGTCTGCCGGCAGAGCTGGCAAACCTGATTTGAAGAAACGGTGAGGTGGGAGAGTTTTAAACTCCAGCCGGTACCCCCTGGACACTATATCCTGTACCCAAGGGTCCAGGCCAGATGACATTCAGATGTGGCTGAAATGCCGGAGTCTTGCTCCCACCTGACCTTCCTCCAGGCTGTGCTGTGTACCGTCATGCGGAGGACTTTGAGGTACCAGAAGCAGGCATCTTGTCTTGGGAACATGCGGGAGCAGGCTTTTTTCCTTTAGTACGACCACCTCTGAAGAAGATGTGAGAAGGCTTGTTCTTTCTATGCCTCACGGGCCGAAAGGACTGTGACGTGGCTTGTGTAAAAGGCTTCTTCGTAGCCGGTGCAGCTGAGGGGAGAAAAGGAGACTTACCCAGTGCCTGACCTGTATAGGGTAGGCCCTCCACACTTTTCCTGGATTACGCGTCCGAGACCCCTGCGAGCCGAGACGGACATGGAGGAGATCCCTGCAGCCATGGAACCCAGGTCCTTCATGTAATCTACCAGGAACCCTGCAGAATCCTGAATATTACGTAAAAATAAATCAATGTCACCTTTATCCATTGTAATCAAGTCCTCCTGCAGAGTGATTGACCACCTGGCTATTGCTTTAGAAATCCATGCACAGGCAATAGTAGGCCACAGTATAGCCCCTGAGGCCGTGTATATGGATTTGAGCGTAGCATCCACCTTGCGATCTGCCGGGTCCTTCAACGCGGTAGATGCCGGGACTGGTAAAACCACCTGTTTTGACAGCCTGGAGACAGAGGCGTCAACTATCGGCGGAGACTCCCACTTCTTTCTATCTTCCTCTGGGAAGGGAAAAGCAACCAAGACCCTCTTAGGGATCTGGATTTTTTTCTCCAGATTTTCCCAGGCTTTTTCAAAGATAGCATTTAATTCCTTAGATGCTGGGAAGGTGAGAGGGGCCTTTTTACTGTCCGTGAAAAAGGCCTCCTCAACCTGCTCAGGAGTTGTGTCAGAAATGTGCAACACATCCCGTACGGCTTCAATCATCAACTGCACCCCCTTTGCAAGTGATGCCGTCCTCCTCGACACATCCCTGTCCCCGTCTGCAGTGTCAGAATCGGTGTCCGTGCCATCCTGCATAATCTTGGCAAGTGCACGTTTGATTGAATGTACAGGGGACCCTGAGGTAGCAGTATCAGACCAAACAACCATAGAGGATTGCAGTACCTGAGAGGCATGCCCAGTTCTAGCAACCCTTTCAGAAATCTGAGAAATAGTCCCCATAAAAGAGGCTAACCACTCCGGTTCTCTAGCCGGGATCTAAGCTACAACAGTGCAATCCTGATTACATGGGATGGGATCTTCCTGAGAAGATAAATCCTTTGCAGCATATGAAACAGAGTCTCTAGGCATGTTTGCAAATACACACCAATCACCCCACATACACACAGGGTACTGGGCAGACAGAGTTTCCCCCCCAAGAATGGCAGAGAGACACAGAGACTGGAGCCATTATAGGTATAGCAAACTTGCCTACCTGACCCTCTCCATGAGGGAGAAAATGCTCTGTTCCTGGACTTTCCTGGTAATGTATGATTGCCATCACTTGTGGTGAAACACCTTTCTTATTAATTAACTAGCTCACCACAGGTGATGGCAATCATACATTACCTGGAAAGTCCAGGAACAGAGCATTTTCTCCCTCATGGAGAGGGTCAGGTAGGCAAGTATGAAGTAATGGGAGACCCTAAACCAGTGCTGACTGTGTCCCTTAACAGGTGACACAGCCTTTACACAGCCTCCCCTCTATTCTACAAACCCCTGGTACTGTACAGATAGCTGGAGTTGCACTGGAAGGACTGATCTTCCACTTGCATCTGACTGCAGGCAGGAAAATGGCGCTGAAACGCTACTTGTTCCGATCTGAGGAGAAGCTCCGCCCCCTATTGGCACTGTCTTCCTGCTCTTCAAGATTATACTGGCCTGAGGATTTTAAGTGCTGGCTGAGATCCGCAGACCCCGACAGGCTGAAATGGTCAGTGTAGGGTCAGGCGCTGGCTCAGGGCGCCCCTCACAGCGCCGCACTGAACTACCACTGAGCCGTCCGGGAGTGCAGTTAATATTACGCTCCTACCCTGAAGCCGCCATCTTCATACCGACCCCCCGCTTGTTAGGGAGGACGGTGACTCACTCGCCACACTTCAGCTCTGCAAGGGGGTGGCGGCCTGCTGCTGGGGTGAGCGTTCCCCTGTGGCGGGGAGCGATCTATCCCCCGTGGAGCTCAATTCTCATTATTATTATTATTATTATTATTATTACATTTTATTTATAAGGCGCCACATGTGTTTTGCAGTGCCGTACAAAGGACAGTACAGGGAGACAAAACATAGCATTACAGTAAATAAATAACAGAAATTGTGTACAGGTAACATAGAGCACCACACATTCTCAAGACATAATACAGCTAAGATGTAAGTATTGAGGGATTGATCATCGTACTACTAGAGGCTGGTGGCCATAGATGGAGATGAGCCTTTACTTGCAGGGTAAAGATGGTCTTTGAGTAGGGGAGAGCTACGAGTGTAATGTGTTTGTCACGATCCGGGTATCTGGACGCCATTTCTTACCCATCAGATGCCTCCTAAGGCTGGCTCAGCGCTCCAGGACCGGATCCCATCTGTTATCCTGATGTTTACACTCCTGTATCCTCTCCTGTCACTCTGAGACGCTGTCACAGTAAACGCCATATTACACCTGGCATGGCGTCTCCCGCGGCCTCCGCCGCCGTTCCTGAGCTTCTGCATGCAGAGTGTCTGAGTGGCGATTACGTCAGCCGCGGCCTCCGCTGTGTCCGCCTGGTTGGATGTGCACCTGTCAGCTTGGCGCCTCCTGTCTCCGGTGGCCGGCGCCGCCATTACTGTTTTCATTACCACATGGATTACAAACCAAACTTCCCTCCAAGTGTCTGCATGGGCGCAGCCATCTTGGATTCTGTCAGCTGATCATTTCCACCAATCTGTTCTCAGTATTGATAATCTGCATAATTGCCTAGCCAATCCCTTCCTTGCTGCAGGTATAAATACACTGTGCCTGAGCAAGGAAGGCGTCAGTGCTTTGGTTGTCAAACCTAGTTCCTGTTTGTCTCTCTCCTGTGATTGTCTTCCAGGTTCCAGCTCCTGTCTCAAGACTTCCATCATAGAGACCCGCACCAGCATTCCACCTGCGGTGTAGCCTGACTCTCCGATCCATTGTGGATTCATCTGTTTCCAGCTACAACATTACCTGCTTCCAGCCCAGCTTCCAGCAGAGTACAGCTTCTCTTAAAGGGCCGGTGTCCTTTCTACAGTTTACCACTCTCCACCGGTATTATTATTTCTCCGCTCTCAAACTCTACATTTCATTCATATTGCATCGCTCTCAAGCTTCATTTATTATTTGACTGGTTCCAGCCAGTATCCACTCCGTGCCAACATCTGTCTGGTTCCAACCAGAACCCACAGCAGCTATTTTATTTACAGCAGTCCAGCTTTCCCTGGAACACCAGCTGGTACGATCCTGGGCTTTCTTCATTGCTACAGTCAGGCCTGGTAAGGACTTTCCAACTCGCAGATAATAAGAACTGTCTCATACTACCAGAGCTCTGTGGTCCCTGCCACCCTGTAGTACCCAGGAACTGTATTATTTCTCTGCTGATTTTATGTTTCTTTTACTGCTACTGTGATGCATGGAGTTTGTCATAAATAAACATCATTGACTTTTATTCAAGTTGTCGTGGTCACGCCTTCGGGCGGTTCTTCTTCATGTTACTTACATGTCCAGGGGTCTGATACAACCTCCCAGGTTCCGGTACATCTCAGCCCCTACAACTGAGGCTGCCTCCCGTCAGCTCAGGCCCTCAGTTGTGACAGTAAGCACTGACCTAATGAATCCAGCCGGAGACCAGGATCAAGCGGCCAGGCCGATGCAAGAACTGGCAGCCCGACTAGAACATCAGGAGGCTGCACAGGGCCACATCATCCGCTGTCTCCAGGATTTCTCTACTCGGCTGGATGGGATTCAGACAACTCTCCGTGGATCAGGCGCGTCTGGTGCGTCAACCACAGTGACTCCAGCTATAACCCCACCACCTTACCCATTTCTGCTCCACGTCTTCATCTTCCAACACCAGCAAAATTTGACGGATCTCCAAGATTCTGCAGGGGATTTCTCAACCAGTGTGAGATTCAGTTTGAGCTACAACCTGGCAATTTTCCCAGTGACCGTACAAAAATTGCCTACATTATTTCTCTTCTCAGTGGCTCAGCCCTTGATTGGGCATCACCGTTATGGGAGAGGTCCGACACCCTGCTATCTTCCTACACTGCCTTCGTGTCAACATTCAGGCGCATCTTCGACGAGCCAGGCCGGGTAACCTCAGCTTCATCCGAGATTCTCCGTTTACGCCAGGGGTCACGTACTGTAGGACAATATCTGATACAGTTCCAGATCCTGGCATCCGAACTGGCATGGAACGACGAGGCCCTGTATGCTGCATTCTGGCATGGCTTATCTGAGCGTATTAAAGATGAGTTAGCTACCAGAGACTTACCCTCTAAGTTAGATGAGCTAATCTCACTCTGCACGAAAGTTGATTTACGTTTCAGAGAGAGAGCAACTGAGCGTGGAAGATCATCTGCTCCAAAATCTTCTGCTCCTCCTCCTCGCCAACTGTCACCAACTAAAGATGAGCCCATGCAAATTGGCCGTTCCCGTTTAACTCCTGCTGAGCGCCGAAGACGTCTCTCCGAGTCTCTCTGTCTTTATTGTGCAGCTCCGTCTCACACCATTAATGCCTGTCCCAAACGTCCGGGAAACTCCAAATCCTAGCTCGCCAAGGAGAGGGCCGGCTAGGAGTAATGATCTCCTCTCCATCTCCTCAAGATTGTAATCTCCCAGTCTCGCTTCAAGTTGCTCAACGTTATCGGAACGTCATTGCCCTCCTTGATTCCGGAGCAGCTGGGAACTTTATTACCGAAGCCTATGTTAAACGGTGGTCCCTACCCACCGAGAGACTTCCTTCGTCCATTTCTTTAACTGCCGTGGATGGCAGCAAAATTTTTGATGCAGTTATTTCTTTAAGGACTCTACCAGTTCGTCTGAGAGTGGGAGTTCTTCATTCCGAACTTATTTCTTTTTTAGTGATTCCAAGAGCCACACATCCTGTGGTCCTGGGCCTTCCATGGCTCCGTCTTCACAATCCTACAATTGATTGGACGACTACGCAAATCCTGGCATGGGGTTCCTCCTGTGCTGAGACATGTTTGTTTAAAGTATTGCCTGTCTGTTCTTCCTCCCCCAGGTCGTCTGATGTTCCACCTCCTCCATATCAAGATTTCACGGATGTGTTCAGTAAAGCTTCTGCTGATATCCTTCCTCCTCATAGAGAATGGGACTGCCCGATTGATCTCGTTCCAGGGAAGGTTCCACCTCGAGGCCGAACTTATCCGTTGTCTCTGCCTGAGACGCATTCTATGGAGGAATACATTAAAGAGAACCTAGCAAAGGGGTTCATTCGACCTTCTTCTTCCCCAGCCGGCGCAGGCTTCTTTTTTGTAAAAAAGAAAGATGGTGGTCTGCGGCCGTGCATCGACTACAGAGGTTTGAACGACATTACCATCAAGAACCGTTATCCTTTACCCCTGATTACTGAGCTCTTTGACAGAGTTAGCGGAGCTACCATCTTTACAAAGCTGGACTTGAGAGGTGCATACAATCTCATCCAGATCCGTGAGGGTGACGAGTGGAAGACCGCCTTTAACACCCGTGACGGACATTATGAGTACCTCGTCATGCCCTTCGGATTGAGCAATGCTCCAGCTGTCTTCCAGCATTTTGTCAATGAGATCTTCAGAGACATTCTTTACCGTCATGTCGTGGTCTATCTAGACGATATCCTCATTTTTGCCAACGATTTAGAGGAACATCGTTTTTGGGTTAAAGAGGTTCTGTCCCGTCTCCGTGTCAATCATCTCTATTGCAAATTAGAGAAATGCGTCTTTGAAGTCAAGTCCATTCCGTTTCTAGGGTACATTGTGTCCGGTTCCGGACTAGAGATGGATCCTGAGAAACTACAAGCAATCCAAAATTGGCCGATACCCTTAACCCTCAAAGGGGTCCAGAGGTTCTTGGGGTTCGCCAACTATTACCGAAAGTTTATACGAGACTTTTCCACCATTGTGGCGCCTATTACTGCTTTCACTAAGAAGGGTGCTAACCCGTCCAAGTGGTCTGAAGAAGCCATGCAAGCATTTCATCTTTTAAAACAAAGGTTCATCTCTGCGCCTGTTCTGAAACAGCCTGACATCGACTCTCCTTTCATCTTAGAGGTGGATGCCTCCTCCGTTGGAGTAGGAGCGGTGTTATCTCAGAGGGCTAAAGATGGCCATTTACACCCTTGCAGTTTCTTCTCCCGGAAGTTCTCCCCAGCTGAGCGCAACTATGCCATTGGCGACCAGGAGTTGTTAGCCATCAAGCTCGCTCTAGAAGAGTGGAGGTATCTGTTGGAGGGAGCTTCTCATTCAATCACCATACTTACAGACCACAAGAACCTTTTATATCTGAAAGGCGCACAATGTCTCAACCCTCGTCAGGCCAGATGGGCACTTTTCTTTTCCAGGTTCGACTTTAAACTCCAGTTCTGTCCGGGCTCTCAGAATCGCAAGGCCGATGCCCTTTCCCGCTCATGGGAGCAAGAAAATGAGTCAGAGTCTTCAGACAAGCATCCTATTATAAATCCGTTGGCATTCTCCACGGTAGGGATGGACTCTACGCCCCCATCAGGGAAAAGTTTTGTGAAACCGATGCTAAGGAAGAAGCTCATGCAGTGGGCCCATGCTTCCCGTTTTGCCGGACATACAGGTATCCAAAAAACCCTGGAGTTTATCTCTAGGTACTATTGGTGGCCAACTCTGAAAAAGGACGTCTTGGAGTTTATTGCATCTTGCCCAAAGTGTGCTCAACATAAGGTATCCCACCAGTCGCCTGCGGGGCAACTGGTTCCACTATCTGTTCCCCGTCGACCTTGGACCCATTTGTAGATGGATTTTATTACAGATTTACCCATGTGCAACAAGTTCAATACCATCTGGGTGGTAGTTGACCGGTTCACCAAGATGGCACACTTCATTCCTCTCACCGGTCTTCCGTCAGCTTCCAAGTTGGCTCAAGTATTCATACAAGAGATCTTCCGACTCCACGGTCTTCCTGAAGAAATTATCTCAGATCGAGGAGTTCAATTCACAGCCAAATTCTGGCGAAGTTTATGTCAAGTCCTCCAAGTCAAGCTAAAGTTTTCCACGGCTTACCATCCTCAGACCAATGGTCAAACCGAGAGGGTGAATCAGGACTTGGAGGCCTTCCTCCGCATCTATGTGTCCTCCTCTCAAGATGACTGGGTTCAATTACTTCCCTGGGCCGAGTTCTGTCATAACAACCAGTATCATTCTTCATCTGCTTCAACACCATTCTTCACTAACTTTGGATTCCACCCTAAAGTCCCTGAGTTCCAACCGCTTCCAGCAACTTCTGTTCCCGCAGTGGATATCACCTTGCATCAGTTTGCCAATATCTGGAAGAGCGTACGATCAGCTCTGCTCAAGGCATCGTTCAGGTACAAGAAGTTTGCGGATAAGAAGCGTCGAGCAGTTCCTGCTCTCAAGGTGGGTGATCGGGTATGGTTATCCACGAAGAATTTGAGGTTAAGAGTTCCCAGTATGAAGTTTGCACCTCGCTATATCGGTCCTTTCAAGATTAAACAAGTCATCAATCCTGTTGCTTACAGACTTCAGTTGCCTCCCTTCTTAAAAATACCCAGGACATTCCATGTTTCCCTGTTGAAACCGCTGATCTTGAATCGGTTTCATTCCTCACTTCCTCCAACTCCGAAAGTCCAAACTCAACGAGGCGTTGAGTATGAAGTAGCCAAGATCCTGGACTCACGTCACCGTTATGGTCAACTACAATATCTTATTGACTGGAAGGGTTATGGCCCTGAGGAACGTTCATGGACCAATGCTTCTGATGTCCATGCTCCTGCCTTGGTCCGGAGATTCCATTCCAAGTTTCCTCAAAAGCCAAAGAAGTGTCCTGGGGCCACTCCTAAAGGGGGGGTGCTGTCACGATCCGGGTATCTGGACACCATTTCTTACCCATCAGATGCCTCCTAAGGCTGGCTCAGCGCTCCAGGACCGGATCCCATCTGTTATCCTGATGTTTACATTCCTGTATCCTCTCCTGTCACTCTGAGACGCTTTCACAGTAAACGCCATATTACACCTGGCATGGCGTCTCCCGCGGCCTCCGCCGCCGTTCCTGAGCTTCTGCATGCAGAGTGTCTGAGTGGCGATTACGTCAGCCGCGGCCTCCGCTGTGTCCGCCTGGTTGGATGTGCACCTGTCAGCTTGGCGCCTCCTGTCTCCGGTGGCCGGCGCCGCCATTACTGTTTTCATTACCACATGGATTACAAACCAAACTTCCCTCCAAGTGTCTGCATGGGCGCAGCCATCTTGGATTCTGTCAGCTGATCATTTCCACCAATCTGTTCTCAGTATTGATAATCTGCATAATTGCCTAGCCAATCCCTTCCTTGCTGCAGGTATAAATACACTGTGCCTGAGCAAGGAAGGCGTCAGTGCTTTGGTTGTCAAACCTAGTTCCTGTTTGTCTCTCTCCTGTGATTGTCTTCCAGGTTCCAGCTCCTGTCTCAAGACTTCCATCATAGAGACCCGCACCAGCATTCCACCTGCGGTGTAGCCTGACTCTCCGATCCATTGTGGATTCATCTGTTTCCAGCTACAACATTACCTGCTTCCAGCCCAGCTTCCAGCAGAGTACAGCTTCTCTTAAAGGGCCGGTGTCCTTTCTACAGTTTACCACTCTCCACCGGTATTATTATTTCTCCGCTCTCAAACTCTACATTTCATTCATATTGCATCGCTCTCAAGCTTCATTTATTATTTGACTGGTTCCAGCCAGTATCCACTCCGTGCCAACATCTGTCTGGTTCCAACCAGAACCCACAGCAGCTATTTTATTTACAGCAGTCCAGCTTTCCCTGGAACACCAGCTGGTACGATCCTGGGCTTTCTTCATTGCTACAGTCAGGCCTGGTAAGGACTTTCCAACTCGCAGATAATAAGAACTGTCTCATACTACCAGAGCTCTGTGGTCCCTGCCACCCTGTAGTACCCAGGAACTGTATTATTTCTCTGCTGATTTTATGTTTCTTTTACTGCTACTGTGATGCATGGAGTTTGTCATAAATAAACATCATTGACTTTTATTTAAGTTGTCGTGGTCACGCCTTCGGGCGGTTCTTCTTCATGTTACTTACATGTCCAGGGGTCTGATACAACCTCCCAGGTTCCGGTACATCTCAGCCCCTACAACTGAGGCTGCCTACCGTCAGCTCAGGCCCTGTTGTGACAGTGTTGAGACGAGGGCTTAGATAACAAGAGGAAAGAGGGCCCTGCTCTGAAGAGCTAACAATCTAGTGGGGAGGGGCGACAGACAGATGACAAGAGGTGCAGGCAAGCGGGAGTTAGCCTGATGGCAGTTTGCAAGCAAAGCTGAGATGTTCACGGGATGAGGCAGGGGGGTGGAGGCGCTGCTTCAGGACTGGGTTATGCATCGGGAGGGTATGCTTTGATGAATAGGTGGGTTTTTAGTGCCCGTTTGAAGCTTTGCAAGGTCGGTGAGAGTCTAATGGAGCGGGGGAGTGCGTTCCACTGAAGGGGAGCAGCACGGGCATAGTCTTGAACACGAGCATGGGAAGCAGTGACCAGGGCGGTGGAGAGGCGACGGTCATTGGTCAACCGTAGGGGGCGGGAGGGAGTATGAAGGGAGAGGAGGTTGGAGATGTAGGGAGCAGTGGAATTAGAGATGGCCTTGTATGTGAGGGTGAGGAGTTTGAAGGGTATTCTGTAGGGGAATGGGAGCCAGTGTAGATTTTGGCGAAGGGGAGTGGCAGATGTGGTGCGGCGGGAGAGGAAGATAAGCCTAGCTGCAGAGTTTAGGACAGATTGGAGGGGAGCAAGATGGGAGCAAGCGAGACCAGTGAGGAGAACATTGCAGTAGTCAAGTCGTGAGATGAACAGTGAGTGGATGATGAGTTTAGTTGCACTCTGGGAGAGATATGGCCTGATACGAGCAATGTTGCATAGCTGGAAACGACAGGATTGTGCCAGAGCTTGGATGGGGGAGATGGTGGTGTTGTCAACAATGATAGAGATATTGGTCGGGGGTGTTGCTCTGGATGGGGGGAAAATGATGAGTTCAGTTTTGTCCATGTTGAGCTTCAGAGAGCGCTCAGACATCCAGGAGGAGATTGCGGAGAGGCAGCTGGAAACCTGGGAGAGGACAGTGGGGGACAGATCAGGAGAGGAGAGGTAGAGTTGTGTGTCATCAGCATAGAGGTGGTATTGAAAGCCAAAGGAGTTAATGAGCGCACCCAGGGAAGAGGTGTACAGGGAGAACAGAAGGGGTCCAAGGACAGAACCCTGAGGGACACCAACAGGAAGGATAGAAGGGAGTGAGGTGGTGCTGGAAGCAGACACAGAGAAGGAGCGGTTAGTGAGGTAAGAAGAAAACCAGTCAAGGACAGTGATAGAGAGGCCAGCGTTTTGGAGTGTGCGCAGGAGGAGAGGATGATCTACGGTGTCAGAGGAAGCAGAGAGGTCCAGAAGGATGAGTAGAGAGAAGTGGCCCCTGGATTTGGCCGAAAGCAGGTCATTGGTGACTTTCACCAGGGCAGTCTCAGTTGAGTGGAGTGGGCGAAAGCCAGATTGTAGTGGATCGAGGATGGAGTTGTCAGAGAGGTGGCTTGTGAGATGGCTGTAGACCAGTCGTTCAAGTAATTTGGAGGCGAAAGGGAGAAGAGAGATGGGGCAGTAGTTAGTGGGTGATGAGGGGTCGAGGTTGGGTTTTTTGAGAATAGGTGAGACCAGAGCATGTTTGAATGGCGAGGGGAAGATGCCGGTAGAGAGGGACAAGTTAAAGAGGTGAGCAAGGTGGGAGCAGCCAGTGGGGGAGAGGGAGCGGAGAAGACGGGAGGGAAGGGGGTCCAGGGGGAAGCTGGAGGGGGGGAGGATAAGATGAGGGAGTGGACTTCCTTTCCAGAAGTGGGACGGAAGGAGGACAGGGTGGAGGGGAGGGATAGAGGGGGCAGGGGGGTAGCAGAGGGGTGATGGCGGGAGATGTCGTGTTGGATGTCCTCAATTTTGGAGATAAAGAAGGAGGGGGGCGAAGGAGAGTGTTGAAAGTTTCAAAAAGACGGCGTGGACAGGAGGACTGAGAAGAGATGAGTGCTTGGAAAAAGGATTGCTTGGCGAGGGAAAGAGCAGAGCTGTAGGAGGAGAGAATAAACTTGAAATGGAGGAAGTCCGGCAGAGAGTGAGATTTCCTCCAGGAGCGTTCAGCGGAGCGTGACCATTTTTGTAAGAAACGTGTTAGTTTGGTGTGCCAGGGTTGGGGTTTGGAGCGGCGGAGGGGGACAGAGGAGAGGGGGGCCACAGAGTCGAGAGCAGCGGTTAGGGAAGAGTTATAGAAGGAGGCTGCCTGGTTGGGACAAGTCATAGTGGAAAGAGGAGAGAGGAAAGTCTCAAGGGAGGACATGTAAGTGGGGTTGAGAGACCTGAGATTGCGTCTGGTGGTGGTGGGTCTGGGCGTTGAGAGGAGAAAGGAGGATGAGAGGGTGAAAGAAAGCAGATGGTGGTCAGAGAGAGGGAAGGAAGAGTTGGAGAAATCAGAGAGATCACATCGGTGGGTGAAGACAAGGTCGAAGGAGTGGCCGAGATTGTGAGTAGGGGTGGAGGTCCATTGAGAAAGTCCAAAGGAGGTGGAGAGGGCAAGAAGATTAGTGGAAGCAGCATTAGTGATGTCGATAGGGATGTTAAAGTCACCGAGGTCAGAGGAGAGAAAGTGGGGAAGCCAGGCAGCAAAGTTGTCGAGGAAAGGTGAACAGTGGCCAGGGGGGGCGGTAGATCACTGCCACAAGGAGGTGCATGGGGTAGAAGAGGCGGATAGTGTGAACCTCGAAGGTGGAAAAGGTGAGGGAGGGCTCAGGTGGGATGACACAAAAGGTGCAGTTAGGGGAGAGAAGGATGCCCATGCCTCCACCCTGGCAGCCATCTGGTCTGACCGTGTGGGTGAAGGAGAGGCCTCCGTAGGAGAGGTCTGCAGGAGAGGTGGTGTCAGAGGAGGAGAGCCAGGTTTCAGTGATGGCGAGAAGGTGAAAAGAGTGGGAGATGAAGAGGTTGTGGATAGTTGGCAGCTTGTTGCAGATTGATCTAGCATTCCAGAGTGCACAGGAGAAAGGAAGGGAGGGGACAGAGGAGATAGGGATAAGGTTGGCAGGGTTCTGAGTGTATGTGGGTGATTTGGAATTTGGGGGGTGAGACCTGGCAGTGAGGATTGGTATGGGGCAGGAACGAGGAGCCATAATTCGGTACAGTAGTGTGGTTCAGAGGAATAGAGTGGTGTGGGTGTAGTATAGAATGAACAAGGTGAATGCAGGGTGTAGTGAAAGCAAAAAACAGTGCAAACAGGATTTTAAGAAATAATGGAAGGAACGGAAGGGCTGAGATGGATACACAGTGGTTGTAGATTGTGTAACTGAGGAGTGTGAGCAGTGTGTGAGAGCAGTAGGGCTGTTATGTAATCAGACAGGTATAGTGTCCAGGCTGAGCAGGCTGCAGGCATTGCTGGTAGTGGTTTAGATAACTCACTGTAGTCTGTTGTTTGCAGGTCTATTGTTGAGGTGGGGATGAAAGTCTGTTGTCCTTCTGTTTCTCTCCTGTTTATCTCCGTATATCTCCATAGATTATATCATCATACTTTGCACTAACATACTTCGCAACAAAAGATGCTTACAGCCAAAGATGCTTGCAGCCTTGATCAATACTAGGTAAATAACCATGCAGACATGGATACAGGGTTAATTGATAGCAGCACAATGTCCAGTCAACGCAGGCAGTGGCTCAGACGCCGCAGGGCGGACACTGCTCCCCTTCTCAGTCCCTTGCTGCAGGCAGGCTGTTGCCAACAGCCTCCTGTAAAAAAACAAACCCTAAAAAAATTACTTTACTGGAAAAGCTCTGTAGAGCTCCCCTAGCTGTGACCGGCTCCTGCGGGCACATTTTCTAAACTGAGTCTGGTAGGAGGGGCATAGAGGGAGGAGCCAGCCCACACTATTAAACTCTTAAAGTGCCAATGGCTCCTGGTGGACCCGTCTATACCCCATGGTACTAATATGGACCCCAGCATCCTCTAGGACGTCAGAGAAAAGACATTAGAAACATTAAAAACAGATTTTTATTAATACATCTTTCATTGTAGCCCTTAGTGCCACAAGATAAAATTACTTTTTAAAAAGTGTTCCTTTCATTTGAAATGTGCTTTTCCTTTTTCTGATTACAGTACCTGATGCATGATAACTGTTAGCTATGTTCAAAGTATCTCTCCTGAGAATTAGATGCATAGTTTCATTCTCATATCTAAATGAAGTTATTCAGTATGCCATATCAATGGCTAACTTGGAGGCACTTTGTGTTGGAGTATAGTACACCCAGGGGGTCATTCTGACCCGTTCGCTCGCTGCGTTTTAACGCAGCAGAGTGAACGTGTCCCTGCTGTGCATGCGCTGGTGCCGTAGTGCGCCGGTGCATGCCAGACGCCAATAGCCGTAGCAGGGATGCGATCGACTCTGCCTGATTGGCAGAGGCGATCGCTGGGCGGGAGGGGGCGGAACAGCAGCGTTTGGCCGCCATTTCGTGGGTTTGGTCCGGCCAAAGCAGGTGTGGCCGGACCGAACGGGAGCCGGGCCGCAGCGGCTGCGGGATGTCACACTTAGCCGCTGTGGGCCGGGGAGCGATCAGTAGCTCCCGGCCAGCACGCTAAAGCTGCGCTGGCCGGGAGCTACTCTTGAAGTGCAAAGGCATCGCCACTGTGCGTTGCCTTTGCACTTCTGCGAGCGGGAGCCGGACTGATATGCGGGGCGGGCTAGCCCTGTGCTGGGCATCCCCCCGGGCCCCGCATGTCAGGGAAGAAGATAAATTTACCCCCTCAGGGCCTAATTCAGAGTTAATCGCAGCAGCAAATTTGTTAGCAGTTGAGCAAGACCATGGACCTAATTCAGACCTGATCAGAGCCCTGCAAAATTTTGCAGGGCTACGGTCAGGCACACTGACATGCGGGGGGACGACCAGCACAGGGCTAGCCCACCCCGCATGTCCCCCCCCCTCGCAGAAGTACAAAAGCATCGCACAGCTTTTGCGTGCTGGCCAGGAGCTACTCGTCGATGCCCAGGTCGCAGCGGCTGCGTGTGATGTCACGCAGCCACTGCGGCCCGCCCCCAGCACGGTCTGGCCACGCCTTCATTGACCGGATGGCGCCCACAAAACGTTCCACCCCCTCCCGCACTTCGACTGCCTCTGCCTGTCAATCAGGCAGAGGCGATCGCCAGGCAATGAGAGCCGTCGGCTGACCTAATCGCTGCACTGCGATGAACGGCAGCGCGCGATCAGGTCAGAATGACCCCCATGTGTACTGCAGGGGGGGCAGATATAACATGTGCAGAGAGAGTTATATTTGGGTGGGGTGTGTTCAAACTGAAATCTAAACTGCAGTGTAAAAATAAAGCAGCCAGTATTTACCCTGCACAGAAACAAAATAACCCACCCAAATCTAATGCTCTCTGCAAATGTTATATCTGCCACACCTGCAGTGCACATGGGGGGTGATTCTGAGTTGTTCGCTCGCTAGCTGCTTTTAGCAGCTTTGCACACGCTAAACCGCCGCCCTCTGGGAGTGTATCTTAGCTTAGCAGAATTGCGAATAGAAATTTCTGAGCAGTTTCTGAGTAGCTCCAGACTTACTCAGCCATTGCGGTCAGTTCAGTCTTTTTCGTTCCTGGTTTGATGTCACAAACACACCCAGCGTTTGCCCAACCACTCCCCCGTTTCTCCAGCCACTAATGTGTTTTGCAACTCGAACGCCTGCGTTTTTCCACACACTCCCATAAAACGGCCAGTTTCCGCCCAGAAACACCCACTTCCTGTCAATCACACTACGATCAGCACAGCGATGAAAAAGCTTTGTTATGCTGTGAGTAAAATACCTAACTTTTGTTTAAAATAACTAAGCGCATGCGCAGTAAGCGACTAATCGCAGTATAGCGAAAATCGGCAACGAGCGAACAACTCGGAATGACCCCCATGGTTTTGCCCAACTGCTAACAAATTTGCTGCTGCGATCAACTCTGAATTACCCCCTCAGTACCTTGGGTATATCCCTTGGCAACAAGGCGGGCTTTGTAATGAGCAATTGTCTGTCTGCATTTAACTTCTTGCAAAAAACTCCACTTGATCGAGGCGAACGGGTCGGTTCTGGGCAATAACAGGAATAACGAAGAAAGCGATCGCTGCCGCGATCGCAAGAAGAGTGACAGGCGGAAGGCATTCCGGGCCGTCAACTGACCGTTTTCTGGGAGTGGAGCAGCGAACGCAGGCATGTCCAGGCGTTTGGAGGGCAGATCACTCCCCCATAGGCGGCGTCTAGTTGATCGCGCGAGCAGCAAAAAGTCGGAATGAACCCCCTTGTCTCCTGTGTATACATTACACTGGGTGTGCATCCTCTAGTGTTTACCCTCTAGTGCTGGAGCATCAGGGAGGCGGAGACTGACGACACAGTTCCTCCTGCAGTGGAGAGAGAGAAACGGTTCCTCCTGTAGCGTGTGTTGCACTGCATGAGTGGGACGGAGAGCAGTGGGCAGTGTGTGTTCCTTCCAACGGGAGTCAGTCTGTGCAGCCTTCCATCTCATACTGTCAGAGTCTCTACCTTACCACAGCCACATGATGTATAGCGATAAGTACGGCGCTTTCACTGTACCAGCCTGTTATATATATGAGTGAGTAACCGCTGCTGCAGAACATCTTCCGCATTAACAAGTGTTGTCTTTGTATGTCAATAAACCAGCATTCTGGTTAACTATCAATTGTGTGGATTTACATCACTATCAAACACCGCAATACTTTGCCAACATTTTGGTCATGCCATAAGAAAATATGGTACTACTATACTGAGCATGCCCTTGTCGATTAAATGGGCTTTCATTTGTAATTCTTTGCTAATAGGGTAATTTATTCTCTTTTAGATAGGAATAAATTGTTATTAAATATCAGAGATGGGTAATTAGTAATGATAAGTGCCTTTGTATAGCAAACAACTCTTTTTGACTTTATTGGTCTTCAGCGTGATGGGCTGTCAATAAATCCTGAACAGTACAGTCTACAACATTGGTTCCCAAACTGGGTGCTGTGGCATCCTGGAGTGTCGCAGGGCACCTTCAGAGGTGCCATGGGCTGGTGGCCCATTCAGTAACACTGGTTCCAGCCGAGTGTTCAGAGCCACTGGTTCCAACTTGGTGTTCGGTCCAAGCACCACTGGTTCCAGGCCAGTGTCCAGTGTTAAGAGTTCCAGCCTGGTGTTTAGGACCTCCGGTTCCAGTAACCACCTGTTCTAGTCTGGCCTCCAGTACTATAGACTTCCAGCCTGGTTGACCTTCTTGCTTTATACGCCAGAGTCCACAGCAAGTAGCATCATTAGAGTTCTTAACAATTCTCATTACAGCTTCATCTATAAGGCCCAAGTGGTTCCAGTTGCTGTGCCCACAGATAAATGCTGATTCTGACAGATCCTGACAGTACCAGTCCTGACAATAAGGTTCTGTAACCTCTTGGCATAACTCTTCATGAGGTCCCTTGAATCTCTATTTAGTGGGGAATGCTTCATAATTATTAACTTTCCTTGAACAGCAGAATCAGATAAGTGGAACTGACTCTGACACCTAGAACTGACTCATCTCATCTCATTGAAAGAAACATACTGTAATTGGTAAATAGATGATTTTAGTGGAAATTTCCATTACCAGAAAGCCCTTTATCCAGTGAGAAGGAATAAAATATCAGTATAATAATAAATTTTGTTTTGTAATTTTTACAAAGAATCTGGATTATGGTGGCCAATTTCGGGATCGGCGGGATACTGGGATTTTGTCCAAAAATTGTCGGGATTCAATCCCAGCATTAGAGCTTTTTTGTTTTTTCAATGCTGGGCAGCATTGAGCGTCCTCAGAAGGCTCAGACGCTGCCCGATCCTCCCTGCACAGCTCCCCCTGCCCCTGGCTGTGTGCACAGCCCTGCAGTGAGTGGACCCTCCCTTCCGCCCACCCAGATGATGGTGAGTTGTGCGGGCTGGGCTGGGGGACAACAACGACATTGAAAACAAACCAATCCCGGGTATCCCAGGAATCCCGGTATTGATAATTTTTCAGTCCCGATTCCCAGAATTGAAAAAATGGCCCGGGATTGGCCACCCTACTCGGGATATATTGAATGGCTAAATTAAATAAATAACACCAAAACAAGCAGACTATTTTTCCGCACCATTATCAATGGCACCTCATAGGCTCAGCGTCATATCCCATGAGCATGTTAGCATATATGAATTAGTCAGAAAGAAGGGTCCAGTGACAATCATGAACAAAATAGTTAGTGACTCTTTTGGGATCATTATGTTTTATGACGTGATCACAAGAAAGCAAAGGAACAGCACTCAGGTAACGATTTCCATTCCACAAAACAAGCTGTGATGCATGTGACCAGTAAATCTTTGTAAGAAATTGTAGGCATTACTGACATATCTATAGAAAATGCGAGTATAATGTTCATATGAACTACTGTAATTTGTCTTTATATATAGTAATAGAGAATACATTACTTCTAATTTCATTGGAAGCAAGGTGTAATTCTAGTTTTAAATATTATCCTGCTTTGAACCTCTGAAACTGTGCGTGTTGTACAAATTAGAGATGTGCACTTGAAATTTTTCGGGTTTTGTGTTTTGGTTTTGGGTTTGGTTCCGCGGCCGTGTTTTGGGTTCGACCGCGTTTTGGCAAAACCTCACCGAATTTTTTTTGTCGGATTCGGGTGTGTTTTGGATTCGGGTGTTTTTTTTCAAAAAACACTAAAAAACAGCTTAAATCATAGAATTTGGGGGTCATTTTGATCCCAAAGTATTATTAACCTCAAAAACCATAATTTCCATTCATTTTCAGTCTATTCTGAATACCTCACACCTCACAATATTATTTTTAGTCCTAAAATTTGCACCGAGGTCGCTGGATGACTAAGCTAAGCGACCCTAGTGGCCGACACAAACACCGGGCCCATCTAGGAGTGGCACTGCAGTGTCACGCAGGATGGCCCTTCCAAAAAACACTCCCCAAACAGCACATGACGCAAAGAAAAAAAGAGGCGCAATGAGGTAGCTGTGTGAGTAAGATAAGCGACCCTAGTGGCCGACACAAACACCGGGCCCATCTAGGAGTGGCACTGCAGTGTCACGCAGGATGGCCCTTACAAAAAACACTCCCCAAACAGCACATGACGCAAAGAAAAAAAGAGGCGCAATGAGGTAGCTGTGTGAGTAAGCTAAGCGACCCTAGTGGCCGACACAAACACCTGGCCCATCTAGGAGTGGCACTGCAGTGTCACGCAGGATGGCCCTTCCAAAAAACACTCCCCAAACAGCACATGACGCAAAGAAAAAAAGAGGCGCAATGAGGTAGCTGTGTGAGTAAGATAAGCGACCCTAGTGGCCGACACAAACACCGGGCCCATCTAGGAGTGGCACTGCAGTGTCACGCAGGATGGCCCTTCCAAAAAACACTCCCCAAACAGCACATGACGCAAAGAAAAAAAGAGGCGCAATGAGGTAGCTGTGTGAGTAAGATAAGCGACCCTAGTGGCCGACACAAACACCGGGCCCATCTAGGAGTGGCACTGCAGTGTCACGCAGGATGGCCCTTCCAAAAAACACTCCCCAAACAGCACATGACGCAAAGAAAAAAAGAGGCGCAATGAGGTAGCTGTGTGGAAATTGACACTGAGGGAGTTGGTGGGGTGGTTTGCGTGAGCTTGGTTACAAGAGGAAGGGATTTACTGGTCAGTGGACTGCTTCCGCTGTCGCCCAAAGTTTTTGAACTTGTCACTGACTTATTATGAATGCGCTGCAGGTGACGTATAAGGGAGGATGTTCCGAGGTGGTTAACGTCCTTACCCCTACTTATTACAGCTTGACAAAGGCAACACACGGCTTGACAAATGTTGTCCGCATTTCTGTTGAAATACTTCCACACCGAAGAGCTGATTTTTTTGGTATTTTCACCAGGCATGTCAACGGCCATATTCCTCCCACGGACAACAGGTGTCTCCCCGGGTGCCTGACTTAAACAAACCACCTCACCATCAGAATCCTCCTTGTCAATTTCCTCCCCAGCGCCAGCTACACCCATATCCTCCTCATCCTGGTGTACTTCAACACTGACATCTTCAATCTGACTATCAGGAACTGGACTGCGGGTGCTCCTTCCAGCACTTGCAGGGGGCGTGAAAATGGTGGAAGGCGCATGCTCTTCACGTCCAGTGTTGGGAAGGTCAGGCATCGCAACCGACACTATTGGACTCTCCTTGTGGATTTGGGATTTCGAAGAACGCACAGTTATTTGCGGTGCTTTTGCCAGCTTGAGTCTTTTCATTTTTCTAGCGAGAGGCTGAGTGCTTCCATCCTCATGTGAAGCTGAACCACTAGCCATGAACATAGGTCAGGGCCTCAGCCGTTCCTTGCCACTCCGTGTGGTAAATGGCATATTGGCAAGTTTACGCTTCTCCTCCGACAATTTTATTTTAGATTTTGGAGTCCTTTTTTTACTGATATTTGGTGTTTTCGATTTTACATGCTCTGTACTATGACATTGGGCATCGGCCTTGGCAGACGAGGACTACCGTACTGTGTCTGCTGCTAATATAGACTGGATGATAATGAGATGAAATCAATATATATATATATATAATATCACACTAGTACTGCAGCCGGACAGGTATATATATTTATTATGTAATGACTGATGACGGACCTGCTGGACACTGTCAGCTCAGCAGCACCGCAGACTGCTACAGTAAGCTACTATAGTAGTATGTATAAAGAAGAAAGAAAAAAAAAAACCACGGGTAGGTGGTATACAATTATGGATGGACGAGCGACTGCCGACACAGAGGTAGCTACAGCCGTGGACTACCGTACTGTGTCTGCTGCTAATATAGACTGGATGATAATGAGATAAAATCAATATATATATATATATATATAATATCACACTAGTACTGCAGCCGGACAGGTAGATATATTTATTATGTAATGACTGATGACGGACCTGCTGGACACTGTCAGCTCAGCAGCACCGCAGACTGCTACAGTAAGCTACTATAGTAGTATGTATAAAGAAGAAAGAAAGAAAAAAAAACCACGGGTAGGTGGTATACAATTATGGATGGACGAGCGACTGCCTACACAGAGGTAGCTACAGCCGTGGACTACCGTACTGTGTCTGCTGCTAATATAGACTGGATGATAATGAGATGAAATCAATATATATATATATATATATATAATATCACACTAGTACTGCAGCCGGACAGGTAGATATATTTATTATGTAATGACTGATGACGGACCTGCTGGACACTGTCAGCTCAGCAGCACCGCAGACTGCTACAGTAAGCTACTATAGTAGTATGTATAAAGAAGAAAGAAAGAAAAAAAAACCACGGGTAGGTGGTATACAATTATGGATGGACGAGCGACTGCCGACACAGAGGTAGCTACAGCCGTGGACTACCGTACTGTGTCTGCTGCTAATATAGACTGGATGATAATGAGATGAAATCAATATATATATATATAATATCACACTAGTACTGCAGCCGGACAGGTAGATATATTTATTATGTAATGACTGATGACGGACCTGCTGGACACTGTCAGCTCAGCAGCACCGCAGACTGCTACAGTAAGCTACTATAGTAGTATGTATAAAGAAGAAAGAAAAAAAAAAAACCACGGGTAGGTGGTATACAATTATGGATGGACGAGCGACTGCCGACACAGAGGTAGCTACAGCCGTGGACTACCGTACTGTGTCTGCTGCTAATATAGACTGGATGATAATGAGATGAAATCAATATATATATATATAATATCACACTAGTACTGCAGCCGGACAGGTAGATATATTTATTATGTAATGACTGATGACGGACCTGCTGGACACTGTCAGCTCAGCAGCACCGCAGACTGCTACAGTAAGCTACTATAGTAGTATGTATAAAGAAGAAAGAAAACAAAAAAACCACGGGTAGGTGGTATACAATTATGGATGGATGAGCGACTGCCGACACAGAGGTAGCTACAGCCGTGGACTACCGTACTGTGTCTGCTGCTAATATAGACTGGATGATAATGAGATGAAATCAATATATATATATATAATATCACTAGTACTGCAGCCTGACAGGTATATATATTTATTATGTAATGACTGATGACGGACCTGCTGGACACTGTCAGCTCAGCAGCACCGCAGACTGCTACAGTAAGCTACTATAGTAGTATGTATAAAGAAGAAGAAAGGGGGAAAAAAAACGGGTAGGTGGTATACAATATTATATATATATTACATACAATTTTATATATATATATATATATATATATATATATATTAAACTGGTGGTGATTATTAAACTGGTGGTCAGGTCACTGGTCACACTATCAGCAACTTGCAAGTAGTACTCCTAAGCAGACAATCACAATATATATTATACTGGTGGTCAGTGTGGTCACAATGGCAGTGTGGCACTCTGGCAGCAAAAGTGTGCACTGTACGTTATATGTACTCCTGAGTCCTGCTCTCAGACTCTAACTGCTCCCCACTGTCAGTGTCTCCCCCACAAGTCAGATATACATTATACAGTCACACTATCTATCTATCACTTCAGCAAGTAGTAGTACTCCTCCTAATGCTCCCCAAAATTACTACTGTGTCTCTCTCTACTCTAGTCTCACTCTCTTCTCTATAAACGGAGAGGACGCCAGCCACGTCCTCTCCCTATGAATCTCAATGCACGTGTGAAAATGGCGGCGACGCACGGCTCCTTATATAGAATCCGAGTCTCGCGATAGAATCCGAGCCTCGCGAGAATCCGACAGCGGGATGATGACGTTCGGGCGCGCTCGGGTTAACCGAGCAAGGCGGGAAGATCCGAGTCGCTCGGCCCCGTGTAAAAAAAAATGAAGTTCGGGCGGGTTCGGATTCCGAGGAACCGAACCCGCTCATCTCTAGTACAAATGTGTCCTCATACACCATGGGGGGAATGTAATATGGTGTGAGAATCAAGAAGTGAGAGATTTTGTGAGAGTTCTCCTGTTTTTCTTTTTTTAAGTGGCAATCAATTATGTGTCAAAATCAACCTGGTTTTGCTACGTAAATGATTGCCACTTTATTAAAAACAGGACACCTTATTACATTCCCCCATAGTGTCTATATGCCATATGGTGAAAGTCTCTTGATGCAACTGAGATGCTGCAAGAGAAGTAGCATACCAATTTTTTTTTTCAATTTTGCTGCTTATACACATTGCAGAGGGTTCACTACGATATGCCGGCGGTCGGGCTCCTGGCGACCAGCATACCGGCGCCGGGAGCCCCTTGCGGGCTCGCTGCGCTCGCCACGCTACGGGCACGCCACACTATTTTATTCTCCCTCCAGCGGGGTCGTGGACCCCCACGAGGGAGAATAAGTGTCGGTATGCCGGCTGTCGGGATCCCGGCGCCGGTATACTGTGCGCCGGGATCCCGTCAGTCGGCATACAGAAGACCACCCATTGCAGACACAGCTAAAAGCTGGGCTGCAACTTTTTAGCTTCAACTTTTCAGCTGTTTAACAAGAAAGAAATGCAGTTTTTGCTGAATTCAAACAAAAGAGAATTGTAGACACAATTTAGGGACAGATCAGTGTTAGGATAGAGGCCATGTAAGTTCTGGACCTCATGTGAGGGATTTACATTTACACAACATACCAAGACCCAAATACTGCATATGGAAGCACACCACCTACAGAAATGTTTTTATTTGTTACCCCTTTCACACTCTGATATACACTTAGGAGAACTGCATTATCCCGTATATATACACCATGGCAAGATATGTTTCTTAAAACTATATATCTCACCTTAGTATATTGGAAAACATCTTTACTGTAAACACTTTTCCATACTTAGCTAGGAACAGTTGAAGATGGGGTAAGGGCAGTGGGCAAGTAGAAATTTTTTCTTAGTGGTACTGATAGTAAAAATTGGTCAGGTAGCATGTCATGAGGGGGTGTGGTCACACAAAACTATGGGAGTGGCTACATGACAATAGGGGCATGGCCACATTATGCCACACCTCGTAATGCTCCTTACACATTATGCCAAACACCGTAATGTCAATTACACATTACGACAGACACCGTAACACCCATTACACATTATGCCACACACCGTAATGCCTTACATATTATACCACACACCGTAATGCCTATTACATATTATGCCACACACAGTTATGCCACTGACACCATTTTATGTCTCACATAAAAATGCCCTTATAAATTATGCCCCAGCAGTGGGCTGGTGGTACTGCATACTACCACCATTTTTCTTAACGGTACTCCATACCACCCAGTACGACCCCACTTACAGTACTGGGTAAGGTTGTATTTATAGTGCGTACAAGGTGTTCAGTCCTAGGGGGCCTACAACCCACACCACACTCTCTACACCCATTGACTATTCTTACATTTCAGCCAAGTGCCACAAGAATCACTGGGAAAATGTTTCTGTGCCAATTTCCATAGATCTGTACCTGTGCAATAGTGAAATCTGTAGTTAAACACAACAAGCTTCATCAGACATAATAACACCAGGTCTGAGTTACTGTGCATGACTCATTAGCCACAATAGCCACAATAACATCACTTGTCTGAGTCACCATACTTAAAAGTCAGGCTGATTAGACTGCAGGTGAAAGCTGTTTACTTGCTTCTATAAAAGGGTCTGCATAAGCCGAAGCCAGTCACTGTGTTAGTGGTGCGGTACTGCCCAGGAGAGATTGATACTTTATCATATTGACTGCTTTTTTTCTTCTATCACCTGTATCCTGTTAGGTTCAATAAAACCTACTCTGGTTTGGAGTCAACATTTGGACATTTGCCACGCATCTACCAACTTGTAGGCCTCTGCCAATAGGTTTTTGGCCCAGAGCTGCAGCTATGAAGGACACGCTCAACAAGTTTACAACTTTGTATTGAAAGTGAAAATGTATACTACAAGTGCAAGTATGAGCTTCATCAAATTGAAAGGCTCTGAGAACTACTCTACTTGGAAAAATTGCTATAGAAATGCAGTTAATGATGAGAAGCTGTCAAAGGTCATGAAGAGGTCGCAGAGGGCCAAGACTGGACTGTAGCGGTGGATGACCAAGCTCACATCCTGGATGTGTTCATGGGTCAGATAGCACAACACTTAAGATCACTAGGAATGCTGTCGGTACCCTTTACACAGCAGATAAGCATTTGCTGGCTGTCAAGCTTTCCTTTAACCACTTGCCTTGCGTGGTCGCATCAGATCCGACCATACCAGCAAGTGCTTTATCTGACCTTGTCGCACAGGATGCGACCAGTCAGATAAACAGTGTTAGCAGCGGCAGGGAAGGGAAACTTCACTCAGCTGCTGCTCTCAGAGGGACAGAAGGTCCCTCTGCCTCCCTGCACCCTCCCCTCAGTTATGCCGTGCTGCCAATCACCCCCACCTAGCGACTGCAGACAATGGTATCCGCTGGGAAAGTGTAAAATAAATAACCCCCCCAAGCCATCCTCTGTGCCCCTCCCTGTATACCTGGCACCTGTCTTGGGTGTAAAAAGTAACATCCTGATGGTCGCGATGTTACCGATGTTAACAATCTTCCTGACAAATCTTCTCTTTCTTTTTTTTAAAACTAAAATCAATTTGGATAAAATTAAATTAATGTTCTTCACCTAATTCACTCATGAAAAATAATGACAATTTCTGAGCGGTTTTGTTTGGGAAAAAAAACATCAAAATATCTCTCTCTCCTTTCCTCATATTGCTCTCTGAGAGGTTTGGCAATGTTTAGTTGAAGTGACAGGGTAACCTCTGATAATTGAGACACTATCCTCTCCTGAGTGGAAATAGGTTGGTTAAGTACTTATATCTGAAAT
The DNA here is from genome assembly GCF_028390025.1 of Pseudophryne corroboree. Classification (NCBI taxonomy): domain Eukaryota; kingdom Metazoa; phylum Chordata; class Amphibia; order Anura; family Myobatrachidae; genus Pseudophryne; species Pseudophryne corroboree. The sequence goes on from NC_086453.1 coordinate 141,862,258, forward strand.
CTATATATATAAAAGGCAAATACCACTGACTCATCACAAAATCTCCTGAACCATAAGGCTGGACTTCTTGCCAGTGGCAGTTGCAGAGCAGTCCATTATTCAAATAGGGGAATCACACCCAGCAATGTTTGACAATATTTAGGGGTGGCAATTGATGTGGCTCCCCTATTTGAATAACGGACTGCTCTGCAACTGCCACGGGCAAGGAAGTCCAGGAACAGAGCATTGTGTCCTCCCCGTCCGTGACTTGGTATCACTGGCACCATGCATTCTTAATAACCCCGACTGGCTGGCCTGTCTTAATTCTCTGTGAGTGGGGAAATTCCCAATAATCATCTCACTTCTTTTAACCCCTTTGTCGGTGGAATTTAGAAAAATCCCTCCTTAGTGGGTGCCCATGTCACAAAAGCAAGCTACTGTTCAATTTTCAAGTTCCTAGACTTCATGGTTCAGCAGATTTTTTGATAAGTCAGTGGTATTTGCCTTCTATCTATCTATCTATCTATCTATCTATCTATCTATCTATCTATCTATCTATCTATCTATGTATCTATCTATCTATCTATCTATCTCTATTTGTCTGGCTCTGAGAATGGGGTTTATTCCCCGAAACATGTCGGCTCAATAAATTGATTCTATTCTAAGCCATTGAAAGACTGTTTGAGTGCCGCCGCTGAACCACTGCTCTACTTAGTAAACTCGTTTGAGGTTACCTTGGAAGGCACTGCAACATTTTACATTTTCAATGTTAACAGGAGTGCCGGAAACTGCCTATTGGATATATATATATATATATTACAAAGAATATAATATATTAGGAATATCTGCTTTGTATTATTCTGTATCTGCCACCCCTGCCTATCTTTTCCACACTCACCAAATTTCCAGCAGTGTATACTGCTGCACCTGTGTATAATGTCTTCATGAACCCTTTGGCTCATTTATTGTGGCTCTGGTACTAGCCAGTGCCTCCTCGGCTATTTACCTCACCGCACGTCCCTGGAGTATCTATCATAACCTCCAAAGCTCTCACCCAGAGAGTATTACTCTCATCACACAGGGTGTAGTTGGGATCTCGGTCATGAGAATGCCAGTTCCGGAATCCCGACACCTGTCAGAATGTCGACGCCTGCATCCCAACTGCCGGAATCCCAAACTTAATTATCCCAGGGAGATTTAGGTTTAGGCTACAGAGGATTGTTAGGTTTAGGCTTTGGGGGGAGCGTTAGGTTTAGGCAGTGGGAAGGGAGTGTTAGGTTTAAACTGCGGTGAGTGAGGGTTAGGGTTAAGCTGGAGGGAGGTTAAGGGGAGGGTTAGATTTAGCTCTCCCTACCTCCTGCACCCCTATTGGAATTCCAAGCAGTTAGGATGCTGGTGTCAATATTTTGACCGCCGGCATACTGACTGCCGGTATCCCATACCCAACCCCATCAGGCCCAGCTCTAACCCACTGAGTACAAACCCCATCCTCCCCAGCCATATGACCCCCCAGTGCCAGGTAAACATATACCCCCTAAGTGATCTGATGGTATGCTGTATACAACAAGAAAACTCCTAGATCAAATATATCAAAATAGATCATAATAAATCAAAATGGAGCATAATCATGATGGTATGCCTGGAGACATACACTGGGGGATAATATAGCAATACTAATGATAATAACATAGAAGTGGTTAAACCAAGAGATAAAAACTAGAGATGTGCACCGGAAATTTTTCGGGTTTTGTGTTTTGGTTTTGGATTCGGTTCCGCGGCCGTGTTTTGGATTCGGATACGTTTTGGCAAAACCTCCCTTAAAATTTTTTGTCGGATTCGGGTGTGTTTTGGATGCAGGTTTTTTTTTCCAAAAACCCCTCAAAAACAGCTTTAATCATAGAATTTGGGGGTAATTTTGATCCTTTAGTATTATTAACCTCAATAACCATAATTTCAACTCATTTCCAGTCTATTCTGAACACCTCACACCTCACAATACTATTTTTAGTCCTAAAATTTGCACCGAGGTCGCTGGATGACTAAGCTAAGCGACCCAAGAGGGCGGCACAAACACCTGGCCCATCTAGGAGTGGCATTGCAGTGTCATACAGGATGGCACTTAAAAAAATTGGCCTCAAACAGCACATGATGCAAAGAAAAGAGAAAAAGAGGTGCACCAAGGTCGCTGGACGGCTAAGCTAAGCAACACAAACACCTCAATATCACAGGAATTATTTGTTCTAATCAATGGTATTATTGTTCCAAATCACTGGAAGAAAATGACAAAATCACAGGAATTATTCGTTCTAATCAATGGTATTATTGGTCCAAATCACTGGAAGAAAATGACAAAATCACTGGAACTAAATGGCAGTAATGTCGGGAATTATATCAAATGGCAGTACCACTGGACATATACAGAAGTGTCAGACAGGATGGCACTTAAAAAGTAGTCCCCAAACAGCACATGATGCAAAGAAAAGAGCAAAAAGAGGTGCACTGTGGTCGCTGGATGGCTAAGCTAAGCGACACAAACACCTCAATATCACAGGAACTATTAATTCTAATCAATGGTATTATTGGTCCAAATCACTGGTAGAAAATGACAAAATCACAGGAATTATTTGTTCTAATCAATGGTATTATTGGTCCAAATCACTGGAAGAAAATGACAAAATCACAGGAATTATTCGTTCTAATCAGTGGTATTATTGGTCCAAATCACTGGAAGAAAATGACAAAATCACAGGAATTATTCGTTCTAATCAGTGGTATTATTGGTCCAAATCACTGGAAGAAAATGACAAAATCACTGGAATCATTTGGCAAGATCACTGTAATTAATAATTAATTATAAATCACTGATATTAATTGGTAAAATCTCGCTATCGCCTGCCTAGTGAAGTGGAACCTAGATGGCATTTGGTACTGGGGACACACTACCTCAAGTAATTCTCTAAGTCCCTGTGAACTAACAGTGGATACCGGACACACGTCTAACACCAACACAGCTGCCAAGACCTGAGTTATCCGCTTTGCAACAGGATGACTGCTGTGATATGTCATCTTCCTCGCAAAGGACTGTTGGACAGTCAATTGCTTACTGGAAGTAGTACAAGTGGTCTTCTGACTTCCCCTCTGGGATGACGATCGACTCCCAGCAGCAACAACAGCAGTGCCCGCAGCAGTAGGTGTTACACTCAAGGATCCATCGGAGGAATCCCATTTAGGAGAGGACTCGTCAGACTTGCCAGTGACATGGCCTGCAGGACTATTGGCGTTCCTGTCTAAGGAGGAAATTGACACTGAGGGAGTTGGTGGTGTGGTTTGCAGGAGCTTGGGTACAAGAGGAAGAAGAGATTTAGTTGTCAGTGGACTGCATCCGCTGTCACCCAAAGTTTTTGAACTTGTCAATGACATCTGATGAATGCGCTCCAGGTAACTTATAAGGGAGGATGTTCCTAGGTGGTTAACGTCCTTATCCCTACTTATTACAGCTTGACAGAGGCAACATACGGCTTGACACCTGTTGTCTGCATTTCTGTTAAAATAATTCCACACCGAAGAGGTGATTTTTTTTGTATTTTGACCAGGCATGTCAATGGCCATATTCGTCCCATGGACAACAGGTGTCTCCCTGGGTGCCTGACTTAAACAAACCACCTCAACATCAGAATCCTCCTTGTCAATTTCCTCCTCAGCGCCAGCAACACCCATATCCTGATCCTGGTGTACTTCAACAGTGACATCTTCAATTTGAATATCAGGAACGGGACTGTGGGTGCTCCTTCCAGCACTTGCAGGGGGCGTGCAAATGGTGGAAGGAGCCACCTCTTTCCGTCCAGTGTTGGGAAGGTCAGGCATCGCAACTGATATAACTGGACTCTTCTTGGGGATTTGTGATTTAGAAGAACGCACAGTTCATTGCTGTGCTTTTGCCATCTTAACTCTTTTCATTTTTCTAGCGGGAGGATGAGTGCTTCCATCCTCATGTGAAGCTGAACCACTAGCCATGAACATAGGCCAGGGCCTCAGCCGTTCCTTGCCACTCCGTGTCGTAAATGGCATATTCGCAAGTTTACGCTTCTCCTCAGACGCTTTTAATTTAGATTTTTGGGTCATTTTACTGAACTTTTGTTTTTTGGATTTTACACGCTCTCTACTATGACATTGGGCATCGGCCTTGGCAGATGACGTTGATGGCATTTCATTGTCTCTGCCATGACTAGTGGCAGCAGCTTCAGCACTAGGTGGAAGTGGCTCTTGATCTTTCCCTATTTTACCCTCCACATTTTTGTTCTCCATTTTTTAATGTGTGGAATTATATGCCAGTAATATTATTATATCAATAGCAATGGCCTACTGTACTGTACTACTATATACTGCTCACAACAATGCAGCACAGATATGGATACTTGAAGTGATACGGAGCTGCAAGATACAGCAATGGCCTACTGTACTGTACAACTATATACTGTTGGTCACCAAAATGCTGCACTGTACTACTATATATACTGCTTACAACAATGCAGCACAGATATGGATACTTGCAGTGACACTGAGCTGCAAGCTACAGCAATGGCCTACTGTACTGTACAACTATATACTGTTGGTCACCAAAATGTTGCACTATACTACTATATATAATATATATAGTATACACTGGTCACACAACAATGCAGCAGATATTGAGCACTGATGATCAGGATACTGTCTAGAACTGAGTCTGACACGGAGCTGCAAGATACAGCAATGGCCTACTGTACTGTACAACTATTTGATGTTGGTCACCAAAATGCTGCACTGTACTACTATATATACTGCACACAACTATGCAGCACAGATATGGATACTTGCAGTGACACGGAGCTGCAAGATACAGCAATGGACTACTGTACTGTACAACTATATACTGTTGGTCACCAAAATGCTGCACTGTACTACTATATATACTGCTCACAACATTGCAGCACAGATATGGATACTTGAAGTGACACGGAGCTGCAAGATACAGCAATGGCCTACTGTACTGTACAACTATATACTGTTGGTCACCAAAATGCTGCACTATACTACTATATATAATATATATATAGTATACACTGGTCACACAACAATGCAGCAGATATTGAGCACTGATGATCAGGATACTGTCTAGATCTGAGTCTGACACGGAGCAGCAAGATAAAGCAATGGCCTACTGTACTGTACTACTATAATTATATACTGGTGGTCCCCACAATGCAGCACACTGAGCACAGATATTTGCAGCACACTGAGCACAGATATGGAGCTTTTCAGACAGAGAACGTAGATATTTGCAGCACACTGAGCACAGATATTTGCAGCACACTGAGCACAGATATTTGCAGCACACTGAGCACAGATACAGAGCTTTTCAGGGAGAGAACGTAGCCACGTCCTCTCCATTCAATCTCTAATGCACGAGTTAAAATGGTGGCGAAGCGCGGCTCTTTATATGGAATATGAATCTCGCGAGAATCCGACAGCAGGATGATGACGTTTGGCCTCGTTCGGGTTAACCAAGCAAAGCGGGAAGATCCGAGGCTGCCTCGGACCCGTGTAAAATAGGTGAAGTTCGGGGGGGTTCGGTTCTCAACGAACCAAACCCGCTTATCTCTAATAAAAACCACTAAAAGATTATAAAAACCATGATAACCAGTATTCAGAGGAGAAAACTAGTAGACAGATACAATGGGAAAACTACTTCACATCAAAGAGTTCCATGTAATACGTTTGTTTAAACTAGAGATGAGCGGGTTCGGCTCTCAGAGAACCAAACCATACTGAACTTCACCATTCGAGTCCGGTTCCGAGTCATGCTCAGGTTTTCCTGCCTGACTTGGAAACCCGAACGAGGCAAAACGTCATCATCCCGCTGTCGGATTCTCGCTGGGTTTGGATTCCATATAAGGAGCCGCGCGTCCCCAACATTTTCACTCCGGCATTGGAGAGTGTACAGAGAGGACGTGTCTCCGTTCTCTCAGTGTCCGTGGCTTGTGCTGAATCTGTCCAGTCACAGTGCTTGTGTCCTCTGCTGCCATATGTCCAGTGCTGTCCAGTGGTGCTGTGTTGTGCTGCATCAGTTCAGTGGTGGTGTATTGTGCTGCATCAGTCACAGTGGTGGTGTCCTTTGCTGCCATATGTCCAGTGCTGCAGTATAATAAGTCCCTTACAGTGTTGCTGTGTTGTCCTGCATCAGACCAGTGGTAGTGTCCTGGGCATCAGTCAGTCCAGTGACCATTCACAGTTGTGGTGTCATCTGCTGCCATATGCCCAGTGCTGCTGTATAATGATTTGTGTTGTCCTGCATCAGACCAGTGCTAGTGTTCTGTGCATCAGTCAGTCCAGTGACCATTCACAGTGGTGGTGTCCTCTGCTGCCATATGTCCAGTGCTGCTGTATGATAAGTCCCTTACAGTGTTGCTGTGTTGTGCTGCATCGGACCAGTGGTAGGGTCCTGGCCATCAGTCATTCCAGTGACCAGGCAGTCACAGTGGTATACGCTGCTTTACGCTGCTGCTATATGTCCACTGCTACAGTAGTATAATAATAATAATAATAATAATAATAATAACAACAACAAGTCCCTCACAGTTTTGCTGTGTTGTGCTGCATCAGACCAGTGGTAGTGTCCTGGCCATCAGTCATTCCAGTGACAAGGCAGTCACAGTGGTATATGCTGCTGCTATATGTCCACTGCTGCCGTATTATAATAATAATAATAATAATAATAATAACAAATCCCTCACAGTGTTGCTGTGTTATGCTGCATCAGACCAGTGGTAGTGTCCTGGCCATCAGTCATTCCAGTGACCAGGCAGTCACAATGGTATACGCTACTGCTATATGTCCACTGCTGCCATATTATAATAATAACAACAAGTCCCTTACTGTGTTGCTGTGTTGTGCTGCATCAGACCAGTGGTAGTGTCCTGGCCATCAGCCATCAGTCATTCTTGTGCCGCATATTGTGTTATATAACTCAAGAAACATAATGGAGAACAAAAATTTGGCGGATAAAATAGGGAAAGATCAAGAACCACTTCCTCCTACTGCTGAAGCTGCTGCCACTAGCCATGACATAGACGATGAAATGCCATCAATGTCGTCTGCCAAGGCCGATGCCCAACGTGATAGTAGAGGGCATGTAAAATCCAAAAAGCCAAAGTTCAGTAAAAAGACCAAAAAAATTAATTGAAATGGTTTGAGGAGAAACGTAAACTTGCCAATATGCCATTTACGACACGGAGTAACAAGGAACGGCTGAGGCCCTGGCTTATGTTCATGACTAGTGGTTCAGCTTCACATGACGATGGAAGCCCTCACCCTCCCGCTAGAAAAATGAAAAGAGTTAAGCTGGAAAAAGCACAGAAAAGAACTGTGCGTTCTGAGATGGTATCACAAATTCCCAAGGAGAGTCCAAGTGTGTCGGAGGTTGCGATGCCTGACCTTCCCAACACTGGACGGGAAGAGGTGGCTCCTTCCACCATTTGCACGCCCCCTGCAAGTGCTGGAAGAAGCACCCACAGTCCAGTTCCTGATATTGAAATTGGAGATGTCACTGTTGAAGTACACCAGAATGAGGATATGGGTGTTGCTGGTGCCGAGGAGGAAGTTAACGATGAGGATTCTGATGGTGATGTGGTTTGTTTAAGTCAGGCACCGGGGGAGACACCTGTTGTCCATGGGATGAAGAAGCCCATTGTGATGCCTGGGCAAACTACCAAAAAAGCCACCTCTTCGGTGTGAAATTATTTCTCCACAAATCCAGACAACAGGTGTCAAGCCATTTGTTGCCTCTGTCAATCTGTAATAAGTAGGGGTAAGGATGTTAACCTCCTAGGAACATCCTCCCTTATACGTCACCTGATGCGCATTCATCAGAAGTCAGTGTCAAGTTGTGAAACTTTGGGTAAAAGCATAAGCAGTCCACTGACACCTAAATTCCTTCTTCCTCTTGCACCCAAGATCCTGCAAGCCACACCACCACTCCGTCAACGTCAACTTCCTCCTCAGTAAGGAACATCAGTAGTACTGCAGGCCATGTCACTGTCAAGACTGTGGAGTCCTCTCTTAACCGGGATTCCTCTAGGAGGATCCTTGAGTGGTATGTCTGCTGCTGTTGCTGCTGCTGCTGCTAGGAGTCGATCGTCATCCCAGAGGGTAAGTCGGAAGACCACTTCTGCTACTTCCAGTAAGCAATTGACTGTCCAACAGTCCTTTGTGAGGAAGATGAAATATGACAGCAGTCATCCTGTTGCAAAGTGGATAACTGAGGCCTTGACACTTATGTTGGTGTTAGACGTGTGTCCGGTATCCGCCATTAGTTCAGTGGGACTTAGAAGATTGATGGAGATAGTGTGTCCCCGGTATCAAATCCCATCTAGGTTCCATTCTCTAGGCAGGCGATACCGAGAATGTACAAAGACGTCAGAAAGAGTCACCAGTGTCCTACAAAATACGGTTGTATCCAGTGTCCACTTAACCACGGACATGTGGACAAGTGGAACAGGGCAGACTAAGGACTATATGACTGCAACAGACCACTGGGGAGATGTACGGCCTCCCACAGCAAGAACAGCAGCGGCAACAGTAGCAGCATCTCGCAAACGCCAACTCGTTCCTAGGCAGGCTACGCTATGTATCACAGCTTTCCGTAAGAGGCACACAGCTGACAACCTCTTACGTAAACTGAGGGACATCATCGCAGAATGGCTTACCCAAATTGGACTCTCCTGGAGATTTGTGATATCGGACAATGCCACCAATATTGTGCGTGCATTACATCTGGGCAAATTCCAGCACGTCCCATGTTTTGCACATACAATTAATTTGGTGGTGCAAAATTTTTTGAAAAATGACACGGGTGTACAGGAGATGCTGTCGGTGGCCCGAAAAAAATTTCGGGCCACTTTCGACATTCTGCCACCGCGTGTCGAAGACTGGAGCGACAGCAAACGCTCCTGAACCTGCCCTGCCATCAACTAAAGCAAGAGGTGGTAACGAGGTAGAATTCAACACCCTATATGCTTCAGAGGATGGAGGAGCAGCAAAAGGCCATTCAAGCCTATACATCCACCTATGATATAGGCAAAGGAGGGGGAATGCACCTGACTCAAGCGCAGTGGAGAATGATTTCTGTCTTGTGCAAGGTTCTACAACCCTTCAAACTTGCCACACGTGAAGTCAGTTCAGACATTGCCAGCTTGAGTCAGGTCATTCCCCTCATCAGGCTTTTGCAGAAGCAGCTGGAGAAATTAAAGGAGGAGCTAAGATGGAGCGATTCCGCAAAGTATGTGGGACTTGTGGATGGAGCCCTTCATTCACTTTGCCAAGATTCAAGAGTGGTCAATCTGTTAAAATCAGAGCACTACATTTTGGCCACCGTGCTCGATCCTAGGTTTAAAGGCTACGTTGTATCTCTCTTTCCGGCAGACACAAGTCTGCAGAGGTGCAAAGACCTGCTGGTTAGTAAATTGTCAACTGAAACGGAACGTGACCCGTCAACAGCTCCTCCTTCAATTTCTCCCGCCACTGGGGCTGCAAGGAAAAGGATAAGATTTCCTAGCCCACCCACTGGCGGTGATGCAGGGCAGTCAGGAGCGAAAGCTGACATCTGGCATGGACTGAAGGACCTGCCAACGATTACTGACATGTCTACTGTCACTGCATATGATTCTGTCACCATTGAAAGAATGGTGGAGGATTATATGAATGACAGCATCCAAGTAGGCATGTCAGGCAGTCCGTATGTATATTGGCAGAAAAACGAGGCAATTTGGATGCCCTTGCACAAACTGGCTTTATTTTACCTAAGTTGCCTCCCACTCCAGTGTGTACTCCGAAAGAGTGTTTAGTGCAGCCGGTAACCTTGTCAGCGATCGGCATAGGAGGTTACTTCCACAAAATGTGGAGAAGATGATGTTCATCAAAATGAATTATAAATTCCTCCGGAAAGACCTTTACCAGCAATTGCCTCCAGACAGTACAGAGGGACCTGTGATGGTAGATTCTAGTGGGGACAAATTAATATTCTGGGAGGAGGAGGAGGAGGAGGATGTACACAGTGAAAGGGGTGAGGAATCGGAGGATGATGATGAGGTGGACATCTTGCCTCTGTAGAGCCAGTTTGTGCAAGGAGAGATTGATTGCTTCTTTTTTTGGTGGGGACCCAAACAAACCAGTCATTTCAGCCACAGTCGTGTGGCAGACCCTGTCGCTTAAATGATGGGTTTGTTAATGTGTGCATGTCCTGTTTATACAACATAAGGGTGGGTGGGAGGGCCCAAGGACAATTCCATCTTGCACCTCTTTTTCTTCTTATCATCATGTGCTGTTTGGGGACTATTTTTTTAAAGTGCCATCCTGTCTGACACTTCTGTATATGTCCAGTGGTACTGCCATTTAATTCCAGTGATTTGAACGTGTAATTCCAGTGATTTTGCCATTTAATTCCAGTGATTTGGACTTATAATTCCAGTGATTTTGCCATTTAATTCCAGTGATTTAAACGTATAATTCCAGTGATTTGGACGTATAATTCCAGTTGGAATTGTTTGTGTCACTTGGCTTAGTCATACGGCTACCTCATTGCACATCTTCGACATCTTTGCATGAGGTGCAGTTTGGGGCCTAGTTTTTGAAAAGTGCCATCCTGTCTGACACTGCCATATGAGTCCAGGGGTACTGCTGTATGAGTCCTGAGGTACTGCCGTTTAAGTCAACCAATTGCAGAATTTTTTAAAAAATGACAGGGTCGTGCTGTCAGTGGACCAAACAATTGCGGCCCACTCTCGACATTCAGCCACTGCGTGACACTACTAGATGGGCCAGGTGGTTGTGTCGCGTAGCTTAGTCATACAGCAACCTCGGTGCACCTTTTTTTCTTCTTTGCATCATGTGCTGTTTGGGGACTAATTTTTGAATAGTGCTATCTTGTCTGCAACTGTAGTGCCACTCCTAGATGGGCCAGGTGTTTGTGCTGCACACTTGTGTCGCTTAGCTTTGTCATACAGCCACCTCGGTGCAACTTTTAGGACTAAAAACAATATTGTGAGGTGTGAGGTGTTCAGAATAGACTGGAAATGAGTGGAAATGAATGTTATTGAGGTTAATAATACCGTAGGAGCAAAATTAACCCCAAATTCTGTGATTTTAGCCGTTTTTATGTTTTTTTCAAAAATCATCCAGATCCAAAACACAAAATACGAAAAGTGCCAGCCGCACATCTCTAGTTTAAACCATTAGGTGCAACAGTGTTTAAACGGTAAATCCAGGAGGCTTCCAACTGCAATAAAGCTTTACTACGATCTCCACCTCTATTAGACGTAGGTACCTGATCAATGATCATGTAAGTTAAAGACGACAGTGGATGTTGATGTTCTCTGAAATGTGTCGCAATAGGCTGGTCATTCGATTTACCATTCAATGCAGCTTTAATGGCAGAGTAATGGAGTGCCATGCATTCTTTAAACTTGAGCGTAGTCATACCCACGTAATGTAATTTATATGGACATATAATTATGTATACAACAAATCTTGAATCACATGACAGATTATGTCTGATTTTATATACATGTCCATTGTGTGGATGTGTAAAGCTGGATCCAGTGAGTAGAAAGTTGCAGGTTTCGCATCAGGGACACTTATAGCTACCTGATCTTCTTTGGATGAATCTCTTATCAATGACAGTTATATCAGAATGGACCAGGTGATCGCGTAAGTTACGACCTCTTCTGTAACATGCCATGGGTCGTGTGTTCTTAAGACCCATCAGTGTTTGATCTGTCGTTACAATAGGCCAGAGAGCTTAACATGCCTGTGGTATGAGTGTACTTGCTGTATTGAATGTGGTAATCCACGGAAAGACATCAGATTGTGGTCCTTTTACAGATGTTTGTACTAAGTCTGATCTGTTAAGTGCCATTACTCGGAACTTTGTATGGAGCAGTTTTCTTATATTATATCTCCTGTCATGAAACTTCTGAAGAACTTAATCCAACTGACGTGAAAGATCACATGGATCACTGCAGATCCGAGCCACCCTCAACATTTGGGAATATGGTAACCTGTTCTTTAGAGGAGGAGGGTGGCGACTACTGGCCAAAAGAAGAGTATTACGATCTGTTTCTTTGCTATATACAGTGGTAGATATTTGTTTATTTTGGATTTTAATTTCCACATCCAGAAAAGCAAGGGTGTCTTTACTCCACTTGTAGGTGAATTTGATGGGGTTGTCCATGGCGTTAATCTCTTGCATCATAGTGATAAAAAAAGTCAGAACCACCCTCCCAAAGCATAAACAGGTCGCCTATGTATCTACAAAATAATCAAATGTTGTTTTGGTATTTGCCTGGAAAAAACATATTTTCCTCTTGTTTAAACATACAGTATATACTTTTGCATATGAAGGTGCAACTGCCGAACCGATCGCACAGCCCGCTTGTTGTTTGTAAATGTGTCCATCAAAGAAGAAATAGTTCCAGGACAAAATGAGTTTTAGTAATTGTAGAAATAATCCAAAGTCCAGTTCGAAGTCTGTAGTATGACATATAAGGAAATCTTCCATTGCCAACAAACCATCATCATGAGGGATTGAGATGTAGAGACTCTCGACGTCCATAACACACATAATAGTTTCCTCAGAGATTGCAGGCGTACTGTGTAATAAATTTAGAAAGTTGGTAGTATCTTTCAAATATGTTAGAAGTTTAACAATATGTGGTTGTAATAATATATCAAGGTATTGAGAGATTAGTTGATACAGACTTCCACGGGCTGATATTATTGGTCGACCAGGAGGATCAATTAGCCATTTATGGATTTTGGGAAGGGTGTACAATATTGGGATAATGGGATCCGTTTGTACCAATGCTGTCTGTAAGGAGTGATCGATGAGATTCAATGTGGTGGATTCTTGCAAAATGAGGTTTAATTCATTTTCATATTAAGAAGTAGGATCAATTGTCAATTTCTTGTATGTAGTTTGGTCAGATAATTGTCGTTGGATTTCTCTGCAATAGTCATCCACATTCTGTATAACGATCCCTCCACCTTTGTCTGCTGGTCTGATAGTAATACTACCGTCTTCCTTCAATGTTTTTAAAGCATTCCATTGTGCTCTGCTCAAATTGGAATGTCTCTGAGATGGAGTTGAGGTATACCTAGTCATTGAGTGATCCAATAGTATCGTAAAGGTCTTGATACTTGAATTAGAGGAAGGAGGGTCAAAATTGGATTTAGACCGGGATTGAATGAATTTAGCAGCAGGTTCAGTTACTGAAATTGACATTTTGTCCTGAAAAAACTCTTTAAGTCGTAATTTCAATTCAGATGATGCATATCAATTTGCCAATTGAAATTGTTATGAGGGACAGTAGGTACAAAGGATAGTCCATGATTCAATAGATCCTCCTCGTTATTGGTAAGTGGATGGTTTGATAGATTAAATACTAATTTTACTTTTTGGCTTTGTACCTTGTGGTCCCTTTCGTTTTGGCTGCCATGGCGGGTTCTGGATCTTTTGATGTTGCAGCCCGTCAAGTAGTGACCCCTAAAGGGGGCTTGCGATTGCTGCCAGATTCATTGGATTCGAGGCCTGTGAAATCGCTGTCGCTTTGTGAAGATGCTTGTGTTTGACCATTGCGATTTCTCCATGATTGCCAATGCAGTTTTGAATGCTGGTTGTAGTGTCTTGAAGGTTCAGTTCTGGTTAACCACCGGTATACACTGTTTGTATCTGGAGGGGTGTGTCCTTACGTAAAGCCGTTTTTAAAACCTGATATACGGGAAGATATTCAGGAGGGGACTGTAGACACTGCCGAGACATTATGGGTAGAAATTGCATGCGGGGAAAAAGGAATAAAAAAGTTAGTATTGGGTATATGCTATAGGCCACCTGGTATCAACGTATCTGATGAGGAATTGTTACTAAAGCAAATTGAAAGAGCAGCAGGAGTAGGAGACATAGTAGTGATGGGAGATTTTAACTATCCAGAGATAAACTGGAAAAGCTATCCATGTGATACTGCTAGGGGCAATATGTTTTTAAACACACTTAATGATAACTACTTAGTTCAACTAATTGAGGAACCAACTAGGTACAATGCAATCTTAGACCTGGTATTAACAAACAATGGGGATTTGTTTTCAGGTATTATAGTAGGGGAACCCATAGGAAACAGCGACCACAATATGGTCACATTCAATATCAGTTTTCATAAACAGCCCTATACTGGCTCAACTAGGACTCTAAACTTTAGCAAAGCGAATTTTGAAAAGATGAGGGTATTTTTCAGGGATATTGAATGGGAAGGTTTGTTTTTAGGAAAAAATACTACGGAGAAATGGGAGGTACTAAAATTCCTGCTAGCTAAAAATACACTCAAATTTATTCCTACGAGCAGCAAAAAAAGGAATAAAAATCATAAACCGATGTGGCTTAACAAAAAAATAAAGGAATTTATGGGCAAGAAAAGGCGAGCATTTTAAAAAATACAAATCTGATGGGGAAGCAGAGTCATTTCAGCACTATAAGGAATGTAACAAAATATGCAAAAAGGAAATAAGAGCGGCTAAAGTAGAAACTGAAAAACTAGTAGCAAAGGAAAACAAAGCGAATCCCCCAAAAATCTTTAAATACATTAATAGCAAGAGATTAAAGAAGGACAGTATAGGCCCTTTAAAAGACAAGTTGGGAGTCTTAAGCAAAAATGATAATGACATAGCGGACACACTAAATTAGTTTTTTTCAACAGTATTTACTAGAGAGGACCCAATTCAGGGACTTACACATAATCTCAACAATGAGAATATCCCACTGATAGGTACTTATTTAAGCGAGGAAGTAGTCTGTGACCGATTAAAACATTTAAAGATTAATAAGAGCTTCACTCTGAACTTGCAAAACCGCTATTTTTGATCTTTAAGGATTCAGTAATATCAGGTATGGTTCCCAAAGACTGGTGTATAGCGGAAGTAGTGCCTATATTCAAAAAGGGAAATAAAGCTGAACCAGGTAATTATAGACCAATTAGTCTTACATCTATAGTGGGGAAAGTATTGGAAGGTATTCTAAGAGATAGTATTCAGAAGTTCCTTGAAGTCAATAAGGTCATTAAAAGGAATCAACATGGGTTTATGAAGGACAGATCCTGTCAAACCAACTTACTTGGCTTTTATGAAACAGTAAGCGCAAACCTAGATCAGGGTAAAGAGGTGGATGTAATCTTTTTAGATTTTGCCAAAGCGTTCGACACTGTACCACACATGAGACTTATCTACAATCTACAAGAATCAGGGCTAGGAAGCACAATATGCACTTGGGTCATAAACTGGTTAGATAATAGGGAGCAGCGCGTTGTGGTTAATGGATCTTTTTCAACTTGGACTGAAGTGCTAAGTGGTGTGCCACAAGGCTCAGTATTAGGACCGCTATTGTTCAATATTTTAATTAACGACCTAACAGAAGGTCTAGAGAGCATGGTGTCAGTTTTTGCAGATAATACCAAATTGTGTAAAGTTATAAATGCGGAGGGGGATGCTGAGTCGCTTCAGAACGACTTAGTTAAATTAGAAGCTTGGGCAGTGAAATGGAGAATGCGCTTCAATACAGACAAGTGTAAGGTAATGCACTGTGGTAACAAGAACAAAAATAACACCTACCTACTAAATGGAGTAAAATTAGGGGATTCTGTACTGGAAAAGAACTTAGGTGTCCTCATAGATACAGTGGCGGAACTGTGGGAGGCAGTGGAGTCGGCTGCCGCAGGGCTCCTGGCCACAAGGGGGCACATCTCCACCACTGTCTCCCCATGCCTGACGATCGCTCGCTGCTATTGCAGATGGAGGAGCTGTGTCAGTGACACGGAAGCTGCCTCCTGTGTATACACTGGCACTGGCTGCAGCTAGGGGGAGCTCCAGAGCGCAGCTCCTCCCGGACCCTGCCAGTTAAGCAAGCCAGCCCGGAGAAGCTCTCTACTCCTCTGTCAGTCTGATGGTAGCCAGAGGTAGGCACTGTGTGGGGGGTGGGGGAGAGGTGTAGTTGGTGGTGCTGGGGGGGTTAATAAATGTTGGAAGCACTGTGTTTTGTGTGTGCATGTTTTTAAGTGAGGTGTGTGTGTGTGTGTGTGTGTGTGTGTTTTTAAGGAAAGTTTTGTGTTCAAGTAAAAGAGGCATGTGTGTGAGAGGCATGTGTGTGTGTGAGAGGCATGTGTGTGTGTGTGAGAGGCATGTGTGTGAGAGGTATGTGTGTGTGTGTGTGAGTGGCATGTGTGTGAGTGGCATGTGTGTGAGTGTGTGTGAGTGGCATGTATGTGAGAGGCATGTGTGTGTGTGAGTGGCATGTGTGTGAGAGGCATGTGTGTGTGTGTAAGTGAGTGGCATGTGTGTGAGAGGTGTGTGTGTAAGTGAGAGGTATGTGTGTGAGAGGCAAGGATTAAAGGTGGCACACACCTGGTCTGGCTACACACTACCTTACAAATATATGGAGGGGTGTCTGTTTCTGAATGTGTGTGTGTGTGTGTGAGAGAGGCATGTGTGTGTGTGTGTGTGAGAGGCATGTGTGTGTGTAAGTGAAAGCGGCGTGTGTGTTTTTAAGTGGAGGCATGTGCATGTGTGTGTGTGTGTGTGTGTGTGTGTGTGTGTGAATGCGGCGTGTGTGTTTTTAAGTGAAGGAGGCGTGTGTGTGTGTGTGTGTGTGTGTATGTGTGTGTGTGTGGAAGAGGCATGTGTGTTTTTAAGTGAAAGCAGCGTGTGTTTTTAAGTGAATGAGGCGTTTGTGTTTTTTTTTATATATATCTAGTGATTACGCTAGGTGTCTTTCACAGGGCGCTGCGCCCTGCCCCTTTTTTAGACAGCTGAATCCCGCCCCGGCCCGTTTTTGTGCGCCCTGCCGCCCCGCCGTTTGCAGCCCGCCGAACCTCGCCATGCCACCGGACCCAGCCGTGCGCCGCTGGCCCGGGTAAGCACATGAGAGTCCCCCGCGGCCCGCCCCGCCCGTCCGTAGCTGTCAGCCGCCGCTGTCTCAGCCTTGCGCTGACACAGTGACTGACAGCATCTCCCCTCCTCTGCGAGCAGACTATAGGTCTGCTCATGATCTGGTGTGACAGGAGGGCTGGGTTTGCCTCTCCCGCCGAGGCAAACCCAGCCCTCCTCTGTATGAATGTTTGAAACGACTCGGAGATGCCAGGGAGGATCAACAGGTCGCCATCTTTAATGCAGCTCCGCAAGTGTGGCGGTGATCCGCGCTCCCCCTCTGTGTCCTGGGCTAAATTTACCTTGTAAGTACTACAGTTGTAAACTTCAATCTCAGTGCTCTCTACCTGGTGCAATGTGTCTCAGTGCTCTCTACCTGGTGCAGTGTGTCTCAGTGCTCTCTACCTGGTGCAGTGTGTCTCGGTGCTCTCTACCTGGTGCAATGGGTCTCGGTGCTCTCTACCTGGTGCAGTGTGTCTCGGTGCTCTCTACCTGGTGCAATGTGTCTCAGTGCTCTCTACCTGGTGCAATGTGTCTCGGTGCTCTCTACCTGATGCAGTGTGTCTCAGTGCTCTCTACCTGGTGCAATGTGTCTCAGTGCTCTCTACCTGGTGCAATGTGTCTCAGTGCTCTCTACCTGGTGCAATGTGTCTCAGTGCTCTCTACCTGGTGCAATGTGTCTCAGTGCTCTCTACCTGGTGCAATGTGTCTCAGTGCTCTCTACCTGGTGCAGTGTGCCTCAGTGCTCTCTACCTGGTGCAGTGTGCCTCAGTGCTCTCTACCTGGTGCAGTGTGTCTCGGTGCTCTCTACCTGGTGCAATGTGTCTCGGTGCTCTCTACCTGGTGCAATGTGTCTCAGTGCTCTCTACCTGGTGCAATGTGTCTCAGTGCTCTCTACCTGGTGCAATGTGTCTCAGTGCTCTCTACCTGGTGCAGTGTGTCTCAGTGCTCTCTACCTGGTGCAGTGTGCCTCAGTGCTCTCTACCTGGTGCAGTGTGCCTCAGTGCTCTCTACCTGGTGCAGTGTGCCTCAGTGCTCTCTACCTGGTGCAGTGTGCCTCAGTGCTCTCTACCTGGTGCAGTGTGCCTCAGTGCTCTCTACCTGGTGCAGTGTGCCTCAGTGCTCTCTACCTGGTGCAGTGTGCCTCAGTGCTCTCTGCCTGGTGCAGTGTGCCTCAGTGCTCTTTACCTGGTGCAGTGTGCCTCAGTGCTCTCTACCTGGTGCAGTGTGCCTCAGTGCTCTCTGCCTGGTGCAATGTGTATAATGTGCTCTATCTGGCGCAGTGTGCCTCAGTGCTCTCTACCTGGTGCAGTGTGCCTCAGTGCTCTGCCTGGTGCAATATGTATAACGTGCTCTACCTGGCGCAGTGTGTATAGAATGTTCTACCTGGTGCAATGTCTATTAGGTGCACTACTGTGTGGTGTAATGTGAATTGCCACTATTATGTGGCCACGCCCCTTCCCCACGAAACATCGCCCCTAAATTTTTGCTGCGCGCCTTCGGCATGCACTGTCCGTGCTTTATCCTGTAGGATTATAGTATGTACCTAAGTTTACCTATCTAACTTAAAAATGTGCCCTCCTGAATGAAAAATGTGCCCTCCCCGTGATCAGCGCCCTGCCCTAAAAAAATCCTAGAGTGAACACTAATTATATCGGCACACCGCTGCGCCAAAGCATCTCCATCGAGACCCGCTGGCGGGTGAGGGAGCACTGTAGGTTTACTATAAAGGTATACCGGTGTTTGTTTTATTGTAATGACTGACTTGGAGTGCATCCACTTTCTATGTGTATCTATATTACTATTGGGAAAGGTACCTGAGCACGCTGCTACTGTTCACCCTGAGTTCCGGATAGCTACATATGGTATGTGTGTGTATATGTAGGGGGCACCAACATTTATCATGCCTCCGGGCGACTGGAACGAACTTACGCCACTGCATAGATAGCAAACTAAGCAGTAGTACCCAAAGTAGGACTGCAGCAAAGAAGGCTAATAAGATATTAGCAGGCATAAAAGGGGGAATTGATGCTAGGGACGAGAGTATTATACTCCCATTATATAAATCACTTGTGAGGCCACACCTTGAATACTGCGTACAATTCTGGGCACCTTACTACAAAAAGGATATCCTGGAGCTAGGAAAGGTTCAGAGGCGGGCGACCAAACTAATTAAGGGTATGGAGACGCTGGAATACGAAGAAAGGCTTGCAAGACTAGGCATGTTTACACTGGAAAAGAGGAGATTAAGAGGGGACATGATCAACATTTACAAATATATAAGGGGACAATATACAGATCTTGCATAGGACCTGTTTTTGGTTAGATCAACACAGAGAACTCGTGGACACTCGCTCAGGTTAGAGGAGAGGAGATTCCGCACAATACGGCGTAAAGGCTTTTTTACGGTAAGGATGATACGTGTTTGGAATTCCCTGCCTGAGGGAGTTGTAATGGCCGACTCAGTCAACACCTTTAAGAATGGGTTAGATAAATTTCTAATGGATAAGGATATCCAGGGTTACGGGGCATAGTCACACACTATGGTTATTATAAAAAAGAGGGGTAAAACATAATGGCAGTCATCAACTTCAGTCAAAATTTTATACAAAATAATCGTGCATAGGAGACCACAAATAGGTTGAACTCGATGGACAATTGTCTTTTTTCAACCTTAGATACTATGTTAGATACTATGTTAAAAAAAAAATGTATCATAGTCCTGTTGGACCAACTGTAATTTAGTTTTCTTGAATTTTTGTAAATCCCTTTTGTAGGTATCATCAACCTATGTTTGCAATTTGGTCCACCAGTAATCATGTTCAAGGTGGCTTGTTAATGTTGTATTTGTGTCCACAAGATCCGCGATTTTTACTTTGGTGTTTTTAAGTTCTTTCCCTGCCTTCTCTATCATGAGGAGCATTAGGTCAAGACTACATTTATTAAGTATCGCGATCTGTGGGTGGCAGAAATCCGGATTCATCCTTCCTATAGTGGGAATAGTACGGACGCGAAACCCTCGTGGAATGAATTTACGGCGGAAATAGTCCGACAGAGATTGTCCATGTAAAGTGTAGTCTATTTCTTTTTTCCGTAATCTAAGTAGCATATGATATACATCCTCTGCTGAAACCTCTTGGGAATCTTCCTCTTGAAATAAAATGTTAGCAGCCTCATCATCAGTGAAAGAAAGAGTAATGTCAATGAGGCAAATTCAGAGCCATCAGAAGCCATAGATGCAGTAGACATTGTAGGAGCTTGCTTGCTCATAGCATAAATAACCAAAATATGCTTGGAAATATATAGGTAAAGTCCAAAGCTAAATGTAGAAAGGTGCCTTATCCCTGTGGGTGCCCAAGCAAGGACAGTCCAATTTGTAGAGAGACAGCTGGATTGGCACTCTAAGGATTAGAATAATAGTACCTGCGTGCCTTTGTAGGAATCTGTAGATAACAAGGTAATCTCCCCAGGTGGAGGGAGTAACACACGGCACTGCAGGATTTGTGAATAGCAATAGTTTTTACTTCAACATTTCGGGACGCTGAGTCCCGTCGTCAGGAAAAGCATACATAAAGAAATACATTGCAGGCTTACCTTAAGGACCCTATTCCGAGTTGATCGCTAGCTGCCGTTGTTCACAGCGCAGCGATCAGGCTAAAAATCTGCACTTCTGCGTATGCGTATGGTGCAGCGCACGCACGACGTACTTTCACAAAAGCCGATGCAGTTTTACACAAGCTCGAGCAACGCTTTTCAGTCGCACTGCTGATCGTTGAATGATTGACAGGAAGTGGGTATTTCTGGGTGGTAACTGACCATTTTCGGGGAGTGTGTGTAAAAACGCAGGCGTGCCAGATAAAAACGCAGGAGTGGCTGGGGAAACGGGGGAGTGGCTGGCTGAACGCAGGGCATGTTTGTGACGTCAAAACAGGAACTAAATAGTCTGAAGTGATCGCAAGGTAGGAGTAGGTCTGCAGCTACTCTGAAACTGCACAATTTTTTTTTTGTAGCAGCACTGCGATCCTTTCGTTTGCACTTCTGCTAAGCTAAGATACACTCCCAGAGGGTGGCAGCTTAGCGTTTGAACTGCTGCTAAAAGCAGCTAGCAAGCGAACAACTCGGAATGAGGGCCTATATCCCCTGGACACTATGTATTCCTCCTCCCCTCAACACAGACAGTGCCGGAGCCGGGGCACCACCAGCGGGACCAGGAGGGCGTGCCGCAGCCCAATGGTGTCAGACCCATAGTTCCCGGTGGTTGCTAGGCAACCGTGTCGAGCGTCCCCCCCGCTGCCAGCACTGTGCGGGAAGACTGAAAGAGGAGAAACATGTGACAACTATAAAACATCACAAACATTATAAAAAAGTATATGTTTACATGAGCAGCAATTAGAAATAGACAACAATTAAAGATGTTAAGCAATATTTACATTACAAGTATTAAATGCTCCACAAACTAAGTGATCTGATGGTATACATCAAGATAACTCCTAGATCAAATATATAAAAATAGATCAAAATACATCATAATAAATCAAAATTAGAGATGAGCGGGTTCGATTTGCTCGGTTCTCAAAACGGCATCTTATTGGCTCACAGATGTCTCATGTTTTGAATAGCCAATAAGATGCCATCTTGAGAACCGAGTAAATCCAAGTAAAACTGAGTAAAACCCGAACCCGCTCATCTCTAATCAAAATGGAGCATAATCATGATGGTATGATTAGAGACATCCACTGGGGGATAATATAGCAATACTAATAATAATAACATAGCTAGAAGTGGTTAAAGCAAGATATAAAAACCACTAAAAGATCACCAGGATGCAGAGGAGATAACTAGTAGACAGATACAATGGGAAAACTACTTCATATCAAAAAGTTCCATGTAATACGTTCGTTTAAACCATTAGGTGCAACAGTGTTTAAACGGTAAATCCAGGAGGCTTCCAACCGCAATAAAGTCTTACTACGATCTCCACCTCTATTAGACGTAGGCACCTGATCAATGATCATGTAAGCTAAAGACGACAGCGGGTGTTGATGTTCTCTGAAATGTGCTGCGTTAGGCTGGTCATTCGATTTACCATTCAATGCAGCTTTAATGGCAGAGCGCTGGAGTGCCATTCGTTCTTTAAACTTGCGCGTAGTCATACCCATGTAATGTAATTTACACGGACATATAATATTGTCTTCCACTGATGGATCGCGACACTTAATAAATGTAGTCTTGACCTGATGCTCCTCGTGATAGACGAGGCAGGGAAAGAACTTAAAAACATCAAAGAAAAATCGAGGATCTTGTGGATACAAATACAACATTAAAAGCGACCCTGCACATGATCACTGGTGGACCAAATTGCAAACACAGGTTGATACCTACAAAAGGGATTTACAAAAATTCAAGAAAACGAAATTACAGTTGGTCCAACATGACTGTGATACAAACAGTGTATACCGATGGTTAACCGGAACTGAACCTTCAAGACACTATAAGCAGCGTTCAAAACCGCATTGGCAATCACGGAGAAATCGCAATGGCCAAACATAAGCATCTTCACAAAGCGACAGCGATTTCACAGGCCTCGAATCCAACAAAACTGGCAGCAATCGCAGGCCCCCTTTAGGGGTCACTACTCGACAGGCTGTCTTCTTTAACTTACATAATCATTGATCAGGTGCCTATGTCTAATAGAGGTGGAGATCGTAGTAAGGCTTTATTGCGATTGGAAGCCTCCTGGATTTACCATTTAAACACTGTTGCACCTAATGGTTTAAACAAAAACATATTACATGGAACTCTTTGATATGAAGTAGTTTTTCCATTGTATCTGTCTACTAGTTATCTCCTCTGCATACTTGTGATCATGGTTATTATAATCTTTTAGTGGTTTTTATCTCTTGGTTTAACCACTTCTATGTTATTATCATTAGTATTGCTATATTATCCCCCAGTGGATGTCTCTAGGCATACCATCATGATTATGCTCCATTTTGATTTATTATGATCTATTTTGATATATTTGATCTAGGAGTTATCTTGTTGTATACATCATACCATCGGATCACTTAGATAGTTTGCGGAGCATTTAATACTTGTAATGTAAATATTCCTTTACATCTTTAATTGTTGTCTATTTCTAATTGCTGCTCATATATATTTATTTTTTTATAATAATGTTTGTGATGTTTTATAGTTGTCACATGTTTCTCCTCTTTCAGTCTTCACGGACAGCACTTACCATGGGGGGACGTTCAACAGGGTTGCCTAGCAACTACCAGGAACTATGGGTCTGACATCATTGGGCTGCAACACACCCTCCTGGTGCCACTGGCGGTGCCCCGGCTCTGGCACTGTCTGTGTTGAGGGGAGGAGGAATACATAGTGTCCAGGGGATATAAGGTAAGCCTGCACTGTATTTCTTTATGTATGCTTTTCCTGACGACGGTACTCAGCGTCCCAAAATGTTGAAGTAAAAACTTTTGCTATTCACAAATCCTGCAGTGCCATGTGTTACTCTTTCCGCCTGGGGAGATTGCCTTGATATATATATATATATATATATATATATATATATATATATATAAAATAGTGTTATCCCTTAGTGCGCTCTTAATATATACTACTGAACGTCTTTTCTTTATATCAGTTAGTCAGATGTAAATTTGCCTAAATCAATCTCGTTATATTCCCTAAAAAAGGCACGCTTCCACACAGAGTGGATCCCTTGTCGATAGAGATCAATAAAAATAAAATACGGATAGGATACGAGAAGAAGAATGTCCTTAGATGCCTCGCAAAAGCTAGGAGTAAGTTTGACTCACCGATTATGACAACACCGCCTACTCATACACCGGAACGGATGGTCTTTACAACCACCTATGACAATGTCTCCAATAAACTCAAGGGAACTATACGGAGAAATTGGCCCATTCTCGCCACTGATGACCGTCTTAAATTGAAGAGGAGTTCACCGCCTATGATGGCCTACCGTAGATCGGCTAACTTAAAGCAGTTACTTCTGAGACCAATGGCCGGCAATGAAGGTACACAAAGTACTACTTGGCTGCATGAGAGATGGCCCGGATGCTTTAAGTGCACTGGATGCACAGCATGCAGGGCCATGTTAACTGGTTCGCATTTTCCGCATCCGCACTCAGGTCGCCCCATAGCTATTAAATTCAGACTCCACTATGCCATGGACCACCTGATCTATATCCTGACCTGCCCCTGCGGGCTGTACTACGTGGGTATGACCACGAGACGTTTTCGGGATCGTATGGCAAACCATAGGACTTCTATACACCAAGCCATTGCCACGGGTTCGGCAGTTCTGCCGGTAGCCAGACATTTTATGACATCCAATCACCAGGTCTCTGATCTCAGGTCCAAACTGATAGATTGGATACCGCCACCTACCAGGGGTGGAGACCGCGCCCTACTGCTGAAGAAAAAGGAAAGCATGTGGATTCATAGACTTGATACAATAGCCCCGAGGGGAATGAATGAAAATAACCCCCTGTCTATTTTCCCGAAATAAGCTGTCGACTTTCAATTTCTGTAAAGCTACTATATTGCACAAACACATTGCCGGACTTTGCATCATGTTTTATGTATATGCAACATGTTTGTCTTATCATTAGAAATCGTTTAATTGCATGTTTTGATTCACTATGACTTGTGTTTAAGAGGTGCTATTATATTGATTGTCACATTCCTCATTTGTGCCTTTAAATTGTGTGATGATATTTACTCCCCATTGAGTGACCTCACCGGCCTCTGCTATACCCCAAGTAGGTGTACTATTGCCATGGCAACAGTAGTGTCTGTCCCGGACCTGTTTAATACAGGCCGCATTTACCCACCGCTAATACTGACTATTTGTGCCCCGTGTCACCGCCCACTAGCATGTTTGCAAAGCACCGCCAGCAGTTATTACTATGGCTGTGATGTGCAGTACTTTGTACTATTGACAACTATCGCCATAGATACATTGCGTCACCGGAAGTGACGCGATGCGCTCCAAGTGCGGTCCACACACGGACACTGACCGCTTCCTGGATACAGAGCTGTTGCCATGGACACATCGCGTCACTGGAAGCGACGCGATGCGCTCCATATGCGGTTCTCACACTAACAGTGACCGCTGGTTCATTACACTGCTGTATTTTAATGTCTGGACGCAGCCCATTTCCGGCGGAACTGACGCGCTTGCGTTCCAGCTATGCGTTCCACACGGCCTGCGGCCGTGCTGGGGGCATGTCTAGCGCCATATGGATGGGTATTTAGCAGGGGCCGGTGAGGCAATATCTGTGTCTCCAGTTCTCCTGCAAAGCTGACTCTATGCTGCATCGTTGACATTGCTGACTGTCTGTGTATTCCTTGAAAAAGGCCCCGCCAGGGACCGAAACGTTGGAAATCGCTTTGAAACTTCATATGAACTGTGTGATTACCTATGCATTAAATTTACCTTTTTGCTTTATTTGATATTAAGTCTGGAGAGTGCTATCTTTTCCCACGAAAGTGGGATTTCCTGTATTATATATATATATATTGTGACAAGAACACTGGGATAGTGTTTGAGGGCAGGTATATTTGTCCCAGGTTCTTGTCTTACATGTTTTAGAAAATGTTAACTTCCAGGAAAAATGCTTTTTGTTTTGTCTGAACCTTTTCAGTTTGCTGTAAAAGCTGGGTAAAGGCTCTGAGAGAGAGATAAGGCGAGTTCTAGACATTGGGCCCAGTTCGGGTCTTTGGCCTCACAGAGGGCTAATCAGGGTTTCAGCTGTGTAAGTGTGTTATAGTGCTGCTAACCTGATTAGTATGGGCAGACTGCCTGGGAAGGCTGAGGGATCTGTGTGTGAGAGACACGCTTTCTGATGCAAGTGAGCTATACAGTATGTACTGAAGAACTCTGTGTTTTGTTTAGTGACAGTTAGGAATATCTTATGTTTAGTTAGTGCCGGACAGGCAAGGTATTTTTATTTTGGGGTTTGTTTTATTTTCTGTTTCAATAAAACTGGCCGGGGTCAGTTGTACCAGAAACTGGACTTGTGTTGTTCCTCAGCTGCTGCGTGCTACCATATTCCCCAGGAAAAGGCGCCTTGCACCCCTACAGTGTTACAACTTGGTGGAGAATGCGAGCAACCCCGTTCTGCGCATAAGTGAAAGCAGCAGCTTTGTGAGGCCTGCAGAAAACGGTGGTTTATGCAGATACAGCCCAGTGTGAAGTTACTGAGACTCACCCCTGAGGGTTTGATATATGTCTTGGGTGAAAGCAGCTACAAAGCCGCCTGAAAAATCTGTCGACATGGAGGATCTGCTTAAAGCCTTGCTGCAAGCTACAGCGGCTCAGCAGGAGGCCAACCGACAGCAGCAGGTGGCAATGGAGGAAAATAGGAGACAGCAGCAGGTGGCTATTGACGAACTTTACCGGCAACAGCGTCAGGATAGAGAGGCCTTAACAGAAGTGGTGCAGAGCCTTGCAGCCCGGATTGGAGATGTGGCCGTCAGTGCTCCGACCAGCTCTAGTTCTATACGGGCCAGTCACTTCTTGCAGAAAATGACAGAGGCTGACGATGTGGAGGCCTACTTGACCACGTTTGAAAGGACTGCAGAGCGTGAGAACTGGCCAAAAGCACAGTGGGCCAGTCTGCTGGCACCTTTTCTGTCAGGTGAGCCCCAAAAAGCGTACTTTGATTTAAGCCCTGCTGAGGCTCGGGACTATGATAAACTAAAGACTGAGATCCTGACCCGCCTGGGAGTCACGCTGTCAGTACGAGCACAACGGGTGCACCGTTGGGTGTACGCCATGGAGAAGCCTCCGCGCTCTCAGATGCACGACCTTATTCAGCTAACAAAAAAATGGCTACAGCCAGAGACATTAACTGGTCCCCAGATGGTTGAAAGAGTCGTCATGGACCGCTACTTGAGATCTTTGCCCATGGTCCTGCGCAAGTGGGTGAGCCATGGAAACCCGGGTACTGCTGACCAATTAGTAGACATGGTAGAGCGGTATTTGGCAGCAGAGGAACTACTGATGACCACCCAGCAACCCATAGATCCTCGACAGCGCCCTTCAGTAAAGACTGGTAAGACTGTTCCGTGGGAAAACGTTGCTGGGCGGTTAAGAGAACGCAAGGCTGGAGAGACTGTAAACACTGGCCCTGGAGACAGGCCAATGGGGCTAGAACGGTCTATGTTGCCCAAACTGGTTGATAATCGTGTGGTTAAATGTTTTAGATGTGGTATGCCAGGTCATGTTGTTGCCAATTGCCCAGTCATGCAAGAACCCATGCAATGTGATGCTGCCTTTGAATGTCGCAGAATGTCTTTCTTTGCTAGGTTAGCCTGTACTGTGGTACCTTCACCTGAGCTGGAAAAACAAATGTGTGATGTGTTCTTAGAGGGTAACCGGGTAGAGGCCTTGCTAGATTCAGGAAGTTTAGTTACCCTCGTGAAAGCTGGGTTAGTGAACCCCTTAAAGGTCCAGCAAATACCTATTGGGGTAACTTGCATACATGGGGATACCCAACATTATGCCACTGCTGAGGTGAATATAGAAACTT
The DNA here is from genome assembly GCF_028390025.1 of Pseudophryne corroboree. Taxonomy (NCBI): domain Eukaryota; kingdom Metazoa; phylum Chordata; class Amphibia; order Anura; family Myobatrachidae; genus Pseudophryne; species Pseudophryne corroboree. Next base: position 141,889,803 of record NC_086453.1, read on the forward strand.
GTTGTGGGTCAGCAATGGTTAAAGTGGGACTGGTCCCTACCTTGGTGCATGAGGCCATAATAGGGAGGGATTTTCCTCATTTTTGGAAACTGTGGGAATCACGGTTATCAACAGATGTGAGAAGTAAAAAGCCAGTTGATAATACCGGTGATTTTATGGATGTACGTGGGTCTTCGGAACTTTCTGGCCCTTTGCCTTTTGCTAGTTTGGCTGGGGAAGTGACAGATGGGGAGTCCAGTGAGGACCCTCTTGCCGGGAACAGAGACATAGTAGTTAGAACTGAAAGCGTGCCTGACCTGGAGGTAAAGAAGGATCTGTTTGCGTCTGAACAGTTAAAGGATCCTACCTTAATAAAGGCTAGAGAGAATGTTAAGATTGTTAATGGGGAACCTGTGGTACCAGGTGACAGGGTTACGTATCCCCACATGGCCATCTGTAATGAGCTCTTGTACCACATTGTCAAAAGGGGTGAGGATGTGGTAGAACAGCTGGTAGTTCCCCAGCCTTATCGGAGAACGGTACTAGATTTAGCTCATAGTCACGTTACCGCAGGACATTTAGGGGCAGAAAAAACCACTGAAAGAGTTTTACAAAGGTTCTTTTGGCCAGGGGTTTATAAAGAAGTGTCTGAATATTGTTCTTCCTGTCCTGAATGCCAGTATCATGCCCCTAGACCCCATTTCAGGAGCCCACTAGTTCCCATGCCTATTATAGAGGTCCCGTTTGACAGAATAGCCATGGATCTCGTGGGGCCCTTGTTAAAGTCTGCTCGGGGCCATCAGTATATCCTGGTAATTATGGACTATGCCACTCGATATCCTGAGGCTGTCCCTTTACGCACTATCACAACCAAGGCGATAGCTAAGGAGCTGGTGCAGGTATTTAGTAGAGTGGGAATACCAAAAGAAATTTTGACTGACCAAGGTACTCCATTTATGTCAAGGATCATGAAAGAATTGTGCAAGTTATTTAAGGTCACTCACCTCAGGACGTCCATCTACCATCCCCAAACTGACGGGTTGGTGGAAAGGTTTAATAAAACATTAAAAAGTATGTTAAAAAAGGTTGTTGAGAGAGATGGGAAAAACTGGGATTGTTTGTTGCCCTACTTGTTAATGGCCATCAGAGAAGTTCCTCAGTCCTCTACGGGGTTTTCTCCATTTGATTTGTTGTATGGTAGACACCCCAGAGGGCTGTTGGATATTGCCAAAGAGACGTGGGAAGGACAGCCCACTCCTTATAGAAGCGTTATTGAGCATGTAACACAAATGCAGGATAGGATTGCAGCCGTGGTACCTGTTGTCAGAGAGCACATGGAACAGGCCCAAAGTGCTCAACAGAGGGTCTATAACCGGAGTGCCAAGATACGGGAATTTGCTCCTGGAGATAGAGTTCTTGTTTTGGTACCCACTGTGGAAAGCAAATTCCTAGCTAAATGGCAGGGTCCATTTGAGATTAGGGAAAAAGTGAATGAGGTTAATTACAAAGTATACCAGCCGGGAAAGAGAAAACCCGAACAGATTTACCATGTTAACTTAATCAAACCCTGGAAAGATAGGTTGTCTCTGTCAGCGGAGCCTTGCCCTTCGGTGTCTTCACCCCGGTTGCTTCCCGCAGTGAAGGTGTCAGAGACATTATCAGCTGATCAGAACAATCAGGTTAAAGAATTTCTCATCCAAAATAGGGAGGTATTTTCAGAGCTGCCTGGCCGAACGACCATAATAAAACATGACATTGTCACAGAACCAGGGGTCAGGGTTCATTTAAAGCCATATAGGATTCCTGAAGCTCAGCGAGAAGCTATTTCTAAGGAAGTTAAAACCATGTTAGAACTTGGAGTCATAGAGGAGTCTAACAGTGAGTGGTCCAGTCCCATAGTGCTCATCCCGAAGCCCGACGGTAGCATACGCTTCTGTAATGACTTTCGTAAGTTAAATGAGGTGTCCAAGTTTGACGCATACCCCATGCCCCGTGTGGATGAGCTTGTAGAAAGGCTGGGAACAGCCAGGTTTCTCACCACATTGGACCTGACCAAAGGTTACTGGCAAATACCTTTATCTGATAGCGCCAAAGAAAAAACAGCCTTTTCGGTTCCGGAGGGGCTGTACCAGTATAAGATGTTACCCTTTGGGTTGCATGGGGCTCCAGCAACCTTTCAACGGGCGATGGATAAAATTTTGAGGCCCCATAGAAAATATGCAGCTGCCTATTTGGATGATGTGGTAATTCACAGTACAGACTGGGGGTCCCATTTGGTTAAAGTACAAGCAGTACTGGACTCAATCAGAGAGGCAGGGTTAACTGCTAACCCAAAGAAGTGCTGCCTCGCAATGGAGGAGGTCAAATACTTGGGCTTCACCATAGGCAGAGGTCTGATTAGGCCCCAATTGAATAAAGTTGATGCTATTCAAAACTGGCCTCGTCCAGTGAATAAAAAACAGGTAAGGGCTTTTTTGGGAATTACTGGGTACTATAGACGGTTTATTCCTAATTTTGCGACCACAGCGGTGCCGTTGTCAGACCTTACCAAAGGGAAGCAGTCAAATGTGGTGAAATGGAACCCTGATGCAGAAAAGGCGTTCCAAGTGTTAAAAGTGGCTTTGTGTTCACAACCGGTGTTGATAACACCAGATTTTTCAAAAGAATTTGTGGTGCTGTGCTGTCCCAAACCAGAGATGGGGACGAACACCCTATCATTTATTTGAGTAGGAAACTCAATGAGCATGAAAAAAGGTATGCCATTGTGGAAAAGGAGGCTTTGGCCATTAAGTGGGCACTAGATACCTTGAGATATTACCTCTTGGGTAGACAATTCAGACTAGTGACAGACCATGCCCCTTTAAAATGGATGTATGTAAATAGAGGCAAGAATGCTCGTGTAACTAGATGGTTTCTAGCGTTGCAGGACTTTAAGTTTACTGTCGAACATAGACCGGGAACACAATTGGCCAACGCAGATGCATTGTCTCGCATCTTCTGTTTGGGGGCTACAAGTGTTCCGGCCCCTAGGTCGAAACAGGGGAGGGGGATATGTGACAAGAACACTGGGATAGTGTTTGAGGGCAGGTATATTTGTCCCAGGTTCTTGTCTTACATGTTTTAGAAAATGTTAACTTCCAGGAAAAATGCTTTTTGTTTTGTCTGAACCTTTTCAGTTTGCTGTAAAAGCTGGGTAAAGGCTCTGAGAGAGAGAGATAAGGCGAGTTCTAGACATTGGGCCCAGTTCGGGTCTTTGGCCTCACAGAGGGCTAATCAGGGTTTCAGCTGTGTAAGTGTGTTATAGTGCTGCTAACCTGATTAGTATGGGCAGACTGCCTGGGAAGGCTGAGGGATCTGTGTGTGAGAGACACGCTTTCTGATGCAAGTGAGCTATACAGTATGTACTGAAGAACTCTGTGTTTTGTTTAGTGACAGTTAGGAATATCTTATGTTTAGTTAGTGCCGGACAGGCAAGGTATTTTTATTTTGGGGTTTGTTTTATTTTCTGTTTCAATAAAACTGGCCGGGGTCAGTTGTACCAGAAACTGGACTTGTGTTGTTCCTCAGCTGCTGCGTGCTACCATATTCCCCAGGAAAAGGCGCCTTGCACCCCTACAGTGTTACAACTTATATATATATATATATATATATATAATAGTGTTATCCCTTAGTGCACTCTAAATATATACTACTGAACGTCTTTTCTTTATATCAGTTAGTCAGTTGTAAATTTGCCTAAATCAATCTCGTTATATTTCCTAAAAAAGGCAAGCTTCCACACAGAGTGGATCCCTTGTCGATAGAGATCAATAAAAATAAAAATAAAAATAAATCTCTGTGGAGCGCACTTATTATGTAAACTAATGTAATTACATTTATTCTTTACAGGATAATTTATAAAGAGAGGATGACCTTACACATATAGACACCCGTATTAAAACACATATGTCTTTTTATTGTCCTTAATAGGAAAACAAAAGTGAATTATTCACATCCAGTCCATAATTGGATCCTTCCTTGTGGGATTTACAGATATTTAGGAAAATTGCTGGTAAGCTATGTTTTTTAAAACAAACTTCTTTTCTAATTTTTTGTGGTCAGTAGGATAAAATAAATTGTTTTCCTGTTCTTGTCAGGAATAGAGATATAACGAGGCTTGACAAATAACTAATATATCCACATTTGGGAGAAGAGTATATTTTACCAGTAAGTATTGTGGAACTTTTATTAGATATCTATATTATTGAAAAATTGTAAAATCAAACCCTAAAAGATATATTCATGTATTTATATCTTCATGTAGAGTATTTTATAATAAAGAACTCCTTCTAATATCGTTACGATATGAGAATCTTCCACCTCAAGTGTAAAGAATAAGGAATCCACTAAATGTGGTCATATTATGGGACTCTTCTTCCTCAAGTTTTCTAGCCTATTTAATAAATAATCCTTAGTAAGTATATTAAAATTAAATGTTTATAAACAAATATATGGGATAAACTAGGTATACATTTGAATTTGGTATCTTTTCCAACATAGGCACAGTAATTGATCTATTTAAAATTAATTATCTTCTATGAATGATGCAGCATTTTTCAAAATAAATAGAGAGCTGCCTTTTAAAAGTAAGTACTAATTCATAAATTGGTTAATCCACTATGAAGTGATTTCAGCAGACAACCATTATTATAACATATGATGTGTGATGTTATAAATAAGTAAAATTCAAATGATATATAAGAAAATATGAAAATGGTTTACGCTAAAACTCAGAAAATCATTATTGTTATACATACAACACTAGTCTGTTCAAATATGGACATTACCATTATTTTTTGATATGCATATTCCTCTCTTTATCATTGTTCCTTTTTATTTATACATATGTTTATATTTTATATTTTTTTATTTTTTTTTATGACACCCCGAAGAACACCCCTGAAGAAGTTGCTATAAGACGAAACGCGTTGGTTAAAAGCTCCTTTATTTCTTAATTTTCTTTACATGAATAATGTTGAATCACACAACTGTATTTTCAATGTAAAAGAAATGTTTATTATCAATTCATCTTAATACAAATGTGAATCTAAACTATATTGTTCAATAATAAAAAAGACATATGTGTTTTAATATGGGTGTCTATATGTGTAAGGTCATCCTGTCTTTATAAATTATCCTGTAAAGAATAAATGTAATTACATTAGTTTACAAAATAAGTGCGCTCCACAGAGATTTCTTTTTATAAATATATGTATATATATATATATATAAAATGGCCTATTAAGAATTACTACCTTACAGCATTGAGGTTGTGTGTATGATTCCCACCATGGCCTTAACTGTGTGGACTTTGTATATTCTTCCAGTGCTTGTGTGAGTTTTGTCTGGGTACTCCGGTTTCCTCCCACATTCCAAAAATATAGTGGTAGGTTAATTGGCTCCAGACAAATCTTAATCCTGTGTGTGTGTGTGTGTGTGTGTGTGTGTGTGTGTGTGTGTGTGTGTGTGTGTATGGGCAGACTAGATGGGCCGAGTACAGTAGTTCTTTTCTACCATCAAATTCTATGTTTCTATGTTACTGAGGGCATTATGTGTAAGGAGCGCTACTACTGTGGACATTATGTGTATAATTGGCACTGCTGTGGACATTGTGTATGAGAGGCACTACAGTGTAGCGTAAAATGAATAAGAGGCACTACCGCTTGACGTGGCCTTTATAAGGGGTATTACTGTGTAGTGTGACCTGTACATGTGTAGCATAACATATATAAGGAGTACTACTGTGTAGCATAACATATATAAGGCTTACTACTGTGTAGCGTAACCTCTATAAAGAGTACTACTGTGTAGTTTAAAGGGTACTTCTGTGTATTTAACCTGTATAAGGGGTACTACTGTGTAGCAGTGGCGTGCGGTGAGGTCAATGGCTGGGGAAGCACTGAGGGGTCTATTTACTAAGTCTTGGAGAGAGATGAAGTGGATGGAGATAAAGTACCAGCCAATCAGCTCCTAACTGCCATGTCACAGGCTGGTGTTGAAAAATGACTGGAGCTGGTTGGCTGATACTTTATCTCCGTCTGCTTTATCTCCATCCAAAGCTTAGTAAATAGACCCCTGAGTACTCCAGTAACCTCCCGTAGCCACTAACCTCCCCCATAACATAACCCTAACCTCCAGCCATAGCCTAACCCCCCCATAGCCCCTAACCTCCCCCCATAGCATAACCCTAACCTCCATCTGTAGTCTAACCCCCCCGTAGCCTCTAACCTCCCCCATAGCATAACCCTGACCTCCAGCCATAGTCTAACCCCCCCATAGCCCCTAACCTCCCCCCACAGCATAACCCTGATCTAAGAGTCTTAGTACTTGTTATGGAGATGGCGTTCAGCATGCAGCTGCTTGCGCTGTGTGGTCCTGACACATGGGCACCAGGAGAGGGTTCATGCTTGCCGTGGAGGAGGATAGCGCTGGCTTCCACTGCACTATTCTCTGGACTTCCCCCTGATGCCACTTCCGTGCTGGCCCCGCAGATGTCTTCCCCCCGCCGCCGCCTCCGTGCTGGCACCGCAAATGGTCTTCCCCCAGCCGCCGCCTCCGTGCTGGCCCCGCAGATGGTCTTCCCCCCGCTGCCACCTCCATGCTGGCACCGCAGATTAGCTGCTGCTGCTAGCAGCGGGGTAACGGAGGAGAATGGAAGCGACCGTCAAGCTCCCAGCAGCAGCAGGTCAGGGGAATGAGTACGGGGGAGCTTATAGCAGACATAGGCAGATCTGAGTGCCTTGTCCCGCCGTCACTTACGGGTGATTGGACCAGCGGATCCAGCACTGGATCTGCTGTCCAATCACTTGTGCCTCGCTGACAGGGGCGGGCTTTGATGTGTGCTGAAAGCCCGTCCATGTCAACGAGGCACTTGTTAAAGTGCCGCTTTCTTCCATTTTTTTTAATAGGCTGTTATAGCCCAGAGCTTAGCCCCCCCCCCCCCCCCCCCTCCTCTCTAGCCTGTTCTCATTGTCTACGGGAGGCACTGCTATCAGTGCCTCCCAAACTACTTTATGGAATAACAATGATTACATTAATATTAAGACGATACTTATGACACAGAATATGTGTCATAAGTATCTTCTTTATATTATTTTAATTATTAATGACAGGGGAGGCACTGCCTCCACTGCATGGCCCTGCTGTGTAGCATAACATGTATAAGGGGTACTACTGTGTAGCTTAACGTTCTAATGCCGTTGGCATGCCCCCTCCTGCCCTGTGACTGCCACTGCCTGTCAATCAGGCAGAGGCGATCGCAGCCCAGAGATGCTGTAAGCATCTCAGTGGGCTCCCGGGGTGCATGAGCGCACTCCGCAAAGGGCATCAGACTGCGATCGCTGCAGGGATCCAGTCTGAATTAGGCCCATAGTCCTCCAGTTACCTGCACAGACTTCACATAGACTCTGGGTTCACAAAATAAACAGACCTGTCAGGCATACAGTATATGTTAGTATGACTAGGGCAGCCAAGAGAAATTCTGGGTCCAACTTCCTGGGCCCACCTGCCCTCACTGGGGGGGGGTTTGACCACAGCATGCTGAGGGAATGGCAACTCCTCTTTGGGGGCATGTCTAGCACATCAGAAGCACCCACTCACAGAAGCATGGCATGCCTCCCAGCCAGGGTTGCAGAGAGCCTTCTGGGTCCAGGTACTTTTCAGAGGGCATGGACTAATCAAATGAGGCATGGACCTGGAGCCCCACTGGGCCCCTCTATCAGACCTGGGCCCAGGTAATTTGTACCCTCTCCCCCCTCTCTTGACGCCACTGAGTATGACAGGAAAGGCTCTGCCTCACCTTCCTCACTGCAACGCATTTCACTGAAATACTCTAGCTGAGAGCTGGGAGCATGATGTGGAAAATACTCTATGGATGAGTGCTGGGGTGGATGTGGCTACTGTGTAACTGCACACAAAATTGGATTACTTTGTAATTTAACATAGGGTAGATTTGGTCAGGATCCGGACTACATCCCCAGATTTGGGTACTGTGTGACAGAGCTGGGGAAATGCCCTGGCTGTCATTTGGACCTCCTCCTGTATATTGGAATGTGGGTCTCTCTCTGGCTGTATAATGGGTATGTGGTTCTCTCTGACTGTATAAAGTGAAAATGTGACTTTGTAAAGCTCCACAGGACAGAATGTTGCATCTATGGTGTACATTCATGTATCCTTAGAACATGCAATGTATACATATATGTAGATTAATGTGGCATATACACTCCTTATGATAGGGGGCTTGTCCATTGACTGCATGGTGTCAATCTCTCTTCCCGTCCCCTGTGTGCACCTGCCTATTTTCCATTCCTCTGCACAAGCTTCTTTTCCTTTCCTCTGCGCTAGATTTTCCATCTATCCTCTGTCTTCTCCACCCAATCTTCCCTTCTGCTGCACCCGCCTATATTCCCACTGCCATGTCACCCAGTCTCTCCCTGTCTCTCCCTGTTACCTTCTCCCTGTCACCCACAACCTGTTACCTCCTGACTCTCACTGTCACCCTCTCTCCTCATCACCCTCTCACTATGTCATTCTCCCTGTCACCCTCTCTCTCTCCCCAGCGTTACCCACTGCCTGTTACCCTCTGACTCTCCCAAGCATCACCCAATGCCTGTCACCAACTACCTATTCTCAGCGTCAAACACTGCCTATTCCCAGCGCCACCTACTGCCTATCTGGAGCTGAAATTTCTGCAGGGCCAATTGTGTGCCACCACAGTGGGTGTGACTAGTGATATGGGGAGCATGACCAGTTCTGTGGGTGTGTAGCCTGCGTTATGGGCTGTGGCTAGTGCCTTCCTTCAATCACCTCAATTGCCCTCCCAACTTTGTTTAAATCCACAGCGTAATTTGAAAGTCTACATATGAAAACAGGAAACACTGGTTAAATGTGACAAAAAAAGAAAGAAAAATTACACTTATCTGATCATTTCAGTAGAAATCCGTATGTTTATTTATAACATTTTACAAATATGTAAATGCAAACAGTAAAAACAAATAAAATTACAATTGGTCATAAAAGTGGTAATGAATATATATTTTAACTTTAAAAAAAATCAACTATCTTAAGCAATGACTACAGGGTTTTAGGGTCTTCAAGAAAATATAGTGCTATTTTTCAGCAGGAACGAGCAAGAATTCAGTTCCTGAGCTGCTCATTAAATATGACATAATCAGGAACCAGGTTCCTGAACCTGCATGGTCCACAATTTACGTCTGTCTCTGTCTGTCTGTACTGGCTGCAGTAAAAAGAAGAGTAAATACAGATGGGTCCTTGTTTATCTTGACCTTTAATTGGATTAACTGAAACTGGCCAGTCGGACCTAATCCCCTGCTGTAATGATTTAATCCCCCGCTGTATTGTTCTCTGTATTGTATTGCATCCGAGAACAATAGATGAAGGGTTTATGCTAATAAATCACGTTGTGCCTAGGCACAGAAAACTAGTCAAAATAACCGTGGACCCATCTGTATGTGCCGACACTATTCAGTTTGCATTGAATGAATCGACTCCATAGATTATTTCTGATCACCATACAATTTCATTAGTATTTAACCCCTACTCATAAATTTATTAACTACTACATCATGGACATAACATAATTAACCACTTTGTAATCACTATCTCCCCAATCCCTATTATTAACTCCATATCAAGTAATTCCATTCATGTTCATTAACGGTCTAATTATCTCTCTATCTCACCTAAAGAACTTCTTCACCCATAACAAAACCAAAAAATATTTTTACTCCCTGAGTTGTATTAGCTGTCGCTTCCATATCTCCTTCTTTCAACCTCTAACTTCCATATCTCCTCCTTCCGACTTGTCGCTTCCCCATTTGTATTGCAAATACCCATTAAAATACTGCACATGTGCATAGAATTCAAATTTGTATTGTATTATCTGACCCTTGTGTCTACTTATATTTGTCTGGAGCTACTGTAGCCATTGTATATAAAGTGCCACTGATTGCATTTGTTAAAATACAAGTCTTTTCTTTACTAAACCAACGTACAGTATCTTAGTAACTCCAATACAATTTGCTAACTCAACAACCTCCACTCTCCCCCTCCCCCTTTTTTTCCCTTACTGTCAATTTCACTCTCTCTTCTATTACGCTCTCTGTAGAGTTTCTCCCCACTCAGCTCTCTGCAGGGCTGGCTCCCCCTGACTCCTCCTCCCCACAGCAGAGACATCATGAGGCTGGTAATAGCTTGGGACTCGGAGTGCCGGTGGCCCTACAATTGTACCAGCATGGCATGGCTCTACTTTGGCACGACTGGATGAAGGGGAAGTGGTGGGCTCTAGAGGCAGCAGGGGCCCTATAGCAGCCAGCCACGTTAGTTACACCACTGCCCTAGCTGTGGTGGATCCTATATTCTGTCATGTAGCACAGGAAGAGCTTATGAAGCTCTTCACTGCTCCTCTATTTTTAATGCTGGGGACCCGACTCCAGGATAATTGAGGCATTCTCACGGGCAAGGAGGGGAGGTGACGGCCAGCAGGGTTTGCATGGGGCTCTGGGAGGATGACCGCTGGCAGCTTTTAATAGGAAAACATGTTTTCCTGTCAACGCTGCCAGTCTTCTGTGAGCCTGATTTAATGGGGAGGCCTGGAGCTGCAGCTCCAACCGCCTCATTGTTAATCCGGCTCTGCTATCACCCTCTGCCTCTCCCATTTGACGGAGGGCACAAATTTATAGTTAGCAGGGGGTGTAGAATAGAGATGAGCGCCTGAAATTTTTCGGGTTTTGTGTTTTGGTTTTGGGTTCGGTTCCGCGGCCGTGTTTTGGGTTCGACCGCGTTTTGGCAAAACCTCACCGAATTTTTTTTGTCGGATTCGGGTGTGTTTTGGATTCGGGTGTTTTTTTCAAAAAACACTAAAAAACAGCTTAAATCATAGAATTTGGGGGTCATTTTGATCCCAAAGTATTATTAACCTCAAAAACCATAATTTACACTCATTTTCAGTCTATTCTGAATACCTCACACCTCACAATATTATTTTTAGTCCTAAAATTTGCACCGAGGTCGCTGTGTGAGTAAGATAAGCGACCCTAGTGGCCGACACAAACACCGGGCCCATCTAGGAGTGGCACTGCAGTGTCACGCAGGATGTCCCTTCCAAAAAATCCTCCCCAAACAGCACATGACGCAAAGAAAAAAAGAGGCGCAATGAGGTAGCTGTGTGAGTAAGATTAGCGACCCTAGTGGCCGACACAAACACCGGGCCCATCTAGGAGTGGCACTGCAGTGTCACGCAGGATGGCCCTTCCAAAAAACCCTCCCCAAACAGCACATGACGCAAAGAAAAAAAGAGGCGCAATGAGGTAGCTGTGTGAGTAAGATTAGCGACCCTAGTGGCCGACACAAACACCGGGCCCATCTAGGAGTGGCACTGCAGTGTCACGCAGGATGGCCCTTCCAAAAAACCCTCCCCAAACAGCACATGACGCAAAGAAAAAAAGAGGCGCAATGAGGTAGCTGTGTGAGTAAGATTAGCGACCCTAGTGGCCGACACAAACACCGGGCCCATCTAGGAGTGGCACTGCAGTGTCACGCAGGATGTCCCTTCCAAAAAACCCTCCCCAAACAGCACATGACGCAAAGAAAAAAAGAGGCGCAATGAGGTAGCTGTGTGAGTAAGATTAGCGACCCTAGTGGCCGACACAAACACCGGGCCCATCTAAGAGTGGCACTGCAGTGTCACGCAGGATGTCCCTTCCAAAAAACCCTCCCCAAACAGCACATGACGCAAAGAAAAAAAGAGGCGCAATGAGGTAGCTGACTGTGTGAGTAAGATTAGCGACCCTAGTGGCCGACACAAACACCGGGCCCATCTAGGAGTGGCACTGCAGTGTCACGCAGGATGTCCCTTCCAAAAAACCCTCCCCAAACAGCACATGACGCAAAGAAAAAAAGAGGCGCAATGAGGTAGCTGACTGTGTGAGTAAGATTAGCGACCCTAGTGGCCGACACAAACACCGGGCCCATCTAGGAGTGGCACTGCAGTGTCACGCAGGATGTCCCTTCCAAAAAACCCTCCCCAATCAGCACATGATGCAAAGAAAAAGAAAAGAAAAAAGAGGTGCAAGATGGAATTGTCCTTGGGCCCTCCCACCCACCCTTATGTTGTGTAAACAAAACAGGACATGCACACTTTAACCAACCCATCATTTCAGTGACAGGGTCTGCCACACGACTGTGACTGATATGACGGGTTGGTTTGGACCCCCCCCAAAAAAGAAGCAATTAATCTCTCCTTGCACAAACTGGCTCTACAGAGGCAAGATGTCCACCTCATCTTCACCCTCCGATATATCACCGTGTACATCCCCCTCCTCACAGATTATCAATTCGTCCCCACTGGAATCCACCATCTCAGCTCCCTGTGTACTTTGTGGAGGCAATTGCTGCTGGTCAATGTCTCCGCGGAGGAATTGATTATAATTCATTTTAATGAACATCATCTTCTCCACATTTTCTGGATGTAACCTCGTACGCCGATTGCTGACAAGGTGAGCGGCGGCACTAAACACTCTTTCGGAGTACACACTTGTGGGAGGGCAACTTAGGTAGAATAAAGCCAGTTTGTGCAAGGGCCTCCAAATTGCCTCTTTTTCCTGCCAGTATAAGTACGGACTGTGTGACGTGCCTACTTGGATGCGGTCACTCATATAATCCTCCACCATTCTATCAATGTTGAGAGAATCATATGCAGTGACAGTAGACGACATGTCCGTAATCGTTGTCAGGTCCTTCAGTCCGGACCAGATGTCAGCATCAGCAGTCGCTCCAGACTGCCCTGCATCACCGCCAGCGGGTGGGCTCGGAATTCTGAGCCTTTTCCTCGCACCCCCAGTTGCGGGAGAATGTGAAGGAGGAGATGTTGACAGGTCGCGTTCCGCTTGACTTGACAATTTTGTCACCAGCAGGTCTTTCAACCCCAGCAGACCTGTGTCTGCCGGAAAGAGAGATCCAAGGTAGGCTTTAAATCTAGGATCGAGCACGGTGGCCAAAATGTAGTGCTCTGATTTCAACAGATTGACCACCCGTGAATCCTTGTTAAGCGAATTAAGGGCTGCATCCACAAGTCCCACATGCCTAGCGGAATCGCTCCCTTTTAGCTCCTTCTTCAATGCCTCCAGCTTCTTCTGCAAAAGCCTGATGAGGGGAATGACCTGACTCAGGCTGGCAGTGTCTGAACTGACTTCACGTGTGGCAAGTTCAAAGGGCATCAGAACCTTGCACAACGTTGAAATCATTCTCCACTGCACTTGAGACAGGTGCATTCCACCTACTATATCGTGCTCAATTGTATAGGCTTGAATGGCCTTTTGCTGCTCCTCCAACCTCTGAAGCATATAGAGGGTTGAATTCCACCTCGTTACCACTTCTTGCTTCAGATGATGGCAGGGCAGGTTCAGTAGTTTTTGGTGGTGCTCCAGTTTTCTGTACGTGGTGCCTGTACGCCGAAAGTGTCCCGCAATTCTTCTGGCCACCGACAGCATCTCTTGCACGCCCCTGTCGTTTTTTAAAAAATTCTGCACCACCAAATTCAAGGTATGTGCAAAACATGGGACGTGCTGGAATTGGCCCAGATTTAATGCACACACAATATTGCTGGCGTTGTCCGATGCCACAAATCCACAGGAGAGTCCAATTGGGGTAAGCCATTCCGCGATGATCTTCCTCAGTTGCCGTAAGAGGTTTTCAGCTGTGTGCGTATTCTGGAAAGCGGTGATACAAAGCGTAGCCTGCCTAGGAAAGAGTTGGCGTTTGCGAGATGCTGCTACTGGTGCCGCCGCTGCTGTTCTTGCGGCGGGAGTCCATACATCTACCCAGTGGGCTGTCACAGTCATATAGTCCTGACCCTGCCCTGCTCCACTTGTCCACATGTCCGTGGTTAAGTGGACATTGGGTACAGCTGCATTTTTTAGGACACTGGTGACTCTTTTTCTGAGGTCTGTGTACATTTTCGGTATCGCCTGCCTAGAGAAATGGAACCTAGATGGTATTTGGTACCGGGGACACAGTACCTCCAACAAGTCTCTAGTTGGCTCTGCAGTAATGATGGATACCGGAACCACGTTTCTCACCACCCAGGATGCCAAGGCCTCAGTTATCCGCTTTGCAGTAGGATGACTGCTGTGATATTTCATCTTCCTCGCAAAGGACTGTTGAACAGTCAATTGCTTACTGGAAGTAGTACAAGTGGGCTTACGACTTCCCCTCTGGGATGACCATCGACTCCCAGCGGCAACAACAGCAGCGCCAGCAGCAGTAGGCGTTACACGCAAGGATGCATCGGAGGAATCCCAGGCAGGAGAGGACTCGTCAGAATTGCCAGTGACATGGCCTGCAGGACTATTGGCATTCCTGGGGAAGGAGGAAATTGACACTGAGGGAGTTGGTGGGGTGGTTTGCGTGAGCTTGGTTACAAGAGGAAGGGATTTACTGGTCAGTGGACTGCTTCCGCTGTCACCCAAAGTTTTTGAACTTGTCACTGACTTATTATGAATGCGCTGCAGGTGACGTATAAGGGAGGATGTTCCGAGGTGGTTAACGTCCTTACCCCTACTTATTACAGCTTGACAAAGGGAACACACGGCTTGACACCTGTTGTCCGCATTTCTGGTGAAATACCTCCACACCGAAGAGCTGATTTTTTTGGTATTTTCACCTGGCATGTCAACGGCCATATTCCTCCCACGGACAACAGGTGTCTCCCCGGGTGCCTGACTTAAACAAACCACCTCACCATCAGAATCTTCCTGGTCAATTTCCTCCCCAGCGCCAGCAACACCCATATCCTCCTCATCCTGGTGTACTTCAACACTGACATCTTCAATCTGACTATCAGGAACTGGACTGCGGGTGCTCCTTCCAGCACTTGCAGGGGGCGTGCAAATGGTGGAAGGCGCATGCTCTTCACGTCCAGTGTTGGGAAGGTCAGGCATCGCAACCGACACAATTGGACTCTCCTTGTGGATTTGGGATTTCGAAGAATGCACAGTTCTTTGCTGTGCTGCTTTTGCCAGCTTGAGTCTTTTCATTTTTCTAGCGAGAGGCTGAGTGCTTCCATCCTCATGTGAAGCTGAACCACTAGCCATGAACATAGGCCAGGGCCTCCGCCGTTCCTTGCCACTCCGTGTGGTAAATGGCATATTGGCAAGTTTACGCTTCTCCTCCGACAATTTTATTTTAGGTTTTGGAGTCCTTTTTTTACTGATATTTGGTGTTTTGGATTTGACATGCTCTGTACTATGACATTGGGCATCGGCCTTGGCAGACGACGTTGCTGGCATTTCATCGTCTCGGCCATGACTAGTGGCAGCAGCTTCAGCACGAGGTGGAAGTGGATCTTGATCTTTCCCTAATTTTGGAACCTCAACATTTTTGTTCTCCATATTTTAATAGGCACAACTAAAAGGCACCTCAGGTAAACAATGGAGATGGATGGATTGGATACTAGTATACAATTATGGACGGGCTGCCGAGTGCCGACACAGAGGTAGCCACAGCCGTGAACTACCGCACTGTACTGTGTCTGCTGCTAATATATAGACTGGTTGATAAAGAGATAGTATACTCGTAACTAGTATGTATGTATAAAGAAAGAAAAAAAAACCACGGTTAGGTGGTATATACAATTATGGACGGGCTGCCGAGTGCCGACACAGAGGTAGCCACAGCCGTGAACTACCGCACTGTACTGTGTCTGCTGCTAATATAGACTGGTTGATAAAGAGATAGTATACTCGTAACTAGTATGTATGTATAAAGAAAGAAAAAAAAACCACGGTTAGGTGGTATATACAATTATGGACGGGCTGCCGAGTGCCGACACAGAGGTAGCCACAGCCGTGAACTACCGCACTGTACTGTGTCTGCTGCTAATATATAGACTGGTTGATAAAGAGATAGTATACTCGTAACTAGTATGTATGTATAAAGAAAGAAAAAAAAACCACGGTTAGGTGGTATATACAATTATGGACGGGCTGCCGAGTGCCGACACAGAGGTAGCCACAGCCGTGAACTACCGCACTGTACTGTGTCTGCTGCTAATATATAGACTGGTTGATAAAGAGATAGTATACTCGTAACTAGTATGTATGTATAAAGAAAGAAAAAAAAACCACGGTTAGGTGGTATATACAATTATGGACGGGCTGCCGAGTGCCGACACAGAGGTAGCCACAGCCGTGAACTACCGCACTGTACTGTGTCTGCTGCTAATATATAGACTGGTTGATAAAGAGATAGTATACTCGTAACTAGTATGTATGTATAAAGAAAGAAAAAAAAACCACGGTTAGGTGGTATATACAATTATGGACGGGCTGCCGAGTGCCGACACAGAGGTAGCCACAGCCGTGAACTACCGCACTGTACTGTGTCTGCTGCTAATATATAGACTGGTTGATAAAGAGATAGTATACTCGTAACTAGTATGTATGTATAAAGAAAGAAAAAAAAACCACGGTTAGGTGGTATATACAATTATGGACGGGCTGCCGAGTGCCGACACAGAGGTAGCCACAGCCGTGAACTACCGCACTGTACTGTGTCTGCTGCTAATATATAGACTGGTTGATAAAGAGATAGTATACTCGTAACTAGTATGTATGTATAAAGAAAGAAAAAAAAACCACGGTTAGGTGGTATATACAATTATGGACGGGCTGCCGAGTGCCGACACAGAGGTAGCCACAGCCGTGAACTACCGCACTGTACTGTGTCTGCTGCTAATATATAGACTGGTTGATAAAGAGATAGTATACTCGTAACTAGTATGTATGTATAAAGAAAGAAAAAAAAACCACGGTTAGGTGGTATATACAATTATGGACGGGCTGCCGAGTGCCGACACAGAGGTAGCCACAGCCGTGAACTACCGCACTGTACTGTGTCTGCTGCTAATATATAGACTGGTTGATAAAGAGATAGTATACTCGTAACTAGTATGTATGTATAAAGAAAGAAAAAAAAACCACGGTTAGGTGGTATATACAATTATGGACGGGCTGCCGAGTGCCGACACAGAGGTAGCCACAGCCGTGAACTACCGCACTGTACTGTGTCTGCTGCTAATATAGACTGGTTGATAAAGAGATAGTATACTACTAATATTATATATACTGGTGGTCAGGTCACTGGTCACTAGTCACACTGGCAGTGGCACTCCTGCAGCAAAAGTGTGCACTGTTTAATTTTAATATAATATTATGTACTCCTGGCTCCTGCTATAACCTATAACTGGCACTGCAGTAGTGCTCCCCAGTCTCCCCCACAATTATAAGCTGTGTGAGCTGAGCAGTCAGACAGATATATAATATATATAGATGATGCAGCACACTGGCCTGAGCCTGAGCAGTGCACACAGATATGGTATGTGACTGACTGAGTCACTGTGTGTATCGCTTTTTTCAGGCAGAGAACGGATATATTAAATAAACTGCACTGTGTGTCTGGTGGTCACTCACTATATAATATATTATGTACTCCTGGCTCCTGCTATAACCTATAACTGGCACTGCAGTAGTGCTCCCCAGTCTCCCCCACAATTATAAGCTGTGTGAGCTGAGCAGTCAGACAGATATATATAATATTATATATAGATAATAGATGATGCAGCACACTGGCCTGAGCCTGAGCAGTGCACACAGATATGGTATGTGACTGAGTCACTGTGTGCTGTGTATCGCTTTTTTCAGGCAGAGAACGGATTATAAATAGAACTGGTGGTCACTGGTCACTATCAGCAAAACTCTGCACTGTACACTACTGAGTACTCCTAATGCTCCCCAAAATTAGTAAATCAAGTGTCTCTCTAATCTATTCTAAACGGAGAGGACGCCAGCCACGTCCTCTCCCTATCAATCTCAATGCACGTGTGAAAATGGCGGCGACGCGCGGCTCCTTATATAGAATCCGAGTCTCGCGATAGAATCCGAGCCTCGCGAGAATCCGACAGCGTCATGATGACGTTCGGGCGCGCTCGGGTTAACCGAGCAAGGCGGGAAGATCCGAGTCGCTCGGACCCGTGAAAAAAAACATGAAGTTCTGGCGGGTTCGGATTCAGAGAAACCGAACCCGCTCATCTCTAGTGTAGAACACCCTAGCATTGGCCCTGCTTACACGGGTGAATCACCCATAGAATGTGTCCAAATCATGCTTACAGTGGTGTCATCCATCCCGCAAACGGGTCACACATGCAGCCACCAGTGCCGTAACTAGGCATTTTAGCGCTGTGTGCAAGAAACGACAGTGGCGCCCCCCCATGTAAGATAGGGGCAGTGCGCGCCGTAGGTGCGCGGAAAATTTATAGGGGCGTGGCTTCACGGGGAAGGGGCGTGGTCACAAAATTATAGCAATTCATACTACGGTGCACAGTAGTCTACATTATTCAAATTACGCTGCACAGTAGCGCCACTACACCAGGTAGAGCCCCTTTTATACATTACAGCAGACAGCGTCCCCCTTTTTACACATTACAGCAGTCCCCCTTTTTACACATTGCAGCAGCCAGTTCCCCTTTTTACACATTGCGGCAGCCAGGCCCCCTTTTTACACATTGCGGCAGCCAGTCCCCCTTTTTACACATTGCGGCAGCCAGGCCCCCTCTTTACACATTGCGGCAGCCAGTCCCCCTTTTTACACATTGCGGCAGCCAGTCCCCCTTTTTACACATTGCGGCAGCCAGGCCCCCTTTTTACACATTGCGGCAGCCATGCCCCCTTTTTACACATTGCGGCAGCCAGTCCCCCTTTTTACACATTGTGGCAGCCAGGACCCCTTTTTACACATTGCGGCAGCCAGGCCCCCTTTTTACACATTGCGGCAGCCAGTCCCCCTTTTTACAGCCAGTCCCCCTTTTTACACATTGCGGCAGCCATCCCCCTTTTTACACATTGCGGCAGCCAGGCCCCCTTTTTACACATTGCGGCAGCCAGTCCCCCTTTTTACACATTGCGGCAGCCAGGACCCCTTTTTACACATTGCGGCAGCCAGGCCCCCTTTTTACACATTGCGGCAGCCAGTCCCCCTTTTTACAGCCAGTCCCCCTTTTTACACATTGCGGCAGCCATCCCCCTTTTTACACATTGCGGCAGCCATCCCTCTTTTTACACATTGCGGCAGACGGTGACCCCCTGAGAGAGAGAGAGAGAGAGAGAGAGAGAGAGAGATACTTACCATCTCCCTGCTGGCAGTCAGGCTCCTCGTGCAGCTCCCTCGTGCAGGCAGTGAGGTGAGAAGGAGGAGGAGGGAGGGGGAGCAGGGAGCCGCAGCAGCGCTATGTCATTGGTAGTAAGCGCCGCTGCAGCATCCCCCTCTCCTTCCGTATTGGCTGCCCGGCGCTGCTGTGGATGCTGGGATGGAGGAACCGCATCCCAGCATCCACAGCAGCGCCGGGCAGCCAATACAGAAGGAGAGGGGGATGCTGCAGCGGCGCTTACTACCGATGACATAGCGCTGCTGCGGCTCCCTGCTCCCCCTCCCTCCTCCTCCTTCTCCGCTGCCCGGCGCTGGTCCTCTTCTCCCTCCACAGCGCGGCGCACAGCGCACACAGCAGAGGCGGCATGTAATGAGTCAATTTGACTCATTACATGCCGCTGGCCGTGCGCCCTCAGGGCAACTGCGCTGTGTGCCAAGCCCACTTGGCACACACGTAGTTTCGGCCCTGGCAGCCACATTCTGATTATGACTAGCCATGCCCGCATGCAAACTATTTGTGGGAGCGTACTTACCCATACAATCCTATGGTTTGTGGGTGAATATACAGTGCAGGCGCATGGGTACACTATTCGGTAAACAACCCGCAACTATTGCCAGTCGCAGGTAAGATAAGCAAGGGCTCATCTGCATATGTGCCTTATATCCAGTGGCGGCTCCAGAGGAGAGGCTGCAGGTCAGTTCAAATTTCAAATAGGGGAGCCACACCAACTGTCACCAACTGCCATTTCAAACTGACTCACTGGCAGTTGGTGTGGCTCCCCTATTTGAATTTTGAACTTAGCTGCAGTCCCACTTCTGGAGCTGTCCCTGCTTATATCCTTTACAAGGCACTTCCAGAACTACAGTATTATCAGTATAAAATCTCTGTTCCTCAAAATCCACTACTCATTGACATAAAGTATTGGTTAAGGCAGTGAACTCACAAGCTCAGGGCCAGGAGTTCGATCCCTGACATGGGAAATAAACTAATTTGCTGGAAACTGGACCTTCCTTATATTAATGGTTTGTGCAGGCTTAAATTGTGTTACTTATTTTATCAGCTCTTTAAATGGCGTTCAATATTTTAGATCAATTATTGTATGTTTTTTTTTTATATTTTATATATGTGTTTCTGTTACCCTAATTTCTGCCATCTCTTATCAAAGCACAATATTTTATTTTTTATAGTGCAGTTCTTACCTTTGTTTTCTTTATATACTAAGGACACCAAGTTTAAAAGACTAAAATACAAATGCTCTATTTGTATACTAAAAGACCAAAGTGGTACACAGATTAAGCTTTATAACAAAAGTGAATTAGCTTTGAACATAGCAGACAGTCATAGGAGAAATTGCGGGTATATTGACTTGGGGGCCACTGGACATTTTACTTGCAAGGAAAAATGGTTCAGCTCATTGGGATAAATTTACTAAGATGGGAGGTTTTTTTTTTTTTTAGTACTGGTGATGTTGCTCAGATTCTACTTAACATTTATCTAGCTGCTTCTAGAATATAAAAATAGATAGAATCTGATTGGTTTCTATGGGCAACGTCACCAGTTCTAAAAAAAACCTCCCACCTTAGTAAATTGGGTTCAGTATGATATACCGATGGACGGTATAACGGCTGTCGGCATCCCGACAACGGCATCCCGTCCATCATAATTCCGACAGCCCCTCATTTAGCCCACTAATCCTCATCTTTTTCCTACCCTAACCCTCCCCTGTGGGTGCCTAAACCTCCCTGCTAGGTGCCTAACCCTAACACTCCCTTCTCCGCTACCTAAACCTCCCCACTTGGTGCCTAACCCTAACACTCCATTCTCCACTACCTAAACCTCCCCACTAGGTGTAGTGGCGTAACTAGGGGCCCGCAGCCCCTGTGAGCGCTTGGAGGCACGCAGGGCTGCGGGGCGCCCTAGCCGCCGCCACTGATTTCTGCTGGGAAGGAGGGACATGGAGGGCACAGCACGCACCTCTCCTGTGTGTCCCTCCTGGGGCTCCGGCGGCAGTGGCGTGTCTGTTAAATAAAGTGCCCGGCACTGGGAGGGGGGGGTGTACCTGGCCCTGGGGGAGCATATTTCGCACTGGAGGGGGTGTACCTGGCACTGGGGGAGCATATTTAGCACCGGGGGATGGGGGTACCTGGCACTGGGGGAGCATATTTAGCACTGGGGATGGGCATATTTGGCACTGGGGGAGGGCATATTTGGCACTGGGGTCATATGTGTACCTGGCACTGTGGGGGAATATCTGGCACTGGGGGCATATGTGGCACTGGGAGCACAGCCCTAGCAACAAGCATTACCCCCTGGTTACAAGCACAATACCCAGCTCATTAAATCCCTGGCAACAAGCATTACCCTCTAGCAACAAGCATGACACCCAGTGCATGAAACCCCTGGCTACGAATATTACCACCTGGCAACAAGCTTGAAACCCAGCACATGATACCTCTGGCAACAAGCATAACACCTACCGCATGACAACCCTTGGCACCGTGCATGGAACCAAGAGCATGAAACCCCTGGCAACAAGCAGGTAATTTAAAAGTAATTAGAAGCCTTACTGTAGGACTTAATGTGTAATGGGCATTGCGGTGTGTGGCATAATGTATCACGGACATTGCAGTGTGTGTCATAATGTGTCACAGGCATTACGGTGTGTGGCATACTATATCACGGGCATTGTGGTATGTGGTATAATGTCTCAGGGGCATTGCAGTGTGTGGCATAATGTATAATGGGCATTGCAGTGTGTGGCATAGGGTATAACGAGCATTGCGGTATGTGTCACAGGCATTACTGTGTGGGGTATACTATATCACGGACATTGTGGTATGTGGTATAATGTCTCAGGGTCATTGCAGTGTGTAGCATAATGTATCACAGACATTGCAGTGTGTGGCATAATGTATCACGGACATTGCGGTGTGTGTCATAATGTGTCACAGGTATTGTATGTGTTATAATGTATCAGAGGCATTGCAGTGTGTAGCATAATGTATAATGGGCACTGCGATTCCTGTCATAATGTGTCACAGGCATTACGGTGTGTGGCATAAGGTGTCACAGGCATTATGATGTGAGGCATAATGTGTCGGGGGCATTATGGTGTGTGGCATAATGTCTAAGGGCCATTGCAGTATGTGGCATAATGTATACTGGGCATTACTGTAAGGAGGAAAAATGACAAATAATGTTAGGGGCATGAATCAGGATTATTTTTTTTCCTGTGGTGTCCAACGTCTGGGCGTGCAGGTTGCAAAACTGGGGTATAAGGTAGTCTTTTCCTGCAATGCCATACCCCTATATGCAAAGCCACGCCCATTTTGTCAAGGCCATGCCCCTT
This sequence comes from Pseudophryne corroboree, assembly GCF_028390025.1. Classification (NCBI taxonomy): domain Eukaryota; kingdom Metazoa; phylum Chordata; class Amphibia; order Anura; family Myobatrachidae; genus Pseudophryne; species Pseudophryne corroboree. The sequence continues at coordinate 141,912,389 of NC_086453.1, forward strand.
TTTTTGCGGCGTGCGCGCAGGTTCATTGCTTCGCTAGTGCCAAATATGGGGGGGGGGGGGGGGCCCAGAGAATTTTTTGGCTTGGGGGAGAAAAATTTCTAGTTACGCCACTGACTAGGTGCCTAACCCTAACACTCCCTTCCCCGCTACCTAAACCTCCCCACTAGGTGCCTAGCCCTAACCTTCCTTTCTATTTGCCTAACCCTCCCTCCCCGGTCCTTTACTCTAACGTTCCCGTGCCTGCACCCTAAGCCTAACCCTCCTTCTGCTGACTAAACCTAACCTCCCCCCGCGGCAGGACAGCAGCGCTTCCCACTGTCAGGATGAGCAGACCAAAATACTGACAGCCGGCATCCCGTTTGGCATTGGTATATCGGCTGCCGGGATCCCGTGCGTCGGGAAGCTAACTGCTTCCCAGTAAATTTACCCCAATGAGTGAATGTGAACCCGTCACAGTCAGAGGAATTGGGGACAAAGTCCTCACAGCATCTAAAGTAAAGACAATTACAGTGAACCAAAAAATCAAAAGCAAACTATAGTCACAGCACAGACATGCAGTCAGGGGAAGCAAGGGAGGCAGTGCCTCACCTGTCATAATGTTTAATATAATACAAAGAAGATATTTACACATGTTATGGGCCTTAAATATCTTCTCTGTATTTACCAATCCTATTTGATGTGAAAAAAGAGCCAATTGTGGGTAGGAATCAGCAAGAGTTTTGCCTCCCACTGACCATGGTAAAGTGTTTAAAGCTGGAGACGGACAGGGGGCAGGGCCAAGCTGCAGGAAGAAAAAGCCCATCCAAAAACTCATGAGAAGCAGCACCAGCACATCTGCCTCATTGACAGGGACATACCTTCAGCCCACATGAAAGCACACCCCTGTCAGTCAGACAGACATGATTGAACAGCACTGATCTGTCTCTACCAGCTCATTACCTGCCCAGCATTACGGTGCTGAGCCGCAGGTACTGATACCCAACCTTACTCCCGCCGGAGCTTGCAGCCACCGGGAATTGGTGCCTAATCCTCCCCCCAATCACCATGGAGTTTGCAGACGCAGGAGATGACACCTGACCCCCCCTCCTGCCGGAGCTTGCAGCCGCCGAGTACTGGTGCCTGATCCTCCCCCCCCAAACACCATGGAGTTTGCAGATGCAGGTACTGACACTTGACCACCCCTCCCGCCGGAGCTTGCAGCCGCCGGGTACTGGTGCCTGATCCTCCCCCCCAAACACCATGGAATTTGAGGACGCAGCAGGTAATGACACCTGGCCCCCCCTCCTGCTGGAGCTTGCTGCCCCCGGGTACTGGTAGGGGGGAGGATCAGACTGGGTGCCTGATCCTCTCCCCCAATCACCATGGAGTTTGTAGCCGAGGGTACTGATACCAGACCCCCCGCTCCCACCAGGGCTTGTAGCCGCTGAGTACTAATAACCTAACACCCCCTTCCCGTACAGTAGCTTGCAGCCGCGAGTACTTTCACCTGCCCCCCCCCTGCCTGAAGCATGCAGCCACAGGTACTTATACCTGCCAACCCCCCCCCCTCCCCGAGCATGCTGCCTCAGGTACTTATACCTACCCACCCTCCTTCCCCTCTTCCCCGAGCATGCAGCCGTAAGCAGCAGGAATCACTGAAGTAGAGAGAGCACCACTTTCCGTCAAACTCAAAAGTGACAGGTGGGCTACGCCCACAATTAGACAAACCACGCCCTAACCACGCCTCTAATTATGCAAATTACACCCTAACCACGCCCTAATCACTCCTCTGGCACTCCCACTTTCCCTCCCCTTCTGATGTTGTTTTATAGGAAATAAGCTGACAAAAGGAGTTATAAGCGTAGTTTAATCATTGAAAAGCCTCCTGTTTATTAACTGTTAGATGATGCATTAATGTATATTATTTCCAGTTGATTTGTGTGTTGTTAACTCTTAGTTGCACCAGTAAATGTTATATCCAATTGATTTATAAAATAAGCATGCACGCTATGAGCTTTGTGACAGATAGCTGACCTATTAATGCACACAGACGGATGTGTGCATTAAGAGTTCACTATATGTGTATTTTAAGCTATGGTGTTTGTGACAGATTAGTAAACTAATGACCGGTACAAATAGACGTGTCATTTGTTTTAATTAGTAGTTGACATAGATGTTTAGGATGTCCTTACGTTGTTTACGTTGTTACAGACAGATTAGTTAATACAATATTGTACAGTACACATAGACGTGTAATTTGTTTTAATTAAGCGTAGACACAGCGGTCTAGGTGGTCCTTATGTTTGTTTATATTAACAGCTATTTGACTGATGCAAACAGACAAGAAAGTTGCAGGGGTAATTAAGTTCTGTTACTAGGGATATGATAATTTGTAAGGCTGTGGAATTTGCTAGTGACCGAAGGTTGAACTTTGATTGCAAGCAGACATGACCAGACTTGTCTGGTCATTAATTAAGGACTATCAAGAGTGCTATGAGAACACGAGTTTGTAATTGACTGGTTGACGGATGTAAAATGACATACACGCTATGGATAATGATATATTATCAATTAGCAGAGGTTGGTGGTTAAGAGATATAGAGAGAGAACCATTTTAACTGCGCTGCAGTAACACGACTGGTAATAAGCATAATACTTAATTGCCGGTTTATAGATGCTAACCAGTATTGATAGAGCCTAATGGTTAGCAACAAGTAGTACAAACTGGTAAAAGCATTCTGCGTCATATAGGAACTAAACTGTTTTTATCATTTGACGAGCTAAATATTTTAAACATATTAATGCTGTTTCACATTTGAAATGCTGTGGCTACAATAACAATACTTGACAGACATGTCTATTAAACCTACATGTTGCTAAAATATAGAAGCGAGATAGCGCTAATTGTGTATATATATGTATATATATATATATATATATATATATATATATATAACCTAATACAGGGGTTCTCAAACTCGGTCCTCAGGACCCCACACAGTGCATGTTTTGCAGGTAACCCAGCAGGTGCACAGGTGTATTAATTACGCACTGACACATTTTAAAAGGTCCACAGGTGGAGCTAATTATTTAACTTGTGATTCTGTGAGGAGACCTGCAAAACATGCACTGTGTGGGGTCCTGAGGACCGAGTTTGAGAACCTGTGACCTAATATATCGCTTGTAAAAACATTGCGTGTTTATATTCAAAATGTTGGCAATGCTTTATGTAAGGTAAAGCCTTATAAATTAATTGTATAACATAATCAGGTGTAAAATTATGTGTTTATTAATAAATAAGCTGTTTTTTGAAACCCTATTTGTACATGACCCCTATAGCTCCACCCGTAGGGTCTGAGTTTTGCATGTGTCAACAACATTTCAGCTTTATATGGAGAGTCCTGTAACCATTCCATAACAGCGTTGAAATCTATCACACAGAAGATACTGAGTCATTGCAACTCAAAAAAGTGCACTTGTTCTGCATGCTGATGCTAATAATAATAATAATAATAATAATAATAATCAGTTTTATACATTGGTAAATGCACCACACTGCATTTGTCAGGAGGTTTTAACAGTTCCATGCCTCAGTTGTGGGTTTTGGTGTCCCCGTCCTCCTCTAGGCTGGAGAATAGGCAGTTGGTAGAACGCGCGCATTATTGATTGTCTCGATGCGTAGGAATGGCACGGTATTGGTAGCTTTGGATAACCAGTTTCACCATACAGCGGGCTTCGTCATTATTCATGCATATTAGCATTTCCCTATTTACTTTCAAAACACTTACTAAAAATAATAAACAATTAGGTGTAAAACATATTTGATTCCCCCTTACTCATTCTGCCGGAGACTACCTGAAATAGTAGCAATCTACATGATCCCCTGAATAGTTACTCAATCTTCCTGACAAAAAAATAAATAAAAAAATCAGCGATACATACATTCATTCTGCGTCATATAGGAACTAAACTGTTTTTATCATTTGACGAGCGAAATATTTTAAACATTAATGCCGTTTCACATTTGAAATGCTGTGGCTACATTAACAATACTTGACAGACATACGTATTAAACCTAAATGTTGCTAAAATATAGCAGCAAGATGGCGCTAAGTATATATATATATATATATATATATATATACTAATATCGTTTGTAAAAACACAGCGTGTTTATATTCAAAATGTTGGCATTGCTTTATGGAAGATAAAGCCGTATAAATTAATTGTATAACATAATCAGGTGTAAAATTATGTGTTTATTAATAAATAAGCTGTTTTTTGAAAATCGATTTGTACATACCCCCTATAGCTCCACCCGAAGGGTCTGAGTTTTGCATGTGTCAACAACATTTCAGCTTTATAAGGAGAGTCCTGTAACCATTCCATAACAGCATTGAAATCTATCACACAGAAGATACTGAGTCATTGCAACACAAAAAAGTGCACTTGTTCTTGCAAACTTGGTGTTTTTTTAATGCAAACAGCAGCAGCCATTTTCTCAGTCTGGATAAGGAGGGGTGGTACTGGCTTTGTTCTGCATGCTGATGCTAATAATAATAATAATAATAATAATAATAATAATCAGTTTTATACATTGATAAATGCACCACACTGCATTTGTCAGGAAGTATTAACAGTACCATGTCCCAGTTGTGGGTTTTGGTGTCCCCGTCCTCCTCTAGGCTGGAGAATAGGCAGCTGGTAGAACGCAAGCATTATTGATTGTCTCGATGCGTAGGAATGGCACGGTATTGGTAGCTTTGGATAACCAGTTTCATCATACAGCGGGCTTAGTCATTATTCATGCATATTAGCATTTCCCTATTTACTTTCAAAACACTTACTAAAAATAATAAACAATTAGGTGTAAAACATATTTGATTCCCCCTTACTCATTCTGCCGGAGACTACCTGAAATAGTAGCAATCTACATGATCCCCTGAATAGTTACTCAATCTCCCTGACAAAAAATAAATAAAAAAATCAGCGATACATACATTCAAAAGAGATCAGCTGCGACATTTCCCTGTATTGGTTATAAGGCACAATGATCCCTATGGTCGGGATTCCGGCGTCGGTATTTCGACCGCTGGGATTCCGGCCGGCGGCATTTAGTACTGATACCCCAATGGCTACATGCATTTTAAATAATGTTTTATCGTGCCCACTTACAGTATATGGAACATAATGTAATAAACAATACACAAAGAAATACGGCAAAATAGCAGTGTCTTTTCTTCAGCAAGTAGATCTTGCTAACTTTGGTTATTATTTACATTTGGATGTAAGTCATTTTCATGACACGCCTCTCAGATGTAACAGTACGCGTCCGCGTTGATATGTGTTAATTTCACAATATCACTGAAATGCTTTTTCAAAAGTAGGAAAGTATGATGTAAAATGAAATATTTGTTGTCTACACATGGCAGTGGTATCTACAGCTCCCATACACTGCTGTGTTTAGCATTCTGGGATATGCCGTGTTGATAGTGATGAGCACCGGAAATTTTTCGGGTTTTGGTTTTGGGTTCGGTTCCGCGGCCGTGTTTTGGGTTCGAACGCGTTTTGGCAAAACCTCACCGAATTTTTTTTGTCGGATTCGGGTGTGTTTTGGATTCAGGTGTTTTTTTCAAAAAACCCTAAAAAACAGCTTAAATCATAGAATTTGGGGGTCATTTTGATCCCAAAGTATTATTAACCTCAATAACCATAATTTCCACTCATTTTCAGTCTATTCTGAACACCTCACACCTCACAATATTATTTTTAGTCCTAAAATTTGCACCGAGGTCGCTGGATGGCTAAGCTAAGCGACCCAAGTGGCCGACACAAACACCTGGCCCATCTAGGAGTGGCACTGCAGTGTCACGCAGGATGGCCCTTCCAAAAAACACTCCCAAAACAGCACATGACGCAAAGAAAAAAAGAGGCGCAATGAGGTAGCTGTGTGAGTAAGCTAAGCGACCCTAGTGGCCGACACAAACACCTGGCCCATCTAGGAGTGGCACTGCAGTGTCACGCAGGATGGCCCTTCCAAAAAACACTCCCCAAACAGCACATGACGCAAAGAAAAAAAGAGGCGCAATGAGGTAGCTGTGTGAGTAAGCTAAGCGACCCTAGTGGCCGACACAAACACCTGGCCCATCTAGGAGTGGCACTGCAGTGTCACGCAGGACGGCCCTTCCAAAAAACACTCCCCAAACAGCACATGACGCAAAGAAAAAAAGAGGCGCAATGAGGTAGCTGTGTGAGTAAGATTAGCGACCCTAGTGGCCGACACAAACACCTGGCCCATCTAGGAGTGTCACTGCAGTGTCACGCAGGATGGCCCTTCCAAAAAACACTCCCCAAACAGCACATGACGCAAAGAAAAAAAGAGGCGCAATGAGGTAGCTGTGTGAGTAAGATAAGCGACCCTAGTGGCCGACACAAACACCTGGCCCATCTAGGAGTGGCACTGCAGTGTCACGCAGGATGGCCCTTCCAAAAAACACTCCCCAAACAGCACATGACGCAAAGAAAAAAAGAGGCGCAATGAGGTAGCTGTGTGAGTAAGCTAAGCGACCCTAGTGGCCGACACAAACACCTGGCCCATCTAGGAGTGACACTGCAGTGTCACGCAGGATGGCCCTTCCAAAAAACACTCCCCAAACAGCACATGACGCAAAGAAAAAAAGAGGCGCAATGAGGTAGCTGTGTGAGTAAGCTAAGCGACCCTAGTGGCCGACACAAACACCTGGCCCATCTAGGAGTGGCACTGCAGTGTCACGCAGGATGGCCCTTCCAAAAAACACTCCCCAAACAGCACATGATGCAAAGAAAAAAAGAGGCGCAATGAGGTAGCTGTGTGAGTAAGATAAGCGACCCTAGTGGCCGACACAAACACCTGGCCCATCTAGGAGTGGCACTGCAGTGTCACGCAGGATGGCCCTTCCAAAAAACACTCCCCAAACAGCACATGACACAGAGAATAAAAGAGGCGCAATGAGGTAGCTGTGTGAGTAAGCTAAGCGACCCTAGTGGCCGACACAAACACCTGGCCCATCTAGGAGTGGCACTGCAGTGTCACGCAGGATGGCCCTTCCAAAAAACACTCCCCAAACAGCACATGACGCAAAGAAAAAAAGAGGCGCAATGAGGTAGCTGTGTGAGTAAGATAAGCGACCCTAGTGGCCGACACAAACACCTGGCCCATCTAGGAGTGGCACTGCAGTGTCACGCAGGATGGCCCTTCCAAAAAACACTCCCCAAACAGCACATGACACAGAGAAAAAAAGAGGCGCAATGAGGTAGCTGTGTGAGTAAGCTAAGCGACCCTAGTGGCCGACACAAACACCTGGCCCATCTAGGAGTGGCACTGCAGTGTCACGCAGGATGGCCCTTCCAAAAAACACTCCCCAAACAGCACATGACGCAAAGAAAAAAAGAGGCGCAATGAGGTAGCTGTGTGAGTAAGATAAGCGACCCTAGTGGCCGACACAAACACCTGGCCCATCTAGGAGTGGCACTGCAGTGTCACGCAGGATGGCCCTTCCAAAAAACACTCCCCAAACAGCACATGACGCAAAGAAAAATGAAAGAAAAAAGAGGTGCAAGATGGAATTGTCCTTGGGCCCTCCCACCCACCCTTATGTTGTATAAACAGGACATGCACACTTTAACCAACCCATCATTTCAGTGACAGGGTCTGCCACACGACTGTGACTGAAATGACGGGTTGGTTTGGACCCCCACCAAAAAAGAAGCAATTAATCTCTCCTTGCACAAACTGGCTCTACAGAGGCAAGATGTCCACCTCATCATCATCCTCCGATATATCACCGTGTACATCCCCCTCCTCACAGATTATCAATTCGTCCCCACTGGAATCCACCATCTCAGCTCCCTGTGTACTTTGTGGAGGCAATTGCTGCTGGTCAATGTCTCCACGGAGGAATTGATTATAATTCATTTTAATGAACATCATCTTCTCCACATTTTCTGGATGTAACCTCGTACGCCGATTGCTGACAAGGTGAGCGGCGGCACTAAACACTCTTTCGGAGTACACACTTGTGGGAGGGCAACTTAGGTAGAATAAAGCCAGTTTGTGCAAGGGCCTCCAAATTGCCTCTTTTTCCTGCCAGTATAAGTACGGACTGTCTGACGTGCCTACTTGGATGCGGTCACTCATATAATCCTCCACCATTCTTTCAATGGGGAGAGAATCATATGCAGTGACAGTAGACAACATGTCCGTAATCGTTGTCAGGTCCTTCAGTCCGGACCAGATGTCAGCATCAGCAGTCGCTCCAGACTGCCCTGCATCACCGCCAGCGGGTGGGCTCGGAATTCTGAGCCTTTTCCTCGCACCCCCAGTTGCGGGAGAATGTGAAGGAGGAGATGTTGACAGGTCGCGTTCCGCTTGACTTGACAATTTTGTCACCAGCAGTTCTTTGAACCCCAGCAGACTTGTGTCTGCCGGAAAGAGATATCCAAGGTAGGTTTTAAATCTAGGATCGAGCACGGTGGCCAAAATGTAGTGCTCTGATTTCAACAGATTGACCACCCGTGAATCCTTGTTAAGCGAATTAAGGGCTCCATCCACAAGTCCCACATGCCTAGCGGAATCGCTCTGTGTTAGCTCCTCCTTCAATGTCTCCAGCTTCTTCTGCAAAAGCCTGATGAGGGGAATGACCTGACTCAGGCTGGCAGTGTCTGAACTGACTTCACGTGTGGCAAGTTCAAAAGGTTGCAGAACCTTGCACAACGTTGAAATCATTCTCCACTGCGCTTGAGACAGGTGCATTCCACCTCCTATATCGTGCTCAGTTGTATAGGCTTGAATGGCCTTTTGCTGCTCCTCCAACCTCTGAAGCATATAGAGGGTTGAATTCCACCTCGTTACCACTTCTTGCTTCAGATGATGGCAGGGCAGGTTCAGGCGTTTTTGGTGGTGCTCCAGTCTTCTGTACGTGGTGCCTGTACGCCGAAAGTGTCCCGCAATTCTTCTGGCCACCGACAGCATCTCTTGCACGCCCCTCTCGTTTTTTAAATAATTCTGCACCACCAAATTCAAGGTATGTGCAAAACATGGGACGTGCTGGAATTTGCCCATATTTAATGCACACACAATACTGCTGGCGTTGTCCGATGCCACAAATCCACAGGAGAGTCCAATTGGGGTAAGCCATTCTGCGATGATCTTCCTCAGTTGCCGTAAGAGGTTTTTAGCTGTGTGCGTATTCTGGAAAGCGGTGATACAAAGCGTAGCCTGCCTAGGAAAGAGTTGGCATTTGCGAGATGCTGCTACTGGTGCCGCCGCTGCTGTTCTTGCGGCGGGAGTCCATACATCTACCCAGTGGGCTGTCACAGTCAATAGTCCTGAGCCTGCCCTGCTCCACTTGTCCACATGTCCGTGGTTAAGTGGACATTGGGTACAACTGCATTTTTTAGGACTCTGGTGAGTCTTTTTCTGAGGTCTGTGTACATTTTCGGTATCGCCTGCCTAGAGAAATGGAACCTAGATGGTATTTGGTACCGGGGACACAGTACCTCCAACAAGTCTCTAGTTGCCTCTGCATTAATGATGGATACCGGAACCACGTTTCTCACCGCCCAGGATGCCAAGGCCTCAGTTATCCGCTTTGCAGCAGGATGACTGCTGTGATATTTCATCTTCCTCGCAAAGGACTGTTGGACAGTCAATTGCTTGGTGGAGGTAGTAAAAGTGGTCTTACGAGTACGACTTCCCCTCTGGGATGACCATCGACTCCCAGCAGCAACAACAGCAGCGCCAGCAGCAGTAGGCGTTACACGCAAGGATGCATCGGAGGAATCCCAGGCAGGAGAGGACTCGTCAGAATTGCCAGTGACATGGCCTGCAGGACTATTGGCATTCCTGGGGAAGGAGGAAATTGACACTGAGGGAGTTGGTGGGGTGGTTTGCGTGAGCTTGGTTACAAGAGGAAGGGATTTACTGGTCAGTGGACTGCTTCCGCTGTCGCCCAAAGTTTTTGAACTTGTCACTGACTTATGATGAATGCGCTGCAGGTGACGTATAAGGGAGGATGTTCCGAGGTGGTTAACGTCCTTACCCCTACTTATTACAGCTTGACAAAGGCAACACACGGCTTGACAAATGTTGTCCGCATTTCTGTTGAAATACTTCCACACCGAAGAGCTGATTTTTTTGGTATTTTCACCAGGCATGTCAATGGCCCTATTCCTCCCACGGACAACAGGTGTCTCCCCGGGTGCCTGACTTAAACAAACCACCTCACCATCAGAATCCTCCTGGTCAATTTCCTCCCCAGCGCCAGCAACACCCATATCCTCCTCATCCTGGTGTACTTCAACACTGACATCTTCAATCTGACTATCAGGAACTGGACTGCGGGTGCTCCTTCCAGCACTTGCAGGGGGCGTGCAAATGGTGGAAGGCGCATGCTCTTCACGTCCAATGTTGGGAAGGTCAGGCATCGCAAACGACACAATTGGACTCTCCTTGTGGATTTGTGATTTCGAAGAACGCACAGTTCTTTGCTGTGCTTTTGCCAGCTTGAGTCTTTTCATTTTTCTAGCGAGAGGCTGAGTGCTTCCATCCTCATGTGAAGCTGAACCACTAGCCATGAACATAGGCCAGGGCCTCAGCCGTTCCTTGCCACTCCGTGTGGTAAATGGCATATTGGCAAGTTTACGCTTCTCCTCCGACGATTTTATTTTAGATTTTTTAGTCCTTTTTTTACTGATATTTGGTGTTTTGGATTTTACATGCTCTGTACTATGACATTGGGCATCGGCCTTGGCAGACGACGTTGCTGGCATTTCATCGTCTCGGCCATGACTAGTGACAGCAGCTTCAGCACGAGGTGGAAGTCGATCTTGATCTTTCCCTATTTTTGGAACCTCAACATTTTTGTTCTCCATATTTTAATAGGCACAACTAAAAGGCACCTCAGGTAAACAATGGAGATGGATGGATACTAGTATACTTATGGATTGACGAGCGACTGCCGACACAGAGGTAGCTACAGCCGTGGACTACCGTACTGCGTCTGCTGCTAATATAAACTGGATGATAATGATATAAAAAATATATATATATATATCACTACTGCAGCCGGACAGGTATATATTATATAATGACGGACCTGCTGGACACTGTCAGCTCAGCACTGCAGACTCCTAAAGTAAGCTACTAGTATCAAGAAGATAGAAAAAAGAAAAAAACACCACAGGTAGGTGGTATACAATTATGGATGGACGAGCGACTGCCGACACAGAGGTAGCTACAGCCGTGGACTACCGTACTGCGTCTGCTGCTAATATAGACTGGATGATAATGAGATATAAAATATATATATATCACTACTGCAGCCGGACAGGTATATATTATATAATGACGGACCTGCTGGACACTGTCAGCTCAGCACTGCAGACTCCTAAAGTAAGCTACTAGTATCAAGAAGATAGAAAAAAGAAAAAAACACCACGGGTAGGTGGTATACAATTATGGATGGACGAGCGACTGCCGACACAGAGGTAGCTACAGCCGTGGACTACCGTACTGCGTCTGCTGCTATAATAGACTGGATGATAATGATATATAAAATATATATATATATATCACTACTGCAGCCGGACAGGTATATATTATATAATGACGGACCTGCTGGACACTGTCAGCTCAGCACAGGAGACTCCTAAAGTAAGCTACTAGTATCAAAAAGATAGAAAAAAGAAAAAAACACCACAGGTAGGTGGTATACAATTATGGATGGACGAGCGACTGCCGACACAGAGGTAGCTACAGCCGTGGACTACCGTACTGCGTCTGCTGCTAATATAGACTGGATGATAATGAGATATAAAATATATATATATATCACTACTGCAGCCGGACAGGTATATATTATATAATGACGGACCTGCTGGACACTGTCAGCTCAGCACTGCAGACTCCTAAAGTAAGCTACTAGTATCAAGAAGATAGAAAAAAGAAAAAAACACCACGGGTAGGTGGTATACAATTATGGATGGACGAGCGACTGCCGACACAGAGGTAGCTACAGCCGTGGACTACCGTACTGCGTCTGCTGCTAATATAGACTGGATGATAATGAGATATAAAATATATATATATATCACTACTGCAGCCGGACAGGTATATATTATATAATGACGGACCTGCTGGACACTGTCAGCTCAGCACTGCAGACTCCTAAAGTAAGCTACTAGTATCAAGAAGATAGAAAAAAGAAAAAAACACCACGGGTAGGTGGTATACAATTATGGATGGACGAGCGACTGCCGACACAGAGGTAGCTACAGCCGTGGACTACCGTACTGCGTCTGCTGCTAATATAGACTGGATGATAATGATATATAAAATATATATATATATCACTACTGCAGCCGGACAGGTATATATTATATAATGACGGACCTGCTGGACACTGTCAGCTCAGCACTGGAGACTCCTAAAGTAAGCTACTAGTATCAAAAAGATAGAAAAAAGAAAAAAACACCACAGGTAGGTGGTATACAATTATGGATGGACGAGCGACTGCCGACACAGAGGTAGCTACAGCCGTGGACTACCGTACTGCGTCTGCTGCTAATATAGACTGGATGATAATGAGATATAAAATATATATATATATCACTACTGCAGCCGGACAGGTATATATTATATAATGACGGACCTGCTGGACACTGTCAGCTCAGCACTGCAGACTCCTAAAGTAAGCTACTAGTATCAAGAAGATAGAAAAAAGAAAAAAACACCACGGGTAGGTGGTATACAATTATGGATGGATGAGTGACTGCCGACACAGAGGTAGCTACAGCCGTGGACTACCGTACTGCGTCTGCTGCTAATATAGACTGGATGATAATGAGATATAAAATATATATATATCACTACTGCAGCCGGACAGGTATATATTATATAATGACGGACCTGCTGGACACTGTCAGCTCAGCACTGCAGACTCCTAAAGTAAGCTACTAGTATCAAGAAGATAGAAAAAAGAAAAAAACACCACGGGTAGGTGGTATACAATTATGGATGGACGAGCGACTGCCGACACAGAGGTAGCTACAGCCGTGGACTACCGTACTGTGTCTGCTGCTAATATAGACTGGATGATAATGATATAAAATATATATATATATATATATATATCACTACTGCAGCCGGACAGGTATATATTATATAATGACGGACCTGCTGGACACTGTCAGCTCAGCACTGCAGACTCCTAAAGTAAGCTACTAGTATCAAGAAGATAGAAAAAAGAAAAAACACCACAGGTAGGTGGTATACAATTATGGATGGACGAGCGACTGCCGACACAGAGGTAGCTACAGCCGTGGACTACCGTACTGCGTCTGCTGCTAATATAGACTGGATGATAATGAGATATAAAATATATATATATCACTACTGCAGCCGGACAGGTATATATTATATAATGACGGACCTGCTGGACACTGTCAGCTCAGCACTGCAGACTCCTAAAGTAAGCTACTAGTATCAAGAAGATAGAAAAAAGAAAAAAACACCACGGGTAGGTGGTATACAATTATGGATGGACGAGCGACTGCCGACACAGAGGTAGCTACAGCCGTGGACTACCGTACTGCGTCTGCTGCTAATATAGACTGGATGATAATGATATAAAAAATATATATATATATATATATATATCACTACTGCAGCCGGACAGGTATATATTATATAATGACGGACCTGCTGGACACTGTCAGCTCAGCACTGCAGACTCCTAAAGTAAGCTACTAGTATCAGGAAGATAGAAAAAAGAAAAAACACCACAGGTAGGTGGTATACAATTATGGATGGACGAGCGACTGCCGACACAGAGGTAGCTACAGCCGTGGACTACCGTACTGCGTCTGCTGCTAATATAGACTGGATGATAATGAGATATAAAATATATATATATCACTACTGCAGCCGGACAGGTATATATTATATAATGACGGACCTGCTGGACACTGTCAGCTCAGCACTGCAGACTCCTAAAGTAAGCTACTAGTATCAAGAAGATAGGAAAAAAAAAACACCACGGGTAGGTGGTATACAATTATGGATGGACGAGCGACTGCCGACACAGAGGTAGCTACAGCCGTGGACTACCGTACTGCGTCTGCTGCAGTGCTAATATAGACTGGATGATAATGATATAAAACATATATATATATCACTACTGCAGCCGGACAGGTATATATTATATAATGACGGACCTGCTGGACACTGTCAGCAGAATGCGTTTATAGAATAAAAAAAAACACCACACGACGAGTGTTTAACTTTTTCAGGCAGACAATCACAATATACTGGTGGTCAGTGGTCACTGGTCAGTCACACTGGCACTGGCAGTGGCACTCTGGCAGCAAAAGTGTGCACTGTTAAAAATATGTACTCCTGCTATAACTGCTCCCCAGTCTCCCCCACAATTAAGCTGTGTGAGCAGTGAGCACTCAGCACAGTCAGATATACAGTATTACATAGATGATGCAGCACACTGAGGGCACACTGAGGCTGAGCACAGATATGGTATGTGACTGTGTCACACTGTGTATCGTTTTTTTTCAGGCAGAGAACGGATTAATTAAACTGGTGGTCACTGGTCACACTATCAGAAAGTAGTACTCCTAATATGCTCCCCAAAATTAGTAAATCAAGTGTCACTCTCTACTACTCTCTAGTCTACTCTAAACGGAGAGGACGCCAGCCACGTCCTCTCCCTATCAATCTCAATGCACGTGTGAAAATGGCGGCGACTCGCGGCTCCTTATATAGAATCCGAGTCTCGCGATAGAATCCGAGCCTCGCGAGAATCCGACAGCGGGATGATGACGTTCGGGCGCGCTCGGGTTAACCGAGCAAGGCGGGAAGATCCGAGTCTGCCTCGGACCCGTGTAAAAAGCGTGAAGTTCGGGGGGGTTCGGTTTCCGAGAAACCGAACCCGCTCATCACTACGTGTTGATAGACCCCATTTGAATATGCTAACAGTATTAGCATTGGAAGCCCTGAAAAAAATAAAAAAAATGTGTATATCGCTGCATACATACCACATATTACTGTGTATTACACCGTGTATAAAAATGCTTACACCAACAATGTTGTCAGGCTGTGCTTAGTCAATTGGTAATACGTTGGCAGTCGTTTACTCTAACTCTATATCCCTAGCGCACTGTTACCAGCCTACCTCCTGTTCCCTGCGCTGTTTGGGCTTTCTCAAACTGGCTAATATTGTTACAGACTGTTACACCTTTACACGCCGGAATAAATGTGAGATTTTGTATGTTACACAGGTTTAATTCGTGGTTTTTTACAGACAATTCAATTTAAAACATGTTTCAAACGTAGCCGATTATGCCTAGTCATGGATCGGTTTTAATTATTTCTGCAAAATGATGTACAGTATGATGGCTTTAATAAAAGCAGTTGTCTTAACTGACCGATCTATGTATTTTGGTAGGCCTTTCATATACGGCTCAACAACTTCTTTAATAATGTCATGTTTACATTTAGCACTGTGGCTCACAACTTTAATGGGTTTTAACAAATATCCGGTCTTTTACACCCCAATGTTCTCAACATCTTACCGTATCTTACCCCAATCGACGCATAAAACTGTATTTCAGCGTATTGGTCTACTTGTTCTGTATTTTGAATTCCAACAGCTATGTCGGTCGTCCGTGGTAAAAATATTGGGTGTTGCTGCTACACAATCAACCGCTGTAGTATTACCAGGAATTCCTGCAACAAATATTAACATTTCAACAGAACTATTCTGCTGTTCTTGTGTCATTGTCTCTATTTTGCTGTTACAGCGGACACGTTACTGACGCTTGATACAGTTTGTAACGCAATCCTAATCCGTTGAGGCGCATCATCTTTGGAATACGACAATTTCTTTTAAGATCGGTAAAATATTGAATTATAATCTTTGTCGTTCATTCTTGGTCGATGCGGTCTGTGTTTGTTCGGGTTGATACAGTCGTGATGTATCCCCATAATCAACGGCCTAGCATTTTTCTTTAGGCTGTTATGTCCGATCGAGGGCGTTGCAAATTGTTCATTCGCCGTTTCAGCGACTATTGTGCGAATTGTTGTTTTGCCCAATTATGCCAGGACAGTGCATTAGCGCATCTGTAGCATTGCAACTTGGTAAGCTAATGTGATTGATATATATGAATGGTATTGAATGTGA
The DNA here is from genome assembly GCF_028390025.1 of Pseudophryne corroboree. Taxonomy (NCBI): domain Eukaryota; kingdom Metazoa; phylum Chordata; class Amphibia; order Anura; family Myobatrachidae; genus Pseudophryne; species Pseudophryne corroboree. The sequence continues at coordinate 141,928,597 of NC_086453.1, forward strand.
ATTAAAAAAACAAAAACAAATCAACTCTAGGGAACAGGTTATATAATAGGTAGCATGTATCACCATACCAAGGTTGTTATAATCTCCAGGGCAATTCCACTGGATATTTATCCTATAATTTGGGTATAATTTTTAAACACATAATACTATGTGATCATGTGCAATCTGCCTATCTACACCAGTATTATGTGTTCCGGAATCATAATATATATGATAAATATATAGCGTTTAAATAAGATACAGTATTCTCACACTGACATACATATGAAAACCGATAACAAGCAGTTCCGGCTGCTGTAATCCTTTACATGATGATTTTGGTATGTACACATGTACTACAGGTCACTACAAAGATATGAATCATGATATATAAGATCGCTAAACAAAACAAAAGAGATCTGTAATGATTTTTGACTAACTAGTTAACTCAGTGTACAGTAATCATATAGGTCCCCGTGTCATTTAGATATGTGCTTGGCATAAATATTCCCAAACGTTCCTAAATCTAAGTTGTTTCATGCATGTTGTACCACTAAATATTGTAAATAGAATAACAACATGACAGATGATATAACTGAATTTATCATGATGAATCTTATATATTCCTATATTTTACTAATGTAATACCATTATGGGGTATAATTTTTAAACAAATATTACTATGTGATCATGAGCAATCTTCCTATCTACACCAGTATTATGTGTTCCAGAGTCATAATATATTTGATAAATATATATCGTTTAAATAAGACACAGATGAGTTAAATTTAATAGTAACAATACTCATATGTTATGTTGGTAATAATGTAACGGGCTATTTTAACATAACAGATCGTATTTAGGAAAATGATGACATGATATGCCTAGTGACCCAATAGTTATTAAAACTTTTTACTGTAAATATAATGTTTGTGCATGCATACCCCATGAGATATGTACTACTATTAAGCACAAAAAAGCATATTGGTACTCTACTCTAACATTTAGGGTAAAAGATTAGAATGGATCAAGGTAGCATAGCTTAAGGACTGATATAGGTTCAGCAGCCTCTTTGACAATCCCTGTTATGGATATGAAGTAAACCCACCATTAATAAGCATTAAAACGGATGCCAAGAATATGATTTTGACATATGGTCCCAGATTTTCAAATAAAGGTTGTGTAGTGTATCTCCTTAATTAATCCTAATGGAGTCATAGTATTCAACAGGCAAATGTATCTAGATTTTTTTTTTGAGCGACTACTTAGTAATGTTACAAACACTTATCCCTAGCTCAAACTGTTCTAGATCATAAATTTTCACCTTTTTGTGATTACTAGCGTGGAATCGTAGAAAGTGTCTCGCCAAACTTGTAATTTTCTTCATGTTGCTTATATCTCTTTGTGTATTTTTAATGATATATACATGATCCAATATTCATTTTTAAAAAGCATCTTAGTCATGCCGTTATATTTATAAACGCATGGGCCTATTAAACAGTAAATTACACCAAATGTGTGGAGCAGTTAATGAAGCTTTTTATTTCTGTTTTATTGTTATTTCTGTCAGAGAACTTCTGAGTGATATGAATATATTGGCATGCTTGACATTGTCCACAGGGATAACAGACAGATAATGATGGATTTTTCCTCTGATGCTTGGAAAAGTGACTTCTAAACAAATTATCCCGTAAATTTGTTGATATCTTCCAGATGATCTGTATGTTCTTATCAAATTCTTTCTTCAGATCATCATCCATGTTGAGTATATATCGGTATTTGTGTAATGACGCATTGATGTGTATCTACTCTTTACAGTATGTAACGCTGTATCTTATTTGGCACAAGGTGGGTTCTCTTGTCTTGGGTATAAGTAAGGATATACCTGAAGTTTTATTGGTGGCATTATAAGCTTTCTGTAGGTTCTGTTCTTCATAGACCATCTTAGTGTATATCTTTAACTCCTCTTGCTCTTTTTCTGTAAATTTCAACATAAGATCAATTTCTTCTGGTTTGGATATATTCTCCTTTTGGAATTGATCTCAGAGTGGCGGGATAATGGGAACTGATGTGATGTAAAATGCTGTTGGCGGACGTGGCCTTACGGAAAACATCGGTGCTGATTTATCCAACAGCTGTTTTGGAAATCTTCAAGTCATGAAAAGTATTACTATTGTGACATATCCGATGTAAGTTTAAGTACTAAGTTGCTATTATTAAGAAGTTGAATAATTTTTCTAGAAAGGATGCTATTAACACTCTACGGGAGCGGGCAGAGGAAGGTGAGGAATCCACCTCAGATGTTATAGATTAATCCAGATCAATCCTACAAAAAATCTAACTTTTTCCCTAGCCCTCAAATATGAACCCAAGTACAACTATTCACTGAACTATTCTCCAACCAGCGCATTAATTAATATGATATTTAATCTACACAGAGTGCAAAAGAGACACAAATGAAATATGTAGCAGATAGCATAACTGTATTATTAAGCAAAATGTAGATACAGACCAATAATTATTATGTTATTTAATCAACACAAAGTGCAAAAGATGCACAAAGCAAATTATTGGATGATAGTGTAATCCCATACATTTTATTCAGTATGTCCATGATATCGTGCACATACGATGGAGTATCTAATACAAATTTTCTTAAGTGCTTAACCACAAAAATGCTGTCTTTTTCTGTTATAATTTCAATACCCAAGACAATTGGGTCTACCGGAGTGGACATGTAAAGTACTTATGTACTTTCGCCAATAAGCACAGCATAGAAACCTTAGGATCAATTACTTTGAGGATATCAAAATCAGACTTGGCTATAGTTCCACAATTAAAAGCTCACTTAATGAGCTTTTCATAGAATATGAGTAATTTGGACGTAGGATTAAATCAGAGTCTCTTGTACGTAGTGGTGTCAGCTAGTTGACTGTATGTCTCCTTCAGATTGATTTTTTTTTTGTAGGATTGATCTGGATTAATCTATAACATCTGAGGTGGATTCCTTACCTTCCTCTGCCCGCTCCCGTAGAGTGTTAATAGCATCCTTTCTAGAAAAATTATTCAAAAGCAAGATTGGACGGAAAAGGATTGTCTCTTTGTTGGCGCACTAAGAAGAATAGAATATACCTGATTTGTTGATTTTTTTAAAATATAACTTTTATTTATTTAATCAATAAAAAGATGCCCAGCAAATGAGAAACATATATGTGAAAAAAAATTTATGAATTGTGTACTGTGAGTGAATAAATGATGTGCTTAGTGTTCATTAAAAGCTGACCAACTGTGCTGATTGTCTATTTTCGCTCTTTATTAATTATTCATCATGATTATGCAGATTGTATTAACTACTGTGTAGCGGGTGACAATAGACAGCAATGAGCAAAACGCTGGTGTTAGAGTAGAATACCAGATATATATACCAGATGGTGAGCAATAGATCCTGATAATAATATCATATGAACTGATCCTCTGATGTATATCTGATATCGAGGTTCATAATTTAAAGAAACAGAAAATTATTTAGGCACCTTAAACACTGAAGGGGGACAGGTGTCTTATTTTCAGACTATTCAGCCAAAATTCCTGTATATAATTGCTATGTTGGACTTCAGTTAATAGAGGACCATTGTATGAGTGCTATTAATTATCCTATAGGCACCAAGGTCAGAATCAATTTTACGGGTCTAGGCAGAGCTTGCAACACGACTCCGTTAATAATGACCTCTGGATAATCTGCTATATTAGCACAAATTATTCAACTTCTTAATAATAGCAACTTAGTACTTAAACTTACATCGGATATAAGTCACAATAGTAATACTTTTCATGACTTGAAGATTTCCAAAACAGCTGTTGGATAAATCAGCACCGATGTTTTCCGTAAGGCCACGTCCGCCAACAGCATTTTACATCACATCAGTTCCCATTATCCCGCCACTCTGAGATCAATTCCAAAAGGAGAATATATCCAAACCAGAAGAAATTGATCTTATGTTGAAATTTACAGAAAAAGAGCAAGAGGAGTTAAAGATATACACTAAGATGGTCTATGAAGAACAGAACCTACAGAAAGCTTATAATGCCACCAATAAAACCTCAAGTATATCCTTACTTATACCCAAGACAAGAGAACCCACCTTGTGCCAAATAAGATACAGCATTACATACTGTAAAGAGTAGATACACATCAATGCGTCATTACACAAATACCGATATATACTCAACATGGATGATGATCTGAAGAAAGAATTTGATAAGAACATACAGATCATCTGGAAGATATCAACAAATTTACGGGATAATTTGTTTAGAAGTCACTTTTCCAAGCATCAGAGGAAAAATCCATCATTATCTGTCTGTTATCCCTGTGGACAATGTCAAGCATGCCAATATATTCATATCACTCAGAAGTTCTCTGACAGAAATAACAATAAAACAGAAATAAAAAGCTTCATTAACTGCTCCACACATTTGGTGTAATTTACTGTTTAATAGGCCCATGCGTTTATAAATATAACGGCATGACTAAGATGCTTTTTAAAAATGAATATTGGATCATGTATATATCATTAAAAATACACAAAGAGATATAAGCAACATGAAGAAAATTACAAGTTTGGCGAGACACTTTCTACGATTCCACGCTAGTAATCACAAAAAGGTGAAAATTTATGATCTAGAACAGTTTGAGCTAGGGATAAGTGTTTGTAACATTACTAAGTAGTCGCTAAAGAAAAAAATCTAGATACATTTGCCTGTTGAATACTATGACTCCATTAGGATTAATTAAGGAGATACACTACACAACCTTTATTTGAAAATCTGGGACCATATGTCAAAATCATATTCTTGGCATCCGTTTTAATGCTTATTAATGGTGGGTTTACTTCATATCCATAACAGGGATTGTCAAAGAGGCTGCTGAACCTATATCAGTCCTTAAGCTATGCTACCTTGATCCATTCTAATCTTTTACCCTAAATGTTAGAGTAGAGTACCAATATGCTTTTTTGTGCTTAATAGTAGTACATATCTCATGGGGTATGCATGCACAAACATTATATTTACAGTAAAAAGTTTTAATAACTATTGGGTCACTAGGCATATCATGTCATCATTTTTCTAAATACGATCTGTTATGTTAAAATAGCCCGTTACATTATTACCAACATAACATATGAGTATTGTTACTATTAAATTTAACTCATCTGTGTCTTATTTAAACGATATATATTTATCAAATATATTATGACTCTGGAACACATAATACTGGTGTAGATAGGAAGATTGCTCATGATCACATAGTAATATTTGTTTAAAAATTATACCCCATAATGGTATTACATTAGTAAAATATAGGAATATATAAGATTCATCATGATAAATTCAGTTATATCATCTGTCATGTTGTTATTCTATTTACAATATTTAGTGGTACAACATGCATGAAACAACTTAGATTTTGGAACGTTTGGGAATATTTATGCCAAGCACATATCTAAATGACACGGGGACCTATATGATTACTGTACACTGAGTTAACTAGTTAGTCAAAAATCATTACAGATCTCTTTTGTTTTGTTTAGCAATCTTATATATCATGATTCATATCTTTGTAGTGACCTGTAGTACATGTGTACATACCAAAATCATCATGTAAAGGATTACAGCAGCCGGAACTGCTTATTATCGGTTTTCATATGTATGTCAGTGTGAGAATACTGTATCTTATTTAAACGCTATATATTTATCATATATATTATGATTCCGGAACACATAATACTGTTGTAGATAGGCAGATTGCACATGATCACATAGTATTATGTGTTTAAAAATTATACCCAAATTATAGGATAAATATCCAGTGGAATTGCCCTGGAGATTATAACAACCTTGGTATGGTGATACATGCTACCTATTATATAACCTGTTCCCTAGAGTTGATTTGCTTTTGTTTTTTAATTCACATTCAATACCATTCATATATATCAATCACATTAGCTTACCAAGTTGCAATGCTACAGATGCGCTAATGCACTGTCCTGGCATAATTGGGCAAAACAACAATTCGCACAATAGTCGCTGAAACGGCGAATGAACAATTTGCAACGCCCTCGATCGGACATAACAGCCTAAAGAAAAATGCTAGGCCATTGATTATGGGGATACATCACGACTGTATCAACCCGAACAAACACAGACCGCATCGACCAAGAATGAATGACAAAGATTATAACTCAATATTTTACCGATCTTAAAAGAAATTGTCGTATTCCGAAGATGATGCGCCTCAACGGATTAGGATTGCGTTACAAACTGTATCAAGCGTCAGTAACGTGTCCGCTGTAACAGCAAAATAGAGACAATGACACAAGAACAGCAGAATAGTTCTGTTGAAATGTTAATATTTGTTGCAGGAATTCCTGGTAATACTACAGCGGTTGATTGTGTAGCAGCAACACCCAATATTTTTACCACGGACGACCGACATAGCTGTTGGAATTCAAAATACAGAACAAGTAGACCAATACGCTGAAATACAGTTTTATGCGTCGATTGGGGTAAGATACGGTAAGATGTTGAGAACATTGGGGTGTAAAAGACCGGATATTTGTTAAAACCCATTAAAGTTGTGAGCCACAGTGCTAAATGTAAACATGACATTATTAAAGAAGTTGTTGAGCCGTATATGAAAGGCCTACCAAAATACATAGATCGGTCAGTTAAGACAACTGCTTTTATTAAAGCCATCATACTGTACATCATTTTGCAGAAATAATTAAAACCGATCCATGACTAGGCATAATCGGCTACGTTTGAAACATGTTTTAAATTGAATTGTCTGTAAAAAACCACGAATTAAACCTGTGTAACATACAAAATCTCACATTTATTCCGGCGTGTAAAGGTGTAACAGTCTGTAACAATATTAGCCAGTTTGAGAAAGCCCAAACAGCGCAGGGAACAGGAGGTAGGCTGGTAACAGTGCGCTAGGGATATAGAGTTAGAGTAAACGACTGCCAACGTATTACCAATTGACTAAGCACAGCCTGACAACATTGTTGGTGTAAGCATTTTTATACACGGTGTAATACACAGTAATATGTGGTATGTATGCAGCGATATACACATTTTTTTTATTTTTTTCAGGGCTTCCAATGCTAATACTGTTAGCATATTCAAATGGGGTCTATCAACACGGCATATCCCAGAATGCTAAACACAGCAGTGTATGGGAGCTGTAGATACCACTGCCATGTGTAGACAACAAATATTTCATTTTACATCATACTTTCCTACTTTGAAAAAGCATTTCAGTGATATTGTGAAATTAACACATATCAACGCGGACGCGTACTGTTACATCTGAGAGGCGTGTCATGAAAATGACTTACATCCAAATGTAAATAATAACCAAAGTTAGCAAGATCTACTTGCTGAAGAAAAGACACTGCTATTTTGCCGTATTTCTTTGTGTATTGTTTATTACATTATGTTCCATATACTGTACGTGGGCACGATAAAACATTATTTAAAATGCATGTAGCCATTGGGGTATCAGTACTAAATGCCGCCGGCCGGAATCCCAGCGGTCGAAATACCGACGCCGGAATCCCGACCATAGGGATCATTGTGCCTTATAACCAATACAGGGAAATGTCGCAGCTGATCTCTTTTGAATGTATGTATCGCTGATTTTTTTATTTATTTTTTGTCAGGGAGATTGAGTAACTATTCAGGGGATCATGTAGATTGCTACTATTTCAGGTAGTCTCCGGCAGAATGAGTAAGGGGGAATCAAATATGTTTTACACCTAATTGTTTATTATTTTTAGTAAGTGTTTTGAAAGTAAATAGGGAAATGCTAATACAGGTTGAGTATCCCTTATCCAAAATGCTTGGGACCAGAGGTATTTTGGATATGGGATTTTTCCGTATTTTGGAATAATTGCATACCATAATGAGATATCATGGTGATGGGACCCAAGTCTAAGCACAGAATGTATTTATGTTTCATATACACCTTATGCACACAGCCTGAAGGTCATTTTAGCCAATATTTTTTATAACTTTGTGCATTAAACAAAGTGTGTGTACATTCACACAATTCATTTATGTTTCTTATACACCTTATACACACAGCCTGAAGGTCATTTAATACAATATTTTTAATAACTTTGTGTATTAAACAAGGTTTGTGTACATTGAGCCATCAAAAAACAAAAGTTTCACTATCTCACTCTCACTCCAAAAAGTCCGTATTTCGGAATATTCCGTATTTCGGATATTTGGATATGGGATACTCAACCTGTATGCATGAATAATAACTAAGCCCGCTGTATGATGAAACTGGTTATCCAAAGCTACCAATACCGTGCCATTCCTACGCATCGAGACAATCAATAATGCTTGCGTTCTACCAGCTGCCTATTCTCAAGCCTAGAGGAGGACGGGGACACCAAAACCCACAACTGGGACATGGTACTGTTAATACTTTCTGACAAATGCAGTGTGGTGCATTTATCAATGTATAAAACTGATTATTATTATTATTATTATTATTATTATTATTAGCATCAGCATGCAGAACAAAGCCAGTACCACCCCTCCTTATCCAGACTGAGAAAATGGCTGCTGCTGTTTGCATTAAAAAAACACCACGTTTGCAAGAAAAAGTGCACTTTTTTGTGTTGCAATGACTCAGTATCTTCTGTGTGATAGATTTCAATGCTGTTATGGAATGGTTACAGGACTCTCCTTATAAAGCTGAAATGTTGTTGACACATGCAAAACTCAGACCCTTCGGGTGGAGCTATAGGGGGTATGTACAAATCGATTTTCAAAAAACAGCTTATTTATTAATAAACACATAATTTTACACCTGATTATGTTATACAATTAAGTTATACGGCTTTATCTTCCATAAAGCAATGCCAACATTTTTAATATAAACACGCTGTGTTTTTACAAACGATATTAGTATATATATATATATATATATATATATATATATATGCTTAGCGCCATCTTGCTGCTATATTTTAGCAACATTTAGGTTTAATACGTATGTCTGTCAAGTATTGTTAATGTAGCCACAGTATTTCAAATGTGAAACGGCATTAATGTTTAAAATATTTCGCTCGTCAAATGATAAAAACAGTTTAGTTCCTATATGACGCAGAATGAATGTATGTATCGCTGATTTTTTTATTTATTTTTTGTCAGGGAGATTGAGTAACTATTCAGGGGATCATGTAGATTGCTACTATTTCAGGTAGTCTCCGGCAGAATGAGTAAGGGGGAATCAAATATGTTTTACACCTAATTGTTTATTATTTTTAGTAAGTGTTTTGAAAGTAAATAGGGAAATGCTAATATGCATGAATAATGACGAAGCCCGCTGTATGGTGAAACTGGTTATCCAAAGCTACCAATACCGTGCCATTCCTACGCATCGAGACAATCAATAATGCGCGCGTTCTACCAACTGCCTATTCTCCAGCCTAGAGGAGGACGGGGACACCAAAACCCACAACTGAGGCATGGAACTGTTAAAACCTCCTGACAAATGCAGTGTGGTGCATTTACCAATGTATAAAACTGATTATTATTATTATTATTATTATTATTATTAGCATCAGCATGCAGAACAAGTGCACTTTTTTGAGTTGCAATGACTCAGTATCTGCTGTGTGATAGATTTCAACGCTGTTATGGAATGGTTACAGGACTCTCCATATAAAGCTGAAATGTTGTTGACACATGCAAAACTCAGACCCTACGGGTGGAGCTATAGGGGTCATGTACAAATAGGGTTTCAAAAAACAGCTTATTTATTAATAAACACATAATTTTACACCTGATTATGTTATACAATTAATTTATAAGGCTTTACCTTACATAAAGCATTGCCAACATTTTGAATATAAACACGCAATGTTTTTACAAGCGATATATTAGGTTATATATATATATATATACATATATATACACAATTAGCGCTATCTCGCTTCTATATTTTAGCAACATGTAGGTTTAATAGACATGTCTGTCAAGTATTGTTATTGTAGCCACAGCATTTCAAATGTGAAACAGCATTAATATGTTTAAAATATTTAGCTCATCAAATGATAAAAACAGTTTAGTTCCTATATGACGCAGAATGCTTTTACCAATTTGTACTACTTGTTGCTAACCATTAGGCTCTATCAATACTGGTTAGCATCTATAAACCGGCAATTAAGTATTATGCTTATTACCAGTCGTGTTACTGCAGCGCAGTTAAAATGGTTCTCTCTCTATATCTCTTAACCACCAACCTCTGCTAATTGATAATATATCATTATCCATAGCGTGTATGTCATTTTACATCCGTCAACCAGTCAATTACAAACTCGTGTTCTCATAGCACTCTTGATAGTCCTTAATTAATGACCAGACAAGTCTGGTCATGTCTGCTTGCAATCAAAGTTCAACCTTCGGTCACTAGCAAATTCCACAGCCTTACAAATTATCATATCCCTAGTAACAGAACTTAATTACCCCTGCAACTTTCTTGTCTGTTTGCATCAGTCAAATAGCTGTAAATATAAACAAACATAAGGACCACCTAGACCGCTGTGTCTACGCTTAATTAAAACAAATTACACGTCTATGTGTACTGTACAATATTGTATTAACTAATCTGTCTGTAACAACGTAAACAACGTAAGGACATCTTAAACATCTATGTCAACTACTAATTAAAACAAATGACACGTCTATTTGTACCGGTCATTAGTTTACTAATCTGTCACAAACACCATAGCTTAAAATACACATATAGTGAACTCTTAATGCACACATCCGTCTGTGTGCATTAATAGGTCAGCTATCTGTCACAAAGCTCATAGCGTGCATGCTTATTTTATAAATCAATTGGATATAACATTTACTGGTGCAACTAAGAGTTAACAACACACAAATCAACTGGAAATAATATACATTAATGCATCATCTAACAGTTAATAAACAGGAGGCTTTTCAATGATTAAACTACGCTTATAACTCCTTTTGTCAGCTTATTTCCTATAAAACAACATCAGAAGGGGAGGGAAAGTGGGAGTGTCGGAGGAGTGATTAGGGCGTGGTTAGGGCGTGATTTGCATAATTAGAGGCGTGGTTAGGACGTGGTTTGCCTAATTGTGGGCGTAGCCCACCTGTCACTTTTGAGTTTGACGGAAAGTGGTGCTCTCTCTACTCACTGAGCTTTTTTCCCTCTTCCCCGGAACTTATAGCCGCAGACTGGGAGTCAGTGCAAGAGGGATCATTGGGGTAAGTGAATGCTGGAGGTGCTGCTGTCAGTGAGTGCTGGAGGTGTTGGGAATCAACAAGTGCATAGCTCCCCCTCCTCCCCATTACACCCCCAAGTGTGCCTCTCCAGCTACAGGCTTCACTGCACGTCACTGAGTCACAGATATTGAAGACATTTTATTTCTACCAGACCTTGGAACTAACTTAATTGCCATCAGTATCCTTGAGAAGTATAACTACAAAATAAACTGCAGAAGGCAAGTGTACTGTGCGCAAGAAGAAAAAGACAGTAATAACTACTGCTATTCGATGCCAGGAACACTGTCTTAGATACTGAACAGAGTTATGTGAAGGCTGCTACTGACGCTACTCAAACTATGGAACTGTGGCATAGGTGATTGGGAAATTTAGGGTACAAGAACATACAAAAATTTCAATAACGGATAGTGATAGGAATGACTATAAGCAATCCTGATCATCCGGTTGTGACAGTTGCATCAAGGGTAAGCAAGTTTTTTGGACTTCATGAAAAAATATGGGATCAAGCATCAGCTAACTATTAGAGATGAGTGGTTTCGGTTCCCTGAGAACCGAACCCTACCAGACTTAACTACCCGAGCCCGGATCTGAGCCCGGCTCGGGATTTCCCGCCTGACTCAGAAACCAGAAAGAGGCAAAACGTCATCATCCTGCTGTCGGATTCTCGCGGGGTTTGGATTCCATATAAGGAGCCGCGTTTTGCCACCATTTTCACTCCGACATTGGAGAGTGTAGAAAGAGGACGTGTCTCTGTCTTCAGTGTCCTGCATCAGTTCAGTAATAGTGTCTTGTGCTGCATCAGTCCAGTCACAGTGGTGGTATACTCTGCTGCCATATGTCCAGTGCTGCTGTATAAGTCCAGTCCATTACAGTGGTTCTGTGTTATCCTGCATCAGTCCAGTGGTGGTGTCCCTATGCTGCTGTATATTTCCAGTGGTACTGCCGTATATGTCCAGTGATACTGCCGTATATGTCCAGTGATACTGCCGTATATGTCCAGCGGTACTGCTGTATAAATCCAGTGATACTGCTGTATAATTCCAGTGGTACTCGCATATAATTCCAACGGTACTGGCGTATAAATCCAGTCCAGAGATACTGCCATATATGTCCAGTGATAGTGCCGTATATATATCCAGCGGTACTGCCGAATAAATCCAGTGATAGTGCCGTATAATTCCAGTGGTACTGGCGTATAATTCCAGTGATACTGCCGTATAATTCCAGTGGTACTGCCGTATAATTCCAGTGATACTGCCGTATAATTTCAGTGGTACTGGCATATAATTCCAGCGGTACTGGTGTATAAATCCAGACCAGTGATACTGCTGTATACAGTATGTCCAGTGGTACTGCCGTATACGTCCAGTGGTACTGCCGTATAAGTGCAGTGGTACTGCCGTATAATTCCAGTGATACTGCCGTATAATTCCAGTGGTACTGCCGTATAGTTCCAGTGACACTGCCGTATAATTCCCGTGGTACTGCCGTATAAATCCAGTCCAGTGGTGCTGCCATATAATTTCAGTGGTGCTGTCCTGTGCTGTAAATTATTTAATCCAAATAAAGGGGTTATTAATATTTAATCCAAATCATTTTCACAGGGTTTGCCCTGTGTGGTGTAGAGGTATGCTCTCCTGTACCGCATATTGTTAAATAACTCCAGAAAAATAATGGAGAACAAAAATTTGGAGGATAAAATAGGGAAAGATCAAGAACCACTTCCTCCTAGTGCTGAAGCTGCTGCCACCAGTCATGACATAAACGATGAAATGCCATCAATGTCGTCTGCCAAGGCCGATGCCCAATGTGATAGTAGAGGGCATGTAAAATCCAAAAAGCCAAAGTTCAGTAAAAAGACCAAAAAAATTAATTGAAATGGTTTGAGGAGAAACGTAAACTTGCCAATATGCCATTTACGACACGGAGTAACAAGGAACGGCTGAGGCCCTGGCCTATGTTCATGACTAGTGGTTCAGCTTCACATGACGATGGAAGCCCTCATACTCCTGCTAGAAAAATTAAAAGAGTTAAGCTGGCAAAAGCACTGCAAAGATGAAGTAGTACAAGTGGTCTTCCGACTTCCCCTCTGGGATGACGATCGACTCCCAGCAGCAACAACAGCAGCGGAAGGAGTCCTCTCCTAGCCGGGATTCCTACTGCTCCTGTTGCTGCCGCTGCTGTTGTTGCTGCTGGGAGTCTATCGTCATCCCAGAGGGGAAGTCGGAAAGACCACTTGTACTACTTCATCTAAGCAACTGACTGTCCAACAATCCTTTGCGAGGAAGACGAAATATGACAGCAGTCATCCTGTTGCAAAGTGGATAACTGAGGCCTTGACAGCTATGTTGGTGTTAGACATGCGTCCGGTATCCGCCATTAGTTCAGTGGGGCTTAGAGAATTGTTTGAGGTAGTGTGTACCTGGTACCAAATCCCATCTAGGTTCCACTTCACTAGGCAGGCTATACCGAGAATGTACAGAGACGTCAGAAAAAGTGTCCTCAGTGTCCTATAAAATGCAGTTGTACCAACTGTCCACTTAACCACGGACATGTGGACAAGTGGAACAGGGCAGACTGAGGACTATATGACTGTGACAGCCCACTGGGTAGATGTATTGCCTCCCACAGCAACAACAACAGCAGCGGCACCAGTAGCAGCATCTTGCAAACGCCAACTCGTTCCTAGGCAGGCTATGCTATGTATTACCGCTTTTCATAAGAGGCACACAGCTGACAACCTCTTACGGAAACTGAGGGACATCATCGCACAATGGCTTACCCCAATTAGACTCTCCTGGGTATTTGTGATATCGGACAATGCCACCAGTACTGTACGTGCATTACATCTGGGCAAAAATTCCAGCACGTCCCATGTTTTGCACATACAATTAATTTGGTGGTACAGAATTTTTACAAAAATGACAGAGGCGTGCAGGAGATGCAGTCGGTGAGCAACAAAATTACGGGCCACTTTCAACATTCAGCCACCGCATGCCGAAGACTGGAGCACAAGCAAACACTCCTGAACCTGCCCTGCTATCACCTGAAGGAAGAGGTGGTAACGAGGTGGAATTCAACACTCTATATGGTTCAGAGATGGAGGGGCAGCAATTCAAGCCTATACATCGACCTACGATATAGGCAAAGGAGGGGGAATGCACCTGACTCAAGCGCAGTGGAGAATGATTTCCGTCTTGTGCAAGGTTCTCCATCCCTTCGAACTTGCCAAACGTGAAGTCAGTTCAGACACTGCCAGCTTGAGTCAGGTCATTCCCCTCATCAGGCTTTTGCAGAAGGAGCTAAGATGGAGCGATTCCGCAAAGTATGTGGGACTTGTGGATGGAGCCCTTTATTCGCTTTGCCAGGATTCAAGGGTGGTCAATCTGTTGAAATCAGAGCACTACATTTTGGCCACCGTGCTTGGTCCTAGGTTTAAAGCCTACGTTGTATCTATCTTTCCAGTAGACACAAGTCTGCAGAGGTTCAAAGACCTGCTGGTTAGAAAATTGTCAACTCAAGCGGAACGTGACCCGTCAACAGCTCCTCCTTCACTTTCTCCCACAACTGGGGCTGCGAGGAAAAGGATAAGATTTCCTAGCTCACCCGCTGGCGGTGATGCAGGGCAGTGAGTTGCGAGTGCTGACATCTGGCCCGGACTGAAGCACCTGACAACGATTACTGACATGTCTACTGTCACTGCATATGATTTTGTCACCATTGAAAGAATGGTGGAGGATTATATGAGTGACAGCATCCAAGTAGGCATGTCAGACAGTCCGTATGTATACTGGCAAGCTAAATTAATTTTACAAGCTTTGCTGTGTGTATGTGTGGTTTAGGGGTACACTCTCCTGTGCCACCAATATTGTGCATGTATTACATCTGGGCAAATTCCACCACATCCCATGGTGTTTGTGCCGCACACTTGTGTCGCTTAGCTTAGTCATACAGCTACCTCATTGCACCTCTTTTTCTTCTTTGCATGATGTGCTGTTTGGGAACCAGTTTTTTTAAGTGCCATCCTGTCTGCCACTGCAGTGCCACTCCTAGATGGGCCAGGTGTTTGTGCCGCACACTTGTGTCGCTTAGTTTAGTCATACAGCTACCTCATTGCACCTCTTTTACTTCTTTGCATGATGTGCTGTTTGGGTCCTATTTTTTAAATCTGCCATCCTGTCTGCCACTGCAGTGCCACTCCTATATGGGCCAGGTGTTTGTGCTGTACACTTGTGTCGCTTAGCTTAGTCATACAGCCACCTCGGTGCAACCTTTTAGCCTATAAACAATATTGTGAGGTGTGAGGTGTTCAGAATAGACAGGAAATGAATGAAATTGAATGTTACTGAGGTTAATAATACCTTAGGTTCAAAATTACCCCCAAATTCTGTGATTTTAGCTGTTTTTATGTTTTTTTCAAAAATCATCCAGATCCAAAACCAAAACACGAAAGAATGGCTTTGGCAAAACCAATCCAGATCCAAAACACGAGGATGGAACCAGAACCATAACTAAAATACAAAATATGAAAAGTGCCCGCCGCACATCTCTACTAACCATGGTGTAAAGATGTGTCCTCACATTTCTGCCGTGGCACCAAAAAGCCCCTCTAGGCACACCAGGTCCTGTGAGACTCTGCTAGTATCAAACACCTTTTCTTCCCCCCTCTTTTTTGCTGAAAATGCATTCTACAGGTAGTTGCAACACAATGTGACTAGAACACGCAAGGAGACTTTGCTGTCTACCGTGTGGCATAACATACATAAGGTGTGCAGTGTCGGACTGGGGCAGGAAGCGCCCACCGGGGAAATGCAGTGATAGGGAACCCATATTTAGGGGTGTGGTCAGGCTCCAAAGAGGCTTGAGTAACCATTATCTGAGTGTGTGTTTGTGTGTGTGTGTGTGTGTGTGTGTGTGTGTATGCGTGTGTATATATATATATATATATTTATATATTCTGTAAATACCAAATTGCTTTCTAACAAATATTTAAAATGCCCGCTCTAATATATATTGTAAATGCCTGCACATCTTATTACCATATGCCATGAATGTGCGCTATACATCGCAAAACACTGCATCCCATAAGAGAAAACAATACACCCACACATTATCTGAGTTCCAAAGCTCATTGATGTATATACTTGTTATTAAAAGGATATGTATTCAATATATCACAATGTACAGTATACATATAGTTACATGGTTACACTTTATACAGTAAGCAGTTAATACATACAGTTACAGGCCAGCGATACAATTACCATATCTTTCTCATATAAACTCATCCCTCCATATCACTCTCTCTCTCTCTGTAAAATCATGCAGGAACTGGGCAGACAGCATCTCCATCATCGTCTGGGACAAAACAGCAACTAGCAACTGTGTGTCTCTGTAATGTGTTATCTAGTTTAAGGGAGGGAACTTTCTCATTCATGAGTCACTGGTCTGTTCGTATGCTAAACAGGTTCAGCCTTGAAGACATCCAAAGGGCTGGCCTGAGTTTCCTGTCCACCACCTGTTTGGAATGTCTATTGTTCTAATAAAAGTGATTTTAGGTTTCATACATTTAATCATAACTCCTTGTTGCAATGTCCTACAACTTAATAACAAGTATCAAATGAATCTACACATTAATCTGGTTGCTTTAATACCAAATATGACAGGTCTATCTTGCTTCGTTCCAATAATACACATACATGACATTACTCCATTATATAATTTTAAATCATTATGTCTGGCGCTTGATATTATTATAATTATGTGCTGTATGAAATAAGTGTCGAATCCATCTCTGTGGCATGTCCGTGTAAATGCGTGTGTTACCATATATTGCTGTGCTCGCTGCGTGTATTTGCAAGCATAGCGACTTATATGTGTGGAGTCTGTATGTTCTTTCTATGTTATATTTTTTACTTCGACAATATATATAATATATATATATATATACATATATGTACTGTGTGTATACATATATATATATATATATAAATATAGGAAATCACGACAGCACTCAAAGCCTATGTATATAAAGCAAAAAATGGTGGTGCAAGGCAGCAATAAATATTAAACACTCACTTCTCCAGCAATGCAGAAAAAGTAGACAAGCCAGTGAGTGCTGGCTTGCCTACTTTTTCTGCATCGCTGGAGAAGTGAGTGTTTTATATATAAATATATATGTATATATATATATATATATATATATATACCGTATATATAATGTAAATACTGCTAGTGCATATGTACAAGATTAATAACAGCAATGCACTGTAGAGAATACAGTGTAGAGAATACACCATAGTCCTGTGCAATATAATGTAGCATATAACAGTAACATAGTCTGGAACTCGATTCCTAGAGGAGGGGGTAGCCCTCAGACAGTGATGCCCCCTGGGGGATTCCCATGTGGGTCTGCTTATGTGTGTTGTAATGTGACTAACAGACACTGTGCGATGTAATATGAATTGGTACTATTCTTTGGCCTCGCCCCTTCCACGTGAAGCCGCACCCCTATATTTTTGATGTGCCCCTCCGGCATGCACTGTCCCTATTTTGAATATTGGGGCAGGGCAAAGGAAACTGTCACCCTGAGCTCCTCATCGTCTAGTACTGGCAGTACTAATAATGAGTCAGACTGACTCATTACAGTATGCCGCTGCTGGCCATGAGCCGTAACAAAATGGTGGAGGTGATCCAGCTGAAGTAGAGGTCAAGGGCCCTTCCCCTCCTCTTACCTACTCCTCCAAGACACTGATAGTTGCCGGGGCTACGAAGTCACGATCTAGTGACCTTCCTAGTCTACCCCAATGTCAGGCATGCCGGTCCTGGTCTCCATCACTCATTGGACCCGAGCTTTGCCCCTGCTGCTAATATAAGGTGGGCGGGGCAATGACACACAAGCCAGGATTATCCCGCCATATACACCTGCATCTGACTCTGCAAGGAGTTGTGATTGGCATTCACCCCACCACCCACTACAACTTCATATTGCACCAGGTCGTGTTTGGTTTACTTGCACTAGGCTAATGTTATATAATTAGTACAATCTAAGCTATCTACAATTACATACACGCAACTGTCTATTTGTCCCCCCATCTCGATTGGGACAGCTTTGTTGGGTTATGTACCCTTTGCAATGAGTTGATACCCCTGCATGATCTTAGGAGAGGGGAATGGGATGGAGGGCACCGCAGTGCTGGACATGCCCCTGTGACCATGAATACATATCTGTCAGCAAGCTAAATAGTTGTGTGGTATGCAAAGCGAATTCCAATGGAAATTTAAAAATGAAACTTTGCAAAGTTTTTATTTTTTAACCCACTCTCTGTAGAATCATGACAAATAACACCCCTTCCATAATTTGCCCCAAAACCAATTAAGGGTTGTAAACAAATATAATGATAATCATTCCTCCGGAATGGCCAATAAAAATCATTGCTAGGTCCCCTGGAAGTGTAGTTCTCAGCTACAGTATGCTATTCGGTCATGTAGATCGCAGGCTAACAACGACTTCATGTATCTTGCAAATGAGATTTAAGTCAGGCTGACATTTTCACACAATTTACTACAGAGATTTCCATTTACGCTAATACATTGAATAAAATGAGAGGGCTCTAGCTTGCCAAGAATTAGAAGACAGCTATTCACTACATAATGCAAAACATATACGTATTTGATCCCCCCTCCCCCAAGTGATTGGCAGCATTTTATCTGATAAAACACTGTTTGGGGTGGGCCCCATTGTGAATGTGTTTAAACTATAGAACACTCCAGATATGGACATCAGAAGATAACAAGAGATGCAAAAGTGTAACTACAGTAGAATATTGTACAGCTGTAACATTGCAGTTCTGCAAAACAATGCACCATTGATGAACTTTATTTTGAGAAAAATTTGCCCCAATTTCACTCACCTATATATGTATCTGAACTAATATTATCATTAGCTTACCACATCCCTGTGCCTTTTACTAACAACTTAGTGTAGGGTGACCATCCCAAGACATAGCAAGTGAACTTGCTACAAACCATTGCCATGGACAAAGATGGGATCCCAGGGACTAGGGCCTACTATAGCATGGAATGCTGCAGCGGCAGCGTTCGCATGCTAAAGCCCTGTGAAGTGTATTTACGCACAGCAGCTGCACTGCATGTGCACACACTGTGAGATACAAAAGCATATCACGTCTGCGAACGCCTCTACCCAATTGACAGGCACAGGTGTTCGCAGGGCGGGGAGGGTGTGTCGCGGGAGCATTTTTGGGCTGTGGTCCGGACTAGGCAGGTGTGTCCGGACAATTTGCTGGACAGGCTGCAGCGGCTGCATGATGTCACATGCAGCCGCTGCGGCCCGAAACATGGCGGGTAGCCGCCTGCCTTAGCAGCTAGGATGCGTAGGCAGAGGGCTACCCTAAACAAGCGAACGCATCCCCGCTATGCGCAGTTTGGATTATTTTTTTGTTTAGCTGCACTACTATGCCTCATCAGGTAAAATTGACAAATTTGCCATGTAAATGAAACTGGCTGTATGCAAAATTACAGATGTGTGGTTCGGTTCTCCAAAAATCTGAATTGCCTCTGAATTTTGTGGATCCGACCCAAACCAAAACCCGGTCCAGATCTCCCGAGGAGATCTGACCCGAACCGAATCCTGGTCTGGATCTTACCACAGTTCAGAATTCAGATTTGAAATCCAAATTTCAGGTTTTGGGTTACAAAAATTAAATGATTTTAGCTATTTTAGCTCTTTTTTTATCAGTGATTATCAATTTTTATATCAACTTTTTTTTAACTGAACCAAGAAACGAATCTGAACCAAAACACTTGAGGGTGGCTTTGCCAAGCACGATGATGAATTAGGATCAAAACCAAATCATGGGGGTCCTTGCACATTTCTATGTGAAATATCCATGCCATAGTATTTGACTACACTACATATACTGTAGTTCACAAGCATATTGTCTACAGTTTCTTACTGGGAATGCTTGCATACAAGGGCAATTACCCGTTCCCAGGTCCCCCCTCCTCCACACTCATTACCTGGCAGCTGCAGCTCTTCTCCTCAGCCCATCACATGCTGCTGTGGCTGGGCTGCAGTGTGGCCAGGGAGGTTCTCATCTGGATCTCCCCATCAATGGTAAAAGTATTTGACATTAGTCATAGACCATCGATGATTTCAAATCATCGATGGTCGATGCCATCCCTAGCTGGGCCCAGCCATGCTCTCTACTGCCTTGCTTGCATGATGCATCTGAATTGATTGCAATGTGGTCATACAGCATGTTTCATACATATAGGACCAGTACTAATTGTTATATGCATTTATGCTACAATATATTTACAGGGGTTGGACAGCGCCCTAGATAAAAGCAATTTTCTGTATTTTACAGCAGTCTGACTAGCAGACACTGTATTGTCTGGAAACAGCAGGCATTCTAGTTTGAAGAGAATGGCTGTCATGTAATTAAATGTAGGCTAGAAAATGTATCACATGTTCAGCTAACATCCACTTCAGCTACAACGTGCCACTGCTATCAAACATGGAAGTGTCTTGGCGCCTGACTACTGCAAATACAGTATTCTTTTTTATTTCTCCAAACTTTGATTTAGTATGTTATGATGATTGTGATTTTGTATAATAGCTAAAAGAAAAAAGAGAAAATGATCTTTTCCAAATATTTTAACCTAATTAATTAATAATTTTAAAAAAGTAATCCAGATTGTGAGGTATATCCAATTAGCCCTGGTAAAACCTTGGGTCTGAAAAAACGTATGTTTTTTGCGATTTTTCCCAATGTTTCACCTATTTATTTATTTATTTTACAGGCTATCCTAATTGATCGCCTGTAAAAAAAAAAAAAACCCTTTCTCCCGAAAACACACAGGTTCAGTGAAACAAAATCCCTGATAAGCCGCGTCTTGCGCCAGCTTATCGGGGCTAATTAGTTAGCCCCCAGCGGGACAATTAGCTCCGGTAAATTACCAGAGCTATTTAGATGTCCCCCTGCGAGTCTTCCTACGAAGTTTAAATTTTAATAAAAATCTAAGCTTTAAAATTACATATTTTTTTTTTTTTAGAGATGAGTGGGTTCGGTACTGTGACAACCGGACCCACCCAAACTTCATGATCCAAGCCAGGAATAAATATATATATATATATATATATATATATATATATGTGCTATACCCCAGTGTACTATACTATTATTTTTCTGTGACACTGCCAGTCAGACTGCATGTATTGAGACACTGATGCTGAAGATGTTGTTTGTGTAAATCAGGCACCAGTGGAAACAGTTGTTTACCATGATATGAAAAAACCCATTGTCATGCCGGGCCAAAAAACAAAAAATGCCACCTCTTATGTGTGGAATTATTTCTACCCGAATCCGAACAACAACTGTCAAGCCATCTGTACCATTTGTAAAGCAGTAGTAAGTAGAGGTAGGGACCTTAACAATCTAGGAACCTCCTCCCTGTTATATCACTTAGAGTGCACTCATTCAAAGTTTTGCCAAATTCAGAAACTTTGGCTAAAAACATAACAATCAGTCCAGCATCACCTAGCTCTCTTTTCTCTGTTAGATCCAAGTGTCTGGAAAAGGACAGTTTGGTGCCGCACAGGACCCTAAAAGAATTTTTTTGTGTAATGGGCTTTTATGAAATTTGTACCTTGTAAACCAACAGTGCATATGCATGCGAAATGCCTGTTAGAGATGAGCGGGTTCGGTTTCTCTGAATCCGAACCCGCCAGAACTTCATGTTTTTTTTCACGGGTCCGAGCGACTCGGATCTTCCCGCCTTGCTCGGTTAACCCGAGCGCGCCCGAACGTCATCATGACGCTGTCGGATTCTCGCGAGGCTCGGATTCTATCGCGAGACTCGGATTCTATATAAGGAGCCGCGCGTCGCCGCCATTTTCACACGTGCATTGAGATTGATAGGGAGAGGACGTGGCTGGCGTCCTCTCCGTTTAGAATAGATTAGAGAGACACTTGATTTACTAATTTTGGGGAGCATTAGGAGTACTCAGTACAGTGCAGAGTTTTGCTGATAGTGACCACCAGTTTTATTTATAATCCGTTCTCTGCCTGAAAAAAGCGATACACAGCACACAGTGACTCAGTCACATACCATATCTGTGTGCACTGCTCAGGCTCAGGCCAGTGTGCTGCATCATCTATTATCTATATATAATATTATATATATCTGTCTGACTGCTCAGCTCACACAGCTTATAATTGTGGGGGAGACTGGGGAGCACTACTGCAGTGCCAGTTATAGGTTATAGCAGGAGCCAGGAGTACATAATATATTATATAGTGAGTGACCACCAGACACACAGTGCAGTTTATTTAATATATCCGTTCTCTGCCTGAAAAAAGCGATACACACAGTGACTCAGTCAGTCACATACCATATCTGTGTGCACTGCTCAGGCTCAGGCCAGTGTGCTGCATCATCTATATATATTATATATCTGTCTGACTGCTCAGCTCACACAGCTTATAATTGTGGGGGAGACTGGGGAGCACTACTGCAGTGCCAGTTATAGGTTATAGCAGGAGCCAGGAGTACATAATATTATATTAAAACAGTGCACACTTTTGCTGCAGGAGTGCCACTGCCAGTGTGACTAGTGACCAGTGACCTGACCACCAGTATATATAATATTAGTAGTATACTATCTCTTTATCAACCAGTCTATATTAGCAGCAGACACAGTACAGTGCGGTAGTTCACGGCTGTGGCTACCTCTGTGTCGGCACTCGGCAGCCCGTCCATAATTGTATATACCACCTAACCGTGGTTTTTCTTTCTTTCTTTATACATACATACTAGTTACGAGTATACTATCTCTTTATCAACCAGTCTATATTAGCAGCAGACACAGTACAGTGCGGTAGTTCACGGCTGTGGCTACCTCTGTGTCGGCACTTGGCAGCCCGTCCATAATTGTATATACCACCTAACCGTGGTTTTTTTTTCTTTCTTTATACATACATACTAGTTACGAGTATACTATCTCTTTATCAACCAGTCTATATATTAGCAGCAGACACAGTACAGTGCGGTAGTTCACGGCTGTGGCTACCTCTGTGTCGGCACTCGGCAGCCCGTCCATAATTGTATATACCACCTAACCGTGGTTTTTTTTTCTTTCTTTATACATACATACTAGTTACGAGTATACTATCTCTTTATCAACCAGTCTATATATTAGCAGCAGACACAGTACAGTGCGGTAGTTCACGGCTGTGGCTACCTCTGTGTCGGCACTCGGCAGCCCGTCCATAATTGTATATACCACCTAACCGTGGTTTTTTTTTCTTTCTTTATACATACATACTAGTTACGAGTATACTATCTCTTTATCAACCAGTCTATATATTAGCAGCAGACACAGTACAGTGCGGTAGTTCACGGCTGTGGCTACCTCTGTGTCGGCACTCGGCAGCCCGTCCATAATTGTATATACCACCTAACCGTGGTTTTTTTTTCTTTCTTTATACATACATACTAGTTACGAGTATACTATCTCTTTATCAACCAGTCTATATATTAGCAGCAGACACAGTACAGTGCGGTAGTTCACGGCTGTGGCTACCTCTGTGTCGGCACTCGGCAGCCCGTCCATAATTGTATATACCACCTAACCGTGGTTTTTTTTTCTTTCTTTATACATACATACTAGTTACGAGTATACTATCTCTTTATCAACCAGTCTATATATTAGCAGCAGACACAGTACAGTGCGGTAGTTCACGGCTGTGGCTACCTCTGTGTCGGCACTCGGCAGCCCGTCCATAATTGTATACTAGTATCCAATCCATCCATCTCCATTGTTTACCTGAGGTGCCTTTTAGTTGTGCCTATTAAAATATGGAGAACAAAAATGTTGAGGTTCCAAAATTAGGGAAAGATCAAGATCCACTTCCACCTCGTGCTGAAGCTGCTGCCACTAGTCATGGCCGAGACGATGAAATGCCAGCAACGTCGTCTGCCAAGGCCGATGCCCAATGGCATAGTACAGAGCATGTCAAAACCAAAACACCAAATATCAGTAAAAAAAGGACTCCAAAACCTAAAATAAAATTGTCGGAGGAGAAGCGTAAACTTGCCAATATGCCATTTACCACACGGAGTGGCAAGGAACGGCTGAGGCCCTGGCCTATGTTCATGGCTAGTGGTTCAGCTTCACATGAGGATAGAAGCACTCAGCCTCTCGCTAGAAAACTGAAAAGACTCAAGCTGGCAAAAGCACCGCAAAGAACTGTGCGTTCTTTGAAATCCCAAATCCACAAGGAGAGTCCAATTGTGTCGGTTGCGATGCCTGACCTTCCCAACACTGGACGTGAAGAGCATGCGCCTTCCACCATTTGCACGCCCCCTGCAAGTGCTGGAAGGAGCACCCGCAGTCCAGTTCCTGATAGTCAGATTGAAGATGTCAGTGTTGAAGTACACCAGGATGAGGAGGATATGGGTGTTGCTGGCGCTGGGGAGGAAATTGACCAGGAGGATTCTGATGGTGAGGTGGTTTGTTTAAGTCAGGCACCCGGGGAGACACCTGTTGTCCGTGGGAGGAATATGGCCGTTGACATGCCAGGTGAAAATACCAAAAAAATCAGCTCTTCGGTGTGGAGGTATTTCACCAGAAATGCGGACAACAGGTGTCAAGCCGTGTGTTCCCTTTGTCAAGCTGTAATAAGTAGGGGTAAGGACGTTAACCACCTCGGAACATCCTCCCTTATACGTCACCTGCAGCGCATTCATAATAAGTCAGTGACAAGTTCAAAAACTTTGGGTGACAGCGGAAGCAGTCCACTGACCAGTAAATCCCTTCCTCTTGTAACCAAGCTCACGCAAACCACCCCACCAACTCCCTCAGTGTCAATTTCCTCCTTCCCCAGGAATGCCAATAGTCCTGCAGGCCATGTCACTGGCAATTCTGACGAGTCCTCTCCTGCCTGGGATTCCTCCGATGCATCCTTGCGTGTAACGCCTACTGCTGCTGGCGCTGCTGTTGTTGCCGCTGGGAGTCGATGGTCATCCCAGAGGGGAAGGCGTAAGCCCACTTGTACTACTTCCAGTAAGCAATTGACTGTTCAACAGTCCTTTGCGAGGAAGATGAAATATCACAGCAGTCATCCTACTGCAAAGCGGATAACTGAGTCCTTGACAACTATGTTGGTGTTAGACATGCGTCCGGTATCCGCCGTTAGTTCACAGGGAACTAGACAATTTATTGAGGCAGTGTGCCCCCGTTACCAAATACCATCTAGGTTCCACTTCTCTAGGCAGGCGATACCGAGAATGTACACGGACGTCAGAAAAAGACTCACCAGTGTCCTAAAAAATGCAGTTGTACCCAATGTCCACTTAACCACGGACATGTGGACAAGTGGAGCAGGGCAGGGTCAGGACTATATGACTGTGACAGCCCACTGGGTAGATGTATGGACTCCCGCCGCAAGAACAGCAGCGGCGGCACCAGTAGCAGCATCTCGCAAACGCCAACTCTTTCCTAGGCAGGCTACGCTTTGTATCACCGCTTTCCAGAATACGCACACAGCTGAAAACCTCTTACGGCAACTGAGGAAGATCATCGCGGAATGGCTTACCCCAATTGGACTCTCCTGTGGATTTGTGGCATCGGACAACGCCAGCAATATTGTGTGTGCATTAAATATGGGCAAATTCCAGCACGTCCCATGTTTTGCACATACCTTGAATTTGGTGGTGCAGAATTTTTTAAAAAACGACAGGGGCGTGCAAGAGATGCTGTCGGTGGCCAGAAAAATTGCGGGACACTTTCGGCGTACAGGCACCACGTACAGAAGACTGGAGCACCACCAAAAACTACTGAACCTGCCCTGCCATCATCTGAAGCAAGAAGTGGTAACGAGGTGGAATTCAACCCTCTATATGCTTCAGAGGTTGGAGGAGCAGCAAAAGGCCATTCAAGCCTATACAATTGAGCACGATATAGTAGGTGGAATGCACCTGTCTCAAGTGCAGTGGAGAATGATTTCAACGTTGTGCAAGGTTCTGATGCCCTTTGAACTTGCCACACGTGAAGTCAGTTCAGACACTGCCAGCCTGAGTCAGGTCATTCCCCTCATCAGGCTTTTGCAGAAGAAGCTGGAGGCATTGAAGAAGGAGCTAAAAGGGAGCGATTCCGCTAGGCATGTGGGACTTGTGGATGCAGCCCTTAATTCGCTTAACAAGGATTCACGGGTGGTCAATCTGTTGAAATCAGAGCACTACATTTTGGCCACCGTGCTCGATCCTAGATTTAAAGCCTACCTTGGATCTCTCTTTCCGGCAGACACAGGTCTGCTGGGGTTGAAAGACCTGCTGGTGACAAAATTGTCAAGTCAAGCGGAACGCGACCTGTCAACATCTCCTCCTTCACATTCTCCCGCAACTGGGGGTGCGAGGAAAAGGCTCAGAATTCCGAGCCCACCCGCTGGCGGTGATGCAGGGCAGTCTGGAGCGACTGCTGATGCTGACATCTGGTCCGGACTGAAGGACCTGACAACGATTACGGACATGTCGTCTACTGTCACTGCATATGATTCTCTCAACATTGATAGAATGGTGGAGGATTATATGAGTGACCGCATCCAAGTAGGCACGTCACACAGTCCGTACTTATACTGGCAGGAAAAAGAGGCAATTTGGAGGCCCTTGCACAAACTGGCTTTATTCTACCTAAGTTGCCCTCCCACAAGTGTGTACTCCGAAAGAGTGTTTAGTGCCGCCGCTCACCTTGTCAGCAATCGGCGTACGAGGTTACATCCAGAAAATGTGGAGAAGATGATGTTCATTAAAATGAATTATAATCAATTCCTCCGCGGAGACATTGACCAGCAGCAATTGCCTCCACAAAGTACACAGGGAGCTGAGATGGTGGATTCCAGTGGGGACGAATTGATAATCTGTGAGGAGGGGGATGTACACGGTGATATATCGGAGGGTGAAGATGAGGTGGACATCTTGCCTCTGTAGAGCCAGTTTGTGCAAGGAGAGATTAATTGCTTCTTTTTTGGGGGGGGTCCAAACCAACCCGTCATATCAGTCACAGTCGTGTGGCAGACCCTGTCACTGAAATGATGGGTTGGTTAAAGTGTGCATGTCCTGTTTTGTTTATACAACATAAGGGTGGGTGGGAGGGCCCAAGGACAATTCCATCTTGCACCTCTTTTTTCTTTTCTTTTTCTTTGCATCATGTGCTGATTGGGGAGGTTTTTTTGGAAGGGACATCCTGCGTGACACTGCAGTGCCACTCCTAGATGGGCCCGGTGTTTGTGTCGGCCACTAGGGTCGCTAATCTTACTCACACAGTCAGCTACCTCATTGCGCCTCTTTTTTTCTTTGCGTCATGTGCTGTTTGGGGAGGGTTTTTTGGAAGGGACATCCTGCGTGACACTGCAGTGCCACTCCTAGATGGGCCCGGTGTTTGTGTCGGCCACTAGGGTCGCTAATCTTACTCACACAGCTACCTCATTGCGCCTCTTTTTTTCTTTGCGTCATGTGCTGTTTGGGGAGGGTTTTTTGGAAGGGACATCCTGCGTGACACTGCAGTGCCACTCCTAGATGGGCCCGGTGTTTGTGTCGGCCACTAGGGTCGCTTATCTTACTCACACAGCGACCTCGGTGCAAATTTTAGGACTAAAAATAATATTGTGAGGTGTGAGGTATTCAGAATAGACTGAAAATGAGTGTAAATTATGGTTTTTGAGGTTAATAATACTTTGGGATCAAAATGACCCCCAAATTCTATGATTTAAGCTGTTTTTTAGTGTTTTTTGAAAAAAACACCCGAATCCAAAACACACCCGAATCCGACAAAAAAAATTCGGTGAGGTTTTGCCAAAACGCGTTCGAACCCAAAACACGGCCGCGGAACCGAACCCAAAACCAAAACACAAAACCCGAAAAATTTCAGGCGCTCATCTCTAATGCCTGTATAGGTCTTTAAGGAGTTACTGTGGTTGGTGGTGCACCCAGAGTCAATAGTACATGTTAATGTTAGCAAAAGAAAAAGAGAGACTCTGTGTTGGGGCACGCTTGAAAAACTAAAACTTAACTTTTAATTATAGCATGATAAAATTTATGGTACACAGTTCAACACACATATAGTTTATAACATTTAAGGAGAAAAAATATAATAATAAATAATTCTCACTTTAAGAAATAATAATTTTGGAGTAATAATTTTCCAAATGATATTATTATTTGTGGTGACAGTGACACCTGAGATGAAAATATTAAGAAATCTGTTTCTGCATAGGAGAAAATTCTTCCAATGCCTGTTATAATGGTGTGTCCTGGTAACGATTAATCTGCTATTTCAAAATCTAGAAATTTATGAGTCAAAAATAGCAATATGCCAAAGAACTCTAGATGAGTGTATGATCAGAAGGAAAATTCTATAAGAAGGAGGAAAATTAGGAATGAAAAGTGGTAATGGTCAAAGGTTGCTCCACCACCTCTACTTTTCACACAGAGATATTTATTACTGCTCCTAATATTCCCTGGAAGTCTCCCATCCAGGTACTGATCAGGCTAATCACTGCTTAGCTTCCAAGATCAGACGAGATTGGGCGTAGCCAGTGAGATATGGCAGTAATATCACATAGATTGTGAAGAGAGAATGTATGGTTATTGACATATACCTGTTAGGGTACTTCTGCTGTCCATTAATACGCACAGTTATCCTGTTACTTTAAGCATTGCAGGATAGTTATTTAACTGTCGTCAGGATGAGAGAGTACCGAACCAGTAAGTTTCAGGAAACGTATAGGTTCAGAGCCCGTCTTCTGCTGTCCACTGTCATATAATTTAATACAGCGGACAGTGGATGAGAGAGGCGGGTTTATCTGTGCCTATTGAATAAAAGTATGAAACTACACAGATATCTTAAGATTTCTTATAATAGTGCATATTCCCAGTACATACTATTAATCCTAATAGTGGTATGCAAGGAGATTTTCGCTATTAGCAATGCCCCTGAATTAATGCAGAGGAAGTTCAAAAGACAATTATAAGTGATATCTGAAACTATACGTAATAATCTGAAATTTTGTCTCACTAACTGGAGTATGGGAGTGAGAGAGAAAAAAAAAAAAAAAAAAAAAGGGGAATTATGAAATAAGGTAAAGTAACCTAACACTATGAATAATAAATAGCAGATTTGGCAAAAATTAAACAATTAAGGACAAAACATTTTTTTGTCAAATATACGATACCAGGAGGTGAGTGGGCTGAACCGTGCACTGTTCAGCACCACTAGTCACAGACGGCCGTTTCACCTGGAGGTGGCTTGTTCACTGTGTGAAGTGATAGTGGAAGAAGGTCTATTTAAGGCAAAAAGGAAGGGGTGGTCTAAGAATTTGGGAGTGGTCTAAGAAGTTTGGACCAATCTCTGAGAAGAGGGAATTTGGAATGTGTGATGTCACTCAGACATCCTGCATATCACTTCCGGTTTTAAATTCGGAAGATGTTATTGTAAATCTGCATGGGGCCATGTATAGGGTTAAATAGTGCTTATGATATGGCACTAGAGAGGATAGTATTTAGAATTAATTACTTGGGCCGAGATCGAAGTATTGGCTCTATTGCCATTAGTTTAGCAGTCACTGGAGTTGTCAAGGACGCGTTCCTGGATACGGTAACGTCATTTCCGGTCGAAAAGACCGGAAGTGGCGTTGATTGCCGTTATACTGGGTTCGTGTAAGGCTCAAATGAGAAGATCACATGGGGCTGAGGATAACTGGATATGGGTCACTAATAAAGTGAGGGGGTATATATTAAATAGGATGGTGTGGCCACACTAGGAGAGAATACTCCGTGATCTGCGATGGCATGAGTGTACCGTCTTACAGGAAATGTTCAGTGGCGTCACTTCCTGTTTATATCTCAGCATTCCCAGTCTACAGACTTGTGTGGGGATATATCAGGAGATGGACACATTGCTTCCGGTTTAGAAGGCCGGAAGTAGTGAAAGTGTGACCTTTAATAGGGCTGTTTAAATGGTAGTTGTAGACTGGGGATAGCTAATAAGGCCTGCGGAATACTGTAGGAATGTAAAATTTAGTGTTTAGATGTCCCTATTGGTGGGACCATGTACGAAGTAAAAACTCCGTGACCGGAAGTAGCGTCGGAGCAGTAAAGGCTCCGTGACCGGAAGTGGCGTCGGAGCGCATAGTTCAGAGAGAGGCTTGGCTACATAATTTCTGTTCTAAAAGGACAGGAAGGGCTGTGTGTAACCATAATTGTGGACAGAAACAAAAACAAAAACAAAAACCCAAACGGAAGCAAAAACAAAAACCAAAATTGTAAAGGTGATCTATCAATAATGTTTAAGTTATGTTGATTGCTGAGCAACCATAAGGTAAATATAATAAAATAATATAATAAAATAAAAATAAAATAAAAATAAATAAAATAAAAATAAAAATAAAATTAATAATAATAATAATAATAATAATAATAATAATAATAATAAAAATAAAGAAATGTAGAATTAGGAGTTTGCATTTATAATATTTGTATAAGGATTGTTAGTTGATAATAAAGAAGAAAGAGGGGATAATGAATTATTGAGAGGGAAAAAAAAACAAAAATTAGGAAGAAATAGTAAATATTGATGAATGATGATAATTAAATAATAATAATAAAGAAGGTTTGAATAATAACCAATAATGATATTTATATAATAATTTTTAGCTCATTTGGAATAATAGTCTAGTAGAAGCTTATGGGGATATTATATTCAGCAAGGTGCAAATTGGTTTGTTGAGAAAAAGGAGAAAAAAGAAAAAGGAAAAGGGGGAAATTAAATTTATTGCAATTACTGTGGTGAAGCAGAGAAGGTTGTATAATAATCAATAAATTGGGTGAATTGTGAGTGACTGTAGTGGGAGTAAAGTTAGGTGCCAAGTAGGTGCAATAGAAGTGTATTGTGATGGGTTTGCATGTGAATAAATGGGTGAATCAAGGTGCGGGTGTGTAGGAAATGTCTTATGAGTGTGAGTGAGTGTAAATGTGAAGGAATAAGTGGGATTATTGAATGAGAGAGTGATTGGATAGGGGTAGATAGGCATATATATATATATGAGTGTGGGTTGGTGTAAATCTGAGAGACTAAGTGAAAAATTGTTGAGTGAAGGGGTGGATTGAGTGAGAACAGATAAAGGAAATTTATTAGAAGGAAAAAAGGTTGGATTGGGGAACATTAGTATAGGTATCTTATGGAACATCAGATAAAAACTCCATAATTTATGTGTTCGTTCATGCCTTGAGGCGCAAGACAGTTAAGTTTGAAGGTCCATTCAGATTCATGTTTAAGCAATTCCTGCATCAAATCTCCTCCGCGTATTCCTAAGTTGATTCTTTCCAGACCAAAGGCTTTGAGTTCTTTAGGGTTGCCCTGATGATGTTTGAAGAAGTGGCGCGCCACTGATGTTAGTTTTTTCATTTTTTTATAATCAGATGATGCATTTCTTACAGAGCCTACGTGTTCCAGGATACGTTGTTTTAGGGCTCTTGTGGTAATGCCCACATATCTCATGTCACAGCTACATGATATGCAGTATACAACTCCAACTGCATTGCAGTTGATAAATTGGTTAATTGATTTCTCTTCTCCATAGCGATCAATAATAGATGATTTTTTAACCATGTGTGGACATGCTTTGCAATTTCCACATGGGAAGGAGCCCTTGATGGTTGGCTGTTTTTTAGGGTTTTTGGTGAAATGGCTACTGGTGAGTTTGTCTTTAAGATTTTTGGACCTTCTCCAACTCATGGAGGGTTTTTGTCCTATTGTTTCTGCTAGGTCTTTGTCTAGAAGTAAGACTGGCCAGTGTCTGTTAATGGATTCTTGTATCTCCTTCCACTCTCTACAAAAGGTACCCACGAATCTGAGCTTATTATCTTGTTCCCGTAATCTGTGAGTTTTTGTCTGTGGAAAGATCAACTTGTCCCTCGGTGTCTGGCTGGTGTGCCATTTGGCTTTTTTGATAGACCTATGACTGTAGCCACGTTCACGTAATCTTGTAGTTAATTCAATGCTTTTCTCTAAGAAAATTGAAGAATTTGAACAATTTCTTTTCAGACGTAGGAATTCCCCCTTGGGGATATTTTCCACTGTAGGGGGGAAATGTGCACTGGTTTGATGTAAAAGGCTGTTTGTGGATGTTTCTTTGCGATATAGTTTTGTTTCTATCAGGCCATCGGGTGCTCTAGAGATCACAAGGTCGAGAAAGCATACTGAGTCCTTGCTGATGTGATGTGTGAGTTTGAGATTATTGTCATTGGTGTTCAACTCCTCAATGAATGTTACTAGCAGGCTTCTATCACCTTCCCAGATCAGGATGATATCATCGATATAGCGCCACCACGCGACTACATGTCGTGTGTATTTCTCATTATTGGGATGCATCACAATTTCCCTCTCCCACCAACCTAAATACAAGTTCGCATACGTTGGTGCGCAAGCCGCGCCCATCGCTGTGCCGCGAGTTTGAAGATAAAACCTGTCGTTGAAGGTGAAGTAGTTCCTTGTTAGTACGAACTCCAATAATTCAATTAATAAATCATGAAATTCACTTTTGCCGGCCATTTCCAAAAAGTATTTGACTGCTTTTATACCGATCTGATGATTGATGCTGGTGTAGAGTGATTCTACGTCTAATGTTACCAATAGGTGGTTGTCATCGAGTTGGACATCATGTAGCTTCTGGAGTATGTCCGTTGTATCTCGCAAATATGAGGGAAGATTCAACACGTGTTGCCGTAAGTGCAAATCCAAAAAGGTACTCGGTTTTTCCAGAATTCCACCCTGTCCTGATTACACAAAAAAATTCTTTTAGGGTCCTGTGCGGCACCAAACTGTCCTTTTCCTGATCATTTACGCTGATTAAATCTTCAGCTTCAGGTTCCAGCACGGACAGGACATTTATGTCCCTTTAAGCCGAATTTTGGCATATTATTGATACGGTACACTTATTTATCACACACACTCCTACAAGAACGCACATCATCTATACTTTCTTTGCTCCTTAATTTTTGACATTAAACCAGTTCTAGCATGGCTTCCTTCAGCCTTCGCAATGAACTAAGCAGTAGACACGTTTCATTACAAAATGTAGAAGATATTTTTAATAGTGGAACAGATTTACCCTCAGGCAACGTAGGATGGGACTCAGAACTTAATAAACTAAGATCTTGTCTACAGAAAAGAATGCGCTCCTCATGGGATGTCAAAACTCTGGAAAGTTAAGTAAAAAACAAAATTACCCCTAGAGGCTTAAGACCTAAGATCTTCCCGACCTTTCAACTAACCACAGAAAGTCTAACAACGGAATGGGAAGCTGCACTTCTGAAATGTTCCCAAGACCTCATGGCTATTCTAATCAAGCACAATCATTTAGTACTTAATGCATGTGAAAAAGAAATAGAAGACCTAGGCAAAAGCCTTGAGGAATGGGAAACCAATACCAAATTTCAACAAACTTTTGAAAAGATCAAGAAAGAACTGGAACCCTACGAACAAAAAATTATTGATAGAAAGAAGAGTAAATTTGCAAGAGATATGAAGGACTTTAAGACAGGCAATATATTTCGCTGGAGCAAAACACCTAGACACAGAGATCATACGCAATCGCAAGACAGATACACTTCCTCTGAGACAGAATCATCAGGGGGAGAAGAATATTCGGACCCTGGCAACTCGGAAGGAGAAACATATAACTATAGGGATGATTTCACAAGCCATACATCGACTCATTTTTTAGGATTAGACAGGAGGGGAGGAAGACCAAGATTTCGACAAAGAGGAAGACGAGGAGGGGGAGCAAGAAACCAACGAGAACAAACCAACTGGGAACCCAGATACCCAGTCAGAAACAACAGGAAGAAGTAATACAGGAGACGAATCTCAGAATTATTAATCTTTCAGACAGAACCCTTACTGATGACCACACCACTCTCTTATCCAAGGGATTATCCTTCTCGCCGACACAACCATTGGATCGTTTCCTTTGGGAAAAGGATCTAAAACTTTTTGGGCGTAAACTGCTTCTTCGAAAATTCTTTACAACACGCCAAGAATCCCAATGGGAGAACGATGCAGAACACAATCAAACAGGAGAACTACTTACTACAGAAGAAATAGAGGCCTTAGCAGCATTGGAGGAACTCCATACTGAAGATATAGATACAACAGATACTCCTACGAGACCAAAATGCAAGAAAAAATCAACCTTTTTTCCTCCTGAACATATCTCACCGGAAACTAGAGTATTTCAAGAATTGGTAGCTCGTGATTTAGATAAAATCTACACCAAGTCCAAATCGAAACCACCCTATGGTGACAACTTGAGCAAGGCAGAAAGAAGAACTTTGCGCAAAATACAGTCCTGGTCGGATATAGTAATTAAGCCCTCTGACAAGGGGGGCAACATTGTTCTCTGGCCTAAAACAATGTACATTATCGAGGCAATGAGACAACTGGGGGATATACAATGTTACAAACAAGTAACTTTCGATCCTACTGACAACTTTAGGATCGCCCTCACAAGAATCCTAGATCGGGCATACTCCCAAGGTACGTTGACCAAGGAGGAAACTGAGTATTTAACAACTACCAAACCTAAAACACCTACATTATATATTCTACCCAAGGTCCATAAAAACACTTCCGTACCACCAGGACGACCTATTGTATCAGGACAGGGTGGAATTCTGGAAAAACCGAGTACCTTTTTGGATTTGCACTTACGGCAACACGTGTTGAATCTTCCCTCATATTTGCGAGATACAACGGACATACTCCAGAAGCTACATGATGTCCAACTCGATGACAACCACCTATTGGTAACATTAGACGTAGAATCACTCTACACCAGCATCAATCATCAGATCGGTATAAAAGCAGTCAAATACTTTTTGGAAATGGCCGGCAAAAGTGAATTTCATGATTTATTAATTGAATTATTGGAGTTCGTACTAACAAGGAACTACTTCACCTTCAACGACAGGTTTTATCTTCAAACTCGCGGCACAGCGATGGGCGCGGCTTGCGCACCAACGTATGCGAACTTGTATTTAGGTTGGTGGGAGAGGGAAATTGTGATGCATCCCAATAATGAGAAATACACACGACATGTAGTCGCGTGGTGGCGCTATATCGATGATATCATCCTGATCTGGGAAGGTGATAGAAGCCTGCTAGTAACATTCATTGAGGAGTTGAACACCAATGACAATAATCTCAAACTCACACATCACATCAGCAAGGACTCAGTATGCTTTCTCGACCTTGTGATCTCTAGAGCACCCGATGGCCTGATAGAAACAAAACTATATCGCAAAGAAACATCCACAAACAGCCTTTTACATCAAACCAGTGCACATTTCCCCCCTACAGTGGAAAATATCCCCAAGGGGGAATTCCTACGTCTGAAAAGAAATTGTTCAAATTCTTCAATTTTCTTAGAGAAAAGCATTGAATTAACTACAAGATTACGTGAACGTGGCTACAGTCATAGGTCTATCAAAAAAGCCAAATGGCACACCAGCCAGACACCGAGGGACAAGTTGATCTTTCCACAGACAAAAACTCACAGATTACGGGAACAAGATAATAAGCTCAGATTCGTGGGTACCTTTTGTAGAGAGTGGAAGGAGATACAAGAATCCATTAACAGACACTGGCCAGTCTTACTTCTAGACAAAGACCTAGCAGAAACAATAGGACAAAAACCCTCCATGAGTTGGAGAAGGTCCAAAAATCTTAAAGACAAACTCACCAGTAGCCATTTCACCAAAAACCCTAAAAAACAGCCAACCATCAAGGGCTCCTTCCCATGTGGAAATTGCAAAGCATGTCCACACATGGTTAAAAAATCTTCTATTATTGATCGCTATGGAGAAGAGAAATCAATTAACCAATTTATCAACTGCAATGCAGTTGGAGTTGTATACTGCATATCATGTAGCTGTGACATGAGATATGTGGGCATTACCACAAGAGCCCTAAAACAACGTATCCTGGAACACGTAGGCTCTGTAAGAAATGCATCATCTGATTATAAAAAAATGAAAAAACTAACATCAGTGGCGCGCCACTTCTTCAAACATCATCAGGGCAACCCTAAAGAACTCAAAGCCTTTGGTCTGGAAAGAATCAATTTAGGAATACGCGGAGGAGATTTGATGCAGGAATTGCTTAAACATGAATCTGAATGGACCTTCAAACTTAACTGTCTTGCGCCTCAAGGCATGAACGAACACATAAATTATGGAGTTTTTATCTGATGTTCCATAAGATACCTATACTAATGTTCCCCAATCCAACCTTTTTTCCTTCTAATAAATTTCCTTTTATCTGTTCTCACTCAATCCACCCCTTCACTCAACAATTTTTCACTTAGTCTCTCAGATTTACACCAACCCACACTCATATATATATATGCCTATCTACCCCTATCCAATCACTCTCTCATTCAATAATCCCACTTATTCCTTCACATTTACACTCACTCACACTCATAAGACATTTCCTACACACCCGCACCTTGATTCACCCATTTATTCACATGCAAACCCATCACAATACACTTCTATTGCACCTACTTGGCACCTAACTTTACTCCCACTACAGTCACTCACAATTCACCCAATTTATTGATTATTATACAACCTTCTCTGCTTCACCACAGTAATTGCAATAAATTTAATTTCCCCCTTTTCCTTTTTCTTTTTTCTCCTTTTTCTCAACAAACCAATTTGCACCTTGCTGAATATAATATCCCCATAAGCTTCTACTAGACTATTATTCCAAATGAGCTAAAAATTATTATATAAATATCATTATTGGTTATTATTCAAACCTTCTTTATTATTATTATTTAATTATCATCATTCATCAATATTTACTATTTCTTCCTAATTTTTGTTTTTTTTCCCTCTCAATAATTCATTATCCCCTCTTTCTTCTTTATTATCAACTAACAATCCTTATACAAATATTATAAATGCAAACTCCTAATTCTACATTTCTTTATTTTTATTATTATTATTATTATTATTATTATTAATTTTATTTTTATTTTTATTTTATTTATTTTTATTTTATTTTTATTTTATTATATTATTTTATTATATTTACCTTATGGTTGCTCAGCAATCAACATAACTTAAACATTATTGATAGATCACCTTTACAATTTTGGTTTTTGTTTTTGCTTCCGTTTGGGTTTTTGTTTTTGTTTTTGTTTCTGTCCACAATTATGGTTACACACAGCCCTTCCTGTCCTTTTAGAACAGAAATTATGTAGCCAAGCCTCTCTCTGAACTATGCGCTCCGACGCCACTTCCGGTCACGGAGCCTTTACTGCTCCGACGCTACTTCCGGTCACGGAGTTTTTACTTCGTACATGGTCCCACCAATAGGGACATCTAAACACTAAATTTTACATTCCTACAGTATTCCGCAGGCCTTATTAGCTATCCCCAGTCTACAACTACCATTTAAACAGCCCTATTAAAGGTCACACTTTCACTACTTCCGGCCTTCTAAACCGGAAGCAATGTGTCCATCTCCTGATATATCCCCACACAAGTCTGTAGACTGGGAATGCTGAGATATAAACAGGAAGTGACGCCACTGAACATTTCCTGTAAGACGGTACACTCATGCCATCGCAGATCACGGAGTATTCTCTCCTAGTGTGGCCACACCATCCTATTTAATATATACCCCCTCACTTTATTAGTGACCCATATCCAGTTATCCTCAGCCCCATGTGATCTTCTCATTTGAGCCTTACACGAACCCAGTATAACGGCAATCAACGCCACTTCCGGTCTTTTCGACCGGAAATGACGTTACCGTATCCAGGAACGCGTCCTTGACAACTCCAGTGACTGCTAAACTAATGGCAATAGAGCCAATACTTCGATCTCGGCCCTAGTAATTAATTCTAAATACTATCCTCTCTAGTGCCATATCATAAGCACTATTTAACCCTATACATGGCCCCATGCAGATTTACAATAACATCTTCCGAATTTAAAACCGGAAGTGATATGCAGGATGTCTGAGTGACATCACGCATTCTAAATTCCCTCTTCTCAGAGATTGGTCCAAACTTCTTAGACCACTCCCAAATTCTTAGACCACCCCTTCCTTTTTGCCTTAAATAGACCTTCTTCCACTATCACTTCACACAGTGAACAAGCCACCTCCAGGTGAAACGGCCGTCTGTGACTAGTGGTGCTGAA
Organism: Pseudophryne corroboree; assembly: GCF_028390025.1. Classification (NCBI taxonomy): domain Eukaryota; kingdom Metazoa; phylum Chordata; class Amphibia; order Anura; family Myobatrachidae; genus Pseudophryne; species Pseudophryne corroboree. The sequence goes on from NC_086453.1 coordinate 141,967,210, forward strand.
CAGTGCACGGTTCAGCCCACTCACCTCCTGGTATCGTATATTTGACAAAAAAATGTTTTGTCCTTAATTGTTTAATTTTTGCCAAATCTGCTATTTATTATTCATAGTGTTAGGTTACTTTACCTTATTTCATAATTCCCCTTTTTTTTTTTCTCTCTCACTCCCATACTCCAGTTAGTGAGACAAAATTTCAGATTATTACGTATAGTTTCAGATATCACTTATAATTGTCTTTTGAACTTCCTCTGCATTAATTCAGGGGCATTGCTAATAGCGAAAATCTCCTTGCATACCACTATTAGGATTAATAGTATGTACTGGGAATATGCACTATTATAAGAAATCTTAAGATATCTGTGTAGTTTCATACTTTTATTCAATAGGCACAGATAAACCCGCCTCTCTCATCCACTGTCCGCTGTATTAAATTATATGACAGTGGACAGCAGAAGACGGGCTCTGAACCTATACGTTTCCTGAAACTTACTGGTTCGGTACTCTCTCATCCTGACGACAGTTAAATAACTATCCTGCAATGCTTAAAGTAACAGGATAACTGTGCTTATTAATGGACAGCAGAAGTACCCTAACAGGTATATGTCAATAACCATACATTCTCTCTTCACAATCTATGTGATATTACTGCCATATCTCACTGGCTACGCCCAATCTCGTCTGATCTTGGAAGCTAAGCAGTGATTAGCCTGATCAGTACCTGGATGGGAGACTTCCAGGGAATATTAGGAGCAGTAATAAATATCTCTGTGTGAAAAGTAGAGGTGGTGGAGCAACCTTTGACCATTACCACTTTTCATTCCTAATTTTCCTCCTTCTTATAGAATTTTCCTTCTGATCATACACTCATCTAGAGTTCTTTGGCATATTGCTATTTTTGACTCATAAATTTCTAGATTTTGAAATAGCAGATTAATCGTTACCAGGACACACCATTATAACAGGCATTGGAAGAATTTTCTCCTATGCAGAAACAGATTTCTTAATATTTTCATCTCAGGTGTCACTGTCACCACAAATAATAATATCATTTGGAAAATTATTACTCCAAAATTATTATTTCTTAAAGTGAGAATTATTTATTATTATATTTTTTCTCCTTAAATGTTATAAACTATATGTGTGTTGAACTGTGTACCATAAATTTTATCATGCTATAATTAAAAGTTAAGTTTTAGTTTTTCAAGCGTGCCCCAACACAGAGTCTCTCTTTTTCTTTTGCTAACATTAACATGTACTATTGACTCTGGGTGCACCACCAACCACAGTAACTCCTTAAAGACCTATACAGGCATTTCGCATGCATATGCACTGTTGGTTTACAAGGTACAAATTTCATAAAAGCCCATTACACAAAAAAATTCTTTTAGGGTCCTGTGCGGCACCAAACTGTCCTTTTCCTGATCATTTACGCTGATTAAATCTTCAGCTTCAGGTTCCAGCACGGACAGGACATTTATGTCCCTTTAAGCCGAATTTTGGCATATTATTGATACGGTACACTTATTTATCACACACACTCCTACAAGAACGCACATCATCTATACTTTCTTTGCTCCTTAATTTTTGACATTAAACCAGTTCTAGCATGGCTTCCTTCAGCCTTCGCAATGAACTAAGCAGTAGACACGTTTCATTACAAAATGTAGAAGATATTTTTAATAGTGGAACAGATTTACCCTCAGGCAACGTAGGATGGGACTCAGAACTTAATAAACTAAGATCTTGTCTACAGAAAAGAATGCGCTCCTCATGGGATGTCAAAACTCTGGAAAGTTATGTAAAAAACAAAATTACCCCTAGAGGCTTAAGACCTAAGATCTTCCCGACCTTTCAACTAACCACAGAAAGTCTAACAACGGAATGGGAAGCTGCACTTCTGAAATGTTCCCAAGACCTCATGGCTATTCTAATCAAGCACAATCATTTAGTACTTAATGCATGTGAAAAAGAAATAGAAGACCTAGGCAAAAGCCTTGAGGAATGGGAAACCAATACCAAATTTCAACAAACTTTTGAAAAGATCAAGAAAGAACTGGAACCCTACGAACAAAAAATTATTGATAGAAAGAAGAGTAAATTTGCAAGAGATATGAAGGACTTTAAGACAGGCAATATATTTTGCTGGAGCAAAACACCTAGACACAGAGATCATACGCAATCGCAAGACAGATACACTTCCTCTGAGACAGAATCATCAGGGGGAGAAGAATATTCGGACCCTGGCAACTCGGAAGGAGAAACATATAACTATAGGGATGATTTCACAAGCCATACATCGACTCATTTTTTAGGATTAGACAGGAGGGGAGGAAGACCAAGATTTCGACAAAGAGGAAGACGAGGAGGGGGAGCAAGAAACCAACGAGAACAAACCAACTGGGAACCCAGATACCCAGTCAGAAACAACAGGAAGAAGTAATACAGGAGACGAATCTCAGAATTATTAATCTTTCAGACAGAACCCTTACTGATGACCACACCACTCTCTTATCCAAGGGATTATCCTTCTCGCCGACACAACCATTGGATCGTTTCCTTTGGGAAAAGGATCTAAAACTTTTTGGGCGTAAACTGCTTCTTCGAAAATTCTTTACAACACGCCAAGAATCCCAATGGGAGAACGATGCAGAACACAATCAAACAGGAGAACTACTTACTACAGAAGAAATAGAGGCCTTAGCAGCATTGGAGGAACTCCATACTGAAGATATAGATACAACAGATACTCCTACGAGACCAAAATGCAAGAAAAAATCAACCTTTTTTCCTCCTGAACATATCTCACCGGAAACTAGAGTATTTCAAGAATTGGTAGCTCGTGATTTAGATAAAATCTACACCAAGTCCAAATCGAAACCACCCTATGGTGACAACTTGAGCAAGGCAGAAAGAAGAACTTTGCGCGAAATACAGTCCTGGTCGGATATAGTAATTAAGCCCTCTGACAAGGGGGGCAACATTGTTCTCTGGCCTAAAACAATGTACATTATCGAGGCAATGAGACAACTGGGGGATATACAATGTTACAAACAAGTAACTTTCGATCCTACTGACAACTTTAGGATCGCCCTCACAAGAATCCTAGATCGGGCATACTCCCAAGGTACGTTGACCAAGGAGGAAACTGAGTATTTAACAACTACCAAACCTAAAACACCTACATTATATCTTCTACCCAAGGTCCATAAAAACACTTCCGTACCACCAGGACGACCTATTGTATCAGGACAGGGTGGAATTCTGGAAAAACCGAGTACCTTTTTGGATTTGCACTTACGGCAACACGTGTTGAATCTTCCCTCATATTTGCGAGATACAACGGACATACTCCAGAAGCTACATGATGTCCAATTCGATGACAACCACCTATTGGTAACATTAGACGTAGAATCACTCTACACCAGCATCAATCATCAGATCGGTATAAAAGCAGTCAAATACTTTTTGGAAATGGCCGGCAAAAGTGAATTTCATGATTTATTAATTGAATTATTGGAGTTCGTACTAACAAGGAACTACTTCACCTTCAACGACAGGTTTTATCTTCAAACTCGTGGCACAGCGATGGGCGCGGCTTGCGCACCAACGTATGCGAACTTGTATTTAGGTTGGTGGGAGAGGGAAATTGTGATGCATCCCAATAATGAGAAATACACACGACATGTAGTCGCGTGGTGGCGCTATATCGATGATATCATCCTGATCTGGGAAGGTGATAGAAGCCTGCTAGTAACATTCATTGAGGAGTTGAACACCAATGACAATAATCTCAAACTCACACATCACATCAGCAAGGACTCAGTATGCTTTCTCGACCTTGTGATCTCTAGAGCACCCGATGGCCTGATAGAAACAAAACTATATCGCAAAGAAACATCCACAAACAGCCTTTTACATCAAACCAGTGCACATTTCCCCCCTACAGTGGAAAATATCCCCAAGGGGGAATTCCTACGTCTGAAAAGAAATTGTTCAAATTCTTCAATTTTCTTAGAGAAAAGCATTGAATTAACTACAAGATTACGTGAACGTGGCTACAGTCATAGGTCTATCAAAAAAGCCAAATGGCACACCAGCCAGACACCGAGGGACAAGTTGATCTTTCCACAGACAAAAACTCACAGATTACGGGAACAAGATAATAAGCTCAGATTCGTGGGTACCTTTTGTAGAGAGTGGAAGGAGATACAAGAATCCATTATCAGACACTGGCCAGTCTTACTTCTAGACAAAGACCTAGAAGAAACAATAGGACAAAAACCCTCCATGAGTTGGAGAAGGTCCAAAAATCTTAAAGACAAACTCACCAGTAGCCATTTCACCAAAAACCCTAAAAAACAGCCAACCATCAAGGGCTCCTTCCCATGTGGAAATTGCAAAGCATGTCCACACATGGTTAAAAAATCTTCTATTATTGATCGCTATGGAGAAGAGAAATCAATTAACCAATTTATCAACTGCAATGCAGTTGGAGTTGTATACTGCATATCATGTAGCTGTGACATGAGATATGTGGGCATTACCACAAGAGCCCTAAAACAACGTATCCTGGAACACGTAGGCTCTGTAAGAAATGCATCATCTGATTATAAAAAAATGAAAAAACTAACATCAGTGGCGCGCCACTTCTTCAAACATCATCAGGGCAACCCTAAAGAACTCAAAGCCTTTGGTCTGGAAAGAATCAACTTAGGAATACGCGGAGGAGATTTGATGCAGGAATTGCTTAAACATGAATCTGAATGGACCTTCAAACTTAACTGTCTTGCGCCTCAAGGCATGAACGAACACATAAATTATGGAGTTTTTATCTGATGTTCCATAAGATACCTATACTAATGTTCCCCAATCCAACCTTTTTTCCTTCTAATAAATTTCCTTTTATCTGTTCTCACTCAATCCACCCCTTCACTCAACAATTTTTCACTTAGTCTCTCAGATTTACACCAACCCACACTCATATATATATATGCCTATCTACCCCTATCCAATCACTCTCTCATTCAATAATCCCACTTATTCCTTCACATTTACACTCACTCACACTCATAAGACATTTCCTACACACCCGCACCTTGATTCACCCATTTATTCACATGCAAACCCATCACAATACACTTCTATTGCACCTACTTGGCACCTAACTTTACTCCCACTACAGTCACTCACAATTCACCCAATTTATTGATTATTATACAACCTTCTCTGCTTCACCACAGTAATTGCAATAAATTTAATTTCCCCCTTTTCCTTTTTCTTTTTTCTCCTTTTTCTCAACAAACCAATTTGCACCTTGCTGAATATAATATCCCCATAAGCTTCTACTAGACTATTATTCCAAATGAGCTAAAAATTATTATATAAATATCATTATTGGTTATTATTCAAACCTTCTTTATTATTATTATTTAATTATCATCATTCATCAATATTTACTATTTCTTCCTAATTTTTGGTTTTTTTTCCCTCTCAATAATTCATTATCCCCTCTTTCTTCTTTATTATCAACTAACAATCCTTATACAAATATTATAAATGCAAACTCCTAATTCTACATTTCTTTATTTTTATTATTATTATTATTATTATTATTATTAATTTTATTTTTATTTTTATTTTATTTATTTTTATTTTATTTTTATTTTATTATATTATTTTATTATATTTACCTTATGGTTGCTCAGCAATCAACATAACTTAAACATTATTGATAGATCACCTTTACAATTTTGGTTTTTGTTTTTGCTTCCGTTTGGGTTTTTGTTTTTGTTTTTGTTTCTGTCCACAATTATGGTTACACACAGCCCTTCCTGTCCTTTTAGAACAGAAATTATGTAGCCAAGCCTCTCTCTGAACTATGCGCTCCGACGCCACTTCCGGTCACGGAGCCTTTACTGCTCCGACGCTACTTCCGGTCACGGAGTTTTTACTTCGTACATGGTCCCACCAATAGGGACATCTAAACACTAAATTTTACATTCCTACAGTATTCCGCAGGCCTTATTAGCTATCCCCAGTCTACAACTACCATTTAAACAGCCCTATTAAAGGTCACACTTTCACTACTTCCGGCCTTCTAAACCGGAAGCAATGTGTCCATCTCCTGATATATCCCCACACAAGTCTGTAGACTGGGAATGCTGAGATATAAACAGGAAGTGACGCCACTGAACATTTCCTGTAAGACGGTACACTCATGCCATCGCAGATCACGGAGTATTCTCTCCTAGTGTGGCCACACCATCCTATTTAATATATACCCCCTCACTTTATTAGTGACCCATATCCAGTTATCCTCAGCCCCATGTGATCTTCTCATTTGAGCCTTACACGAACCCAGTATAACGGCAATCAACGCCACTTCCGGTCTTTTCGACCGGAAATGACGTTACCGTATCCAGGAACGCGTCCTTGACAACTCCAGTGACTGCTAAACTAATGGCAATAGAGCCAATACTTCGATCTCGGCCCTAGTAATTAATTCTAAATACTATCCTCTCTAGTGCCATATCATAAGCACTATTTAACCCTATACATGGCCCCATGCAGATTTACAATAACATCTTCCGAATTTAAAACCGGAAGTGATATGCAGGATGTCTGAGTGACATCACGCAATCTAAATTCCCTCTTCTCAGAGATTGGTCCAAACTTCTTAGACCACTCCCAAATTCTTAGACCACCCCTTCCTTTTTGCCTTAAATAGACCTTCTTCCACTATCACTTCACACAGTGAACAAGCCACCTCCAGGTGAAACGGCCGTCTGTGACTAGTGGTGCTGAACAGTGCACGGTTCAGCCCACTCACCTCCTGGTATCGTATATTTGACAAAAAAATGTTTTGTCCTTAATTGTTTAATTTTTGCCAAATCTGCTATTTATTATTCATAGTGTTAGGTTACTTTACCTTATTTCATAATTCCCCTTTTTTTTTTTTTCTCTCTCACTCCCATACTCCAGTTAGTGAGACAAAATTTCAGATTATTACGTATAGTTTCAGATATCACTTATAATTGTCTTTTGAACTTCCTCTGCATTAATTCAGGGGCATTGCTAATAGCGAAAATCTCCTTGCATACCACTATTAGGATTAATAGTATGTACTGGGAATATGCACTATTATAAGAAATCTTAAGATATCTGTGTAGTTTCATACTTTTATTCAATAGGCACAGATAAACCCGCCTCTCTCATCCACTGTCCGCTGTATTAAATTATATGACAGTGGACAGCAGAAGACGGGCTCTGAACCTATACGTTTCCTGAAACTTACTGGTTCGGTACTCTCTCATCCTGACGACAGTTAAATAACTATCCTGCAATGCTTAAAGTAACAGGATAACTGTGCGTATTAATGGACAGCAGAAGTACCCTAACAGGTATATGTCAATAACCATACATTCTCTCTTCACAATCTATGTGATATTACTGCCATATCTCACTGGCTACGCCCAATCTCGTCTGATCTTGGAAGCTAAGCAGTGATTAGCCTGATCAGTACCTGGATGGGAGACTTCCAGGGAATATTAGGAGCAGTAATAAATATCTCTGTGTGAAAAGTAGAGGTGGTGGAGCAACCTTTGACCATTACCACTTTTCATTCCTAATTTTCCTCCTTCTTATAGAATTTTCCTTCTGATCATACACTCATCTAGAGTTCTTTGGCATATTGCTATTTTTGACTCATAAATTTCTAGATTTTGAAATAGCAGATTAATCGTTACCAGGACACACCATTATAACAGGCATTGGAAGAATTTTCTCCTATGCAGAAACAGATTTCTTAATATTTTCATCTCAGGTGTCACTGTCACCACAAATAATAATATCATTTGGAAAATTATTACTCCAAAATTATTATTTCTTAAAGTGAGAATTATTTATTATTATATTTTTTCTCCTTAAATGTTATAAACTATATGTGTGTTGAACTGTGTACCATAAATTTTATCATGCTATAATTAAAAGTTAAGTTTTAGTTTTTCAAGCGTGCCCCAACACAGAGTCTCTCTTTTTCTTTTGCTAACAGATCCAAGTGTCTGCAATCTCCACCACCAACACCCTCATCATCAACATTCTCAGTCATGATCAGAAGTAGTCCTGCATCCAATTTCATAAGCATGACGGAAAGCGATAGGACAGAATAGGACAAGAGAGGGTTAAATCCCTCAGGCTGGGAGCGGACCAGGGAAAACATCAGGTTTTAGTGGCCTATGGGTGCAGAGGGTAGGGATTGTCCCTGATTCGTGTTAGTCAACTGACAGTTAGGTCAGCCTCTTTTCTAGAAGCTTTTTGATCAGGTAGGATCTATTCTTCTGTGTGGTAAATTACACATAGTTCAGGTGTTTATTAAGTTTATACTGATCCCTCACATTTCATTGCCTACTGTGTGTTCATTACTACTGTGTGGCCAGCATGCCCCGCCGGCAGCATTCCCCCAAGGGGTTCACTACGATATGCCGGCGGTCGGGCTCCTGGCGACCAGCATACCGGCGCCGGGAGCCCGACTGCCGGCTTACCGACAGTGTGGCGAGCGCAAATGAGCCCCTTGCGGGCTCGCCACGCTACGGGCATGGTGGCACGCTACGCGTGGCACACTATTTTATGCTCCCTCCAGGGGGGTCGTGGACCCCCACGAGGGAGAATAAGTGTTGGTATGTCGGCTGTCGGGCTCCCGGTGCCGGTATGCTGGTCGCTGGGAGCCCGACCGCCGGCATACTGAAGACCACCCCCCCCCCAAGAACCCCCCCGTTACCGGTCTGAAGAAGCCAGTGCTCTGGTCCATGAGGTTGTGCCCCCCTCTGATGGCTGTGGTGGCCGGCGGAGGGGATGTGCATTGCAGAGGCTTCCCTCTGCTGCCTGCCCCTCACCGCCGGAGACATCTCCCTTCCCCAGCCAGATAGTGCCCAGGGGTGGGGTCGGTCAGCGGGGTCTGATGCGGCGGATCTTTGGCCCGCTCACGCTCAGCCCTCACTGGCGGTAGCAACTGAGGGAGCGCGTGGCCTGATGGCCGCTACCAGCAGGCTGCCTCGGTCTGGTGGGGGTGGTCGGCGGGAGGCTGACGCGGTGGTTCTACGGCCCGCTAGCACTCAGCCCTCACTGGCGGCTACAGCGGCAGCACACAGCCGGACGGCCACTAACATAATGCCCTCTGTCTCTTCCCGGCCGGTGCAGGGTGCTGTCCCCGGCCGGCTGGTGTGTGCTACAGCGGACAGCCGTGAGGCGGGTGCTGCTTACATTATTGCAGGTGGCAGCATGCTGTCTTCGGTGGCGTGGACGGTGTGAGGGGTCCTATACCAAAAACAGAAAAATGGTCACTCGCGCCCCAGCTGCAGCTCAGTACCAACCCCCAAGAGCACAACTTCTTGAAACAATTTATACAACAAACATATGGGGTGGTCCACAAGCGCTACTAAATGGTTAATCAATAATTCTTAATTCATCAGGGCCCCATTCACTTCCATGGAGCACAAGGATTCTTCCAATATGTATCTTTCCGCAACTTCTCAAAGGTTCGCACCTTACGACTAACCTCCTCTGCACAGGGTATGTACATCAAAAGGTTTCTTTAGACAATCTTCTTATCTATATTTATTTCTCCAAGATCACAAGAGTTCCACCACCCGACCCTTAGAAGGGGCACTCACCTCATTGAAATGCCCTATGTTCCTTGAAAGGTATCTTTATTGGCACCAGGCACCACAGTTTCCACCGATCACCAGCAATGTTATAGCCAATATGTGGATAAAGCACAAAAGGATGTCCAAAAAATTCACAGATTTATTGTACAATACAAATGTGCCCATAAAAACATTAGGACTGATTAAAACACATAAAACAAAAAATAAAAGATTTCACACTCTCCTGGTTACTGGGAAATCGTTCTTTTCCACCACATGCCCCAACAACTCCAAAAACATGTATAAAGGCTGTTAGCCTAAAAAAGAGTGGGGGTCCTATTAAATAATGGTTTCAGGTGGAAAAAGCCCATACAACCTGAGATGTATATCTGCACCACCGACGCGTTTCGGATTCAAGATCCTTCCTCAAGGTGTCTAATGGAGGCAGGAAGTCAGTCCTTTATACTTCCTGAACCTCCTTCCCATGTTTTCTGACCAATCACAGAAAAATTTGGTTTTTATTGTAATTTTTCTGTGATTGGTCAGAAAACATGGGCACATTTGTATTGTACAATAAATCTGTGAATTTTTTGGACATCTAAATATAGATAAGAAGATTGTCTAAAGAAACCTTTTGATGTACATACCCTGTGCAGAGGAGGTTAGTCGTAAGGTGCGAACCTTTGAGAAGTTGCGGAAAGATACATATTGGAAGAATCCTTGTGCTCCATGGAAGTGAATGGGGCCCTGATGAATTAAGAATTATTGATTAACCATTTAGTAGCGCTTGTGGACCACCCCATATGTTTGGTGTGAGGGGTCCTGTTGGCCACCAGTCTATCAGTGGGCAGTATCATGGGAGGCGTAGGCGGCGCTTAGCAGGGAGGGAGCCTGCTAATTCCTATGGCCAGGCTGCTGGGGCTGAGGAGACTCAGGCAGCTGTTTCCTCAGCTGTGAGGGGGAGCACTAGGTGCAGGCTTGCGAATAGGCGCACTAGTGGGTGGTCTGTTGCTGGGCCGGTAGGTGGGAGGAGCAAGCGTGGGAGCTGCAGGATTGACGTGGCTGCCGACTCTGAGAGGGTTGCGCCGGGGGCCGCGGTGGTTCCGCCGGTCCCTAGCGTTGACCCCTTGGTGTTGGCATCAGCCATGGCAGCGATGGCCCCCACTCTGTCACCATTAGCGGCAGCCATGGCTCAGGGTGGTCCATCTGCTTCGGCCGGCTCCAGCAGCTCGGCCTCTCAGCCTGGTGCTTCTTGAGAGGCGGTGGCTCAGTTGCTTAGGGCTTGCCGGGACATCGGTGCGGCTGCGGCAATGACTGATTCCGGGGCACCCTCGGCTGCTCCGGTTGTTGAGGGTCCTGCTGCTTTGTCTAACCCCTTGTTTTCTGCTAGCGGTGCTTCGGCTCCGGTGTTTTTCTCCTCTGTTGCAGGTGGTTCAAGCAATGCCAGCGGGGACGCCGATGAGGATGCGCTTCTTTTGTCAGTGGCAGGGTCGATGCAGGGTGATCCCACCAGGTCAGATGGTGAGTCCAGTGCAGTTTCTATTACTAGTCGGGGTTCATCGATGTCCAGTCGTTCTTCCGGTAGATTTTCATCGACGGCGTCATCGTCTTTGTCGCTGGCATCTGGCAGTACCGCGCCTAGGGCCAAGAAATGGGCGGCGCACTATGCACGGCATGAAGCTCACAGGAGAGACGGCAAGTGGCGACGTTTGTCCTCTAGTGCGCGTCGAGCTAGGAAGCGGGGCAACTTGCCAGGCATGGTACGTTGCGATTACACAAAGGTGCTGCGGGGGCATCGTGACAGCTTTCGGAAGCGGACATGCAGGGGTGAGTATGTAGACATGTTCACCCTCACCGATGAGGCTATGAAGGCTTATCGCGCGGCTAAGGCGAATGGTGGTATTGGGGTTGAAGCCTTCCGGTCGTATGATAATTGGCTAGCAGGTCTCTGGTTTCTGGATGAATATTTGAATATCATTAGATATATTCATTTAGTACATGAGATGCAGTGCAAGTACAAAGGTACTGAATGGAGGGTCTATGATGAGGAGTTCAGGTGTAAGTAGGATTGCTTGGAGGTGGTGGACTTTGGCTGCAAGGATGTGTAAGTCTGGTAAGATATTACGAGGTTGGCGCAGGGAAGTAAGGAGGCGCTGACGGTGGCATCTGAGGCGCAAGCGGCTTCCTCGGGTGCATCGTGCTTGTTAAGCGATAATCTGCCGACACTGTGCATGGAAGGAGCGGTGCAATCAAGTTTTTTATCCCCGTCAAAAGGCCTTTAACATCTCCTCTTGCACCCTGGGATAGCGGTGTCGTTTTCAACACCTCTGCTTGCACTGTAACGGGGCACATCCCGCTTCCAATTGCTTCCGCTTGGGTAAGCGGGGTTCCAAGCCCAGTAGTAGCGCAATGCCCAAGCAGGCAAGCAGCATTATCCCTAAATAGGTCTCCCACCCCTGTCCGTTTGGCAGATATGGCCAAATGGTTAGAGTGGTATCCGAACCGGGTTAATGCCGATTTCTTGTTTTCGGGTTTTCATTTTGGTTTTCAGATGCCAGTTGTAAGGGAGGTGGTTGTTAGTTGCCACAAAAATTTGCAGTCGGCTCAAATTTTCCTGAAGTTCTTTTGGAAAAAGTTGAGCAGGAGGTTAGGCTAGGTAGGATGGCGGGCCCCTTTTCCAGAGCTCTTTTGGAGAACTTGATTGTCTCCCTCGTAGGGTTTGTTCCCAAGAAAGCTCCTGGCAAGTTTCACCATCTGTCTTACCCGTTGGGATCCACTGTTAATTATGCGATACCTCCCGAGCATTGCTCAGTGTGGTATCAGTCGTTTAATGAGGTGTTTTGCTTGGTGCGGGCGCATGGCCCCGGGGCCCTCATGGCTAAGATAGATGTGGAGTCTGCTTTCCACTTGCTCCCTTTACACCTGGATTCATTTCGATACCTTGGTTTCCGAGTGGGGCAGGATTATTTTGTGGACAAATGCCTGCCAATGGGATGCTCCGTTTCCTGCGCGTTGTTTGAGCGTTTCAGCACTTTCTGGTGTGTAGAGTTTTCCTGCGGGTATCGGGGTATAGTTCACTATCTCTGCGATTTTCTTTGTGTGGGCCCCGCGGGTTCTATGCGTTGCAGCAGACTGTTATTTTCCTTGTGTGCTCTCTTCTGGCATTTCAGGTGGAAGACAAGACCGAGGGGCCGCATACGTGCCTGTTTTTTGGGGGTATTGAAATCGATACTGTTGCAGGAGCTTGTCATTTGCCACGGGATAAGGTGACGAAGCTTTGCAATGTGATGGCTCTATGCTCTGGTAGGTTGAAGGTGACTCTTCGGCAGGCCCAATCTCTGTTGGGCCTCTTGAACTTTGCCTGTCGCGTTATTCCCATGGGGAGGGTGTTTTGCCGCAAGCTCGAGCGGGCCACGGCCGGGGTTGCCAAGCCGCATCATTTTGTCCGCCTTTCATCTGAGATACGGAGAGACCTGTCTGTTTGGGTTTCATTTTTAGCGGATTTTAATTGATTTAGGATTTGGTTGGCCTCGTCCGTCGACAACTATGAGCTGTAGCTTTTCACAGACGCTGCGGATGTTACCTGAACGGTTCCTGGTGTGCTGCGCCTTCGCCTACAAGTTGGCAGCGGAGGGGTCTCATGAAGGACCTCTTGCTGCCCGAGTTGTTCCCTATATTAGGGGCGTTGGAAGTGTGGGGCGAGCCACTTAGCGACTGCAGCATAATTTTCAGGTGTCACAACCTGGGCGTGGTGCATGCGAGCTAAGGCATTGCCAGTGCTGCGGGTACTTGCACGAGTAGTGCTGTTTTGCATGCGGCACAAAGTGTTGTTTCAGGCTTGGCATGTTCCCGGTGTAGATAACGCAATCGCCGACGCCTTATCTAGGGGCCAATGGGATCAGTTTCGTAGGTTGGCTCCGGAGGCTGATCTGGTTGGTTTGCCCTGCCCCTCTTCTGTTTGGCAGGTTATCGTGCCGGATTAGAAGGTTTAGGTGCAAATTCGCTTGCCCCAGCGACTTTACAGATGTACCAACGGGCCTGGATGGAGTGAGAAAAGTTTTACCGTGACCAAGGGCCTTGAGGTGAGACCGGTTGTTCGCTTTTGTTGTCATTTGTTTGGAAACTCTTTGTGGAGGGTCGGTCGAGAGCTACAGTATCTCGTTACCTTGAGGGGATTTCCTTTTTCTCCAAATTGAGAGGTATTCCAGATTACACTAAGGGTTTCCTTTTAACTAAGGCCATGAGGGGTTGGGCGCGGCTGGCGCCCGTTCCTCCTAATAAAAGGCATCGCATTGATAGCTCCCTGCTATCTTCAATCTTGGGAGTGGTTGCAGTTGTGGCAGTGTCCAATTTTGAGGAACTTTTATTTCGATTGGCCTTTTCCATGGCATATCATGGAGCGTTTCGGGTGTCGGAATTGGTGGCTTTGTCCAAACTGACTCTTGCACCCATGTTGCATGCGGATATTGTCACGGGAGAGAGGTCCTTGCTATGCAGACTGCACTGGTCCAAAACGGACCAGTTGGGTCAAGGTCGTTGGGTCACGATGGTGCCCTTAGGGGACGACTAGGTATGTCCGGTGGCTTTGGCCAACATGTATGTGGAAGTGTGGCCATCTTCCGAGGGGTCATGGCTTCTACATGTGGATGGTTTGCCACTGACCAAATATCAGTTTGGCTGGATGCTCCGGCGCTGTCTGGCTGGTTTGGGGCTTTCTCCCAGGGACTTCGGCACTCACTTGTTTAGGATTGGGGCTGCAACCTCTGCTGCATTTGTGGGCCACTCTGTGGACAAAATTAAGGCTTTGGGATGATGGCGGTCGGTCAGTTACAAGTAGAGATGTACAGCGGGCATTTTTCGGGTTTTGTGTTTTGGTTTTGGATTCGGTTCCGCGGTCGTGTTTTGGATTCGGGTTTTGTGTTTTGGCAACACCTCCCTTTCGAATTTTTGTCGGATTCGGGTGCGTTTTGGATTCGGGGTTTTTTTTTCAAAAAACCCTCAAAAACAGCTTAAGTCATAGAATTTGCGGGTTATTTTAATCCTATAGTATTATTAACCTCAATAACCATAATTTCCACTCTTTTCCAGTCTATTCTGAACACCTCACACCTCACAATATTATTTTTAGTCCTAAAATTTGCACCGAGGTCGCTGGATGACTAAGCTAAGCGATCCAAGTGGGCGGCACAAACACTTGGCCCGTCTAGGAGTGGCACTGCAGTGTCAGACAGGATGGCACTTAAAAAAAGAGTCCCCAAACAGCACATGATGAAAAATAAAAATAAATAAAAAAGAGATGCAAGATGGAATTGTCCTTGAACCCTCCCACCCACCCTTATGTTGTATAAACAGGACATGCACACTTTAACAAACCCATCATTTAAGCGACAGGGTTTGCCACACGACTGTGGCTGAAATGACTGGTTGGTTTGGGCCCCCACCATAAAAGAAGCAATCAATCTCTCCTTGCACAAACTGGCTCTACAGAGGCAAGATGTCCACCTCTTCCTCATCCTCCAATTCCTCACCCCTTTCACTGTGTACATCCCCCTCCTCACAGAGTATTAATTTGTCCCCACTGGAATCCACCATCACAGATCCCTGTGTACTTTCTGGAGGCAATTGCTGGTAAATGTCTCCACGGAGGAATTTATTATAATTCATTTTGATGAACATCATCTTCTCCACATTTTCTGGAAGTAACCTCCTACGCCGATTACTGACAAGGTTACCTGCTGCACTAAACACTCTTTCAGAGTACACAATAGAGGGGGGGGGGGGGGGGCAACTTAGGTAAAATAAAGCCAGTTTGTACAAGGGCCTCCAAATTGCCTCTTTTTCCTGCCAGTTTACGGACGGACTGTCTGACATGCATACAGTGATGCTGTCATTCATATAATCCTCCACCATTCTTTCAATGGTGACAGAATCATATGCAGTGACAGTACACGACATGTCAGTAATCATTGGCAGGTCCTTCAGTCTGGACCAGATGTCAGCACTTGCTCCTGACTGCCCTGCATCACCACCAGCGGGTGGTTTTGGAAATTTTATCCTTTTCCTGGCAGGTCCAGTGGTGGTAGAAAATGAAGGTGGAGCTGTTGGCGGATCACATTCCGCTTGACTTGACAAGTGTCTCACCAGCAGGTCTTTGAACATCTGCAGACTTGTGTCTGCCGGAAAGAGAGATACAATGTAGGCTTTAAACCAAGGATCGAGCATGGTGGCCAAAATGTAGTGCTCTGATTTCAACAGATTGACCTCCCATGAATCCTGGTTAAGCGAATGAAGGGCTCCATCCACAAGTCCCACATGCCTAGCGGAATCACTCCGTTTTAGCTCCTCCTTCAATCTCTCCAGCTGCTTCTGCAAAAGCCTGATGAGGGGAATGACCAGACTTAGGCTGGCAGTGTCTGAACTGACTTCACGTGTGGCAAGTTCAAAGGGTTGGAGAACCTTGCACAACATGGAAATCATTCTCTACTGTGCTTGAGTCAGGTGCATTCCCCCTCCTTTGCCTATATCGTAGGCAGATGTATAGGCTTGAATGGCCTTTGCTGCTCCTCCATCCTCTGAAGCATATACAGGGATGAATTCCACCTCGTTACCACCTCTTGCTTCAGCTGATGGCAGGGCAGGTTCAGGAGTGTTTGCTGGTGCTCCAGTCTTCGGCACGCAGTGGCTGAATGCCGAAAGTGGCCCGCAATTCTTCGGGACATCTCCTGCATGTCCCTGTCATTTTTTTAAAAATTCTGCACCACCAAATTCATTGTATGTGCAACACATGGGACATGCTAGAATTTGCCCACATGTAATGCGCGCACAATATTGGTGGTGTTGTCCGATGTCACAAATCCCCAGGAGAGTCCAATTGGGGTAAGCCAATCTGCGATGATGTTCCCCAGTTTCCGTAAGAGGTTGTCATCTGTGTGCCTCTTATGGAAAGCAGTGATACAAAGCGTAGCCTGCCTAGGAATGAGTTGGCGTTTGCGAGATGCTGCTACTGGTGCCGCTGCTGCTGTTGTTGCTGCGGGAGGCAATACATCTACCCAGTGGGCTGTAACATTCATAGAGTCCTTAGTCTGCCCTGCTCCACTTGTCCACATATCCGTGGTTAAGTGGACACTGCGTACAACTGCATTTTTTAGGAAACTGGTGACTCTTTTTCTGACGTCTCTGTACATTCTCGGTATCGCCTGCCTAGAGAAGTGGAACCTAGATGGATACCAGACGCATGTCTAACACCAACATAGTTGTCAAGGCCTCAGTTATCCGCTTTGCAACAGGATGACTGCTGTGATATTTCATCTTCCTCGCAAAGGACTGTTGGACAGTCAGTTGCTTACTGGAAGTAGTACAAGTGGTCTTCCGACTTCCCCTGTGGGATGACGATCGACTCCCAGCAGCAACAACAGCAGCGCCAGCAGCAGTAGGTATTACACTCAAGGATTCATCGGAGGAATCACAGTTAGGAGAGGACTCGTCAGACTTGCCAGTGACATGGCCTGCAGGACTATTGGCGTTCCTGTCTAAGGAGGAAATTGACATTGAGGCAGTTGGTGGAGTGGTTTGCAGGAGATTGGGTACAAGAGGAAGAAGGGATTTAGTTGTCAGTGGACTGCTTCCGCTGTCACCCAAAGTTTTTGAACTTGTCAATGACTTCCATAGGCAAACGCAGGGGGGGGTTTCCGGTTGCACGGAAACCCCCATCCTTTTGGCAAGTGGCTAAAATTATGACAATAGCAATGGTATATAATTCAATTACTAGAACTGCTGCCATATTATGCAGTTTAATGGACTGAGCACAGCTGCTGCATATGCCCAGTGTGACAGCTTCTGCTACCAAGTTTTCTGTGTGTTTGGATCTGAGAATCAGTGTTCTGGACCAGACAGTAGCTACCAGGAAGAAGAGACAGGAGCCTTGTCATGAGGTGGGAGACTGTGTGCTTAGGGGGTGCAGTACTGGTTCTATTAGGTTTATTTATTTATTTCCTACAGTATGCTTAACCTTTTCCTGACCACTTATCTTATTTATATGTACTCTGTAATTGGGCGTTTTGGAACCCTTGTGGCGCCTTATAAATAAATAATAATAATAATAATAATAATACTATGATTTAAATATGTTCGTTACAACCAATACTATAGGCAATCTATAGTTTTAAATATTAATACTGTATTTAACACAGTATGCAGTATATAAAAAGACCATTGTTTAAATAAATGTCCAGGGTCATTACTGGATTTTTCTACCACTCCCCCAGACTCCCGCTCTTGCTCCAATGTTCTGCAGAGTGGGAGATTGTGGATTGCATTTGGAAACCCCTCTCTAGAAATCCTGCGTTTGCCACTGACTTCTGATGAATGCGCTCCAGGTGACATATAAGGGAGGATGTTCCTAGGTGGTTAACGTCCTTACCCCTACTTATTACAGCTTGACAAAGGCAACACATGGCTTGACACCAGTTGTCCGCATTTCTGTTGAAATAATTCCACACCGAAGAGGTGATTTTTTTTGTATTTTGACCAGGCATGTCAAGGCCTTATTCATCCCACGGACAACAGGTGTCTCCCCGGGTGCCTGACTTAAACCACTTCACCATCAGAATCCTCCTTGTCAATTTCCTCCACAGCGCCAGCAACACCCATATCCTCATCCTGGTGTACTTCAACAGTGACATCTTCAATTTGAATATCAGGTACTGGACTGTGGGTGCTCCTTCCAGCACTTGCAGAGGGCATGCAAATGGTGGAAGGAGCCACCTCTTCCTGTCCAGTGTTGGGAAGGTCAGGCATCGCAACCGACACAATTGGACTCTCCTTGGGGATTTGTGATTTAGAAGAACGCACAGTTCTTTGCTGTGCTTTTGCCAGCTTAACTCTTTTCATTTTTCTAGCGGGAGGATGAGTGCTTCCATCCTCATGTGAAGCTGAACCACTAGCCATGAACATAGATGCAGCACTGGACTATTCGTAATATACTGTAGTATACTGGTCACCACAATGCAGCACAAGACAATGAGCAGTGATACTGAGCACCAATGAGGATACTAGAACTGACACAGAGCAGCAAGATGCAGCACTGGACTATTAGTAATGTACTGTAGTATACTGTTCACCACAATGCAGCACAAGACAATGAGCAGTAATACTGAGCACTGATGAGGATACTAGAACTGACAGAGCAGCAAGATGCAGCACTGGACTATTAGTAATATACTGTAGTATACTGGTCACCACAATGCAGCACAAGACAATGAGCAGTGATACTGAGCACTGATGAGGATACTAGAACTGACACTGATCAGGAGAGACACACTACTAGTATTACTGAGCAGCAATAAGTAAGCACTGATACTGAGCACTGATATTGAGCTTTCCACTGAGAGAACGTAGCAACATCCTCTCCGCTCTCTCTACAATGCACAAGTGAAAATGGCGGCAACGCGCGGCTCTTTATATGGAATCTGAATCTCGCGAGAATCCGACAGTGGGATGATGATGTTTTGCCTCGTTCCGAGTCAGGCGGGAAGAATCGAGCCAGGCTCGGAACCGTGTTTGACACGTGAAGTTCGGGGGGGTTCAGTTCTCAGCGAACCGAACCCGCTCATCTCAAGTTACAAGCATTACATTTGGCCACTCCCTCGGTAGTTGTGCTGTTTTTTGTTCATTCTAGTTAATGTTTCTTTACTTGGTTTGACATGTTTTCATCTGTGGTTTTCACATCTTGTTCATCTCCCCCTGTCCCTCCCTACTCGGGGATTAGCTACTCGCCACTGTTGGCAGTGGGGGTCTGGAGTTCTTTAACAATTTTTCACCTGTATTGACGGACTGAATCTGGTCTACTCGATTTCAATTCAGCCAATTGGCTCTTCAATTATAAGTTCCTCAGCAGGTTTTTAAGTTTCAACTCCAGCCGAGTTCACCTGTGTTTTCCCATCCTCCTCTCCCCCCAATTTTTAATTTTGTCATGGCTCGTCCTCCTGTTCCTTTTTGTTGCTTTGATTGGCCTGAATCTTGTTTTTATGGAAATTTCCATCTACATTATTTTTCTTTTGGCAGATCCTCTATTAACGTTATTGCATGCCCTTCTGTCGCCTAGACTTTGATCTTTATTTGTACCCCAAATTTTAACTTTTGTTTTATTTCCCCCTCAATTGTAGGTGTGGTAACTGATGTTTTGAAGGTCTGGGTGGTCGGACACTCCTTTGTGTATTGGACAGCTGAATTGATGCTTTCAGATGGGGCTCCGTCTTTGGTTGGTCACGCAGGTGTCCGTTGGTTTGGTATGCGGGGTATGTTGTGGCAGGATTTGAAGCCCCAGCTGCTTGGTCAGGTACAGCTTTTTGAGTTACCTAGGAGTTTGGTAATTCATCTTGGTGGTAATCAGTGCTTAAAGTGGGCCGGAACGGGGCGGAACTGCGTTCCGTCACTTCAAATTGAAGGCGGAACCAGTTCCGCCTCCGTCCGGCCACTAGCGTCTGATCAGTGCACTTGTAAGCTTGCCGCAGCCGCCAGCCAATCCTGGCTCATGGGCGGACCGGCTGCCAATAAAAAGAAAGCAAGGCTTTTTTTTTTTTTTAAACTGGGTGAGCCTGTGAGCCAATCATGGCTCGCGCACCGCCAGCCAATGAGAAGCTGCCTAGTGCATCTCCTCATTGGCTGGCGGTCCGCCAGCCGTGATTGGTGCACAATCGGCGCCATAATCAGATTCAAAGAGCGGCCTCTTCTTTTGATCAGCAGCCGTTCCGCAGGAATGGCTGACGGCTGCTGACAACGTCAAACCTCACTACAGCTGGGACCCACTGACGCACCCTGCTACTCCTCCGTGCCACTGACAGAGGTGTGCTCCCTCCTCTCTCCCGCGTCTAGCAGTGTGCAGTCCCCGGATAGCCGACTCCCTCCAGTGCAGTGCCTCCGGCTGTCCCCATCCCTATGATGCCAGTGGACAGCACATTTCACAGTTCAAGCTTGAGGCTTCTCTCACAAACAAGCAAATAAATAAACAATAATCATTGCACTGCGATGCAGGAGGACTGCCAGGCAGACCCATCGCAGTGCACCGATTATTGTTTATTTATTTGTGAGAAAAGCCTCAAGCTTGAACTGTGATCTGTGCTGCCGCGGTACAGCTCCGTGCAGCCCTTTCATTTTCCAAGCAGTGCAGGGGACCAGGAAGCTCTCAAGAGCTTTTGCAGACACTCATTGCACTACTCATCGGCAGGAACTCCGTCTTCCTCGGCTCCAGTCCACAGCTGCCAGTGCCTCCCATTATTACACAGGTCAGATGTGTGTGAGCTGCTGCTGTCCCTGGGGAAGGAGGGAGAGGGGGAGTGTGTGTGTACTATCTGCAGTCCCAGCATATGTGTGTGTGTGTAATTTGCAGTCCCATTGTGTATGTGTGTGTGTGTGGGGGTGGGTGGGCATGTGTGCAATGTATTCTGCAGTTTAAGTGTCTGTGAGTGTGTGGGGGGGACAGTCTGCGGTCCCAGTGTGTGTTTGTAATTTGCAATCATGGTGTGGTGGGTAGAGATGAGCGGGTTCGGTTCCTCGGAATCCGAACCCCCCCGAACTTCAGCCTTTCTACACGGGTCCGAGGCAGACTCGGATCTTCCCGCCTTGCTTGGCTAACCCGAGCGCGCCCGAACGTCATCATCCCGCTGTCGGATTCTCGCGAGGCTCGTATTCTATCGCGAGACTCGGATTCTATATAAGGAGCCGCGCGTCGCCGCCATTTTCACACGTGCATTGAGATTGATAGGGAGAGGACGTGGCTGGCGTCCTCTCCGTTTATACAGAGCCGGCCCTAACCAATATGATGCCCTAGGCAAGATTTTGGCTGGTGCCCCCTAGCACCACCGCTAGTTCCGCCTCTGACCCTGCACCCCTTTCCCAGCACCATCACCCCTTACCCATAGCAGTCCTTTTTTGTTTTCCTACCCCTAATTTAAATAAGAACAGTGTGCACATTTGTCCTTACACATATGCCGCACATTATTAGTGCCCTTATACACATAATGACACACATAGTGCCCCTTACACATATGTTACACATTATTAATGCCCTTATACACATAATGACACATGTAGTTCCCAGCGTGAGTCAACTGGCAGCTCTGATAACGTCGGGTGCCTATTTTTTATGAAAATGCATCTTATTTGCATTGCTATGTGGCTAGGATACACAAGCAGCTTCTGCTGATTAAAATGATATGTGGCATGCCTATATACTGTGTGCGACTGTGGCTGTATCTGCGTACGAAATGCTACACACAGAATATAGGCATGCCGCATATCATTTTAATCAGCAGAAGCTGCTGATGCCCCTAGGCATACCAGATGCCCTAGGCAATTGCCTAGTTTGCCTATACCTAGGGCCGGCTCTGCGTTTATAGTTACTGTTAGTAGTTAGTTGATCTGATTGCTGCTTAGCTTATTGTGGGGAGGATTGGGGAGAGCTGTTAGGAGGAGTACAGTCAGTGCAGAGTTTTGCTAGTTTTTTTTAATCCGTTCTCTGCCTGAAAAAAACGCTCCATACCATATCTGTGCTCAGCCTCAGTGTGCTGCATGATAATATCATCTATGTATATCTGACTGTGCTGAGTGCTCACTGCTCACACAGCTGAATTGTGGGGGAGACTGGGGTGCAGTTATAGCAGGAGTACAGTGCACACTTTGCTGCCAGTGTGACTGACCAGTGACCACCAGTATATTGTCTGCCTGAAAAAGTTAAACACTCCTGTGGTGTTTTTTTTTTTAATTCTATAAACGCATTCTGCTGACAGTGTCCAGCAGGTCCGTCATTCATTATATTATATAAATATTTACCTGCAGTAGTGTTATATTTTTTTTGTTCATCTCTATCATCTTTATCATCTCTATATTAGCAGACGCAGTATGGTAGTCCACGGCTGTGGCTACCTCTGTGTCGTCAGTGCTCGTCTATAATTGTATACCTACCTGTGGTGGGGTTTTTTTTTCTATCTTCTTCATACTAGTAGTTTAGGAGTCTGCTGACAGTGTCCAGCAGGTCCGTCATTATATTATATATACCTGCAGTAGTGATATATATATATTTTTTATATCATTATCATCTCTATACTAGCAGACGCAGTACGGTAGTCCACGGCTGTAGCTACCTCTGTGTCGTCAGTGCTCGTCCATAATTGTATACCTACCTGTGGTGGGGTTTTTTTTTCTATCTTCTTCATACTAGTAGTTTAGGAGTCTGCTGACAGTGTCCAGCAGGTCCGTCATTATATTATATATACCTGCAGTAGTGATATATATATTTTTTATATCATTATCATCTCTATAATAGCAGACGCAGTACGGTAGTCCACGGCTGTAGCTACCTCTGTGTCATCAGTGCTCGTCCATAATTGTATACCTACCTGTGGTGGGTTTTTTTTTTCTATCTTCTTCATACTAGTAGTTTAGGAGTCTGCTGACAGTGTCCAGCAGGTCCGTCATTATATTATATATACCTGTAGTAGTGATATATATATATTTTTTATATCATTATCATCTCTATACTAGCAGACGCAGTACGGTAGTCCACGGCTGTAGCTACCTCTGTGTCGTCAGTGCTCGTCCATAATTGTATACCTACCTGTGGTGGGGTTTTTTTTTCTATCTTCTTCATACTAGTAGTTTAGGAGTCTGCTGACAGTGTCCAGCAGGTCCGTCATTATATTATATATACCTGCAGTAGTGATATATATATATTTTTTATATCATTATCATCTCTATACTAGCAGACGCAGTACGGTAGTCCACGGCTGTAGCTACCTATGTGTCGTCAGTGCTCGTCCATAATTGTATACCTACCTGTGGTGGGGTTTTTTATTCTATCTTCTTCATACTAGTAGTTTAGGAGTCTGCTGACAGTGTCCAGCAGGTCCGTCATTATATTATATATACCTGCAGTAGTGATATATATATATTTTTTATATCATTATCATCTCTATACTAGCAGACGCAGTACGGTAGTCCACGGCTGTAGCTACCTCTGTGTCGTCAGTGCTCGTCCATAATTGTATACCTACCTGTGGTGGGGTTTTTTTTCTATCTTCTTCATACTAGTAGTTTAGGAGTCTGCTGACAGTGTCCAGCAGGTCCGTCATTATATTATATATACCTGTAGTAGTGATATATATATATTTTTTATATCATTATCATCTCTATACTAGCAGACGCAGTACGGTAGTCCACGGCTGTAGCTACCTCTGTGTCGTCAGTGCTCGTCCATAATTGTATACCTACCTGTGGTGGGGTTTTTTTTTCTATCTTCTTCATACTAGTAGTTTAGGAGTCTGCTGACAGTGTCCAGCAGGTCAGTCATTATATTATATATACCTGCAGTAGTGATATATATATATTTTTTATATCATTATCATCTCTATACTAGCAGACGCAGTACGGTAGTCCACGGCTGTAGCTACCTCTGTGTCGTCAGTGCTCGTCCATAATTGTATACCTACCTGTGGTGGGGTTTTTTTTTCTATCTTCTTCATACTAGTAGTTTAGGAGTCTGCTGACAGTGTCCAGCAGGTCCGTCATTATATTATATATACCTGCAGTAGTGATATATATATATTTTTTATATCATTATCATCTCTATACTAGCAGACGCAGTACGGTAGTCCACGGCTGTAGCTACCTCTGTGTCGTCAGTGCTCGTCCATAATTGTATACCTACCTGTGGTGGGGGTTTTTTTTCTATCTTCTTCATACTAGTAGTTTAGGAGTCTGCTGACAGTGTCCAGCAGGTCCGTCATTATATTATATATACCTGCAGTAGTGATATATATATATTTTTTATATCATTATCATCTCTATACTAGCAGACGCAGTACGGTAGTCAACGGCTGTAGCTACCTCTGTGTCGTCAGTGCTCGTCCATAATTGTATACCTACCTGTGGTGGGGTTTTTTTTTCTATCTTCTTCATACTAGTAGTTTAGGAGTCTGCTGACAGTGTCCAGCAGGTCCGTCATTATATTATATATACCTGCAGTAGTGATATATATATATTTTTTATATCATTATCATCTCTATACTAGCAGACGCAGTACGGTAGTCCACGGCTGTAGCTACCTCTGTGTCGTCAGTGCTCGTCCATAATTGTATACCTACCTGTGGTGGGTTTTTTTTTTCTATCTTCTTCATACTAGTAGTTTAGGAGTCTGCTGACAGTGTCCAGCAGGTCCGTCATTATATTATATATACCTGCAGTAGTGATATATATATATTTTTTATATCATTATCATCTCTATACTAGCAGACGCAGTACGGTAGTCCACGGCTGTAGCTACCTCTGTGTCATCAGTGCTCGTCCATAATTGTATACCTACCTGTGGTGGGGTTTTTTTTTCTATCTTCTTCATACTAGTAGTTTAGGAGTCTGCTGACAGTGTCCAGCAGGTCCGTCATTATATTATATATACCTGCAGTAGTGATATATATATTTTTTATATCATTATCATCTCTATAATAGCAGACGCAGTACGGTAGTCCACGGCTGTAGCTACCTCTGTGTCGTCAGTGCTCGTCCATAATTGTATACTTACCTGTGGTGGGGTTTTTTTTTCTATCTTCTTCATACTAGTAGTTTAGGAGTCTGCTGACAGTGTCCAGCAGGTCCGTCATTATATTATATATACCTGCAGTAGTGATATATATATATTTTTTATATCATTATCATCTCTATACTAGCAGACGCAGTACGGTAGTCCACGGCTGTAGCTACCTCTGTGTCGTCAGTGCTCGTCCATAATTGTATACCTACCTGTGGTGGGGTTTTTTTTTCTATCTTCTTCATACTAGTAGTTTAGGAGTCTGCTGACAGTGTCCAGCAGGTCCGTCATTATATTATATATACCTGCAGTAGTGATATATATATATTTTTTATATCATTATCATCTCTATACTAGCAGACGCAGTACGGTAGTCCATGGCTGTAGCTACCTCTGTGTCGTCAGTGCTCGTCCATAATTGTATACCTACCTGTGGTGGGTTTTTTTTTTCTATCTTCTTCATACTAGTAGTTTAGGAGTCTGCTGACAGTGTCCAGCAGGTCCGTCATTATATTATATATACCTGCAGTAGTGATATATATATATTTTTTATATCATTATCATCTCTATACTAGCAGACGCAGTACGGTAGTCCACGGCTGTAGCTACCTCTGTGTCGTCAGTGCTCGTCCATAATTGTATACCTACCTGTGGTGGGGTTTTTTTTTCTATCTTCTTCATACTAGTAGTTTAGGAGTCTGCTGACAGTGTCCAGCAGGTCCGTCATTATATTATATATACCTGCAGTAGTGATGTATATATATTTTTTATATCATTATCATCTCTATACTAGCAGACGCAGTACGGTAGTCCACGGCTGTAGCTACCTCTGTGTCGTCAGTGCTCGTCCATAATTGTATACCTACCTGTGGTGGGTTTTTTTTTTCTATCTTCTTCATACTAGTAGTTTAGGAGTCTGCTGACAGTGTCCAGCAGGTCCGTCATTATATTATATATACCTACAGTAGTGATATATATATATTTTTTATATCATTATCATCTCTATACTAGCAGACGCAGTACGGTAGTCCACGGCTGTAGCTACCTCTGTGTCGTCAGTGCTCGTCCATAATTGTATACCTACCTGTGGTGGGGTTTTTTTTTCTATCTTCTTCATACTAGTAGTTTAGGAGTCTGCTGACAGTGTCCAGCAGGTCCGTCATTATATTATATATACCTGCAGTAGTGATATATATATATTTTTTATATCATTATCATCTCTATACTAGCAGACGCAGTACGGTAGTCCACGGCTGTAGCTACCTCTGTGTCGTCAGTGCTCGTCCATAATTGTATACCTACCTGTGGTGGGGTTTTTTTTTCTATCTTCTTCATACTAGTAGTTTAGGAGTCTGCTGACAGTGTCCAGCAGGTCCGTCATTATATTATATATACCTGCAGTAGTGATATATATATATTTTTTATATCATTATCATCTCTATACTAGCAGATGCAGTACGGTAGTCCACGGCTGTAGCTACCTCTGTGTCGTCAGTGCTCGTCCATAATTGTATACCTACCTGTGGTGGGTTTTTTTTTCTATCTTCTTCATACTAGTAGTTTAGGAGTCTGCTGACAGTGTCCAGCAGGTCCGTCATTATATTATCTATACCTACAGTAGTGATATATATATATTTTTTATATCATTATCATCTCTATACTAGCAGACGTAGTATGGTAGTCCACGGCTGTAGCTACCTCTGTGTCGTCAGTGCTCGTCCATAATTGTATACCTACCTGTGGTGGGTTTTTTTTTCTATCTTCTTCATACTAGTAGTTTAGGAGTCTGCTGACAGTGTCCAGCAGATCCGTCATTATATTATATATACCTGCAGTAGTGATATATATATATTTTTTATATCATTATCATCTCTATACTAGCAGACGCAGTACGGTAGTCCACGGCTGTAGCTACCTCTGTGTCGTCAGTGCTCGTCCATAATTGTATACCTACCTGTGGTGGGTTTTTTTTTTCTATCTTCTTCATACTAGTAGTTTAGGAGTCTGCTGACAGTGTCCAGCAGGTCCGTCATTATATTATATATACCTGCAGTAGTGATATATATATATTTTTTATATCATTATCATCTCTATACTAGCAGACGCAGTACGGTAGTCCACGGCTGTAGCTACCTCTGTGTCGTCAGTGCTCGTCCATAATTGTATACCTACCTGTGGTGGGGTTTTTTTTTCTATCTTCTTCATACTAGTAGTTTAGGAGTCTGCTGACAGTGTCCAGCAGGTCCGTCATTATATTATATATACCTGCAGTAGTGATATATATATTTTTTATATCATTATCATCTCTATAATAGCAGACGCAGTACGGTAGTCCACGGCTGTAGCTACCTCTGTGTCGTCAGTGCTCGTCCATAATTGTATACCTACCTGTGGTGGGGTTTTTTCTATCTTCTTCATACTAGTAGTTTAGGAGTCTGCTGACAGTGTCCAGCAGGTCCGTCATTATATTATATATACCTGCAGTAGTGATATATATATATTTTTTATATCATTATCATCTCTATACTAGCAGACGCAGTACGGTAGTCCACGGCTGTAGCTACTTCTGTGTCGTCAGTGCTCGTCCATAATTGTATACCTACCTGTGGTGGGGTTTTTTTTTCTATCTTCTTCATACTAGTAGTTTAGGAGTCTGCTGACAGTGTCCAGCAGGTCCGTCATTATATTATATATACCTACAGTAGTGATATATATTTTTTATATCATTATCATCTCTATACTAGCAGACGCAGTACGGTAGTCAACGGCTGTAGCTACCTCTGTGTCGTCAGTGCTCGTCCATAATTGTATACCTACCTGTGGTGGGTTTTTTTTTTCTATCTTCTTCATACTAGTAGTTTAGGAGTCTGCTGACAGTGTCCAGCAGGTCCGTCATTATATTATATATACCTGCAGTAGTGATATATATATATTTTTTATATCATTATCATCTCTATACTAGCAGACGCAGTACGGTAGTCCACGGCTGTAGCTACCTCTGTGTCGTCAGTGCTCGTCCATAATTGTATACCTACCTGTGGTGGGTTTTTTTTTCTATCTTCTTCATACTAGTAGTTTAGGAGTCTGCTGACAGTGTCCAGCAGGTCCGTCATTATATTATATATACCTGCAGTAGTGATATATATATATTTTTTATATCATTATCATCTCTATACTAGCAGACGCAGTACGGTAGTCCACGGCTGTAGCTACCTCTGTGTCGTCAGTGCTCGTCCATAATTGTATACCTACCTGTGGTGGGGTTTTTTTTTCTATCTTCTTCATACTAGTAGTTTAGGAGTCTGCTGACAGTGTCCAGCAGGTCCGTCATTATATTATATATACCTGTAGTAGTGATATATATATATTTTTTATATCATTATCATCTCTATACTAGCAGACGCAGTACGGTAGTCCACGGCTGTAGCTACCTCTGTGTCGTCAGTGCTCATCCATAATTGTATACCTACCTGTGGTGGGGTTTTTTTTTCTATCTTCTTCATACTAGTAGTTTAGGAGTCTGCTGACAGTGTCCAGCAGGTCCGTCATTATATTATATATACCTGCAGTAGTGATATATATATATTTTTTATATCATTATCATCTCTATACTAGCAGACGCAGTACGGTAGTCCACGGCTGTAGCTACCTCTGTGTCGTCAGTCACTCGTTATCCATAAGTATACTAGTATCCATCCATCTCCATTGTTTACCTGAGGTGCCTTTTAGTTGTGCCTATTAAATCCACAAGGAGAGTCCAATTGTGTCGGTTGCGATGCCTGACCTTCCCAACACTGGACGTGAAGAGCATGCGCCTTCCACCATTTGCACGCCCCCTGCAAGTGCTGGAAGGAGCACCCGCAGTCCAGTTCCTGATAGTCAGATTGAAGATGTCAGTGTTGA
Source organism: Pseudophryne corroboree (assembly GCF_028390025.1). Lineage (NCBI taxonomy): Eukaryota > Metazoa > Chordata > Amphibia > Anura > Myobatrachidae > Pseudophryne > Pseudophryne corroboree. Next base: position 141,996,328 of record NC_086453.1, read on the forward strand.
AGTACACCAGGATGAGGAGGATATGGGTGTTGCTGGCGCTGGGGAGGAAATTGACAAGGAGGATTCTGATGGTGAGGTGGTTTGTTTAAGTCAGGCACCCGGGGAGACACCTGTTATCCGTGGGAGGAATATGGCCATTGACATGCCTGGTGAAAATACCAAAAAAAATCAGCTCTTCGGTGTGGAATTATTTCAACAGAAATGCGGACAACATTTGTCAAGCCGTGTGTTGCCTTTGTCAAGCTGTAATAAGTAGGGGTAAGGACGTTAACCACCTCGGAACATCCTCCCTTATACGTCACCTGCAGCGCATTCATCATAAGTCAGTGACAAGTTCAAAAATTTGGGCGACAGCGGAAACAGTCCACTGACCAGTAAATCCCTTCCTCTTGTAACCAAGCTCACGCAAACCACCCCACCAACTCCCTCAGTGTCAATTTCCTCCTTCACCAGGAATGCCAATAGTCCTGCAGGCCATGTCACTGGCAATTCTGACGAGTCCTCTCCTGCCTGGGATTCCTCCGATGCATCCTTGCGTGTAACGCCTACTGCAACAGTCCTTTGCGAGGAAGATGAAATATCACAGCAGTCATCCTGCTGCAAAGCGGATAACTGAGGCCTTGGCATCCTGGGCGGTGAGAAACGTGGTTCCGGTATCCATCATTACTGCAGAGCCAACTATAGACTTGTTTGAGGTACTGTGTCCCCGGTACCAAATACCATCTAGGTTCCATTTCTCTAGGCAGGCGATACCGAAAATGTACACAGACCTCAGAAAAAGACTCACCAGTGTCCTAAAAAATGCAGTTGTACCCAATGTCCACTTAACCACGGACATGTGGACAAGTGGAGCAGGGCAGACTCAGGACTATATGACTGTGACAGCCCACTGGGTAGATGTATTGATTCCCGCCGCAAGAACAGCAGCGGCGGCACCAGTAGCAGCATCTCGCAAACGCCAACTCTTTCCTAGGCAGGCTACGCTTTGTATCACCGCTTTCCAGAATACGCACACAGCTAAAAACCTCTTACGGCAACTGAGGAAGATCATCGCAGAATGGCTTACCCCAATTGGACTCTCCTGTGGATTTGTGGCATCGGACAACGCCAGCAATATTGTGTGTGCATTAAATATGGGTAAATTCCAGCACGTCCCATGTTTTGCACATACCTTGAATTTGGTGGTGCAGAATTATTTAAAAAACGAGAGGGGCGTGCAAGAGATGCTGTCGGTGGCCAGAAGAATTGCAGGACACTTTCGGCGTACAGGCACCACGTACAGAAGACTGGAGCAACACCAAAAACGCCTGAACCTGCCCTGCCATCATCTGAAGCAAGAAGTGGTAACGAGGTGGAATTCAACCCTCTATATGCTTCAGAGGTTGGAGGAGCAGCAAAAGGCCATTCAAGCCTATACAACTGAGCACGATATAGTAGGTGGAATGCACCTGTCTCAAGCGCAGTGGAGAATGATTTCAACGTTGTGCAAGGTTCTGCAACCTTTTGAACTTGCCACACGTGAAGTCAGTTCAGACACTGCCAGCCTGAGTCAGGTCATTCCCCTCGTCAGGCTTTTGCAGAAGAAGCTGGAGACATTGAAGGAGGAGCTAACACTGAGCGATTCCGCTAGGCATGTGGGACTTGTGGATGGAGCCCTTAATTCGCTTAACAAGGATTCACGGGTGGTCAATCTGTTGAAATCAGAGCACTACATTTTGGCCACCGTGCTCGATCCTAGATTTAAAACCTACGTTGTATCTCTCTTTCCGACAGACACAAGTCTGCAGGGGTTCAAAGAACTGCTGGTGAGAAAATTGTCAAGTCAAGCGGAACGCGACCTGTCAACATCTCCTCCTTCACATTCTCCCGCAACTGGGGGTGCGAGGAAAAGGCTCAGAATGCCGAGCCCACCCGCTGGCGGTGATGCAGGGCAGTCTGGAGCGACTGCTGATGCTGACATCTGGTCTGGACTGAAGGACCTGACAACGATTACGGACATGTCGTCTACTGTCACTGCATATGATTCTCTCACCATTGAAAGAATGGTGGAGGATTATATGAGTGACCGCATCCAAGTAGGCACGTCAGACAGTCCGTACGTATACTGGCAGGAAAAAGAGGCAATTTGGAGGCCCTTGCACAAACTGGCTTTATTCTACCTAAGTTGCCCTCCCACAAGTGTGTACTCCGAAAGAGTGTTTAGTGCCGCCGCTCACCTTGTCAGCAATCGGCGTACGAGGTTACTTCCAGAAAATGTGGAGAAGATGATGTTCATTAAAATGAATTATAATCAATTCCTCCATGGAGACATTCACCAGCAGCAATTGCCTCCACAAAGTACACAGGGAGCTGTGATGGTGGATTCCAGTGGGGACGAATTGATAATCTGTGAGGAGGGGGATGTACACGGTGATGAATCGGAGGATGATGATGAGGTGGACATCTTGCCTCTGTAGAGCCAGTTTGTGCAAGGAGAGATTAATTGCTTCTTTTTTGGTGGGGGTCCAAACCAACCCGTCATTTCAGTCACAGTCGTGTGGCAGACCCTGTCACTGAAATGATGGGTTGGTTAAAGTGTGCATGTCCTGTTTATACAACATAAGGGTGGGTGGGAGGGCCCAAGGACAATTCCATCTTGCACCTCTTTTTTCTTTCATTTTTCTTTGCGTCATGTGCTGTTTGGGGAGTGTTTTTTGGAAGGGCCATCCTGCGTGACACTGCAGTGCCACTCCTAGATGGGCCAGGTGTTTGTGTCGGCCACTTGGGTCGCTGAGCTTAGTCATCCAGCGACCTCGGTGCAAATTTTAGGACTAAAAATAATATTGTGAGGTGTGAGATGTTCAGAATAGACTGAAAATGAGTGGAAATTATGGTTATTGAGGTTAATAATACTTTGGGATCAAAATGACCCCCAAATTCTATGATTTAAGCTGTTTTTTTGGGTTTTTTGAAAAAAACACCCGAATCCAAAACACACCCGAATCCGACAAAAAAAATTCGGTGAGGTTTTGCCAAAACGCGTTCGAACCCAAAACACGGCCACGGAACCGAACCCAAAACCAAAACACAAAACCCGAAAAATGTCCGGTGCACATCTCTAGTGGTGGGGCAGACTGCAGTCCCAGTGTGCGTGTGTATGTACAGTCTGCAGTCCCAGTGTGTGTGCGGGGGCATTTTATTTATATATCACACACACACACGCCCCCCACCCTACCAAATCCTGTGTTTACCCCTGCAGTGGACGATGAGGGTGCTGCTACAGGAGCTCGGAGTTGTTGCACTGCTGTTCGGGATCTTTCTGTGAGTACCGGGGGTGAGACCCCCTCGCTGTGTATATATAGTGATACTGCTCTGTATGTATCCAGCTGGGGTCCCCTACCCCCATCTTGGCTGTGCATTGGGTTACATGCTTCCCAGGTTGCAGGTGTAGTTTTAGGCTGGCTCAGTTTTTTCATTAACATAAAAGTAACAGTGATGTAATTAGGTGTAATGGAGCTGATTTTTAATTGAGGGTACTATTGTGTGACCACGCCCCTTCTTAGTGAGACCACGCCCCCTTCTGCGACGCGCGCCTACGGCGTGCAGGTGATAGTGGAGATGAGTTCCCCCACCTCTCCAGGACCACTTTAAGCCCTGGTGGTAATGATTTAGGCTGCACTTAGCTGCACTTTGCAGCTGCGCTTTGACATCATACATGACATACTGTGCATTATGGGGGCTTGGCCGTCCTGCACGGTGAGTTGGTCTGAGATCGTGCCACGATTGTTTTGGCATGGAGTGGTAGATTGCAGAGCTTTAGATGAGGCTAGAAAGAAGCTGAATTCAGCTGTGTCCAAGGTGGTGATAGCCAATGGTGGGTTTGTGGTTAGGCATTCCAGGATCAGGTTTAGATATTTTTACCTGTTTAGGAGGGATGGGGTGCATCTGACTGAGGAAGGCTTGTCTATCTTTGTTGAGGATCTATTTTCAGTGATTGCCGGTTTGGTTTAGGGGTATGGTGGCGGTGCATGGTTTCTGTTGTCAGAACCTCGCATGTTGGCGGGAATGAACGGATTATTACCTGTTGTTGGTGAGTTTGCTAATTGTTTTGGGTGTGCTCACCTTCGATGACTGTTAGAATATCTGCTGGATCACCTTAACGGGGGCAGCCTCCCCACCCGGACGGGTGGGTAGTTAGTGAAGGGTGAGCGGATACCTTTGTTTGGTGCTTTAGTGTTGTTAATTGCCTAGTTTGTATAGAGCATTTGGTGTGGACTGTTACTGCCGTTCTTTCTTGCCACCATACTCTTAATTTATTTACTCTGCTTTATTAGATATATTTAGTTTAATACTTATAAATAAATAGTTGTCAAGTTTTTCTGCCAAATTCAAGTCTCCAAGTCTTTATTTTAGATGTTAAGTATAATTGTTTGTCACTGATAAGTTTAACGGGATGGCCCTCAGCCGTTAAGGGGTTTAGGGGAGCGAAAGGACAGAATAGGACAAGAGAGGGTTAAACTCCTCAGGCTGGGGGGGGGACCAGGGAAAACATCAGGTTTTAGTGGCCTATGGGTGCAGAGGGTAGGGGTTGTCCCTGATTTGTGTTAGTGAGCTGGCAGTTAGGTCAGCCTCTTTTCTAGAAGCTTTTCACTCCCTCCTTTGGTTTTACTCTGTTGATGGTGGTTTGTTTTTTGGGATTCGACGGTTACCTTGGCGGGAAAGAACGGATTATTACCCGTTGGTTGAGTTTGCTAATTGTTTTGGGTGCACTCACCTTCGATGACTGTTATAATATCTGCTGGATCACATTAACGGGGGCAGCCTCACCATCCGGACGGGTGGGTAGTCAAGTGAAGGATGAGTGGATACCTTTGGTGTTTTAGTGTTGTTACTTGGCTGGGTTTGTATAGAGCATTTGGTGTGGACTGTTACTGCTGTTCTTTCTTGCCACCATACTCTTAATTTATTTACTCTGCCTTATTAGATATATTTAGTTTAATACTTATAAATAAATAGACATCAAGTTTTTCTGCCAAATTCAAGTCTCTGAGTCTTTATTTTAAGTTTAATTATTTGTCACTGATGAGTTTAACTGGACGGCCATCAGCCGTTAAGGGGTTTATGACTCCTCCTATCTGGGCTTCTTCAGAAGGATACTTGAGTGCTATGCCTGTTGTTGTTGCTGCTGCTACTGTGAGTGAATCTTCATCCCAGAAGAGGATCAAGAAGACTACTTGTAGTAGTTTAACAAAACAATTGACTGTTAATCCTTTGCAAGGGGGAGCAAGTATGACAGCAGTCACCCAGTTGCACAGCGGATTACTGCATTCCTCCCAACATGACCCTCTCCAGGAGGGACACAATGCTCTGCTTCTGGACTTTTCTCTTAATTTATGATTGCCAGCACCTGTGTTGAACAGGTTAATGGATAAGAAAAGTGTTTCACCACAGGTGATGGCAATCATATATTAAGAGAGAAGTCCAGGAGCAGAGCATTCTGTCCCTCCTGGAGAGGGTCATGTTGGGAGGTATGGGTTACTGACACCATAACAGCTATGCTAATATTAGATGTGCACCCAGTATCCGCCATTAATGCAGTGGGTTTTAGATAGTTAATTGAGGTCCTGTGTCCCCGGTACCAAATCCTATCTAGATTCCACTTCACTAGAAAAGCAATTCCTAGTATGTACAAGGACATTAAGAAAAACATAACTCATGTCCACCGTTGTACCCACTGTCCACTTAACCACAAATATGTGGACAAGCGGAACAGGGCAAACTGAAGATTACATGACTGTGACAGCCCACGAGGTAGATGTATTGCTTTCAGCAGCACCAGCAGCAGCAGCATCTCACAAATACCAGCTCATTCAGATGCAGGATACTCTGTGTATCACCAGTTTCACTAAGAGGCACACCGCTGACAACCTCTTAGAAAAACTTAGAAAAATCATTGCAAAATAGCTTACCCCGCTTGGATTCTCCTCAGGATTTGTGGTATATACAACAGAAGGGTGGGAGGTCCCAAGAACAATTCCATCTTGCACCGCTTTCCTTTTAATTATGGGCTGTTTGTTGGTGAATTTTGGAATATTTGCACTGCAGCTCTGTAGTGCAGCTATTCATTTTCATTACTTCATAAGCCTTGTCAGGAATCATTGCCTATTAAAATTGTATTCTTTATTTGGGTTATTAGAAATGTGTTGCAAATTAGTAAAATTAGTAATAGTCGGATTAGTACAATAACCAATAAAAAAATGTTCTCTATGCAAGAAAGACCATCACCAATGCCCCCAATAATTCATTTCAATTTTTAGAATCAAACAAATTAAATGAAATTACTAATCAATCCTTCCTTCCACTACATACGTACTGTACCTCCCTTGGGCCCCTGATCAACTTATTGATAAAGATGTGTGTCAAACCATTTTTGATGATTTTTATTTATTTATTTATTTTATTTACAAAAACAGCTAAAATCATATTATTTGGGCCTTTTTTATTACTAGAATATTATTAACCCCATTAACATTAATTTCCAGGCAATTCTGACCACAGTACAAATAATGAAAAATAGGAATTGCTGTTCTGTTTTAGTGGAATCGAGATGGAATTTGGTAGTGTATCCTCAATTAACCGCTAAACCATAATGGACTACTGCCCATATTAGCCCCTTCTCTCTCATAAATTTGCTTTGGCATAAAAAAATAAAAATACATTTACTAAATAATAAATTCTTCCTTCCTTTACCTGGCTTCCACTACATACATTCTCCAACTCGCTGGGGACTATGATGTAGTTTTGGATAAATGAAAACATTGGTTTCTATGGGTTAGTATAGTTAATTTCTCTTACATCCTAGAGGATACTGGGGTCCATTTAGTACCCAGTTAGCGGGTCGCCGGCCATTATGGCGGCACAAGGGTACGGAGACGCACGGCTTCTAGGCGGGGCGGAATGCGTCTCCAGACCCAGTACACAACTGCGTCTCAGTACACTGTACACAGTACCCAAACTGGCAAACACAGCCTTAAAATTATTCTGCTCCATTTTACGCACCAAAGTTACTTCAGCAAGTATAAAAAAAGCGGGAAGACCGCGCGCCATTGAAGGGGCGGGGCTTCACTATGAGATCCAGCAGCTCACCAGCACCATTTTCCCTCTGCAGTGGACACAGACGCTGACTGACAGGGACGCGCAGCTCCTCCGGTGTGACTCCAAATTAACTCAGCGGTACCAGGGGGTAGCAACTATTAGTGTACTAAGGGGTCTATTTACCTTGGATGGAGATAAAGTTGCTGGAGATAAAGCACCAGCCAATCGGCTCCTAACTGCCATGCCACAGGTTGTGTTTGAAATATGACAGTTAGGAGCCGATTGGCTGGTACTTTATATCCAGGGTACTTAGTCTGCGACCCGGCTAAGCTTGGCATTAGCAGTAAGGGTGCGGTGGGGGGCTGGCTCCAAATAACACTGTGTCTCCCTGAAGGGCTCTTTGTGGGTTATTTGTGCTTAACCTTTTCCTGTGTGTGTGTGTGTGTGTGTGTGTGTGTGTGTGTGTGTGTGTGTGTGTGTGTACTGTCACATTTACATTGTCAGGCAAAGAGTGTGTTTCTTGTACATCGGAGTGTTCCTCTTCAACAGGGGGCTTACTACTGGGTACTGAGTTTATGAACAGAGACTCAGTCCCCAAAACAGTGTCTCAATCCCCTCCCATTTGTCCGCAAAAGCGATCTCTGGCCCATATCCTGCAGTCTGACTCTGACGCTGACAGGTCAGACATGGAGGAGGGTGAGGTGGATTTGGAGGGGGGATGCGGCTCTGTCACAGGGAATAGAGGCTCTTATAGAGGCTATCAGTTATGTTCTGAATGAGTGTGAGGAATCTTATTTTAATGGAAAAAAAAGTCCTCAGTCACTTTTCCTGCGTCAAAGGAATTGAATACCCTGTTTGAAGAACCATGGGTTAATCTTGATAAGAAATTTCAGATCCCTAAAAGGTTGCTCTCATCTTTTCCTTTTCCTCTGGAGGATAGGAAAAAATGGGAAAATCCACCGATAGTGGACGCATCAGTCTCTAGACTGTCACATAAAATTGTATTGCCTGTTCCTGGTGCAGCCTCCCTGAAAGACACGGCTAATCGTACAAATTGAGACGACACTCAAATCATTGTACACAGCTGCTGGGGTGGCCCAAAGACCCACTATTGCATGTGTGTAGATCACAAAAGCCATTGCAAAATGATCAAATAACCTAATTGAGGGGTTAGATTCCTTGTCTAGGGGGGATGTTGTTTTACTCCTGCAGCATATACAGGACTCTGCAAACTTTATGGTGGAAGCCATAAAAGAAATAGGCTTTCTTAATGCATGCACCGCTGCTATGGCAGTGTCGGCACACAGGGGCTTGTGGCTACGCCAGTGGACTGCTAACGCAGACTCCAGGAAAGGCGTGGAAGGCCTACCATTCACAGGAGAGGCCTTCTTTGGAGATGAACTAGACAAATGGATCTCCACAGCTACTGCAGGTAAGTCTACGTATGTTCCTACCGCAGCCCCCCCAACCAAGAAGACTTATTCAGCTTCTAAGTTGCAGTTCTTTCGGACGGCCATGTTCAAGGGCAAATCCAGAGGTGCTTCTACATCCTACGGCGGCGCAAGAGGTAAACCACGCAAACCAGCAAAAGCCAGTGCTCAGGAACAGAGCTCAGGCTCTGCTTCCTCAAAGCCTTCAACATGATGGTGGACCACAATGCCTGGAAAGCTGTCAGATGGGAGCCCGACTACAATTCTTCAGTCAGATCTGGTCAAGTTCGTGCCAGGATCCCTGGGTCAAAGAACTTATTTCCCAGGGTTACAGACTGGAGTTCCAAGAGCTCCCACCTCACAGATTCTTCAAATCAGGCTTACCAGTTTCACAAGAGGCAAGTATAACTTTACAGCATGCCATCCAAAAGCTGGTACAGACTCAAGTCATTGTTCCAGTTCCACTTCATCTGCAAAACTAGGGGTATTATTCCAACTTGTTTGTAGTACCAAAACCTAACGGTTCGGTAAGACCAATTTTGAACCTCAAGTCACTGAACCCGTACATGCGAGTGTTCAAATTCAAGATGTAGTCTCTGAGAGCGGTGATCTCAGGTCTGGAGGAAGAGGAATTCCTAGTGTCTCTGGATATTAAGGATGCGTACCTTCACATTCTAATCTGGCCGCCTCATCAGGCTTTTCTACGGTTTGCACTGCAGGACTATCACTACCAGTTCCAGGCCCTGCCATTTGGTCTCTCCACGGCACAGAGGGTGTTCACCAAGGTGATGGCAGAGATGATGTTTCTACTCCACAAACAGGGAGTGAACATAATTCCGTACATGGACGATCTCCTGATAAAAGCACCGTCCAGGGAAAGGTTGCTGGAAAGCACTGGACTCTCAACCAAACTCCTCCAGGATCACTGGTGGATTCTGAACCTTCCAAAATCTCACCTAGAGCCAACACGGAGGCACCCATTCCTGGGAATGATACTGGACACGGAGTCACAGAAAGTGTTCCTTCCATTGGAAAAGGCATTGGTAATCCAGTCGATGGTTCGGGATGTACTGAAGCCAACCCGGGTATAGGTGCATCTTTGTATTCGCCTTCTGGGGAAAATGGTGTCCTCAATATGGAGGTTTCACGCAAGACCCTTTACAGCTCGATTTGTTGGACAAATGGTCCGGGTCTCATCTTCACATGCACTAGAGGATCGTCTGTCGCCAAGGCCAGGATCTCCCTTCTGTGGTGGCTACAGACTTCACCTCATTGAGGGTCGGAGGTTCGGAATTCAGAACTGGATTCTGTTAACCACAGACACAAGCCTCAGGGGTTGAGGAGCAGTCACTCAAGGGGTGCAGTTTCAAGGAAGATGGTCAAGTCAGGAAGTCATCCTTCCAATCAACATTCTGGAACTCAGGCCATATACAACGCCCTTCTGCAGGCCTCATATCTTCTTCACGATTGTCAGACAATGTGACGGCAGTAACATACATAAACAGACAGGGTGGAATGAAAAGCAGAGGTGTCAATAATTCTCCTCTGGGCAAAAAGAAATGCTGTGGCATTGTCAGCGGTCTTCATTTCGGGAGTAGACAACTGGGAAGCAGATTTCCTCAGCAGACATGACCTGCACCCGGGGGAGTGGGGCCTTCATCCGGAAGTGTTGAGGTGCTTGACACGTCAATGGGGATATCCACAGATCGACATGATGGCCTCTCGTCTCAACAAGAAGCTCAGGCGGTATTGTTCCGGGTCGAGAGACCCATATGCAGTGGCGGTAGACGCTCTGACGACTCCATGGGTCTATCAGATGGTGTACGTGGTTCCTGCACTTCCTCTGATCCCAAGAATTCTTAAGCGGATACTCAGGGAAAAGGTTCAAGCAATACTCATTGCTCCGGACTGGGCAAGAAGGGCCTGGTACGTGGACCTTCTGGAGATGCTCCTCGAAGATCCGTGGCCTCTACCTCTTTGCGAGGATCTTCTGCAACAGGGCCCATTCATCTTTCAGGACTTACGGCAGCTACATTTGACGGCATGGAAGTTGAAAGGCTGATTCTAGCCAAGTGTCATGACATTGGTTTTTGTGAACCCGGCGCGTTAGTGAAGTCTGTGCGGGCGACAGGAGAACTATGTGTATACTAGGCTGGTCTGTAGGAATCAGTGAGAAGAAGTAGTAAGAAGCAATCCCTGACTAGAGATCGAACCCGGGCCTCGGCAGAGGGAGCCGTATCCTGACCACTGGATCACTAGGGACTTGGTGTTGATAGCAGGGTGGTGAATGTATTGGTGAGAATGAACTGGATATACCTTCTCAGGAGTAGGTGTTTGTGTACTCAAGGTTACTATGAAATGGGTTCTCTGGAGTTGCGATACCTGGGAGGAGAGCTGAAGACGTTGAACCGGACTGGTTACCGGTGAAACTGAGAACCGGGCTGGTTATTGGTGAGACTGGGAACCGCACTGTGATCCGGGCTGTGTACTGGTATACTGGAACGCAACTGGAATCCGGGCTGGTACCAGATATAACTGGAAATGCAACTGTAAGTAGAACGATGACTGAGGCTGTGACTTTAAGACAAGGCTGAAGAACACTGCAGCTGGATCATTAAGAAGAGACTGAAGAATACTGCGGCTGTGGCTTTAAGACGAGGCTGAAGAATTTTGCGACTGTGACTTTAAGACGGGACTGAAGAATACTGCAGCTGTGGCTTTAAGACGAGACTGGAGAATACTGCAGCTGTGACTTTAAAATGAGACTGTAGAATACTGCAGCTGTGGCTTTAAGACGAGACTGCAGAATACTGCAGCTGTGGCTTTAAGATGAGACTGGAGAAATACTGGATATCAATGGTAACACAATTGTAATCCAGACTGGGTAGCAAAAGAGCAGAGTTTTACAGGAACTGTAGTACAAGTGTTACCCTTTAGGGAGCTCAGCTTCTAAGCTCACACAGGGCTGTGTGTGACACAAGGAACCGGCAGAGTCTGCAACTCAAGTCTCCTGACTTGTACTTCCTGGTCCTTGGTGATTGGTGAGCAGTGTCAGGTGATTCAGAGAGTCTCAGGATGGCACAGGATTGGACAGCTCCGGGTCAGGTGATCAGACTCTGTCACGTGAGTACTCCGGATTAGGCTCTGATGTGGAGTGAGGCCTAGCAGGACAAAAGAACACTGAAGCCTGAACTTCTGCAAATGAACAGAGGATGCTGGCTTTTATGCCTAAACTTCAGATTGCTGAATTCAGATTCAAACAGAAGGTTAATCACCACAGGTGGAACTCGTTAACTCTGAACTCAGGAAATTCATGGTACTGACAAGCTGTTTATCCAGTGAGCAAAAAGACACAGGATCCAGGACAGATGGCAAGGGTAAGCCACCAAATATGAGAACTACAGTCAGGATCGTGACACCTGGAGAGGAATCCCTAACAAGGTTACCCGACTAAGATCCAAGCCAGGAAGGGGGTAACGTCTAAGCATTACCATCGTATATGGAAGAAATATGTCTCTTGGTGTGAGAGCAGAAATTATTCCGCGGTGGAATTTCATCTGGGATGTGGGCCTGCGTTTGGGCTCCATAAAAGTTCAGATTTCGGCCTTGTCCATTTTCTTTCAGAAACAATTGGTTTCTCTCCCTGAGGTCCAGACATTCTTGAAAGGTGTTCTGCACATCCAACCTCCCTTTATGCCTCCCACGGCACCTTGGGATCTCAATTTGGTGCTGCAGTTTCTCCAATCAGACTGGTTTGAACCGTTACAGGAGGTGGACATAAAATATCTTACGTGGAAGACTGTCACACTGTTGGCCTTCAGCAAGATGTGTGTCGGATCTGGGGGCTTTGTCTCACAAAAATCCCTATTTAATTTTCCATGGGGACAGAGCTGAACTCAGAACTCGTCAGCAATTTCTTCCTAAAGTGGTGTCAACTAACCTATTGTGGTTCTGGTTGTCACCGACACCTCTGCTACTTCAAAGTCTTTGGATGTTGTGAGGGCTTTGAAGGTGTATGTCAAGCGAACAGCTCATCACAGAAAACCGGACTCGCTGTTTGTTCTTTATGATCCCAATAAAATTGTGTGTCCTGCATCAAAGTAGTCTATTGCACGCTGGATCAGGCTTACTATCCAGCATGCTTATTCCATGGCAGGTTTGCCATGTCCAAAATCTGTACAGGACCCACTCTACTAGGTCGGTGGGTTCTTCAAAGGCAGCTGTACGGGGTGTCTCGGCTTTACAGCTCTGCCGAACAGCTACTTGGTCAGGTTCGAACACGTTTGCTAAGTTCTACAAGTTCAGTACGTTGGCCTCTGAGGACCTTCAGTTTGGTCAATCAATTATGCAGGAACCTCAGCATTCTCCCACCCAGTTTGGGAGCTTTGGTACATCCCCATGGTACTAAATGGACCCCAGTATCCTCTAGGATGTAAGAGAAAATAGGATTTTAATTACCTACCGGTAAATCCCTTTCTCGTAGTCCGTAGAGGATACTGGGTGCCCGCCCGGTGCTTCGTTCTTCCTGCACTGTTACTTGGTTAAGTAATGTTGGTTCAACCATTGCTGTTCCTGTTTAGGGCAGTACGGATGGTGTAATGGTTAACATTACTGCCTCACAGCACTGAGGTCATAGGTTCGATTCCTACCATGGCCCTAACTGTGCAGAGTTTGTATATTCTCCCCGTACTTGTGTGGGTTTCCTCCGGGTTCTTCGGTTTCCTTCCACAATCCAAAAATATACTGGTAGGTTAATTGGCTCCCAACAAAATTAACCCTAGTGAATGTGTCTGTGTGTATATGTGATAGGGAATCTAGATTGTAAGCTCCACTGGGGCAGGGACTGATGTGAATGGGCAAAAATATTCTCTGTAAAGCGCTGCGGAATATGTGTGCACTATATAAATAACTGGTAATAAATAAATAATGGTTTGGAATCTCACCGCTATCCTTATCTATCCTTCTCTCAAAGTATGTCCGTCTCCTCGAGAACAGTTTCCTAGACTGAGTCTGGTAGGAGGGGCATAGAGGGAGGAGCCAGCCCACACTATCAAATTCTTACGTGCCTGTAGCTCCTAGTGGACCCGTCTATACCCCATGGTACTAAATGTACCCCAGTATCCTCTACCGACTACGAGAAAAGGATTTACTGGTAGGTAATTAAAATCATATTTAAACTGCCTTCCTGTCTGCCTCTGCAGTGCCATTCTGTTTCCTAGATGTGCCATGTTGGACGTTGAAGTGCCACATGTTTGTGCCACCCACTGCTGTCATATAGCTTAGTCATCTAGCTACTTCGGTGCAACCTTTTGGCTGAAACTGGATGAAAACAATATTGTGAGGTGGTCAAAATTGACTGGAAATTAGTGGAAATGACTGTTATTGTCAAAGTCGAAAAATATTACAGAACACACAGCACGTATAAAATACACACACATGCCCACTGCGCGTGCACTTGTTCCACCGTGCGTGCACATATCCGCAATTTGCGTATGGTTGCTCCCGCGGTCCTGCGCATGGTATGGGTATTTATGGCAGAGTTTGTGAGCGCATGGAGGGCTATCAAAACATTACATATTTAATCCAAATAGTGCACATTGTACACATAGTCCCCCTGCACCACATCAGCAAGTATCAACAGTTTAAATGATTCCAGAACAAAGGGATTCACCTTTGCATGATAGGAGGGGACAGACTAAGGTTATAAGGTGGTGTCTGGTATCCAGCTGTAGGGTATTTTAAGGGTAACATTCCGGTGTTGGTTTGCGGAATATCGCATGTTCCTGTGGATAGTTATGTGCAGAAGCAGAATATAGATATAAACTGTATTTACTGTATATTATGTATGCGGCGGGAATCCAGAGGAGACCACCCACAAGAGCAGTTGAGAAAGACATCGCCTACCTTTTCAAATCAACCTATCACCTCTCCTGTAATGTAAAGATGCATCCCTGTGTCCAATGGACAAAGGGATTACAGTATCCATTGTATTGCTTTTGGAAGACTTGTATAAATAAAGCCTGCTGCAGCCCGGCCAGACACAAGACTCTCAACGCTATCTACCTGATTAGCGGAGGACTGGACCAGGAAGCGCATCCGAATATTCTCACGTATGTACATTGACTGTAGCCATTTACTCTGTTGTATTGTAGTGCATAATTTGTATTGTTAAACCCCCTTTCAGATATATTACTCTGCGGTGTCGGAACCGAGTGATTAACTACAAATCGGTGTTGTGTCCTCTTTTCCCTGCTAGGGTTTAAAGTGTATTACATTGCCTAACTGTATAAGGTTTTAAAGTGTATTAATTAAGTGTGTACGCGCTGCGTGTACTTAGTACCCCCAGCGCGGCGTTTGTATGCAGAGTCCGTACACGGTACGGGACTCGTTACGCAAATAGCGTAAAAGGTACATAGAGTGCATATTAAGTTTAGCGGCCGTAGTGGCTCCATGATAAAGGTGTGTTTAAAGGTACAGCTTTATGGTTTAAGATAATATCGACATTATCAATTGGGGGCATCGTCCGGTTTTTCCACATACCCGCAGCCTAGCGGGTTAAAGCAGACTTTATCAGCAAAGGGTGGACAGGTATCCTACGTAAACCTTTTTCTGGCCGCAGGATACACTGGGAAACCCTATTTTATTGCTGATTAGACGGCGTCTGCTCTGCATGGTTTGTAGGGATGCTGGTGGGACCCGTAAAGTAAATACGCAAAGCTATTAAAAAAGTCTGTGAATTTCGGTTTGGCGCCAAATGCGCACACAACACAAGCGTACACCTGTACTTTGTATACCTGCTCATATTGTTGCCATAAATACTGATTACTAGATTCATTTAGACCTGTGCAGAGAAATTTGTTGCTATTTAGTTAAAAATATAGAATAAATATTAAGGAAGTAAACGTAACACACAAATACAGTCTGGCCTAGTTAAACAGGTTTATACAGAAAGAAACTGTGTTGTGTTAAGTAAACGATTATAGGTAATATCGCTTACATTTATAGAAGTGTGGGATTTGTACTATTGCGGACGTACGGTTTTTGTACACGGGTCTAGGACAAAGTACGGGACTGCGTACGCAACGTAAAGACATACACACGGTCGCGTGTTTACGCAACGTGCCTAAGGGTACGACCGCTAAGTACAAATTACACAATAGCATTGTTTAGTTTAGGGGCGGGACAGTAGCCACGCTACATTAGCACAAATTGCTCGGTTTCCAAGATTTAGTTTAAATAAAACCTTTTTTACTGTATTGCCTCTGGTACTAAGGCTGTTTATCTGAATAAAAGATAATTTTCTGTACAAAAAAACCAAAGTGTATTTGAGTGAACGAACGTGAGTGAGCAAACATAATAAAGGTTTTTGTGGACCCAGGGAATTCGGGATCCCGTCGAGTGGTACACCAAGTGAGTGGAGACTTGGTGGCGTGAGATAGCTGACTCACGTTAATATAGATTGAAGTGCAAAGGAGCAAGGTACCAGAGTACCGTGGCCCAGGAGGTCAGCGAGGTTTAGAGTACCGCAGCCCAGGGGGTTAGCGAAGGTTTACCCATTTCGTTTTTTTTTACACGCTCCAGCTGAGGTTTCGCAGCCTGAAAATCGATTCCAGTGGTCGTACGGCGGATAAGTAACAAGTACCTATACGCTGTGTGATTGGACCGCGCGTTCGTGGGTGCAATATTTAGCGCAACGTGATACCCTCTTTACGAGCTTTGCGTAATATCGCGGTATTATTAGCGTTGTATATAGCATACGCAAGCGTGATTTGTGTATAATAAAGGTTTAGGGAGTTTTCGCTGGTCTCTCTCAGGAAATCTCCAACAACTTATATTTACTGGAAAGGGTAAGTTATTCCCAGAAACTTCCAGTAAATAGAGGTTACATAGGGCCCTAAGTTGGGTACATTGCCTTCGCTATCGACAGTGTATGGTAGTACTGGCCAACGTGGGCGGTGAGCGGGTGAAGAGCGCTCAGAGAACTTTCACCGTTGCCTTATATTGAGTATTTTGGTTATTTTTGTGGGATTAGCCGAAAGGACAATACCTGCAAAATATGGGGGCCAGTTGCTCAAGTAAGGGACATTCAACCAGGGTTCAGGTTGACATACCGCGACCCAGGGGGTCAGCGAGGTTCATAATGTGTGAGAAGTATGGACCACACACAGAAGTTTTGTGCAATGAATGGGAACGTATGACTGCGGGAGATAGGGAACCATTCCCTAAGGTAGGCAGTTTTGAACCAGAGGTATTGCAGAATTTTAGGATCAGGATATGTCTCATAAAATCCCGAAAACAAAGGGTCAGACACACAAATTGTTTAAACTTATGGCAGCAAGAGGGCGATATGCAAAGAGAATTAGCTCACGCAGCAGGTTCCAAACCTAGCAGGAAAATGATGGCAACCGCACCACCCCCACCGTATATTGTGAGGGAGAAAATGGCTACAGACAATGACATATTGGTATCCGATAAGAGTATAGATGATAAATGTACTAACGCTAACCCTTGCAAGTTGTATCCCATTTTAAACTTTCCTCAGGACTGTGAGCAAGAAGATGAGCCCAGCACGATATCGGCTCTCTCTCTAGCAGCCACCATACAGAATACTCAGGTGGGCACGGCCCAACCAGTAAGATCAGTAGTAAGGCCCCCTAGCGGAGGGATAAGTGAGGTCGTGTCCACAGGTAAGTACGGTACCATACATTATGCAGAAACAATAGCACCTCAGATTGTGGAGTCAACTCAAAACGACGTAATTGAATTAAATCCTGTCAGGGTGATCGGAGTCCCCAATGGGAAGACTGACGCTCA
The DNA here is from genome assembly GCF_028390025.1 of Pseudophryne corroboree. Lineage (NCBI taxonomy): Eukaryota > Metazoa > Chordata > Amphibia > Anura > Myobatrachidae > Pseudophryne > Pseudophryne corroboree. The sequence goes on from NC_086453.1 coordinate 142,013,646, forward strand.
GGGAGTCACTCCCATCAGGAACATTGCTATGCATTGTCCCTGGTCCCGGACAGAATTGAGGGCAATTATGTCAGAATTTCCTGATCCCAGAAAGGATCTAGTCGCATGCCAGGGGTTCATAAAAGAGTTAGGTAACGCCACCGAACCCACAAACAAAGATTGTCGAACAGTGCTACGAGTATGTTTACCTTCCAATATTGACCCCGCGAAATTCATTACTGATTGTAAATTAGATGCAGAAGTACCTCTCACTGATGAGTACACTCAGGAGACTGTACGACAAATCAATCTGCAATTAGGAGTATATTTCCCTACTGTTGTCAAATGGAATAAAATCTTTTCCATAAGACAAAAAGAAGGTGAAATGGCATCTGAATTTTTCCACCGAGCACTGCAGGAAATGGCTAGATACACTGGGATCGAGGACATTAAGGACAATGTACATCACAGGGAGGTAGCTGTGTCAGTATTAATGGACGGTTTAAAAGAGACATTAAGAACCAGGGTACAAACCACTCTACCTAACTGGAGAGGTATCTCGGTGGCTGCATTAAGAGAGTCCGATATCGAGCACGATCGGAATGTCATTAAGCACAGGGAGTCACAGGGGGATAAGCTGATGACAGTAAGTATAAATGCTCTTACAACAAAACCGCATCAGCCAAAACCCTAGACCCCTGATGGTAAGTCACGTGTAGTAGTATGTAATAACTGTCAGAAGGAAGGACATTTTGCATGGAATTGTAGGTATACAAACACACATAAGGTATACCGACCCCCTAGACCAGGATATGAACCACACTATAATACACATAATAGGGATCAGGGATCGCATAGGAGAAGTTATGAGCCACATGCAGGGGAAACAAGGAGGTACCCACATAGGAGAGACTGGCAGACCTCCGAAAATTCTCAGTTACCCCCCTCACATATTGTAACTGCCAGTGCGCTGCGGGAGGGTCACAATATACAATAGGGGTTGGGCCACACCTGTAGTCTGCAGCCTGTGAAGTTGGTTGCTAGCCTTGGTAGTGATCCTGAGGTCACAGTTGATGTAGCTGGTAAATCATTACCTTTTCTTGTAGATACAGGGGCGGCCAGGTCAGTGTTAAATTCGACGGTAGGTATGAAAACCATGGGTAAAACAATTTCAGCAATGGGAGTAACAGGAGTAGTGCAACACTACCCTTTAAGTAGACCTGCGGAGATTACGATAGGGCCTTTGCAGACCAAGCATTCCTTTTTGCTAGCTGCATCAGCTCCGACTAATCTACTTGGGAGAGATTTATTGTGTAAAATGAGGTGTGTCATATATTGTACTCCTGAGGGTGTCTTCTTGGATATACCCGAGAATCACATTCAGGAAGTGCAGGATATGTTAGACACCCCACAAAGGCTAATGTCACACTCTGCTGTTATAGACAGGTGTCCATCAAAGGTAGAGGAAATTATCTCACGAATACCGGGATCCCTCTGGACCAAAGATGGACAAGACACTGGATTGATGGCGAATGTAGCTCCTGTAGTGGTGCAAGTAAAAGATGGTAGGATAGCTCCAAAAATCCCACAGTATCCTCTGAAGCCAGAGGTGGAATTAGGAGTGTACCCAGTCATAGAGCGCTTGCTACAACAGGGCATCCTAGTCAGGACGTCCAGCACTGCCAATAGTCCCATCTTCCCTGTGTAAAAGAGTGGGGGAAGGGGTTACAGGCTAGTACAGGTTCTTTGGGGGATAAACAAGATAGTTGAGAGCCAATTCCCCGTAGTGCCAAATCCAGCTGTCATCTTCATGCAAATTCCCCCTACTGCAACATTTTTCACTGTCATTGACCTCTGTTCTGCTTTCTTCTCGGTCCCTCTGCACCCTGACAGCCAATACCTGTTTGCATTTACATACAGGGGAGTACAGTACACCTGGACTCGTCTACCCCAAGGTTTCATTGACAGCCCAAGTATTTTCTCCCAGGCTTTGCCTGACTGTTTACAATCCTTTCAACCTGAGAGCGGATCAGTATTAATACAGTATGTAGATGACTTACTGCTGTGTTCTGATTCACTCGAATCGTCCTTGAAAGACACGAAACAGCTTCTGTTTCACCTTTCAAATACGGGACACAAGGTTTCAAAGGATAAGTTGCAGCTGTGCCAGACCAGGGTAAAATATTTGGGACATTGCTTGACGCAAGGACTTAGACACCTCACCGCTGATAGAATACAGGCGATTCGCGACATGACTCTGCCACAAACCCAGCAACAGATCCGCACTTTTCTTGGAATGTGTGGGTACTGCCGAAACTGGATCCCAGGGTTCTCCATACTGGCTTTACCTTTGCAAGAAATGGTCTCTTCGAACAAAAAAGATCGGATCTCGCACACAGATGAGTCCAAACTGGCATTTGAGAGACTCAAACAGTGCCTAACACAGGCACCTGCATTAGGCATGCCAGATTATGGGAAACCCTTTGAACTGTATGGTACGGAAAGTGCTGGGTGTGCGGCAGGTGTCCTAACCCAGAGACATGGTGATGCCAGCAGGCCGGTAGCTTACTACAGTGCACAGTTGGACACCGTAGCGCGGTCTCTCCCCACATGCTTGCAAAGTGTTGCAGCGATAGCTTTGCTAGTAAGTAAAAGCGAAGACGTAGTGTTAGGACACAACCTGACAATCCATACACCTCATGCAGTGTCAGCCTTACTGAACTCCGCCCAAACCAGACATGTCTCATCGGCACGGTTTACAAAGTGGGAATTAGCACTAATGGCCCCTGTAAACATCACCATAAATAGATGCAGCGCACTAAATCCTGCAACTTATCTGCCGGGTGTGCCAGGACAGGCACAAAGGGTGGAGGATGAGAATGATGGTGAAGGAGGATTTAGTGTAGACACTGACACGCATGATTGTATGGAATACCTGAACCAGACTTTTACTGCAAGACCTGACATTAGTGACAACCCACTGGAAGGCATAGATTTTACTTTTTACACTGACGGTTTTTGCCACAGACAGACGGACTCGGGAGACCTGTGTACTGGATAAGCAGTCGTAGATGACAGAGGTATCATAGAAGCTGAACCCCTGGGCCCACCGCACTCAGCACAAGTTGCTGAGCTGGTCGGCCTAACCAGAGCGTGTGAATTGGCTAAGGGTAAGTCAGCCAATATATACACAGATTCTAGGTATGCCTTTGGAGTAGTGCATGATTTCGGGGCCCTATGGCGCCTCAGAAATTTCATGACGGCAGCTGGCACACCTGTAGCGCATGCATCCCACATAAAAAGGCTTCTTACAGTGATACAAGAACCAGACAGAGTGGCAGTTATCAAGTGCAAAGCACACACTTACAACCAAGATCCAATCTCACTTGGTAACAGCCGGGCAGACGAAGCTGCTAAATCAGCAGCCAGCACCCCCATACAAACAGATATCACATCACTGATGACATTCAACACAATCAACACACAAAAATTAATTGAAATGCTAAATTTGTGTTCTCCACAGAAAAAGGCGGTCTGACGGTCAAAGGGGTATGGCCAGGGGTCCTCAGGACTCTGGACAGATGGACAGGGTAAGCCAGTGGCCCCCAGAGCATATCTTCCAAGCTTAGCTGAGGCGGCACACGGTCTGACTCATCTGGGTAAAGAGGGTATGTGTAAGCTGGTGAGAGCCTACTGGTGTGCGCCAGGATTCTCTTCTCATGCGGTTAAGAGAGCAATGACATGTCTTACTTGCTTGAGGAAGAATATTGGAAAGTCAATACCAACAGAACCATCCCATATCCCTCCGACAGATGGCCCTTTTCAGGTAATACAAATTGATTTCATACAGTTACCACCCTGTAGGAATTTAAAATACGTGTTACTCTTTATTGATGTGTTTTCCAATTGGGTAGAAGCGTTCCCTGCTGCCACAAATACTGCTACGTTCACTGCAAAAGAAAATTGTGCAGGAATTTGTGTGTAGATATGGTATCCCTAGAATAATTGAGAGCGATAGGGGTACCCATTTTACAGGTGAAGTCTTTCAGGTTATGTGCAAACTGATGGGAATTAATAGCAAGCTGCATACTCCGTACCGCCCACAGGCGAGTGCGAAGGTGGAGAGAGTAAACAGCACTATTAAGAACAAACTGAGCAAAGTGATGGCTGAAACTGGATTGTTGTGGCCAGAAACTTTGGCACTAGTATTGTACAGCATCAGAACCACTCCCAGGTCCCCACTTAACCTATCACCCTTTGAGATTCTTTTTGGCCAACAACCCCATGTAATGATAGACCCCCAGGATGATTTGAAATGCAATAACGAAGTGACTGTAAAATATTTGGTTAAGATTAGCCAGCAGCTGAGGAATCAAAATAGAAATCTAAAGCTGGTGATTCCTGACCTGCCAAACAGTAATTGTCATGACATTGAACCTGGGGATTATGTAGTGATTCAAAATTTTCTACGCTCAGGTTGCCTCATTGACAGGTGGGAAGGACCGTACCAAGTCTTACTAACCAGCACGACAGCATTAAAGGTTGCCGAAAGAGAGACTTGGGTCCACTCGTCCCACTGTAAGAAGGTCGCTGACCCAGAGAGAACCCGTGACAAAGAGCAGAGTGTAGAGAACATCGTATCACTGGAGTGTCTGTTCTGGGAAGGTTGAGAGGCAGGACTGTTGAGCCGGCACCTGAGCGCGGAGAACAACAAGACCAGAGGCGGTTGTCGCACCAGTTTTCTTTTTTATTATTTTCTCCATCTCCCACTACCCTCCTTCTCTCCTTCCCTTTCTCCCCCTTCTTGTTTCCCTTCTCTTCCCTTAACAAGATGGACTTACCCCAAGAGACTGCGTTCCGGGTTTTCCTGTTGATCCTGTTGTTGACCAGGACAGTCTGTTTCGGTGAGAGTCCCAGAGAGGTCGAGAAAGGATCTGGAATGGGTTCTGATGGCGAGGATGGATTTGTAGAATTCCAAGAGCAACACATCACTCTAGCAAAGGCGAGTATCAGAAAACGATCTGGTAGTCAAGGAGCTCGGAGGCACTGTGAAGGGTTATTGGCTGAGGAAAATTGCATTTGTAGGAATTGTGAGAACATAGTTGAGGATGGGTGCATCCAGAGATGTCAGTCCAGCCTTAATATCAACATGGACCGTCATCCATTGAGTGATTACCACTCACTAGTGGGTAAGGTCTTAAACCAGACAGAATGCTGGGTGTGCTCACAAGTACCTCAAGGTCAGAGCAAGTCAGGATTAGTACCGTACCCTTTAGCAATAGATGAGGTACTCGAATTACGGGGTTGGAGACCGGTGGACAAGAAATGTAATATTTCTAGGCCCCCTAGTTTGAAGCTCCACCAGTATCATGTAGATAGATCCTTATTATGCTTCAATATCTCCAATTACCGAAAACCAGGAATTTGGGAGGTGACATGGAATAACCAGACCATGGCCTTTTCGCACAGAGCTGATAAAATACCCATAGACTCCGAACGTGTACGCCAAATAGCCAACAGTGGAAGGTATTTTCGGTATAGGTATACTCGAGGAAGCAAGACCATGTGGGTAGGAGAAGTATCACCAGGGTACTGTGCTCATATCATCCAGCCTGATACTTGTACTGAACCAGGTTGTTGGAGAACCAGGGAATGGGTTTTTCACTTGGAAAGTTTGTAATATGGTAATGTCATATTCTGTCCCATATGTTCTCCCTGATGATGCCTATTTCATATGTGGGAGGAAGGCGTATAAGTGGCTTGCCCTGAACTCAGAGGGATTGTGTTATGTTGGAAGAGTGTTGCCAGAGGTCATGACCATAACCCATGATAAGATGAAAGATGTTCACCGCAGTGCTCAGGCTCCTTATACTCATACTCACTATGAACACATCGTCAAGAGACACCTCATAGACAGAGCACGTAGCCTCTAATTTAATCCACAAATCCACCAGGATTCAATTCCTTCTCGCATTAGACATCACCCGTACTGCCAGCGGAATTATAAATTATAGGTATATCCATGCGCTAGCGAACTTGATAGATAATATCACTGAGATGTATGACGACACCTTCAGGTATACGGGTAGGGAGTTACAAGCTTACAAGACAGAACTGATCCAGCACAGGATGGTCCTCAATTATATCACAGCCGTGACGGGTGGGTACTGTGTCACTTTGGCAACTCAATATGGTGTGAAGTGCTGCACGTATATTACAAACAGCACTGACGACCCCACAGAGATTATCGATCAAAAGATGGATAATATATTGCAGTTGAAGTGGGAGTTCCGGAGAAGACACAACCTTACCCTGACCGCTGTGGGTAATGAGCTGACCGGCTGGGTCTCATGGTTGAACCCACGAAATTGGTTCTCAGGATTAGGAGAGTGGGCTCAAAATGTTATTATGAGTGTAGGAAAGTTTCTCCTTTGTATCCTGGGAGTCGTCATAATTATTGGCTTGATATTTAGGTGTGTTCGAATTTTGATGCGGCGCAAGCATGGCACAAATTTGATGAGTCTAAGGAGCGAGGGCATTGTTATAGCAGCAGATTTAATTTACGACCCATCCATAGAGACAGTGTTATGATAAGGATTGCAAATGAATTCCATGGCCTGTTTCTTTTACCCGTTTTTCCTTTGTCTCCCCCTCTGCCCAGATACACCCATCTGGAAAAGACATCAGCCCTACCCAAGAATGTTTATGAAAATGTTATGTGAATGTATTTTTTATATGTGTCTTATCTTCATCTCTACAACCTTCAGTTAATGACACACATAGTCGACAGGTGATATCCACATATACTAGCACTCACATATGTTCCCCCTCCATGTATCATCAACTAAATGTGCACCCCATTTGTTGGAACAAGAAGCCGAAAAGAGCTCGGTAGTGTTTGTTGGCCCACTTACAGACCCTTAATACGGGATAAGAAGGATTTAATGTATACTTCGCAATACCTCGAAGCTTATCTAGAACATATACGGCACGATGATACATGCCCCTCAGACATGGATTCATACATACATGCTTTTTACTATCCCACTAGGTCATACATTTCCTGCCTACAACTCTCCTCCTACCATCCAATCATCTGTAGATATTGTATTGATATTTTTCTGTTTAGTGTTTAGATAGTGGCAGTTATTGTTGACTGCCAAAGGGTGGACTGTCAAAGTCGAAAAATATTACAGAACACACAGCACGTATAAAATACACACACATGCCCACTGCGCGTCCACTTGTTCCGCCGTGCGTGCACATATCCGCAATTTGCGTATGGTCGCTCCCGCGGTCCTGCGCGTGGTATGGGTATTTACGGTGGAGTTTGTGAGCGCATGGACGGCTATCAGAACATTACATATTTAATCCAAATAGTGCACATTGTACACATAGTCCCCCTGCACCACATCAGCAAGTATCAACAGTTCAAATGATTCCAGAACAAAGGGATTCACCTTTGCATGATAGGAGGGGACAGACTAAGGTTATAAGGTAGTGTCTGGTATCCAGCTGTAGGGTATTTTAAGGGTAACATTCCGGTGTTGGTTTGCGGAATATCGCATGTTCCTGTGGATAGTTATGTGCAGAAGCAGAATATAGATATAAACTGTATTTACTGTATATTATGTATGCGGCGGGAATCCAGAGGAGACCACCCACAAGAGCAGTTGAGAAAGACATCGCCCACCTTTTCAAATCAACCTATGACCTCTCCTGTACTGTAAAGATGCATCCCTGTGTCCAATGGACAAAGGGATTACAGTATCCATTGTATTGCTTTTGGAAGACTTGTATAAAAAAAGCCTGCTGCAGCCCGGCCAGACACAAGACTCTCAACGCTATCTACCTGATTAGCGGAGGACTGGACCAGGAAGCGCATGCGAATATTCTCATGTATGTACATTGACTGTAGCTATTTACTCTGTTGTATTGTAGTGCATAATTTGTATTGTTAAACCCGCTTTCAGATATATTACTCTGTGGTGTCGGAACCGAGTGATTAACTAAAAATCGGTGTTGTGTCCTCTTTTCCCTGCTAAGGTTTAAAGTGTATTACATTGCCTAACTGTATAAGGTTTTAAAGTGTATTAATTAAGTGTGTACACGCTGCGTGTACTTAGTACCCCCAGCACGGCGTTTGTACGCAGAGTCCGTACACGGTACGGGACTCGTTACGCAAATAGCGTAAAAGGTACATAGAGTGCATATTAAGTTTAGCGGCCGTAGCGGCTCCATGATAAAGGTGTGTTTAAAGGTACAGCTTTATGGTTTAAGATAATATCGACATTATCATTATTGAGGTCAATAATGCTATAGGAACAAAAAGAGGCACAAATTTTGTGATTTTAGCTGTTTTTCTATTTTTTGTAAAAACAAAACAAAAAAAACACAGATCCAAAACCAAAACCCAGGTCAGTTTTGGCTAAAACCAAATACAGATCCAAAACACAAAGGAGATACAGATCCAAAACCAAAACACGGGGGTTGGCGCACATCTCTAATGTTTTGAAATGAAAACTTCACATACATTTTTCTGAACTACACACCAATTCAGTTGCATGACCAATTTGTATACTATGAAACAAATTCTTATAACCAGAGACGTAACTAGACGTTTTGCCAGATGCCAGAAGAAAATTGCCCCCCACCCCCATTTTTTCAATAGGAACATTAGGCACATTGTCAGGTCCGGGTGTTTTTGTGAATCCGTTAACCTGGAACCAACCTCAGGTGTAGGTGCTGGGGTATGAAGAAAACAAGGAGGACGAAGGAAGTTCCGTTTCATATATTTATTAAAGTAACAATTCGGTAAGGAGTTAAATGACTAGTTGTTAATCATCATTATACTGAAGTATTGCAGGAATGACAGAAATAATATGCAAGAGAAAACTCAGAAATAAATAAAAGAAATGTTCATGGAAACATATGCAAAAACAAGCTGAAGAATAAATGTTGAATTGTCCAAATATAAACAGGCTTTGATGCTGAACTGCAGATTGTGTTTAACTGGTTAATGCAGACATGGAGAATTAACTGTAAGAATTTGCAATGGAGTTTTAAGAGTTAACTGAGAGACTGTGAAGAATTATCCTTGTAATGACAACATCGAAAAAGTACTGAATTGGGTTACTTGCGGGTTCCGGAGATCACTGTGAAACTGTAGTAGATGGCAAGGTGATGAATGGGTTAAATGCAGAGTTGAACAAACGAACAGCTGAGGGAATTGGAATCCTCCAGACTTTGTATGATAGGCAGACAGACAGGGTAACCTCATGCAGGACACTGGGAATCCAAGTATTTCCAATAGGTGTGCAATTGACTGATAGCACAATGGAGAGCCGGTAGATCTTTGGCAGTGAAGGCTGCAAAACGGACCTCTGGGAACGGAGGCGATATCTGGACCACGGGAATCACACAGGAATGCACGGAGAGAGTTCAGAGCTAGAGCACAGCTTTGATACAACAAAGCACTGGCCCAGAGTGACATAATCCCAGCCTACTTAAAGGCAGCACAAGCACGGGATTGGCCCACACCTGCCCACAGGTGTTTTCACAAGTGCTCAGTATTAGCTATTTGGTCTCCAACATGGCCACCTCCTATACAGCAGACACACCGCAGTGTCTTAGGCCATTTGGTCCCCGCACTCACAGTTCCCAGACTCTGCATTACCTGTGCCATTGATCACGCCGTGTCCCCACACGGGCGCACAGCACCGCGAGCAACCGCACTGGCAACGGATGAACCCCAGAACCCGCAAAGGTGAGAGACCGGTTCGTGACAGTACCCCCTCTTCTACGGGTGGTCTCCGAACACCTTTGAACCTTGTCAGGATTTTTGGAGAAGTATTTCTGTACCAGTCTTGGAGCATGAACATCTTCAGAGAAAACCCAGGATCTCTCCTCCGGGCCGTAACCATTCCAGTCGACCAGAAACTGTAAACGTCCATATCGGGAACGTGAGTCCACAATCTCTTTAACTTCAAATTCCTCATTCTGCAAAGAGTGAACTTTAGGAGATTTGGACTGGGTAGTACGGAACTTATTGAGAATCAAAGGCTTCAGTAAAGATGTATGAAAGGCGTTAGGAATTCTCAAAGACGGTGGCAGCTTGACTTTGTATGACACAGGGTTGAGTACCTTTACAATGGGAAATGGACCAATAAACCTGGGAGCAAATTTCTTAGAAGGAACTTTGAACTTGAGATTGCGCGTAGAAATCCAAACTTGGTCTCCCACTTTGTAATTCGGTACAGCTTTACGTTTTCTATCTGCGAAAGATTTATAACGAGCGGAAGTTTTGACCAAGGACTTACGTACACAACTCCAGATACTAGATAGACGTTGAAGCTCTTGATCTGCCGCTGGGACCTCTAGGGCTGGCAATGGATGAAACTCTGGCACACGAGGATGAAAGCCGAAGTTAATATAAAAGGGCGTAGATTCTGAAGATGAATGGAAGAGATTATTATGAGCAAATTCTGCCAATGGAAGGTAGTCAACCCAGTCATCCTGTGAGGACGATATATATAGCCGGAGAAATGTTTCAAGGTCTTGGTTGACTCTCTCAGTTTGTCCATCTGTCTGAGGATGATATGCAGAAGAAAAGTTCAACTTGACATTTAAAGATGAACAAAGCGACCTCCAAAACTTGGCCACAAACTGTGTTCCCCGATCAGAAACAATTTCTCGAGGAAGGCCATGCAACTTGAAGATTTCAGAGATGAACAATCTGGCTAGTAAAGGGGCTGATGGTAACCCAGTTAATGGAATGAAATGTGCCATTTTCGAAAATCGATCCACTATCACCCAAATGGTATTTCGCCCTTTTGATGGAGGTAGATCGGTCACGAAATCCATTGAGATATGAGTCCATGGTTGTTTGGGTATGGATAGTGGATGTAACAAACCTGGTGGAGAACTTCTTGGACTCTTATGTTGGGCACATTTAGGACATGCTGCTATAAACTCTTGGACATCGGCTTTGAGACGTGGCCACCAATAAGACTGTTGAATAAACTTGAGAGTCTTTAGAACCCCAGGATGACCCATGAAGGAAGAGGAGTGAGCCCAGGTAAACAGCCGTTTTCGAAGACTTGTGGCGACAAAGGTCTTGCCAGGCGGAGGAACTGGAGAGGTTCGAGTCATTAAAAAGGACCTAGGATTCACAATGGCTTGATTCGTGGTAGCATCATTTAATTCAGAAGAAGCAAAGGACCGGGAAAGGGCATCTGCCTTTTTGTTCTGAGACCCTGGACGATAGGTGAGTTTGAAATCAAATCGTGAGAAGAAAAGCGCCCATCGAGCTTGTCGTGGATTCAAACACTGAGCTGACTGCAGATACAGAAGATTCTTATGATCAGTATAAACTGTAATGCGATGTTGAGCTCCTTCTAGAAGGTATCTCCACTCCTCAAATGCCAACTTGATGGCAAGTAACTCTTGCTCACCGATTGCATAATTACGTTCTGCCGGGAGGAACTTACGGGAGAAATATCCGCAGGGATGGACCTTTTTATCTTCAAAGACTTGTGACAACACAGCTCCTACTGCTTCTGTAGATGCATCCACCTCTAGTAGAAAGGGACGATTCAGATCAGGCTGTCGAAGAATGGGGGCTGACACAAAGGCTTGCTTTAAATCAGAGAAGGCTTTGATTGCTTCTGAAGACCAGTTCGTAGGATTTGCTCCCTTACGAGTTAGGGCTGTGATGGGAGCAGCTAACGTAGAATAATTCTTAATGAATCTCCTATAGAAATTAGCAAAGCCGAGAAATCGCTGAATCCCCTTGAGAGTTGTAGGAGTGGACCAATCTCGGATAGCTTGTACCTTACCGGGATCCATACATAGCTCTGATCCAGAAATGATGTAACCAAGGAACGGTATGGAAGATACTTCAAAAGTGCACTTCTCTAACTTACAATAAAGTTGATTTTTCCTCAGACGTGTCAGTACCTCTTTAACTTGGTGACGGTGAGACTTTATATCCCTAGAGAATATTAGGATATCATCCAGGTACACTACTAGACACTTGTAGAGAAGATCACGAAAAAGTTCATTCACATAGCTTTGAAAAACTGCAGGTGCATTACAAAGACCGAAAGGCATTACAAGGTATTCGTAATGCCCATCCCGGGTATTAAAAGCAGTCTTCCACTCGTCCCCTTCTCGGATGCGGATTAAATTGTAGGCCCCTCGGAGATCCAGTTTTGTAAACACAGTAGCTCCTTTTACCCGGTCAAATAATTCTGGAATTAAGGGTAATGGATACTTGTTTTTCACAGTGATCTCATTGAGTCCACGGTAATCTATGCATGGTCGTAACCCACCGTCCTTCTTCTTAACGAAAAAGAATCCGGCTCCTGCAGGTGAAGAAGATGGTCTGATAAATCCTTTGGTTAGATTTTCTTGTATATAATCAGACATAGCTTGCGTCTCTGGGATGGATAGCGGATAAATTCGTCCCCTAGGAGGTGTTTTACCCGGAACCAGGACAATTGGGCAGTCCCATTCGCGATGAGGAGGTAGAGAGTCTGCTGCTTGTTTACTGAAAACATCCGCAAAGGATTGATATACCGGAGGTAGGTCGGGAAGGCTGATTGACCGGAGAGGTACAATTGAGGCTAAACAGTCCTTGGTACAAGATTTACCCCATGAAAGGACTTCCATGGTTTGCCAATTAAGTTGAGGGTTATGTTTCTGCAGCCAAGGTAAACCAAGTATCACATCTTGAGAGGCTTTGGGAATCACGTAGAAGGAGAGGTATTCGGAATGGAGCACACCAACTCTCATCTTGAGACATACGGTTCGATGAGTAATTATACCATCTGGAATTCGACTTCCATCCACTGCTGTAACGGCAACTGCTGCTTCCAGAGGCATGGTTTGAACTTTAGACCGCATGACAAAGGCTGAGGAGATGAAGTTCTCGGCTGCCCCAGAATCTAGGAGAGCTGAAACTTTCACTGTAGAACTTGGAACTTCTAATTGAATAGACAAGGTCGGCTCCTCCCCAGAACGTGATTCTAGAGTAACTCCTAGCTTAACCTCTCTTGAATAAGCTAGGAGCGAGAGTTTCCCGGTCGGAGTTTGCAGAATTTAACTAAGTGTTCAGAGGACCCACAGTACATGCAGAGGTTACCCTGTCGACGACGAAGTCGTTCCTCTTCTGTGAGGCGAGAGCGCCCAATCTGCATAGGTTCGTCTGTCGTTACCAGAGACTGTGATGAAGAATCTTGTCGAGGCCTAGGATGATAACGTGGACTGGATCGCTCTGCCCTGGATTTCTCTAAACATCGCTCCCTGTAGCGTAGGTCAAGTTTGTTACAGAGAGAAATCAATTCATCCAGTTTAGTTAGCACATCCCGGATAGTTAAATCGTCCTTGATTCTCTCAGAAAGTCCATTCCAAAACGCGGCGATCAGGGCCTCCTCATTCCAGTTTAACTCTGAAGACAACGTGCGAAACTGAACAATATATTGATTGACAGGACGTAAACCTTGACGTAGACGGAGAATCTCCAAAGATGCTGAGGTGGTCCTGCCGGGTTCGTCAAAGATTCTCCGGAAAGAAGATACAAACTCTTTGTAATTAGAGAGGATAGGATCACCTCTCTCCCATAATGGTGATGCCCACTCCAGAGCCTGACCGGAGAGGAGGGCAATAATATATGCGACCTTAGAACGAGCTGATGGGAAACTGGCGGACATCAGTTCGAACTGGATCTCGCATTGATTCAGGAATCCCCTGCAAAGTTTTGGAGTTCCGTCAAACTTACTCGGAAAGGGTAACTGCAAGCGGGACGTAGGCAGCATCACAGGAGAAGCTGTAGTGGTAACTGGGACAACCGGAGTTGGAATCTGGACTTGAGACGTTTTAATTGCTGTATGAAGAGTCTCTAAACGGTCTGCCATAGTTTGCATAAACTGCACTATTTGTGTCTGTATAGACTCCTGGTTTTCCAGACGGGAAAGGATATTTGACGTAGCACCGCCTCCTGCGAATTGGTCACTTGACGGATCCATGTGGCCAGTGCTTACTGTCAGGTCCGGGTGTTTTTGTGAATCCGTTAACCTGGAACCAACCTCAGGTGTAGGTGCTGGGGTATGAAGAAAACAAGGAGGACGAAGGAAGTTCCGTTTCATATATTTATTAAAGTAACAATTCGGTAAGGAGTTAAATGACTAGTTGTTAATCATCATTATACTGAAGTATTGCAGGAATGACAGAAATAATATGCAAGAGAAAACTCAGAAATAAATAAAAGAAATGTTCATGGAAACATATGCAAAAACAAGCTGAAGAATAAATGTTGAATTGTCCAAATATAAACAGGCTTTGATGCTGAACTGCAGATTGTGTTTAACTGGTTAATGCAGACATGGAGAATTAACTGTAAGAATTTGCAATGGAGTTTTAAGAGTTAACTGAGAGACTGTGAAGAATTATCCTTGTAATGACAACATCGAAAAAGTACTGAATTGGGTTACTTGCGGGTTCCGGAGATCACTGTGAAACTGTAGTAGATGGCAAGGTGATGAATGGGTTAAATGCAGAGTTGAACAAACGAACAGCTGAGGGAATTGGAATCCTCCAGACTTTGCATGATAGGCAGACAGACAGGGTAACCTCATGCAGGACACTGGGAATCCAAGTATTTCCAATAGGTGTGCAATTGACTGATAGCACAATGGAGAGCCGGAAGATCTTTGGCAGTGAAGGCTGCAAAACGGACCTCTGGGAACGGAGGCGATATCTGGACCACGGGAATCACACAGGAATGCACGGAGAGAGTTCAGAGCTAGAGCACAGCTTTGATACAACAAAGCACTGGCCCAGAGTGACATAATCCCAGCCTACTTAAAGGCAGCACAAGCACGGGATTGGCCCACACCTGCCCACAGGTGTTTTCACAAGTGCTCAGTATTAGCTATTTGGTCTCCAACATGGCCACCTCCTATACAGCAGACACACCGCAGTGCCTTAGGCCATTTGGTCCCCGCACTCACAGTTCCCAGACTCTGCATTACCTGTGCCATTGATCACGCCGTGTCCCCACACGGGCGCACAGCACCGCGAGCAACCACACTGGCAACGGATGAACCCCAGAACCCGCAAAGGTGAGAGACCGGTTCGTGACACACATGCCCTCATGGGGAATGGGCATGACAGAATTGAGACCAGCGAAAGCCCATGCCATGGTGCCCCTTCCTACATAAATGTAAGTATAGATATATATATATATATATATATATACATACATACACACACTTTCAGGCCCGAGCACCCACGGAACCAGACATTTTAAGCTTTTAAGCAATGTATGGAAGCGCTTCCGCAGCCCCCAGCACATCTCCATCCACTGCGGGAGCTGTGGGGCTAGCAGTATACTTACTGATGCCCGCACCCACCCGCCCATACTGTACTGGGGCAGCCGCCAGGATACCCATGGCAACACGCAGGAGACCTTTGGCAATGCACAGGAAAAACCTGGCAACGGGCAGGAGACCCCTGGCAATGCACACAAAACCCCTGGCAATGCGCAGAAGAACCCTTACAACGTGCATGAAACCCCTAGCAATGTGCTGGAGACCCCTGACAACGTGCATGAAACCCCTGGCAACGCATAGGAGATCCCTGTGAGCATGGAACCCAGAGCATGAAACTCCTGACAACATGCATGAAACCCTTGGTAACGAGCATGAGACCCCTGATAACAGGCAGGTAATTTAAAAGTAATTAGAAGCCTTACTGTGTGGCATAATTTGTAAGGGGCATTCTTGTGTGTGGGGCATAAAATGGTGTCAGGGCAATAACTGTGTGTTACAGTGTGTGGCATAATGTATAATGGTTATTACGGTGTGTAGCATAATGTGTAATAGGCATTTTGGTGTGGGTCACATATTGTGTAATGGGAATCGGTGTGTGGCATATTGTGTAATGGGCATTACGGTGTGTTGCATAATGTGTAATGGGAATTACGGTGTGATGCATAATGTGTAATGGACATTGCGGTGTGTTGCATAATGTGTAATGGGCATTATGGTGTGTTGCATAATGTATAATAAACATTATGGTGTGTTGTAGAATGTTAATAAGGCATTACGGTGTGTTGCATAATGTGTAATGGGCATTTTGGTGTGGGTCACATATTGCGTAATGGGAATCGGTGTGTGGCATATTGTGTAATGGGCATTACGTGTGTTGCATAATGTGTAATGGGCATTATGGTGTGTTGCATAATGTGTAATGGACATTTCGGTGTGTTGCATAATGTGTAATGGGCATTATGGTGTGTTGCATAATGTATAATAAACATTATCTATATATATAGAAGGGGCCTCGCCCCTTCCACATGAAGCCACACCCCTATATTTTTGATGCGCGCCTCCAGCACGCACTGTCCCTATTTTGAATATTGGGGCAGGGCAAAGGAAGCTGTCACTCTGAGCTCCTTACAGTCTAGAACTGGCAGTACTAATAATGAGTCAGACTGACTCATTACAGTATGCTGCTGCTGGCTGCGGGCTGTAACAAAACAGTGGAGGTGGTCCAACTGGAGTAGAGGTCAAGGGCCCTTCCCCCATCTTGCCTACTCCTCCAAGACACTGCTAGTTGCCAGGGCTAAGAAGTCACGATTTAGGCATGCCGGTCCTGGTCTCCATCACTCATTGGACCCAAGCTTTGTCCCTGTTGTTAATATAAGGTGGGTGGGGCAATGACACACAAGCCAGGATTGCCCCGCCATATACACCTGCATTTGACTCTGCAGGGAGTTGTGATTGGCATTCACCCCACCACCCACTACAACTTCATATTGCACCAGGTAGTGTTTGGTTTACTTGTACTAGGCTAATGGGTGCGGCCACACCTGGAATATTGTGTACAGTTTTGGGCACCATACTATAAAAAAGATATCTTGGAACTCGAAAGGGTTCAGAGGCGAGCCACTAAACTGGTTAAGGGGTTAAAGGCACTGGATTATGAGGAAAGACTTAAAAGGCTTGATATGTTCACACTGGAAAAGAGGCGACTGAGAGGGGACATTATTAATATTTATAAATACATTAAGGGACAATATAAGAATTTATCAACTGATTTGTTAAAAAAAAAAAAACATTACATAGGACACCCCCTGAAGTTAGAAGAGAAAAAATTCCATACTCAACGGAGAAAAAGGTTCTTCACAGTAAGAGCAGTAAGGATTTGGAATTCTCTCCCAGAGAAGGTTGTAATGGTGGACTCAATCAATAAGTTTAAAAATGGATTAGATAAATTCCTAGCGGGAAAAAATATCCAGGGATACAACATTTAATTAATATTAAAAAATATAAATATAAAAAATGTAATATAAATTGAACTCGATGGACATTTGTCTTTTTTCAACCTCAACAACTATGTAACTATGTAACTATGTTATAGAATTAGTACTATCTAAGCTATCTACAATTACATACACACAACTGTCTATTTGTCCCCCCATCTCGATTGGGACAGCTTTGTTGGGTTATGTACCCTTTTCAAGTTAGTTGATACCCCTGCATGATCTTAGGAGAGGGGAATGGGATGGAGGGCACCGCAGTGCTGGACATGCCCCTGTGACCATGAGTACATATCTGTCGGCAAGCTAAATAGTTGTGTGGTATGCAAAGCGAATTCCAATGGAAATTTAAAAACTGTAAATTTTACAAAGATTTTATTTTAACCCACTCTCTGTAGTATCATGACAAATAACACCCCTTCCATAATTTGCCCCAAAACCATTTAAGGGTTGTAAACAAATATAATGATAATCATTCCTTCAAAATGGCCAATAAAAAATCATTGCTAGGTCCCCTGGAAGTGTAGTTCTCAGCTACAGTATGCTATTCGGTCATGTAGATCGCAGGCTAACAAGGACTTCATGTATCCTGCAAATGAGATTTAAGTCAGGCTGACATTTTCACACAATTTACTACAGAGATTTCCATTTACGCTAATACATTGAATAAAATGAGAGGGCTCTAGTTTGCCAAGAATTAGAAGACATCTATTCACTACATAATGCAAAACATACTTCTTTGATTCCCCCTCCCCCAAGTGATTGGCAGCATTTTATCTGATAAAACACTGTTTGGTGCGGGCCCCATTGTGACTGTGTTTAAACTATAGAACACAGAGCCGTAACTAGACATTTTGTTGCCCTGTGCCAGAAAGAGAATTGGTGCACCTCCACCCCCAACACACATCCATACCTAAAGTAGGGCCAGCGGACGGCGATGGATAAGCCGGGGGAATGTATTGCGAAGGATC
The DNA here is from genome assembly GCF_028390025.1 of Pseudophryne corroboree. Taxonomy (NCBI): domain Eukaryota; kingdom Metazoa; phylum Chordata; class Amphibia; order Anura; family Myobatrachidae; genus Pseudophryne; species Pseudophryne corroboree. Next base: position 142,031,919 of record NC_086453.1, read on the forward strand.
TGCTGCGGCTGAAGAAGAGGGATCAAGAGAAGCCTGCAGTGGTGTTATGTATGTAACACTCTGTAGCACTCTGTGAGCTGCTGGCATGCCCCCAGTACCTCTGTCTCCGTGAATACACACTGTATGCGCATGAGCACAGCGTCTATTCACTGCTGCTCTACAGCAGAGCAGCGATTAACAGGAACCTCCCTACTGCACCTCCCCCCCCCCCCCTTCACCACCACACGGGTCAGCAGGACAATCCTAAAACAAACGGGGCTGCCCCGCAAAAATCAGGACAGTTGAGAGGTATTAATATATATATATATATATATATATATATAAACACACACACACACACACACACACATACATAATGGAAAATGATTAATTCAGCCTGTTAGATAGAGAGCTTTATTTCCTTATAAAATATAAGTGGTGATTTAGTCTAGAAATTCCTTTCACTTATATTTTCCCTTTACCTATATACGTATTGAGGCACTCTGTAAAACATTGCCTTATGGTTCATTTTCTACACTAGTCTTATTTTAAAACTAGTAATTCATGTAAATCCAGTTATAGTTGATGTATAAAATGTATATGTAAGACAACTGCAACTTGGTAGCTTTGCTGCTGGTTACTGTGACATCACACCTAGCCTGTGACATCACTAGCTTGTGACATCACAAAGCTTCATCCTGTAACATTCTATCTACAGCTGCTGAAGTTTCCAGTTTCCATGCAGGAAGACAGGAAGGAGAAGGTGAGTCCTACATAGCAGGGTATGATGAAGGAGGGTAAGGAAGACAGAGTGCAGTATAGTCAGCTGAAAGGCAAGACAAGATAGACAGAAAAGGGAATATAGGTACAAGTACACATAATTAATAGAGGTGAGCGGGATCGGTTCTCAGAGAACCAAACCCTACCGGACTTTGCCTTCCGAGTTCGGTTTTCCACCTGACTCGGAAACCCGAACGCGGAAAAATGTCATCATCCCACTGTCGGATTCTCGCGGGATTTGGATTCCATATAAGGAGCCATGCGTCGCAGCCATTTTCACTCCAGTCTAGGAGAGTGTATTGTGAGGACGTGTCCTCAGTGTTCAGTGTCTGTGTGGGGACGGGAAAGTGGGATGGCGAGTCTTGTGCTGTGTTGTGTTGCTCAGTCCAGTGCAGTGTAGTCACAGTGTTGGTGTCCTCTGCTGCCATATATCCAGTGTAGTTGTATAAAGTGGTGCTGTGTTGTGCTGTCCAGTCCAGTGTAGTCAGTGTATTATGCTGCATCAGTCCAGCCAGTCACAGTGTTGCTGTCCTCTGCTGCCATATTTCCAGTGTAGCTGTATGAAGTGGTGCTGTGTTGTGTTGTGCTGTCCAGTCCAGTGTAGTCAGTGTATTGTGCTACATCAGTCACAATGTTGGTGTCCTCTGCTGCCATATATCCAGTGTAGTTGTATAAAGTGGTGCTGTGTTGTGCTGCCCAGTCCAGTGTAGTCAGTGTATTGTGCTGAATCAGTCCAGCCAGTCACAGTGTTTGTGTCCTCTGTTGTCATATATCCAGTGTAGCTGTATAAAGTGGTGTTGTGTTGTGCTGCATCAGACCAGTGGTAGTGTCCTGTCTCATCAGTCATTCCAGTGACGAGGCAGTCACAGTGGTATACGCTGCTGCTATATGTCCACTGCTGCCGTATAATAAAAATAATAACAACAAGTCCCTTACAGTGTTGCTGTATTTGTGCTGCATCAGACCAGTGGTAGTGTTCTGTCTCATCAGTCATTCCAGTGACGATATACGCTGCTGCTATATGTTTACTGCTGCCATATAATAATTATATCAACAACCACAAGTCCCTTACAGTGTTGTTGTGTTGTGCTGCATCAGACTAGTGGTAGTGTCCTGTTCATCAGTCAGTCCAGTGATGATATACGCTGCTGCTATATGTCCACTGCTGCCGTATAATAATAATAACAACAACCACAAGTCCCTTACAGTGTTGTTGTGTTGTGCTACATCAGACCAGTGGTAGTGTCTAGGCCATCAGTCATTCCAGTTACGAGGCAGTCACAGTGGTATACGCTGCTGCTATATGTCCACTGCTGCCGTATAATAATAATAATAATAATAATAATAATAATAACCACAAGTCTCTTACAGTGTTGTTGTGTTGTGCTGCATCAGACCAGTGGTAGTGTCCTGTCTCATCAGTCATTCCAGTGACGATATACGCTGCTGCTATATGTCCACTGCTACCATATAATAATGATAACAACAACCACAAGTCCCTTACAGTGTTGTTGTGTTGTGCTGCATCAGACCAGTGGTAGTGTCCTGTACATCAGTCTTTCCATTCATTCCTGTGCCGCATATTGTCTCATATAACTCCCAAAAAATAATGGAGAACAAAAATTTTGAGGATAACATAGGCAAAGATCAAGAAGAACCACTTCCTCCTAGTGCTGAAGCTGCTGCCACTAGCCATGACATAGATGATGAAATGCCATCAACGTCATCTGCCAAGACCAATGCCCAATGTGATAGTAGAGGGCTTGTAAAATCCAAAAAGCCAAAGTTCAGTAAAAAGAACCAAAAAAAGAAATTTAAATCATCTGAGGAGAAACGTAAACTTTCCAATATGCCATTTACGACACGGAGTGGCAAGGATCGGCTGAGGCCCTGGCCTATGTTCATGGCTAGTGGTTCAGCTTCACATGACGATGGAAGCCCTCATCCTCCAGCTAGAAAAATTAAAAGAGTTAAGCTGGAAAGAGCACAGAAAGAACTGTGCGTTCTGAGATGGTATCACAAATCCCCAAGGAGAGTCCTAGTGCGTCGGCAGTTGCGATGCCTGACCTTCCCAGCACTGGACGGGAAGAAGTGGCTCCTTCCACCATTTGCACGCCCCCTGCAAGTGTTGGAAGGAGCACCCACAGTCTAGTTCCTGATATACAAATTGAAGATGTCACTGTTGAAGTACACCAGGATGAGGATATGGGTGATGCTGGCGCTGAGGAGGAAGTTGACGATGAGGATTCTGATGGTGATGTGGTTTGTTTAAGTCAGGCACCGGGGAAAACACCTGTTGTCCTTGGGACAAAGAAGCCCTTTGTGATGCCTGGGCAAACTACCAAAAAAGGCACCTCTTCGAGGTGTGAAATTATTTCAACACAAATCCGGACAACAGGTGTCAAGCCATCTGTTGCCTCTGTCAATATGTAATAAGTAATGTCACTGTGAAGACTGAGGAGTCCTCTCCTAACTGGGATTCCTCCGTAGAATACTTGAGTGGTACGCCTGCTGTTGCTGCTGCCGCTGCTGTTGTTGCTGCTGGGAGTGGATCGTCATCCCAGAGGGAAAGTCGGAAGACCACTTGTACTACTTCCAGTAAGCAATTGACTGTCCAACAGTCCTTTGTGAGGAAGAGGAAATATGGCAGCAGTCATCCTTTTGCAAAGCGGATAAATGAGGCCTTGACAGCTATGTTAGTGTTAGACGTCTGTGCGGTATCCCCCATTAGTTCAGTGGGACTTAGAGAATTGTTTGAGGTACTGTGTCCCCGGCATCAAATCTCATCTAGGTTCCACTTCTCTAGGCAGGTGATACCGAGAATGTACACAGACATCAGAAAAAGAGTCACCAGTGTCCTAAAAAATGCGGTTGTACCCAGTGTCCACTTAATCACGGACATGTGGACAAGTGCAGCAGGGCAGACTAAGGACTATATGAATGTGACAGCCCACTGGGTAGATGTATTGCCTCCCGCAGCAAGAACAGCAGCGGCGGCACCAGTAGCAGCACCTCGCAAACGCCAACTCGTTCCTAGGCAGGCTACGCTTTGTATCACCGCTTTCCATAAGAGGCACACAGCTGACAACCTCTTACGGAAACTGAGGAACATCATCGCAGAATGGCTTACCCCAATTGGACTCTCCTGGGGATTTGTGACATCGGACAACGCCACCAATATTGTGCGTTCATTACATGTGGGCAAATTCCAGCACGTCCCATGTTTTGCACATACATTGAATTTGGTGGTGCAGAATTTTTTTAAAAACGACAGGGGCGTGCAAGAGATGCTGTCGGTGGCCCGAAGAACTGCGGGCCACTTTCGGCATTCAGCCACCGCGTGCCGAAGACTGGAGCACCAGCAAACACTCCTGAACCTGCCCCGCCATCATCTGAAGCAAGAGGTGGTAACGAGGTGGAATTCAACCCTCTATATGCTTCAGAGGATGAAGGAGTAGCAAAAGGCCTTTCAAGCCTATACATCTGCCTACGATATAGGCAAAGGAGGGGGAATGTACCTGACTCAAGCACAGTAGAGAATGATTTCAACGTTGTGCAAGGTTCTGCAACCCTTTGAACTTACCACACGTGAAGTCAGTTCAGACACTGCCAGCCTGAGTCAGGTCATTCCCCTCATCAGGTTTTTGCAGCCCTTAATTTGTTTAACCAGGATTCACGGGTGGTCAATCTGTTGAAATCAGAGCACTACATTTTGGCCACCGTGCTCGATCCTAGGTTTAAAGCCTACGTTGTATTTCTCTTTCCGGCAGACACAAGTCTGCAGAGGTGCAAAGACCTGCTGGTGAGACACTTTTCAAGTCAAGCGGAACGTGACCCGTCAACAGCTCCTCCTTCACATTCTTCAGCAACTGGGGCTGCGAGGAAAAGGCTAAGAATTCCGAGCCCACCCGCTGGCGGTGATGCAGGGCAGTCTGGAGCGAGTTCTGCCATCTGGTCCGGACTGAAGGACTTGCCAACGATTACTGACATGTCGTCTACTATCACTGCATATGATTCTGTCACCATTGAAAGAATGGTGGAGGATTATATGAGTGACCGCATCCAAGTAGGCACGTCAGACAGTCCGTACATATACTGGCAGGAAAAAGAGGCAATTTGGAGGCCCTTGCACAAACTGGCTTTATTTTACCTAAGTTACCCCCCCTCCAGTGTGTACTCCAAAAGAGTGTTTAGTGCAGCCGCTCACCTTGTCAGCAATCGGCGTACAAGGTTACTTCCAGAAAATGTGGAGAAGATGATGTTCATCAAAATGAATTATAATCAATTCCTCCGTGGAGACATTCACCAGCAATTGCCTCCAGAAATTACACAGGGACCTGAGATGGTGGATTCCAGTGGGGACGAATTAATAATCTGCGAGGAGGGGGATGTACACAGTGAAAGGGGTGAGGAATCGGACGATGAGGAGGAGGTGGACATCTTGCCTCTATAGAGCCAGTTTGTGCAAGGAGAGATTGATTGCTTCTTTTTTGGTGGGGGCCCAAACCAACCAGTCATTTGAGTTACAGTCGTGTGGCAGACCCTGTCGCTGAAATTATGGGTTTGTTAAAGTGTGCATGTCCTGTTTATACAACATAAGGGTGGGTGGGAGGGCCCAAGGACAATTCCATCTTGCACCTCTTTTTTCTTTAATTTATCTTTGCATCATGTGATGTTTGGGGCCAATTTTTTTTAAGTGCCATCCTGTCTGACACTGCAGTGCCACTCCTAGATGGGCCAGGTGTTTGTGCCGGCCACTTGGGTCGCTTAGCTTAGTCACCAGCGACCTCGGTGCAAATTTTAGGACTAAAAATAATATTGTGAGATATGAGATGTTCAGAATAGACTGGAAATGATTGGAAATTATGGTTATTGAGGTTAATACTATAGGATCAAAATGACCCCCAAATTCTATGATTTAAGCTGTTTTTGAGGGGTTTTTGAAAAAAAAACACCAGAATCCAAAACACACCCGAATCCGGAAATTTCAGGGAGGTTTTGCCAAAACGCATCCGAATCCAAAACACGGCCGCAGAACCGAATCCAAAACCAAAACACAAAACCCGAAAAATGTCTGGTGCACATCCCTAGTGAAAACACTCTTGAGGTCTCTAGGACTCTCACCCCAATAGCACTGGAGTCCCCCACAACACCAAGTAAGCGCAAATGCCCTCCAGGTATATTACGTCCAAGGATCTTCACACCTATCAAGTCCAAGAACCACAATTCTAAGCAAGTCCAAGAGTCTCGTGTTCAAGCAAGTCCGAGGTTCCTAACACTTTTGCAACACATAAACTCATCTACAGATAACAGTTATATGACTGTCCCACTGTTTCTGCTGACATACTTATGAACAGCAGAAGTGTGCAGAGGTGTAAATAGACAGGGGAGCCCAGCTTTTGCTATCAGGCTGGGCTTTAGGACAACCCTCAGCCAGCACTTGATCCTCGGTACTATGGAACCTGGCCACCTATCTGCCTCACCTCAGTAATTGTGGTCAGTTACACCCTTGCTGCCATGCTGGGGTCTCCCATACCTTACATGCCTGGGGCCTACATCCACTGCTGCTGATGGGGGCAAGCCAGAATAGAGGATCTTTGGGGCTGGTACCAGGATCCATACCAGCAGGGTCGGTACTAGGGTTTTCGGCGTCCACCTGTTAACTGCTGTTACGATCCAGGTAATTCTTTATCAGTATTTACCTTCCAAATGCCTCCTGAGACTGTCCCAGCGTTCCAAGCCTGGATTCCATCTGCACTGTCTGCATGCAGCAGCCTGCATCTCATTGTCTCAAATCTCTTTACTGTGATTCTGGCAGCTTCATGGTTAAAACTCACATGCAAGTTGCAAACAGTCTTTCCCTCCAAGTTCAAACATGGGCGCAGCCATGTTTGTTTTCATCACGTTACTTTTCAGTCTATCAGCTGCACTCTAGTTTCTGCCTAATTATCCAGCAGATGCACTCTAGACTCTGCTTAATCAGCCAGCCAATCCCTGTTTCCCAGCTAATATAAATATCCTGTTCCTGGGCTGGAAAGTTGTCAGTGCTTCAGTTGTCTCCTGTGATTCCAGTGTGCAGTTGTCATCCTAGTGAAACTAGTCTCTCCTGATTGTGGTGATCGCCGCCTGCAAGCTCCACTAGAGACTGGCACCAATTCCTATCCTCATGGTGCATCCTGACTCCGCAGTATCCCATTATTGCATCCTGTGTCTGACAGATTACTACAACACCGGCATCCAGCATTCCAGCTTCCAGCGGTGTCCTGTCTCAATATTCCAGTAATCTGCGCTCTCAAGCATCTCCTGTATATGCTCCTAAGCATCTCCTGTATATGCTCCTAAGCATCTCCTGTATATGCTCCTAAGCATCTCCTGTATATACTCTCAAGCATCTCCAGTATATGCTCTCAAGCATCACCCCTACATTCCTCGCACTCAAGCTACATTAGTGCATTCCTGCACTACCAACTCAGCTCTACTATTGGACCAGTCCCATCTGGCACAACGCAGAAGTTCAGTCATCAGCTTCTGTTTTCCATCAGCTACCCAGTGCATCGGTGTTGGTAAGGACATATCATCTCCAAGTCCTTCAAGACTGTATTTAATTATACCACACCTAGAGACTGCCTATATGCACTCCTGGGAACTGTGACTTATACGCTGTTCTTATTATTGCTAACTGCAGACATATGCTTGTGAGCTGAGTTTCAATAAAACCTTTGAACTTTCCTTTGTTGTCGTGGTCACGCCTTCGGGCTTTGGTGCTGCAGGTCCATTCGTATGTCTAGGAGTCCTATCTCACCACCCAAGTTTAGGTACTCCTCAGCCCCTACAACTGAGGCTTCCAGTAGTCAGCACCAGCCCTCAGTTGTGACAGTAAGCACTGACGTAATGGATCCTGCAGGAGACCAGGTCCAAGCGACTAGCCCGATGCACGAGCTTGCAGCCCGCCTTGAACATCAGGAGGTTGCACAGGGCCATGTGATTCGCTGTCTCCAGGACCTCTCCTCTCGGCTGGATGGAATCCAAACAACCCTTTGTGGTTCAGGGGCGTCCAGTATGCCGACTGCAGTACCTTTGGTGGTATCCCCACCCACCATTCCCTTTTTTGCTCCTCGTTTCCATTTACCAACACCTGATAGTCCTCTTCAGGTATCTGATTCAAGAGAACTCTCTGACATTTTTGTGAAAGACATTCCTGTTGAGGGGATGAGCTCCTCTGTTCATCATTCCCGGTCCTCACTGTCCCCTGTCGCTTGTAAATTTGAATATTTAAGAATTCTCAATCAACTGTTGGAACAGTTACAAGACCTTCTCTCTAGCATTGTTCCGATTATTTCAAAGTGTCTCAGTGATACTCCTAATATCTCTGCTCCCATCTCCAGGAAAGCCTTCCCACAGTCTGCTGAGAACAAAGATGCGACAGCTGCCAATCTCTCTATGTCTAAGTCATTTCCCCTTGCACCAAGTAAAGATAAGTTCCGGAGTAAGCCGCGATCTAGACTTTCTGAAGAGGAACGCAGGTGTCGCATGCAGTTTCAGCTCTGTTTCTACTGTGGGGGTTCTGGTCATTTTATTAAAGACTGTTCTCTCCGTAAGCCAAGGGAGTGTGTTAGATCTCCACATCACAGCATTCATAGTTACAAACCTTTCTATGTGGAATCTTTAGCTCCTTCTGATCCGGTCAGGAACAATAAGAAGGTCGATCAAAGAGAAACCCAATTCTACAATTGGGGTCCTGTGACCAGGAGCCCCATTTCCAATTTTGGGAAACAAAGGAGATTAAATAAGACTTTCTTCACCAAAGGGAAGTCAAATTCTGCAGCCCAAGAAGGGGCGTTCGTTTTTGCAACCCCAGGAGGGGTATCCAATGTTCAAGCTCTAGTAGGGGCATATGAGTCTTCTCAAAAAGAAGTTTCGGATCTATCAACCCCAGGAGGGGTACTGGAGATAACAACCCTGAGAGAGGTGTCTGATTTGTCAACCCCAGGAGGGGTAACCAAAGTTTCAGCCCCAAGGGAAGTATCCAGAGCCAAGATCCCAAATGGAAATTTTTATACTACAGATGCAGTTATGAACTCATGTTTGCCGTCTTCAGAGAGCACCACCCTGTTGGCATCCAGCATGGACCAGGTCTAGGATGGTCTAACTGAACACTCAGATACCACTCATTCCGGTTCTAACCAGATTCTGACTCCTTCCGTTCCAGTTGATTCAACGGTCTCCAGACTCAATCCGGTTCCATCCGTCTGTCTGAAGATTCCTTCGGTTCCAGCCGATTCCAATATCTCTGGACCCAATCCGGTTCCATCCGTAGATACAAAGACTTCTTCAGTTCCAGCTGATTCAACTGTCAATCCGAAGACTCCTCCGGTCCCAGCCAGTTCAAGCTTTTCCGGACCCAATCCGGTCCCATCCGTCTGTCCGGATCAGCCTCCCTCGGTTCCAACCGATTCCAGCACCTTCGGATCTAATCCGGTCCTATCCATCGGTCTAAAGTCTCCGCCGGTCTCAGCTGGTTCAAGTTTGTCTGGACTCAATCTGGTCTTGTCCATAAATCTGGTACAGTCTCATCTGGTTCCAGCTAGTTCAAGTTCATCAGGATTCAATTTAGATCCTTCCGTTTGTTCAGGTAAAGAATTTATAAGAAGTGTCCTTAGGCCACTCCTAAAGGGGGTGGGGATGCTGTCACGATCCAGGTAATTCTTTATCAGTATTTACCTTCCAAATGCCTCCTGAGACTGTCCCAGCGTTCCAAGCCTGGATTCCATCTGCACTGTCTGCATGCAGCAGCCTGCATCTCATTGTCTCAAATCTCTTTACTGTGATTCTGGCAGCTTCATGGTTAAAACTCACATGCAAGTTACAAACAGTCTTTCCCTCCAAGTTCAAACATGGGCGCAGCCATGTTTGATTTCATCACATGTTACTTTTCAGCCTATCAACTGCACTCTAGTTTCTGCCTAATTATCCAGCAGCTGCACTCTAGACTCTGCTTAATCAGACAGCCAAGCCCTGTTTCCCAGCTGGTATAAATATGCTGTTCCTGGGCTGGAAAATTGTCAGTGCTTCAGTTGTCTCCTGTGATTCCAGTGTGCAGTTGTCATCCTAGTGAAACCAGTCTCTCCTGATTGTGGTGATCGCCGACTGCAAGCTCCACTAGAGACTAGCACCAATTCCTATCCTCATGGTGCAGCCTGACTCCGCAGTATCCCATTATTGCATCCTGTGTCTGACAGATTACTACAACACCGGCTTCAGCATTCCAGCTTCCAGCGGTGCCCTGTCTCAATATTCCAGTAATCTGTGCTCTCAAGCATCTCCTGTATATGCTCCTAAGCATCTCCTGTATATGCTCCTAAGCATCTCCTGTATATGCTCCTAAGCATCTCCTGTATATGCTCCTAAGCATCTCCTGTATATGCTCCTAAGCATCTCCTGTATATGCTCCTAAGCATCTCCTGTATATGCTCTCAAGCATCACCCGTATATTCCTCGCACTCAAGCTACATTAGTGCATTCCTGCACTACCAACTCAGCTCTACTATTGGACCAGTCCCATCTGGCACAATGCGGCAGTTCAGTTATCAGCTTCTGTTTTCCATCAGCTACCCAGTGCATCGGTGTTGGTAAGGACATATCATCTCCAAGTCCTTCAAGACTGTGTTGAATTATACCACACCTAGAGACTGCCTATATGCACTCCTGGAAACTGTGACTTATACGCTGTTCTTATTATTGCTAACTGCCGACATATGCTTGTGAGCTGAGTTTCAACAAAACCTTTGAACTTTCCTTTGTTGTCGTGGTCACGCCTTCGGGCTTTGGTGCTGCAGGTCCATATGTATGTCTAGGAGTCCTATCTCACCACCCAAGCTTAGGTACTCCTCAGCCCCTACAACTGAGGCTTCCACTAGTCAGCACCAGCCCTCAGTTGTGACAACTATAATTTTGCACTGTCCCTCCCATACACAAAAAAGGAACGGCACACGCCGAAGACTCACAAGAAAGGGGCATGGCCACACAATTGCACCACATAGTAGCACAATCTTATTCATATTACACCACACTTAGTGCCCATGATTTATACTGCACTAAAGAGTAGTGTACATTATTCACATTATGACACACAGTAGTACCCCTAATTCATGTTAGGACACACGGTAGTGCCACCTATTCATGTTACATCACACCATAGTACCACTTAGTCACATTAAGCTAAACAGTAGTACCTCTTATACATGTTACGCTACACAGTAGTGTCTCTTATACATATAATGTCCATAGTAGTAGTGTTCCTTACACAAAGTGCCCACAGTAGTAGTGCCACACATAATGCCCACAGTAGTACTGCCTCTTACATGTAAAACCCACAGTAGTAGTGCCCCTTACACAAAATGCCCACAGTAGTAATTCCACACATAATGCCCAAAGTAGTAGTGCCCCTTACACATAACACCCAAAGTAGTAGCACTACACATAACGCCCACAGTAGTAGTGCCACACATAACACCAATAGTAGTAGTGCCACACATAATGCTCGTAGTATTGGCCCTTATACTTAACACCCACAGTAGTGCCCCTTACACATATGTCCACAGAAGAGGAGAGAGGGGGAGTGTGCAGTACTTACACAGGAGATCAGCTTGAAGCTGCCAGCGCCACTGTCTGTCATAGAGCTTGACAGATGTAGTGGGGAGGAGAAAGGAGGAGGGAGACGGAGAGCTAACCTGACACTGAGAGTCGCACCTCCTCACCTGGAACCTCCCTGCACTGAATACCCTTGCTGAGCAGGTTGCACCGCCTCTGAATGCCAGGACCAGCAGCTGTCTGTCAGTAACCAGGATATAAAATGTTAGTCTCTCTAGAGTGGAGCGATCAGAAGACACTGGAACCTGCCCATGGCCTCCATCCTGTCGCCTCCACATGGGGACTCCAACTTGTGTCAGCTGCCGAGAGTCAAGGTGATTCACTGCCTGGCTGCCCACTGCTTCTCTGTGGATTTTCTGCCTCTGCAGCACCATGCTGCCCTCTTGCTGCTACTCATAGCCAAGGTCACAAGGCCATCTTGGGGGGCCTTCCTGCTGCGGCAGCTGCATACTCGATCCTGCTGCTGCTGCCTGGTGAGTCACTTCCTCATCTACAATACATCAGTGTCCATGGCTCAAGGTGCCCCCTATCTCAATTGGACTCCTTCCACTGCCAACCCTGCTGCTGGCTTAGCTGCATTGCCGGAATGCTTCCATCCAGCTCTCAGCCTCCATCTGCCTACCAGCCTGCCGATGTTTGCTGAGATTTACTGTTTATTTCACATTCTCTGTACTGACCATCACTCATACGACATTACCTTTGCCTACCAACTACTATATCTCATGGTTTGTAATACCTACATGCTATACCTCCACTATTTACACACCCTGCCAGCAGCAACCTGGCTGACTCACCGGGTATGCTCGTGGATGAGATGAAAAATACAATGATCTGACGATTGTGGGGGTAACTCAGACCTGATCGTAGCAGCAAATTTGTTAGCAGTTGGGCAAAACCATGTGCACTGCAGGTGTGGCAGATATAACATGTGCAGAGAGATTTAGATTTGGGTGGGTTATTTTTGTTTTTGTTTTGTTTCTGTGCAAAGTAACTACTGCCTGCTTTATTTCTACACGGCAAATTAGATTTCAGTTTGAACACACCCCACCCAAATCTAACTCTCTCTGCACATGTTATATCTGCCTCCCTCCCCCCTGCAGTGCACATGGTTTTGCCCAACTGCTAACAAATTTGCTGCTACGATCAGGTCTGAATTACCCCCTGTGTTGGGACACTACTCCTAGCGTTAGGATGCTACAATCACCAATTTGGTGTTAACCCTTCTAGAAGTAACTTATTCCAGCCAAGGTAATCCTATGTAGTGCATCCAAGATGGCTGCCTCACCTGGTACCTTCTGTGTGAGGAATATATAACCCATGGAAGTTTTTATCCATAGGGTCAGCACCAACCTGACAGTATGCTCATTGTGCTCCCTAGGTTTCACTGTTTTTAATTATTTCTCTGTGATTCTTTTACTGGCTGTAATACTAAATCCTTGTACTATGTATTACGTTGATGTCTGTAAAGCGACTTTGAGTGCTACAGGAGAAAAGCGCTATATAAATTCAATTATTATTAATATTGTTATTTGTGCGGCCTATAATAAAGTTTTTTTTAAATAAATCCCAGGTAATGTCCAAAGATGGGGGTTACATATGCACATGGGGTTTTGATAGGGGAGGTGGGCCTCCCAAGCTACATTCCTCATGGCAGTTGTGCCTCCAGCTACCATGGCACTGTAGTTATACATTTGGAGGCAATCGTGACAAGACTGATGGAAGGTCTTGAAGTCTGTGCGATTTAATGAGAGACTTGCTTCAATGAGCATTATGAAGTTTTAAGTTCTACTCCAGTTGTCGCAGTGTACCTTGTTTTAATTTGCTGTACACATGCATACACATCTATGCAGCATTTTATGATTCTGAACTTGCACATAGTCAGCGACAGGGTCGTCGTCCCCCTCCCACAACTCTCATTTCTCAAAGAAACTTTTGGCCTAAGGGTGCCATGAAAAAATTATGATACTGTAGGGCACCGTGACTCAATAGAGTTTGCTAACCACTGGTATGCGGCCATTGCCAGATTAAGGGGAGGAAGCAGGAGATACTGTACCCCAGGGCACTGTCTGTCAGGGCCCCCCCAGCTGAAGCACACTGACAGCACTAGCTCTGCCTCTTGTGTAGCAGCAGAACCAGGCAGCCAGAATGTGAGAAGGACAGTATGCAGTGCAGGCAGACTCAGGAGTATTAGGTTTCATGTCCTGGAGTTTCCCAACCATAGGGGGGCTGTAAGTGACTCAGGGAACCCAGCATCTCCTCCTTGTCTGTGTTGAAATACCTTTCTTATTAATTAAATATTTCAGCACAGATGATGCCAATCATACTTTATATTAAGGGGGAAGTCTAGGAACAGAGCATTTTTTTCCCTCCAGGAATGCACAATCTAATATACACCCCCCTTCCACGGGGCCCCCTTGTCTTAAGTATCCCTCTATGGACACCCATAAAGGGAGGAAAGCCTGAGGCACCTGAACTTCGGAGTCGTTTTATTCCTTCTAGTCAGGATTCCGGCGTTGGCATTGTGACGTTCTGGAATCCCGACTAGCGCTATGGTGACCGCTTCCCCTGCAGATGACAGTATAAGTTAACTACTTGTGACTGGCTATTTACAAATGCTTTGTTGCTAGAGTATACAGTACATTATGTTTTTGTGTATCTGATTGAAACAAAACTTTTTGTTTTTGTACATGAGAGGGGAACTGTTTCAGGAATGTTTTAAGTGGTTTACGACATAAGTGCAAATTGGATATATTATAAATGTCTGTGATACAGTATATGCCATGCAATCCAAGTATACATGCTAATGTTGCCAACTGACCCACATCCTAACATATGGTGGCAATTGCGGCTTTAGTGAAGGCAATTTGTGCCTCCAGTTTTGGGCACAGTTGCGGACAGCAACTCACTGTGTTCAGTCTGGAAACCTGCATAAACAAAACTGAAGACCATTAAAAATGCCTGGTTTGTAGACAGGGCCGGATCTAGACTTTGTGGCGCCCCGGGTGGAAAAAATAGGGGCGTGGGTTCACAGAGAAGGGGCGTGGTCAGTTATGCCCCCAGCAGAGTTGTGCCACGTAGTTATGCCGTGCCCCCTGTAGAGTTGTGCCCAGTGGCATCACAAGGGGTGTGTGGGGGGAGCGGCCCGCTGAGGGGTGACACCAAAATGCCTGCTCCTGCTCAGTGACAGGAGCAGAGTGCTGCACTGTTACATTATGTGCAGCACTCGACTCCTGTCACTGATCAGGAGCCGGCACTGCACATACAGCACTCCACGAGAGGCAGCCGTCCCTCCCGCGAAGTCATGCCCATTTTTATGCCGGCGCCGCACTGGGAGTGCAAGATGTTGGTGACACCCTTGGTTGTGCCCCCTAGTTGCGCCGCTTCCAAAATAAAAAATAAATAAATAAATGAATACTTACAATCCCCAACCGCTGCTGTCCTCCGTCTCTGGCCACCGGCGCCGCTCCTCTGATCTATGGGAGAGACGTTATGACATCTCTCCCATAGCATCGCAATTATGACCCCTAGTGTCTATGTGCTGCTCCCACAATGCAGTGCGGTGCGCGATGACTTCATCACGCACTGCACAGCACCGCATCTACCGAGAACCGGGGGACACCAGTAGCGGATCTTGCCATGGCGGCGGAGCCCTCCAGAAGGCGGCACCCCAGGAAAAAATCCTGTGTGCCCATAGCAAGACTACTGTTTGTAGATACAAAGATAAATATAATCCAATACAGAAAATACATTACTTAGAGAAACATTGTAATCTAAAACAGTACATGCTTGCATGGCTCTGCCAAGCAGAAATTCAATACAATAGCAACATTGTTTCCTCTTCAGGAAAAATCATTAAAAAAAAAGATAAATTCTACTATAATGCTCCACTACATATGGATATTGAGTAGTTTTGGAGGAGAAATGTAAAGCCAACTCTGGGTCTGTTGACAAGCTGCAAACATTTCTAATTAGCAAGCAATCAACCAGTTAATTAAGTATTATGGAGTATTTTGCATAGGTGTGTGTTTGCTTGCAAGCCTTGTTTGTCAATGGATCTTAATGTAAATGAGCAGCAATGTTCAAATTCATGGCGGAGTGTTTGTGTAACTATGGGCTGTTCCCAGAAGAGGGCGTAATGTAGGGAACGACATTGTGTGTTGTGTAACAAAGGCAAGGT
Organism: Pseudophryne corroboree; assembly: GCF_028390025.1. NCBI lineage: Eukaryota > Metazoa > Chordata > Amphibia > Anura > Myobatrachidae > Pseudophryne > Pseudophryne corroboree. Next base: position 142,047,505 of record NC_086453.1, read on the forward strand.
GAGTGTTTTCTCCCTGACAGGTACGGTATCTACGTTTTGGTCGATAAAAAAAAACATTTTTGCATTGGAAACTCACAAAGACATTTGCATGACATTGCTTGCCACTCGCAATGCATGCACTAACTGGAGGGTACTGTCAGACAATGCTGATAAGCTACATCGACATCTTGATACAATTTCTACTAAAGCTTACCTTAGTTGTACAGTATCACTTTACACGTACAGTTCTGATTATTTCCATTTCTATATAATACAATAACCTGCACTAACCAACAACAATAACCGAATACCGGTCCATAGAGAGTTAATATGTCCCCTACTGAGTAAAAAAGAGTTTATCTAAGGCTCTTTATAGTCTTTATAGCACATAACACAAAATACAGTATACTGAGAATAGTGACATCCTACTGTAGACATAATGAACATTTTGTACTATCTGCTGTGGCTTCAGTAGAGGAGGGAGGACGCCCCTTCCTGCTGCTCTGACAGTTGGGCAGGATTTCATTATAATTTAAATGTCAGTTCTTTAATTGTGAGGAAGTCTTCACTTTATCCCTCCCACTAATTGCACTGCACATTGCATGTAATGCATTAATCATATGTTGAGAAAGTAGGGTAGAATGGAGCCCAACTGTTCTGTTTTATCTTTATAGACAGCACTAAAATATGCTCTTCACCCAACAATCTCTACTGATACTTATTATTTAATACCAATGCAAAGAACACTAGTTCTGACCAGGCACATATACAGGTTATATGGTGATTAATGCATATCTGAAATATTGTATCAGTTTGACAGTGGGTGTTACTGTAACACAAACATAAACTTAAACAATATCTCCGCAGATCTCGGGGACTATAGAGAAGTTGTTAGCAACAGTTTGCTTTAGGATTTTGAAAGCTCCATTCATTCTCGCCACCCTGCCTCTTAGAGACAGATGGAAGAGTCCTTCTTATGTTAGAAAGAAAAAAAAAAAGATTCCTGACTGTCTGTGTGTTTGTCTCCACCTCCTCAGCTCGCTGGGGCTCCACCTTAGCCAAACAACTCTGTGTTCACTTCATGGTTCAGCACCGTGAGCTGTGGACAGCTCCCTCCACTAACGTAGTAGCTGTAAGTGCTGGGACAACGCCTGAAGGATCCAGTTCGGGACCGCTTTCTGCTGCTGTAGCTTTCATTTGCCTGCTTTGATATACTACCCAGCTGAGAAGAGGGAAATAAACAACTTGGGGATACCAGTAAAAGAGGTAAGAAACGCTCCTTGTTTTTCTATTTTTAGAGTACTGAAAAGACTTGATGATTTATAGCAGGGGAACACCTGACAGCCATTGTCATCTTGGGCACACTGTATTAAATGCACACATTTCTATGATACATCTGTTTACAAAAGCAGTGTTCTATTCAGTACTGTATATTTCATTTAAGGCAGGATGTCACTGCAAATGGAGTTTTTAAAATTAAACCATGTAGGTAGCACATCTAGCAATGTGTTTAGACAGTAATATGTGCAGCTGGGTGTGCCTTGGTATACCATTTTATTGAGAGGGAATATACATCTCGTGTATTTGTGTTTTGGCAAATCAGAAACTTTTAGGAATATATTTTTGTGCCTGAAGTGCTAAGCATCCGGGTCTCCCTAGTTGGTGTAGAACTAAAAGAGAGAGCTTGTCAGACCTTAAGTTCCAACACCATCTGAAGAGGCAGACAGGCCATTGTGAGTCATATAGTTCCACAGCAAATATGGATAATACACATGTTGCTTACCTTTGGTATTGCTGGTGGTCAGTATTGAAACTGTGCTTCTACAGTAGGTATTGTTACTACCAGCATGCAGGAATAAAACTACAGCATAATGATAGGCCTTGCAGCAACAGAAACAGTAAAGCTCGTATCTTCCTTTCTGCCAGTGTCTATGTCTGACATTAAGACAGTGTGAGTTTGAGATCTGTATATGCAATGGCTGCATATGTTATTGGCTGTTGAATGCTTTGCTTCTTCTCCCTTACTTTCATACCCCCTGCTGTCCAAGCTTAAAGAGGTCAGCAAGGATGAAAAAGAGATCTTCAACGTTTACTGCTTGCGTCACATTGAGTTGCTTCCTACAGTATGTGTATTTTAATGACAGAAAGATTGTGTGTGGCTGATGGTGACTCATTAATATTAACAAGCTCTGTATATTTTCTGCCTAGTTCCCACTGATCTGACTTTTGCAAAGTGAATGGTCACATAGTGACATTAGAGAGGGCCCTTTTGAATTTCCAGACCTTTTTGTTCACCTAATAAGCTGACCTTTTCTTTTGCTTCTAAACATATGCATTAATAAAATATCAACTGCCCAGCTATGAAAAGAAAATGAGAGGGCTTCTAAAACCTATTGGTATAAAAATAAAAAGCAAAGAACAAGGGATAAAAATGGCAATTCTGTGCATTTTACCAAGAAGAAGAAGAAGAGAAAAAAAGCTTAAACACTAAATGGATCAACAAGTATTTGAGATAGCTTACACTCAAATAGGCTCTCTCCAATTACAGGAACATTTCAAAAAGTTGACATTTACTTGCAGGAAAGTGAATGAAATAGTAATGATCCTTATTTGAGCCAATTTTTATTGATAAACAATTTCAAGAATATTTATGCCAGAACTTATGAAATGATGCTCATGATATATGTTTTGCTTGTTTGATTTTTATTTTATATATTTAAAGTTTTTTTCCACTGGCACATAGGCCTGTATATAGATATCCTGCTGCCCTGGTTGAGAGAGAAGAATTAAGCCAACCATCCCAATTGGCAAACCATAGAAGATACCGCCAAGTGTCATGGTGCTGCCAGAGAGAGTGTGGTCAAGGGAAACATGAGAAAAGTAGACAGTAATGCTACTGACAGCTACAGGCATTGAAAATATCAACAGCATTATGTTGATAGGTAGATGTGGTTGTAATGTTATTTAAAGTATTTTAATGTTGTTGGCATTATAATTTTATATTATAGTAAATCACGTATAAAGTAATAATGCTGACACAATTATAATGCTTTAAATAACATGACAGCAATGTGTCGTCAGGACAATGCTGACATGGTTGTAGACATTTTGACTGTTGACATCCTTAATGTGGACTTAGTAATTACTTCCTCACTAGATGATTGCCTAACAACTCCATGCCAACGCTCTGTACATTCTTTCCTTTGTGGCTTATTATTATTATTATTATTATTATTATTATTGTTATTGTGCAGTTAGTCTTTCCTGACTAAGGTTGGGCAGACAGCATGGGCAGTACGGATGGTGCACAGCACTGTCTGAGGTCATGGGTTTGATTCCCACAACGGTCCTAACTGTGTGGAGTTTGTATATTCAACTAACAAAATAAATGAACCCTAGTGTGTAAGTGTTTATGTGTACAGTACATGTGTTCAGGGCAGACTAGATGCACCAAATGATTTTATTAAAATTCTATGTTTCTATGACTGAGAAGGCTGGTCCTACATATAGCTCTGAATGTGGATGATAATAATATGTAATTAAAAACATATATTATTCTAGGCATTATATATATATATATATATATATATATATATATATATATATACACACACACACACACACAAAAATATTATGCAAGCCCGGCACTCTATATAAATGATGTACACAGCCTCGGTGCCATCCAAAAGGAATAAACAATGTGTTGCTGCAAGAGGTGGCACTCAGAGACTTCTCATAAAGAAACACACTGCACAACCACAAGTACAGTACTAACGTTTCGGAAATTTACTTCCTTCTTCAGAGTATATATATTCATTTGTCAGGGGCATATGTTGCACCACCCTACAGTAGTTGATGTTTTGCATTCATACTACAGGAGACGTATACACTTTGCACTTTACAGTAGTCCTCTTTGGACATGCAGGTTTGTTTGTTTGTTTGTTTGTTTGTTTGTTTGTTTGTTTGTTTGATTGCTTTCAGGTGCATTGTTGTAAGAGAAATGGTATACTTATTTTCTTTATGAGATTTTGGTGGTTATGGCTTGCAGTTACTCAGTTATGGTACATATCTGGCAAAAAGCACATTACAATTTTACAAATATGAATAATATCCATATGTCCTGCAACCCAGAACCTGCTGCTTAATTGGGGATGTAGAATCTTTGTGTTGTATTAGAGCTGATAATTATGAATACTACTTCAGTTTCCATAGATATTCTCAGTATTTGTGTATATGGTCCCTATTATTCAGGTGCACCAGAGTGTCAGACAATGAGGTTACACAGAAACAGATTCTACTTATTATTCACATTGGAACATTGTATTCCATACAGGCTGTTGTTGACATGCTAGAACAATCAGCTTCTCACTGATAATGGATGCAGTCATTTATTGTTTTTTTATATACTATTGTAGAGCAAGTTGTGATCTAGCAAGTTATAAAATGGTAACATTTACAGGAAATCACAGTCTGACTATCAATAGATATCTGGAGTTTTGAGTTTTAAGGGGGATCAGGCAAGCCTCATTCAAACTCGCTGCTGAGAGTGCAACATTAAAAAGAAATGATCTCATGGAGAGAGTTTTGCTGGATATTCCAATGAGACTGGATGATGTTCCTGTTAGTTTTTGCAAACTACCTGTATTACAAAGCCCTCCATCCATGCACACTAATGCATTTGTGGTGCATACTGTGTATTGTAATGTGAAATTCAACTCAAAATCAAACCAGAGCACATAAAAGAACAGCTAGCAATTTTGTGGGTTAACAGGCACAACAAATGGATTGTAGTTAGGGACCATGGTTTGTGTCACCTAAGAGCAAAATAATTTAAGTCCAGCCTCGTTTAACATAGAAATACAGTAAATACAGCATTTTAATAGTCACAATCTGCCAATAAACTAAATGTATAAGGTAGTATAATAATGGGCTCTTGACCTTTGCATTTGTAAAGTCACATTCAAGTACTGTATATTTTTTTTTTATCTGTATATCATAGCAAAAAGCTTATTTAATGAGGATAAACATTGTATTAAATATAGTACAGTCACTCAGGGGGGTTTATTATTATTTGGAAAGGGGATTAGATGGGTAGTCTGACTGGGGTGGCACACCTGTCAAACCATAATGCAGGTGTCCTAAAGTGAGCTGAGGGAGGAGACTACCCTGTGGAACAAAGGGCTATAGGCAGTGGCACCAGTTGAATATGTCCACAATTGTGTTTGAAGATACTAGACAGGGCCGGTGCTAGGGTGTTCGGCGCCCTCCTGCAAAATATAAATTTGCGCCCTCCCATACTTTACATGCAGGGCCGGGGGGTTACCATGGCCTCTTGGGCCCCTGAGCTGCAGGAGATCCGTGCACGCCTATGGATGTGAACTCTCTGCCCACACTCACTCTGTGCAGCGCTAGTTACGGCCCTACACACAGACAGTGCCGTAACTAGCCATTTTAGCACTGTGTGCAAGAGAGGGCATGGGCGCCCCCCGTATGCAAACAGGGCAGTGCGCACCGCAGGCGCGTGCAAAAAATATAGGGGCGTGGCTTCATGGGGAAGGGGTATGGTCACAAAATAATCCCAATTCATATTACATATTATAGTAGTCTCCATTATTCAAACTACGCCGCACAGTAGCGCCACTACACCAGGTAGAGACCCTTTTACACATTACGGCGGACAGCATCCCCTAACCCTCTTATAATGCCTAATCCTAACCTCCTACCCCGCGCGGCAGGACGCAAGCGCGTTCCGCGTAAAGAGCGATCGGGATTCTGGGAGTCTTTAACGCCGGGATCCTGTGCTCCATCTAGCTTTTGACACCAGCCTTATGTTGTCGATCGCAATTCCAGCGGTGATATTTCGACCGCCGGAATCCCGTCCGGCGGCATTTTAACTACATCCCATATAGACAGATATATATTGCACATATACTATGGAGCCACCCTGTGTTTATGAGCACCCTGCAGTAACTGTATATACTGTAGACAGATATATATTACACACAGATATGCACAGACCATGGATGTATAATGGGACACCTGGGCTACATATAATGTAACCATAGCGACATGGCAACCCCCTGTGTGTAGGAGCATCCTCCAGTAAGAGTATGATAGACAGACATAGATGATATGACACAGACATTGCACATTGGGCTGGGAATTAAGCTCAGGCGGGGCTGGAGCCGACCCCGGGCTTACCCAGCAGAGTCCCGGCCATGCTGCTGCTACTGCTGCTGCTCCCGGCGACGTCTCTCCGCAGCTAAGTGTGCGCTGTGTGATTTTCACTGCCTCACTTTAATGCCGGCCGGCACCTCACTTTAAATGCTGTTTCCAGAGGGACGCCCCGCGCAGCAGCTCCCATCGAATATGTGCTTGTCACGTGCACCGCAATGCAGTAGAGGAGGAGGCTGCCAGAGAAGACTGTGGGCGTCACTGGGGCCTGCTCCCTGCGGCAGCTGTCCAATCCGTGTGCGTTGACAGCTGCTGGGGGCAGGCCGGCTCGGTTGTGCTTTCAGAAATTGTTCTGGAGCTCTGCAACATCACCGTTGGGGACTCGGTGTCCGCGGCCGGCCCGGGCCCCCAGGGACAGGCCGGGCACTAAGCGCTTGCCTTTATTGCCTAGGGGAGAAGGATTCGTGCTGCTGCGGCTGCCTGTCAGTGTGACAGGCGCAGCAGCAGCAGCAGGGGGACAGGACGGCGCTACAGCAGGGATACAGAGCAGTGAAGGCGCCTCTCCTGCCCGGCGCCTACCTGCAATGCATCCCTTTGCTGAGCGGCTAGCGCCGGGCCTGATACTAGAAACAGCTGACTAATACTTTAATGTTCTAATTCTGCGATTAGCTCCAGGGATATTCAGCCTACACACACTTCTAAAGATCTTACACACTAGTAAATGTACCTTCTTCACAAACCCCTCGATTAGTGTAATTTTGCATCATTGTCGTAAGTTGTTTAGAGTCCAGCAAACTATTATCAAATCTGATACATACATTTTAATATAACATTACACATGAAGCCCTTAATATGGTTTATAACAGAGCTCAATGATATTCCCAAAATAAATGAAGCATAAATAAATGAATGTATACACTGTATCCAGCCGGAGCAGAGGAAGAGACCAGTGTGCATACTCCGTCTGGGCCCCCTTCTTTCTAATCGGCAGCACTGTGGACTCTGGGCACTAGGGTCGCTAGGTATAGTGGCATATATTAGGTTGGTACAGCGAGCTGCACTATTTTCTGATTGTGTGATAGGACTGGTGAAGCTACAGAGTGCTGTATAAATAGGGTGGTTAGTGTAAAGAAGAGACTTGAGGGCATCAATTTTTATGTGCAAACCTAGCTGGAGTTAATCATTCACATGCTGTCTCATATAATCACTTGTTGCCCTCTCCTGCCTGACACACTCATCCCCCACCTACAAATACATCCTGGGCTAAGCACTGTGCGATACACTGAGTGTGCACTGTATACTACTTATTTGAAACACAATACTTTTAAATATATTGAAATGAAAACAAATAATTTTTGTAAGTGTACTGCGTTTTTTTACCTGCTTTGTTTGCATTAGTTGTGAGTATCAGAGCAATTCTGATGCCAGTCTCAATAGCAATGAATTAAACCATATCCCTCAAATGAAAATGCAGTAATAAATGCTTATATAAGTACACACAATTATATGTACACTAGGTGATTCATCCCGCCCTACGGGTGCTCTTCACACCGTCGTAAGGGGCTGCGCCCCCTTATCCCTTGTACGCCCTTGTGGCGTGCAATATTTTTATTATATGGAGTATTACCTCCAATCATAATTGTGTGAGTGGTTAAATATTGCATGGACAAAGGGTGTGCAATGGTTAAGGGGTCGTAGCCCCTTGCAACGGTGTGAACAGCGCATGCAGCGCACAATGAATCACCTAGTAGATTCTGTGGTTGGGGGAGTGGTGGGTGCGGGGGAGACGCGGATGGGAGAGGGAGTCCAGGATGCCGTGGGTGGGGGAGGGGTGGTTGCAGGGGTGCCGTGGGTGGGGGAGGGGCTGGTGTGGTGGTGACATGGTTGGGGGAGGGGCAAGTTTGTGGGTGCCGCAGGTGTGGGAGGAGTGGGTGCAGGGGTGCTGTGGGTGGGGGAGTGGTCTGGAGTCACCACGGATGGTGGAGGGGTGCCGTGGATGGGGCCCGGAGGTACTGTGAGTGGGGGAGGGGCAGGTAATGCTTCTCCTGCTTCTCTTCCTGGAAGCAGCTAAGCTGCTGTCCTCCCTTTGGCAGTGGCTCTCCCGGAGACTCGCACAGCAGCCAAGCAGCCAGTCACTATTGTTAGCGCCGGTGTCCCAACACGCCCCATTACAGGAAGAAGATGCACTTCGGGGGTGGGGCTATGACATCATTAAGCCCCGCCCCCACACCGGGAAACATCTTGGGTCCGCAGGGAGGGGGGTGGGGTTAAAATGTTGCGATTTGCGTCATTTTAACCCCTTCCCCACCCCACGGACTCGCGTATATGGGAGTTTATCTCTTCATCCTGCCCGCATCACTAGGATGCAAGCAGGATGCATTAGACCTACCTACTCTTCCAGGGGTGCGGGCGCTACCCCAAAAAACTGGAGCCTCCCGCAGCTTCCGTGAGACCAGGCAAGTATGGTGTGATCTTATGTTCTATATCCCCTCCCCTCTTCTGTATGTCCTGTGTTGTACATCTCCCCATGTCTGTTATTGTATTGTGCACCCACACCCCTCTGTATGTCCTCTGAATAACCCGGGTCCAGCCGCTGGTGTGAAAGGGGTCTAAGCCTGGGATTTTGATCTGAAAGGGGTATTATTTGCGAATTTCATTTATACATTGATGCTGCTGCATATTTGGTGACCAGTCCTATTCAGCACCTATTACCAGGTTAATTAAAACAAAAAACATTTTTACACAAACCTAGAAAGTAGAACCTCACTTGCTCTGGCATCTGCCTTCACCCAGGAGTTAAATTTCTGAATATACACTGTACATCAATACATTGTTTCAGTGTCCATTCGGAAAGAAAATGTACTGCGGAATAAAATAAATCCTCATCCACTCTGCCGCAATTCAAACACTACCTGCTGATTCCTTTAGGAGCAATTATCCAAAGTGGCTTCAGTTGCTAGATGGATTTATACGGAATTGTGAGTCATTTGGTGTTGTATTGTTGCATTTCTACATTGCCCTGATGTTTTCCTTGCCACCTATTATTACGGACGATTGACAGTGAGGTGTAATTGATGCAGAATAGTCAAATGTCTTAGAACAACATCAAGGAAAAGTCATACGGGTCCCTGTATGTCTATAGTATACTATATCATGGAATGAGACATTACTATTGAATTATAGCTGCAGGGACATTCACAATGGATTGAAAAGCTTGTAACTGAGTAAAACACAATCTAATACAATCTTTTAAGATACATTTTTATGCTAATTAAAGAAGAAGGATCTTCCCAATCATATTATGGATAATCAGTATCTCATAATATTCTATAAGGAAAAACGCAATTCTTATTTTACGTAATAGTTACGCCTCAAACCTCTCCTCTCTATTATTACTTATATTATTTTGTTTATTGCATTTATCAGAAGCGTAATATGCAGTTAATAATAAAATAGATAACGTTGTGTTTTTAGATCCATACAGCATATTGGATTTGCCATGAGTTGATGAACCAAATCTCCTGTGGTTTGGTGTGCGGAACAATTTGTCATATTATATATAATGAAACAGACACAAGGCTGTCACCTTCAACCTTTTAACTCCCAAAAGTATCTGTCGACTTAACCTCACACTGGGAGAAAATGGCGTACTGACCCCTTCCATTTCTCTGAACACAATACCTCCTAGACCTTCTACAAGATAATAAAAGTAATGAAAGTACACATGATCCATGTAATATGATAATGTTCCCTTAATAACAACCCTCTGTTTCGTATCCGTGAACTAGTCATTTGCCCATATAAAGACTTTTTGTCCAAGATCCAGTTTACAACTTGCTTCCTCACAGGAACTGGTCACATTACTTTGCCTTGGCCAGTCCCATTAAACACCACATTGACCCTCTGCTATTAGTTTATTTGCAGTTATGTATGCTTGTACTGTATATTACCTCTTATACTTGCTTCCGGTATTTTTCCGACTGCTGAAGTGAGACTCAGTGGTCTGTTACTTTACAGCTTATGATTTTGCTCTACTTTGCAATATTAGGATCAACACATGGACCTTGGTTATCCATGCTTTCCGGTGTAAATACCAAATTGCTTTCTAACAAATATTTAAAATGCCCGCTCTAATTTATACTGCGGACGCCAGGCGCATCTTAGTACTATATACGATAAAAGTGCGCTGTACGTCGCAAAACACTACATCCCTTAAGAGAAAACAATACACACACATATTATCTGAGTTCCAAAGCTCATTGATGTATATATTTGTTATTAAAAGAATATTCAATATATCACAATGTACAGTATACATATAGTTACATGGTTACAATTTATACAGTAAGAAGTTAATACAAACTAAATCAAATACATACAGTTACAGGCCAGCAAATACATCACCATATCTTTCTCATATAAAGTCTTCCCTCCATATCACTCTCTCTCTCTCTCTGTAAAATCATGTAGGCACCGGACTGGCAGCAACTCCACCATCGTCTGGGACAAAATAGCAACTCCTGTGTGTTTGATCAGCAATGTGCTATCTAGTTTGGGGGAGTGCACACATCTAGTCTAAGGGAGGGAACTTTCTCATTCATGATGAGTCACTGGTCAATTCATATGCAAACCAGGTTCAGCCTTGAAGACATCAAAAGGGCTGGCCTGAGTTTCCTGTCCACCACCTGCTTGGAATGTCCATTGTTCTAGTAAGAGTGACATTAGCTTTCATACATTTAATCATAACTACTCATAGCAATGTCCTACAACTTAATAACAAGCATCAAATGAATCTACACATTAATCTGGTTACTGTAATACCAAATATGACATGTCTATCTTGCTTTGTTCTAATAATACACATACATGACGTTACTCCATTATATAATTTTAAATCATTATGATGTCTGGCGCTTGATATGTTATAATTATGTGCTGTATGAAATATGTGTCGAATCTATCTGTGTGGCATGTCTGTGTAAATGCGTATGTTACCATATATTGCTGTGCTCGCTGCGCGTATTTGCAAGCTTAGCCACCCATTTGTGTGGAGTCTGTATGTTCTCTCTATGTAATATTTTTTACTTCGACACCGGCTTTATAGCCTCCCCATCCAGGAGGGTGCCTAGAGGCAGGTGAAACAAAATATGCAATAAGTGCCATTATTTCCCGGCTGTGATTGGTAAAAAAACAGGGATCCAGGATAAATTCTTGGATCCCCGTGTTTTTGCACAAAAACTGAAAATGTTACTACATTACTTGAATTTCCTGAAAAAAATATTGGGCTAAAAAACTGTGAAAAAGGCAAAAATTTACCGCAGGGGTTTTCCACAGCTGCAGGGTTTTGCTATTCAATTGCTGGACTGAAAATGGGATGCAGTGATGTCTACAGAAATCGCCGCGTCCTTTTTCACCTTCAAAGCAAATCTGTTGAGTGACCCATTACTGTTTAGTATATCCCCCCCAAAGCCAGCTACTGGGAGAACAATATCTCCCAGCAGCCTCCATTACTCCCACCAGACCACTACCCAGTGGGAAGATGGAGTGCAGACCACCGGGAGCTATGGAGCCCCCTGGAGAGTTTTTTCTTTTCATGTGTTGTGGGGTTTTCAGTGCTGAAAACCCCACAACCATTTTGTTTTTTAATTAGATACCGTGGGTATCATAAGCGTGCATCGCAGCAGTAATCCAAAATTGGATGCGAGGTACACAAGGTTTTTTACCTCGTTAAACTTCACGGTGAGTTGAATTCCCCGTATGTGTTAGATAAGCACATTGGTCTTCTGTGTAATCAACACACTAGCTGAACATTTCACAGCAAGGACAAATTCTAACACTGAAATGTTGCAGAACTTTGCCTAATTTCTGCTCAGGTGTTTCTAGAAGTTATTATTACCATTTGTTTATAGGTTACCACAAAAATACTTCTACATTACCACTGGTAATAAAAACAAGTTGCATAACCTATTGTAAAACTTGTGTGGCAATAGGAACAGTGTGCCGCAGAGTAAAAAAATGTATGTCTTACCTGTTTGTTGATATCAGTGTAACATAGCACAGCTGAAGGCATGTGACTGATCAAAACAGAGCAGCTGTGCAGAGATTCCTTTTAAGGGCACGATAAGAGTGCCATTTGCCTATTAGTCAGGGTGGGGGATAAGTAGTCTAGGGTATAAAAGATCTATCTGGGCCATTTGTTTGTATGGCAGATGCCGGAAAAACTGCTCAGTGACTAGGGAGTAGGTCTCTGTTAGTGAGTGACAGAACTGTGAACATTTACTCTGTAATGGTTACTAGTCTGCGGTCATCCTGATTAAATAAAAACATAGTGAAGAAGTCCAGATTCAGTGTGTGCTTATACTACATAGCTTCTTCATCACACATGATATAAATGTATGTGTAACAGAGCATAGGATACACAGATGAGCGCAAAAAAGGGGGGCAGATTCTCTAAAGCTTCTAAAACAGACAAGTGGAGGTGCGCGACAAATTACTGCCTTGCCCCAGGTGACAGGAGTCTTAGTTTCGGCCCTGGCAACACCTCCACTTTTCATTTTAGAAGCTTTAGTCAAATCTATCCCATGGTGGGGGACACAGAGACCTAGCAAGAAGGTGCAGCATAAAACTGGATATAAAGTAAACAACTTTGTAGGATTAAAGTTCTCAGCAAGTAACATAAGTCATAAAGAGTGATGGATGTAAGGGCAAGGATACAAGAAGGCAGAGAGGACAGGGCCAGGGACAAGAGGAAGAAGAGTCCTGGCACAGGATCTTACAAACTAAAGACTATAATACCATTGGCGGAACTAGCGAGCGGTGGGCCCATGTGCGACAAAATGCTTTCCCCTTTTTACACATTACGCCAGACAACGTCCCCTTTTTACACATTACGGCAGACAGCGTCCCCTTTTTTTACATATTACGGCAGATAGTGTCCCCTTTTTTACACATTAAGGCAGACAGGATAGATAGATAGATAGATAGATAGATAGATAGATAGATAGATAGATAGATAGATAGATAGATAGATAGATAGATAGACTTACTGTTTCCGCTGGCTCAGGCTCCTGGTGCAGCTCCTGGCAGATCCCAGGCAGGGGAGAAGAAGGAGGAGGGAGGTGGAGGAGGGAGCCGCAGCAGCACAGTGTAATTGGTGGAGGCGCTACTGCTGCTGTCCCTCTCCTTCACCATAGGCTGCCCAACGCTGCTGTGAATGCTGGGAAGTGCATCCCAGTATTCACAGCGGCGGAGGGCAGCCTATGGTGAAGGAGAGGGACAGCAGCGCCTCCACCAATTACATAGCGCTGCTGCGGCTCCCTCCTCCACCTCCCTCCTCCTCCTTCCCCCCACCCCCCATCCCGTAGCCGGTTTGCTCCTCTCCTCGGTGGCGGCGGCATGTAATGAGTCCGTTTGACTCATTACATGCCGCTCTGGCTTTGTGCCCCTTGACTGTGACGGGCCCCAGTGCAAGGCACTGCTTGCACTGGCGGTAGTTCCGCCACTGTATAATACATAATTTCCCCAATACCACAAAGTTAATATCAGCATTTCTGTTTTAACAAAATCTTTCTTTTACAAGTGACAGTTAATAAGTGCCTTATGCTAATTTAGAAAGACCACTGAAATTCCATGGAAACCCAATGGCATTTACATACATCCAGTTATAATATAATGTGACTATAATCCTATATAATAAAAGTCTAATGCTGCTCCTCACCTCTATGGGCAGAATTCAAGTGTTTTGCATGCTGGCGGCCACTAGATGGCGCCCAACAGAGCAATTCAAGTGTTGCTTTGTTCGGGCGTGCAGAGCCGCTGGTGCTGACATTACTGTTATGTTGTTCCATCATTTTGATGGGCTGGTAACTAGTATTGAAATATTTTGACATTGATACAAAATTGCATCTTATTAAATTGAATCACCTCATAAGATCACCCCCTAACAGAGAAAGCTGTGCAGGGACCTGAACGGTGTGATCCACTATGTGTGTCCGATGGACATACAAACATACCATTACCTACCTACACCCATGGACCAGTGATCAAAGCTCCAGGGAGGGCTGCCGGTCATTGGATCCTCCTGCTGCCACTGTGACCCCCGGTGCACTAAAGTGATGCTGCAGCAGCTCACTTTACAGCACGGGGGAGACAGCGGGATCTGAAGACCGGCAACCCTCATGGAGTACCGATCACCGGTCCCCGTGTTCTGGTGAGCAGCAGTGGGGGAGGGGGGCGTTGCGATGGGAGAGGTACCTGGTGGCGGCAGTAGCGGCGATGTCAGCGGCCCATGTGCAGCACAAATTCATGGAATTTTTCATGAAAAATATAACGAAAAGCCTGCAGAGTGTCATCGCAGAGACAGAGCTTTCTCACAAGCTCTGTCCCTGCATGCGATAATTGATACAACTATGCAATATAATCAATTATCGCATTGTGGATTGGGATGATTTTACCACATCACATCTTCATCTTCAGATGCGGATTGTGATAAATTGGCTCCTTAGTGTTTAGAGTGTGCACCTGGATTTTCTCTTTTTATCTTTGTGGCACTGTTAGTCTCAGCTTGGTAGCACCTCTTATTATGTTTAGAATTAGGGTGTGCAGTCCCCCCCCACACTACTCGTATAGTCCCATGGGTATTTAAGAGGTCTGAAGCAGATATAGGAGGTATTTCTTGTGGCACAGTACGCCTTATATAGGGATATGTACTAATTTCCGGCGGATGGGATCCTGGCTGTTATGATCCCGACAGTGAGATCCAATCCGCCAGAATGCCAGTAGCGGGGTGAGCGATAGAAAGTCCCTTACAGGCTCGCTGCACCCACCACGCTGTGGGTAGGTTATATTCTCCCTCTATGGGTGTCGTGAACACCCACAGAGGGAGAAAAGACTGTCTTGCTGGTATTCCGGCGGCGGCATTTCACCCCCTGTCGGGATTCCGGCATCGGTATTGTGACCGCCGTGATCCCGACCAACGGTATTGTGACCGTTTCCCCTTATATAATTCTATGGGGCTTCTATGCAATTCCCAAGGATCCCTCTCTGGTCCCCATGGTTTGCGCATGCAATGCCCTATGTAAAAATTTACTGACTATAGACTATATGTGAACAATGGCGTTTGGACCGAGTAGGCATCCCTTGAAGGGTTTAAGAGATTATCTAGATTAGATTAAAACTGGACATAGGGGGTCATTCTGACCTGAACTCTCGCTGCAGTTCTGCACAGCGTTCAGGTCAGAACTGCGCATGCGCCGGCGATGCTGTGCGATGCTTTTGTACTTGTTCGGGGGATGAGGGGCGGCCTGACATGCGGGGCGGACTAGCCCTGTGCTGGGCGTCCTCCCGCATGTCAGGGAAGATGATCGAAGCTGTGCTAAATATAGCACAGCTATGATCAGGTCGGAATGACCCCCATACTCTGAGCAGTCTCTCTTGAATAGACTTTATTATGAATATCCCCCTTCATCTTTTTATTGTAACTTTATTTAATACTGGTTTTTCAAAATGCTGTTGGATGGTTCACTTTTCCGTATGTTGGTGTCTTTGAAAAAAAAAATTTTTTTTCTAATAGCACAAAACAAAGGTTTATTTGTATTTACACAACCTTTATAATGTTTTTTTCTAAATCGAAGAACTAATTATAGATTGTTTATCTTCTGGTAACGTAATAATTTATACCTGATCACAATAACAAGTCACCTGTTTTCCTTGTTTATGCAGAACCAATCTCAGTAGTTGCACTAGGGACAGATTAGCATTTTGAG
Source organism: Pseudophryne corroboree (assembly GCF_028390025.1). NCBI lineage: Eukaryota > Metazoa > Chordata > Amphibia > Anura > Myobatrachidae > Pseudophryne > Pseudophryne corroboree. The sequence goes on from NC_086453.1 coordinate 142,063,422, forward strand.
ATGTGTTCTTAGAAATGAAACATTTACAAAGAAGTCATCAAACAGTTCCACAGTAGAAAAAGCAATTTATCATGCACTAATGTTTTGTTAGCAGTAAAGGGGGATACACATGGGGAGATGCGTGCTGAGCGATCTAGCACAGACCGCTCAGCACACATCTCTCCCCCTGCTCAGCACACAGCGCGGTTCCATGACGTCACACGCTGGCGCTGCGGCCAGTGGCAGCGACAATCAACTCCCGGCCAGCCGCAGGAGCTGTGCTGGCCGGGAGTTACTCCACAAATACAAAAGCATCACCGCTGTGCGATGCTTTTGTATTTGTGCGGGGGGGGGCAACTGACATGTGAGGCGGACTAGCCCTGTGCTGGGCGTCCCCCCGCATGTCAGGGAAGATGATCGTAGCTGGGCTAAATTTAGCACGGCTATGATCAATTCGGAATGACCCCCATTAGGAGATAAGTTACGAGGTGGCCCCCAAGATTTCGACTGCCTAGGGGCCTCCACAGGGTTTAATACGGCACTGAACTCAGGTCTATACAGATTTAATGAAAAGGATTCAGTAGGTTGTTAACTGAACCTCCGGCAATCTGTGCAAAGGCTGCTCTATCCCAGAGTTGACAGATCAAGCACCAGATTACTTCTTGGCATTGGTAAAAAAAAACCTTGTGGAAACAGAGCAGCCATGCCATTTTGCAGAAGAGGTGTGATCTGAAATCACGACCCTATAAGATAACATTGAGGCCATTGGGGTGTATCAAACTAGCACAGCAGGACAAGTTAGAGTCTGCACCAGCACATGACCCAACAGTGGTCCTAATTCAGACCTGATCGTAGAGGTGCTAAAATTTGCACATCTACGATCAGCCTCCCTAATTTGCGGGGTGACGCCCAGCACAGGACTAGTCTGCCCTGCATGTCAGGCGCTACCCCATAGCACAAGTACAAAAGCATTGCACGACGGCGATGCCTGCATTGCCCGGACCGCGCCCCTAAAACAGCGGCAAAACGCAGCTGGCCCGCCCAGCGAACGCCCGATCGCAGGGCTGAGACAGCCGTCGGCTGTCTAGCATGTGCCAACGCACTGCGGCGCCGGTGCATGCGCAATTCAGACCTGATCACTGCTGTGCGAAAACGCACAGCAGCGATCAGGTCTGAATTAGCCCCAGTGTTCTTAACCTTAGCCCTGTAACGATTAGCCATTTGAAAGCATGAGCAATAAAATGCTGATGTTGAATCAAGAAGGGACCCAGAACACTTACTATCCATTCTATCACATTTACCCCAGGCATTCATAAAAAAATAATTTTTGATACCTCTGGCACCATGGGAACCAAGTGATATTGTATTTTAGGAGGTTGTACCTAGGTAGAGCCACAACATGCAAAAAGAGACAAGCAAGAAACAGAACAGTGATTGCACATGCACAGTTGTAGAGGCATCAAGGAGCACAACAGGAGAGCGTTGTGAGATGCCGCATGTCTGAAAAGAGAGACTGTGCAATAAATGATGCTGAAGTGGTGCCATGTGCTACTGAATACCCACTGAAGGTGTGGGGACCACTGCAAAAGTGCCAGCAGAGTGAGTTTGAGATCGGAGGCCGGGGGTACTGAGGCTTGTAAAATGAAAAGTAGTGATGTTGCCCATAGCAACCAATCAGATTATGTCTGTCATTTTCTAGCATGCAAAAGAGAAATGAAAGACAGAATCTGATTGGCTACTAAGGGCAACATCACCACTTTTCATTTTTGGAAACTTTAGTAAATTTACTCCTGTGTGTCAGCACTGGGAACTGGGTCTGAGATCCTTGGAGGCTGTGTGAGTAAAAGCTGCTAAAGGGAGACATCCCTAATGAGAGCTTCTGAGAACTATTGAGAGATACTGAGACCTACTGACAGCTATTGAGAACATACTAAGTACATATTAAAATTATGTGGAAAGCCCACTGAAAGTACATTAAAAAAGCATGGTGAAACCCTTGGTAAATCTCACAGCAAGAGATTGAGATAAAAATCTGATGTACAGATAGAGTGATAAATGTGCCCTGATTGAATTACTGTTGGGCCAGTGACTGAATAGTGTAAAGAAAAGAAGCCGTTTTGTGAAAGAATCATAAGCAGATTAAAAAGCACTTTGGGACTAACTTACTGATACTGTGCTTTTGAAAGTGGAATTGTGTTTATTGAGTTTTATCACTGGAAAGTCAAAGCTATTCTCTGGAACCAAGAAAGACCAGCATTAGATGATAACCCGATTATTTTTGCCTATTGTGGACTAAAAGGACATGCATGTTATAGGACAATGACCACCCAGAAAAAGAGTAGTCTATTGATAGAAGTTTCTATTCACTTTAAAGTTAATCACTGATTAGTCTGGTGTTTTGCTAATCTGCTGAGTAAATCTGTTTTGCTATTTCATTATACAGCATGTGTATTTTATGAAGGCTATTGTGTGTTTAGAAGTTAGTATATTGAATATATTGAGAAACTGCAGTTTTTTCCATAGTTATAGCTAAAGAGATGCTGCAGCAGTTAGGATAAAGAAGTTCATATACCTATCCAAGAGAGTTACTGCCCATTGCCAATTTTCCACCATATTGCAAAGAACTGTGCTGTTTACATTTACCATGTTCCATATGTGTTGCAATTGACTGTCATATGTATGGTGATTATTCTTTTCATCATACAGTGACCTTCCTTGGACTCACATCCTCTTACTCCCTATGAATAAATCTACTTGTTTATACTATTTATCAAAGCTGTCACACATTGCCCCACATTTGTTTTATATTCTTAGTAGGAATCAGAGATCCCTTTCTCACAATCGATAATTCTTTATTATCCCATTCTACTGATTTGTGGCATGAGCAGGTATGCTAGAGTGCCCTGACCCTATGTAAAACAAGCAGCATGGAAGTAACTAAAGCAGGCCTGGCCAACCTGTGGCTCTCCAGATGTTGTGAAACTATACATCCCAGCATGACCTGCCACAGTTTTAGCATTCCTTAATAGCAAAACTGTGGCAAAGCATGATGGGACTTGTAGTTTTACAACAGCTGGAGAGCCACAGGTTGTCCAGGCCTGAACTAAAGCATAGTAAGCAGTGTGACAAATTCAGGATCTAGCAGCACAGGGGAATCTGCACCTAGAAGAAATATGTGGTGACCTAAAAAAACCTATCACTTAGCCTGTTTGAGGAATGTAATTATGCAGAGCCATTCATCTGTATGGATTTGCTATTATGTGCCAATTAATGTCTTCTCTGACAGAATATGTGGCTTAGACAAACGCTTCCACTTAATTAATATGAAGTGACAATGAACTAATTTTTAAATACATATAGGGGACATGAAGTCTCCATCTGTTGCTAAGTTACCTCCCATGATGCTGTCCTATTAGTGCATTAGAACCTATGTAGCTAAGACTCAGAAGGTCAGAGGTTATACAGTTCATGTTCTGGAAATGTTACATTAACAACTCATTTATACGTATTCTTTCTCTTATCTCTTTCATATAAGCACACTCTGCAGCGACATTCTTCATAGAGTACATGGGCCAACCAAGTTATGGCTTGTAGTCCATAGTTACCAACTGTCCTTTTTATCCTAGGGCAATTGCAGTTTTTTTTGTCCCTGGAGATCTTTCTGTGGAAGGAATACATATTTATTCCCGGCAGATGGGATGCTGGCCGTCAGTATCCCAACAGCGTCATCCCGTCCACAAGAATGCTGGCAGCGGGGCAAGTGCCATGAGGCCCCTCGCGGGTTCGCTGCGGGCTCGGTGGCTCACTGCACTTGCCACAGGATCTGTTTCCACTCTATGGGTGTCGTGGACACCCACGAGTGGGAATAGCCCCTGTGGGCCTGCATTGTCAGATGTCGGGATTCTGGCGTCGGTATCCTTATTGCCAGGATACCGACAGCCGGCAAATTCTTTGCCTCCCCTGTGGAATTATCCCTATTTTTGTCAAATGCACAATAAAAAAAATCTTTCCTGCATTTATTTCTTGTATATTTCTATCACCAGCGTTTTAAGAAATTTTAAATAACATTACATGATGGATATTGTGCTTCAAGGTGTGTCGAGACATTATCACATGTAATAAGCTTCAGTGTACCTACCGTTCAGTAACAATGGTAGCAGCATTGCACAGTCCTGAGCCAGCATTTCAGATTGCCTACAGGACATGGTACTGTATATAGATTTTTAAGTTGTGTTGTTTCCCTCCTATAAATCCATAACTAATCCTACAGAGAAATAACAAGTAATATGAGTTGTACATCTCCACCTTTTTAACGGGTTTGGTACAATATCCTGGTACTCGGCATGCTGACGGTCAGAATCCTGACGGAGTTTGTTATGTATTGTAACCCTAACCCTAACCTATTCATAACCCAGCCCTCCTGCAGTCTAACCCTAACAGTCCCTTTCGACAGCCTAACTCTAAACGTTCCCTCCCACAGCCTAACCCTAACACACCCCTCTTGCAGCATAACCCTAACCCTCCACCTGGTGCCTGACCCTATTTCTAATCCTAACCCATCCCTCCAACAGCCTAACCCTAACCATCCCCTTCAGCAGCCTAACCCTCCCCTCCTGCAACCTAACCCTAACCATCCCCTTCAGCAGCCTAAGCCTAACTGTCCTCTCCCACAGCCTAACCCTAACCCTCCCCTCCTGCAACCTAACCCTAACCATCCCCTTCCTTAGCCTAACCCTCCCCTCCTGCAACCTAACCCTAACCGCTCCCTTCGGCAGCCTAACCTGAACCCGCCCCTCTCACAGCCTAACCCACTGATTCCGCAGCCTAACCCTAACCCAGAGGCGTATCTAGGGTAGGGTGAATGGGTCACGTGCCCTGGGCGCCTTGGCAGGCCCAGGAGAGGGGGGCGCCAGTGGTGCACCCAGGGGGGGTTTCCGAGCACCCAGAAACCCCCCTCCACTAAAAAAAAAAAAAATAATTTTTTTTTTTTTTTTTTTTTTTAGCTGCATGAGTATTATTAATGGCTGTCTAGCGTCCTCTGCAGCCTGCTGTCTTCCTGGTGGCACTTGTAAGAGCAATAAAAGTTTATTTTAATTATAGTACATATATATATATTTCCCTCATGTGCTTATCCATTCTTACTTTAATAATCTTCAACTGCATCAACTCCAGCAGTCTTCGGCCACCTGATACTTATTCCAGTGTCATCTGCTGATGTAACTATGTGTATTTACCCTGTACTTGTCCTATACTGTCATCAACTGTAAGTTGCTATTTTCCTGTTTGATTATTCATGTACTCTGTAATTGGGCGCTGCGGAACCCTTGTGGCGCCATATAAATAAAGGATAATAATAATAATAATAATATATCCATGTGTATACATATGTACACATGTATATACATACATACATATAAACACACACACACACACACACACACGTGATATATATATATATATATATATATATACACGTGTGTGTGTGTATGTATATATATATATATATATATATATATATATATGTACTGTATGTGTGTACACACACATATATATATATATATATATATGTATGCATGTTTAATATGCTATGTATATGTGTATATGTATGTGTGTCTGTATGTATGTATATATATATATATGTGTGTAGATATGTGTGTGTGTGTGTATATATATATATATATATATATATATATACACACACACACACTAGTTTTACGGACCCAGCATATGCTGGGTCACCTCAGTCCCCACCCCCGTGATTGGCTCCGCCCAGTTCTGGAAACCCCCCATGCAAATCCTGCGTTTGCCACTGGGCGCCGGCGGCGGCCAGGGCATCATGCCCCACTCACCCCCGTCAACCCTAAATGTGAGGGGAGGAGAGCGCAGCGCCTCTCCCTCCCCTCACCGCCGCTGCCAGCAGCGCCGCTGTGTCCGGTCTCCGGCGTTAGCCAATCAGAGCTTGCGGACCGGCTCCTGATTGGCTGCCGGTCCGCGAGCTCTGATTGGGTAGTGAACTGGCGCCAGACACAGCCGCCGGAGACGGGACAGGAGACCTGGACGGAGCAGTGAGGGGAAGGAGAGGTGGTGAGGGGAAGGAGAGGCGCTGCGCTGCGCTCTCCTCCCCTCACATAAGCGGCCGGTGAGTGAACGGGGGGGGGGGGCATGTATCTGGCACGTAACTGGCACTGTGGGGCATGTATCTGGCACAGTGGGGCAATGTAACTGGCACTGTGGGGCATATATCTGACACAGTGGGGCAATGTAACTGGCACTGTGGGGCATGTATCTGGCACAGTGGGGCAATGTAACTGGCACTGTGGGGCATGTATCTGGCACAGTGGGGCAATGTAACTGGCACTGTGGGGCATGTATCTGGCACAGTGGGGCAATGTAACTGGCACTGCGGGGCATGTATCCGGCACTGTGGGGCATGTATCTGGCACAGTGGGGCAATGTAACTGGCACTGTGGGGCAATGTAACTGGCACTGTGGGGCAATGTAACTGGCACTGTGGGGCATGTATCCGGCACTGCGGGGCATGTATCCGGCACTATGGGGCAATGTAACTAGCACTGTGGGCCATTTTCAGTGGCCACACCCCTTCTGGAGCGTGGCCACACCCCTTTTGGTGTATGTCCACGCCCATTTTTCGGCGTGCGCGCACATGCCTCTTTTTGTGTGCTTTTTTTTTTTTTTTGAGGGGGGGGGGCGCCATTTTACATCTTGCCCTGGGCTCCAAAAACCCTAGTTACGCCTCTGCCCTAACCGCATTCTTCGGAAGCCTAATCCTAACTGCCCGCTTCAACAGCCTAACCCTAACCATCACCCCAACCACAACCTAAACCTAACTGTCCCCTTCGGGAGCCTAACCCTAACCGTCACCCCTCCCGCAGCCTAATGCTAGCTTACACCTCCTGTCAGGGACGTACTAACAGAGGACTCAGTTGAGGTGAGTACTGAAAAATTGGGGCCCATGTGCACTGCACACACTGCACACATTATAGATATACCACTGACTCCCATAGCCTAACCCTAACCACCCCCTTCAGCAGCCTAAACCTAACCATCCCTTCCCGCAGTCTAACCCAGTGGTTCCTAAACTTTTTGGGACAGCACCCTAAAGTGTCAGATTCTTTCTCACGGCACCTCTAGACCAAATAGTTTCTTTTTTTGTTAATTCAGAAAAAAATATTATATTAAGTAGAGATGAGCGCCTGAAATTTTTCGGGTTTTGTGTTTTGGTTTTGGGTTCGGTTCCGCGGCCGTGTTTTGGGTTCGAACGCGTTTTGGCAAAACCTCACCGAATTTTTTTTGTCGGATTCGGGTGTGTTTTGGATTCGGGTGTTTTTTTCAAAAAACACTAAAAAACAGCTTAAATCATAGAATTTGGGGGTCATTTTGATCCCAAAGTATTATTAACCTCAAAAACCATAATTTACACTCATTTTCAGTCTATTCTGAATACCTCACACCTCACAATATTATTTTTAGTCCTAAAATTTGCACCGAGGTCGCTGTGTGAGTAAGATAAGCGACCCTAGTGGCCGACACAAACACCGGCCCATCTAGGAGTGGCACTGCAGTGTCACGCAGGATGTCCCTTCCAAAAAACCCTCCCCAAACAGCACATGACGCAAAGAAAAAAAGAGGCGCAATAAGGTAGCTGTGTGAGTAAGATTAGCGACCCTAGTGGCCGACACAAACACCGGGCCCATCTAGGAGTGGCACTGCAGTGTCACGCAGGATGGCCCTTCCAAAAAACCCTCCCCAAACAGCACATGACGCAAAGAAAAAAAGAGGCGCAATGAGGTAGCTGTGTGAGTAAGATTAGCGACCCTAGTGGCCGACACAAACACCGGGCCCATCTAGGAGTGGCACTGCAGTGTCACGCAGGATGTCCCTTCCAAAAAACCCTCCCCAAACAGCACATGACGCAAAGAAAAAAAGAGGCGCAATGAAGTAGCTGTGTGAGTAAGATTAGCGACCCTAGTGGCCGACACAAACACCGGGCCCATCTAGGAGTGGCACTGCAGTGTCACGCAGGATGTCCCTTCCAAAAAACCCTCCTCAAACAGCACATGACGCAAAGAAAAAAAGAGGCGCAATGAGGTAGCTGACTGTGTGAGTAAGATTAGCGACCCTAGTGGCCGACACAAACACCGGGCCCATTTAGGAGTGGCACTGCAGTGTCACGCAGGATGTCCCTTCCAAAAAACCCTCCCCAATCAGCACATGATGCAAAGAAAAAGAAAAGAAAAAAGAGGTGCAAGATGGAATTGTCCTTGGGCCCTCCCACCCACCCTTATGTTGTATAAACAAAACAGGACATGCACACTTTAACCAACCCATCATTTCAGTGACAGGGTCTGCCACACGACTGTGACTGATATGACGGGTTGGTTTGGACCCCCCCCAAAAAAGAAGCAATTAATCTCTCCTTGCACAAACTGGCTCTACAGAGGCAAGATGTCCACCTCATCTTCACCCTCCGATATATCACCGTGTACATCCCCCTCCTCACAGATTATCAATTCGTCCCCACTGGAATCCACCATCTCAGCTCCCTGTGTACTTTGTGGAGGCAATTGCTGCTGGTCAATGTCTCCGCGGAGGAATTGATTATAATTCATTTTAATGAACATCATCTTCTCCACATTTTCTGGATGTAACCTCGTACGCCGATTGCTGACAAGGTGAGCGGCGGCACTAAACACTCTTTCGGAGTACACACTTGTGGGAGGGCAACTTAGGTAGAATAAAGCCAGTTTGTGCAAGGGCCTCCAAATTGCCTCTTTTTCCTGCCAGTATAAGTACGGACTGTGTGACGTGTCTACTTGGATGCGGTCACTCATATAATCCTCCACCATTCTATCAATGTTGAGAGAATCATATGCAGTGACAGTAGACGACATGTCCGTAATCGTTGTCAGGTCCTTCAGTCCGGACCAGATGTCAGCATCAGCAGTCGCTCCAGACTGCCCTGCATCACCGCCAGCGGGTGGGCTCGGAATTCTGAGCCTTTTCCTCGCACCCCCAGTTGCGGGAGAATGTGAAGGAGGAGATGTTGACAGGTCGCGTTCCGCTTGACTTGACAATTTTGTCACCAGCAGGTCTTTCAACCCCAGCAGACTTGTGTCTGCCGGAAAGAGAGATCCAAGGTAGGCTTTAAATCTAGGATCGAGCACGGTGGCCAAAATGTAGTGCTCTGATTTCAACAGATTGACCACCCGTGAATCCTTGTTAAGCGAATTAAGGGCTCCATCCACAAGTCCCACATGCCTAGCGGAATCGCTCCGTGTTAGCTCCTCCTTCAATGTCTCCAGCTTCTTCTGCAAAAGCCTGATGAGGGGAATGACCAGACTCAGGCTGGCAGTGTCTGAACTGACTTCACGTGTGGCAAGTTCAAAGGGCATCAGAACCTTGCACAACGTTGAAATCATTCTCCACTGCGCTTGAGACAGGTGCATTCCACCTACTATATCGTGCTCAATTGTATAGGCTTGAATGGCCTTTTGCTGCTCCTCCAACCTCTGAAGCATATAGAGGGTTGAATTCCACCTCGTTACCACTTCTTGCTTCAGATGATGGCAGGGCAGGTTCAGTAGTTTTTGGGGGTGCTCCAGTCTTCTGTACGTGGTGCCTGTACGCCGAAAGTGTCCCGCAATTCTTCTGGCCACCGACAGCATCTCTTGCACGCCCCTGTCGTTTTTTAAAAAATTCTGCACCACCAAATTCAAGGTATGTGCAAAACATGGGACGTGCTGGAATTTGCCCATATTTAATGCACACACAATATTGCTGGCGTTGTCCGATGCCACAAATCCACAGGAGAGTCCAATTGGGGTAAGCCATTCCGCGATGATCTTCCTCAGTTGCCGTAAGAGGTTTTCAGCTGTGTGCGTATTCTGGAAACCGGTGATACAAAGCGTAGCCTGCCTAGGAAAGAGTTGGCGTTTGCGAGATGCTGCTACTGGTGCCGCCGCTGCTGTTCTTGCGGCGGGAGTCCATACATCTACCCAGTGGGCTGTCACAGTCATATAGTCCTGACCCTGCCCTGCTCCACTTGTCCACATGTCCGTGGTTAAGTGGACATTGGGTACAGCTGCATTTTTTAGGACACTGGTGACTCTTTTTCTGAGGTCTGTGTACATTTTCGGTATCGCCTGCCTAGAGAAATGGAACCTAGATGGTATTTGGTACCGGGGACACAGTACCTCCAACAAGTCTCTAGTTGGCTCTGCAGTAATGATGGATACCGGAACCACGTTTCTCACCACCCAGGATGCCAAGGCCTCAGTTATCCGCTTTGCAGTAGGATGACTGCTGTGATATTTCATCTTCCTCGCAAAGGACTGTTGAACAGTCAATTGCTTACTGGAAGTAGTACAAGTGGGCTTACGACTTCCCCTCTGGGATGACCATCGACTCCCAGCGGCAACAACAGCAGCGCCAGCAGCAGTAGGCGTTACACGCAAGGATGCATCGGAGGAATCCCAGGCAGGAGAGGACTCGTCAGAATTGCCAGTGACATGGCCTGCAGGACTATTGGCATTCCTGGGGAAGGAGGAAATTGACACTGAGGGAGTTGGTGGGGTGGTTTGCGTGAGCTTGGTTACAAGAGGAAGGGATTTACTGGTCAGTGGACTGCTTCCGCTGTCACCCAAAGTTTTTGAACTTGTCACTGACTTATTATGAATGCGCTGCAGGTGACGTATAAGGGAGGATGTTCCGAGGTGGTTAACGTCCTTACCCCTACTTATTACAGCTTGACAAAGGGAACACACGGCTTGACACCTGTTGTCCGCATTTCTGGTGAAATACCTCCACACCGAAGAGCTGATTTTTTTGGTATTTTCACCTGGCATGTCAACGGCCATATTCCTCCCACGGACAACAGGTGTCTCCCCGGGTGCCTGACTTAAACAAACCACCTCACCATCAGAATCCTCCTGGTCAATTTCCTCCCCAGCGCCAGCAACACCCATATCCTCCTCATCCTGGTGTACTTCAACACTGACATCTTCAATCTGACTATCAGGAACTGGACTGCGGGTGCTCCTTCCAGCACTTGCAGGGGGCGTGCAAATGGTGGAAGGCGCATGCTCTTCACGTCCAGTGTTGGGAAGGTCAGGCATCGCAACCGACACAATTGGACTCTCCTTGTGGATTTGGGATTTCGAAGAATGCACAGTTCTTTGCTGTGCTGCTTTTGCCAGCTTGAGTCTTTTCATTTTTCTAGCGAGAGGCTTAGTGCTTCCATCCTCATGTGAAGCTGAACCACTAGCCATGAACATAGGCCAGGGCCTCAGCCGTTCCTTGCCACTCCGTGTCGTAAATGGCATATTGGCAAGTTTACGCTTCTCCTCCGACAATTTTATTTTAGGTTTTGGAGTCCTTTTTTTTCTGATATTTGGTGTTTTGGATTTGACATGCTCTGTACTATGACATTGGGCATCGGCCTTGGCAGACGACGTTGCTGGCATTTCATCGTCTCGGCCATGACTAGTGGCAGCAGCTTCAGCACGAGGTGGAAGTGGATCTTGATCTTTCCCTAATTTTGGAACCTCAACATTTTTGTTCTCCATATTTTAATAGGCACAACTAAAAGGCACCTCAGGTAAACAATGGAGATGGATACTAGTATACAATTATGGACTGCCTGCCGAGTGCAGACACAGAGGTAGCCACAGCCGTGAACTACCGTACTGTACTGTGTCTGCTGCTAATATAGACTGGTTGATAAAGAGATGTCTATGTAACTATGTATGTATAAAGAAGAAAGAAAAAAAAACCACGGTTAGGTGGTATACAATTATGGACGGACTGCCTGCCGAGTGCAGACACAGAGGTAGCCACAGCCGTGAACTACCATACTGTACTGTGTCTGCTGCTAATATAGACTGGTTGATAAAGAGATGTCTATGTAACTATGTATGTATAAAGAAGAAAGAAAAAAAAACCACGGTTAGGTGGTATACAATTATGGACGGACTGCCTGCCGAGTGCAGACACAGAGGTAGCCACAGCCGTGAACTACCGTACTGTACTGTGTCTGCTGCTAATATAGACTGGTTGATAAAGAGATGTCGTAGTAGTATGTATGTATAAAGAAGAAAAAAAAACCACGGTTAGGTGGTATACAATTATGGACGGACTGCCTGCCGAGTGCAGACACAGAGGTAGCCACAGCCGTGAACTACCGTACTGTGTCTGCTGCGACTGGATGATAAATGATATAAAAAATATATATATATCACTACTGCAGCCGGACAGGTATATATTATATATTATATAATGACGGACCTGCTGGACACTGTCTGTCAGCAGAATGAGTTTTATTTTTATAGAATAAAAAAAACAACAACACACAAGTGAAGTCACACGACGAGTGTTTAACTTTTTCAGGCAATCACAATATAAGTATACTACTAACTATACTGGTGGTCAGTGTGGTCAGGTCACTGGTCAGTCACACTGGCAGTGGCACTCCTGCAGCAAAAGTGTGCACTGTTTAATTTTAATATAATATTATGTACTCCTGGCTCCTGCTATAACCTATAACTGGCACTGCAGTGCTCCCCAGTCTCCCCCACAATTATAAGCTGTGTGAGCTGAGCAGTCAGACAGATATATAATATATATAGCTGATGCAGCACACTGGGCTGAGCCTGAGCAGTGCACACAGATATGGTATGTGACTGAGTCACTGTGTGTATCGCTTTTTTCAGGCAGAGAACGGATATATTAAATAAACTGCACTGTCTGGTGGTCACTCACTATATAATATTATGTACTCCTGGCTCCTGCTATAACCTATAACTGGCACTGCAGTGCTCCCCAGTCTCCCCCACAATTATAAGCTGTGTGAGCTGAGCAGTCAGACAGATATATAATATATATAGATGATGCAGCACACTGGGCTGAGCCTGAGCAGTGCACACAGATATGGTATGTGACTGAGTCACTGTGTGTATCGCTTTTTTCAGGCAGAGAACGGATATATTAAATAAACTGCACTGTCTGGTGGTCACTCACTATATAATATTATGTACTCCTGGCTCCTGCTATAACCTATAACTGGCACTGCAGTGCTCCCCAGTCTCCCCCACAATTATAAGCTGTGTGAGCTGAGCAGTCAGACAGATATATATATATATAGATGATGCAGCACACTGGGCTGAGCCTGAGCAGTGCACACAGATATGGTATGTGACTGAGTCACTGTGTGTATCGCTTTTTTCAGGCAGAGAACGGATATATTAAATAAACTGCACTGTCTGGTGGTCACTCACTATATAATATTATGTACTCCTGGCTCCTGCTATAACCTATAACTGGCACTGCAGTGCTCCCCAGTCTCCCCCACAATTATAAGCTGTGTGAGCTGAGCAGTCAGACAGATATATAATATATATAGATGATGCAGCACACTGGGCTGAGCCTGAGCAGTGCACACAGATATGGTATGTGACTGAGTCACTGTGTGTATCGCTTTTTTCAGGCAGAGAACGGATATATTAAATAAACTGCACTGTCTGGTGGTCACTCACTAGTAAACTCTCTGCACTCTCTACACTTCTACAGTACTCCTCCTAGTCCTAAGCTCCAGTAAATCTCTCTCTCTTATAATCTAAATGGAGAGGACGCCAGCCACGTCCTCTCCCTATCAATCTCAATGCACGTGTGAAAATGGCGGCGACGCGCGGCTCCTTATATAGAATCCGAGTCTCGCGATAGAATCCGAGCCTCGCGAGAATCCGACAGCGTCATGATGACGTTCGGGCGCGCTCGGGTTAACCGAGCAAGGCGGGAAGATCCGAGTCGCTCGGACCCGTGAAAAAAAACATGAAGTTCGTGCGGGTTCGGATTCAGAGAAACCGAACCCGCTCATCTCTAATATTAAGTAAATTGTGTTTATATGTCATCCTTTGGTTCAGTTATGCAGTGAGGGAAAGTATTTGCTTCTGTTTGTCCACATATTTTATGATGGAAAGCCACAAGCACTGGTTTTACCTATTAAATAAATAAATTGACTTTGTCCAGGACCACCCCACAAGCCCCTGCAAGTGCTCCAAAGCACCCCTTGGTGCCACGGCACCCAGTTTGGGAATCAATGGCTTAACCCTAACCATCTCCTTCAGCAGCCTACCCCAAACCCACCCCTTCCGCAGCCTAACCCTAACTTCCCCTCCTGCAGGCTAACCCACCCTTCTCACATCCTAACCCTAACCGTCACCTCCGGAATCCTAACCCTAACCCACCCCTCCCACAAACTAGCCCAAACCGTCCTTCCCGCAGCCTAACCCTAACCCTTCCCCTAGTGCCTAACTCTAACTGCTATACTCAGTGTCGGACTGGGGCATGGAGGGCCCACTGGGGAAATGATGTGGTAGAGGCCCATGCTTAGGGGTGTGGCCAGCTGCCACAGGGGCTGAACTAACTATGGTATGGGCCCCATGATAAATATATATAGTAAATATTGCTAGTGCATGCATGATAATGTACGAGCATAAACTTACTACTGGGATCCGTCTGTATTTTGAGTGTTGGGATTCCACTGCAGGGATTCTGACCGTCGGCATGCTGAGTGAATATTGACTACATACCCTTCCAGTGGCGTAAGTTCATACCTGACACCCCAGCAGCCAGAGCTGAATTAAGGTTCACATGGGCCTGGGGCAGAAAATGATTACGGGCCTATTGTGAGGTGTGGAGGTGCCGTGGCCAGTGTTATGTGATAAACTATCTGGTCTTGGTCAGGCTAGTAGTTTTTAAGGCTATTGGTTACCTAAACTAACACAGTACATTACACTATTTTCCCCATTGTTAAGAGCAACTCTACTTTATCCTTTGTTTTGATAAATGTTTTGATAAATGACCCCCAATGATTTACTGCTAGGCTGCGGCCTCTGACACCACTTCTGCTACTTTGTCCTGTTCTGATGGTATGTACTAATTTACCTGACAATAGGCCTTTCATTATCAATTGCTGACAGGTTTCTCCAGTATCAGGGATTTTTCAATCCAGGGCCTCTGCTCCAAAAGCAAATGTCATATTCTGGACATGTATTATATCAGAACCAGCTGTTCTAGCCGGTCCCTAGAAAAGGGGCTTCACATCTAATTTGACTTTGTACATTGTAAGTAGAATGGTTAGAGAGGTGTGATGGCCTCTTTGGACCGGCTAGAACAGCTGGGTCTGATATAATACTTGTCCAGCATATGACATTTGCTTTTAGAGCAGAGGCCCTGGATTGAATGCGTGGCCTGGGGCTGATTACTGCTCCAAAGCTTGGGATGAATGCCATCTGGATCCATTGTCTATTAACAGCTGCAGTAGGGTCTGGTCAGCAGATGTATGTCCTCTGCTGCTCCTCTCTACATCCCCCATGCTCTCTGCCTGGGCACCACTAAGAGAAAACCACTGGGTCGAAAAGGCTGGTGAGGAAGGAATCAGTATGAGACCCCGGCACATGGTATCCCGGCGGGCGAAATACCGAAGCTAGGATCCCGGTGTCTGAACATCCAACAAGGGTGCGTTCTCCCCTATCCCCAACCCTCTAATCCAAGTCCTTCCTACCCGCAGCCTAACCCTAACCTCCCCATTTAGTGCCTAAGCCTTACCTCCCATCCCCGCTGCCAAAACCTAACCCTCCCACTCTGTTGTCTAATCCTAACCTTCCGAGAGGGGTGTCTAACCCTAACCCCCCCTTCCTGCAGCCTAACCCCAACCCCCAGGACGCAGCCCATCCCTAACCCCCCTTGCTTGCAGCCTAAACCTAACCTCCTCCCCACGGCTTACCTCTCCAGCGCCGCGGTGGTTTATCGTTCGGCATTCCCGGCTGTCGGGATTCCGGCACCAGGATGTTGTATCCAAACTGGATGCTGGTGTCTGCATTAAGAATAGTGTCGGGATTCTGGCATCGGGATTCTGACTGATAGGATCCCGACAGCCAGGATCCTGACTGCTTCCTGTGAGGAAGATGTTGAGTTTTCGCCTGAATGGCCTGGGGCTGGGACATGACATGCAAATCAGATGCAGGCTAGTTAGAATTTGACCCACTGCACTTATATCATCTGTGTTTTTGCCCCCTCCCCATCTGTGCCTCTGCCTCCTGCCCACCTGTGCCTTCCTCCTCACTTGTGTCTATACCCCTCCACCCCCGTGTCTCCCTACTTGTGTCTCTGCCCCCTTCACACCTGGTGCCTCTGCCCCTCCCCACCTATGCATCTACTTCTATAACCTTGTGTGCCTATGCCTTCCTCCTCACTTGTATCTCTGTCCTTTTACCTCTTTGTCTTCCTACTTGTGCCTCTGCCTCCCTTCCTACTCGTGCCTCAACCCCCTTTGCACCTGTGCCTCTGCCCCCTCCCTACCTGTGTCACTGCCTCTTTTACTACCTGTGACTCTGCATCTCTCGTCTCTCGTCTTTGTATTTGCCCCTTCACCACTTGTGCTTCTGCCATTCTCGGACCTGTGCCTCTGCTCTCCAACATCAGCTGTGAAGAAAAAAGGTTCTCACTGCAGCAGTGCCTGAAGAAGCAAGTGTAGCAGCAGTTTCGTTAAGGAGGCATCACAGTGTGCAGCAGGACAGAAGACCCAGGACTAGTGCAGATGAACCCTGTACAGCATGCAGTGCCAGATTAAGGTCCACATGGGCCTGGAGCTGAAATTGCTGAAGGGCTGATTGTGTGCCACCACAGGGGTGTGACCAGTGCTGTGGCAGTGTGACTAGTGATGTGGGGGTGTGACCTGTGCTGTGGGGCAGCATCCAGGGGTCTCTGTATGTGTTTTATGTGCCTATGTCTGTATGTGCTCCTATATGTCCGTATGTACCTGAAGTATACGTATCTGCTCTGCTATGTCTATGTGCCTACATCTGAATGTGCTCCTGTATGTCCATATGTACCTACAGTATGTCTGTATGTGCTCCGCTATGTCCGTAAACCTCTCCTCATGCAGTCTAACCCTAACCTTCCACTGCCTAATTCTAACCTCCCCCTCCCACAGCCTAACCCTAACCTCACCTACTTATATTAGTGAAAGGAGAGAAAGAGAGAAGGGGAGACAGAGAGAGACAGAGAGAGAGAGAGAAGGGGTGAGACAGAGGAGGGGGGTAGACAGAGATAGAGAGATCGGGTAGAGAAGTTGGAGTGAAATAAAGGGGGTAGGTACAGAGAGAGAGAGACACACAAAGAGTAAAGGGGTGAGATACAGAGAGAGATGTAGAAGGGGAGACAGAGAGAGAAGAGGGAGAGAGAGGGTGTGAGAGGGAGAGGAGAGAGAGAGGAGAGAAAGGGGAAAGAGAGAGAAAGGAAAGACAGAGAAAGAGGAGGGTGACAGAGAGAGAGAAAGGGGGGCAAAGAGAGAGAAGGGGAGGAGACAGAGAGAGAAGGGAGAGACACAGGGAAGGGAGAGACAGAGAAAGAAAGAATGGGAGAGGGGTGAGGGGAGAAAAGAGAGAGAGAGAGAGGTGAGGGGGGAGACAGACAGAGAGAGAGAGAGAGAGAAGGGGGGAGACACACAGAGAAGGCAGAGACAGAGAAGATGGAGACAGAGAGAGAGAAGGCGGAGACAGAGAGAGAAGGGGCAAGACACAGAGGGAAGGGATGGAGACACAGAGAGAAGGGGGAGACAGAGAGAGAGAGAGAGAGAGAGAGAGAGAAGGGGGTGACAAAGAGAGAGAGAAAAGAGGGAGACACACAGAGAGAGAAGGGTGGAGACAGAGAGAGGGGGAGAATAAAGGTGAGACACAGAGAGAGGGAGAGACAGAGAGAGTGAAGTGGGGAGACACACGTAGAGAGAAGGGGGCAGACACAGAGAGTGAGAAAGAGAGAAGGGGCAGACAGACAGAGAGAGAGAAGGAGGCAGAGAGAGTAGGGGGCAGAGAGAGAGAGAAGGGGGCAGTCAGACAGAGAGAGAGAGAGAGCGAGAAGGGGGCAGACAGAGAGAGAGAGAGAGAGAAACGGAGAAGACAGAGATAAAGAAGGGGGAGACCCACAGAGAAAGAAGGGGGAGACCCACAGAGAGAGAGGGAGAAGGGGGAGACCCACAGAGGGAGAAAAGGGGGAGACTCAGAGAGAGAGAGAGAAAGAAAGGGAGACCCACAGAGAGAGAGAGAGAGAGAGAGATAGAGAGAGAGAAAGGGGAGACCCAGAGAGAGAGAGCGAAAGGGGAGACCCACAGAGAGAGAGATAAGGGGGAGACCCACAGAGAGAGAGAGAAGGGGGGAGACCCACAGAGAGAGAAGGGGGAGACAGGTGAGAGAAGGGGGAGACCCACAGAGAGAGAAGGGGGTGACAGGTGAGAGAGCAAGAGAAACGGGAGACAGTGAGAGAGGAAGAAGTTTGAGAGAGAGAGACAGAGGGAACAGAGAGAAGGGGGGATACACACAAAGCAAAAAGGGGGCTACACAGAGAGAGAGAGAGAGAGAGAGAGAGAAGGGGGATACACACAGAGAGAGAAGGGGGAGACAGAAAGAGAGAGAGAAGGGGGGAGACACAGAGAGAGGGAGGGACACAGAGAGAGGGAGAAGGGGGCAGACACAGAGAGTGACAAAGAGAGAAGGGGCAGACATAGAGAGAGAGAAGGGGCAGATACAGAGAGAGAGAAGGGGGTAGACAGCAAGAGAGAGAGAAGGGGAAAGACAGAGAGAAAGAAGAGGGGAGACCCACAAAGAGATAAGGGGGAGACCCACAGACAGAGGGAGAAGGGGGAGACCCAGAGAGAGAGCGAGAGAGAGAGTAGGAGGAGACCCAGAGAGAGAGAGGGAAGTGGAGACCCACAGAGAGACAGAGGGAGAGAAAGGGGAGACCCACCGATAGAGATAAGGGGGAGACCCACAGAGAGAGAAGGGGGAGAAGTTTGAGAAAGAGAAGGAACAGAGAAGGGGGGATACACAGACCAAAAAGGGGGATACAGAGAGAGAGAGAGAGAGAGAGAGAGAGAAAGGGGTGACAGAAAGAGAGAGAAGGGGAAAAGGGGGGAGAGTGAAATGGGGAGACACAGAGAGAGGGAGGGATGCAGAGAGAGAGAGAGAAGGAGAGAAGGGGATACACACACAGAGAGAGAGAGAGAGAGAGAGAAGGGGGAGACAGAGAGAGGGAGGGACACAGAGAGAGAGAGAGGGAGAAGGGGGCAGACACAGAGAGTGACAAAGAGAGAAGGGGGCAGACATAGAGAGAGAGAAGCGGCAGACAGAGAGAGAGAGAAGGGGGTAGACAGAGAGAAAGAAGAGGGGAGACCCACAAAGAGATAAGGGGGAGACCCACAGACAGAGGGAGAAGGGGGAGACCCACAGCGAGAGAGAGACCCAGAGAGAGAGAGAGAGAGAGAGAGAGAGAGAGAAAGGGAAGACCCAGAGAGAGAGAGAGAGAGAGAGAGAGAAAGACCCACCGATAGAGATAAGGGGGAGACCCACAGAGAGAGAAGGGGGAGACCCACGGAGAGAGAAGGGGGAGAAATTTGAGAGAGAGAAAGGGAACAGAGAAGGGGGGATACACAGACCAAAAAGGGGGATAGAGAGAGAGAGAGAGAGAGAGAGAGAGAGAAAGAAAGAGAAGGGGGTGACAGAAAGAGAGAGAGAAGGGGAGAAGGAGGGAGACAGAGTGAAATGGGGAGACACAGAGAGAGGGAGGAATGCAGAGAGGGAGAGAAGGGGGAGACACAGAAAGAAAGGGAAGGGGTGAGATAGAGGAGGTGATTCAAACCTGATCGTAGATGTGCTAAATTTAGCACATCTGCGATCAGCTTCCCTGACATGTGCAGACGTGTAGATGTGCTAAATTTAGCACATCTACAATCAGCTTTCCTGACATGTGGGGGGACGCCCAGCACAGGGCTAGTCCGTCGTGCATGTCAGGCCCTACCCAGCCGCACAAGTACAAAAGCATCGCACAGCGGTGATGCTTTTGTACTTGAAGAGTAGCTCCCAGCCAGCACAGCTACTCGTCGCTGCCCGGGTCACAGCGGCTGCGTGGGACGTCATGCAGCTGCCGCGACCTGCCCCTCCAACGGTCCGGGCACGCCTGCGGTGCCCGGACCGTGCCCCCTAAACGGCCAAATGCCACCGGTCCACCCCCTACCACCCAGCGACTGCCTCTGCCTGTCAGGCAGAGGCGATCGCATTGCTAAGACAGCCGACAGGCTACCCCTAAACCCCTAACCCCCCCATACAGGTTGCACTTTGTTAACATGTGATCAATCATCCACTAACCCCCCTCTCCCCGTACAGGTGGCACTTTGCACCTTCAATAGCAGTGGGTCCCCGTCACTGACGCCGGCAGCAGCGGGTCATCAGCACCGCCAGCAGTGGTTCCCCATCATCGGTGCCGGCAGCAGTGGTTCCCCATCGTCGGAGTTGACAGCAGCGGTTCCCCGTCATCGGCGCCAGCAGCAGTGGGTCCCCGTCATCGTAGCCCGCAGCAGCAGAACTCATTCATTTCTATCTTGCGGCGTTGAGCCGCGGCAGCGTTCGAGGGTAGGAGGGGCTGGATCGCTTCAGCCCAAGGTTCAGTAGAGGCGCAGGGAGGTCATTCAACTGTGCCACACTAGTAGCACTACTGAAGTGTATTTGGGCAGTAGGTAGGGTGAAGGGGGTGAATGAGTGAGTGGGCGGGGCTTCGGAAGGCCACTGATGGTGGTAACAGAAAAAAAATTAATTTCTTGTCTCCAATGTCTACCAGCACCGTCTGGGTCTATTTTCATGGGGGGCCTGGGGTTGCAGCTCCACCCGCCCCATTGTTAATCCGGCCCTGACAGGATGAGGTCAGTGGTCTGTGTCTGGGAACGGGGCGTCAGTATGTCCCATACACTCAGGGCCGGTGCAAGGTTTTTCTACATCCTAGGCCAGTGGTTCCCAAACTTTTTTGAATCATGTCATCCTTGAGTATCAGAATTTTTTTCACGGCACCCCCCATGCCAAAAGTGTCTTATTGAGAAATGTTGAATTTTTTTTAAAATTAAGTAAATTATATTTATACAGTATGTCATCCTTAGGTTCAATGATGTGGTGAGGGACAAGGGTTGCTTCTGTTTGTCCATTATTTTATGATTGGAAGCCACAAGCTCTAGTTTTGTCTATTACATTGACAATAAATAGTTTGAATTGGTCCTGGACCACCAACCTGAGGCACCCCTGCAAGTGTTCCGTGGCACACAGTTTGAGAACCACTGCCCTAGGCAAAGCTTCAGTCTAGTAGCGCCCCTTAACCTGCAGAGCCACCACTACCTCCCGTAAATTGCATCATTATACATACACAGATAAAAGGGACAACACTCAAGGAAATTAAAGTGATAAAGTATATTGTAAACAATGCACAAAATTTTATACACTGTATAAATAGTACTGTATATGGGATCTAATAGGGATATTTAATTGGGACTGGGTACAGGATGCCGCTGTCAGAATACTGACAGCGGCATCCCGACCACCATAATACTGACATTTTGAATGAAATTAATTAACTTTACCCCTTACCCTATCCCTCCCTCCCCAGCAGGGGTGCGGTCAAGATCCCGGCGGTCGGAATACCGACACTGGAATCCCGACCAGCACAATCCCAACATATTCTCCCTCTGTGGGTGTCCATGACACCCATAGAGGGAGAATAAATGAGTGTGCCGAGCGCAGCAAGGCACCGTGCCCGCAGCGAGCGCAGCGAGGCACCGTGCCCGCAGCGAGTCCGCAAGGGGCTGCGTTGCGCTCGTCCCCCTGTCGGGATTGTGCTGGTCGGGATTCCGGTGTAGGTTTTCTGACCGCCGGGATCTCCCCCGGCGGGATTTCGTACTGATTTCCCCCCAGCATACTAACATTCAGGATGCCGGCTGTCTGGATTCCAGCGTCGGTATTCTGATAGGTGTCGGGATTTTGACATCTGTATTCTGAATGCCAACATCCCGTCTGCCAGACTACATCCCTGTAATTGTATGTATATACACACATACTGTATATACGTACAGACATGCATGTATTTGTATGCTTCTTATTTTGTTCCATCCCCCATCTGTAAGTTCATTACTAATCCGCATAAAGAGACGTCCTTCAGTTTTTTGCTAGATGAATTCAGTGGTCCCCTCCAGTGGCCGGCGCCCCTAGGCAGCCGCCTAAAGCTGCCTAATGGTAGATCCGGCACTGTATACACTCGTTATTGAGACCCAGCACACCTATTTAGTGTGAATAGGTATTGTAGTGATGTAGTGTGGGGAGGTAGTGTAGTGATGTAGTATAAGGAGGTAGTGCATTGATATAGTGCTGGGATGCAGTGTGGGGAGGTAGCATAGTGATATAGTGAGCGGATGTGGCGTAGTGATGCAGTGTGGGAGGTAGATCAGTGATCTAGTGCAGGGATGCAGTGTAGGTACTGTAGGTAGCATAGTGATATATATGGGGGCAGAGTCAGAGGTGTACAGTGTGGTGGCATTGGACGCAAGCGGTTGTTTTTAGTCTGAGAATGCATCTGAGTCATACTGTGCATGCCTCCCAAAGTTTACTGTACAAAGGCGCAGATTGAAATTGCATTCAATTGAGGGAGGGGGGGCCCAAACTGATATTTTGCTTAGGGCCCCATGAGGTCTAAATCTGCCTCTGGTGGACAGTACTGTATAGTTGGTGTGGGTACACAAGCTGGGTCCATAATAAATACAGCCACATATGCACACACACAGCCACACATGCACACACACACACACACACACACACACACACACAAAGCCACACATGTACATAGCCCCATTTATACACACATAGCCACATACACAAAGCCACGCATGCAGACACACAAAGCCACACATGCACACAGCCACCAATATATACATACACAGCCACATATACAAAGCACACACATGCATACACACAAAGCCACACATGCACATACGCACACACACACACACACACACACACACAAAGCCACACATGCACATAGCTACATTTATACACACATAGCCACATACACAAAGCCACGTATGCACACACACAAAGCCATACATGTACACAGCCACATATATACACACACAGCCATATATACAAAGCCACACGTGCACACACACACAAAGCCACACATGCACACAGCCACATATATATACACACACAGCCATATATACAAAGCCACAGATGCACACAGTCACAGCCATATGTACACACACACACATCAATATACACACACACATCAATATACACACACATACTAAGAAACTTATGTCCCCTATTGCCCACCTGAGCCGGATGTGTGCCCTCCAGTCTGCACGCCCTGTCAGTCTCCCCCGTCAGTGCCTTCTTCCAGTAAGATCTCATGTTGCTCACCGTACACTGCTCATCACATGAGCTATTGTGGCATTGGGGGAAAAGATGTTTGAACAGGAGACAGGAGTGGGGGGTGGAGAGGTGTTCAGGCAGGAGATGGGCAGTGGGGTTGGGGGAGAGGTGTTCAGGCGGGAGATGGGCAGCGGGGATGAGGAGAGGTGTTCGGGCGGGAGGCTGAAGCACTGATTGACATCTCTGGCAAAACTCCGCCTCCACCACTACCGCTGTCCACATGGAATGCTGCTGCTGAGTGGCGCACTACTGTGCAGGCAGTGTCTTGCGTACCGAGACAATGGAGAAGGTCAGGGTGCCTCCTCAGAACTAGCGCCCGGCGGCAACTGACTCCATTGTCTCCGGTACTTCCGCAACTGTGCCTTTCTAATTCTAAAATACACACATAAGCTGTTGAAATAAACTTGATTATAATAGTGTTGCATCTATACTGATGACTATATTTTCCATAAACTATACTGCTCATTCCCTCTCAGTTGTGTTGGCATGAAGATGTAGATATAAAATGGCTGCATATCTTTTGCTTCAATCTTATTTTGCCTGCATAAGATTGTCTGCCTTCTGTCTCCTGTAATACCCACCACTTAAACAGGAATCTGTTGCACAAGATCCTTGTAGCACCTAAAATAGCCTTAATCTCTAGCAGCAAGCAACAGCTGTAATATAACTGGCAGCAAAATTCAATATCAATATGCAATTACTGGGACTCAAACTAAACTCCATGCATGAGTCATACAGTAATCAGTGGAACTTTTTATTTTATGTTCACTATTTTCTAGAGTAAAACATCTATTAAGATTTTAACTCCAATATCGCTTGTTTATCACTCTTTGCTGGAGAGAAATGATTGGTATTCACAGATCATCCTATAAAATAAAATGCTACCGCTGCTCCTCACCACTAAGGGGGGATGGAGTGTTTTGCGCGTCGGCGGCCACTAGATGGAGTCTGCCGGTGCAATTCAATTATTGCTCTGTTCGGATGCACACAGCCACCAGTACTGACATTACTGTAATCTTGTTCCATCATTTCAATGGGCTGGTAACTAGTTTGCTTTATAATGTGACAAACAATTTTAGGATTCTATATTTAGAAATTGACACAGAATTGCTGGTTGATTTAGAGGTGGAGAGATGCTTTGATGGCTT
Organism: Pseudophryne corroboree; assembly: GCF_028390025.1. Taxonomy (NCBI): domain Eukaryota; kingdom Metazoa; phylum Chordata; class Amphibia; order Anura; family Myobatrachidae; genus Pseudophryne; species Pseudophryne corroboree. The sequence goes on from NC_086453.1 coordinate 142,087,861, forward strand.
TTAAAAGTAGACTGGACAACATGGTAGACAGATAATGAGTCCCACGTACAGTAATGTTACCGTATGTTACTATTATTGTCGTTAAGATTGACTACTCGATCAGCCAAATAAATCCAGACAAGTAAATTGCACATGTGGGCATTCTGTATATAAGCAGCACTTCTGTGGGCATTATGTGTACAGTATAAGTGACATAACTGTGGTCATTATGTGTAAGGGGCACTACAACTGTGGGCATTCTGTGTAACGGGCATAACTACTGTGGGAAGTGTTTATAAGGGGCACTATTCTGTGGCATGACGTGTATAAATGTTACCATTGTGAAGCGCAACATGAAAAAAGGGCACTACTAAGTGACGTAACCTGAATTAGGGGCATTACTGTGTGGTGTAATATGAATCAGGGCACTACATGCGGTGTAATGTAAATAAGATTGTGCTACTGTGTGGTGTAATTTGAATTGGGGGTACTATTGTGTGACCACGCTGCTTCTTTGTGAGATCAATGTCCCTTTATAAATTATGGGAAGTAGGGCAGTAATTTATAGTTTGCAGGGGGGGCCAAAAATACTAGCACTGGCCCTGGCTCCGCTTAATGTGTGTGTGTGTGTGTGTGTGTGTGTGTGTGGGGGGGGGGGTGATGGGGTAAATGAGTTCCACCACGTCTCCAGGACCACTTTAAGCCCTGGTTACTAGGCAATAAATTGAGAATTGTGGACCCATGGAAATCCTGAAAGTTGAACCCTAGGTAAGTAACCTTTGAAGACAGGGGTGTCGATAATATATTCCATTCATAACTGACTTTTCGGTTTTCAGCAGTATTATCTTTTTGAAGCAGTTTATAGGTGCTCAGAAATGTTACTGTATAATGGCACCATCTAAATGAGTATATGGTTGATTTTCATAAAAAGAATAAGAATGGGAGTGGGGTTACAAAACAAATTGTTTATGAAATTATGGATAACATTAGCCTGGAGAGTATAAATATGTGGTGTTGGGTTTGTGTGTAGTCACTGTTCCCTCTCAATGGTGCAAGTTGTGGTGTAAATATTTAAATTGTTAGGGAAATCTTGTGCAAGGTTTCGGTGAACAGTAGATTGCCAATGAAGCACTTCATGGTGGCTAATGTATTGAACTACACATTGAAGGACTGGTGCAGAGATGACTGTATCACTGCTTGCGGAGCGTATCTTACTTATCTTCGCACTGCCTATGCTCCAGAACTGAGCATATAGAAGCATGCAATAGAAAAAGTTCTACGCTTTTCAATCATATCTACACTTACAAATGGGGAAAAAGTTCAGTGAGGACATGTCCACGGAACCGCTATGAGCTTGACATACATATGTTTCTGAGCTTATCTTTTGCACCTAGTATAGGGTAGGTGCCATTGTTTCCCAACTCCATTTCTCAGGGACATCTAACAGTGCATGTTTTACAGATCTCCTCAGTATCGCAAGTAACATCATTGGTACCACCTTTGGGTCTTTTAAAATGTGTCAACCAGTAGTGGACAGACGTGTAAACCAACTAGGAGATTTGCACTGTTAGAGGTCCCTGAGGGATGGCATTGGGAAACAAAGGTGTAAATACTCACTACCTCAGTTTGGAAGAACATTTGACCAAGTTTTATTCAACTCTGCATTATGCTTTGAATTTTTTAATGTCTAAAGGGAAAAGTACAGTTAGATATATAATGCAGTGGGAAAACACAGGGTTTGAATGGGGGGTCTACTTAAAGTGGTAGCAGAGATATGAAGCAGAGATATGACATTATCTATCTATCTATCTATTTATCTAGCTATCTATCTATCTATCTATCTATCTATCTATCTATCTATCTATCCAGGCTCGCCATCAGGAGGGTTCTGTGGGCACAGCAGTCCCAGGCCTGGCCTCTATAACAGAGAGGGGAGGGCCCGGGCCGCTCATGCTTCTTCCCACCCGCCACCATCTGTCTTCCTGCCACCACTGCTGCCTGGCTCCTGCAGGCTATTGAAAAGTCCCTCTCAAGATGGCCGCCGCCTCAGAGGAGGCTCTAGTATCTTTAATAACTTTCTCCTTTGAGGTGGTGGCCATTTTTTAAGGGACATTTTCTATAGTTTTACTTGACACAGTCTGCTGAACAGTCTGCAGCGGCTCCAGTGGCGGCAGGGGGGGAGGACAAGCAGAACCCCTGACAACGAGCAGTACCCCAATGAGCAGGTACTGGGGGGCATTACTGCGTGTGGCATTACAGTGTGGTGCATAATATGGTGCTGGGGACAAAACTATGGGGACACAGAATTTTTTTTCTTTTTATATATATATATATATAATTTTTTTTAATTATTATTATTTATTTATTTATTATTATTATTATTATTATTATTATTTATTTTTTTTTATTTTTTTTTTTGGTGGGGGGCTATCTTGCCAGTCTTGGGCCCCGTAATTTCTGATAGCAGCCCTGTATCTACCTATCTATCTATCTATCTATCTACTTATCTATCTTGCCTTCAGACGAAGTGCAGCAGTTTGTTGGCGGCAGGTCATTAGGTCCTGTCTCTTGCAGCCTTGTGATATGAAATGAGGGTACATGAGAGGGAATGGAACAAAAATGGCACCAGCAAATCGTGGCACTATGCCAAAAGAGGTCGGGGCTCTGGTTGTTGTCAGTTGGGGAGAGGGGTAGTTTCTAGAATATGTAATTATATCATGGTGATATATGCATATTACATGCCATTAATAGACACCAGCAGATAACAGTTGGTAGACACACCATGTGGATAGAAACCTTGCTTAAATAGTGTTACATGTTGCATTCTACAGCCGATATAACGCTATCAACATTCTGATTGTCGACAGATCATACCGAACCCAGGTATGATAATTTGTGTGTAACAGACATGCATGCTTGGTACAAAATTGATGTGCATGTAATCTATATAACGTATACAGTAGCTACATGATTTTGATATATAGCTAAAGTACAGCTGTTCATCATACTCAGCCATACAAGGTACCTTAGTGTCATGGCAGCTGTAGTTGAGCACCCTGGTTAATGCCACAGGTTGCACATCCCTGCTGTTGAGATTATTTCTGTTGCTTGTCTGAGCTCAAATACTTGTCTACAATATAAGCTTCAATATACCACAAAGGCTTATTTCTCAAACGCACTGATAGCTGAAAATAGTTGCAGGAAACATCCAGCTGTGCTGTATTTCCATCAAGCCTGGAGGATAATCCATCCCTTTCTCTTGATCTAATTTCTTGGGTGATGGATGGGGTTGAGCAAGCAGTGAGTGGGTGTATGGGTGTGGCGACACATGTCCTCTATATTAAAGCTGTTATTATTCCGTATTTCCAACTATTGTTTGGCCCTGCAGTCACAGTACATCTACACCTAAACTGACAAAAGCTCTGCCCAATTCCCAGAAATAGCTAGAGCCAGGTATTTGTGTAGCCTGTCTGCAATGAAATCAAAGACGTAGTTAAATTTGTACGAGCCGTGCTGTGAAATAGCAGCACAAAGTACTTAGTTTGCCAATTTTCAATTAAATGTCATAGAGCAGAAACTGTAAAGAGAGAATGAGTATACCTCTGTCACAAAATAGCAGGAAGCTTGTAAATAGGTAGAAAATGTAGTAACAGTGTTGGGAAAGCAGCAGTCACCTCACATTCACTATGAATCAGAGATACAGAGCTTCTCATGGTTGTGCCTTATACACTATGTAGACGGAAGTTATTAAACACCCCGCACAAGCGAAATGGTGTGCTCCTGCAGCAGACATGTGTTCGTGAAGGTATAAAATGGGTAGATGGGCACTGATTAGATAATTTGCTAATGAAATGGCTTGCCAGAAGGAGCTAACCGAGTTTGAAAAGGGATCATCATAGGCTACTCAATTGAAGGTATAAGTGTGAGAAGCATTGCAGATGTTGGTGTTGTACCTATAACCAGTGTTGGACTGGGGCATGAAGGGCCCACTGGGGGGTGCTGTTGTAGGGGCCCACGCTTAAGGGTATGGCCAGGCTCCACTGAGGCGTGGCCAGCCACTACAGAGGTTTGGCTAACCATTACAGAGTACATGTTCTGTTCCCCTTGGTAAATATGTAATAAACCATATTCTTGTGAAGTATAATGTAACATAAGTATAATGCATAATTCAAGTGCACTAGGATAGAGTCTGGAACCTGATCCTTAGAGGAGGAGGAGGGCCCACAGACAGTGGGGCCCATCAGTGGTTTCCTCTGTTCCCCTGTGGGCCAGTCCGACCTTACCCAGAACAGTGGGTACAACACCAACTCACAGGTCCGCAGCAGCACAGAGGGAGAGCACGGCGCAGCAGGAGTTAAAGCCGGAACCCTGCTCCGATCACATGGTCCAGATGCCGACTGCTAATTTGACAGGGGCAGCCTGGGAGACAAGAGCCTTGTGGGAAGAAGAGAGGAGTGAGAGAGGAGGTGTGGAGACGCTGGTTGCATGCGGAGCAGAGCGGGACCTGAAAGGACCAAGTGACAACCAGGAGGTGCTGGGCGGTGAGAGCAGCACTGCATAGTGCCAGCAGTGGGGTGCTGCCAGAGAGATGTGTGCCGGGTGAGTGGGTGTTGAGATGCTGTAGGTGAGGCGTGGATGCCGCGGACATCTTGGTACTGAGAGGAGCCATTTAAGAACGGGCCTAACTAGTGGCAACCTCCACTTAAGTGGGTGTGAGTAAGTACACAAGTGAATCAATGACAAGAGCCCTGAGCAAGCGTGAGACCCAGATTAAGAGACCTCTGTCCCCACCTGTACAGTTAAAAAGGGTGCGGACAGCATAATGCTATTTTCCCTGAGTTAAACACTGCAACGCCACATTCCGCAAGCTAAGCACTACAAGGAGGTTATTGAGACAACTCACTTCTCCTTTCAAATAGAGACTGTAAGGATTATTGAAACCGAGTTGTGGTATCAGCGCAAGTACAGACATTTATTTTAAAGAGTTTGTGTCAAGTTTTGAATACAACCTTGTAATAGGAAAAAGAGTTTGTTTCATTGGAATTACCCTCATTGCTAAGTGAGTTGTTTCTGTTAAGAGACATTACATCGCAGACTGCTAAATAAACTCGAAAGTTTGGGATTGAATACTAAGATGGTTGAATGGATAATATATTGGTTGCAGGGTGCAAAACAGAGAGTTGTAGTAAATAGAGTACAGTCTCAGGAGGGAAATGTTACCAGTGGAGTACCCCAGGGATCTGTACTTGGAGTGGACCAGTGCTTTTTATTATATTTGTTGGTGACATTGCAAATGGCATTAAAGGAAAGTATGCCTTTTTGCAGATGACACAAAGGTATGCAGCAGGGTAGACACACCAGGAGGGGTAAAATAAATGATTGAGAATCTAGGTAGACTAGAGGAATGGTCAAGACTGTGGCAATTACAGTTTAATGATAAAAAATGCAAAATCACGCACTTGGGTCTCAAAGATCCAAAGGCTATATATAGTATTAATGGCACTATACTGGAATCTACTGAGGAGGAAAGGGATCAAATAGTCACTATTTCAGGTGACTTAAAGGCAGGTAAGCAATGTAACAAAGCAATGAGGAAGGCTAGTCAGATGCTTGGCTGCATTGGGAGGGGAATCAGCAGCAGAAAGAAAGAAGTAATAATGCCACTGTATAGGTCATTGGTACGGACTCATCTAGAACACTGTGCTAAATTCTGGTCATATCTTCAGAAGGATATTGATACATTAGAGACTGCACAAAGGGCAACTAAAATGGTGCCTGGCCTTCATCGCAAAACATACCTGGAAAAACTAAAAAATCTCAATATGTATAGTTTGAAGCAGAGAATGGAAATTATAGAAACTTTCAAATATTTAAGGGTTTTAACAAAGTCCAGGAGGGAAACATTCTCCAAATGAAGAGAAGTATTAGAACACAAGGACATGCACTGAAACTGGAGGGAGGTACGTTCAGGGAAAATTTGAGGAAAATTACTTCACAGAAAGGGTAGTGGACAAGTAAAATAGCCACCCATCAGAGTTGGTAGAGGCAAAGATAGAGCAATTTAAACATACATGGGATAGACAAAAGGATATCCTTACAAAGAAATAAGGATCAAACAAGGTTTGAGGTAAAAATATGGTAAAAAAGGGGCACACTAGATGGTCCAAGTGGTTCTTATCTGCCGTCAAATTCTATGTTTCTATTACCATCCTTCACTAGTTACATCCTTTTTGCATAAAACTGTGAATAACTGACTCTGTTATAACTCAGGATTCTCCTTCATTTGTGTGCCAATCCCCCATGGGATTGGCACACAAATTGCCAGTGAAGATTGTAATACCTTGGCTAGGGAAAGATATAAAGTTAGTGTTGATTATTGCTAATTGTATTTTTCATCACTCTCCTCATCACCACATTTTATGATTACAATTATCTCATGCCAATATTTGTGATTCTAATTAACGTGTTCATCTGTGATACCAATGATAATCTGCCATTCTTTTGTGATTCCAATAAATTGTCTTTTGCATATTGAATACTCCTTTGTGGTGTGAACTATAGCCAATTGTCTTCTCATTGTTCATCTTTTACCCCCAGTTCTTCTTTATGTGATTGTTTCAAATTAATGCCAATTAAAAAATCATCATCTGCGATCCAGAGTTCATTGTAGCTAATAAAAGGACAGCCTGTTGGAATTGCTGACTTACTCCTGTTTCGTATCAGTCTATCTTACCTCTCTGTACTACAGTACAAGGTACGGGGAGTAACATTTACAGGGGAAAGGTCCGTCACATAGCCACACAACATCTGTGACACCTCTCTCAACAACTTAGACATACCCACCAAACCCCAGGGTGTTACATTAGAAAGGTTTCTTAATCCACTGTGTCTTTTGTCATTAATGTGTAGAAGAGACAACTCGCCCTGGAAGGCTCCCAAAACTGCCACCTAGTGACTGGAGAGTGCTAACCAGGGAGCTGCAGAAGAACAGGGGTCGGCCCATGCATACCATTGCACATGAGTTCCAAATGGCCACTAATGTGCCGGTTTCAACAAACACTTCATAGAGATGTCCATGCACTTGGATATTATGGGCTGGCAGCTGCTCATAAACCTCTAATCACAAAGAAGAATGCTTACTGTAGTGTAAAGAGCACAAAACTGGACAGTGGAACCATAGGCGTCGGAATGGGGAAGGGGGGTGCAAGGGGGCAGCATGACCCCCTCAAACGAGATAGAGGCACAGGCGTGTGTTAGGGGGAGCGCTTACCCCGTATCCCCGCGGGAGACTCCTCCTGTAAAATCAATGTGCTGCCGCTGCCTGCTATGCCCCATGTACTCCTAGCCGACTCTTCACTGATGCATTACTGGGAGAGAGGCGTGGCCATGCTGAGCCTGCTGGGACATCCCCGGCTCCTCCCAGTAATGCATCAGTGAAGAGCCGGCTAGGTGGACATGGGGCATAGCAGGCAGCGGCAGCACATTGATTTTACAGCATGAATCGCCCGGAGGTACAGTAAGGGGGAGGTTTGGGGGATAGCGCCAAAATGTCATTTTTAGTACGCCCCGACAACCTCAAAACATTCCAGTGCCCCTGAGTGGAACAATGATGCCGAGTTTACACTTTTTGGATCAGGTGGGTTTGGAGTTTGCCAGGAAAACATCTGATGTATTATGCCAGAGTGTACAGTACCTACAGTAAAACATGGAGGTGGTGACATTATGCTCTGGGACTGTTTTAACTGGCTTGGCATGGGTCCACTAGTTGTAATACTTGGTTACATTAACTCTGAGAAGTAAAGAGATGTTTTTGATAACTCTGTGCACCCTACATTGTGGCAGTTCTACGGAAACGACAAATGTTTTCATCAGGACGACAATGCCACCTGTCATGTTTTCAGGGCGACGCTGGACTGGTATACAGAAAATTTGGTAACGCAGAAGGACTGGCCAGCTCAAAATCCAGATCTTAACTCCACTGAGAACCTCTGGGATGAATTGGAGTGACAGGTGCATTCTAGTCCATTCTAGGCCGACTCGACCTTCTTCAGTGTCACAACTGGTCACTGTACTTAAGGCGGAATGGCAAAACATACCGCTTGCTGTTGTCCAGGAACTTGTGCACAGTTTGCCATGAAGGGTGTCTGCAGTAATCACTGCACGTGGTGGACCTACAAAGTACTGACGTCAAGTAAAATCTCGATCTGTTTGCTGTCAGTGTTCAATCACTTTATTCAACATAGTGTATTTGTACTGGTATCCTCAGTCATATTGACTAATAGTATAATATAAACAAGGTTTTGAGATTCCTATTTTTATCATTATCTTGTAGCTATAAATTTCAATCCCAGGGCACTGAGAGGTGAGTGCAAAGTGCCCAGGCTGGCAGCCATGCTCCAAGACGGCATAACCACGGCCCCTACAATGAACAGAGCAGCATGTTTTGAGGGCCCCAGCAGCCCACATGCCCACCAGTACCAGTGCCCAATGTGCTATAAAATTACACAGCAGTGTACAATAGTGGGATCATGACAAAATCACATAAACAAGAAGATACAAATTGCCCTGCCTAAAAGAACTTTGTTGGAAATATGTATATACAGACTTGAGTATGTAGCTGAGTTTCTGTACACACCAGAGGATGCCTTAGAACTACAAACAGCCGAGTTACTTAACCAGTGGAGTGGTTTTATTGAAGATAAATCAGGTACAGCTGTACACTGTTATATGCACTGATAGAAGGAGCAGAGCAGGGTGCTCGCCAGCCAGTGAATGTATGTTGGTAACAGTGCAGGATGCTGGAAAAGCATCTCCAGTATATCGCAGGTAATCACAGGTCTCACTGGAGCTAAGTGGAAGTGTAACGCTCAGTCTCAAGATGGCTCCGCACATGCTCAGTCGTAGTTTTGGCAGCATTCTCGGTACAGGGAATGAAGCTTCCCTAGAGAAGTAGCAACATGTAGTCTGCGCAGTAGCGCTCTCCACTTTCAACAGTTGTAAGGTAGCAGCATTATCAGCGTTCAATTATAAAGCAGCCATTTGCGACTGTATTTTATGTGCAGCTGTCACTGTTGGAATTACAAGAGATAGTGGATAGTGCCAGTATTATCCAGTCACTGTAGACATCTTAAAACAGCGAATGCCGAACAGCGATGGTAGCAGCAAAGACAGCTGAATTCCATATACTGTACTGTATGTCTCATAAAACTGTAGGGTATTTAACCCAGCGGTTTAGTCAAAGGTAAACATATTAACCTAAAAAGTGTATGCCAAGATTCTTGTGTGATTTCATTGAAATGTCTGTACAATGGGGGTCATTCCGAGTTGTTCGCTCAGTATTTTTTTCTTGCAACAGAGCGATTAGTCGCTAATGCGCATGCGCAATGTCCGCAGTGCGACTGCGCCAAGTAAATTTGCTATGCAGTTAGGTATTTTACTCACGGCATTACGAGGTTTTTTCTTCGTTCTGGTGATCGTAATGTGATTGACAGGAAGTGGGTGTTTCTGGGCGGAAACAGGCCGTTTTATGGGTGTGTGCGAAAAAACGCTACCGTTTCTGGGAAAAACGCGGGAGTGGCTGGAGAAACGGAGTGTCTGGGCGAACGCTGGGTGTGTTTGTGACGTCAAACCAGGAACGACAAGCACTGAACTGATCGCAGATGCCGAGTAAGTCTGGAGCTACTCAGAAACTGCACAGAGAAGTCTATTCGCTATTTTGCTAATCTTTCGTTCGCAATTTTGATAAGCTAAGATTCACTCCCAGTAGGCGGCGGCTTAGCGTGTGCAAAGCTGCGAAAAGCAGCTTGCGAGCGAACAACTCGGAATGACCCCCAGTGTCTGAGAGTGGAAGGCTTCCTTATAATGCACTCAGGATGCTAGAACTTGCAGTTTTACAACACAGCCTGCTCTAAGCGATATACTTGTTTCTTTGTGTATAGTGGAAATTCTGTGTACAGCAGCATAGCAGATTCAGCACACAGGTACATAACTAATAATGTTAATAATACTAGTTTCAAGGCCTTGTGAGGCCTTTTGACCTATCTTAGCTACTGTTTAATCATTCCCTGCAGCCTGTGAAGTGAATTGTGTTTTTACAGTTTGAGATGAAAAGGATGGAAATACTAATTTATACCCTTCACACCGTGCAGCGAAACATGAGATTAAAACAGAACTCTGTGTTGCTGTCTGTATTTCAAAGGCGTAATTTTGACTTTGTTGAAATAGACATATTTGGTCTATTCTACAATGCTCTGCTACTTGCATAAAATATATTATTTTATAAAATAGCGCTGCTTGTGCATAATTGGCCTGAATCCTTTTTTCTGAGTTTTGTCTCAAAGAATCAACATTATGTCCAGAGAAATGTCCTTAAGCATAATGTGAATCAGCATCTGCAGAAGACTAGCATGTCAACTGGTTTTGAAATTCGTAAGTAATTAATCTCACTCTGAAATGAGAAGAGGCAATGTAGGGATAAATTTAGGGTACCACACATTGGGCTTATTGAGGTGGTCATTCCGAGTTGTTCGCTCGCTGCTATTTTTAGCAGAATTGCTAATAGGCTAAAATCCGGCAGTTCTGCGCATGCTTATGCACAGCAGGGCGCACGCGCTAAGCAATTTTACACAAAACTATGCTATTTTACTCACGGGCGAACAAAGCTTTTCAATCGCTCTGTTGATCGTAGTGTGATTGACAGGAAGTGGGTGTTTCTGGGCGGAAACTGGCCGTTTTCAGGGAGTGTGCTAAAAAACGCAGGCGTGCCAGGTAAAAACACAGGAGTGGCTGGAGAAACGGAGGAGTGGCTGGCCGGATGCTGGGCGTGTTTGTGACGTCAAACCAGGAACTAAACGGACTGAGTTGACCGCAATCTAGGAGTAGGTCTGGAGCTACTCAGAAACTGCAAGGAAATATTTAATAGCAGAATTCGTAATCTTTCGTTCGCAATTCTGCTATGCTAAGACACACTCCCAGAGGGCGGCGGCTTTGTGTTTGCATTTCTGCTAAAAGTAGCTAGCGAGCGAACAACTCGGAATGAGGGCCAGAGTGTGAACATCTTTTCTATCTGTTGCACTTGCGTCTTTATACTAATGCTGCTACAAAGCCCTTCCCTGGTGTATAGACGTGCCAGAGATGTAACTAGGGTGGTGTGGTCGGTGCATGGCACATAGCGCATTTGCCCTGTGAGTGGAACCGGCCGCATCCACCCGTGATTGCCGATGTGATGTCTGTGTTACTGTGTATGTACCACAGCGCTGCCAGCCCACCTGTAACTGCTGTATAATAGTAGCAGCGTGCCTGGCTCCTTCTCTGCCGAACGCACTGCTATTATTCTGTACATTGCAGAGGGCAGTGGTACAGCTGCCTGCCCTTTGTGTTCCGCCCTCTCCCTTGCAGTATTTCAGGGATGTCAGGAGAGATATTCTACGTTGGTCATTGAACCCAGCACACATACTGTAAATCAATGGACAGGCTGATAAGGTTTTCCACAGGTATTGATCAGATCCTGTCTTAGGTGATTGGCGATTGTGCAGAACCCTTTAGGATTTTGCTATTCACAAATGTTACAAGCAACCCGATCTGCCCATTCAGCCTGTAATAGCCAGTCAAGAGGCACAGTAGGTGTTTCTCCACCAATAGTTTCCTCCACTTAACGTTAAACAGCCATCATTGTTCTTCACTCAAACTCTTTGCATAGCAATAGCTATAGCAGACACATTACAATGTAACCTTTCAAAAAGAAAGATTTAGTTTCATGAAACGCAAAGGTCATTGTTAATAGTGTTTTCTCCAAGCCGTGTGCCATACAAATGAGTTCAGACCCAACATGGAAAAATCTTCAGCATGACATTGAAAGTTAACTGTTCAGTGAGACCCTGCAGTGTGTATCTTTCATAATGAATAAAGAGCTGTTTTTTTCTATCCCATTTTACTATCGGGCCCCTCCTGCAACTACAGAGTCTTTCTATTGTTAAAGAGTAACAATAGAATTCATATTTCTTGCTCATGTAGTGTTTGAAATACACATTAAAGTTCCCTGCCTGGGCCTCTTTTTTGCCATTCAGCTGATTTAAAAGGCAGTATTGCTAGGAACATAAGAGCTGTTATTGTATTTTTATTTCCAACCTTTTGCCATTGACTTTTATGTTGTTGAAACACACTTAGGATAATTTATTACAGACATTAGTTTGCATTTTGCATGTATTGACAGTATGTTTCTCTTAGGTGCAGGCTGCAAAGTCTGTACCTTGCAAGGTATTATTCTGCTAATTGAAATGAGCAGTACATGGGAGCTGTGGGGCAATTGATTGTATGGAGAGGGACAGCAAATTAATGAACAGAAGGCTTATTATGACCTACAGGTATTTACTATTTAATGACCAGTTGAGCAGGGGCTGTTGCTAGTGCATACCTCCCAACTTTTGGGCACCTGGAAGAGGGACAGCATCGCGCGCCACCAATTTTGGGGGTGTGGCCTATCGGTGATGGTCGTGACCTAGCGGTAATGGGGTGTGGCCGCGATAGTAAACCCCCCCAGCCCCCCGTTTTGTCACTATGGGGGCATGGACAGCACTCAGTGAGCTGCTGGCCATGCCCCCTGTCCCTCTCTTTCGAGGAATAGACGCTGTGTACATGCGCACAGCATCTATTCACCACTGCTCTGATCAGAGCAGCGAGTGACAGGGGGGATCTCCCAACTGCCCCCCCCCCCCCACGAGACACTGCAACCCGAGGGTGGGACAGTGAGACATACTGTGAAAAATGGGACTGTCCCGCCAAAATCGGGACAGTTGGGAGGTATGCTAGTGTGTTCACCCCTCCCCCCCCCCCTGCAAATTATACATATGCGCCATCCCACACTTTACAAAGGGACAGCACACAGAAAAGAGATGTGTGGTCTCACAGGGAAGGGACGTGGCCACACAATAGTACCCCCATTTCAAATTACTTCACACAGTAGCACAATCTTATTTACATTACACCGCACATAGTACATGCATATAGCTTATACATAATACCCGCAGTACTAGTGCCATTTATACACATTATGCCTCCAGTAGTAGTGCCGGTTATACATAATGCCAACAGTAGTAGTGCCCATTAAACACATAAAGCCCACAGTAGTAGCGCTGCCTATACACATAATGCCCCAAGTAGTAGTGCTGCCTATACATAACACCCATAGTAGTAGTGCTACTTATACACATAATGTTCCAAGTAGTGGTGCCGTATATACACATAATGCCCCAAGTATTAGTGCCACTTATACATAATGCCCATAGTAGTAGTGCCACTTATACACAATATGCCCCCAGTAGTAGTGCCGCTTATACATAATGCCAACAGTAGTAACGCCTATTACACACATAATGCCCACAGTAGTAGCGCTGCTTATACACATAATGTCCCAAGTAGTAGTGCTGCTTATACATAACACCCATAGTAGCAGTGCCACTTATACAGATAATGTCCAAAGTAGTGGTGCCGCTTATACACATAATGCCCCAAGTATTAGTGCCGCTTATACATTATGCCCTTAGCAGTAGTGCCGCTTATACATAATGCCCACAGTAGGAGCGCCCCTTATACATAATGCTCACAGTAGTAGTCCCCCTTATACATATTGCCCACAGTAGTAGCGACCCTTGTACATAATGCCTATGCTAGTAGTGCTGCTTATACACACAATGCCCCCAGTAGTAGTGCCACTTATACACATAATGCCCATAGTAGTAGCACCTCATACATAATTCCCACAATGGTATTGCCATATATACACATAATGCCACACACACACACACACACACACACACTTTTCTCTCTCACTCTCCCTCCACTTACCTAACAAAGTCTGGCTGGCTGAATCTGTAGCAGCTCATCCTTCCTCTCCCTCAGCTGTAACACACAGCAGCCCTGGTCCAGTGTAGACCTACCCCCTCAGTCCCATGTAGCTCAAGCCCCTCCATCCCATGTAGCTCCGCCCCCTTTCCAGGCCCTGACACTGTTGCTTTCACAGGGTATGGGAGGATGTTTTAAGCTGCCGGCACAGCTGCCTGTCATACAGTGTGACAGGCACAGCAACCCTCAGCATCAGGGGACATCAGCAGGGATGCAGAGCAGGAAGAGCGCCTCTCCAGTCTGGCACCTCCCTGCTTTTCATCCCTTTTCTGAGTGGGTAGCGCCGGCTCTGCTGTTGGGTCATTCCTGGAAGTACAGTTGGTGTAAGGTTTAGCTCTAATTGTGTGGAGTTTTTATATTCTTCCCATGTGTGTTTCCTCCAGGTAGTCCGGTTCTCTCCCACATCCCAAAAATATACTGGTAAATTAATTGGCACCCAACTAAAATGATCCCTAATGTGTGTGTATACATGTGTTTAGAGTGGACTAGATGGGCCAAGTGCACAATTACCTAACTTTTAAGTCTCCTCTCCAGGTATTTTGGAGGGTGGGGCTGAGCTGTCATTAGGCCCCACCCCCAATTGTTACAATTCTCAAGTCTAAGAAGAGGGGGCAGGGCTAAATGATACGAATGCTTGTCATAATTCCTGCTGCATACGGCTCCACAACACCCTGTAAAATCTCATCCTGCCCGCTTCACTAGGAAGCAGGTGGGATACAGGAGATCAGGTGCTTCCTTGGGTGCTGGGAATTGCCCAAAATATCCTATGATAGGCTACTAGAGTAATGTGGGGGATACTGAATTAACAGACAATAAGGTCATGCAGTGGCAAACGCAGGATTTCTAGAGGGGGGTTTCCAAATGCAGTCCATAATCTTCTACTCTGTAGAACATTGGAGTGAGTGTGGGAGTCTCAGGGAGCAGTAGAAGTACCTAGTACAGACCCTGGACATTATTGTTCACATTGATCTTTTTATACACTGGTTACTGTATGGAATACAGTATTAATATTTAACATTATAGATGGTCTATAGTATAGGCTGTATTTAAATAATATAGGCCCTCATTCCGAGTTGATCGGTCGCAAGGCGAATTTAGCAGAGTTACACACGCTAAGCCGCCGCCTACTGGGAGTGAATCTTAGCTTCTTAAAATTGCGACCGATGTATTCGCAATATTGCGATTACTAACTACTTAGCAGTTTCAGAGTAGCTTCAGACTTACTCTGCCTGTGCGATCATTTCAGTGCTTGTCGTTCCTGGTTGACGTCACAAACACACCCAGCGTTCGCCCAGGCACTCCCACCGTTTCCCCGGCCACTCCTGCGTTTTTTCCGGAAACGGTAGCGTTTTCAGCCACACGCCCCTGAAACGCCGTGTTTCCGCCCAGTAACACCCATTTCCTGTCAATCACATTACGATCGCCGGAGCGATGAAAAAGCCGTGAGTAAAATTACTTTCTTCATAGTAAAGTTACTTGGCGCAGTCGCAGTGCGAACATTGCGCATGCGTACTAAGCGGATTTTCACTGCGATGCGATGAAAAATACCGAGCGAACAACTCGGAATGAGGGCCATAAATAAGTGTTCAGGAAAAGGAAAAACAAACTGTAATAAATACACAAACATAATAGAACTAGTACTGCACTTTCTGAGCACACATTCTCCCATATCATGATAAGGCTCCTGTCTCTTCTACCTGGCAGCTGCTCTCTGGTCCATTGCACTGATTGAGGACTCAGCTCCACTCACAGCAAACTTGGTAGATAAAGCTGCCACACTGGGCATGCGCAGCAGCTCTGCTCTGTACCTTAAACTGCATGATGTGACAGCAGCTCTAGTATTTGTATTATATATCATTGCTATTGTCATAATTAAAGCCAATTGGCAAGAGGAGAGGGGTTTCTGGGCAACCAGAACCCCCCCCCCCCCCCCCCCCCCTGCGTGTGCCTATGTCATGAATAGTGGTTTTGTTGTTTCTTGCCACTTAGTGGCAATTAGTGGCAGCTCCAGAGGTGGGGGTTTCAACGCAGCCCAAAATTCATAAAGGGAAGCAAAATGAAATGCCAGTGAGTCAGTTTGGGCTGATAGTTGGTGTGGCTCCCCTATTTGAATTTTGGACTGCTCTGCAGCCCCACCTCTGGAGCTGCCACTGGTGGCAATGGTGGAATTGTTTTTCTTGCCACTTTTAATCACCATCATTTGACAAGTCAAATACTTTTAGATTATAACTTTCAGGCAAACCTCATTACAAGGTAGTGTGCCCTGCTTTCCCTCCAGTTAAGGGTTGTGCTGTGCTTCATACTTTTTAGAGGTTGTCTTGAGGTTACCCCCTTTTAAGGGTTTTTTTTTAGCGCTTCCCTCCACTTAGAGGGTGTCATGGGCTACTCTACTCCCAGGATTTGCCCTGTGATGACATCACAGGACTACCGGGAAGCACTGAGAAATCTGTATGGTGAACAAGATGTTCAGTGTGATTCTTATGTTCACCTACAATATATGCAGCGAGGATTCCTGGCTGATGCTGGACATCACCCTCTTATACACTTTATACTTCTATGGCATGGTCTGCCTTCATCCTTTGGATTCCCAGGCAATGTCACGGTAAAGATCCTCACCACTGCTGCACATTTCTTGTACTTTGCAGCTGTAACATATTACCAAACCCATGTTTGTAGACAGTGCTCGTTATTTAAGTGTACTTATTGTGCCATAGAAAAAATCTTGTAAATAATGACCAATATAATGAAAAAGAGTAAGTGGAGCCTATTTCCTGTACATATACCGACTGATATGCAGATTCCTCAGTTATATAAATGACCAGCTAATGACAAATAATGAAGCCTAATATGCAGAAATTGGTGTATATAACATACACCTATCCAACTTAAAGGTTTATTTATTTTTGTGAAGTGAAATGTGTTCATGGTACAGATATTTATAACCTTTGTCATGAGCATTTACCCTCTCTGTGTTCCATTATACTAGGAGCTGCTTAATTGGCAGCAAATGACTGACACATGGATTATTATATGGTAATTTCCCATCTTCCCTAGCATAGTAATTGCATGGAGTACATACAAAATGTGTTATATTTCTGAGTAAATTGTTAAACCAGTAGAATAAGCATTTAATGTTTTGGAGAAATTTGGTTAAGTTAAAAAAATATATATTTTTAAAATGAACTTACCCCTTTGTTTCCGTTTGTTGGATCTGAAGAACACCGGAATGTAAAGTTATTTCTCTTACTTCCTCGAGGATACTGGGATCCATATTAGTACCATGGGGTATAGACTGGTCCACTAGGAGCCATGGGAACTTTAAGAAATTGATAGTGATGGCTGGCTCCTCCCTCTATGCCCCTCTTACCAGACTCAGCCCGAGGAGCCGGACACGCTTGGGAAGCCCCTGAAAAGTTTTCTGCATTTATTTTCTTTTTTGTTGTTTTCAGGCAGATCTGGCTGTCACCAGACTGCCTGCTTCGTGGGACTTTGGGGGCGAATGGCCCAACCTCCCTAGGGTTAATGGTCCCGTTCCCCGCTGACAGAACACTGAGCTCTTGAGGGTCCTATTCGCAAGCCCCACCATGGCGAGCGTACAGACCCGCAGCACACCGCCACCCCTAACAGAGCCAGAAGAATGAAGAGTGGTTAGTAGGTGGCCGGCGTCCGAGTTAGCGGGTCGCCGGCTGTAATGGCGGCACAAGGGTAAGAGCACAGCGCTGACAAGCATGCTGCGGCACCAGGCTTCAGACGCATACAGGGTATGTGTTCCGCTGTGAGGGGCGAGCTGAAGCCATAACATCCATATACCCACACTGGCAGCTTTTTAGGTGTTTTAACCAACTGTAGGACAGAATTACCTCAGCCAATATAAAATAAACAGGAAGACTGTGCGCCATTAAGGGGGTGGGGCTTCACTATGAGTGGATCCAGCAGCTCACCAGCGCCATTTTCCCTCTGTAGCTGAACACAGACAGACTAGCAGGGAAGCGCAGCTCCTCCACAAGGACTCCAGAGCACCTCAGCGGTACTAGGGTCATAGCAAAGGGGGGGGAGCAATATTGGTGTACTAAACCCTATTAAGGGTACTTAGTTTGCGACCCAGGTGAATTTGTACTTTAGCAATAGGGGCGCTGTGTGGCTGGCTCCAATATACTCTGTGTCTCCCTAGAGGGCTCTGTGTGGGTTAACTGTGTTTTACCCTAATTTCCTGTGTGTGTGTGTGTGTGTGTGTGTGTGTGTGTGTGTGTGTGTGTGTGTGTGTGTGTGTGTGTTCTTCCACATTTACTATGTCAAAAAGAAGTGTTTATCATGCACAGCAGAGCGTTTTTCTCAATATGAGGGATCACTGCAGTGTACTCAGGATAGTACACATTCTCAGGCTAGTGGATCTGAACCAGGATGGTTAGATTCATTAAAAGGGATGATTTCAAATATTTTGAATAAATTATCCCAAAATAAGAAGGAGACACAATACTTAAGGCAGTCTGTTGATGACCTGATGAATAGAGATTCAGTGGTCATTGCAGTGTCTCAGACCCCTGCCATTTTTCCACAGAAGCATACTCTGGCCCAAATCATGCAAGCTGATACCGATGATGATGATGATGTATCAGACCCAGAGGAGGATGAGGTGGACTCAGGAGGGGGGGGGGGGGGGGTGCAACTTTGTCACAGCTAATACAGGCCCTGATAGAAGCTATTAGAGCTGTCCTGCACATCCCTGACAAAGTGACAGAGGAAGATGAGGAATGTTATTTTAATGTAAAAAAGAAATCCTCAGCTACTTTCCCTGCATCTAAGGAATTACATTCCCTATGTGAAGCAATTTGGGTAAATCCTGACAAGAAGTTTCAGGTCCCAAAACGGTTACTCACCTCGTTCTCGTTCCCTCAGGATGATAGAAAAAAAAAAAAAAAGGAAAACCCACTGATAGTTGACGCATAGGTTTCTAGGCTGTCACGTAAGATAGTTTTACCTGTTCCTGGGGCAGCTTCCTTGAAGGATGCTGCAGACCGCAAGATTGAGACCACTCTCAAATCTCTGTACACAGCTGCGGGGGTGGCCCAGAGACCCACTATGGGTTGTGCATGGATCTCTAGGGCCATTGCTAAATGGTCGGGTAATCTAATTAACGGGTTAGATTCCTTATCCAGGGGGGAGATAATTTTACTTCTACAGTGTATACAGGATTCTGCAAACTTTACGATGGAGGCCATAAAGGAAATTGGTTAACTCAATGCATGCACCACTGCTCTGGCAGTGTCAGCACGCAGCGGCTTGTGGCTACGCCAGTGGACTGCAGAAGCGGATTCCAGGAAGGGCGTTTGAAAGCCTACCTTTCACAGATGAAGCCCTCTTTGGAGATGAACTGGATACGTGGATATCCAAGGCTACGGCAGGTAAGTCTACATACCTTCCTTCTGCAGCTCCCCGGCTAGAAAATCCTACATTGCTCCAACTCTGCAGTCCTTTCAGACAGTAAAGTTTAAAAACAAAACCAAAGGTTCTTCTACGGCCTTCACAGGCAATAGCGGTAAACCCAGAAAACCAGCAACAGAACCCCGGTTCTGCTTCCATTAAGCCTTTGGCATGATGGTGGACCGCACTGCCTGGAAGACATGCAGGTGGGAGCCCATTTGAGATTTTTCAGTCACATATGGGCAACTTCATATCAGGATCCCTGGGTCAAAGAACTTATAGCCCAGGGCTACAGACTGGAGTTTCAGGAACTCCCACCTCACAGATTCTTCAAATCAGGCTTACCAGGTTCTCAAGAAGCAAATATGAGTTTACAGGAAGAAATTCAGAAACTGGTACAGATTCAGGTCATTGTTCCAGTTCCATTTCAGCTGCAAAACCAGGGTTATTATTCCAACCTGTTTGTCAGGAATCGGCGCTCTGCTACGTCTCACTTACCAGCGCACTGGTGTGCGGGCCTCCGGAGGTCTTGGTCCCAGTTGCGGCTGCATGGGTGTAGTAACCGCGAGCGTTCTATTTCACATTGCTGAGTACTCCTGAGTCTGGTACTGTGTGGGTTTTGCGGCGTGCCGATGTCCAGCCTGTGTGGACGTTACCATGACACCTGCACGCAGCTGATTCTGCTGTTCAATCCAGCTCTGTATCTCCGCCTGCAGTTTGTGTCCAATCACTGCTGGGCAGGAGGTATAACTTCCAGCTTGTGGCTCTCTCACATTGCCTCGGACAACAAGTCACACACCGTGTGCCTAAGTTCTTCTGATTCCTGTTTCCAGCGATCCCCGTGGTTACTTCCATTTGTTCCAGTCTTCATTCTCACAGCTCTCCTGTTAACTCCGGACTCCAATTCCATCCAGCCACAATCACCAGCAGCAGAGACTCTCCTCAGGTGTTCGTATTACCATCTCACTTGTACACTGGCTATCTGTATTCCATCTGTGCATTTCAGCAGTATTACTATTGATGGCTTAGAGACTGTTTCCTGCTTGAGCCTAGTAAAACTATCTGGACTTGTGTGCTTTATAGAGACTGAGTGTTTCTCATACATACCGGAGTTCTGCCTTTTAAGTTACTTTATCTTACGTTATACCGGGACTGTGTGCTATCAAGTACTATTGGACTTTAGTTATATCATCTGCCTTCAGTTTTGTTGTTTCACATTTGATTTGCAAGAGACCTCAGCTATTTAAATCCAGTTATCAACCATTGTCATTCCATATCCGGTTTTCTGTTTATACTGTGTTATCCGATCTGCTCAGTAACAATAAAACATCAGCGCCTATGCGCAGGACTATTATATTGCCTCCACGTTTTATCCATCAGACCAACACTGACCCACTAGCGCCCCCGCCGGGGACAGACAAACCTAGAGACCTGACACTGTTTGTAGTTCTGAAACTGGACGTTTGGTAAGGCCCATTTTAAATTTCAAGTCATTGAACCCGTATTTACGGGTGTTCAAGTTCAAGATGGAGTCTCTGAGAGTGGTGATCTCAGGTCTGGAGGAGGGGGAATTCTTGGTGTCTCTGGATATCTAGGATGCGTACTTTCATATTCCGATTTGGCCGCCTCATCAGGCTTATCTAAGGTTTGCATTACAGGACCGTTACTACCAGTTTTGGGCCCTGCCATTTGGCGTATCTACGACACCGAGGGTGTTCACCAAGGTAATGGCAGAGATGATGTTTCTCCTCTGCAAACAGCGAGTGAACATAATACCATACCTGGACGATCTGCTGATAAAAGTACCATCCAGGGAGAGGTTGTTAGCCAACATTTCCCTCTCAACTCCAGGATCACGGGTGGATTTTGAACCTACCAAAATCCCATCTGGAACCAACACGGAGGCTTCTTTTCCTGGGGATGATATCGGATACGGAGGAACAGAAGTTACTCCTTCCATTGGAAAAAGCATTGGTGATCCAGTCAATGGTGTGGGATGGTCTAAGACAAACCTGGACATTGGTGCATCTGTGCATTCGGCTTCTGGGGAAGATGGTAGCCGCTTACGAGGCGCTGCAGTATGGAAGGTTTCACACAAGGCCCTCCCAGCTGGATCTGCTGGACAAATGGTCCGGATCGCATCTTCACATGCACCAGAGGATACGTCTGTCGCTAAAAGCCAGGATTTCTATTCTGTGTGTCGGAGCTGGGGGCGTTGTCTCACAAAAGCCCCTATTTGATTATTCATGAAGATAGGGCTGAACATAGAACTCGTCAGCAGTTTCTTCCAAAGGTGGTGTCTGCGTTTCATATCAACCAGCCTATTGTGGTTCCGGTGGTTACCGACACCTCTGCTACTTCAAATTCCTTGAATGTTGTGAGGGATTTGAAGATCTTTGTGAAGCGGACAGCTTGTCAGCTTGTCACAGAAAATCTGACTCGCTGTTTGTTCTCTATGATCCCAATAAAATTGGGTGTCCTGCTTCAAAGCAGACGATTGCACGCTGGATCAGGCTTACTATCCAGCATGCTTATTCCACGGCAGGTTTGTCGTGTTCAAAATCTGTACAGGCCCACTCTACTAGATAGATACAGTAGGTGCATTCTTTCTGGGTGGCTACACAGAGTGTCTCGGCTTTACAACTCTGCCGAGCAGCTACTTGGTCAGGTTCGATCACGTTCGCTACGTTCTACCAGTTCGATACTTTGGCCTCTGAGGACCTTCAGTTTAGTCAATCAGTTCTGCAAGAACCTCAGCACTCTCTGGAAGCTTTGGTACATCACCATGGTACTAATGTGGACCCCAGTATCCTCTAGGACATAAGAGAAAATAGGATTTTAATTACCTACCGGTAAATCCTTTTCTCATAGTCCGTAGAGGATACTGGGCGCCCGCCCAGTGCTTCATTTCTTCCTGCACTGTTACTTGGTTACGTATTGTTGGTTCAGTGGTTGCTGTTCCTCGTTTAAAGTTTGGTTAACTTGGCTTTCCTCTAGTTTGTGTGTGCTAGTTCGGAATCTCACTGCTGTCCTTGTATATCCTTCTCTCAAAGTATGTTCGTCTCCTTGGGCACAGTTAACTAGACTGAGTGTGGCAGGAGGGGCATAGAGGGAGGAGCCAGCCCACACAATCAATTTCTTAAAGTGCCCATGGCTCCTAGTGGACCCGTCTATATCCATTGGTGATAATGTGGAACCCAGTATCCTCTACGAACTACGAGAAAAGGATTTACCGGTAGGTAATTAAAATCATATTATAAACAGTCATGTATAATAGGTATGATGGTTATATGAAGCTTTTTTGGAGGCTTGAAGATAAAGTTGCCCAAACAAGGGCAGAATTACAGGCCAGTGGACTCATGAGCCCGGTTTCATGGTCAGTTTGACCTCACGTCTTTTTTTTTGTCAGACTGAGGCAGGGATGTACTAAACGGGAATGTGACCAAGAATGTCCATTTTTGGAATTTGGCCACATTTCCCATATGTAGCATACTCTGAAATACATTAAAGAGCTTGGACTCTGTGGGTAATGCCGGCAAAAGCCTATGGGCTTCTTATCGCGTTCCCCCTGCCCCCCCCGGGAAGGATCTAATCAGATCCCCCAGAGGCCGCCGCATCACTCTGCGCATGCACAGAAGAACTCCCAGGTCCATAGGGAGAGCTGTCCTTACAATTTACATTGCATTTCTAAGTACAGTACATACCCAGTCGCTGATGCGATTCTTAGTACATCCTGACCTGAGACTGATGCAAGTCTACCTTTGCTACTGTCGCTTCTATACACACTAGAAAAAGTAGATAACACTAGTTATTAACATGAGCCTAAAGGGGTAAAAAGTCATATGTAACAAGGGTTGTGCTTGTACAAAATAATCGTGCATAGGAGACCACAAATAGGTTGAACTCGATGGACAATTGTCTTTTTTCAACCTTAGATACTATGTTACTATGTATTGCATGTAGCATTTATAATTTCTGAAATCCACTGGGCGGGATACAGCAAGCATCTCATTTTGCTTGCGATTCATCCTGCCACTGTCCGCATGCATATCGGCATTTACTAATGCCGTATGCATGAAGAGAAACAAAAAGAACAGCTTGCAGTAAGAGCTGTCCTTTGCAATGATAGGACTTCCGGGTTTGTGACCCGGCGTCCTATCTGCTCATGCGTCGAGTAATGCACGCGCCGCTGGGGTTGCTGGCAGGGATCCGGTTGGATCCCTCTCAGAAGGGGTTGAGTGATAGAAGCGGAATCCACGCATCCAAGTCCCGGAATCGATCGCATTCCAGTGCTTGGTGCATGTGCGGTACGTTGCCAACCCTCCGGAAGCGCAATTTTTTCCATTGCTGCATCTCACCCACTGTGTTTCCCAGACAAATTTGGTTAGTAATGAAAGCCCTGTCACCTCTATGCCATTATACCCAATTTGGACAAATATAATTTTAATTTCTAATCTGTATTTTAAAGCTTATTTACCCTCATTATGGGGGTCATTCTTTTTTTATAAACAACTGAGTCTGCATGGTGGCTGCATACACAAGTTTGCGCACAGTGGTATACATCTCAGCTGCATCTCCACTTACAGCTGAGTGGATGTAATTGGGCAGTGCCAGGGCGATCACACATAGTATTAGTGTATCAGTGTACCATAGGTGTGTCGTCGGCGGAGTTGTAGGCTACTCCTAGGTTGGGCGTACGCAGACATCAGACTGATTTCAGATGGTTCTCTTGCACCAAGGACAGGGCTGGGATAAATGTGCACCGTTAGTGAAGATGACTACTTTCACAAGCGTATTGAATTCTGAATATAGATGGAGAGACACTTTTGTCCCTGAGAACGCATTGCTGGAATTAACCCCTCTATGTTTAATGCTTCTTGGACAAAAACAAAAACATACAATATATATAATATAAATATATATAATATAAACTAGTATAAAAAAGGGGTGGGTGGGAGATTAGGATATTTATTTTCTCTTGAGATGAATCTTCTGGCCTGGAAGTCATCATCTCTGGCTTCCATCTATGTGTGATAAACCTCTCTAACTGGAAAAACTGCGAGAGGGTCAATATATAGAGACCAGAAAGATCACAGACAGCAGCAAGATTAAGAAACCAGATTGGCACAGGCTCTGAGGAGAAAGCTTGGGGGGTCATTCTGACCTGATCGCACACTAGGTTTTTTCGCTGTGCTGCGATCAGGTCCAACCTGTGCATGCGTATGCACCGCAATGCGCAGGTGCGTCATACGGGTGCAAAGCGGATCATTGCTGAGCGATGGATTTTATGAAGAATCCATTCGCACAGCTGATCGCAAGGAGATTGACAGGAAGAGGGCGTTTGTGGGTGTCAACTGACGGTTTTCTGGGAGTGGTTAGAAAAACGCAGGCGTGTCCAGGCGTTTGCAGAGCGGGTGTCTGACGTCAATTCCGGGCAAGAACAGGCTGAAGTGATCGCAGTGGCTGAGTAAGTTCTGGGCAACTCAGAAACTGCACAAAACTTTTTTGTACCGCTCGGATGCATATGCGATCGCACACTTGCAAAGCAATCATACACTCACCTATAGGCGGCGACCCGCTGTTCGTAGCGCTGCAAAAAATAGCGAGCGATCAAATCGGAATGACCCCCTTGGAGCGAGCCTGGGAAGTGGTCAGAGTTCAGCCCAAATGGGGAACTAAAAATAAACACAATTAATAATAATAATAATAATAATAATAATAGTAATAATAATAATAATAATAATAATAATAAAACAGCATCCTGGGGTGACTAGACAAAGAGAAATGTTAGCAGCATGCAGCAGGGTTAAATTAAGTGCATCTGTACTTAAATATGCATGCCGGTAAAAAGTGACAAAGCGTGGGTGCAAACGAATGAAAGAAATTGCACATTCTAAAAAAGCAAGCCATGGTGTTAGAGAAAGAAAAGAGTGGAGGGGTGGGGGAGGAAGAAAGAAAATGAAACATTTAAATGGGCATAGATATAGAAAGACAAAAAATGAATTGGAATTAGAGCCTAATAGTATAAAACAATGGATGGGAGAAGAAGAGAGAACAAGGTGCTGCTGGAATTTTTTTTATAGAAAACGAAGCTGATGTATCAGAACAGGAGCCAGTCCCTTTGTAGAACTTGCCATATTAAACAAGCAGCAGTTATAACAGGGGAGACAAAACATCCTCCTAATTTATTAGCTGTGAAAACCTGTTATGGTAAGACTATAACAGAATTAAGATTCTTTCACGGTGCAGTCTGTCCTTTCAGAACCAGGGAAAAAGTCAGAACACTGAGTCATTTTAGTTATGCGCTAATTGATGATATACATTAATGGTTAAAGACCATGTCGCTTCCTATATGCTGAACTTGGCTTATGTGCAATCAGCAGGAAAGAAATAAAGAGGCAGATTAAGGGGAAGCTGTAAGGCTGCTCACACCAGCAGTGTAGCCAACAGAAAAATCCTCTTATGTGGCTTATACAGCACGATGTATGGGGCCCACTGAGTAGTGCGTATACAGGCTGGACGGTAGACAGTTCATTGCTGGACTAAAGGGTTTCTTTCATGTCTGAGGAAGAAAAGTTTTGTGGTAATATTGTCTATTCAAAGCGGAGGCAGCCATTTTGTGTGATGAACCAATATTTATCAGCTCAATAGGACCAAGGGAAACCACTGATGCATGAGATAATAGAGAATTATTAGAATCAGTGGCACAAGTTCATCCCCATCGCACGGAAGCAAGTTAGAGTTTGATGCCCCTATACCTTAAATAAAATGGTAAGTTATATATAATTTTAGACTAGGACAAAGGTGACAGGACCAGCAGGGACAGTGCCAGGACAGGGGTGACAGGAACAATACTGAAATGACAGAGACAGTGCGGTGGGGTCAGGACAGTTGGACCAGGACAGACTGACAGAGAGGACAGGCACAGGACAAGGGTGACAAGGCCAGGACAGAACAGAGGGGGCAGGAGAGATGGGTGACAGGACCAGGACAAAGGGGACAGGAAGAGAACAGGGGTGACCGGGCCATGGCAGAACATAGGGGGCAGGAGAGAAGGGTGTCAGGGACAGGACAGAGGTGACAGGGACAGTAAATTGGTGGAGAACAGAATAGACAGGGCCAAGATAGAGAACCAAGAG
Source organism: Pseudophryne corroboree (assembly GCF_028390025.1). Classification (NCBI taxonomy): domain Eukaryota; kingdom Metazoa; phylum Chordata; class Amphibia; order Anura; family Myobatrachidae; genus Pseudophryne; species Pseudophryne corroboree. Next base: position 142,114,299 of record NC_086453.1, read on the forward strand.
AGAGGTGACAGGGACAAGAGAGAGGTGACAGGGACAGGACCAGGACATAGGGGAGAGGACAGTGGTGATGGGACAGTACAGAACAGAGGGAACAGGAGAGAGGGGTGACAGGGCCAATACATAGATGACAGGGACAGTACAGTGGGGAAGAACAGAAAGGACAGGGCCAAGAAGGAGAACCAAAATAGAGGTGACAGGGACAAGAGAGCGGTGACAGGGACTATATATAGGGGACAAGGACAGGATCAGGACATAGGTGAAAAGGCCAGGACATCGGACACATAAGAGGGGTTACAGGGACAGTACAGAACAGAGGGGACAGGATAGAGGGGTGACAGGGCCAGTACAGAGATGACATGCACAAGATAGAGGTGACAGGGGCAGAACCAGGACAGAGGGGACAGGGACATAACTGAAGGGATAGGAGAGAGGGTTAACAGTACCAGGACAGAGGTGACAGGGACAGGACAGTGGTAGCAGGGCCAGGATAGGGGTCGCAGGGCCAGGATAGAGGGGACAGAACAGGGGTGACAGGGGCAGGAGAGAGAGGAGGCAGGGCCAGGATATAAGTGACAGGGACAGGACAAGTGTGACAGGAACAAGAGAGAGAGGAGACAGGGCCAGCACAGGGGTGACAGGGACAGGACAGGGGTGACAGGAGAGAAGTGATACAGAACCAGGACACAGCCATGAACACAGCACTGACATGACAGAGTGACATCACTCAATCAAAAGTAATGAGAAATGTGCAATACCCCCTCCCTTCCCCAGCTCATCTCCACAACCACTACCGCCCCCCCCCCCCCCTCCTCCACCTCCTCCCCAGCCACAATACCTTTCCCTTTGCACACCTGCACTCTTCTGGCTCCTCTGTCAAGTAGAATGACGTCCCCTTCCATAGCATCAAGTCACAGGGGAGGAGCGCTGATGAAGATGATCGGTGCTCCACTTGCACAACAGGAAGGATACAGAATGGGCAGCAGGGGAGGTCATGGAGTGGGGGAACCGGAGGCATCTGGGGAGATCACGGAACGGGGGAGCCGGAGGCAGCAGGGGAGATCGCGGAGCAGGGGAGTTGGAGACAGCAGGGGAGATGGAGCTGGAAGCAGCAGGGGAGATCGCGGAGCTGGGGAGCTGGAAGCAGCTGGGAAGATTGCGGTGCTGGGGAGCTGAAAGCAGCAGGGGAGATTGCGGTGCGGGAGAGCTGGAAACAGCAGGGGAGATGGAGCTGGAACCAGCACTGGAGATCGCGGTGTGGTGGAGCTGGATGCAGCAGGGGAGATCGCGGAGCAGGGGAGTCGGAGGCAGCAGCGAAGATCGTGGTGCGAGGGAGCTGGAAGCAGCAGGGAGATCGCTGTGCCGGGGAGCTGGAAGCAGCAGGGAGATCGCTGTGCCGGGGAGCTGGAAGCAGCAGGGGAGATCGCGGTGTGGGGGAGCTAGAAGCAGCAGAGGAGATCGCGGTGTGGGGGAGCTGGAAGCAGCAGGGGAGATCGCTGTGCCGGGGAGCTGGAAGCAGCAGGGGAGATCGCGGTGTGGGGGAGCTGGAAGCAGCAGGGGAGATCGCGGTGTGGGGGAGCTGGAAGCAGCAGGGGAGATCGCAGTGTGGGGGAGCTGGAAGCAGCAGGGGAGATCGCGGTGTGGGGGAGCTGGAAGCAGCAGGGAGATCGCTGTGCCGGGGAGCTGGAAGCAGCAGGGGAGATCGCGGTGTGGGGGAGCTGGAAGCAGCAGGGGAGATCGCGGTGTGGGGGAGCTGGAAGCAGCAGGGGAGATCGCTGTGCCGGGGAGCTGGAAGCAGCAGGGGAGATCGCGGTGTGGGGGAGCTGGAAGCAGCAGGGGAGATCGCGGTGTGGGGGAGCTGGAAGCAGCAGGGGAGATCGCGGTGTGGGGGAGCTGGAAGCAGCAGGGGAGATCGCGGTGTGGGGGAGCTGGAAGCAGCAGGGGAGATCGCGGTGTGGGGGAGCTGGAAGCAGCAGGGGAGATCGCGGTGTGGGGGAGCTGGAAGCAGCAGGGGAGATCGCTGTGCCGGGGAGCTGGAAGCAGCAGGGGAGATCGCGGTGTGGGGGAGCTGGAAGCAGCAGGGGAGATCGCGGTGTGAGGGAGCTGGAAGCAGCAGGGGAGATCGCGGTGTGGGGGAGCTGGAAGCAGCAGGGGAGATCGCTGTGCCGGGGAGCTGGAAGCAGCAGGGGAGATCGCGGTGTGGGGGAGCTGGAAGCAGCAGGGGAGATCGCGGTGTGGGGGAGCTGGAAGCAGCAGGGGAGATCGCTGTGCCGGGGAGCTGGAAGCAGCAGGGGAGATCGCTGTGCCGGGGAGCTGGAAGCAGCAGGGGAGATCGCGGTGTGGGGGAGCTGGAAGCAGCAGGGGAGATCGCGGTGTGGGGAAGCTGGAAGCAGCAGGGGAGATCGCGGTGTGGGGGAGCTGGAAGCAGCAGGGGAGATCGCGGTGTGGGGGAGCTGGAAGCAGCAGGGGAGATCGCGGTGTGGGGGAGCTGGAAGCAGCAGGGGAGATCGCGGTGTGGGGGAGCTGGAAGCAGCAGGGGAGATCGCTGTGCCGGGGAGCTGGAAGCAGCAGGGGAGATCGCGGTGTGGGGGAGCTGGAAGCAGCAGGGGAGATCGCGGTGTGGGGGAGCTGGAAGCAGCAGGGGAGATCGCGGTGTGGGGGAGCTGGAAGCAGCAGGGGAGATCGCTGTGCCGGGGAGCTGGAAGCAGCAGGGGAGATCGCGGTGTGGGGGAGCTGGAAGCAGCAGGGGAGATCGCTGTGCCGGGGAGCTGGAAGCAGCAGGGGAGATCGCGGTGTGGGGGAGCTGGAAGCAGCAGGGGAGATCGCTGTGCCGGGGAGCTGGAAGCAGCAGGGGAGATCGCGGTGTGGGGGAGCTGGAAGCAGCAGGGGAGATCGCGGTGCCGGGGAGCTGGAAGCAGCAGGGGAGATCGCGGTGTGGGGGAGCTGGAAGCAGCAGGGGAGATCGCGGTGTGGGGGAGCTGGAAGCAGCAGGGGAGATCGCAGTGTGGGGGAGCTGGAAGCAGCAGGGGAGATCGCGGTGTGGGGGAGCTGGAAGCAGCAGGGGAGATCGCTGTGCCGGGGAGCTGGAAGCAGCAGGGGAGATCGCGGTGTGAGGGAGCTGGAAGCAGCAGGGGAGATCGCGGTGTGGGGGAGCTGGAAGCAGCAGGGGAGATCGCTGTGCCGGGGAGCTGGAAGCAGCAGGGGAGATCGCGGTGTGGGGGAGCTGGAAGCAGCAGGGGAGATCGCGGTGTGGGGGAGCTGGAAGCAGCAGGGGAGATCGCAGTGTGGGGGAGCTGGAAGCAGCGGGGGAGATCGCTGTGCCGGGGAGCTGGAAGCAGCAGGGGAGATCGCGGTGTGGGGGAGCTGGAAGCAGCAGCGGAGATCGCGGTGTGGGGGAGCTGGAAGCAGCAGGGGAGATCGCGGTGTGGGGGAGCTGGAAGCAGCAGGGGAGATCGCGGTGTGGGGGAGCTGGAAGCAGCAGGAAGATCGCGGTGTGGGGGAGCTGGAAGCAGCAGGGGAGATCGCGGTGTGGGGGAGCTGGAAGCAGCAGGGGAGATCGCGGTGTGGGGGAGCTGGAAGCAGCAGGGAAGATGGAGCTGGAAGCAGCAGGGGAGATTGCGGTTCGGGAGAGCTGGAAACAGCAGGGGAGATGGAGCTGGAACCAGCACTGGAGATCGCGGTGTGGTGGAGCTGGATGCAGCAGGGGAGATCGCGGTGCTGGGGAGCTGAAAGCAGCAGGGGAGATTGCGGTGCGGGAGAGCTGGAAACAGCAGGGGAGATGGAGCTGGAACCAGCACTGGAGATCGCGGTATGGGGGAGCTGGATGCAGCAGGGGAGATCGCGGAGCAGGGGAGTCGGAGGCAGCAGCGAAGATCGCGGTGCGAGGGAGCTGGAAGCAGCAGGGGAGATCGCTGTGCCGGGGAGCTGGAAGCAGCAGGGGAGATCGCGGTGTGGGGGAGCTGGAAGCAGCAGGGGAGATCGCGGTGTGGGGGAGCTGGAAGCAGCAGGGGAGATCGCAGTGTGGGGGAGCTGGAAGCAGCAGGGAAGATGGAGCTGGAAGCAGCAGGGGAGATTGCGGTGTGGGGGAGCTGGAACCAGTAGGGGAGATCGCGGTGCCGGGGAGCTGGAAGCAGCAGGGGAGATCGCGGTGTGGGGGAGCTGGAAGCAGCAGGGGAGATCGCGGTGTGGGGGAGCTGGAAGCAGCAGGGAAGATGGAGCTGGAAGCAGCAGGGGAGATTGCGGTGTGAGGGAGCTGGAAGCAGCAGGGGAGGACACAGAACGGGGAAGCTGGAGGATACGGAACAGGCAGCAGGGAAGGACACAGAGCAGGGGACAATGGAGGAAGTGCCCCCAGTTGCCCGGCGGCAACTGACTCCATTGTCCCCTGATTAAAATAGCCCACAAAACGGCTGCCCTGCTGTGTATAGATGACCAGTTCTGTTTAAAGATAGATTTTGGCAACACTGAATCAAACAAGCAAGTCTAGTTTGAATCAAAGCAAAATCCTTTCTGTATACAGTAATTTAGTACCATGTAGAGATGGCCATGTGGTGAGACACTGGGCCTGATTTTGAGGTGCAATGTTAGTGGAGCACTTTTATTTGTCCCTGTACATGTGCAGCAAATGATTAGCGATTCTCTAGAGAATTTAATTGCAAGATAAGTGACAGGTAATCAGCGTTTGGGGGAGGTAATGGGGGGATTGCTAGAAGAATGCAAGTATGTCAGGACTGTTTTCTTGGCGTTCCCTAGTAGGTCACTGCAAATTTGCTTGCAGCTGGAGAAGCGACGGAATCTTAGGAGAGCCGCTCTGTCTAATATAGCAGAGGATTGCTCAGAGGTCCGATGGTCCATCCGAAGTGTGCTCGATGTTACTGATGTTTGCACATATATGTGTGAGCGACGGATGTGAGACGCCGGTGGTGGGAGTCTGTGTGCATAAGATGGCAGCTGAGTCATTAGCATGGCCCCTGTGAATAAAGATGCCACTGTGCATGCAACTGCGAGCACCTCTTAATCAGGACCAAAGAGTCTCATGCATGTGGATGTCATAGCATAGCATTTCTCACTCATGATAAATAGTGTTAAAACCCAGTTCCAGGAAGAACACACACGTAATTATTCCAAGTGCTATAATGATGATTACAGTGGTGGTAATGACTTTTGTATAATTGATATTAAATTGGGCTAATAATTAGCAGCACATAAATGTTCCATAACATATTTTATATAAGATCTAAGACTCCTAGGGCCGAATTTAGATCTTATCATGGGTCCCGTGACCAGAGAGTGCCCGTTGGCAGCTATTCAAATGTTGCTGCCACGATGGGCACGAGAAGTTCATTTCAGCTCACTACCCCCGGAGGTGGCGGGCTGAAATGCGCATAAAAGACCCATTTGCATGCCCATTAGTCCTTTCATACTATCACCCATTAGTTTAGTCGGGTTTAGTGCTTTGCGCTCCTAAACCCGACTCTAATGGGCTCAATCAGTACGATAAGGGATGACAATTGAACATTGCCCCGCAATCTCCTGTCACTGTAGACAGACGATCGGGCGCAAATAAACATTGAATTTCCCCCCTAGAGTATCATCCAAGTGAAGGGTTTGCGCAATACCCCACATTAATAGCTAGTAGACATGAAGAGAAAAGAATGTAAGACATTTTGGTGCCCAGTGCCAGAAAGACAATTGGTGACCCCCCCCCCATATTCAAAATAGGATCAGGGCATGCGTAAAAATTATAGGGAAGTGGCTTCATGGGAAGGGGTGTGACTTCATAGGGAAGGGGCGTGGACACAGAATACTACCAATTCACATTACATCACACAGTAGTGTCCATTATTCAAATTACACCACACAGTAGCGTACGTTAGTCACATTACACCACACAGTAGTACCCGTATACACGCTATGCCTCACAGTAGTGTCTCTTATACACGTTACACCTCACAATAGTACCCTTATACACGTTACACCACACAGTAGTACCCTTATACACATTATGCCTCACAGTAGTACCCTTATAAACGTTACGCCTAACAGTAGTGCCCCTTATACACATTACACCACACAGTAGTGCCTTTATACATGTTACACGACACAGTAGTACCCTTTTATACCTTATACAAGTAATGCCTCACAGTAGTGCCCCTTATACATGTTACATCACACAGTAGTACCCTTATACACGTTACACTACACAGTAGAACCCTTATACATGTTATGACACACAGTAAAGACCCTTATATGCATTATGCCAGGTAGAGTCCCTTTACACCTCATTCCTAAATCAGCTATGCTTACTGTAGTCTGAGTGCCTGGCACTAAGCTTGTAATTTGGTTGTTGGAAATGAGCATTGTAAAATATCCTCAAAATAGCTAACGTAAGAAAAATAACAAAATAAAATAGAAAACACATGAAAATAAAGGTCTGCAGCCGGACCATTTCCTTGGATTGGTATGTACACAAGAACAGCTAATATTGCTTATTATAAGAGAAGACATATTTTTTTTCACTAGCTAATTGCAATTTTTTTGTGTGTTAGACAAAGTAAGATACTGTAGTCATCTTTCATAAACTCGGGTCATTGCCCATCTCACATGGCGCATCCAGGGCCGGTTCTTGGGCGCTGTGCGCCCCGGGCGACAATAGGGGGCGTGGCTACGTACAGGGGGCGTGGTCATTTACGCCCCCTGTACAGACTGAAATGATGTGCGGTGCGCGATGATGTCATCGCGCACCGCACAGTAAAGGACCTCTCCACGAAGGGAAACTAGATGCGTACGCGTCTAGTTTCTCTTCACAGCGGCAGCGGGGGGCAACGGGCAGCGGGGGGCACAGCAGCAGCGGATCTTGCCCTGGTGCGGCACCCTCCGGATGGCGCCCTGCGCCCTCTGGAAGGCGGCGCCCCGGGCAAAAGTCCTGCTTGCCCGTGGCAAGATCCGCTACTGGGTGCATCATACTGTATTTTCTCCCTAACCCCACCTGTATGGTCATGGATAAACCTCTATTCATCTCAGCAGATGCCTATACTAATGTTGGGATCCAGAATGTAGGAGAACTGATGGTTTCCATTGATTAACATGCTGTAGCTGCATTATAAGAAATTACATTAAAAAAATAAAAAGCTAATGGAGATTTATTAAAGCGCAGGACAGGTGGGGGAGTAGTGAAGGGCATGTAGGGCAAGTAGAGTCCAGGGACCAGTAGGCCTCTGGCTATGACAATGGTTACAGTACCCAGCTGACTTGCAATGTGCCTTCTGCACACTCAGAGCATTGGTAACTTGATGACTGACAGAGGAATGTCCACTGGGGGGAAATAAATATAAATCCAGTGTTCTATATGTGCTACTTGCTTTACTGGCAGACGGAAAGGACTATATTAACAAGCAGTGGCGGTCCTAGACCAAGTTTGGCGATTCCCAACTCCGGCCCTGATCATCGCACTGGAAGAGTAAGTCCTGGGCTGCACAGAGACTGCACAAAATTAGTTTGTGCAGCTCTGCTACACATCCGAACGCACACTTGCACAGCACTTTACCCCTCCCCCTGTAGGTGGTGACTACCTGATCGCAGGGATGCAAAAAATGCATCCCAGTGATCAGGTCTGAATTAGCCCCTTAGATCCTAATAAGAGTATCTGGCTAAGTGATGGACTGCTGAAGGCAAACGTGAGTGCTGACAGCACTGACTGGTTTGGTCCCACCCTAGATGTTGGAATAAGAAAGCCCCAGGCTGGTTCTCTGTGTCTCACAATCAGGCAGGGAAACAATAGCATCTGCCCACCCCTTTCTTACAACAGACTGGGTACCCCACCGCATCATTACACCAGACTGGGTACCCCACCACATCATTACAGCAGACTAGGTACCCCACCACATCATAACATCACACTCGGTACCCCACCACATCATAACAAAAGACTGGATACCCCACCACATCATAACATCACACTCGGTACCCCACCACATCATAACAAAAGACTGGATACCCCACCACATCATAACATCACACTCGGTACCCCACCACATCATAACAAAAGACTGGATACCCCACCACATCATAACATCACACTCGGTACCCCACCACATCATAACAAAAGACTGGATACCCCACCACATCATAACATCACACTCGGTACCCCACCACATCATAACAAAAGACTGGATACCCCACCACATCATAACATCACACTCGGTACCCCACCACATCATAACAAAAGACTGGATACCCCACCACATCATAACATCACACTCGGTACCCCACCGCATCATAACAAAAGACTGGGTACCCCACCACATCATAACAACAGATTAGGGGGGTAATTCAGATCTGATTGCTGGGCTGCATTTTTTGCTGTCCTGCAATCAGATAGTCGCCACCTACAACGGGAGTGTATTTTCGCTGTGCGAGTGTGCATTCCTATGTGTTAGCAGAGCTGCTAAAAATCAGTTTGTGCAGTCTCTGCGCAGCCCAGGACTTACTCTTCCAGTGCGATTGAATCTTGCTGATCGGGGCTGGAGCTAACGTCAGACACCCTCCCTCAAAACGCTTGGACACGCCTGCGTTTTACGGACACTCCCTGTAAACGGTCAGTTGCCACCCACAAATGGCCTCTTCCTGTCCATCACCTTGCGTTCGCCCATGCGAATGGATCCTTCGCACCATCCCGTCGCTGACCAGCAATGCCCGTTGTAGCTGTCCGATGTGCCTGCGCAGTGCGGTGCCTATGCATGCGCAGTTTGGACCTGATCGCCCTCTGTGCAAAAATGCACAGCAGCGATCAGATCTGAATTATCCCCTAGGTACCCCACCGCATCATAACAACAGACTGGATACCCCAAATCATCATGACAACAGACTGAGTACCCCACTGCATCATTACACCTGACCGAGTACACCACCACATCATAACAATAGATTGGGTACCCCACTGCATCATTACACCAGACTGGGTACCCCACCCCACCATAACAACAGACTGGATACCCCACCACATCATAACAATAGACTGGGTACCCCACTGCATCATAACAAAAGACTGGGTACCCCACCACATCATACCAACAGACTGGGTACCCCACCGCATCATTATACCAGACTGGTTACCCTACCACAACATTATACCAGACTGGATACCCCACCGCATCATAACAACAGCCTGGGGACCCCACCGCATCATTATACCATACTGGGTACCCCAACACATCATAACAACAGACTGGGTACCCCACCACGTCATTATACCAGACTGGGTACCCCACCACATCATAACAACAGCCCGGGGACTCCACCACATTATTATACCTGACTGGGCAACCCCACCACATCATAGCAACAGATTGGGTACCCCACTGCATCATAACAACAGACTAGGTACCCCACCATATCATTATACCTCACTGGGCAATTACTGAGTCATTAAATAGACCCCATCTACAGTACATTCTGTCTGTATAAATCCTCACAGCTCCATATCTGCCATTCATTCTGCACACGCTGTGTTACCATGCAGCATTGCCCCAAGTTACAGGACAGCTTATCAGGCTCCAGTCCACTATGAGCGTCCATCCTGCACATCACAAGGCAATGGGCCAGGCTACAAGGAGGAGCCGTCAGGCCTGGAGAGCAGCAGCTGCCCCCTCTCATCATCCTGGTTTGCAGGTTCCCTGACTGTGTGTCTATTCCTGCATTGTGCCTGTCAGCATAGGAGCTGCTCACGCTGCATGTTCCCCACTAGTGTCTGACTGATCTCCAATCACCTGGATGTATGATTGAGCAAACTGCTGCACACAGACTCCGCCCACTGGGAGCAAGCGAACACTATCACAGTAAGCCACGCTCCCTTGCAGCAGACTTAGGCAGGCCAGGAGGTGTGCCGTGGGTAGGCAGAGGCATTCTAGGAACAGGTAGAGGTGGCCGGCTGTGACCTTCCAGGTAACTGTGGTCCAAGCATCTGCCCTGTCAGTTGGCCTCTTGAACAGCCCGTGGTTGCAAATATGATGCAAGTCTATCCAAACCACTCCTTGTCTGATCTTATCACACATTTTATATATATATATATATATATATATATATATCGATTGTTATATTAGGGCACTCAGGGGCACGTCCACTGTACAGGACACTAAGGACGAAAGACGAGGCGATAACCGCGCATGCGCATTTGCCACATATCCTTCAGTGCTTCCCTATCTAATTACATCCTCTCTGTACAGTATACATAACATCACATATCTTGTCTTTCTTTACTCTCACACCCTCCTGACACTTGGCCAACATTGCGGGTTGATCATATCATACAACCCATTAAGATCCTAGCAATCTGGTGGACCATTATGCAAGAGGTATCATCTATCCTTGTGTATCTATGCCTATTTCCCTAAAGATTGTAAGCCTGCGAGCAGGGCCTTCCTACCTCTATGTCTGTCTGTTTTTACCTAGTTTTGTTCTATTACTGTTGTTCTAATTGTAAAGCGCAACAAAATATGCTGCGCTATATAAGAAACTGTTAATAAATAAATAAATGTTGGATGTGCCGCCTCTTTGGAGTGCTGCTGGGTTCTAATGTCCAGTAGCTGTTGGCTGGCAGTAAACAGAGGCAGGGCGGGGTGACTGTGCCCCCAGGCCGCAGCATCCCAGGCAGTCCCAGGATGCCCCTTTTAACAAGGTAGACACTAATTAGTAGCTTACAGGGAGTGTTGGTCCTTGTAGCGCCATCTTTGAGACTTTTGAGGAATTTATTTGTAAGTTAGTTCTCAATGGAATAAAACACATATGTTACCCTTAGATTTTTATAGGCATTTTTCAAGTTTTTTTTTAAATCACCCTATCCAATTAGGACCAATTTTATACCAATTTTTCATGCGAAAATACATATGCCCCGCAAAAAGCCACGGACCTATGTATTTTTGTGGCACATATCACGGGTCTAGGGTCACTCATCATGGATTATGTTTCGCATGCCTGAGACACGCGAAGTATAATCCCTGATAAATGCCGGCATCAGAGAGAGGAGTGCACCGCATCAGGGGTAATTGGATAGACCCCAGCTAACTAGTTAGCCATGGTAAATTACAGCGGCTAATTGGATACCCCTCTAAGACTCCTGCATTTTATTTATAAACAGAGGGCGGGGATTTTCTGGTTTACAACAATGTGTTGTGGGATTTGTGGGTGTTTCCTCACATGGCTGTCTGCAAAGAACTATGCTATTCCCCTATATCACTCTCCTCCAGGTTATTTTCAAGTTTAAGGGAAATGTTCTGATGAGATCATTACATAAGGACTGCTCTGTGATGACTACATTAGTGGTTTAGATGGCTTCATTTACACTGTCTTTTCTATCATAAACCAGCCTGAAGAAAGTGCTTCTAGAAATTGCCTACACGCTTCTCCACAATAATATCTGTTTGGTTGTATTCATTGTTGCTGAAATTGTAGCAGAAGCAAATTAACTTAGTGGGGGAAATGTAAAAGCCAAGTTGGTTTTGCCTTGTACTGTACACGGTTGCCCCTTTAAAACTTTGGGCAGACTAGCCACAATTGCTCCAAGGCCTGCATCTCTTAAGGTGCATACACACTTGCCGATAAAATGAACAACGTTGCTCATTTTCACCCTTTCTGAGCGACGTCGTTCACTTTCTTGGCAAGTGTGTATGCTGGCAATGATGACCAACGCGCGACACTGCGGGTCATTAACTACCCTCGGCGGTACATGCATGCTCAATGTGGACTGTCGTCCGGGAGCAATGTGAACGGTCATATCGCTCAGTGAAGACGTGCGGCCGGCCCGGGAGGGGAAACACTACACGACGTCACTCATACAGTGACGTCGTCTAGTGTGACTGTGTATGCACCTTTAGGCTATAACGTTTCCCTCAATTTGACACCAGTTGCAGCACTTCCTAATTTCTGAGGGACAGACAGTCTCAGGTTTGGAAAATGTTTCCTTAGAATTTTTATTACTGGATTAACATTATTTTTCAACCACACATTATATTGCCTGTACAGCACTGTTTAGCTGCACAATATAAAGCTTTCCAACAGTCAGCTTAGTGAATCACAAACCATAGTTTGTGCCAGTGCACCATTACCGCCAGACCCTGCTCAACATGATCAACATCTGGACTGACCAGATGTTGGTGGGGACTGATATAAGAAGATTGTTAGACAGGGACTATGGTTGCTGTCTATTGGTTCCAAGCACCCAACCTATAGGCTCTGTTGGTGGGACTCCATAGGTATCTACACCTTTTATATTTATTAATGGAAATTATTTGATTGAGTTGTGCTATTGTACAATATGATTATGTTTAGTAGTCATCTGAACTTCAAGTGTGTAATGTAGATATTTCTTTTAAATGATGGCAACTTTGCAAACGTAATACGTAATTTGATATATCTGAGATTGTGACGAATGAAGTAATTCAGCATTAGACAGTAGAATAGAAAATAGAGATTACAATGTTGACTGAGGAAGGAACAGTTAATGGAGTCTCATACTTCACAGAATAAGGTAGACAGAATAAGAGACAGTCAGTCTGGTTTTTACTATATTGCATTAGTCAGTCATAATTACATCAGTCTTTGAATAGCTAATACACTGGAGAATCGGTGACCAGAGTCTATATATGGGCTTTATATAAACATGATTAAGAGCGCCATTGTTTTGCAAATGTAAGAAACCTTGGTTTCTCATTGGACACAGTGCCACAATCACAAATCGCTAGTGACATAGGAGTCCACAGCTGGACTGGATGTTGCACTAATGCCGGGTATATACTAGAGAGACGGGGATTCGTTCCGACATCGGAGCTAATCCCCCGTCAGCCCTAGATCATGTGTATACACTGTGGCGTTACTAATGAAGGTGTGAAAAAACATGTTCCGTTCTTCATTAGCATAATACAGGACATTAGCGACAACGCTTGGATGGACGTCCAGCACATCCAACCCAGCGTTCATCGCTATCGTCCGCAGGAGCGCGCAATCACGCTGAGTGATGTAGGCAATATGTAATTACGAAATGGCATATTGTGCCGACATCGCTCTAGTGTGTACCCCGCTTAAGGTTTCCTAACACATTTTCTGTGATGATGATCTTGTTATTACATAATATTGATATAGGGAACCAAAACAGTGAGCTTTGGAGTATAAAAAAAGGGGCAAGAGGTAATTGAATTAACATTTTTTTGAAGCAGTTGAAAAATGTAATTCAATAAATATCCGCTGATAAGAATTGCAGGCATCCAGTCACCTCAGAACATACAGCTTGTCAGTTGTCACAGCTAAAAAATAGACACATTTCCAAGGACAACATGAATTTAGTCTCTGAAAACTACTGTAGGCACAGATGCATTGTGTAAAGAGTCAGTGCACAAGACTGGGTCCCAGGTAAATAACAGCTGGTACGATGTAAGTGGAGTGTTGGATGGAGAACATTAGGTTAGGACAGTAGAAGGCCCAGGCAGAAGTAAAGGTTCCATGAAAAATAGTTTCTGTTAACAGGATAGTCCTGTAGATTATAAATATATATACTGTTTATGCTCTACTGCGTACTACTGTTGTATAGTTGTTGGCGCTGTTAGATAACAATAATAATAATTGTATGTATAGGCTTTTCCCCAATTAGAAACTCCAAAGATTCCCTGGTTGCTTGGGACATGGCTACCTGTCTGGTAAAAACTCTCAAACTTTGCTCATATGCCATGTGTCAGCACAGGAGCAGTTGAGCTCTAAAGTTAGCATTTTTTACAGCTGGCAAAGTGCTAGGGCTGAAAGTGCATTTTTAGTGCCTCTGTACTGGATCTGGCATTCAATACAAATATATTGGATACTGTGACATCACAGTTATACTGTATATCGTGGAGACGACTTATGAACAGTAACACATAAAGTGCATTAACAGCTGTATCAGTGGACAGTCTGATTGGTTAATCATTTATTACAAGCATGTGTCTATTTCTCATGGTGATGTTAGAGTTTACATGAGGAATTCCTGAGTCCACAAATATGGTATCCAGTCTCTAGGTCGACCATACTTAGATCGACAGTCATTAGGTCTTGAGTTTAACAATTTTTTTCATTTTTTTAACTTTCTCATACTTTATGATCCACGTGGACTACGTTTGGGAGTGGTAGTCCCGAAGCATGGCAAGCGAAACGAGCCATGCGAGGGGACACAGAGCACTAATTGGGGATTGGGGTTCCCGGTCACTCTACGAAGAAAACGACACCAATTTAAAAAAAATATTACTGTCGACCATTTGTCATGTTGACCTAATGCTTGTGTCGACCTATTTTAGGTGTTGACTCAGTCACTGTCGACCAATAGTGGTTGACCTAGACACTGTCGACCTAAGTGTAGTCGATCCTATGAACCACCCCTCACAAATATACAGTATTGATTGCATTTCAGTTTCAGATGTTTTTCAGACACAGGGGGACATTTACTAAGCAGTGATAAGAGCGGAGAAGTAAGCCAGCTGAGAAGTTACCCTATCAACCAATCAGCAGCACTGTATAATTTTATAGTATGTAAATTATAGATGTTACTTCAGTGCTGATTGGTTGCCATGGGCAACTTCTCAACTGGCTCACTTCTCTGCTTTTATCACTGCTTAGTAAATGTTCCCCTAACTCACCACAAAATAAATTTTTATTACATATTGGCCTACTTTTGAAAACTAATTTCAGGGAGATTATAGTTGGAAGTAGAATGTGCCGTGCTAAGCTAAGGGCATGTCCCATACCTCCCAACTGTCCCTATTTTTTGCAGGACATTCCCATTTTCTTGGGAGTGTCCCGTGGTGGGGGAAAAGTTAGGAGGCTCACAATAGATGCTGTGTGCATGTGCAGAGCATCTTTTCAAGGGTGACAGAGAAGCTGGGGGCATAGCCCGCAGCTCATAGAGCGTTGGGCATGCCCCGCAATGACGAAGACGGGGTGCGTGGCTCCCAATTGCGGCATTCCCGTGAAGCCGCGCCCCCTTTTTGCTTGCCCATGCCCCCTTTTCGGGGACGGCACGCACAGGAATCCAGATTCTGCTCTTTATGATGTTGGGCGGTATGGTGTCTAGCTCCCTATATGGGCTTATCTATGCTTGGATGCTTGTTGCAAGATATTTCTATATAACAGTAACAATAGTGTGGGGAATTTTGCAAGTATTGATACTAACATTTCTGCCTGCAATACTGAATTTCTCATTTGCAACTATTTATTGGGATATTTCTTTTTTTCTCACTCAGTATAATATACATGATACATGTAGTTACTTTGCAATAAATTCCAGATGCAATTTGACTTTGTGTGAATTAATTCCTACAGTAAGCACATATTTCTTGCCTTGTCGACTGAGAATATGTTGCTATGTTTTTTGGTGTATTAGATGTTATTTTATTGCATACTTGCCAACTTTTGAAAATTAGTTTCAGGTGATTTCAGTCTGAAGTAGTATCTGCTGCGTGGTTCTGCCGAGGGGGTGTGTCATGCTTCGCACAAAGGGTGTGTCTAATGTCACCCATCGGCGTATCTATTGTTACCCATGGGCTAGCAGTTTTACTATACATAGCCTGATGACAGTGCGTGAATAAAAGCACTGAAATGATGCTGTACGTTTTGCCTCTCCGATGTGATTTCTTTCAAGTGTTAGGAGTGCTGCGCCCACAGGATTCGTATGTATGCTACTACATGGGTGGGCACCCGACCAATACACCGTTATTGGGGGAGAGCTGGACAATGGTGGTCATTCCGAGTTGTTCGCTCGTTGCTGATTTTCGCTATGCTGCGATTTGCTGCTAAATGCGCATGTGCATGCGCTTAGTTATTTAACTAAAAACTTAGCAGTTTTGCTGTTGTTCGTGCAGCGCTTTTCAGTCGCACTGCTGATCGGTGAGTGATTGACAGGAAAGGGGTGTTTCTGGGTGGTAACGGAGCGTTTTCCGGGAGTGTGCTAAAAAACGCAGGCGTGTCAGGGAAAAACGCGGGAGTGTCTGGAGAAACGGCGGAGTGGCTGGCCGAACGCAGGGCGTGTTTGTGACGTCAAACCAGGAACTAAACGGACCGAGCTGATCGCAATCTAGGAGTAGGTCTGGAGCTACTCAGAAACTGCAAGAAAATATTTAGTAGCAGTTCTGCTAATCTTTCGTTCGCTATTCTGCTAAGCTAAGATACACTCCCAGAGGGCGGCGGCCTAGCGTTTGCAATGCTGCTAAAAGCAGCTAGCGAGCGAACAACTCGGATGACCACCCATGTGTGCAATATATATATATATATATATATATATATATATATATATATCCAAGCGAATCCTGCACTCTCATCACATCAAATCCAACATGGCGGGTGCTCCCAATGGACCATGATCTGATCCACTCACTGATCCACTTGTGGAATTGCTGCTATATATGTATATATATATATATATATATATATATATATACACACACACACACACACACACACACACACAGATCTATATTTATATATAGACACAGACACACACACACACACACACACACACACACACACACACACACACACACACAGATCTATATATATATATATATATACATACACTGGTACCAGACTGAATATACAGTTGATATACAATATAAAACTCAACCAAAGCTGCCAACTGAAAATAAACAATTACATGTGTTTAAATGGTCCAGCAAACAATGGTATGCTCCATGGTCCACTGTGTGAACCACAATGTCTTTAGGCAAAACACCTGTATCAGAAATAAGTTTGTTATAAAGTAACACGCCACATAGAGCTCAGTTTATAGTGTACAGTATATAAAATGTAGCCAGCACGCAGTTAGCCATTGTAGCAATATTACAAGTACGTGTTCCAAAGAATTACTGTAGTTAGCTCTACCTTTACCAGAGAGCAATAGATGATGCTACAGTGATCATAGACAACATCGGGGAGCAATAGATGACACCACAGTAACCGCGGATAACTTAAGATATGCAGCAGGCTGTGAGGATTATGCAGAACAAGCCATGTGGATATCACAGAACTCTGGATGATGGACACCCACCTGCCTCACCCCACCACATGTCACTGACAAGCAGGTGCTCTCATGGCGATGGATGCTGATAGAACAGGAGATAATTAGGTTTGGCCAGCCTAGATTTCGGTAGAGGGCTGTACCAAACAGCCTACAGGTGAGCAACAGTGTCAGAGAGCAGAGCCGGACTAAGATGTCATTGGGCACTATGTAGGTATTTGGCTCAGGGCCACTCTCTGTGTGTATGTATTTTATATACAGTATATAAATATATACATGCATACTGCCCCCCCCACACACACACACACACACACACACACAAAACTTCAATATCCCCCCCACCCCAAAAAAACCAAAACTTCACTATTCCTCTATCCCTCCCCCTTCCCACAAGTGGCAATAATATACTACTGTATACACCTCCCTAGAAACTTACCTCTACCTGAAAGTGCTGCCTCATTTTATCATGTCACGTCTGTGGCGCTGCAGTTTCAGAGCTGTAGCGGGGGGAGATGAGGAGGGGGCGGGTCTCAGGAATTGAGAGGAAAACGAGGCATGGGCAGCTCTAGTGTCAGCTCATCAGCAACTACAGTGTGACTTCCTATGTAGTGTGTAACTGCTGGTGCCCCTGCATTCTGTATTAAGGCACCAGCAGCATGATCAGCGTGTCCAATCACACCTACTTTCCCCCTCACTAAGGAAAGTTAATATGTCCCTCAGTATCCTAGTCAGTAACCGGAGGAGCAATCAGTGCACCTCCAGCTCATGAAATCCAGAAGAGTGCACAGCGAAGGGACTTCCTCTGCTAGCTCTTATTCCGCCGCATCAAGCTACTGACTCCATGAGGGGACTGCACTAAAGCAATGGTACAATGGCAGAGAGCGCACAAGACTTAAGTTAATTCTATGATCTGAACTGAAGTGAGTACTTCGAGCTGGCTTGTTAGAGTGAGATCCCCCCTGAGAAGGTAAGAAGCCGTGGTCCCGTACCCGTCACTTCCGGTAGTCAACATGCGCAGTCCTTCCCGCGCTGCAAAGGAGAATCCGGGGGATTCATTTAGCTTTCCGGAGCAGCGTGAGAATCAGCAGTGGACCGGGAGTCTCCCGCAAAATGCGGGAGGGTAGGGAGCGGTATTAGCAATTTTTAGTTAAATACATTTGTTTAATTAGAGTATCTTGTGTCCATAATGATTTAGATGATATTATAAAGGTATGGAAAACAACACAGCCTATAAATATAGGTAGGGCCTACAAGTTGCAGGCAGTCCAGCATTCACAATAAAACATAGTTATGTTTTATTGTGAATGCTGGACTGCCTGCAACTTGTAGGCCCTACCTATATTTATAGGCTGTGTTGTTTTCCATACCTTTATAGTATCATCTAAATCATTATGGACACAAGATACTCTAATTAAACAAATGTATTTAACTAAAAATTGCTAATACCGCTTTTATACCAAATACCGCGTGTCGCAGCTGAGAGCCTTACACGGGTGCTACCCGGCTGCGACCCGCCCCAGGCCCCTTTACCACTGCACTTAACAACCCGGCATATTGCCGGGTTGATGAAGTTGCCCATAACGCGGTTGGGGGCATCCGTACACACACTGTAAATGGAAAGCCGGGTTGATGCGACCTGACTCCAACCCGAGTTGGAATACCGGGTCACTCGACCCGGATTATTCCAACTCAGCCCATTTACACCACACAGCAATACGAGTTATGCATATTCATGAGCAATAACCTGTGTTATATGTTGGCGGTGTAAAAGGGGTATAATAAAAATTCTTACCCTCAGTCACAGCAGATGCTATGGCTCACTGCATACACTCTGCAGAGATAAGAAGACACCGTGTGATCATGTGCCCCCATGCGCTGCTGTTTCTTTTGCCAGAGAACCGCCAAGGGGCTAATAAGTGTCATCAGCAGGGACTCCTGAGCTACTACAGCATTCACAGTGACTGCAGCAAATCACAGTCCTTGCCCAGAAACTCCTTGGTGGTACCCTGACAGGCTGAGTTTAGCTGTAGTGTAGAAGCCAAATAATCTGGGATTTTTGATTTACAATGCAGAACAGCAGGAAACTACACACTGAAGCAGGAGTCTTCCACAGGATAGGCAACTATGATTTATTATTGTTGTCCAGTACAATGGAAGTCAACTATTCCATGACAACAGGCCCATTTTCACTATTTTAAGCAGATAGAGGCTGAAGTTTAAAGCCACTTGTTATTCATGAGGTGGATCAGAGGCTTTCACGTGTAAGTGCAGTACATCTGGGTGTGTACAGTATCATATGTGAATTGTACATTCTGTACCTAAACAAGACCTAAACAAGACTGTGAGTTTTTGAATTCATGATTACTGATGACTGATTTGCTCCAATCCTCGAACTATATGTTTGATTCAAGGTTGCAGGTTTCTTAGGGTTGGGTACGGGTTCCCGGCAGTCGTAATCCCGATTGGCAAAATACAACACCGGAATCCCGAAAGTCAGAAAACCTGTAGGGGGGCGAGCGGAACTAAGCCCCTTGCGGGCTTGGTGGCTCTCTTCGCTCACCACAGGTTCTATTCCCACTCCGTTGGAGTTGCTGGGGCTTTACTTTCAGTCTCTGGGGCCAATCATGCTACTGTCAGCTACTGGAGCCATGTTTGGGGCCAAGTTTTGTAAATTCGACAATAAAGAACCCAACATAGAAACCTATTGGGGCTAATTATGTGAACAAAAAAGGGGGACCCCTATACATACATTTGGGGTTTATTTAATATTTGTGGGTACCACCGAAAATGGGTGTTTGATGGGTATAGCCACAAATATCCTATATAATAAAAGGCTAACATCTCTATAGGGGGAATTCAAGTGTTTTGTGCGCTGCCGTCGCCGGCCACTAGATGGCACCCGATGGGGCAATTCAAGTTTTGCTCAATTCAGGCATCCACAGCCACCAACACTGACATTACTGTTATGTTTTTCCATTGTTTAAATGGGCTGGTAAGTAACTAGTTATTTGATAAATAGGCCCTTAAATGTGCATGGGCACTAGTTCAAAGTATGGACCTGGAAATGTAAGTACTGGTGTAAATACTCAAATGGACAGTTTTACTTTCAACCAAATTGCCCCCATTTTGTCACAAAAAGACAAGAAATAACTTTATTGTTAGAGTCTAGGGGATCTATTTATCAAATGCAGACAGGGGCAGTTTGGCCATAGGGCTCACCAGGAAGATTCCTGGTAGGCCAATATGACTGTGGGGCCTATTTTGTGTATTGTCATGTGTCCCTACCCCCCATGTAACAGGCAGCCCACTGCACTCAGGGGGTCATTCAGACCCGATCACACGTTAGCTTTTTTTGCACCGGTGCGATTGGGTCTGAACTGCGCATGCGTATGCTCTGCAATGCGCAGGCACGTTGGTCGCCAGCGACGGATTTAGCGTAGAAAGCGATCGCACAAGCGATCGCAAGAAGATTGACAGGAAGAGGCCGTTTGTGGGTGTCAACTGACCATTTCTAGGGAGTGTCCGGAAAAAGGCAGGCGTGCTCAGCCGTTTAAAGGGAAGATTCCTGACATCAGCTCCTGGCCGGATCATCGCAGTGGCTGAGTAAGTCTTGAGCTGTGCAGAGACTGCACAAACTTTTGTTTATGCAGCTCTCTGCACAAGCGTTCGCACCCCTGCACATCAACTACCCCCTCCCTCTGTATGCCACAACTACCTGATCGCAGCACTGCAAAAAACCGCCTGCGTGTGATCAGGTCTGAATCACCCCCTCAGTACACTGCATTGTCCCCATTCATTCTGTTATTCCATCTCTGCAGTTATACCTCTTGTGCTGCCCATGTTGGGCCACTTCTACAAAATTTTACAGGGCCACTTTTAGTTCCCAATCTGCCCCTGGTCTCAGACACAACTGCAGCAATTGAAAGGCTGAAGTTGCGTACAATCAGACCCTATGAGGAGATATCCAACCCCCCTCAACAGACTGCACCCCCTCATCAGACCGCACCCCCATTAGGGCTGCTTACATAAATTTCCAGGGCTAGTTTTACATCCCAATCTGCCCCTGTATGCAGGGAACTGCAAATTCTGTTTTTGCAGGATTTAGGGTTTTTGGCCATGAAAGTACCACTACTGGTGTAAGCTATCGCAACTGAAAGCTTTTACTGGGTATATTTGGCAGTTCTTCCCTATGTACAAGTATCACAGCTGTCCTCTGATAGCCGACACCATCTCAGGATGATGTTAGTCAGGGTGGTCCACAGAATTTATTTTTTATTATTAAAATAAAGCAATTGTTTCTTTTGGGGGACAAAAACCCCACAATATTTTTTATTTTATTTATTTTTTTAATGCAACTGGAAACCCAAGGATCATTCATTGTTCCCGGTGACTTATTATTATTTTTAAATAACTGAAAAGAGGATTTAAAAAAAAAATCTATTTTAATACAGTTGACTGGAAAATTGTTATTCCATAGAATACAATGTAGTTTTACGTGGGTGAAGTAGGCGAGCAAAGTTCATAGATGTGTTTAAGTAAGGAAAAAACAAGCGGAAGTTTATATAGATATCATACTGATTTCCCAGGCTCCTCAGCAAGTAACTTCCCTGAACGTAAAACATAATACCGTGTAGAAATGATTGAAGCTGTCAGTCGCCAGTTCTTGGGAATCAATTCACAGTACCGTTGTAGAAAATGTCATGGGGGAACCCTGCTTTATTTTAATTTTATTGGAACCTAGGATGCATTATAGATTTTTGATGTAGGGCCTGATTGCAGCGAACTAAATTTCCATCATAAAGACATTTAAAACAAGAAGCATAAGTATGTAATATAATTGATATGATCATTACACTTTGGTAACCTGCAGAGTTGCTAGCAGAAATTTAATAGAATCTTATCATTTACTCCCAGTTGGCAAAGTAATTATCTTGCAGAATCTAAGAGAAAAAACGATCTTATGTGTAGAAGCATACAGTAATTATCAGCTTTCCACTCCTTGTGAAAGGAAATAAAATCTCCTACAGTATATAAGCATCATTGGATAGACGTGCCTGGGGCCCATTGACATACAGTAAATTGATATTGGAAAAATGAATATGATGTATAAAAGCTTATAGTTAGGAGTATAACATTAGGTTGCATGGAGGCTTTGGGAACCTGGCTAAACATTGGGCAGAAATATATGTCTATAGCATAACACAATCATCTGGAGGTTTATTTGTCATATGTAAATATGGATCACAAATGATACTTTGTGTCAGTTTCTATCCATAGCTTCTGTTCCATCATTTTGATTTATTTCAACTGAATTACAATAACTTTCCAATGTAATTAATCCAAGCTGGAATAAATATTGATTGTACTAATCGCCAATGAACTTGAATGATAAATTTTAACAATTGGAATATTGATTTCACACCTGTTCTTTTTTCATTCCTGTTCAAATAATATTAGAGCAGAAAAGTAGCTATCGGCAAACAAAATCCATGATTTGTATTGTTCTTATTTCTGAAAATGTCACTACCATGACACTATGATCTCAGTGTGGCTCAATCAATGTGCTACGATCTAGCGACAACAATAGGTAATCTTCTTTGTCTTTCTGCATTTTGGTAAATAACCACTAAATGAAATGAGTATATTGGATGGCAGAGCTAATTAGGGGGGATGCATAAAAATGGAACTTGTTATTGCATTGGCGAATTTAATGGGGGGCGATCAGGGCATTTCCCCCCCCCCCCCTAACATAACCTCCGTAGCATGTGCTGCTGTGCGTGCACTGGAGATCTTCACAC
This sequence comes from Pseudophryne corroboree, assembly GCF_028390025.1. Lineage (NCBI taxonomy): Eukaryota > Metazoa > Chordata > Amphibia > Anura > Myobatrachidae > Pseudophryne > Pseudophryne corroboree. The sequence continues at coordinate 142,137,117 of NC_086453.1, forward strand.
TGGCTAGCACTCCTGCACCCAGTGCCGGCTCCCAGCTCCGCTCTATGTGCAGCTGGGACTCTCCGGGCACCGGCGGGGCGTCGTTACAGGTCACAAAGCTTCTTCACAGCCATGTCGGAGTGCTGGTGACCCGGGAAAGAACAGACACAAGTGGTATTCAGGTGGGTCAGGGCTGGGAGAAGAGGAGAAGATGGATGTATGGGGAATATGGGGAGGTACCGTACCAGCACACTGTCCCGGACAGCGAGAGGAATGCAGCTGCCAGTGTATGATGAGGTGTCACAGCTGTAATGTAACCTCTGGGAGACAGTGCCCAGGGCAGGAAGCTCACCGAGCTGCTCCTGTCATGGGACTGAGCTCTGCTCTATATGTATTGAGAGTGTTGCCTTCCAATTCATTAAGTGTATACTTTGTAATCCAGTACACATGCAGGAGAATCTAAAAATCAAATGGTATCACACCACATGTGGGATTGTGTAGAAGCCAGAACGGACCCCTCTCTATCTTTCTCCCCAGTCCCCATCTGCCCCTACCCCAGTCTTTCTCCCCAGTTCCCATTCCAGCCCCCCCCCCCCACCCCCACCCCACCCCACAATCCTCTTTTGGGGGTAGGTTTACTAAAGATTTTAAAAATGAAAAGTAGTGTTGTTCCCCATAGCAACCAATATATTTATAAATCAGGGTGTCAGTGGTATCATTATATCGTGATACCATGCCTTGTAAGTGATTGCCCATTTAAAAAAACATCCGAGTTCGGCCGCCATCCAGCACAGCTGCCGGACTTTGGCAGCATTACATCCCGCCGCTTGTGTTCTGTTTGAGTATTCTTGGCTGTAAGACCCATGAATGCAGTTGTTTGCAACTGGATGACACTGGTATTCATTTATCACGGAGGGAACCAGGGCAAGTAGTTTTCTTTACAAGTGGAGCAGCGGCTATTTTTACACTTTTATATATAAAGGGACATGAAGTGGGAGGAGCAGTGAGTGGAGGGGAGGAGTCAGGATTCAGTCATAAACCACCACCCCCAATAAAAAGTCTAGATCCGCCACTGTGTCATTGTTGAAGCAATGATCAGTACAACACAAAGTGTACATACTGCAGCCTTTTTATACTTTTTTTTTCTGAAGATTCAAAATATCTGCATTAAAAGCACAACCTTCATGGCTGACATATATGGTGTAGGATGTGCCTACCGTGGATCCCTCACACTAAGTGCCAGCTGCTGATATGAGGTTGCAATGACTCGTGAAGCTGACAGTTACTGCTTTTCCATGTTTACAGTATAATCACACTTGCCTACACTCCTGCAAGTATCGAGAGACTCACGTATTTTTGGCCAGTCCCCTGCACCCACAGAAAAGTGTCCAGATCCCCCGCATTCCCACCTGCCTCCTAGTGAAGCTGGCAGGGTGATCATGCAGGGAATTGTGGATCCACACCCCTCCACACAGACCAGTGAGTCACAGTTTTTTGGGGGCGGAGCCTAGTGATGTGCAGCTCGACCCCTCCCCCCCCCCCGTCCGCCCCCCCCCCCCAATTCCCTTCCGCACCTGCAAGTGGCGGCTCCTTTCTGGGCTTCTCTAGAGAAGAGATTTTAAAGGTGTGCAAGTATGAGTATAAATGTATAATGGACTGAAGGTGTGGTACTTAGCTGTGATTTCACAGCCCAGTGATGCACTCTCAAAAATACAAGCTGCTATACAACACTACTTCATATTAAGTGAGAATTTGTTTGGGGGTAGGAGGAGGAGGAGGTGGGTAGCGTGAAGAGCTGTAGCAGGGCGCAGAGGCTCCCTGGGCCGAACACCTTCAGCAAGCGACACTTGTGATATCATGATGTTACAGAACTACGGTAGCTCCAAGAACAGGAAGATGGTTACAGAAGCATTCTGAGGATGAGCCTTGCACCTTTATATGTAGTGGGGTGTCTCTCCTGGCAAACCACAAGCTGCAAACAGATGCTGCCAATAACTGTGCTGGTCCTGACCTTCTACCCTGGACGACAGCATTGGTTACACACCCGTCCTTCTGGCACTGGGAGTGTGGGGTGATGCCTGAGGTGGAGAGTCTAGGATGCCCAAAAACCATGCACTGACTCTGGTTGCATCTATGTATATATGTATAGGACAACAATGTATGCAGTGTGCAAGTTTAAGCTTTAATTCTGTAGGTGTCTTTGGATGAAACTAAAGGTGACAGAAACACTTATGTTCATTTCAGAAGCTGAGAGTCTGAGCTGCTTAAGTTGGATTATGTCTAAGTGGCAGCTGTAAATTACCTGGCACTGCCTGTGGCTCCTGATTGTGCTCAAACAAATTGCCAATAGGAGCTTACAGTCTGGAAGCAGAGATATGACACTATCTATCTATCTATCTATCTATCTATCTATCTATGTATCTATATAACAAAACAAAAGTAAAAAAAAAAACACAGCTTTAAACAACCACCATTTATTGCAATTCTACCAAATAACTTACTGAGAATAATGGGCTGATTTATATTAGTACACTAATGATACTGCACACCCTGCACCATATAAATATAATGACCCCTCCGAAGTCCTGCATGGCCGAAGCTACAGGCAGAAATAATGCGCAGTAGAGATGTGGCCGGGGACAAGGCACGGACGCCATGTTCCCGGAAACCTGCACATGTGCAGTAGACTCTGGCCCAAAGCCTCAGTATCCTGTGCTGCCAGAGAGGGGACCCAATCAAACCCTGTACATGGGCCAACTCCTTTGTTAAACCGCCTCGAACAGCTGCAGGGATTTGTATAGAGACTTTGCAGCTGCCCACAACTGCGTACACATTCAGAATGGCCATCACAAATCCAATAGATCTCCCAGTACTCTTTGCTATATGTAGCCTATAGGCTACAAGGGATCATGCCGTCTTCAGTTAGCATTAACTACAAAGGTCAGGTCCTAGAATTGGTCTCATTCTGTAGCTTGGTAAATTCTGCATTTTATGGGGGCTGCTTTTGCAAACGAAACAGGTGTGGATCACAGCAAATATCTTCAATATCTGCTGTGGTCCCCTGTAGATACATTTGGGGGATATTTATTTGCAGGTAATAATAGTTGGTAAATAGGCCACCATAAATGGAAATACTATGCAATTATGTAATTATATAGACCATTCCTAAGAATTTACAATCAAAAATTTATTTTACTGTTCGTTTTAGGGTCTGGAATGTGCACAGTTTTGTAGCCAAATGCAGAATGAGGCACCGATCCCATGGCATGGCTGGGAAAATTGATCTCTCTACTTTGCCTCATCCCAAGAGCTAACTCAAGATACCTTTTATCACTCCTTCCTTGTTTTAATGTATTTATTACTAGTAGTCTTCTTCTCTTAGATTTTGGCATCTTTTTAAGACTGGCAATTTCTATTGGTATCCGTTCACATGGTCGACCATGTTATGGTCGACAGTCATTAGGTCGACCACTATTTGGTCGACATTGACATGGTCGACATGGACACATGGTCGACACCTGAAAATGGTCGACACATGAAAGGTCGACACATGAAAAGGTCGACATGATTTTTTTAACTTTTTTTTCTTTTGGGGAACTTTTCCATACTTTACGATCCACGTGGACTACGATTGGAACGGTAATCTGTGCCGAGCGAAGCAGTAGCGGAGCGAAGGCACCATGCCCGAAGCATGGCGAGCGAAGCGAGCCATGCGAGGGGACGCGGTGCACTAATTGGGGTTCCCAGTCACTTTACGCAAAAAACGACACCAAAAAAGGTAAAAAACTCATGTCGACCTTTTCATGTGTCGACCTTTCATGTGTCGACCATTTTCTTGCGTCGACCATGTGTCCATGTCGACCATGTCAATGTCGACCAATAGTGGTCGACCTAATGACTGTCGACCAGAACATGGTCGACCATTCATACCGGAACCATTTCTATTCTAATGAATTAGCTACTTTCTCTTCCATATTATTGTCTCTACATGATTTGCAGCTATGGTAACGATCTGACCACCAGAATTAATAATATTCTTTATTACAAAGGCCTCCAACCATTCACTAATAAAAATATATCAATACTAAAGGATTGTATAATAATTTACCCCCATTTCGAAACAGCTATGACTGAGGTCGGTAAACTGATACATTGTTTTCTCACAAGCGGTAGACTAGCCTAAAAACTGGTTTCTTCCATGTGTATAGCTGACATAGGGCCTTATTCAGTATGGATCGCATTCGAGATACGATTGCAACTCCCAAATAACATCTCAGTGCGTCCGCACAGGGCTCGTACTGCGCGTATGTAGGCAGAGAGATGCTATCGCATCTTAGTAATGTGAACAGGCAGAGGTGTTTGCGGGACGATCGACGGCAGCGACACAGCGTTGCGGGGGTGCGGCATCTGGAATGCGGGCAGGTCTGGGCCATTTTCGGGGTGGCCGCGTGATGTCACACGTGGCCACTGCAATGGGAAACATGGCCGCTCTGCATCTGCCTTCGCAGCCAGGCTGCGCAGGCACGGGGGCATCCCTTATTTTGCATGGACAGCAATGCGATCATAATTGAATTGCGATCGCATCGCTGACAGACATTTGCATGCTTGGTGGCCTTGCCATGCACTGGGCGGCCCCCAGCATGTGGTCGCAGCCAGTTGCAGTTTTGCTAATTTAGCATAACTGCAAATGATGCTGAATAAGGTCCATAGTAACCAATCAGCTTGTAGCTAGCATTTATCAAGTACATTCTATAAATGATAGGTAAATGCTGATTGGTTGCTATGGTCAAGTTCTCCATTTATCCACTTCTCCACTCCTTAGAAGCTTATACACTTCTGTCCCTAAAACACTTTAGGTACTGATGCATGTATGAATGTCCGTCTCTTTGTGGAGTGAATTCATGCTGCATAAGTGGACTCACAGGAAGGGGGGAAGGGGGTGTGGCCTCATGGGAAGGGGATGTAACTTCATGGCCTGAACTGCTTCATCATTCCGAGGGTATGCCCAGCATCATCAGAGATGCTGGGCTGCCCCAGGAGACTTGCTGCACTACTGGTTCCTACACTGTGACAGAAGCCACCATTTTGGTGTCACCTATCCGAGGGTGATACCCGGGGTGCAGCCTACATCACCATTGTGGCACCACTGCGGGCGATGCAGTCATACACGTTTCAATTAAACCTACACATGCGGCTGCGGAAGAACTGGGGTGGAATGAGCTTTCTCATGTAGGCAGAGCTCAGTGAGGGCATGTTGACACAACTGAAGGCTATGTAGACCTGGGTGTAAGTGAAAACACCCCATTTTAGAGTATAGGGCAGTAGCGTATCTATAGTGGGGGGCTCCAGGGGGGCCAACACCACACACCCTGCGGTCATGTTTTTAATGCTTCTCCAGATTCCCATATTGGTGGCACTGCACAAAATTGCACGGCGGCCATTTCCCTGGCAATTTGCCATGCATAGTAGAAAATTACCAGTAACATCTATTGGTTTTTATAGACCATTATCAGATATTGGGGTCATTAAGGGCCCGCAGACATTTGCATTTGGCCTAATTGTCTGCTGCTGTAATAACAGTGTGTGTGGACAGTTCCGGGTTGGGAACTTTTTTTTAAAGGGGCAATCATGTACAAGCCATGGTTTTGCCTTGTACATGATTGCCCCTTTAAAAAAACACCCGAGTTTGTGCGGCATCCCGACCTCGGACTTCATTACATCCCAGCCTTGGTGTCTGATACACACGGATGCTCTCAGCATTGTTTGTTACACTGTCCAAGTATTTAGCAGATGAGCTAATCTTTTGCAAAATGCAGTTTTGGTTAGAGTATTTTAAACTTTGCTATATTGGGTACTTTAGTTACCATTATGAGGCTAGCCTAATCTAAATCAACAAAAAATTGCCACACTATGACGACAATTTCCTTTAATAAGAAAAAAGAATGAAATAATTGTTTCCTTTCATGTGGTCCATGGTCTTTGGTCCTTTTACATAACACAGATATTTTTGATGTTGGCATGTGTACATATAATGAAAGCAAAACAAATTGCACAAAGAGATGTAAAACAGGCAATGTATCACTGAGATCTGGATTCTCCTGACCAGTAATTAAACTGTGCTTGTTTCTACAGTGTTTAAGGTTACCATAGCAACTGGGATTTTTCCTAGGCCTACATGCTTATGTCAACAGGTCCACCCACGCTGGCAATGGTATTAATAAAAAATAAAATACAAATATTACAGAGAAATCAGTGAGGATAGATACTTTTTACCCTTGGCAGGTGGAAAAGCTTGTTTCTCACAGGTTCTATTACATTTGATGTTTTAAAAATACTGTATAGTTGCCTTATCTAGGGTGACCATATTATCCCTTTTACCTGGGACGCTCTACACAGGTTCTGTGGCTGGTTGACTTCAAGCCTACATTTCAGCTGGTTTTAATCAGCCACAAAACCTGTGTAATCCATGAGCGTCCCAGGTAAAAGGGATGATATGGTCACCCTACTTTATCTGTCTGGAAGACTCCAGGAGTACTGAGAGACATTTCAGACTCCTGGAAAGGAAGACTAACCTCCCAGATCACCACTGTGGCTCCCAAAATGCCAGTGTGCACATGTGATGTATTATACATGAGTTGGGGTGTAACAGTCTGGGAGTCAGTGGCTGGAATGGAAGGCAGACTGACAAAGGTACACTAGTCTAGAACCAAGAATGGTCCTAGATAGGCAGCCGGGTTTAAAACATGCCTTATTTCTTTTCACCTTTCTGTTTCAAAGTATTTGCCCAATGTTGTAATGGCTGTTGTTAGTCAAGGCTATGTAATGTCTTTTTGTGGGTGGTCCAGAAGCTAGCCCGTCTAGAGGTTACTCTCTGTGGGGCAGATGTATTAAGCCTGGAGAAGTGATAAAGCAGTGATAAGTGGAAGGTGATAACGCACCAGCCAATCAGCTCCTAACTGTCATTTTTCAAACCTATAATGATTGGCTGGTGTGTTATCACCATCCACTTATCACTGCTTTATTACTTCTCCAGGCTTAATACATCTGCTACTGTATCTTGGACCTAAGTTCACTTTAACAGCTGGTATATGAAACATACAGAGGCCCAGATTTATGAAGCCTTGGAGATTGATAAATAGCATGGTGATAAAGTGCCAGCCAACCTGTCATTTTTCAAACACAGCCTGTGACATGGAAGTTAGGAGCTGATTGGTTGGTACTTCATCACCATGCTATTTATCACTCACCAAGGCTTGATAAATGGGGGCCAGTATATGGTACTGTAGGAACTTACATAAATTATGGAACTCTTCAGGCTTGACTACAAGCTTTAAGGGGACATTTGTCAAAGCTAAAGTACTAACCAGTCAACTTCTGTCATATTATACTATGTGCTTGAAAAATGACAGGAGCTGATTGGTTGATACTTTTTCTCACTCCACTTGATCTCTCTCCAAGCTTTGATAAATCTCCCCCTCAATGTTTTCATCACAATATGAACAAATGCATTGTGTTTTCTTTTGCTAGACATGCATATACTGTATTTGCATTTGTGGTGACAAGCACCGACCACAATTTCTTTTCTGGTTTGTACTAATAGAAATTAGCAACAACCGGGAAGGAAGTGACATGTCTTGTTTTACATAGGAAGTTAGGAGATGGAGTTGGAACATTCTAGAAAGGCAGTGATGACTGTGTTTCCAGATGACTCAGGAGCAGCTTTATGGGGATGCCTAAGCTGGCGCTCTCTAGTCACTCTAAGAGCATGAATGTTTTCAGCCAGCTTGCTTGATATTTCTCCAAGTCACAAGATAATATATATTATTATAGAATAATGCATTTTCTCAAGAATCAATTAATCTTCCCCTTCAACAATGACTGATAGTGATGGAGTTAAAATTCAGCCTGGGATATGAATAACTGGACATATTTTCATAGAGGCTGTAAGCGCCAAGCCTTAATTAAATTAGTTAATTTGAAGTGAAATCTAAAATGGTCCAATAAACATTTGGCCAAGTTTGAGAGAAAGTTTGAGGTTTTTAGTGGACAGACTTCTTCTGCCCCCTGAAAATTAGATAGAGCTCTATGATGTTTTTCTGCATGTTGTTTGTAATATTTTAGAGCTACTCAGGGCCGGTTCTTGCCCTTTCGGCGCCCCGGGCAAAATTTAGGGGCGTGGCTTAACATGGGGGCGTGGTCAGTCACGCCCCCCATTTGTAGCGCCGCTGAGGGAAAAAAGAAAAGAAAAAAAAAAGTATACTTACTGTACCCCGCTCCTGTTTCCAGACCCTGCAGACCGGCGCCGCTCTTCTCCTCGGATCTATGGGAGAGACGTCAGTCATGACGTCTCTCCCATAGCACAGCATAAGCGCTAGAGGTCAATTATGACCCCTAGCGTCTATGCCACAATGCTGTGCGGTGCGCGATGACGTCATCGCGCACCGCACACCAAAGGTCCTCTCCATGAAGGGAAACTAGACGCTTAGCGTCTGATTCCCTTCAGAGCGGGGGAGGACCAGCGCCACGAAGGGAAACCAGACGCTTAGCGTCTGGTTCCCTTCTCACAGCGGGAGGGGGGGCACAGCGGGGGCGCACACTGACAGTGGAGGATCTTGCCATGGTGCGGCGCCCTCCGGATGGCGCCGGCGCCCTCCGGAAGGCGGCGCCCCGGGCAAAAGTCCTGCTTGCCCGTGGCAAGATCCGCCACTGGAGCTACTCTCAAGATGTCAATTAGCCTATGTTGTGTAGCCAGTAAAATGTGATTCTATGTGGTAAATCTACTAAGATGGAAGTTCTATTGAAGATGGGATGTTGCCCATAGCAACCAATCAAATTCTACTTCTCATTTATCTAGCACCTTCTAGAAGATAGTACCTGGAATCTGATTGGTTTCTATGGGCAACATCCCATCTTAAACAGAACTCCCATCTTAGTAAATTTACACCTATCATTTACAGTTGGAATTGATGTGGAGAGTGGGCAAATCACAATATTATGGAATCCTAAATTGTCAAATAATGAACCTTGGGAAATTGAACTGTTATAAAGCAAATTTAGCAGTGGGCCATCCAGACACAGTAACTGAAGAAACATTGTAAATATTGTTCAAGAACCCGGATTCATTCTTTCAGGTTGCCCATTTGTGGATGGGAAGAAGACAAATTAACATTCACTCAATGGAAGGTGCAGAAACGGTTGTAGAAGTTGGAAGTAAGGGCCTAATTCAGACCTGATTGCAGCAACAACATCTTTCTCTAATGGGCAAATTCATGTGCACTGCAGGGGGGGGGGGGGGGGCAGATATAACATGTGCAGAGAGAGTTAGATTTGGGTAGGTTATATTGTTTCTGTGCAGGGTCGATATGTTGTTTGTAATATTTCAGAGCTACTCTCAAGATGTCAATTAGCCTATGTTGTGTAGCTAGTAAAATGTGATTCTATGTGGTAAATCTACTAAGATGGAAGTTCTATTGAAGATGGGATGTTGCCCATAGACCTGATTGCAGCAGCAACATCTTTCTCTAATGGGCAAATTCATGTGCACTGCAGGGGGGGGGGGGGGCAGATATAACATGTGCAGAGAGAGTTAGATTTGGGTAGGTTATATTGTTTCTGTGCAGGGTCGATACTGGCTGCTTTATTTGAACACTGCAATTTAGATTTCAGTTTGAACTAGAGATGTGCGGCTGGCACTTTTCGTGTTTTGGTTTTGGTTCTAATTCCACTTTCATGCTTTGGTTTTGCCAAAACCACCCTTTTATGTTTTGGTTTTGGATCTGGATGATTTTTGAAAAAAACCATAAAAACAGATAAAATCACAGAATTTGGGGTAATTTTGCTCCTACGGTATTATTAACCTTAATAACAATCATTTCCACTAATTTCCAGTCTATTCTAAACACCTCACCCCTCACAATATTGTTTTTAAGCCAAAAGGTTGCACCGAGGTTGCTGGATGACTAAGCTAAGCGACACAAGTGGACAACACAAACAATTGGCCCATCTAGGAGTGGCACTGCAGTGTCAGACAGGAGGGCAGATATGCAACAAAAAAAAGCCCCAAACAGCACATTATGCAAAGAAGAAAAAGAATTGCAATGAGGTAGTTGTATGACTAAGCCAAGTGACACAAACAATTGGCCCATCTAGGCGTGGCACTGCAGTGGCAGACAGGAGGGAAGATATAAAAAAAAAGCCTCTAACAGCACATGGTGGAAAGCAGAAGAAAAGGTGCTCCGAGGTTGCTGTATGACTAAGCTAAGCGACACAACCACCTGGCCCATCTAGTAGTGTCACGCAGTGGCTGAATGTCGAGAGTGGGCCGCAATTGTTCGGTCCACTGACAGCATCTCCAGCACGCTCCAGTCATTTTTTTAAAATTCTGCAATTGGTGGACTTTTATGGCAGTACCCCAGGACTAATACAGCAGTACCCCTGGACTCATACGTCAGTGTCAGACAGGGTGGCACTTTTCAAAAACTAGGCCCCAAACAGCACCTCATGCAAAGATGTCGAAGAGGTGCAATGAGGTAGCTGTATGACTAAGCCAAGCGACACAAACAATTCCAACTGGAATTATACGTCCAAATCACTGGAATTAATTGGCAAGATCACTGTAATTATATGTCCAAGTCACTGGAATTAATTGGCAAGATCACTGTAATTATACGTCCAAATTACTGGAATTAATTGGCAAGTTCACTGTAATTAATAATTATACGTCCAAATCACTGGAATTAATTGGCAAAATCGCTGGAATTATACGTCCAAATCACTGGAATTAATTGGCAAAATCACTGTAATTAATAATTATACATCCAAATCACTGGAATTAATTGGCAAGATCACTGTAATTAATAATTATACGTCCAAATCACTGGAATTAATTGGCAAAATCACTGGAATTATACGTCCAAATCACTGTAATTAATTGGCAAAATCACTGTAATTAATAATTATATGTCCAAATCACTGTAATTAATTGGCAACATCACTGTAATTTATAATTATACATCCAAGGCACTGTAATTATACTGCAAAATCACTGTAATTATACGTCCAAATCACTGTAATTAATTGGCAAAATCACTGTAATTAATAATTATACGTCCAAATCACTGGAATTATACTGCAAAATCACTGGAATTATACGTCCAAATCACTGGAATTAATTGGCAAAATCACTGTAATTAATAATTATACGTCCAAATCAGTGGAATTAAATGGCAAAATCTCGGTATCGCCTGCCTAGTGAAGTGGAATCTAGATGGGATTTGGTATCGGGGACACAATACCTCCATCAATTGTCTAAATCCCACTGCACTAATGGCGGATACCGGACACACATCTAACACCAACATAAGTGTCAAGGCCTCAGTTGTGAGGGCTTCCATTGTCATGTGAAGCTGAACCACTAGTCATGAACATAGGCCAGGGCCTCAGCCGTTCCTTGTCACTCCGTGTCGTAAATGGCATATTGGCAAGTTTACGTTTCTCCTCAGACCATTTAAATTTCTTTTTTGGGTCTTTAGTGAACTTTGGCTTTTTGGATTTTACATGCCCTCTACTATCACTTTGGGCATCGGCCTTGGCAAACGATGATGGCATTTAATCGTTTATGTCATGGCTAGTGGCAGCAGCTTCAGCACTAGGAGGAAGTGGTTCTTGATCTTTCCCTATTTTAGCCTCAAATTTTTGTTCTCCATTATGTTTCTAGAGTTATATAACACAATATGAGGCACAAGAATGACTGATGGCTGATGTCCAGGACACTACCACTGGTCTGATGCAGCACATCACAGCAACACTGTGAGGGACTTGTTGTTATTATTATTATTATTATTATTATTATTAATATTATTATTATTATTATTATAATACTGTAGCAGTGGACATATAGCAGCAGCGTATACCACTGTGACTGCCTGGTCACTGGAATGACTGATGGCCAGGACACTACCACTGCTCTGATGCAGCACAACACAGCAACACTGTGAGGGACTTGTTGTTGTTGTTGTTGTTATTATTATAATATGGTAGCAGTGGACATATAGCAGCAGCGTATAACACTGTGACTGCCCCAGCACGGGATGTCGGCGGCAGCGGTGCTGTGTGTGGTAGTATCCTGCCTGGTCACTGGAATGACTGATGGCCAGGACACCACCACTGGTCTGATGCAGCACAACACAGCAATACTGTGAGGGACTTGTGGTTGTTGTTATTATTATTACTATAATACTGTAGCAGTGGACATATAGCAGCAGCGTATACCACTGTGACTGCCTGGTCACTGGAATGACTGATGGCCAGGACACTACCACTGCTCTGATGAAGCACAACACAACAACACTGTAAGGGACTTATACAGCTACACTGGATATATGGCAGCAGAGGACACCACCACTGTGACTGGTCACTGGACAGATGCTGCACAAAACACTAATCCTGGTCTGATGCAAGACAACACAGCAAAAATGCAAGGGACTTATACAGCAGCCAGCAGCACTGGATACATATAGCAGCAGAGGTCACCAACACTGTGACTGGCTGGACTGATGCAGCACAATACACTGACTACACTGGACTGAACAGCACAACACAGCACATGACTCGCCACCCCACTTTCCCACCCACACACAGACACTGAGGACGGAGATACGTCCTCTCACTACACTCTCCGAGACTGGAGTGAAAATGGGCGCGACGCGCGGCTTATATGGAATCCAAACCCCGTGAGAATCCGACAGCGGGATGATGACGTTTTGCCTCATTCGGGTTTCCGAGTCAGGCGGAAAAACCCAAGCCTGGCTCGGAACCGGACTCGAATGGTGAAGTTCGGTACGGTTCGGTTCTCTGAGAGCCGAACCCGCTCATCTCTAGTTTGAACACACCCTACCAAAATCTAACTCTCTCTGCACATGTTATATCTGCCCCAACTGCAGTGCACATGGTTTTGCCCATAGAAAAAAAGTTTGCTGGTACGATCAGGTCTGAATTAGACCTTACATTTTAAACTATACAATCAGGAATGACATGAAGTCTAAAGCCGTGTACACACTGGGCGACCTCAGCTAGTTAGCAATCAGCGCTATATTGCTGATTGCTAATTAGGTGAGATCGCCAGTGCATACACTCTGAACGATATCGATGTACGATATCATTTAGTGATGTCATCCCCCTCACTCCCCGAACATGCAGCTCAAAGATATAGTTAACACTGAGCTGTATGTTCGGTAGATCATGGATGAACGAGAACAACCCACGGATGCATGCATCGTTCATCCATACACACTGGACGATATGAACGATAGATCTTATAAAAAAAGATTGTTATCGTTCATTTCTTCTAGTATGTTGCCCAGTGTGTACGGGGCTTAAGTCATTAACTGTGCTAACTGTTCAGTAATGTGTACTGGTTGAGATACAATGAGCCATCTTGGTGATGTGATTGGCTACAACCTGGAGAATTAACAACCATTGAGAAGGAGGTAAATTAACTATGAATTCTATAGAAACTGGATTCCAAGAGTGAGATGGAATAGCAAGACATAGGAGCAAACCCAATGTACAGTAGAGCTTCATGGAATCTTGTTCGGGACACGTCAGTCATTTTGAAACATACTTTTAACATCTATTTAAAATTTTGGCAACCAGAGAGAACATTCTACAATTACTGAGTTTAATATACTCTTAAATGTTTAGCAGGCTTGTAGTCACAGATTAATTTTAAAACTTGTATTTATGCTGACCTAAGTACATATAAAATAGTGAAGTTGAGTATAGCGCCATTATACTGGCCATTGTGAAACATTACCATCCACAGAAGGATGTGTGAGAAAAGTATAACTCTAATATACACCTTTCAGAAGAATGAGCAAATCTGTAGAAATCTGTACAAAGTTATATTCTGGAAGAATCATAGGGTCCGCTTCAGACCTGATTGCTGCTATTTATTTTCGCACAGCGAGCGATTATCGTTTGACTACGCATGCACCGCAATGCGCACAAACATCGCCAAACAACAACAGGCATCGACAAACAGCGGCAAGTTGGTGCGAAAATTTCAATCACACAGCCATTCGCATGCTGATTGACAGGAAGAGACCGTTTGCGGGTGGTAACTGACAGTTTTCTGGGAGTGTCAGGGAAAACGCAGGCGTTCCCAAGCGTTTTCAGGGAGGGTGTGATACGTCAGCTCCGGACCCGATCAGCCTGTTCTCATCGCACTGTAGGAGTAAGTCCTGGGCTGCGCACACAGGGGGTAATTCCAAGTTGATCGCAGCAGGATTTTTGATAGCAATTGGGCAAAACCATGTGCACTGCAGGGGGGCAGATATAACATGTGCAGAGAGAGTTAGATTTGGGTGGGGTGTGTTCAGTCTGCAATCTAATTTGCAGTGTAAAAATAAAGCAGCCAGTATTTACCCTGCACAGAAATAAAATACCCCACCCAAATCTAACTCTCTGCACATGTTATATCTGACTCCCCTGCAGTGCACATGGTTTTGCCCAATTGCTATCAAAAATCCTGCTGCGATCAACTTGGAATTACCCCCACAGTGCACACAGTGGAAAAAACATTAGATGGGAAGTGAGGTGCAAATGGATTTGCAGCTGTCCGCTGACTGAGGGACATATTTAACACGGCATACACATGCGATCGCACACTTGCACGGGCAAATTTACACTCCCCTTGGAAGGCGACTATTGAATTGCAGGACAGTAAAATTATCACAGTGATAAGGCCTGAATTAGGCCCATAGTTCCTTCCATATAGGATTCCAGAAGCATTCTAGAGTCAGCATTGCTATTTCCAAATTCAGGTCAGGAAGGAAATTAAAAGGAGAGTAGAAAAAATGTATCTGGCCTAGAAGGCAATAGCTCATCAGAGGATATAAATTCCAGATTTCTGGGATCGGATAGAACTGTCACTGGATGGACAGAACCCTCAGGATGAAGTCAGTGTCACCATTCTGATGGCCAGTATTTCCTTACTACAAATATCATAATTCTTCTTAGCCTATGGACATCTGGGCATGAAAAAAATGCTTATGTATGCAGCAACATCCTCTCACCCACAAGGTGAGTGAGAATTGTTCCTACACCAATATCAAAAAGTGATTTGGGCTTTTCACGTTCCAATTCTGGTGCTGATGTAAAAATAATGAACTTAAACTTCTTTTGCAAAGGTTACCATTAGAAAGGAGTGGCAGTTATTTCAGAAAAGATTTTATGAAATCTGATACAGGTTGAGTGTCCCATATCTAAATATTCCAAAAAACTGAATATTCCGAAATCCAGAATTTTTTGAGTGAGAGTGAGATAGTGAAACCTTTGTTTTCTGATGGCTCAATGTACACAATCTTTGTTTAATACACAAAGTTATTAAAAATATTGGCTAAAATTACCTTCAGGCTGTGTGTATAAGGTGTATATGAAACATAAATACATTCTGTGCTTAGAATTAGGTCCCATCACCATGATATCTCATTATTGTATGCAATTATTCCAAAATATGGAAAAATCCAATATCCAAAATACTTCTGGTCCCAAGCATATTGGATAAGGGATACTCAACCTGTAGAAGGTTGCAGATTCAATAAACGGCTGCACATTTTCATTCATAGAAAATGGACAGTTAACAACTGTATCAATTTTTCTGAGATCCATGCATAGACCATTTGGGGAAATAATATACCCAGAGCTGGCGCTAGCCGCTCAGCAAAGGTATGCAGTGCAGGGATGCGCGCAGCTGAAGAGGCGCTCTCCCTGCTTTACATCTCTGCGGCTGCCGCTGCGACTGTCACGATGGATGACAGGTAGCGGCGCTGGCAGCTTACAGCGCGGCTCTGTCCCCCTCATCCTCCCCAGAGAGTGCACGCAGTGTGTGGCCTCAGCCCACACACAGCACCGCTGCCGCCGACATTCCGTGCTGCCTAGAGGTCTGGGGGCATGGCCTAATCATGGGAGCCGTGGTCACGCCCCTTTATGGAAAAAGTAATAAAAAAGGGTGGGTGCAGTCTGCAGTGCCTGATCCCTGAGTCCCCAGCCCTCACCCAGGGTCAATTCAAGGGGGGAGTGTGATCAGTGTGATCACTCCCCCCCCCCACCCATACAGAAACAGACAGAAGCTCAGCAGCAACAGCAGCCCCTCTGCCCCACTGCAGCACAGCACACTGCATGTGCTGTGCTGCCAAGATGAGAGCTGCTGCTGCTGCCCAATAAAGGTGGGAGGGGGGTGGAAGTGCAGCGGACCAGAGCCCCGCCGGGCCCTTCCATCAGTCCCAGGCCCGGGTAATTAGAACCCTCTCCCTCCACCCCTCTCCAGAGCCACTGGAATAACGGAGCCTGCGAGAAACCAGAGAAGAAGGGAGAGGAGGAGCAGCGCCCGAGCCAGGACCTCCTGCAGGTATCCAGGCCACACTGTGGAGGGAATGAAAGCTATAACTGGCATAGGGGGTCATTCAGAGATAAACGCAGATTGCTGCATACACAGCCAGTTCTGAGTTCATCTTTGCACATGCTGAGGGCCACCCAGCACAAAGCAAGGCTGTCCAGCATGTGTAGCGCCGCCTCCCGATGCATCCGCAATTACATTGCCGACGCATCTGATCTAAGGTTGACCCCAGCAGCCTTTTTTTTTAAGCGGCTGTGTGTGACGTCATGCAGCCGCCCCGAAAATGGTCCTGGCTCGCCCCCGTTTTTTCCAGCGCCACCTCCGCAACACCTTAACCCTGCTGCACTGTCGCCTGTCAATCACATTGGGGTCGCATCCATCGGGATGCGACCGCAATGTATATGCTCACTGCACATGCACAGTTTGCTGCCACCGGCAAACTGCACTGCGGGCCACTAATGTGGCGGGGTCTGAATGACCCCCATAATGGGTTGTACATGGTATAATGGGCTGTACCTGGCATAATATGTATAATGGGCTTAACCTGGCATAACGTGTATAATGGGCTCTACCTGGCATAATGTGTATAAGCAGCTCTACCTGGCATAACATGTATAAGGTTACCTACTGTGGCGTAATGTGTATTAGAGGCTTTTACTCTGGCGTAACATGTATAAACAGCTGTCCTGTGTGGTGTAAAATGTATAAGGGTACTACTGTGCAATGTAATGTGACTAACGGACACTACTGTGCAGTGTAATGTGACTAATGGACACTACTGTGCTCTTTAATGTGACTAGCGAACACTACTGTGCAGTGTAATGTGACTAATGGACACTACTGTGCTATTTAATGTGACTAGCAAACACTACTGTGCAGTGTAATGTGACTAACGGACACTACTGTGCTATTTAATGTGACTAACAGACAAGACTGTGCAGTGTAATGTGACTAACGGATGCTACTGTGCGGTGTAATGTGACTAATGGACACTACTGTGCTCTTTAATGTGACTAGCGAACACTACTGTGCAGTGTAATGTGACTAACGGACACTACTGTGCAGTGTAATGTGACTAATGGACACTACTGTGCTCTTTAATGTGACTAGCGAACACTACTGTGCAGTGTAATGTGACTAACGGACACTACTGTGCAGTGTAATGTGACTAATGGACACTACTGTGCTCTTTAATGTGACTAGCGAACACTACTGTGCAGTGTAATGTGACTAATGGACACTACTGTGCTCTTCAATGTGACTAGCGAACACTACTGTGCAGTGTAATGTGACTAACGGACACTACTGTGCTATTTAATGTGACTAACAGACAAGACTGTGCAGTGTAATGTGACTAACGGATGCTACTGTGCGGTGTAATGTGACTAGCGAACACTACTGTGCGGTGTAATGCGACTAATGGACACTACTATGCGGTGTAATGTGACTAGCGAACACTACTGTGCAATGTAATGTAACTAACGGACACTACTATGCAGTGTAATGATACTAGCAAACACTACTATGCTGGGGAGACGGGGTCATATTAATATGTGCTGGGGAAGGGGGGTTCATAGTAATGTGTGCTGGGGGAAGTGGCATTTGTAAAAGGGTGCCCTACCTGGCACAAAGTGTAAAAGGGAACTCTACCTGGCTCAGTGTGTAAAAGAGGGCTCTACCTAGCGCACTGTGTAAAAGGGTGCTCTATCTGGAATAATGTGTAACTGGTTCTACCTGGCATTGTAAAAGGGGCTCTACCTGGCACAATGTGTAAAAGGGACTCTACCTGGCATTGTAAAAGGAGACTATACCTTGAGCAATGTGTAAAAGGGTGCTTTACCTGGAATAATGTGCGACTGGATCTACCTGGTGCAATATGTAAAATGGGGGCTCTATCTGGAATAATGTATATAAGGGACTCTACCTGGCGTAATGTATATAAGTGGTACTACTGTGTGACGTAATTTTGAATAATGGAGACTATTGTGCATCATAATTAATTTGATGCCACTATATTTTTGCGGCGTGCCTTTGGCACGCGCTGTCCATGTTGTGGATCTTGAGGGGGAGGGGGGCACCAAAATGTCTAGCTACAGCCCTGAGGATGAGATCAGTCACAGTTGTATTTGTAGAAAGGCGCAAAATTGATAGTTTGAAGGAGGGCGCCGAATACCCTAGCATTGGCCCTGAATATACCCTATGTACAGTCAGTTCTTCTGAAGTCTTTCAGACACACTATGGAAAAGTTTGCAATGTCCTTTGAAGTTAAAACAAACATTAGAATGTCATCTTTACAAATAATTTTTTGTTTGCTCAAAACATAATTCATGAAATTGTGGAAGTTTGCAGGGGCATAATACACAGCAGCAACTACCTTGTGAAGGGGGGACCGCTAAGCACGTATAAACATACATGTGTAGGTGAATGTAATATATGTGCTGGCGTGTTTCCAGATCGGCAGCGGCATTGTATACCACAGTTGCCATACAGAACCCAGGACGCAGCACTAGGCTACCCTCTCATAAGCCCGCCCGCAGACTCAGTGCTGGGTTCTGCATGATGGTTGTGGTATGCAGTACTGCTGCCAATCCGGACACATGCCAGCACATATATTACATACATCTTCACATGTATGTGATTATGTATATGTGCTTAGCGGTCGCCCCCCCCCCCCCCCACCCCCCTTGCACAAGGTAGTCGGCGCTGAAGCCCAGGGGTTGGAGCTGCTGCTGATATTAATACATATACCGAAAGCCATGGCCGAATACTCAAAATGTTAGTATGTGGTCTTGAAAGTGTTTTATTTTTTTAACGCCTACCCTGGAGAAGGTAATAATTCTTAAAAGTAACTTCATATAACTCCCTATAGTCAACACAGGAGTGGAAAGCAGAGTACATCTTTCCAAACAAATAATAAAGATGTTCTTGCTGGGTAAGTGGAACAGTGAATAAAGCCATTCCTTACATTTTGATCCAGGTGTTCTTGTACAACCTTTAACTATGGTTCAGAAATCCACCCAAAAAGTGTTGATGATCCTGGTAAGAGCAGTGGCGAGGGGGTACTCTTTACCCGGGCCTGCACCCTCACTTCCCCGTTGCAGAGGACTGGCTGCTGTGTGCTGGGCTGGGCATAGAGGGGGTCATTCCGAGTTGTTCGCTCGTTGTCGATTTTCGCTATATTGCGATTAGTCGCTTACTGCGCATGCGCAAGGTTCGCAGAGCGCATGCGGTTAGTTATTTTACACAAAAGTTAGGTATTTTACTCACGGCATAACGAGGAGTTTTCATCGTTCTGGTGATCGTAGTGTGATTGACAGGAAGTGGGTGTTTCTGGGCGGAAACTGGCCGTTTTCTGGGCGTGTGTGAAAAAACGCTGGCGTTTCTGGGGAAAATGCGGGAGTGTCTGAAGAAACGGAGGAGTGTCTGGGCGAACGCTGGGTGTGTTTGTGACGTCAAACCAGGAACGAAACTGACTGAACTGATCGCAGTGGCAGAGTAAGTCTGGAGCTACTCAGAAACTGCTAAGAAATTTCTATTCGCAATTCTGCGAATCTTTAGTTCGCAATTCTGCTAAGCTAAGATACACTCCCAGAGGGCGGCGGCTTAGCGTGTGCAATGCTGCTAAAAGCAGCCAGCGAGCGAACAACTCGGAATGAGGGCCAGAGACAGCTGCAGAAGCAGTCAGTCCTTTCCCTGCGTGATGTGCTCACAGACGGACGATCGCCTATAGACGACACTGAGTGTCCCTTGTTATCTCTTGTTAAATATTTTCAGATTGTTTTTATAAATGTCGTTTGGATGTGTTATTAAAACAGTATGTTTAATTTAGTGCAGTAATCATTTTAAAAATGATTATGACATATCCACTTGCCAGTTTGTCTTCACAGTGTGGGATTTCAGTGGCCAAAGTATGTTACACTGGGAATTCATTATTTTGGTATTACTAATTACTAATTAACCTAATTGGAGAACATCAATAGGTATTACTCATCTTGTATTAAATTACAAGATGAATAGCTTGTCTAATGCTTAAGGATCCTCATTCTACAAATAACAAATGTCACAAATGTCACAATGTCACAAATGTGACAATGTCGACACCAAAATGTCGACAGTTATAATTTTAACATTGTTAAAATGTCAACAGGCAATGTGTTAAAATTCTCAGAATGCCGACAGTTGAAATGTCAACATTGTCAGAATGTTAGCATTAGGGATAGGCTGCTGGTGGAGGGTTAGGGTTAGGCTGCGGGTTGGTGAGTTAAGGTTAGGCCTGGAGGGGAGGTCAGTATTAGGATGTGGTTGGAGGTTTAGGCTGTGGGGGGAGGTCAGGGTTATGCTGCAGGGGGGGGGGGGATTATGGTTAGGAACTGGAGGCTCAGTGATACGAGGTGGACAAGGGATTAAATCTAGTTCTCAATTTAAAAGTACTAATAAATAAAATAAAAATCAGTAGCCTCCCCTTGGGCATTTAAGTCGTTCTTTGGTGGCACAGTTGCTATACCTATCTCTTTGCATTTTTCTCGCTGCAACCATTTTTGTATATCCACATGAGTATATGGGACCTATTTCTAATTGCAATTTAGCAGTGGCCCCTTGCCTGGACAGCTGCGTTATAAAGCAGTTGCCAGGTATAGCCTAAATCCTTTACAATGCTAGGTTCTATCCCAGCTTCAGGGGCATGTGAACAAAAATTTTCATGGGGGAAGAGGGTGGCTAAAGACCAAGGACAAATTTAGGGCCAGCAGCCCCCTTTTCTCGCTTTTGATATCTCATTTTACCAGAGACGGATTTAGGGGTCAGGGCGCCCCTAGGCACAATAACATTGCCGCCGCCCCCGAGCACTGATATTGGCCACCAACCCCCCCTCCCCCCCAACACAATGATATTGGGCGTCCAACCCTCTCCCGAGCACAATGATATTGTCCTCCAAACATCTTCCCCCTCTCCCTCTCCCCCTTTTACAGCATGCAGGAGCATGCAGGGATAACTCACCAGCTGCCACTCTTCCCGACCCACCTCTCCATCCGTCATCCGCCACTACGCTGATGCGTGCATGGGGGAGGGGGGGGCACTGCTGTGCCGCCGCTCTGATGCTGGAGTGAGGGGGAACTGCCGTGCTGCTCCCAGCAGGTTCTGCCCTTAGGCAATGTGCCTCACGTGCGTAGTGGTAAATCCAGCACTGCGTTTTATGACAGTTGTAACAGTGACTATATGGGATGGAACATTTAGAGGTTTTTTTTTTTTCAATAAACAAATCAGTATAAACAACTGTATTGTATACTAAGACAATCTATATTTTAAAAAAGCTTCCCAAGTTTAGAACAGATACCATGGGGCATATGAATTTAATACGGTCCGAATTTGCCAGAGGTGCGGGGTGCCAGCCAATCTCGGATATTATTTTAAAACGGCAACCATTTACAAGGCATTTGCCGCTTTAAAATAATGTCCAAGATCAGCCAGCATCCCATGCCTCCAGCAAACTTGGACCCTATTACATATGCCCCCATGACTTCAGAGAGTAGCATGGAAGGCCTATTCCTGCAGTATACTTTGCCAAAAATACATTATCTCTCTTCATTTTTGGTTACAAACTCTCTCAACACGTCGTACAAGTTATTATTATTATTATTACATTTTATTTATAAGGCGCTACAAGTGTTTCGCAGCGCCGTACAAATGGCAGACATTAGGACAATACAGGGTACACAGAACGTAACATTGCAGTAACTGAGGAAATAAAACAGAGCACAGGTAACAATTAGCACCTCAATTCTCAGTACACACTACAGCTGCGATGTAAGAAAGCAAAGGAATAATCAGCATACTGCTAGGGGCAGGCAGCCACTGGGAGAGATAAACAGTAATGAGAGATAGGTAATGCGAGTTTAGACATTTGCTACTTAGGAAAGAGCTGTAATTGAAGTGTGAGCGGAGAGGGTTGTGAGAGCAGGAGGAATGAGGGCCCTGCTCCAAGGAGCTCACAATCTAGGGGGGAGGGGAGACAGACAGGTGACATGAGGTGCAAACAAGTGGAAGGCAGCCCGATGGCAGGAATTAAGCGAGACATAGATGGCCAATGCATAAGGCAGGGGACAGGGGCGTTTTAAGAGAGGAGGAGGCCCGTGTTCAGCCTCCTCCGTTTGGACACCCTCCTCTCTGCCCGGAGCGCTGTAGAGTGTGAGCTCTAGAGGGCTCAGACTCTACTGCGCATGTGCATATCTGCGGGAAAATTGCGCAGTGGCCATTTTCCCTGAGATTTCCCTACTGCGCATGCACAGAACTCCGTGAAAATGGCCGCTGAGTGGCCGTGTGAAGCTTTGCAAGGTCAGGGAGAGTTTAATAAAGGGAGCTGTGTGTTCTTGAAGAACATGAACCATCAAGATCCGTGTTAGGCTTTTCTGCATCATGGTAGACCACGGATACATTTCCAGATGGGTTGCTCTGATGTCGCAGATGAATTGGGCACAGTCACAACGTGCACCATGTCACCTTACTTAACTTTCCAGCGAAAACCACTGCAGGAGGGGGTGCTTCACTGGGCAGACTCTTCAGCAGCTGGAGTGTAGACGTTCATTAGGGGTCATAAAACACAGTCTTTGCCCACCAAACAGAAATCTGACCCCTCAAACCCCCTGCCAGTCCATCCGTCCCCCCTTCCTACCCGTTTTCTACGCCCAGGGTCAGACTGGCCTACAGGGGAAAAGGGGAAACCACCAGCGGGCCCCACTGCCTGTGGGCCCTCCTCCTCCTCTAGGGATCAGGTTCCAGACTCTATCTTAGTGCAATTGAATTATGCATTATACTTATGTTACATTATACTTCACAAGAATATGGTTTATTATATATTTACCAAGGGGTACAGAACATGTACTCTGTAATGGTTAGCCAAACCTCTGTGGTGGCTGGCCACGCCCCAGTGGAGCATAGCCACACCCTTAAGCATGGGCCCCTACAACAGCATTCCCCCAGTGGGCCCTTGATGCCCCAGTCCGACACTGTCTGCGCCCCATGCCCTGCGGTTTTACTGCACATGCACATTGTGATGCTGAAAGCAAAATTTATTTAATAGGAGAAAGAGTCAGAGCAGGGCACACATTATAGTTTAGCTTCCCATGTCTCAAAGAATTGGTAAGTAAATATCTCTTTCTGTAAAGAGGCCTTCACTTCATCCTGCAGACATGGAAGAAAAAACAAAAGGGGAAATGTATCCAAACTCACAGCCACAGATTTTTGCAGCAGTGGCCACAACCAGCACCACTTTTCTTGCCACCCCTTATTACCTGCATGTTATCCCAAAAATGGCCTAATCAGGGGATATTGAAAAAAAAAAACAAAAAAAACAGTTGACAGTCATTCAGGGACACTATCTTTGAAATTGTATTGGCATAATGTGTAGCCTGTATGTAAACCAGATTATAGGGTCTAACAAAGCAATACACTTCAGATGCCTGGGAAAATGTCAAGCGTTTCCCTGTTAACTATAACCTGTCCAACAGAACAAAGCACTCCAGACAGCGAAGGGAATGCTGGTCTCACTGGAGGAAAGGCACCAAACTAGTCCCAATGAGAAAGGCACTCTCTGTGCTCACACAAATGTTCTCACAAATGAAGCCAATCCTGCAAATAACTGAGGTGGGCAGCGTAAATTGATACCTGCATAAGATTTGGATTGTCCGCGTTATGAACATTTCCCTTTTATAATGCTATGTGGGTGTGCAGTTCTCCTGCAACACTGAGAATGTGCAGATTTGTCCTCAGTCTTTGAGCCAACAGACTGGTCCCTGCCAACAATTTTCATTATTCTACGGGAAGAGTGGGTGGAGGATCTAGAAAGAGATGTAGAATAAAGGTTTGACTGTCAATGTTAAACATTTTATATTCAAATTGGGCTTTACTGTTACGGTATAGTTTTAAAGGTTCTGAGGATATAAATTCACTAGAACACTAAAATGTCAATAAGCCAGAAAAAATCAAGCTCATCATTGATCATTAGTATTCTCCAAATCACTAACATTTCTGAATGACGTATAAATGCCAGTACCACACGTCAATATAAATGGACTGGAGAAAGTGTCAGGAAAGAATGGTCTCACGGGCTATGCTAAAGGTGTGAAAAGTAGTTCTGAACACAGATCAGCAACTTGCTTTGATAAATCTGGCTTATGGAAAACTTTCCTGCATGTGATATCCTGATGTGACCTTATATTCAATGCAGAAACTAATGATCATGTTACAATACACTGAAAATCTTTATGACCTCTATACAATAAAGAGACATTTTAGTGCCAGATATACAAAGCAGAAAGTACAGATGTGCCCTCATACATCCTTGCCTGTGATGATAACGCATTGCAGACAAGGATTCCCAGCTCAACATGGCATATGCTAGTGTGTGCATACGCACGCACTTGCAAATGTATGCAGGGGACCGGCCAGCGTTCGCAGGCAGCGGGAGTAAGACACTCCCACTGCCTTCATTATGAAGGAGACCCAGCAGCATAGTATGGGAACGGGCAGTGGGAAAATATGTTCCTGCTGCCTGTCGTTTCAAGCAGTTTTATACCGTGGCATTCGCAGGCACATGAGTACGCACACACCCGCGAATAATAGCAGGACAAAGGCAAAGTATCAGTGCACGTTCGCAACGTGGGATCGCCATGCCATGCTGCTTTTTAAAGGAAGGATCTGTGAGAACACGTCTGTATACAGCATGTACCAATAAACTAGATATGTGCACTAACCCCCATGTTTTGGTTTTGGATCTGTACTGTTGTGTTTTGGTTTTGCCAAAAGCGCTCTCACATGTTTTGGTTTTGGATCTGTATTTTTAAAAAAATTAGAAAAAAAGTACTAAAATCACATCATTTGGGCCTAACATTAATTTCCAATTTTGGCCACCTCACAGCTCACAATATTGTTCTCATCCAGTGTACGCCAAAGTCTGCAGCAAGCTGGCTGGTTACTGAGCGACAGAGTAGCAACAAAAACACACATCTGTGGCATAAAAGAAAAGTGGTGGAAAATGGAATTGTCCTTGGTACCTCCCACCTACCCTTATGTTGGATATTAAAAAGGACATGCACAGTTTAACAAACCAAGCACTTCAGCGACAGGGACTTATACTCATGTGGCTGAAGTGTTTGGTTTGTTTGGGCCCCCACAAACCAAGCTACAAATGGTCTTAAGGCAGCTAAGCTAATGGTGTTGTCAATGATCTCTACAGTGGCAAGATGTCATCGTTATTATCATGCTCATCCTCATCAATGTTTACATTATTCTCACACAGGGTTAGATGTACTAAACTTTGGAGAGTGATAAAGTAGAGAGAGATAAAATACCAGCCAATGAGCTCCTAACTGCCATGTTGAGGGCATGTTTGAAAAATGACAGGCTGGTTGCTTGGTACTTTAACTCTCTCCACTTTATTTCTTTCTAAGGCTTAATACATCTGCATACCTCACAACTGTTCCGATTTTCTAATTTTTCAAGGACTGTCCCTTTGTCCCACGGTGGGGTGAGGGTGAGGCAGTTGGGATGACCCTATCACTTAGCAGAGCAGCAGTGAATAGATGCTGTGTGAATGTACACAGTGTCTGTTAACGGGACGAAAATGGGGAGGCATGGCCTGCGACTGCTGTATCTGTGAAACCACGCCCCGCCCCCATTTCCAATACACACCCATTTTTCGGACACATACAACTTTCTCGCGCAAAGGAGTCCTGATTTGATTGTAAATGTTGGGAGATATGCATCAGTTACATAATATTAATTCATACCCGATGGAATTCACCATTGCAGAAGTCTCTATACTTTGATGTAATTGCCGGCAATATACTGGGTCGATACCGGGTTATTTGTGCGATGTGAAAGGGGTATAAGTGGTTTGGTGGTATGCCACCTGGCAATGCTCAGCTCTTATTAGTCCACTAATTGGGAGATTGAAGTAAGTGTAACTAGTGCCTCCTGAGTTAAGTAACCATATGGGTGTCAACTTGCAAAGGGCCAAACTTATCCAAATGCTTTATATAAACTTTGTTGTATTTGATCAGATTTCACCTTGGAAATTTTTTATTAATATTTTAATGTAGTCAACAATGGCTATGGTACAGTATACAATTAGTGTTAACAATATACAACAAAAATGAAACAGATACAAAAAAAATCAAACAATACAATAACAAAAAGACAAAAGGAGAACACGGTGGGGGTGGTGGGTGGGGGTGTTCCCAGTGGAGAGCAGGCTATCACATATATAGTAAATAACTGTAGAAAAGAAAAAGTAGTAGTGACTTGACGATGACCAACAGAGTATTATGGACTGAGCCAGTTAACACCTATTACCGAAAAGATACCGTGGACCTCACTGATGGTCCTGATACCATGTATTACTCAAACTATAGTCTCCACTTAATCAAAGTGGAAGTGGCAGATGTGGAATATTTAAAACCAATGGTCCCCATCTAACTCTTCCGAACATATGCTATAATGTTATAGGGAGATTAGGATTCTTCCAGTATTGGGCAATAAGGATGTGACCTGTGACATATCTACAGTGAGGCTGAAGCAAAGTCGGATAATGGTGTGGTAAGGCCGTCTTACGTTTCAATGAGGGTGCAATCCCTGTCACCTGAGTATTGAGATTTAAGACTGCCACCTATAAATTCTGAACCAACGGACATGACCGGAAAGTATGGAGGAGAGTACCAACCTAAGCAGCCATCGCAGCCATAATAACACACAGGACTGGGAGATTATCGCACAATTGTGGGTCCTTTTTCAGGTGATAAAAGCGGCCTATAAGTGGATAGCGGTAAAAGATTGACGTTTTTATTGCCCAAATAAAGATTTCATCTCATAAAATACCGGCCATAGCATTTGTACAAATCTAACAAGCATTTCCAAATGATTTATACATTTAGTCATTTTAATACATTCTGGAATATTTTCTCCCTCTCTATAGCCAACAAAAAAATGTATAAATCTTCTTCCCGATTGATCTGATCTGATATTTATACTTTTCACTAGAGGCCTGAAGATGTTTATACCACACAGAGATGGAACCCTTTTGGGATGGGGAGGTCAGCGTTGAAACTATGGAAGACAGGGGTGCGGTCAGACCTAGAGGACCTATGTGCATTGTCTGAAGCTAATGATGAACACGCATATACTTATAGAAGTCACATGTAGGAATACCATATTGAGATTGAAGTTAATCAAATGACGTGATGACAACATTTTTTCGGAAGTTCGTGGCATTTGGTCAGCCCCAAATCCACTCAGGAAGACAGGGTGAGGGCTGGAATCAATTTAGACACAGCCTTCAAGGATTACTGGGCAGAGCAACACAACATCACCTGTGGTTTTAATCATCCTATCCCAAGCACAGAGGTAATCAAGAGTACACCTCAGAATAGTATACAAATTTGGCCTATGTCCTGGGTCTAACCAAAGGAAATCATCTAATGGTAAAACAAGTTTCTCTAACGTCCTAGTGGATGCTGGGAACTCCGAAAGGACCATGGGGAATAGCGGCTCCGCAGGAGTCTGGGCACAACTAAAAGAAAGCTTTTAGACTACCTGGTGTGCACTGGCTCCTCCCACTATGACCCTCCTCCAAGCCTCAGTTAGATTTTTGTGCCCGGCCGAGCTGGATGCACACTAGGGGCTCTCCTGAGCTCTTAGAAAGAAAGTATTTTTTAGGTTTTTTATTTTACAGTGAGACCTGCTGGCAACAGGCTCACTGCAACGAGGGACTAAGGGGAGAAGAAGCGAACCTACCTGCTTGCAGCTAGCTTGGGCTTCTTAGGCTACTGGACACCATTAGCTCCAGAGGGATCGACCGCATGGAACTGGCCTTGGTGTTCTGTCCCGGAGCCGCGCCGCCGTCCACCTTACAGAGCCAGAAGCAAGAAGAAGTCCGGAAAATCGGCGGCATGAAGACTTCTGTCTTCACCAAGGTAGCGCACAGCACTGCAGCTGTGCGCCATTGCTCCTCATACACACTTCACACTCCGGTCACTGAGGGTGCAGGGCGCTGGGGGGGGGGGGGCGCCCAGAGCAGCAATAAAAACACCTTGGCTGGCAAAACAATCACAATATATAGCCCCAGAGGCTATATATGTGATAATTACCCCTGCCAGAATCCTTAAAAATGCGGGAGAAAAGTCAGCGAAAAAGGGGCGGAGCTATCTCCCTCAGCACACTGGCGCCATTTCTCCCTCACAGCTCCGCTGGAAGGAAGCTCCCTGGCTCTCCCCTGCAGTCTACACTACAGAAAGGGTAAAAAAGAGAGGGGGGGCACTAAATTTAGGCGCAGTAAATATTATAGCAGTTATAGGGGACATAATTCAGTTAGTCCCTGCATTATATAGCGCTCTGGTGTGTGCTGGCATACTCTCTCTCTGTCTCCCCAAAGGGCTTCTGTGGGGTCCTGTCCTCTGTTAGAGCATTCCCGGTGTGTGTGCGGTGTGTCGGTACGGCTGTGTCGACATGTTTGATGAGGAAAATTATGTGGAGGCGGAGCAGATGCCTATAGAAGTGATGTCACCCCCTGCGGGGCAGACACCTGAGTGGATGGTTTTATGGAAGGAATTACGTGCAAGTGTCGACTCCTTACACAAAAAATTTGACGACATGCCAAATGTGGGACAGCCGGCTTCTCAGCTCGTGCCTGCCCAGGTGTCTCAAAGGCCATCAGGGGCTCTAAAACGCCCGCTACCTCAGATGGCAGACGCAGATGTCGACACGGATACTGATACCAGTGTCGACGACGATGAGTCTAATCTAATGTCCACTAGGGCCATTCGTTGCATGATTGAGGCAATGAAAGAGGTGTTACACATTTCGGATATAAACCCAGGTACCACTAAAAAGGGTATTATGTTTGGGGAGAAAAAACTACCCGTAGTTTTTCCCCCATCTGAAGAATTAAATGAAGTGTGTGAAGAAGCGTGGGCTTTCCCCGATAAAAGATTGATAATCTCTAAAAAATTACTAATGGCGTTCCCTTTCCCGCCAGAGGATAGGGCACGTTGGGAAACACCTCCTAGGGTGGATAAAGCACTCACACGTTTGTCTAAAAAGGTGGCACTTCCGTCTCCGGATACGGCCGCCCTGAAGGAGCCTGCGGATAGAAAGCAGGAGGCGATCCTGAAGTCTGTATATACACACTCAGGTATTATACTTAGACCAGCTATTGCGTCAGCATGGATGTGCAGTGCTGCCGCTGCATGGTCAGATTCCCTGTCAGAAAATATTGACACCCTAGACAGGGACACTATTCTGCTAACCATAGAGCATATAAAAGACTCAGTCTTATACATGAGAGATGCACAGAGGGAGATCTGCCGGCTGGCATCTAAAATAAGTGCATTGTCCATTTCTGCTAGGAGAGGCTTATGGACTCGGCAGTGGACAGGGGATGCAGATTCCAAAAGGCACATGGAAGTTTTGCCTTATAAGGGTGAGGAGTTATTCGGGGATGGTCTCTCGGACCTAGTTTCCACAGCAACAGCTGGGAAGTCAGCATTTTTACCCCATGTTCCCTCACAGCCTAAGAAAGCACCGTTTTATCAGGTACAGTCCTTTCGGACCCAGAAAAACAGGCGAGGAAAAGGCGGGTCTTTTCTGTCCAGAGGCAGAGGTAGGGGAAAAAGGCTGCAACAAACAGCAGGTTCCCAGGAGCAAATGTCCTCCCCCGCTTCTTCCAAGTCCGCCGCATGACGGTGGGGCTCCACAGGCGGAGCCAGGTACGGTGGGGGGCCGCCTCAAAAATTTCAGCGATGAGTGGGCTCGCTCACAGGTGGATCCCTGGATCTTTCAAGTAGTATCTCAGGGGTACAAGCTGGAATTCGAGGCGTCTCCCCCCCGCCGTTTCCTCAAATCTGCCTTGCCAACAACTCCCTCGGGCAGGGAGGCTGTGCTAGAGGCAATTCACAAGCTGTATTCGCAGCAGGTGATAGTCAAGGTGCCCCTACTTCAACAAGGACGGGGTTACTATTCCACACTGTTTGTGGTACCGAAACCGGACGGTTCGGTGAGACCCATTTGAAATTTGAAATCCTTGAACACATACATAAAAAAATTCAAGTTCAAGATGGAATCGCTCAGGGCGGTTATTGCAAGCCTGGACGAGGGGGATTACATGGTATCCCTGGACATCAAGGATGCTTACCTGCATGTCCCCATTTATCATCCTCACCAGGAGTACCTCAGATTTGCGGTACAGAATTGCCATTACCAATTCCAGACGCTGCCGTTTGGACTGTCCACGGCACCGAGGGTGTTTACCAAGGTAATGGCGGAAATGATGATACTCCTTCGAAAAAAGGGAGTTTTAATTATCCCGTACTTGGACAATCTCCTAATAAAGGCGAGATCCAGGGAGCAGTTGTTGGTAGGAGTAGCACTATCTCAGGAGGTGCTACACCAGCACGGTTGGATTCTGAATATTCCAAAGTCACAGCTGGTTCCGACGACACGTCTACTGTTCCTGGGAATGATTCTGGACACAGTCCAGGAAAAAGTGTTTCTCCCGGAGGGGAAAGCCAAGGAGCTGTCATCTCTAGTCAGAGACCTCCTGAAACCAAAACAGGTGTCGGTGCATCACGGCACGCGAGTCCTGGGAAAGATGGTGGCTTCTTACGAAGCAATTCCTTTCGGCAGGTTCCATGCCAGAATCTTTCAGTGGGACCTGTTGGACCAATGGTCCGGATCGCATCTTCAGATGCATCGGCTAATAACCCTGTCTCCAAGAACCAGGGTGTCTCTGCTGTGGTGGCTGCAGAGTGCTCATCTTCAAGAGGGCCGCAGATTCGGCATACAGGACTGGGTCCTGGTGACCAAGGATGCCAGCCTTCGGGGCTGGGGGGCAGTCACACAGGGAAGAAACTTCCAAGGACTATGGTCGAGTCAGAAGACTTCCCTACACATAAATATTCTAGAACTAAGGGCCATCTACAATGCCCTAACTCAGGCAAAACCCCTGCTTCTACACCAGCCGGTACTGATCCAGTCAGACAACATCACGGCGGTCGCCCATGTAAACCGACAGGGCGGCACAAGAAGCAGGACGGCAATGGCAGAAGCCACAAGGATTCTCCGATGGGCGGAAAATCACGTACTAGCACTGTCAGCAGTGTTCATTCCGGGAGTGGACAACTGGGAAGCAGACTTCCTCAGCAGGCACGACCTCCACCCGGGAGAGTGGGGACTTCATCCAGAAGTCTTCACACTGATTGTAAATCGTTGGGAACGGCCACAGGTGGACATGATGGCGTCCCGCCTAAACAAAAAACTAGAGAGATATTGCGCCAGGTCAAGGGACCCTCAGGCGATAGCGGTGGACGCTCTAGTGACACCGTGGGTGTACCAGTCAGTTTATGTGTTCCCTCCTCTGCCTCTCATACCAAAGGTACTGAGAATAATAAGAAAACAAGGAGTAAGGACAATACTCGTGGTTCCGGATTGGCCAAGAAGAGCGTGGTACCCGGAACTTCAAGAGATGATCTCAGAGGACGCATGGCCTCTGCCGCTCAGACAGGACCTGCTGCAGCAGGGGCCCTGTCTGTTCCAAGACTTACCGCGGCTGCGTTTGACGGCATGGCGGTTGAGCGCCGGATCCTAAAGGAAAAGGGCATTCCGGAGGATGTCATTCCTACGCTGATTAAAGCCAGGAAAGATGTAACTGTAAAACATTATCACCGCATATGGCGGAAATATGTTGCTTGGTGTGAGGCCAATAAGGCCCCAACAGAGGAATTTCAGCTGGGTCGATTTCTGCACTTCCTACAGGCAGGAGTGACTATGGGCCTAAAATTAGGCTCCATTAAGGTACAGATATCGGCTCTGTCGATTTTCTTCCAAAAAGAACTAGCTTCACTACCTGAAGTTCAGACATTTGTAAAAGGAGTGCTGCATATTCAGCCCCCTTTTGTGCCTCCAGTGGCACCCTGGGATCTCAACGTGGCGTTGAGTTTCCTAAAATCACATTGGTTTGAGCCACTAAAGACCGTGGATCTAAAATATCTCACGTGGAAAGTGGTCATGTTATTGGCCTTGGCTTCGGCCAGGCGTGTATCAGAATTGGCGGCTTTGTCATTTAGAAGCCCTTATCTGATTTTCCATATGGATAGGGCAGAATTGAGGACTCGTCCCCAGTTTCTCCCTAAGGTGGTATCTGCTTTTCACTTGAACCAACCTATTGTAGTGCCTGCGGCTACTAGCGACTTGGAGGATTCCAAGTTACTGGACGTAGTCAGGGCCTTGAAAATTTATGTTTCCAGGACGGCTGGAGTCAGGAAAACTGACTCGCTATTTATCCTGTATGCATCCAACAAACTGGGTGCTCCTGCTTCTAAGCAGACTATTGCTCGCTGGATTTGTAGCACAATTCAGCTGGCGTATTCTGCGGCTGGACTGCCGCATCCTAAATCAGTTAAAGCCCATTCTACAAGGAAGGTGGGCTCATCTTGGGCGGCTGCCCGAGGGGTCTCGGCTTTACAACTTTGCCGAGCTGCTACTTGGTCAGGGGCAAACACGTTTGCAAAATTCTACAAATTTGATACCCTGGCTGAGGAGGACCTTGAGTTCTCTCATTCGGTGCTGCAGAGTCATCCGCACTCTCCCGCCCGTTTGGGAGCTTTGGTATAATCCCCATGGTCCTTTCGGAGTTCCCAGCATCCACTAGGACGTTAGAGAAAATAAGATTTTACTCACCGGTAAATCTATTTCTCGTAGTCCGTAGTGGATGCTGGGCGCCCATCCCAAGTGCGGATTGTCTGCAATACTTGTACATAGTTATTGTTCACTAAAGGGTTATTGTTATGAGCCATCTGTTGAGAGGCTCAGTTATGTTTCATACTGTTAACTGGATATGGTATCACGAGTTATACGGTGTGATTGGTGTGGCTGGTATGAGTCTTACCCGGGATTCAAAATCCTTCCTTATTGTGTCAGCTCTTCCGGGCACAGTATCCTAACTGAGGCTTGGAGGAGGGTCATAGTGGGAGGAGCCAGTGCACACCAGGTAGTCTAAAAGCTTTCTTTTAGTTGTGCCCAGACTCCTGCGGAGCCGCTATTCCCCATGGTCCTTTCAGAGTTCCCAGCATCCACTACGGACTACGAGAAATAGATTTACCGGTGAGTAAAATCTTATTTTAATCTCTACTCAAGGTTTAACTGTAATATATATATTTTTTTAAAAGCATCATGTATTTATTTGTGTCCAGTGAAGCCTACAATATTACTTTACTAACACATGTACACAGATATACAGCCAGGGCCAAGTTAGAAGACAATTAACTTATCATGCCTTTGGACCATGGTAGAAAAGCAAGGATACAGTGGTTTGGGTAGGATGCTAACCACCAGTGACGGACTTTACCTATGAGCTGCATGACTGCAGCTCATTCAGTATAATCCACCACCTCAACTGATTTCAGTGTGCCAGATGCAGTCCCTGAGACTGCACTGGCTACATTGTGACCGGCAGTGACTTCATATTGGAAGTCCTACCTGTCAGTCACAGACACTACTGGCAGTCCCATTGGGAGGTGTTTCCTCTATCCGGGACTGCAAGACCAGGCTGTGATTAGCAGAGAGTGTGCTTCCCGTAGGAAGCCACTCTCAGCCTTTTGGGCAGCTCTAGCCAGCACCTATGGGCTGCAGCCAATGCAGTCCATAGAAGCTGGGGTATCGCACATGTGCAGTACCGTCACCTCTACTGCGCATGTGCCTTTTCCGGCGGCTGTCAATTAAACTGTAGAGTGCAGGTACCTGGCCGGCGGCAGGGACAAGGCGACAGGGACTCGGCAGCACGGCCAGCGTCAGCCCCCCTCTTCTCCCCAGGTAGGAGTCACTGCTGTTAACCACTGTGCCACAGTGATGCCTAATGCTTCCTTGTAGAAAATATATTTTACACAAAGCACCACATGATCACTGCCCAGGCTTGTACTGCTGAAACATCTATTCATTTGCATTCCTTGTTTGACACAAAAATAAGCAGATCAGGGAATGGCTCCTGTGAGAGAATGACAATGACGTTAACCCCTTTTCAGCTCAGATGGATTACAGCTATTGCAAATCATTACATCACATGAAAATCTCAATAGTGCAAGTCCTTATGTTATCTGGGAATAAAACAATATTACAGTGTGACAGGGGGTCCACTGCCTTCTGACCCTCTCTTTATGAACCCTCTGATATTATGATGGACATTGCATATGAATTGCATATCCAGTAGTTTAATGAGTGAGGCAAAGCAATTTGTAATAATAGATACTGTATGTGCTGTGTAAGTGGGACTGAACCTGTAAACCCTGTGAAAACTAGAACAGCTCTGGGGATTGAAGTTGATAACATAATTGGATTCCTCCAGTCTTTCTCTCATCTCGTGTCTCTTACTATGTTGCAGTTTCCTTTCTGTCTCTTCTTTCTCAGTCCCTCTTATAAACACCCCCCTTTTGCTTTTGTCTGTGATTTATTTTCTTGTGTTTTAAGTTTCAATAATACTGTATTTTTATTGGAGAGAAATAATAAAGGTTTTTCTGTCACTTTGGCTCTTTTATCATCTTTGAGCTGATGGAGAATTGTGGGAGACTGGTTGCCTAGCAACCTCTCCTCCTTTTAGCAGCTTCATATCCAATGTCTTAAAAAAATAATCCACTGGTAGGGGAGAATGTCTTTCAGCACAAATCACAAGCCAAGCTGGGTGAACTGTTTGTGTATAGGGAAACAGAAGACTGTGTATATCCACAGTGTATTTAATTGAAATGAGCAGCATCCTGCAAAACTATAATTATTGTGTTTTTTTTTCCTTTTTCATATACAAACTTTTCAGCAGTTTCATAATCTACAAGACGTGTTTTAGTCCGACAGTAATTCATACTTGCGCAATACATCTGTTCTTTTAAAGCTGTGACTCATGGCTCTGTGATAAACATACCACTTTATTTGCATATAGCATTAAAAGAGAACATTTCAATCTATGCATTCTCCAGATGGATTGAAATTTCTCATGGAATAGAAATATAATTTTAAACATATAGGGCTCCATTTAATGAGACATAACTTTTTCAGCACTTGCTAAAGGAGATATGTCTCCATTCTGCATTTAGCAAATGCACCTTTAGATGGCTATAGCAGTACTATGGTCCATATTGCCAGCAATGAGACCCAACAAAAAGCTTCCCGGCTCCTGTGACACCTTGCATGCTTTGCTGAGTCCCCAGCCAGTTGGAAGCACAATGCACATATGGATGGTACGCAAGCGCATAGCTGATTAGTCCATCACTGGCAGCAGTAGGCTGCCAGCAACACAGCAGAGGACTCTGAGGACTCTTGGGCAATTAGTTCTGTGCACAGATTACAGTTAAAAAAGGGGGTTAACTTTATATTTCTGAGCCTTCATAAATCATTTACTATACTGCATTGGTGTGCAGGACTGACATCAGAAATTGTGGAGCACGGGACTAACACAATAGGCCCCCAAACAAACAATAAAACCTAGACGGCGACACAGTGCTCCACCACTGTGTGATATCATACATTGTGATGTCACATATACAGTAGGTGGAGCACTGCGGACCTGCACGAATGATTCACAAAGGGCCAATGCACAGAGAGGGCTTGTTTTAATGAAGTCTCCCAAGAATCGGCCCACTGTTGTTGTGGAGCCTGGTGCACCTGGTGCTACAGGTATTGGCAGAGGTAGCCAGGGGCAGGCACCCCTCTCTGTCCGGGCCTGAGACTCCAGTCCTGGCAGTTTCCCCCCCAATGGTGGCCATGTTGGTAGTCTCTGTATACAGTATGTGCAGGTTTTCGACATTGGAAATTTGAATTCTTGTTGTCTAAGATATTGGACTCATGATGTGCTTAGGTTAGAAAAATTACTGGCACCATGGAGTCAGTCTCTGAAGAAAAGTGTGATGAAATACTGGCACATTTCTTTTTTCTCTGTCAATTTGCTTGGACATCTTCCAGGTAGTGTCCTGAGTCGGGGCATCCAACATTTATCATTAAAACAAGGCGTGTGAGCTATGTTTTGTGTAAGAAAGTCTTACATATGGTGATGTTCATCTCCAATAATGGAGTACTTGAACTGTTCAGGAGTACTGTATATGTTAATATGTAAAGCTTTTTGTTTTTGATGGTGGTTTTACATGATTGATGAGTACCAGTGAAACCCCTAATTAGCTTGGTTCTTCAGAGAAATTGCTAGTTCTTCCTAGTTATTGGTATACTACATTTTCTTGCATATTGGTTTAGAACAGTGTTTCTCAACTCCAGGTGCAATCCTAACCTGTAGGAGATTTCCCACTAGGCACGTGCCATGGGGCGGCACTTGCCTAGGGGCAGCACACCTGGATGATAAGGGCCAGATGACTCTTTTATTTCGTCATTTATGACTTCATCAACTATGTAAAAACAATTAGACTGATGCAAAGTTGAATTTAAGTTAATTTTCAAAGCACAGCTTGCATGCTTTCACACTGCACATATTCTGGAACCAAGCATACTATGGGTGAAGGAAGAGCCATACACATCTTAGGCTGATGGGGTGTTTAAGAGTTGTCACTGGGCTCTGTAAGTTCAGAGAAGGCATGTCAACAGAACTGCGTGCTCTGCAGAGCTGATGCAAAAACATACTTTCCTACTCTCCCGGAACTTCTAGGAGGCTCCTAAATCTTGATTGGCTCTCCCAGATGCCCGGTAGAGTGGGCAAGTCTCCCAGAAGCCTCCCACCAGCAGCCCGTGACAGCATTCTTCCCAAATGAAGTGGGCGTTCTGGGTGGCTGATGCCGCAATTTGCACTTACTCACGGCATTATATAGCAGGGAGGTGAAACATACAGGTAGATAGATAAGCAATGATGGGTAACTCAGCAGGAATGCTCCTTGTTTCAGTACTGCCTCCTGCTGTCTGGGGTCTGAGAGGAGGGAATATAGGAGAATACAGTAGGTGACTTAGGCACTCCCTGAGCCTCTGGATTATACTGAAAGGATAAATGGGAGCAAAGAGTCACTATTATGGACTGAGCAGTTTCTTGTCACATAGATGTCTCCTCACACCAACACTGAATTCATAAAGTCCATTGTACTATAGAAATCTCTATAGACACAAAAAAAAGATTTGTAGCCATTTGCAGAAATACTGCATACTCTTGACTCTCTAGTTTAAAAAAAAAAAAAATATATATATATATATATATATATATATATATATATATATATACACAGGTTGAGTATCCTTATCCAAAATGCTTGGGACCAGAGGTATTTTGGATATGGGATTTTTCCGTATTTTGGAATAATTGCATACCATAATGAGATATCATGGTGTTGGGACCTAAATCTAAGCACAGAATGCATTTATGTTACATATACACCTTAAACACACAGCCTGAAGGTCATTGTAGCCAATATTTTTTGTAACTTTGTGCATTAAACAAAGTGTGTGTACATTCACACAGTTCATGTATGTTTCATATACACCTTATACACACAGCCTGAAGGTCATTTAATACAATATTTTTAATAACTTTGTGTATTAAACAAAGTTTGTGTACATTGAGCCATCAAAAAACAAAGGTTTCACTGTCTCACTCTCACTAAAAAAAAGTCCGTATTTCGGAATATTTGGATATGGGATACTCAACCTGTATATATAGTGTCCCAAATAACAGATGGAACTCAGAGACTTGAAATTTCAAATGCAATAAGATGTATTGAGATCGACGTTTCGGGGTGCAACCCCCTTTCTCAGGATCACATCACAGCACAAACAAACATAACAAGAATGTAAAAAACTTACCCACTAAATACCTCACCACAATGTGCTTCAGGAGCTCCCACCGGCGTCCACGTCCCCAGGCGCATCCGCAGCTCTCAGCCCCACTTCCGGTCCGTGCGGTCCACCCGATGGCGGAAGTCAGCCCTGCGTTCCACCTGATCCCATGGCAACGCCACTGCGTCCAGGCGGCGCAGCGATTCCCTTGCCCTCACGGTGACAGCTCAGACTGGTTTGAGCATCTGACAGCCCACTCAGGGATCGCGGTCGTGGCAGCGGAGGCTTCATAGCAATCACCTAAGTGACAAACATTAAAATCAATTTAAAAACGAAGTGTATAAGTACTTACTGAATAAATCAATGTCTACATCAACATGACATCTAGATAGCAAAAAATATATATATAGCGCACAATCTGCCAAGGCTAAATAATCATTACTCAATCAAATAATAGTTAGTTTTAAGAGGTTATTCAACTATGGCATAATAATACGCAATTATTCTAATTAATAATGAGAAAATAGAAGTTTATGTTAAGGCGTTCCAATTAATCTTTTCATTCAGGCCATAAGGATGTACTGAATTCAACCTAAAAATCCAGCTGGTTTCTAAGTTCAACAATTTCTTAGATCTATCACCACCTCTAATCGACTCCTTCACATGGTCAATAATAAAATATCTCAGAGATGACAGACAGTGGCCCTGTAATTTGAAATGTCTCACCACCGGTTGTTCAATTTCCTTGCCCGAAAGGGCCGCTTTAATGGCAGATCTGTGTAATGCCATCCGCTCACGGAATTTCCTGATGGTTTGACCCACATAATATAAGCCACATGGGCATACTATAATATACACGACAGGTCAACACATGTCTAATATTATATACTCGCTCATTGTGGGGATGTTTAAACGTCTTTGTGCTGATCATAAATTTACAGGTTTCACATTGTGCACATTTATAACACCCCGGAGCTTTGGAGTACACATTAGTGGCTTTAGGGATATTCCTCCCTGTAGTGTCCGTGTGGACCAAAAAATCTCTTAAATTACGTCCACGTCTAAATATATCCTTATCCTGGACTATATATATATATATATATATATATATATATATATATATATATATATATACACACACGGTATATATTTTTTTCATGGCTCCCAGACGTAAATCTCTTAAATCTATCTTTACTTTCCTCCCAGCCGGTACCATGGAGGCAAAATAGGCGCACTGCTCATTAAATAAACCCTAAGCATGCCTTTAAATCCTTCCTGTATTCTTCCCTCTCTGATTTATGTCCCTTTTTATTTTGTCTAAGTAAGTAGAGGATAGAACAGATGGCAGAGGCTTAGGTTAAAGTGATGTGCGTCCATTAAAAGAACCAGCGCTGCTCAGTGATTACGTGCTAGCATGGAGGATTACTTCACAATGACAAAGGATTTCTTGCATAATTGTTCTATTGGAGATACAAATTGGAGATAAAATGGA
Organism: Pseudophryne corroboree; assembly: GCF_028390025.1. Taxonomy (NCBI): domain Eukaryota; kingdom Metazoa; phylum Chordata; class Amphibia; order Anura; family Myobatrachidae; genus Pseudophryne; species Pseudophryne corroboree. The sequence continues at coordinate 142,176,773 of NC_086453.1, forward strand.
AAGCAATTGTGCTCTATGCTCAGTGCATTGGGCTCACTTCTTGCTGATGCAGTTTCAAGGCTACACTACATGAGTGGATAAACCAAAACATACATTATGTAGGAATATATGTCACATTTTGCAACCTCCCTTAGCAACAGGCACTAGTGGGTACATTTTACAAAAGTGGAGGTTTTGTTTATAGCAACCAATCAGATTCCAGCTATAGTTTAAGGATAGCTAGAATCTAAATGGCTGCTCTGGGCAACAACACCTTCACTTTTTTTAAAGTACATTTACCCTGGGTCATGTCTACACTGGCAAGTTTACCCGTGGCAAAATTGTGTGTGCTTTATCAGAGAAGAGCAGCTGTCACAGGGAGCATTGATGAATAAGATAGCCACTTCTGCACATTCACACACAGACAAGCTAAAACTCGGAAGGTGCTAATAAAAAACTTCCAGCATTTCTCATTTCTATCAGTCTCTTGGTGTGAACAGGCAGGAACAGTTGTCAGCAAGGCCACATTCTGTCAGGTGGCTCTCTCACAGTCTACCCGTAGTGGATATGTCACAGGCAAGTGCCTGAAAGTACTCTGCCCAAACCCAGGATTCAAGAATGAGTAGAGTACGTCTGTAGATTAAAAAAAGACATAGACATATACTGTATACAGCCATACTGTCAAGTTTAAAAAATTGGAAACAATGGTTAAGCTTAGCTGAGGAAAAACACAGCAAATAAGAGCCCTATCATCATCATCATCATCATCATCATCATCAATGTGCTGACTCCTTCTGCATTCATCAACCCATAGAACATTGTGGGGGAGATGTAGCATACCTTGTAGAGAGAGATAAAGTACCGGCCAATCTGCTCCTAAATACCATTTGACAGGCTGTGTTTATAAAAAAGACAGCTGATTGGTTGGTACTTTATCCCTCTCTACTTTATCACTTTCCTAGGCTTAGTACATCTGACTTTCAGAGTTTGGAAACTGACAATAGCTGATCTCTGGTACTTGATCTCTCTTCACTTTGTCTTTCAACAAGCTTTGGTAAATCTTCCCCCGTGAGCCCAACAGCCATACTTACCTACTTTTAATTTCTCCTCTCCAGGAAAAGCCCGGAGAGGAGACACTGCTTGGAACTTCGGGGGTGGGGCCAGGTTGTGATATCATCAAGCCCCGCCCCCACATCGGGAAAATGACGTGATCAAGGAGCCGTAGGAAGGGGGTGGGGCTAAAATGCAGCAATTTATGTAATTTTAGCCCCTCCCCCACCACACAGACCCGCGAATACCGATGAGTATCTCTTTATCCTGCCCGCATCACTAGAGTGTGGGCAGGATGTAGGAGATCTGCCTGCTCTTCCGGGGGTGCGGGGGGCTACCCACAAATCAGAAGCCTCTCGCAACTTCAAGTATGCCAACAGCCTCTGGGCCCCGACAAGGTCCAGCGACATCCTCTATTCTGCTGCTAGCAACCTAATGCTGAGAGCATCGTACTTCTGTTTCATGCACATGCGCGATGGACAGTCTGCACAAGTACATGACTCTTTCACCTGCCTGGGACCCATCATTGGCTGGAAGGCTTTGCTGAAGCTGGAAAGGCTGCACTTTATCCCCATTGCTGGCAATGGGTACAGTATCGCTTTCATAGTCCATTGATGGTGCAAGCGATATAGTTAATCTTAGTTTACCGCTGTTTGCTGAATATTGAAAGGAGGACATAACCACTTTAGCGAGCGCTAAAAGTGTGGGCATAACTATATGGGGTGCAAGTGGTCCATTGCTAGGGGGTCGAAAGGCTTAAGAGGGCCTGGGCCTAAGTTAGAAAGTTGCATACCAATTTCCCAGATTTTCCTGCTAAGCAATTGGGTCTGATCCATTCCCAGTCTGAATTGTGTGACAGTACATTTTCAGTGAGAGTGTGCAGTGAATGTTATAACGGTAAGGGGGCACTGTAATGTAATGTGGCACAATATGTAATGGAGGGCACTATAATGTATCATATTCTGCTCATTGTAATGTGGAGGGCACTATAATGTTACATATTAAGAACTGGGGCACTTTAGTGTGGCACAATATGAAATGGGGGCACTATTGTGTGGCATAATATGAACTGTGGCACTCTAACATGGCATAATGTGAACCCTACAGTGTAAACTAGGGAGCTAGGTTGGTTCATAAAAGAAACTAGGGTACTACTTTGAGGCATACTATTAACTAGGGCACTGCTATGGTTCAGATAATAAACTAGGATTTTATTATGGGGCACAAAATGAATAACTGCTATGGAGAGGTGTCTCTCAAGTAACATTGGGACAGATTCCCCTTCAATATCTTGATCAGCAATCTGTGCAGCTGTTAACATCAAGCTACTAATCTGTAGGAACAAAGGCACTCTCCAGATACATGTATCAATAAATCTTCACTTCTTTAATACTAGAGATGAGCGGGTTCAGTTCTCAGAGAACCAAACCCTTCCGGACTTCACGTCACAAGCCCGGATCCAAGTCAGGCTTGGGTTTTCCCGCTTGACTCAGAAACCAGAACAAGGCAAAACGTCATCATCCCGCTGTCGGATTTTCGCGGGGTTTGGATTACATATAAGGACCCGCGTGTTGCCGCCATTTTCACTCCAGTCTCGGAGAGTGTAGTGAGAGGACGTGTCTCTGTCCTCAGTGTCTGTGTGGGCGGGAAAGTGGGGTGGCAATTCCAGTGCTGTCTCGTGCTGATCAGTCCAGTGTAGTGTCTTATGCTGCATCAGTCCAGCCAGTCACAGTGTTGGTGTCCTCTGCTGCTATATATCCCCAGTGCTGCTGTATAAGTCCCTTGCAGTTTTGCTGTGTTGTCTTGCATCAGACCAGGGGTAGTATCTTGTGCAGCATCAGTCCAGTGACCAGTCACAGTGGTGGTGTCCTCTGCTGCCATATATCCAGTGTTACTGGTGTATAATTCCCGTGATACTGGCGTATAATTCCCGTGATACTGGCATATAATTCCTGTGATACTGGCGTATAATTCCAGTGATATTGCCATATAATTCCTGTGATACTGGCGTATAATTCCTGTGATTCTGGCGTAATATTCCAGTGATATCGCCGTATAATTCCTGTGATACTGGCGCATAATTCCTGTGATACTGGCGTATAATTCCAGTGATATTGCCGTATAATTCCTGTGATACTGGCGTATAATTCCTGTGATACTGGCGTATAATTCCTGTGATACTGGCGTATAATTCCAGTGGTACTGGCATATAATTCCAGTGATATTGCCATATAATTCCAGTGGTACTGGCATATAAATCCAGTCCAGTGGCACTGCCATATACATCCAGTGGTACTGGTGTATAAGTCCAGTGATCCTGCCATATAATTCCATATAAATCCATATAATTCCGTATAAATCCAGTCCAGTGGTGCTGCCATATAAATTCAGTGGTGCTGTCCTGTGCTGTATATTATTTACTCCAAATAAAGGGGTTATTAATATTTAATCCAAATAATTTTCACAGGGTTCGCCCTGTGTGATGTAGAGGTACGCTCTTCTGTACCGCATATTGTTATATAACTCCAGAAAAATAACGGAGAACAAAATTTGGGGGATAAAATAGGGAAAGATCGAGAACCACTTCCTCCTAGTGCTGAAGCTGCTGCCACTAGTCATGACATAGACGATAAAATCCCATCAACGGTGTCTGCCAAGATCGATGCCCAATGTGATAGTAGAGGGCATGTTAAATCCAAAAAGCCAAAGTTCAGTAAAAAAACAAAATAAAAATGTAAATGGTCTGAGGAGAAACATACATTTGCCAATATGCCATTTACAACACGGAGTGGCAAGTTTCCTGACTCTCACACAACTCTTCACCTCGTCCCATATACAGCTCTCATCTAGGGTCACCACCTTATGCATCATCGATTCCTGGAGATCCCCCCCCCCCCCAATCCCAGTTCACACCTCCCCCCCGCTCAACACCAAGCAATGTTCATGTAAATAAAATGATGCACCATATTTATAAAAAAAATGTACGTAAGGACAATCTAAATGAAACAGTGTATCTATATAAATAGGAATATAATAGTCGCCACTTGGATAACTTACAGGCATTTGGTGCCTTAAAACTAGATTGTGTAAAAGAAGGAAGAACCATGGAAGTGTAAGTGTTGCACACAACCTAATCAATATCAGCTTCAACAGGTTAAACAAAAAATGCACTACTAAAAAGGTGTCTGTTAGTGATAAAAGAAATATACATATATCTATATAACTTGAGCCTCTATTTGTTTCATGCATGCTCATTATATTATAACTATATGTGTGACATGCCTGTCAGCTCTCGTTGCTTCTCACATGAGCCGAGCCGGCGTTTCTTCACCACCGCAGCCCGGGGAAATGCTGAGGAAGAGCTGCCGATGGCAGCATCACGGCAGCTTCGGCTCAGTCTGGGCTGAACACAGTCTCGCATGATTTGATGTCATCATCTCACGTGGCAGTCACTGTAGTTCACTGAGTTCCTCGGCTTCCAAGGAGCACTGCTGGTGCTCCCAGGGTCCTCTTATTCCTGTAGAATCCAGGAATCTGGGTTAAGAGAAAATCCTCCCGGAGGGTTGCCACCAAATCCTGGAGAATCCAGGAACCCTACTCTCATCACCAGGACACACAGCTCTCCCTGTCCAGACACAAAGATCTTTCCCTTGCATCTTCTCTTTCCTACCTCGAACCCTCCTTGCCCCCTTCTACCATCCCCAGTGTATGGTGTCCAATCTACTTTGTGGTCGGTGCGACACTGATGCCGTCAATGGTCACCTATTTCGGCTAGCAGCACCAAGAGCTGCCGGGAGTTGCAGAAAAAAAATGCATTTAAAACATCGTAAGAAGGCCCTGCCACAATTTTTTAATCTATAGGCAAATTACAGTATGAAATATTTATACCTGGGAAAGTCTTCCTGTAGTCATAAATAACTTCATGCAAAAGTCTTGTCCGCACAATCTCCGGGGTTGCAATTATTCGCTGTTGTCATGCTTTCTATCAGCGCATACTTCTGACAGCCATAATGATCCTGCAGAGATACCTTCACTACACCTGTTTTTTGTGGCACCATTTATTCTATTTGTATTCTTATTGATTACACTTTTGTGTTTTGAATTGAGAAGTTAGTGGTGTGTTTGCTTATATGTTTTAAACTTATTTTAGGTTTTATCTTCTTGCTGTTTCTCCACTTATCTACTCTCATTCAGTTCTCATCATCTATTCTCAGTATTCCCACCACTGACTCTTGCTCTACTGGCAATCAAACCAGGATGTGCAATCTAAGTCATGCTAGGTCAGTGGTTCTTCAATTTGGCCTTTGGGACCCCAAACAGGTCATCCTTTTCAGGTCACCCAGTAGGTGCACTGTGTATTACTGTCCCTTTTTAAAAATCTACAGAAAACCTGGAAAACATGAACTTTGTGTGGTCCTGAGGACAAAGTTTGAGAACCTGTAGGCTAGACTAAGATATGCAATTATTAAACTTACCTTTTCATGCTGGCCACCAGGAAATCAGGAAGGGGTATGCCAGTGGCGGAGCAGGGCTCCCTGCTATTAGCAGCAGTAGAAATTAGAGCGCTGACTGGATTCTCCGCGTGGCTCTACACACTGCAGGGTGCGTGACTGGAATGTCCTATGGATGCTCTGGGCGTACTAAAGCAGTGCTACTGGCTGCAGGGTGCTGTTCCAGGAACCCTGCTAACCAAATTCAGGGACATGGGATAGCGATGGTTCCATCCCCTGGGCCTAGGGAAATGGCACTGCTCACATAACCCTCACTTCTCCCTAGAGTATACCTAGAAGAGAGTTGTGGGGAATATAGTGCCATGATATGTGTCATTGCGGTCCAGACCTTCCCACTGTGTAATATAGAGAACATGGGGGGAAAAGATCATAACGATGTAATTCACATAAAATTGCATAATAATGGCTCAGTCCACTTTTGCTGGAGACGCACTTAGGATCATGGATGGTTGTCTACATGCCTGGCACAACTCATTCATTAGTGTCCCAGGAATTATAGGTTAGTAGGTAAGTGTGAACTAGGGTGCTGCTAAGGGGCCATTTACAGTATAAATTATTCTTTTTGGTACCCACAAATAATAAGTATCTCCCAAATGTATCCAGAGGGGCTGCAGCAGATATCAGAGATGTCAGCTACTGTCTCCCATTTTCATCGGCAAAAAACAGCCCCCATATAAACTTATGGGGATTGCTTTCTGGATGAGTCACTAAAACCATCTGAAGATGGCATTGGTCATTGCAGTCTATAGGCTACAATATGCAAAAGGCACCAGTAGAGGGATCTGTGGGATGTTTTGCAGACCACACAGTACAGTGGTGTGACAGCTGCCGGCAATTGAAAGTAAACTGGTTGCTAATGCAATCACTTTACATTTACACATCACAAGGATGTCTCTTATTGCAGCCCCCATCCCTTCATGTGTGAGATGATTTATGCAGGTGGTAGATCATTTCTTTTTGACACGAATGGAGGTGATAAGAAATTATAATTATCTGGTCAAAAACACAATAATTAGTAAATGGCCCCTAAAAGTCCTTAAAATACATTTCATTTACTGGCTTTATCACATCTGAACAATTCTATTGGTGTATCAGCCTCTAGCAACTTTGGTAATAATTGAACTGGGATATTGTGGCTGATTTCATTGAGTGTCTAGTTACATGACAACAGTCTCACGTGAATTGCAAAGGACTCTTTAATTTAAGAGAATAATCTAAAATCATCCACTTGGAAAAATAACATCTGGGGAGAAATCTTAAAGAAGATTAATCAGTCTGCAATGTGATTGTGTAGTTGCTGTGACTTTCATTAAATATATGTTTATATTAAGCCAGTATTTATCTTTATTATGAGCTGTCCAAGATGCCGTGTCACTATTTACATGTAGAGGGATTAATAGTGTAGCAGTGGCTCTGTTCAAGGGCGTAGCCACCATAGGTACAGGCAGTGCAGCTGCTATGGGGCCCAGAGCTGAGAGGGGCCCACCTTCCCTGTCAAAGTTACATGTGTTATATAAATTTTTCATCATTGGGTGGTACATAGGGGTACTTTAAAACGTTTTCCTTGGGGCCTGCAATATATCTAGATATGCCCCTAGACCTGCTCATTGTAGTGTGGTATAAAATTAACTGTAGAGCACTTTAATGTTATATAATATGAACTGGGGTACTGTAATGAGGCACAATATGTACGGGGAGCACTATATATCACAATGTGAATTGGCGGTACTGTGCGGCATAATGTGTACTGGCAGCTCTGAAATGTGGCATAGGGTAAACGTAAGCACTAATGCATACCTCCCACCTGTCACGATTTTCGCTGGACAGTCCCGTTTTTTGGTGTCCCACGGTGGGGTGGGGGCAGTTGGGAGGCTCCTGTCACTGCTGCTCTGCTTAGCAGAGCAGCGGTGAATAGACGCTGTGCACATACTCATAACGTCCATTCACTGAAGACAGAGGGAGAGGGGGCATGCCAGCAGCTCACAGAGCGCTGGGCATGCCCCCTCAGTGACGGAATCAGGGGCTGTGGCTCGTGATTGTGGCACTCCCGCAAAGCCACACCCCCTTTTCACAGGTCATGCCCCTTTTTCGAAATCGGCCTCGGCTACGCCGCACAGATGTCCCGATCTGCTTGGAGCAAATGTTGGGAGGTATGCTAATGCGATTCATGAAAAAAACTAGGCCACTACTATGGGCATAACATTAGATAAGGCTCTACTATGGTTCAGAAAATGAACTAGGGCACTATTACAGGGCTTAAAATTAACAACTGTTGCAGAGAAGTGTATCTCTAGAAGCATTGGGACGGGGGCCCCTTTAAAATGTTGCTATGGGGCCCACAAAGTTATGGCTATGCCCCTGGCTCTGTTACTCTCTGTGCCTCAGATAGCAATAGAATTCAGTCTATTATTTTTCTCTTGTGATACAAATACCGATTAACACCAGTACTGTAAAACATATGGTCGCTGGAGAATGGTAGTAACAGTTCCTAGAGGCAGTGAGGCTTATTAATACCGCTTTCACATCACAAAGTCAGGTCACACTCAGGAATTGTACATGGGTCCTTCCCGGGTGCGACCCACCATGAGACCCCTTTCAGACTGGCAACGTATCAGGCTGCCATCGGCGGCTGGGGTGGAGCTGACATAATCGGGGGAAGGGGTGGAGGCAGCGCTTGGAGATGAGCTTATCTCAACGCTGCCTCCTCCATAGTGAGAATGGGTCCTTAATCGCATTGACCTAAGTAACCCGTTCACACCACCACTGACACAGTAATAACCTGGGAATAACTCTGCGCAGAAGTGCGGAAATTGGCAAACAGCAATTTACGTACTTCTGCGGATGATGCTGAATCAGCCCCTTTGTTCGATGTAAGTGGTTCAGAGAGGTAGGGCAGATTGATACCTAAACAGGAAGGTCATCTCCATGAACAGTACCTCTATTATATTACTGCAAGAATGCTGGTAAAACGAAGGTTATCTGGTTATACAACAAGATACTTTAAAAGGGATGTAGTTAATATCCCGGCGGTCGGGATTCCTGTGGTCAGAATACCGATGACAGGATCCCGACCGCCTAGAATGCCGACAGCTGCACTAGGGCTATTCCCACTCGTGTTGGTATACTGACCTCCAGAATCCCGGCCGCCGGGATTCCATCCCCAACCCCTTTGAAAGACTTTCAAAACAAATTAAATCAAGTTGTGGCAATTCAAAGAAGGCATTCAATAAAGACTAAACCACTCAACAGCTCTCATTACACAAGGTGGCTCAATGTGGGCTCCGGCCTTGCTCAAGACAATGGTCAATAATGATTCTGATTCATAATCAATTTAATTACAGATATGCAAGCAGTAATTAATGCAAATGTAAAAAAAAAAAAACAATCAAAAAGAGTATGATATTCAGTAAAGATCAAAAAGAGCGATTTGCACAAATAGATTGAAGTCACTAAGACTATCCTCACTTTACTTTCAATATACCTACATACAGTCCCGATCTTCACTGGTAAAAGCGTTGGAGCTCATAGATCCCAAAGTGTCACAGTTTTACATTGGGACCTGAGGATTTAAGTGTACTTGTTGCACAATGGTATGGTAGCCCCTCAAAGAAATACAGAATCTGTGATTTAAGAGCTGACTCTCTATAGAAAGTGTCACTGTAATTCAAATATACACGAAATTCCTGTAAGAAATGTGCCTTTAGGTTCCAACTTAGCAAAGTGTCTTTCTAGTGATTCCTCAAAGTAACAAGTGTCTCTGCAGTGACCGTGCGGTCTATGGACAGGGATTAATCTGTGGCAAATATCTGTATTAGGCCTCCAGGCTCTCTTCTCAATTTAGTAGCTGGGAGGGGTGTGCATCAGAAGGAATGAGGTTTAACACTCACCCTCTTGGTTTAAACGATTATCAAAGTCTCCGTAATTCACTCAGATTCTCAGTTGTCCTTCACGCCCATGCCTATCTCCACACAGTGTCTGCTGTCTCCTTAAAATGGGCACGGCATCCGCACCTCTGCATAGGTCTCGCGGTTTCTGGTCCCCGGTTGCATATACATATATATGCTTCTCCGTGTAAGTTGGAGAAGCATCCTCTGATTGGTCTTGTCCTCCCTCCCAGCGTTTGGGGAGCTAGGAAATGCCATCCATGGTGGAGCACTCAGGGGGATTGAAGTGGACAGCAGGAGAATTGAGGGGTGGGGGGCTGCAGCAGCACAGATCACATGGCTGTCATGCTATGGTGCTGCCATAATATATTTAATGATCCCCCCCTCAGCTTTACCCCTTATACAATATAGTTAATGATCTACTCACCCTCATATAATATATTTAATGATACCCCTCTCACCCCCACACCTTATATATAATGACCCCCTTTAGCCCCTCCCCTTAAATATTTAATGACCTCCCTCACCTCCACCTTTTATATATTTAATTAACCTCTCACCCCCACCTTATTAAATATATTCAATTATTTTTTCTCCCTCATATCTTACGATTGGGAATAGTAACCTGTGCCAAGCGCAGTGGTAGCGGAGCGAGGCACCTTGCCCGAAGCATGGCGAGCGAAGCGAGCCATGCAAGGAGACACGGTGCACTAATTGGGGTTCCCGGTCACTGTACGGAGAAAACGACACCAAAAATACATGAAAGACTCATGTCGACCTTTTGAACTGTCGACCTAGAAACCCTGTCGACCTTCAAACCCTGTCAACCTAGTGACTGTCAACCTATAGTGGTCGACCTAAACATTGTCAACCTAGACACTATCGATCTAATGATCCACACCTGGCTGGTGCACCATGCCATTGCAGTTCAAGTATAGATCTAGAACATCCTATTAAGGTGATTTTTCCTTTAGCTTAAAATCCTCAATCCTCAAAGGAGCAGAGAATTCTAACACCCACTTTTTTCTTTCAGGCAGGTTTATTCTGAAATAAATTCAATTAACAACAAATAAGGGTAACAATATCAAAGGCCTCGGAAAATACAATTCTTCCTGAGCCTTCCCGCCTACAGCCAACACTTAGCAGAGTCCTTGTGACGGCTGCAGCTGCCCCTTCTCCGAGCTCCCATGTAAAGAGCCTGTTTCCATGTCAATCAATACTCGTTAAAGAGCAATCCCTGGGTCCAGCTCGGAGACCGTTTCCAAGATGTGACAGGCAGGCGAAATGGAAAAATCTCATCACAGGGCTATGTAAACGTCAGAGTGAGCAAGCAGATAAAGCCTTTACATGGAATGTTCACATGCTGGGCTGCAGCTGGAATCCAGAATACTATAGCTGGACTGGTGTAAATATACACCCCCTGCATCGCGTTGTGGACACATGCCACTGGCTCTAATCAGTTGGTGCCTGTGAGCATTGCACTTTGAACAGAGAACAGGGATTTGAGTTAGAGATGAGCGGGTTCGGTTCCTCGGAATCCGAACCCGCCCGAACTTCATTTTTTTTTACACGGGGCCGAGCGACTCGGATCTTCCCGCCTTGCTCGGTTAACCCGAGCGCGCCCGAACGTCATCATCCCGCTGTCGGATTCTCGCGAGGCTCGGATTCTATCGCGAGACTCGGATTCTATATAAGGAGCCGCGCGTCGCCGCCATTTTCACACGTGCATTGAGATTCATAGGGAGAGGACGTGGCTGGCGTCCTCTCCGTTTATAGAGAAGAGAGTGAGACTAGAGTAGAGAGAGACACAGTAGTAATTTTGGGGAGCATTAGGAGTACTACTACTTGCTGAAGTGATAAATAGTGTGACTGTATATCTGACTTGTGGGGGAGACACTGACAGTGGGGAGCAGTTAGAGTCTGAGAGCAGGACTCAGGAGTACATATAACGTACAGTGCACACTTTTGCTGCCAGAGTGCCACACTGCCATTGTGACCACACTGACCAACAGTATATATTGTGATTGTCTGCTTAGGAGTACTACTTGCAAGTTGCTGATAGTGTGATCAGTGACCTGACCACCAGTTTAATTAATCACCACCAGTTTAATATATATATATATATATATATATAATTGTATATAATATATATATAATATTGTATACCACCTACCCGTGGTTTTTTTTTTTCTTTCTTCTTTATACATACTACTATAGTAGCTTACTGTAGCAGTCTGCGGTGCTGCTGAGCTGACAGTGTCCAGCAGGTCCGTCATCAGTCATTACATAATAAATATATATACCTGTCCGGCTGCAGTACTAGTGATATTATATATATATATATATTAATTTCATCTCATTATCATCCAGTCTATATTAGCAGCAGACACAGTACGGTAGTCCACGGCTGTAGCTACCTCTGTGTCGGCAGTCGCTCGTCCATCCATAATTGTATACCACCTACCCGTGGTTTTTTCTTTTTCTTTCTTCTTTATACATACTACTATAGTAGCTTACTGTAGCAGTCTGCGGTGCTGCTGAGCTGACAGTGTCCAGCAGGTCCGTCATCAGTCATTACATAATAAATATATATACCTGTCCGGCTGCAGTACTAGTGATATTATATATATATATATATTGATTTCATCTCATTATCATCCAGTCTATATTAGCAGCAGACACAGTACGGTAGTCCACGGCTGTAGCTACCTCAGTGTCGGCAGTCGCTCGTCCATCCATAATTGTATACCACCTACCCGTGGTTTTTTTTTTTTTCTTTCTTCTTTATACATACTACTATAGTAGCTTACTGTAGCAGTCTGCGGTGCTGCTGAGCTGACAGTGTCCAGCAGGTCCGTCATCAGTCATTACATAATAAATATATATACCTGTCCGGCTGCAGTACTAGTGATATTATATATATATATATTAATTTCATCTCATTATCATCCAGTCTATATTAGCAGCAGACACAGTACGGTAGTCCACGGCTGTAGCTACCTCTGTGTCGGCAGTCGCTCGTCCATCCATAAGTATACTAGTATCCATCCATCTCCATTGTTTACCTGAGGTGCCTTTTAGTTGTGCCTATTAAAATATGGAGAACAAAAATGTTGAGGTTCCAAAATTAGGGAAAGATCAAGATCCGCTTCCACCTCGTGCTGAAGCTGCTGCCACTAGTCATGGCCGAGACGATGAAATGCCAGCAACGTCGTCTGCCAAGGCCGATGCCCAATGTCATAGTACAGAGCATGTAAAATCCAAAACACCAAATATCAGTAAAAAAAGGACTCCAAAATCTAAAATAAAATTGTCGGAGGAGAAGCGTAAACTTGCCAATATGCCATTTACCACACGGAGTGGCAAGGAACGGCTGAGGCCCTGGCCTATGTTCATGGCTAGTGGTTCAGCTTCACATGAGGATGGAAGCACTCAGCCTCTCGCTAGAAAAATGAAAAGACTCAAGCTGGCAAAAGCAGTAGCACCGCAAAGAACTGTGCGTTCTTCGAAATCCCAAATCCACAAGGAGAGTCCAATTGTGTCGGTTGCGATGCCTGACCTTCCCAACACTGGACGTGAAGAGCATGCGCCTTCCACCATTTGCACGCCCCCTGCAAGTGCTGGAAGGAGCACCCGCAGTCCAGTTCCTGATAGTCAGATTGAAGATGTCAGTGTTGAAGTACACCAGGATGAGGAGGATATGGGTGTTGCTGGCGCTGGGGAGGAAATTGACCAGGAGGATTCTGATGGTGAGGTGGTTTGTTTAAGTCAGGCACCCGGGGAGACACCTGTTGTCCGTGGGAGGAATATGGCCATTGACATGCCTGGTGAAAATACCAAAAAAATCAGCTCTTCGGTGTGGAAGTATTTCAACAGAAATGCGGACAACAGGTGTCAAGCCGTGTGTTGCCTTTGTCAAGCTGTAATAAGTAGGGGTAAGGACGTTAACCACCTCGGAACATCCTCCCTTATACGTCACCTGCAGCGCATTCATAATAAGTCAGTGACAAGTTCAAAAACTTTGGGTGACAGCGGAAGCAGTCCACTGACCAGTAAATCCCTTCCTCTTGTAACCAAGCTCACGCAAACCACCCCACCAACTCCCTCAGTGTCAATTTCCTCCTTCCCCAGGAATGCCAATAGTCCTGCAGGCCATGTCACTGGCAATTCTGACGATTCCTCTCCTGCCTGGGATTCCTCCGATGCATCCTTGCGTGTAACGCCTACTGCTGCTGGCGCTGCTGTTGTTGCTGCTGGGAGTCGATGGTCATCCCAGAGGGGAAGTCGTAAGCCCACTTGTACTACTTCCAGTAAGCAATTGACTGTCCAACAGTCCTTTGCGAGGAAGATGAAATGTCACAGCAGTCATCCTGTTGCAAAGCGGATAACTGAGGCCTTGACAACTATGTTGGTGTAAGACGTGCGTCCGGTATCCGCCGTTAGTTCACAGGGAACTAGACAATTTCTTGAGGTAGTGTGCCCCCGTTACCAAATACCATCTAGGTTCCACTTCTCTAGGCAGGCGATACCGAGAATGTACACGGACGTCAGAAAAAGACTCACCAGTGTCCTAAAAAATGCAGTTGTACCCAATGTCCACTTAACCACGGACATGTGGACAAGTGGAGCAGGGCAGGGTCAGGACTATATGACTGTGACAGCCCACTGGGTAGATGTATGGACTCCCGCCGCAAGAACAGCAGCGGCGGCACCAGTAGCAGCATCTCGCAAACGCCAACTCTTTCCTAGGCAGGCTACGCTTTGTATCACCGCTTTCCAGAATACGCACACAGCTGAAAACCTCTTACGGCAACTGAGGAAGATCATCGCGGAATGGCTTACCCCAATTGGACTCTCCTGTGGATTTGTGGCATCGGACAACGCCAGCAATATTGTGTGTGCATTAAATATGGGCAAATTCCAGCACGTCCCATGTTTTGCACATACCTTGAATTTGGTGGTGCAGAATTTTTTAAAAAACGACAGGGGCGTGCAAGAGATGCTGTCGGTGGCCAGAAGAATTGCGGGACACTTTCGGCGTACAGGCACCACGTACAGAAGACTGGAGCAACACCAAAAACGCCTGAACCTGCCCTGCCATCATCTGAAGCAAGAAGTGGTAACGAGGTGGAATTCAACCCTATATATGCTTCAGAGGTTGGAGGAGCAGCAAAAGGCCATTCAAGCCTATACAATTCAGCACGATATAGGAGGTGGAATGCACCTGTCTCAAGCGCAGTGGAGAATGATTTCAACGTTGTGCAAGGTTCTGATGCCCTTTGAACTTGCCACACGTGAAGTCAGTTCAGACACTGCCAGCCTGAGTCAGGTCATTCCCCTCATCAGGCTTTTGCAGAAGAAGCTGGAGACATTGAAGGAGGAGCTAACACGGAGCGATTCCGCTAGGCATGTGGGACTTGTGGATGGAGCCCTTAATTCGCTTAACAAGGATTCACGGGTGGTCAATCTGTTGAAATCAGAGCACTACATTTTGGCCACCGTGCTCGATCCTAGATTTAAAACCTACCTTGGATCTCTCTTTCCGGCAGACACAAGTCTGCTGGGGTTCAAAGACCTGCTGGTGAGAAAATTGTCAAGTCAAGCGGAACGCGACCTGTCAACATCTCCTCCTTCACATTCTCCCGCAACTGGGGGTGCGAGGAAAAGGCTCAGAATTCCGAGCCCACCCGCTGGCGGTGATGCAGGGCAGTCTGGAGCGACTGCTGATGCTGACATCTGGTCCGGACTGAAGGACCTGACAACGATTACGGACATGTCGTCTACTGTCACTGCATATGATTCTCTCCCCATTGAAAGAATGGTGGAGGATTATATGAGTGACCGCATCCAAGTAGGCACGTCACACAGTCCGTACTTATACTGGCAGGAAAAAGAGGCAATTTGGAGGCCCTTGCACAAACTGGCTTTATTCTACCTAAGTTGCCCTCCCACAAGTGTGTACTCCGAAAGAGTGTTTAGTGCCGCCGCTTACCTTGTCAGCAATCGGCGTACGAGATTACTTCCAGAAAATGTGGAGAAGATGATGTTCATTAAAATGAATTATAATCAATTCCTCCGTGGAGACATTCACCAGCAGCAATTGCCTCCACAAAGTACACAGGGAGCTGAGATGGTGGATTCCAGTGGGGACGAATTGATAATCTGTGAGGAGGGGGATGTACACGGTGATATATCGGAGGATGATGATGAGGTGGACATCTTGCCTCTGTAGAGCCAGTTTGTGCAAGGAGAGATTAATTGCTTCTTTTTTGGTGGGGGTCCAAACCAACCCGTCATTTCAGTCACAGTCGTGTGGCAGACCCTGTCACTGAAATGATGGGTTGGTTAAAGTGTGCATGTCCTGTTTATACAACATAAGGGTGGGAGGGCCCAAGGACAATTCCATCTTGCACCTCTTTTTTCTTTAATTTTTCTTTGCGTCATGTGCTGTTTGTGGAGTATTTTTTTGAAGGGCCATCCTGCGTGACACTGCAGTGCCACTCCTAGATGGGCCAGGTGTTTGTGTCGGCCACTAGGGTCGCTTATCTTACTCACACAGCTACCTCATTGCGCCTCTTTTTTTCTTTGCGTGATGTGCTGTTTGGGGAGTGTTTTTTGGAAGGGCCATCCTGCGTGACACTGCAGTGCCACTCCTAGATGGGCCAGGTGTTTGTGTCGGCCACTAGGGACGCTTATCTTACTCACACAGCTACCTCATTGCGCCTATTTTTTTCTTTGCGTCATGTGCTGTTTGGGGAGTGTTTTTTGGAAGGGCCATCCTGCGTGACACTGCAGTGCCACTCCTAGATGGGCCAGGTGTTTGTGTCGGCCACTAGGGTCGCTTATCTTACTCACACAGCTACCTCATTGCGCCTCTTTTTTTCTTTGCGTCATGTGCTGTTTGGGGAGTGTTTTTTGGAAGGGCCATCCTGCGTGACACTGCAGTGCCACTCCTAGATGGGCCAGGTGTTTGTGTCGGCCACTAGGGTCGCTTATCTTACTCACACAGCTACCTCATTGCGCCTCTTTTTTTCTTTGCGTCATGTGCTGTTTGGGGAGGGTTTTTTGGAAGGGCCATCCTGCGTGACACTGCAGTGCCACTCCTAGATGGGCCAGGTGTTTGTGTCGACCACTAGGGTCGCTTATTTTACTCACACAGCTACCTCATTGCGCCTCTTTTTTTCTTTGCGTCATGTGCTGTTTGGGGAGTGTTTTTTGGAAGGGCCATCCTGCGTGACACTGCAGTGCCACTCCTAGATGGGCCAGGTGTTTGTGTCGGCCACTAGGGTCGCTTATCTTACTCACACAGCTACCTCATTGCGCCTCTTTTTTTCTTTGCGTCATGTGCTGTTTGGGGAGTGTTTTTTGGAAGGGCCATCCTGCGTGACACTGCAGTGCCACTCCTAGATGGGCCAGGTGTTTGTGTCGGCCACTAGGGTCGCTTAGCTTAGTCATCCAGCGACCTCGGTGCAAATTTTAGGACTAAAAATAATATTGTGAGGTGTGAGGTATTCAGAATAGACTGAAAATGAGTGGAAATTATGGTTTTTGAAGTTAATAATACTTTGGGATCAAAATGACCCCCAAATTCTATGATTTAAGCTGTTTTTTTAGTGTTTTTTGAAAAAAACACCCGAATCCAAAACACACCCGAATCCGACAAAAAAAATTCGGTGAGGTTTTGCCAAAACGCGGTCGAACCCAAAACACGGCCGCGGAACCGAACCCAAAACCAAAACACAAAACCCGAAAAATTTCAAGTGCACATCTCTAATTTGAGTTTGTTGCTCAATATTGCAGTCAGCTGCCAGGCACCAAATTCTGTCATCTGAACACAGCCTGATGACACATCTCAAAATGTGTTAAACTGAAAGCATAACTTTGTTATAAGAATGTTTTTAATTTAATTTCATTTAAGGACTAAATATAGGGTCTAACAAATGTTCCATTTATTAGTTATTTAAAATAATTTCACTGAACTGCCTTTATTGGCAATATTGTTATCCATTTTGCTCCTGCTTACTTGCTGAGGCACAAAGATGTATGAAGCAGTGAAAAGAGTGGAGAAGTGGACCAGTGGACCAGTGAAGAAGTTGCCCATAGCAACCAATCAGCAGCTTTGAGGTCGCGTTTATCAAGTACGTTATATAAAATGATAGGAAGAAGCACCAGGCAACTTCTCCCCCAACCCCTCGGTAACACTTGTTACCAGTCCACCACCAATAGCTGCTGTATAGCGGTGCAGCAGCACTTCATGCAGGGGGAGAGAGGAGACTGCTGCTCCAGTTAGGTCTCTGCCGCCGAGCAGAAGCAGTCTCCTCTCTCTCCCTGCATGATGTGCTGCTGCTATAGCACCAGGTAAGGAGTGCTATGAGAAGGAAGGGGGAGATCACACTGATTCACCAACTCCCTTGGATCCACTCATGATTCAGCTCCACCTCGAGACAAATGGATCTGAGCAAATGGGCCACAGATAGAGCTACTTGGCAATTATTTTTGTATAATATTCTTTTTATAAACGTGAATAGTGTCATATGATATTTTGTCTTTGTTTTGTTTCTGATTAACAGCAGCAATCATTGAGTGACGTAATGATCTTCATATATGTGCAGCCGTTTCTTCATAGCTATGAAGTAGCAGCCATGCTCCACACTCCCATTGGGAGATGTACAGTATCAAACCTCCTTAGGATGACGAGTGGAAAGGCTTTCCATTGCCAACAATTATCTTCTATAGTAGCTATCGTTTTTCAAGTCCATTCTATAAAATGCTAGCTAGAAACTGATTGGTGGCTATGGGCAGCTGCGTTCTTTAGAAGGTCTGAGGAGTTGTGGATGCGCACCCCAACTATCCTGCCTATATAAGACGCAGCAGGGTACAGGTGCCACCTCTAAGTCGGGTGGAAGGGGACATTAGGGGTGTACTACTTCTGCAGCTTAGCCACCACGTGAACCGCAAGGCTGTAGAAGAAAGCACAGTACAAGTGGTTGTAGCAAAGTTGTAAGCTCTTCCAGGTGAGACCACGCAGCTCATGTTATGTGTGTCTGAAAGAGTCATATACAATGCAGTTATCTGACGGACAGTTCTGAAAGTTGTTACTGACAGCTATCATTCTGACTAAAGCAATTTAGGAAAATATCAGCTAAGCCAGCTAACATGCCTAGTTCTTTACATCTCTTGGGAATCATCATTGTATAACCTTTATTAGCCATCACAAAAATGTATACAAATTAAATTATTAAGTTATCGCATATGCATTTTTAGATTGGTCTTTATTAAAATGATGAAGGGATTTAGAGTGTCGTGTAACTGACATGTTACACTGTGCCCCTTCTACACGCTTTTGACTAATTAGAACACTAAGAAGTCAATTTTTAAATGTGAAAAGTGTTTAAGAACTAGCAATCCTCCTGACTGCCTTCCTCCAACCTTTCCATTCTTTGCAGTTGATGGGAGTTAGATTTTGGTTGTCTGCATACAGCACATTCCAGGTATAATGGCATTGCATATGAAAGGCTTCATGATCTGGGAATTGCCTACAAACATTTTCAACCAAACTATGCTGCACAGATTTTTGCAGATAAAATGGATATTTCTAATAAGATTTTAGATTTTTCGGGACAAGCCGCGGGCTGCAGTGTCCCGCGATGGGGGCCAGTTAGGTGGCTCCCTGTCACTCGTTGAGTCGCTGCTCTACAGCAGGGAATAGATGCTGTGCGCATTCATGGGCGATAGAGAGGCTGGGAGCATGGCCAGCTGCTCACAGAGCACTGGGCATGCCACCATAGTGATGAAAACCACAAGGCCATGCCCCTTTCATATAAGACATACCCCCTTTTCAGGAGTCCAGCTCCAGGATTCTCAAATGTTGGGAGGTATGCATCCCCATGAAGCCAAGCCCACTTTTTGGACTTGCCTGTGGCTCGCAAAAGAATAACAGAGTCCCGACTTGAGAATGTTGGGAGGTATGCAGTAGTGTGGAGAGCACTCATTTAGGGCAATTGAGAGCCAAGCTATAATTTCAACCTGATTATTTTTGCAAAATATAGACACATATTCTGCTGGAAGTACTGTAGCACTATTATGTGCCAAAATAGCAAGCAATTTATTTAAAATGAAAATAATTAAGAGGAAAATTATGGAAATAATCCATGTTTGATTTGTTTTATTTACTATGAGCATTTCTGTCTGTGGTAATAATTCAGCAGACCATGGAGGCACTTTGCACACTGGGATGCAGGGCTGGGAAAAAAAGAAAGTTCTGAAAAAATAATAGTGCGAAACATTGCTACAGTATGTATTAGAAACCTTGATCAACCATGTTTTAAGGCTTTCTAAGGGCCCATACACACTAGAAGACTTGAAAGATGTAAAAGATGAACAATATGGAAGATGAACGATTTCCCTTTAACTCCGACAAATGAGATTGAGTGTACACACTGAGCGATTTTACAAACGATCTGAATGACGAACAATCTGCTCTGTTTGGATTGAGGGTATTGAGCTGCAAGCATGGATGACCAGCTTCAAACGACCAGAGGTGCGCGCATCGTTTTCTGTATACTCATTAGAACGATTTGAACGATCTGAATGATTTGATCGTTCACAACCGTCGTTATCACTTATATCTATGGGAAATATCTTCTAGTGTGTGTGGGCCTTAACATTAACAATCCAGTTATTAGGTTTTGATATGATTTATATTACATCTTTTAATATAACCTATTTTTTATTGCTTATTATTCCTATTACATTTGCATATATATAGATAGACTAAACATTAAAGCATATTAAAATATACAATGTACACTCAGATAGATGTCAATAGGACTGAAGGTATTGAATTGAAATAAACATGAAGGAGGTTAAATCATGAGGAGTTTCTTGTTGTATTATCTCTTTAATGTGTTGGAAATGTTTATCCTTTAAGATTGACAATGTAGTTGTGGTTTTAACCTGTCCTATAGGATTGCTAGGGGAGGAGTTTATGCAGTAAAGCTGTTTATGCAGTAAAGAGTATCTGGTTCACCCTCCCACCTTCCCTATTTCTCTATTATGTGGAATTTACTGCATTACAGTAGAGATGAGCGGGTTCGGTTTCTTTGAATCCGAACCCGCACGAACTTCACTTTTTTTTTCACGGGTCCGAGCGACTCGGATCTTCCCGCCTTGCTCGGTTAACCCGAGCGCGCCCGAACGTCATCATGACGCTGTCGGATTCTCGCGAGACTCGGATTCTATATAAGGAGCCGCGCGTCGCCGCCATTTTCACACGTGCATTGAGATTGATAGGGAGAGGACGTGGCTGGCGTCCTCTCCATTAGAATAGATTAGAAGAGAGAGAGAGAGAGAGAGATTGTGCAGACAGAGTTTACCACAGTGACCAGTGCAGTTGTTGTTAAGTTAACTTTTATTTAATATATCCGTTCTCTGCTATATCCGTTCTCTGCCTGAAAAAAACGATACACAGCAGTCACACAGTGTGACTCAGTCTGTGTGCACTCAGCTCAGCCCAGTGTGCTGCACATCAATGTATAAAAGCTTATAATAATTGTGGGGGAGACTGGGGAGCACTGCAGGTTGTTATAGCAGGAGCCAGGAGTACATAATATTATATTAATTTAAAATTAAACAGTGCACACTTTTGCTGCAGGAGTGCCACTGCCAGTGTGACTAGTGGTGACCAGTGCCTGACCACCAGTATAGTAGTATATTGTTGTATACTATCTCTTTATCAACCAGTCTATATTAGCAGCAGACACAGTACAGTGCGGTAGTTCACGGCTGTGGCTACCTCTGTGTCGGCAGTCGGCACTCGGCAGGCAGTCCGTCCATCCATAATTGTATAATTATATACCACCTAACCGTGGTATTTTTTTTTCTTTCTTTATACCGTCGTCATAGTCATACTAGTTGTTACGAGTATACTACTATCTCTTTATCAACCAGTGTACAGTGCGGTAGTTCACGGCTGTGGCTACCTCTGTGTCGGCAGTCGGCAGGCAGTCCGTCCATCCATAATTGTATTATAATATATACCACCTAACCGTGGTTTTTTTTTCATTCTTTATACCGTCATAGTCAGTCATACTAGTTGTTACGAGTATACTACTATCTCTTTATCAACCAGTGTACAGTGCGGTAGTTCACGGCTGTGGCTACCTCTGTGTCGGAACTCGGCAGGCAGTCCGTCCATCCATAATTGTATTACAATATATACCACCTAACCGTGGTTTTTTTTTCATTCTTTATACCGTCATAGTCAGTCATACTAGTTGTTACGAGTATACTACTATCTCTTTATCAACCAGTGTACAGTGCGGTAGTTCACGGCTGTGGCTACCTCTGTGTCGGCACTCGGCAGGCAGTCCGTCCATCCATAATTGTATTACAATATATACCACCTAACCGTGGTTTTTTTATACCACCTAACCGTGGCAGTCCGTCCATAATTGTATACTAGTATCCAATCCATCCATCTCCATTGTTTACCTGAGGTGCCTTTTAGTTCTGCCTATAAAATATGGAGAACAAAAAAGTTGAGGTTCCAAAATTAGGGAAAGATCAAGATCCACTTCCACCTCGTGCTGAAGCTGCTGCCACTAGTCATGGCCGAGACGATGAAATGCCAGCAACGTCGTCTGCCAAGGCCGATGCCCAATGTCATAGTACAGAGCATGTCAAATCCAAAACACCAAATATCAGTAAAAAGCCTCTTTTTTTCTTTGCGTCATGTGCTGTTTGGGGAGGGTTTTTTGGAAGGGACATCCTGCGTGACACTGCAGTGCCACTCCTAGATGGGCCCGGTGTTTGTGTCGGCCACTAGGGTCGCTAATCTTACTCACACAGCTACCTCATTGCGCCTCTTTTTTTCTTTGCGTCATGTGCTGTTTGGGGAGGGTTTTTTGGAAGGGACATCCTGCGTGACACTGCAGTGCCACTCCTAGATGGGCCCGGTGTTTGTGTCGGCCACTAGGGTCGCTTATCTTACTCACACAGCGACCTCGGTGCAAATTTTAGGACTAAAAATAATATTGTGAGGTGTGAGGTATTCAGAATAGACTGAAAATGAGTGTAAATTATGGTTTTTGAGGTTAATAATACTTTGGGATCAAAATGACCCCCAAATTCTATGATTTAAGCTGTTTTTTAGTGTTTTTGGAAAAAAACACCCGAATCCAAAACACACCCGAATCCGACAAAAATAATTCGGTGAGGTTTTGCCAAAACGCGTTCGAACCCAAAACACGGCCGCGGAACCGAACCCAAAACCAAAACACAAAACCCGAAAAATTTCAGGCGCTCATCTCTACATTACAGTAGTTAAACTCTGTCAAATGTAGACCACAAGCAACAAGAATGTGGAATAATACCAGGAATATTCCCTTACAATAGGCTTTTTTTAAGTCATGGCACGATGCCTGTAATCACAGCATAATAAAAAAAAACCCAGACAACCCTATTGGAAAGTATTATATGATGGACAAATATACACATTTGCACATATTTAAATTAGAGATGTGCGACGGGCACTTTTTGTGTTTTGTGTTTTGGTTCTGGTTCCATGCTCGTGTTTTGGATCTGGATTGGTTTTGCCAAAACCACCCTTTCATGTTTTGGTTTTGGATCTGGATGATTTTTGAAAAAAACATAAAAAAACAGTTAAAATCATAGAATTTGGGGGTAATTTTGATCCTACAGTATTATTAACCTCAATTACATTAATTTCCACTCATTACCAGTCTATTCTGAACACCTCACAATATTGTTTTTAGGCCAAAAGGTTGCACCGAGGTGGCTGTATGACTAAGCTAAGTGACCCAAGTGGCCGACACAAACACCTGGCCCATCTAGGAGTGGCACTGCAATGTCAGACAGGATGGCAGATTTAAAAGCTAGGCCCCAAACAGCACATGATGTAAAGAATTAAAATAAGTGCAATGGGGCAACTGTAGGGCTAAGCTAAGCGACACAAGTGTGTGGCAAAAACACCTGGCCCATCTAGGGTTGGCACTGCAGTCCCACTGCACTAATGGTGGATACCGGACGCACGTCTAACACCAACATAGCTGTCAAGGCCTCAGTTATCCGCTTTGCAACAGGATGACTGCTGTCATATTTCATCTTCCTCGCAAAGGACTGTTGGACAGTCATTTGCTAAGTTGAAGTAGTACAAGTGGTCTTCTGACTTCCCCTCTGGGATGACGATCGACTCCCAGCAGCAACAACAGCAGTGGCAGCAGCAGCAGCAGTAGACAGAAGTGGTTCTTGATCTTCCCCTATTTTATCCTCCAAATTTTTGTTCCCTATTTTATCCTCCAAATTTTTGTTCTCCATTATTTTTCTGGAGTTATATAACAAAATGCAGCAAAGGAGAGCATACCTCTACACCACACAGGGCAAACCCTTTAAAAACTATTTGGATTAAATATTAATAACCCATTTATTTGGAGTAAATAATATAAAGCACAGTACAGCACTACTGAACTTAAATGGCAGCACCACTGGACTGAATTTATACGGCAGTACCACTAGTCTGGACATATATGGCAGTATCACTGGAATTATATGGCAGTACCACTGGACAGATACGGCAGTATCACTGGATTTATATGGCAGTATCACTGGAATTATACGGCAGTATCACTGGAATTATACAACAGCATAACAGGAATTATACGGCAGTACCACTGGACTAGATTTATACGGCGGTATCACTGGACTGGATTTATACAGCAGTATCACTGGAATTATACGGCAGTACCACTGGACTGGATTTATGCGGCAGTATCACTGGACTTATACGTCAGTACCACGCGAATTATACGGCAGTATCACTGTAATTATATGGCAGTATCACTGGAATTATATGGCAGTACCACTGGACTGGATTTATACGCCAGTACCACTGGAATTATACGGCAGTATCACTGGAATTATACGGCAGTATCACTGGAATTATACGGCAGTACCACTGGACTTATACGGCAGTACCACTGGACTGTATTTATACGGCAGTATCACTGGACTTATACGCTAGTACCACTGGAATTACACAGCAGTATCACTGGAATTATACGGCAGTATCACTGGAATTATACAGCAGTATCACTGGATTTATACACCATACCCACTGGATTTATACGGCAGTACCACTAGACATATACAGCAGTATCACTGGAATTATATGGCAGTACCACTTGACATATACAGCATTATCACTGGATTTATACGGCAGTACCGCTGGACATATACTGCAGTATCACTGGACATATACGGCAGTATCACTGGAATTATATGTCAGTACCAGTGGACATATACGGCAGTATCACTGGAATTATATGGCAGTACCACTGGACATATACGGCAGTATCACTAGATTTATACGGCAGTATCACTGGACATATACAGCAGCACAGGGACACCACCACTGGACTGATGCAGGACAACTCAGCACCACTGCAATGGACTGGATTTATACAGCAGCACTGGATATATGGCAGCAGAGGTCACCACCACTGTGACTGGACTGATGCAGCACAATACACCACCACTGAACTGATACAGGACAACACAGCACCACTGGACTGGACTAATACAGCAGCACTGGACATATGGCAGCAGAGGACACCACCACTGTGACTGGACTGATGCAGCACAATACACCACCACTGAACTGATCCAGCACAACACAGCACCACTGGACTGGACTTATGCATCAGCACTGGACATATGGCAGCAGAGGACACCACCACTGTGACTGGACTGATGCAGCACAATACACCACCACTGAACTGATGCAGCACAACACAGCACCACTGGACTGGACTTAAACAGCAGCACTGGACATATGGCAGCAGAGGACCCCACCACTGTGACTGGACTGATGCAGCACAAGACACTACCACTGTACTGATGCAGGACACTGAGAACCGAGACACGTCCTCTCGCTACACTCTCCAATGCCGGAGTGAAAATGGCGGTGACGCGTGGCTCGTTATATGGCATCCAAACCCCGCGAGAATCCGACTGCGGTATGATGATGTTTTGCCTCGTTCTGGTCGGAAAACCCGAGCCTGACTCGGATCCGGGCTCGGGTAGTGAAGTTCGGGGGGGGGAGTTCGGTTCTCAGGGAACCGAACCCGCTCATCTCTAATTTAAATGTGTTTTATTCCACATCTTCAGTTAGAAAACAAGTCCTACATCCTATTATTGCCATAAAATGTAATAAAACTAATTAGAAGAATGAACCAGTTAACAATGCCCACAATATAGTTTAAATGATAATGCCCTATACAGGTTGAGTATCCCATATCCAAATATCCGAAATACGGAATATTCCGAAATACAGACTTTTTTGAGTGAGAGTGAGATAGTGAAACTTTTGTTTTTTGATGGCTCAATGTACACAAACTTTGTTTAATACACAGTTATTACAAATATTGTATTAAATGACCTTCAGGCTGTGTGTATAAGGTGTATATGAAACATAAATGAATTGTGTGAATGTAGACACACTTTGTTTAATGCACAAAGTTATAAAAAATATTGGCTAAAATGACCTTCAGGCTGAGTGTATAAGGTGTATATGAAACATAAATGCATTCTGTGCTTAGACTTGGGTCCCATCACCATGATATCTCATTATGTTATGCAATTATTCCAAAATACGGAAAAATCCCATATCCAAAATACCTCTGGTCCAAAGCATTTTGGATAAGGGATACTCAACCTGTAATACTTGTATGCTATACACCTTTATTCTTGTTTATGTCATATATAAAGATATAGTTTTGATTATTTTTTATTTTATTTTTTAGCTTGGCTCTTATGTTATGTGCGTGAGAACAGTCCTTTTCTTCTTGGGATTCATTTGTCTAGAGGCTGTTCTCCTATTATGACATCTGATTCTAAGTGATTCATCTCTGTCTTTCTCTCATTTGAATTTTGAAGTCATTTCGGAGATTGGGGGATTGAATTCCTAATTAAATCAGTATAATTCTGCGTCGGAGGTCTCCTCATTGTGTGCTAATGGAACAACCGCGCTGGAAAGTGCATCTGCTGTAAACAAGAATTTTCTTGGCTCACAGGTTGCAACTAAATTATCATTTTGTGATTGTGTAATTGTTTATTGAGTGATAAAAGCAAAGTCATTGTAATATAGATCAAAAATCCTGATAAAGGCATATGATCTTTTTATTATTCCAAGTTCAAGTTATTTTAATATCAATTAAATATTTCACTTGGAAATCATTTTGTTCCTTAGCAATGAATAATATCAGCCTATTCATTTATCTTATTGCTATAGTCATCCAGTCTGTTTTGTTTATCTGTAGTATTTATTTACTTTTGATAACATTTTACCTTTCTGAAGGTAGTTGTAATAATGGACCTGATTCAGAGATGGACGCAAAGCTGATTGCGGACGCAGTGGAGCAATGTTTTGTTACTGTGCATGTGTCAAAGCAGTAAATGCAAATGTGCAGCAATGGATTGACAGTGTACATACTGTACATAGGAGGGAATTCAGTTAGCCGCAATCCTCCAGGGGCTATCCAATTACCCCAGACCCTGGTACTTATTGGGCATTTTTCTTTGGAACATGCTGAGCTGCTGAAACAAAATCCATGATAAGTGATTTTTTTTTAAGTGAACGCAAAAACACATATAGTAGATCTGGGAATATATCCCGGATCTTATGCTTTTTTGGCCCAAAAAATGGCTTTAATTGAATTGCCCTAAAAAAAACATTGTTAAAAAAAACTGTGTTAAAGCTCGTTTTGGGCACAATTGAATTCTCCCCATAGTATTTATAGCCAGAGTACAGGCAGTTGTGGGCGGTAAAGGGGGTTGGCTACAAAAATGGAGGTGTGTTGGGACTGTTTTTTAAACGTGCCATAGTCAGCCACTGCAAATTCATTCGCAGATGGAGAGGCCCCGGCGTCTTAGGTGAGACTCCCACTCTGAGGGGCAGATGTATTAACCTGGAGAAAGCATAAGGAAGTGATAAACCAGTGATATGTGCAAGGTTATAAAGCACCAGCCAATCAGCTCCAATATGTAAATTAACAGGATCTTATTAGCTGGTGCCTTTATCACCTTGTACATATCACTGGTTTATCATTTCCTTATGCCTTCTCCAGGTTAATACATCTGCCCCTGAGACAGCATAGGGTTGTTTCATGAATAAAAAAAAAATATTTTGAATCATTACACTTTCAGGAAGTATTTAATCACATTTGATATGCACCTCACTGACTCAGGTGTTAAGATAGCAAATTCTTTACCAGAAGAATTTCTGTCATAGTCATTTTTAGCTTAAAGGCCCATATAGACGGGCCGATGCGGGAGAGATGTGTGCTGAGCGAACCGCTCAGCACACCGCTCAGCACACATCTCTCCCGCGAACCGCTCAGCACACATCTCTCCCGCCGCTCAGCACAGGGGGGGGGGAGGGGCGCTCATTTCACCCAGCGGGTGAAGTGAGCGACCCGCTAGATTGGCCTGCACGGCAGGCCAATCTAGCAGCAGCGATAGCGATGCGTGGGGCTGCGCATCGCTATCGCTGTGAGGGGTACACACGGAGCGATCATGCTCAAATTCTAAGCAATCTAGTCAGATTGCTTAGAATATCGCTCCGTGATTTTTTTTAAAAAATGCCATGGATTGAGCAATATTGAACTTTCTCACTGTGTATATTGCTCATTTACTAACACTCAGTTTGCATAAAATATGTTTTCAATTGTGCTATGCCAAATAGTTAATTTTAGTCAACAAAATTGCATAACAACAATATGTAGCAATGTCCTGTTTTTTAATATTAACTTTCCTTGTGTGACTCTTGCATCTTTTCTAATTTTTTTTCTTTTTCTTTTTTGTTTATTGAAGCACAATAAAATGAAACAATCATAGCAAAAGTTAACAGAACTGTATTACAAAATAGACCTGGATACAAAAATCGTTAACAATATGAGCATAGTATAGCATATAGAGAAAACATAGGGACCTGCTTGCCAGCACAGGGTAAGGGCCTGACATTGCACACTAAGGGAGGTATTCAAATAGCAGTGAAATTGGACCAATTTACCACGATTGCTATTTTTGGCATTTTCACATCTTTTTCGCCATGAAACTGAGTTTTTGGTGGTATGTGCGCTCCTGCGATTTGCCCATATTATATGCAAATTATCAAAAACAGGATTGCCGCAAAAATTGGTGCTGAAAGTGAAAAGTGAAAAATGGGTAAACCTGTCCATACCTCCCCTGAGCCCCCCCCAAAAAAAAACTACCCTAACATCGGACAACAGTATAAAAGTTTATTACTGGTTATAGTAAACGTATTTCTGGTACTTAAATTGGGTCAAATGGCTGTTATATGCATTTTTTTTTAAATGATAGAAAGCTATTTTTTTATGCAAATTGTGTTTTTATTAATAAAGAGACAATAGTATACAGCTCACAAGAAATTGCATGTAATACAAGAATTAATGTAGCAAGTGCTGTCATCTCAACCATAGGCTAAAAAAGATATAACATACAAAATCAATGTATAATAACGGTAGCCCACTTACTTTAAGGCATCAAACTGTACTATCTACCAGTATTAATATCACAAAAAATATAACACATAAGAAGCAGAAGGGATAGGCAGGAAAAAGGAAAGAAAGTGAGAAGAAGAAAAGAGAAGAAAAAGGAGAAAGAGGAAAGAACCGCCATCACCATCGCAGCCCTGAGACGTCGTAGGGGAGGGGAGTCGCAACACAGCTTTGTATTCCTGCGTTCCTTTGAATTCCAGCCAATCTAACCAGACGGCTGTGAATCGAGATGCAGACTGGTCGGAAGAAGATGTCAGGTCTTCCATTGCCATATAGTAATCAATTCTTTGGAACCACTTGGGTCTGAGACCTCCAGAAGCACGGAATGGTCACCCTAGCAGCATTCATTAAGTGTCATAGTAGAGAATTTTTCAATTGGGATAGTGGAAGGTCAATCAAGTTAAGTAACCAAAACTCAGGAGTCTCTGGTATAGGGAGTCCCGTGATACGCCTAGTCAGGGAATGAACCTGTCACCAGAATGAAGCCAAACCTGGGCACCACCACCAAATATGGCAAGGAGTGCCGCGAGACTGGCCACACCTCCAGCAGACATCCGGGACACTCGGAAACATGTGGTGGACCCGATCTGGGCATCTATACCATCTCGAGACCACTTTGTATTGTGTCTCGAAAACTTGCAGTGAAGGTGAACTAGCAAATGTGAACTGAAAAATATGAGACCATTGGTCAGAGGACAACACCCTACCCATATCTTCATGCCAAGCCGTAACGAATGCCAGAGGTCGAGTGGGAGTGCTCGCAAGGCATTGTCTGTACAATAAAGATATTAGGTGTCGTGGCAGGTTCTCAGAGAGACACAAGGATTCAAAGATCGTCGGCCTCCATCCCACTGTACGAGCCGATGTTGCAGCAACATAATGTCGTAATTGTAGGTAAGCCCAAAATGAATTAGGCGGCAAACCATAAGATCGCTGCAAGTCTGCGAAGGGATGGAATCCCGCCGAACCAATTAGGTGGCTCAACCGAGAAATGCCAGCTACAGCCCATGCTGACGTCGAAGACAAGGAGAGAGTCTGGATTAAATAATAAAGGCGTCGGCAAGGAGGGGCTCGGGCTAAAAGAGTCTAAATGCCTAAATTTCTTCCAAATCTTAAGGGTCGGGTCTAGGGTGGGATGTTTTATGCATGGGATTTTTTTAAGCCAGGGGAGAATAAGCAAAGGAGTACCCGCGGTCACTTCAGCTATTGATGGCCACTGTTTAGCATAGGGGGATCTGGTCATATCAACAATTCTGGACAAATGTACAGCATAATAATAGCTAATAAAATGAGGTAATTGTAGATCACCTTCCTTACGAGTACGGGTCAGTGTGAATTGGGAGAGTCGGTGTCCTCCACGCCCCCAAATAAAACGACCAACAGATGCCTGCAAGGCAGTGAAAAAGGAAGTAGGCACTGTTATGGGCAATGTTTGCAGTAGATATAAAACTTTAGGGAGAATCGTCATCTTTACCGTGTTAATCCTACCCAGCCAAGTAAGCCAGAGTGTCGACCATTTATCAAGATCTGTATCAATCCTACGCAGTAGAGCAAGAAAATTCACCCGGTATAGATCAGGAAGGTCTTTAGTCAAGAGAACTCCCAAATACTTTAGCTGAGCAGGATGCCACTGAAACGGGAACGAATCTCAAAGTCCCTCAATTACTCGTGTGGGCGTGGAGATATTCAAGGCAACAGACTTAGTGAAATTTACCTTGAAATTAGAAAGCAAGCTAAACTTATTGAATTCCTGCATAAGAGCAGGGAGGGTAGTTACCGGGTCCGTCACAGTAGCCAAAAGGTCATCCGCATATAGTGCCAATTTGTGCTCCCGCTTTCCGGCCCATACCCCGTGAATGTTCGCGTTAGCCCGAATCGCTCTCGCAAAAGCCTCCATGCAGAGAACAAATATGAGCGGGGACAGGGGGCATCCCTGCCTCATCCTGTTCCGGATCAGAAAGGGAGCAGAAAGGGCACCATTCACACGGACCCTAGCTGACGGTAAATTATAAAGAGCTAGTATACGACTAAGACAGGCTGGACCCAGGCCCATGTGCTCAAGAAGACCTTCCATGAACTGCCAATCTATCCTGTCAAAGGCCTTCACCTGGTCCCCATGAACCACTGACGGGAGAAGGCGGCCCAAACGACTCGCAAGCAGTTTAGCAAAAAGTTTAATGTCGCAGCTCAGGAGGGAAATAGGTCGGTAGCTCGAGCACTGGGTGGGATCCTTACCTTCTTTTGGGATCACAGTTATATGTGCTTCCAGGGTCTGCGGAGATAAGCCTTTCTCAGCAGAGATGAAATTGCACGCCTTCAAGAAAAGAGGTAATAAAGATTGTTTAAAGGCTTTATAGTATCCGACTGGGAAGCCATCCGGGCCCGGGCTCTTCCCCGCCGGTGTAGCTGCCAGGGCCGTTTCCAGCTCTTCAATGGTAAAGGGTTGATCCAAAGCGCCCAGATCTGAGTCAGAAAGTCTTGGAAAATCAACCTCCGCCAAGTATCTCTGGATTAGTGCTTTCAAATCAGAGGCGGCTTGAGGAGTGTGGTCCTTTCTAAGATTATAGTGAGACTCATAATAGTTTTGGAAGGAATGAGCAATCTGAGGCACTGTATATACAGCCTGGCTTCCCGGCCCATGGATAGATTGAACATAAGTCTGCAGCCTCTGGGCTCTCAACGCCCTAGCAAGCATAGCACTCGGTTTGTTGCCCCATAAATAAAATCTATGGCGACATTTAGTCATTCCCAATTTTGTTTTATCCCATAAAAATTTATTAAGGGCTTGACGGGCCTCAGTAAGTTTCAGAAAGACCCCTGGATCAAGGGAGGACTGGTGCGAGGCCTCTAAAGTCGCTATTCGTTCAATAAGTTGTAACCTCTGTGCCATTCGCTCCTTCTTGAGTTGAGAGCCAAGCTGTATACATTAACCTCGAATTACACATTTGTGTGCCTCCCAAATCATGACTGCACTAACATCTGGAGTGTCATTTGTCGCAATGTAATCCAAAATGGCGGGGGTGAGCTTGGCTTTTAAACAGGGATCCCGAGTCAATGAGTCGTTAAACCTCCATGACCATGGTGTGGGAGGGGTAGGTGAAAGAGCAACAGAGATATACATTGGGGCATGGTCCGACCATGTAATGTGCCCGATAGTGCTTGAAGGAAATAAGTGTAGAAATCTATGCTCAACTAAGAAGTAGTCAGGGCATGAATACATAGTGTGAGGAGAAGAAAAGAAAGTGTAATCCTTCTCTGTCGGATGCTGAGTTCTCCATAAGTCCATCAACTGAAACTCACGAAGAAGGCAGCTCTCACGTCGGTGATCACGTGTCGACCATCTATTCAGAGAAGGAAAACAATCCAACCCAGGATCCAAGGACCAGTCGCCCCCCATAATTAGACACCCTTCTTTAATGAATTCTATCTGTCGCAGAATTTTGGTAAAGAACTGTCTTTGGCGTTGATTAGGAGCGTATATATTAACAAGAGTATAAACCTGATTATATATTGTGCATTTAACAACCTGGCATCGACCTTCATCCAGGATTTGATGAGAGACCTCTGTAACCGGGACCCGACGCGCCAATAGGATCGCAACCCCCAGAGATTTATTAACGGAGTTATTGTTGCAAAACACCTGCGGGTAATAATAATTTCCTAACTTAGGGGAGGCTTGAGTTTTAAAATGGGTCTCTTGAAGAAAAGCAATGTCTATGCGCTCTGCCCATAACTCCCATAGCAAGGTGGACCTTTTTTCGGGGATATTAAGTCCCTTCACGTTGAAGGAACATAGCCTATGGTCTAGGTTTGAATTCTATAAAGAGTAAGAAACGTAACATAGACTTTCCGAAGAAGCGGAAAAGGCACAGTGTCCACCCCCATTGGGTACCTCGAGCTGCAATGGTGGTAAGCTGAGAAACCAAGAGAAGGAAGGAGAGAAAAGAGAGCAAGAAAAAGAAGAACATAAGAAGAAAAAGCAGTACAGAGAACATAAAACCATTCAATAATAGCAATACGTCCTGTAAAGTGGCAAATTCGCCGCCGTTAAGTCGTAGGGAGATCCTACCCACGACTTAAGAGCCCAAACAGGCAGGCGGCCTGACCCAACTGCGGCGCAGTAGGAACGTCACAACCCAGGGACAGTAATAGAAAAGCACATAACTAAGGAGACTCAAGAAAAGATCATCTGGCTGTAGTATCATATTAAACATAGTCCCCCCATATTTTAGTAAACGCAAACAGGAAAAATATCTTTACATGAACAAATGAAAATAAACTTGTAGAAACCCGTGGAATGCAATAACTCCAAGCAAGAAGATTATCAGGGGAAGGGGAGGCGTGCAAGCACAGAAAGACAATATCACTAAATGACTAAACTTCAAAGCAGAGTCTCTAGTGCGTAGGAGGAGCAATAGCCTAGCGTGAAACTCCAGGGCTGGTTCAGACTCCATCCGGCAACTCCACATCCATGAAAAAGAAAATATCATACATCAGGTCCCAGCTTCTTCGTGATTCGGAGATGACCGAGTCGAGCCCCGTTTCCTGTTGTTGACCGGAGGTGTCGGAGGGTCGAAACGATGATAAGATTGAATCCACTCCGTCAAGGCTGGTTTAGGTATAGACAGTGCAGAGCAGAAATTGTCCAAGTCATCCGGCGTGTGTAAGATAACCTGTCTTCCCTCAAAGGTAGCTTGTATATTTAAGGGGAAGCCCCAGCGGAAACATATGCCCTTCTCCTTAAGAGCCTCCTTTAGGGGCTTGAGAGATCTACGTTGCTGGAGAGTATACCATGACAAGTCCGGGAAGATCTGGATCACAGAATTATTGAATGCCAGCTGGTCCAATTTGCGGGCTTTATTAAGTATCTCCTCCTTTACATGATAATAGTGAAGACGACCTATCATGTCTCTGGGAGCTTCAGAAGAAAGACCTTTCGGGCACAATGCTCTGTGGGCCCTATCAAACAGTATGGTATTGGCCGGTTACGCATCCATGATCTCATTGAAAATCTTAGTGAGGGCGTCCATGATAGCTGGACCCTGTACATTTTCTGGCAACCCTCTGACACATAAATTATTTATCCGGCCTCTGTTTTCAAGGTCGTCGTGCCGATGCCAGAGCGCCCTCAGTTCCTGAGCCTGAAGAGCAACAGTGTCACAGAGTTTCCACTGAAATGAGGAGACTTCATCGACGTGGTCTTCCATATATGAAACCCGATGGGCTATTTAGGACATATCCGCCTGAAGTACGGAGATCTCAAATTTAACCGTGTCACGTATCTTTTGTTCCAGATCTAAAAAGTCTCGTTTGGTAGGTAGATCATTTTTAGTAGGAAGTGCACGCAAATAGGTCAAAACATAAGCCATAGAATCTTCAGGCCCCTTGTTCAATGGTGAAGAGTCGGCTCCCGCCATCACTCCGGCGTCGACAGGAGAGCCCGAAACAGAGGATGGTAAATGAGTGTCCTCACTTTCTATATCAGGTTGAAGATAACAAAACAAGTTAGGTTGCTGGGATTTGTCACCGAATTTCTTAGCCGCAGATGATTGCCCTCCCTTCTTAGATTTCCCTATCAGCAAACGCGATACATGAAGTTATACAGTGAAACAGGAGAGAGTCACACAGTTGGATCAAAAACATTCCATATCCGGCTTGCTGGGTCCCCGCAGCGTTACAAGTGTCCCGGGCTATGCCATCAACCACCAGGCCCCATTGTGTGCGGGTGATTCAGGGGATCATGGCATGGAGCAAGAGCAGAATTCAAGGCATCAATGCTGCAGTGGTAAGGACTGCGTAGAATGTGAGACAAGCATGCTGTAATCAATCAGAGGGTGAACAGAAATGACAAGCGCTAACGGGAGTAGCAGTAATAAATGCAGCAGCGCTGGGTGTGCAGTAAATATGCTGAGGTGGGAGAATGCAAGCCAGTGTGAACTCTCAGTAGTAATAGAGCAAAATGATCGCTGCTGTGGAGGCAGGCAGGGAGTCACCAAAGTGTGCCTGGGGGTTGCAGGACAGTAGAAGGAACCCCTTCTAAAGTGAGGTATCCAGAGACGGGTATAGAGGTTTATGGCTCCATTTCCCTCTAGCTCCGTTTCACCCCCTAGACCAGTTACCTAGCAGTGTGGGCGAGCAGCCCTTTTCCAAGATGGCGCCGTCACTCTCTCTTGCAGGGTCCCGGCGGCCGCAACACCCGAAGCCTGCTGAGCGGGTCCAAGCGTTGGTGGAAGCGGTGGATCCGTGCACCAGTCGTGGCCGCGGCTCACTTCCGTGGGGGAGAGCTAGGTCCGGCAAGCGGTGCCCCAGGCACCAGCGCGTCGCGAACGCGTCTACCTCGAGCAGCGGCTCCCTGCTCCGGGGAATGCAGCCGCGGAGGAGCTCACACTGTGTGCCAGCCAGCCAGGCAGGAGGGGGGGGAACGAGTTGTGATGCAGCAGAGAAGTGTCTGCGGTCTTGGGAGCGCCCGCCAACGCCGAACACCCCACTTCCGGTCCGGGTCAGGCAGGAAATCGAGGCCCCGGCTTCTGGTGGATGGGTGGGCCGCAACCCGCACGGGAACAGGAGGCCCCCGCCAGCTCCGCAGTCCACTCCACCCATTACAGGTATGTTGTGTGGGGCTGAAAAGACTCAAACCGCGGCAATAATAACCTCTATCGGGCAAATTAAACGGGTGTCAGGCAGGAGCTCCAAGACACCACAACCTCTCCAGAAAGCTATTTTTTTTCAGCAAAATAAGTGCCAAAATTAAACTTGGGGTACATGAAAAAGGGTTTAAGTAAATTTTTTGATCATTTTAGGGGACTTTAAAAAAAATAGTGGAAACAGACTGATTACTCCCATCTGTAAGTCTAAAACCACTTGTCCTACTCGTAATGTGGGTACTAATTACCTGGGCCCAGGCTGCTGGAGGGGTCCAGGTCCACATTTATATATATACATACTGTAGTATGTACTGTATTAAGGGGGGAGGGGCGACAAGAATGGTCACGCTGGGGCCTCCACACACATGGTTCCCCAATACAGAGTCAATCAGACCCTGCTATTGCCAAGAACAGGGAGCCGCTCTGAAGGAAGAGAGAGGGCCCAAAACGCGATAACAGCAGGTGACAGAAGTGCTATCCTATCTATGCAGGTGGAAGGGGAACCAGACAAAAGTGGAAAGCAGGACCTAGGAGACAGGTTCTGGAGCCAAGTTCTCCACCTTTACCATAAGGCCTAACCTTTGCGGAAATCTGTTAAACCTCCATTTTGTCTATCGTCATCATTTATCATTGACGAACAGCTTTGTTTTTAATCAGTGAAGAATTGTCATAATTTTGAATTATTGATTTATACACACGTCTTTACTATCTATATATTCTATTGCATAAAAAGCTTGTGTATATTTTTTCCCCAGAATATACTACACTATATCGTGTTTTCCCCATATATCCCTTGTATATGGAGCCACCCTAGTACATTTTTTATATATATTCTCTTCTATAATACTAGCAAATCCATCCTATCCACTATTTGCCTATTTTTGTCCAATTCTGGTATTGGGGAATACCACTGGTCAGAAGGTTGCTGCTGGTTCAATCATTTCTATTATTCTGTGCTCAGTTACACTTTTAAATTCTGTAACCCAGACGCTCTGAGCTGTTTGCTCTGTACAGAACACAGAGTTAAAGGGATTTAAGAAGAGCCGGCCTCGGAGGTGAGTACTTGGGGGCGCTAGGTGTGGAGTCACTGTGGGGCATATTGAGGTGTCAGTGTGGTGCATGTTGGGTGGGCACTGTGTAGCATACAGGGGGCACTGTAGGGCATATAGGAGGGGAACTGTGTGCCATACATTTTGGGCACCCCAATTCTGCTAACAATGCCCTAATGTGGACCAGTCTGCACCCTCTCTGGCTAGCACCAGAGTGTTAATTTCATTGGGGAGCCCCCACAATTTAGTTGCCCCGGGGCCCCCACAAGCCTTAATTTGGCCCTATATAGCAGGATCTTTACAGTGCAGGCTGGAATGTACGAGGTTTACTGGGAATTGCAGTGCATCTCATGCAGAATGCATCATAAGGCTCTAAAGTTACTGTGAGCGCAGTAGGGTGCTTGGGCACCAAAGTGGTGGCAGTATATATGGTACATATAGTGGCGGTGGTATAAATTAATGATTTTGCAAATGTTTCAGACTTTCTGCACTGTGGATGCATTGCTGCTCTCTGTGGCACTGTAAGGATATATCCCATAGATCACCTAGTTCAACACTGCTGCAGGTACAGTGGCTTGGTTTTACTGGAAAGTATGTGAACTCATCTCCCTCTTTTAGGTGGTGTAAATTAATGCAATTAAGGATGTTGCAAAGGCTCTAGGGATGTAATTGGAGCCACAGTGCATCAGTAGCTAATGAACACTGAAGGAAACATACCCATGGCTGTGCATGCACAGTAGCGCCTGTTGCACAATGGACCTGCTGTGAGAGCTGCGGCGGGTCCTAGTACTATGTACAATTCTGTACTATGTAGGTGACGGAGGCAGCGCAGAGTAAACTGTATTGACTGGCGCCTCTGAAATGTTTGGGGGAGTCCGCAAATTATTTTTTTTGGGGGGTGCCGCTTTATCTAGAGCTGTCTAGACTCCACGGAATTAGCAGTATATGGGTGGTAGGATACAGTGCAGCTCTAGGGGTGAGACCGCGGGGAATGAGAAAGGGAAGGACGAAAAAAGGTAAGGGCAGGCCGAGGGAACAGAGAGAAAAGAAAAGTATGAAAAAATGGGGAGAGGGGGATAAATATATATATATATATATATATATATATATAATGTGTGTGTGTGTATATTTGACTATATGAGGGGTATTCAATTGTTTGAAAAGTCAGTTGGGTGTCCATACCTCCCAACATTCAACTGAGGCAAGGAGGGACATTCTGCTCGGCGAAGAAAAGGGACGTGGCCTATTTAAAAGGGGGGCATGGCCTCGCGTGGATGACGCTCCTGCGAGCCACGTCCCCAATTTTCGTCACAGTGGCGGCATGGCCAGCACTCTGTGAGCTGCTGGCCATGCCCCCAGTCCTTCTGCCTCTCAGGAATAGACGCTGTGCACATGCGCACAGTGTCTATTCACTGCTGCTCTGCTCTGAACTGAGCAGAGCAGCAAGTGCAGGTGCCTCCCAACTGCCCCCCCCCCCCCCCCACCACCACCACCACGGGACACTGTGGTCCGCGGGAGGGACAGCGGAGCAGACCCCAAAAACCGGGACTGTCCCGCGAAAATCGGGACAGTTGGGAGGTATGGGTGTCTGTTTTTTCCTATCTAACAGAGAGGAAAAAACAGACATCCAACCGACTTTTCAAACAATTGAATTCCACCCTATGTGTACTAACTACATAAATCTCGGTGTGCAAATGATAGTCGTGAGGCTGTTTGATTTTTGCCTATGACTGTCTGTATATAGTACAGTGTAATGTATTATGATGATTTCTGGAGATCCAGTGCTGTCCGGAGATCAGGTGGTGTGGGAGGTGTAATAATGTACTGTCATGTATACGGTGTAATATACAGATGTGTCCTTTGTCATCCTGCCGCCTATTTGTGGCAAATGTGATTCATTTGCTGTGGGCAAGTGGGTATGCACCCGCTTCCATAGGAATGCAAGGTACATACACTTCCGTAAGTCACAGGCTGCCACAGCTTGTCTCGATCATGATGCGGTCGCACGCAAGAACCGTTCGCAGGCAAGTTGACAAAGGACACATCTGTATTATGATGATGTCTAGAGATCAAGTGGTGTTGGGAGGTGTAATATTGTACTGTCTATATTCCGTGGTACCGAGAGGGAGGGGAGCGGGTACTATTTACCCGAGCCCGGGCTTCTTCGAGGGGCTTGACAGCATAGTTGCCTTCCCTCCCGTATTCTGTGGGAGACTCTCGATTCATGGAGGAGTTTTCCGCTGCCCTGCAAAGCTCAGTTAAACCCGGGATTCCCCATTGCCCCCTCGGGAATTAGGACTGCGCATGCGCAAGTCTTAATGTAACGGGGACAGAGCCTGCACAAGAGGAGTAATCAAGGATGGAGGCAGCCCCGCCCACACTAACCTCCAGATAGATGCTCTGCTCAGCGTCATCGCTGTCCCACCCCCTCTACTCTACAATGGCCAGATTACAGGGGGCTGATGACACTGCTATAAGGAGAGGGAGAACCATTAGTGAACTGAGGCTGCGATACTATATCCTATTCAAAACCAATGGAAGATAATTTAAGTGCATGAAATACAGTTTATGTACTGAACTTTTGAATAGCATTTACAGTACCATGACGTTTTTGTTAACCTTTAAAATCTGAGAGTTTTTTTATTTTTTTATTTTGCCTCAGCCTGTATAATATGGGTGTGGATCATAGGGTCGACAGTAACTAGGTTGACAGTCACTAGGTCAACCACTAATGGTCGACAGTGACAAAGTGGACACCTGAAAAATTGGTCATTAGGTCGACAAAGACAAGGTTGACATGAGTTTTTTGTGGGTTTTTGGTGTCGTTTTCTTCGTAAAGTGACCGGGAACTCCAATTAGTGCACCGTGTTCCCTCGCATGGCTCGCTTTGCTTACTCAATTGCAGTCTACGTGGATCGTAAATCTGAAAATGTTAAAAAAAATTACAAAAAATGTGAGAAACTCATGTCGATATTATTCCATGTCGACTCTGCCCATGTCGACCTAGTGACTATGTCTACCTATAGACCATATCTACCTAATGCATGTCGACCAATTGTGGTCAACCTAATGAGTGTCGACCTAAGTGCTGTCGACCTAAAGACCGGATACGGTATAATATCTGGAGATCAGGTGGTTTTGGGAGGTGTGGTCTTGTCCTATATATTTGTATTAAGTGTAACAGAATTGTATTATGATCATGTCTGATCCTATTGTTTTTGGGGGTTGTAATATACATATGTCCACTAGCCTGGCAGCTAAATAAAACAGTATTTTGAATATAGGATATTGTAGATACCTCAGCTTGAAACTATATCTTTCTTTTTGGTAAATGTTGTAATTTAACTAATATCAATACGAGCAAATAATTTTGCTGTAACCGTATCATTCTTGTACATTAATATTTTCTAGTTCACTATATGTATTTCTAGCAGGTTTTGTTTTCAATCGACACAAATAACTGAGTCTGCTGATTCAAGCTGTCCTGCGTGTGCTTTCACAGCTTCTAATGCGTGAGGGAATTCACATGTAATGCTACGTCTGCTCCACACCAGCCCTTCTGTAACACGTTTTCTTTCATGCAGCTAATGATTTCATATCTGTTTCCATTTCTGCCAACTGTTACCACAGAAAAGCTGACATTTTATCACATGTTGCATATATCTTCATTCTT
This sequence comes from Pseudophryne corroboree, assembly GCF_028390025.1. Lineage (NCBI taxonomy): Eukaryota > Metazoa > Chordata > Amphibia > Anura > Myobatrachidae > Pseudophryne > Pseudophryne corroboree. The sequence continues at coordinate 142,217,158 of NC_086453.1, forward strand.
AATGGCAATTATATTTTAAATACTTGCAAAATGATGGACATGGGTTTGTAAATATAGCTTATAGAGAGTTAGACTGATATGATACAAACAGATGTATATAGAGAGATAGACTGATATGATACAAATAGCTCGATCGATCGATAGAATAATATACTGTGGATAGATAGATAGATAGATAGATAGATAGATAGATAGATAGATAGATAGATACTTACAGCTGTATCCCTATACATCTTTGCCTGCAAAGCGTTCAAAGAATTCCGGCATGCTGTGGCGCTTGGGGGTTTTTCCCGCGGGAAGCAGATGCAAGCAGCAGCAGGAGGATGTTCCCGCTGCCACAAACATGGAGGGGGACTAAGCAGGGACTTATGTGCTCAGGTAGAGGGATGATAAGCTCCTGCTACCTGTTGTAGTTTGTTAGGTTTACCCACGATCAATAGCAAACAATATGTGTGGCAGTGATTGTTCCCTGCAATGCGTATGCCACGCCACGCTTCTCTTTTGGGCAAGGATGTGTGAGGACAGATTTGTATAGACAGATAGATTAGATAGATAGATAGATAGATAGATAGATAGATAGATAGATAGATAGATAGATAGATATGTAATGTCAGCCCCTGTGATGTGTAGTGTCCTACCTGCTTTCTCCAGCTGACGCTTGCTGGTTCAGGACCTCTCGTGGCTTCTTCTTCAGGAGCCTGTGGCAGAAAGATGGACACCCCAAAGAGAACCCCGAAGATAAAGGATAAGACAAATCGACGGTGACAACAATTTTATTTGTAAGGAGATGATTAGTCACCGCAATAAGGTTAATTGCGTTAATAGTGAAACATATACATTAGGCATCAGCAACACAAGCATTAGTATTAAGGCATGTGGTAATGGTAATAGCAAAAATCAACCATTGCAGTATAATTTCAACTTTAAGAATTGTCAGGTAAGAACTGGTTTGGTACTAAATTTACACAACCGTCTAGACTTTCCACCGAGTGGCGCTGGACGCCAAGGTGTAACATTCAGTTCCTGAACGGTGGTCTCCGTATAATATCAGTGTCTCGGGTTTAATAAAGCCTACACGGTAATGGTGTTTTCCTGAGATGGCGTCAGCAGACACCAGGTAAGTATTTGCAGGAAGGCGTGTAAGATGGGTAATTCCTAAAGATAACACAGCAACGATGAATAACGGGGTTCGGGGTATTTGTATCCACAAAAAGGTAAGTCAAAGGAGGTAATGCTAGTCCGAATAAAACACCACTTAATGTCAATTACTGAGGAGTATTTAGGGGCTCAGGCTGGCAGAAGGAGAACATGAGTTCCATTCCAGTGCCGGGTTTTAAATTAACAAGTAATTACAGTTGAGTGCATCACAACAGGGGGACACGTCAGTAAAGCACTCCTAATGAATGATATCTGCACAGTTCTCATCAGAGCCCCTTTTCTGTGGCCACTCTGTATCTAGTCAGTCACTGATTGGAGGGTGTTATGGGGGCATGGGCATTACTCTCTTTATTCAAAGGGACCCTTGTAATAGCAGGCCCCACCACGTGTGAGCCGACCAGGGTAAAGAATGAACAAGTACCTGTAACAATAGTGGGTACCTGTTACTCGCTCCTCTCCTTGTGGCTGCTGGTCGGGGCTGGGGTTGCAGTCACAGCCTCACAGTGTATTGGCTGCCGGAATCTCTCCTCTCTCTTTCCCCTTCACGCGGTGGTGCTTTCCTCCTGCACTCACCATGTGTGCCTGCTCCAATACGCCCCGACTCCCTGTCTCCCGCTGCAACCGCTAGACACAGCCGCGTCTAGCGCCAGACCTCCGTCTCCGTGGTAACGGCCGGCGGAAACATCTCCGAAGAATTAAAAATGACAGAAACTAAATGGATCTTTGACTTAAAAACCATGACACCGAGAGGTCTAAACATAGAAATAGAACTCAATCCTTTTCTATGAAAATAAAAATAAAGAAATTAATAATCATTTTCTCATAATAACAATAAAATTAATAACCATTTCTCCTCATAAAACTAATATTTTTACACAATCACTTAATTTTAAAAGCAAGAAAAAATTACCAATCACAAGCGGTACCAGTTATAATTAATTTTTTTATCTTTTAACAGCAAAAAACCAAACACATGGTTGCTACCAAAAAATGAGGTCATTTCCACCGGAAGTTCCGGTTATTTTTAGTATAAATAAACTCAATAAAATTATTTCTTTTCATTTCACTCCTCGAAAAAGTGCATTAAAGTGCATGAAACGCGTTGGGGATTATCATTTACACTCCAAAGAGGACAATCCATCAACAGCCGCAACACAAGCAGAACCCGCTGCAACTTCAGCTGATACCAACACCACGCCGGAGTACATCTCGGAGGACACAGCAGGACACGCGAACGCTGCCAGCCCTGGACTCAGCGGTGCTCGGAAGCACCGCCAGCACCATCAACTACCAGCAGCCGCGGACGAACAACACCGGAGCCGCAGTGCTCACAGCGGCGTCCAGCGGCTTCTCAATTGGCACCCGGCGGTCCCTGCAATCAGTGTTCTCCACGGCACCGAAGTTTAGCACAGGGAAAGGTAGGAATTCATGGACATTCAGCAGTAATAAAGTGTTGCCGGCCACCTCCTCTTCCACATTCACTCAAAAGAGTGTAAACATTTTATTAATAACAACTTTTTCTTTTTTTATAGGTACCGCTTTACATTTAATTTCATATTCACGTTTTTTAGTAACTATCATATGCAATATTTCATCTAACATCCCTAGCGCTTTCTTTTAAACACCATAAAAATCTATTCTAAGAAAGCAGCTCAATCCCTTAGCGCAGGCAATTAAATATATCTAGATATTAGATAGATGTATAGGTAGTTATGGTGCCCATACATCGCATGTGATGCGGGAAATATTAAGTGCAGCACATACTATCTTGAGACGCAACATTAGAGCGGTGTGCCCGCGCATCGTGTCTCAAGGTACCTAAAATGTGCATACAATCCTTCGATTTCTCTCACAGATGAGGTTGAAATCGAAGGATAGCACCTAATATCTCACAAGTGTATGGGCACCATTAGTCTGATATGACAAACAGAGGCGTTCACACATTTATGGAACACTGCAAGAAAATGGATGTGGACACAAAGCCACATTACAGCATTCAACCCGAGAGCTTGCCCCCATTCAGCCACAATACCCCTCATTAAATAACACATTTCAATATACTGCCACATGCAGGACTCAACCCCACAACCTGCTGCATCCCAGCCAAACACCCCACCCACTGAGCCACTTGATCACGCATAAAAATTTTGAGATTTCTTACTATATGAAGCTACCCGTACCCCGTAAAATAATAACCAGCACCATGATTGAGCAAATCCATGCAGTGTGCAGCCACGCATCCAATCTCTTGCAGCCACACACTATATAGCTCTGCATCAGCATCCCAAAATGTAATAAAGGACAGTGTTATTGTATGTCAGCAGCTAACTGTGCTGATTTTTGTGCATTCTCCTTTAGTGTATTTTAGTGCTTTGTACAGTGTGCTAACAGTGGGCATTTTTGATAAAGTTCAAATGGAAAGTGCAAAATGAGTCAATTAAAGGAACAGGATATGGTGCAAATATCCAGTGGGTGCAAGGGGAATCCAATTGTCTTATCCCTGATTTATCTGTCTAATAAAAATGGAATTCTATCCCTCTTACCAGATTGCATTAAGTCACTATAAGAAAGTTATTTCCAAGTTTCCATAGCAACCAAATGCATCATTTAGGTACCCGGAAACCAGATAGAAGTGGCTCAGGCACTGTGCTGGAACTAGAGAGTGTACAGTAGCTGACGCACTGTTCCAGGCCAATTTTATTTTAAAAAGCTGCATTTTGTCTATCAGCTGGAAAGCCATTGATGTGTTTCAAAAGAATTAGCTAATTTTTTCTTAATAAAAAGTGTTGAGAAATTGTTGCCAATAATAAATATTTTTGTTGGCTCATTTTATGGGATCTTGGAACCTACATCAGAAGTTTTCAAATGTGGTCCTGAAGGCACCTCAATGGTACGCATTTGGGAACCTCTGACCTACAGTATTTTGTACAGAACGAAAATGCAGCTTGTTTCACCCAGGTCTCATCACTTGCTGGAGGTACTACATGGAGGGCCACACTGGACTAACAGTATTCAAATGATTACAACTCGAGGACCATAGAGGATATTTAATAAACATAATTATCTCAAAAATAAAAAAAAGAGATAAATATATATTTTTCAGTGGCAGTTGCAGCGCAGTCTAAAATTCAAATAAGGGAGCCACACCAACTGCCAGTGAGTCCCGGCCAGCAATGTTTGGCAGAGTTTGTGGTGGCAGCTGGTGGGGCTCCTCTATTTGAATTTTGGACTGCGCTGCAACTGCCACTGGAAATTAGATATTTATGTTTTTGGGTTTGTTTTTTTGACATAATTATGTTTATTACATATTCCCCTATCCACCTTACAATTATACCTTAATTCACACTTTTTAGGACAGTGTTTCCCAAAACTCAGTCCTTAAGGACCCCCAACAGTTCTCGTTTTCCAGCTCTTCTCACAGAATCACAAGTGAAAATAAGAATTTACTTACCGATAATTCTATTTCTCATAGTCCGTAGTGGATGCTGGGGACTCCGTAAGGACCATGGGGAATAGCGGCTCCGCAGGAGACTGGGCACATCTAAAGAAAGCTTTAGGACTATCTGGTGTGCACTGGCTCCTCCCCCTATGACCCTCCTCCAAGCCGCAGTTAGGATACTGTGCCCGGACGAGCGTACACAATAAGGAAGGATTTTGAATCCCGGGTAAGACTCATACCAGCCACACCAATCACACCGTATAACCTGTGATCTGAACCCAGTTAACAGCATGATAACAGAGGAGCCTCTGAAAGATGGCTCACAACAATAATAACCCGATTTTTGTAACAATAACTATGTACAAGTATTGCAGACAATCCGCACTTGGGATGGGCGCCCAGCATCCACTACGGACTATGAGAAATAGAATTATCGGTAAGTCAATTCTTATTTTCTCTAACGTCCTAAGTGGATGCTGGGGACTCCGTAAGGACCATGGGGATTATACCAAAGCTCCCAAACGGGCGGGAGAGTGCGGATGACTCTGCAGCACCAAATGAGAGAACTCCAGGTCCTCCTCAGCCAGGATATCAATTTTGTAGAATTTTACAAACGTATTTTTGCTCCTGACCAAGTAGCTGCTCGGCAAAGTTGTAAAGCCGAGACCCCTCGGGCAGCCGCCCAAGATGAGCCCACCTTCCTTGTGGAGTGGGCATTTACAGATTTTTGGCTGTGGCAGGCCTGCCACAGAATGTGCAAGCTGAATTGTACTACAAATCCAACGAGCAATAGTCTGCTTAGAAGCAGGAGCACCCAGCTTGTTGGGTGCATACAGGATAAACAGCGAGTCAGATTTCCTGACTCCAGCCGTCCTGGAAACATATATTTTCAGGGCACTGACAACGTCTAGCAACTTGGAGGCCTCCAAGTCCCTAGTAGCCGCAGGCACCACCAATAGGTTGGTTCAGGTGAAACGCTGAAACCACCTTGGGGAGAAACTGAGGACGAGTCCTCAATTCCGCCCTGTCCGAATGGAAAATCAGATAAGGGCTTTTTCAGGATAAAGCCGCCAATTCTGACACGCGCCTGGCCCAGGCCAGGGCCAACAGCATGACCACTTTCCATGTGAGATATTTTAACTCCACAGATTTAAGTGGTTCAAACCAATGTGACTTTTGGAACCCAAAACTACATTGAGATCCCAAAGTGCCACTGGAGGCACAAAAGGAGGCTGTATATGCAGTACCCCTTTTACAAACGTCTGAACTTCAGGGACTGAAGCTAGTTCTTTTTGGAAGAAAATTGACAGGGCCGAAATTTGAACCTTAATGGACCCCAATTTCAGGCCCATAGACACTCCTGTTTGCAGGAAATGTAGGAATCGACCCAGTTGAATTTCCTCCGTCGGGCCTTACTGGCCTCGCACCACGCAACATATTTTCGCCAATTGCGGTGATAATGTTTTTGCGGTTACATCCTTCCTGGCTTTGATCAGGATAGGGATGACTTCATCCGGAATGCCTTTTTTCCTTCAGGATCCGGCGTTCAACCGCCATGCCGTCAAACGCAGCCGCGGTAAGTCTTGGAACAGACAGGGTCCTTGCTGGAGCAGGTCCCTTCTTAGAGGTAGAGGCCACGGATCCTCCGTGAGCATCTCTTGAAGTTCCGGTTACCAAGTCCTTCTTGGCCAATCCGGAACCACGAATATAGTGCTTACTCCTCTCCATCTTATCAATCTCAGTACCTTGGGTATGAGAGGCAGAGGAGGGAACACATACCCTGACTGGTACACCCACGGTGTTACCAGAGCGTCTACAGCTTATTGCCTGAGGGTCCCTGGACCTGGCGCAATACCTGTCGAGTTTTTAATCATGTGGAAGACTTCTGGGTGAAGTCCCCACTCTCCCGGGTGGAGGTCGTGCTGAGGAAGTCTGCTTCCCAGTTGTCCACTCCCGGAATGAATACTGCTGACAGTGCTATCACATGATTTTTCGCCCAGCGAAGAATCCTTGCAGCTTCTGCCATTGCCCTCCTGCTTCTTGTGCCACCCTGTCTGTTTACGTGGGTGACTGCCGTGATGTTGTCCGACTGGATCAACACCGGCTGACCTTGAAGCAGAGGTCTTGCTAAGCTTAGAGCATTGTAAATGTCCCTTAGCTTCAGGATATTTATGTGAAGTGATGTCTCCAGGCTTGACCATAAGCCCTGGATATTCCTTCCCTGTGTGACTGCTCCCCAGCCTCGCAGGCTGGCATCCGTGGTCACCAGGACCCAGTCCTGAATGCCTAATCTGCGGCCCTCTAGAAGATGAGCACTCTGCAACCACCACAGGAGGGACACCCTTGTCCTTGGTGACAGGGTTATCCGCTGATGCATCTGAAGATGCGACCCGGACCATTTGTCCAGCAGGTCCCACTGGAAAGTTCTTGCGTGGAATCTGCCGAATGGGATTGCTTCGTAGGAAGCCACCATTTTACCCAGAACCCTTGTGCATTGATGCACTGAGACTTGGCTCGGTTTTAGGAGGTTCCTGACTAGCTCGGATAACTCCCTGGCTTTCTCCTCCGGGAGAAACACCTTTTTCTGGACTGTGTCCAGGATCATCCCTAGGAACAGAAGACACGTCGTCGGAACCAGGTGCGATTTTGGAATATTGAGAATCCAATCGTGCTGCCGCAACACTACCTGAGATAGTGCTACACCGACCTCCAACTGTTCCCTGGATCTTACCCTTATCAGGGAATTGTCCAAGGAAGGGATAACTAAAATTCACTTCCTTCGAAGGAATATCATCATTTCGGCCATTACCTTGGTAAAGACCCGGGGTGCCGTGTACCATCCATACGGCAGCGTTTGAACTGATAGTGACAGTTCTGTACCATAAACCTGAGGTACCCTTGGTGAGAAGGGTAAATTTTGACATGAAGGTAAGCATCCTTGATGTCCCGAGACATCATGTAGTCCCCTTCTTCCAGGTTCGCAATCACTGCTCTGAGTGACTCAATCTTGAATTTGAACCTCTGTACGTAAGTGTTCAAAGATTTTAGATTTAGAATCGGTCTCACCGAGCCGTCCGGCTTCGGTACCACAACAGTGTGGAATAATACCCCGTTCCCTGTTGCAGGAGGGGTATCTTGATTATCACCTGCTGGGAATACAGAAGGAGACATCGGTAAAGCCGACTTTAGGAAACGGCGAGGGGGAGACGTCTCGAATTCTAATTTGTACCCCTGAGATATCACCTGAAGGATCCAGGGGTCTACTTGCGAGTGAGCCCACTGCGCGCTGAAATTCATTGAGACGGGCCCCCCACCGTGCCCGATTCTGCTTGTAAAGCCCCAGCGTATACTGAGGGCTTGGCAGAGGCAGGAGAGGGTTTCTGTTCCTGGGAACTGGCTGATTTCTGCAGCCTTTTTCCTCTCCCTCTGTCACGGGGCAGAAATGAGGAACCTTTTGCCCGCTTGTCCACGAAAAGACTGCGCCTGATAATACGGCGTCTTCTCATGTTGAGAGGCGACCTGGGGTACAAACGTGGAATTCCCAGCTGTTGCCGTGGCCACCAGGTCTGAAAGACCGACCCCAAATAACTCCTCCCTTAATAAAGCAATACTTCCAAATGCCGTTTGGAATACGCATCACCTGACCACTGACGTGTCCATAACCCTCTACTGGTAGAAATGGACAACGCGCTTAGACTTGATGCCAGTCGGCAAATATTCCGCTGTGCATCACGCATATATAGAAATGCATCTTTTAAATGCTCTATAGGCAAAAATATACTGTCCCTATCTAGGGTATCAATATTTTCAGTCAGGGAATCCGACCACGCCAACCCAGCACTGCACATCCAGGCTGAGGCGATTGCTGGTTTCAGTATAACACCAGTATGTGTGTATACCTTTTAGGATACCCTCCTGCTTTCTATCAGCAGGATCCTTAAGGGCGGCCATCTCAGGCGAAGGTAGAGCCCTTACAAGCGTGTGAGCGCTTTATCCACCCTAGGGGGTGTTTCCCAACGCACCCTAACCTCTGGCGGGAAAGGATATAATGCCAATAACATTTTAGAAATTATCCGTTGTTATCGGGGGAAACCCACGCATCATCACACACCTCATTTAATTTCTCAGATTCAGGAAAACTACAGGTAGTTTTTCCTCACCGAACATAATACCCCTTTTTTGGTGGTACTCGTATTATCAGAAATGTGTAAAACATTTTTCATTGCCTCAATCATGTAACGTGTGGCCCTACTGGAAGTCACATTCGTCTCTTCACCGTCGACACTGGAGTCAGTATCCGTGTCGGCGTCTATATCTGCCATCTGAGGTAACGGGCGCTTTAGAGCCCCTGACGGCCTATGAGACGTCTGGACAGGCACAAGCTGAGTAGCCGGCTGTCTCATGTCAACCACTGTCTTTTATACAGAGCTGACACTGTCACGTAATTCCTTCCAACAGTTCATCCACTCAGGTGTCGACCCCCTAGGGGGTGACATCACTATTACAGGCAATCTGCTCCGTCTCCACATCATTTTTCTCCTCATACATGTCGACACAAAAGTACCGACATACAGCACACACACAGGGAATGCTCTGATAGAGGACAGGACCCCACTAGCCCTTTGGGGAGACAGAGGGAGAGTTTGCCAGCACACACCAGTGCGCTATATATATACAGGGATAACCTTATATAAGTGTTTTTCCCCTTATAGCTGCTGTATAGTTAATACTGCGCCTAATTAGTGCCCCCCTCTCTTTTTTAACCCTTTCTGTAGTGTAGTGACTGCAGGGGAGAGCCAGGGAGCTTCCCTCCAACGGAGCTGTGAGGGAAAATGGCGCCAGTGTGCTGAGGAGATAGGCTCCGCCCCTTTTTCGCGGACTTTTCTCCTGCTTTTTTATGGATTCTGGCAGGGGTTAAATGCATCCATATAGCCCAGGAGCTATATGTGATGCATTTTTTGCCATCCAAGGTGTTTTTATTGCGTCTCAGGGCGCCCCCCCCCCCCAGCGCCCTGCACCCTCAGTGACCGAAGTGTGAAGTGTGCTGAGAGCAATGGCGCACAGCTGCAGTGCTGTGCGCTACCTTGTTGAAGACAGGACGTCTTCTGCCGCCGATTTTCCGGACCTCTTCTGCCTTCTGGCTCTGTAAGGGGGCCGGCGGCGCGGCTCTGGGACCCATCCAAGCTGGGCCTGTGATCGTCCCTCTGGAGCTAATGTCCAGTAGCCTAAGAAGCCCAATCCACTCTGCACGCAGGTGAGTTCGCTTCTTCTCCCCTTAGTCCCTCGATGCAGTGAGCCTGTTGCCAGCAGGTCTCACTGAAAATAAAAAACCTAAACTAAAACTTTCACTAAGAAGCTCAGGAGAGCCCCTAGTGTGCACCCTTCTCGTTCGGGCACAGAGATCTAACTGAGGCTTGGAGGAGGGTCATAGGGGGAGGAGCCAGTGCACACCAGATAGTCCTAAAGCTTTCTTTAGATGTGCCCAGTCTCCTGCGGAGCCGCTATTCCCCATGGTCCTTACGGAGTCCCCAGCATCCACTTAGGACGTTAGAGAAATAATTAGCTCCACTAGTCTAGTGCATGTGTTAGTGAGTAATGAATACACCTGTGCACCTGCTAGGTGACCTGGAAAACATGAACTGTTGGGGGTCCTTGAGGACCAAGTTTGGGAACCACTGGTGTAGGACAATGTGCCAGGGATGGATTTAAAATTACTTGTGAATAGAAGCCCAGGGTTTTCCTCTAATGAGGGAAACTGACCAGATTTTGTGAAAAAGAAAAATGAAATTATCTTCTTTACAATGTGCTTAAACATTAAAAATAATTACCTTTTAGAGTGCACACAACTCATAAAATATTTATGGAAGGTTAAATAAGGGATTATATGCAAGTGAATTTTTCAAAAACTGGGCCAGATGTATTAACTTGGAGACGGCATAAGGAAGTGATAAACCAGTGATATGTGCAAGGTGATAAAGGCACCAGCCAATCAGCTCCAATATGTAAATTAACAGTTAGGATCTGATTGGCTGGTGCCTTTATCGCCTTGCACATATCACTGGTTTATCACTTCCTTATGCCGTCTCCATGTTAATACATCTGCCCCACTGTTCCATGATTTTGTCTTACCAGCAGAATTTGAGAAGTAGTCACTGGATCGATAGTGACTATGTCAATCATGGAATCCAGGCATTGACATGTCAATGATGTCATCAAGGTTAACATGCTACTTACACAGTGATACTGGCAGCCAGTATCACTGTGGCAGTGCCTCACGGAGCGACCCTAGGGAACTCCAGGCAGGCACCCTGCAATCTGTGCAGTCACTCGGAGAGCTGACACTTCCAGGTGTTTGGCGGCCTCACCCCCGTCGGCGCGACATCAGGACATCATGCTTTTAGTGGATGGGGCCAGCACAGGGCGGTACAGAGCCCTTTACAGTACTGCTTCTATGATAAAGGTAGAGGGCAATAGGTCAGCTGTAGGTATTGTCCTGTTGGGAGAAGAGCATAAAACAAATCAGCATAATTAAAGCAATGAGTTAATTACACATAAGCATGCTTATAAATAATAAATATATTCAAGCTGTGTCCATGGGCCGTCTGGCACGTGTAGAAACGGTCACAAATGCGGCCTCTTTATTTACCAGCCAGTAAACCTTCCTGTGAATGCAGCGCAGCGCCACACTGCCGGTTAGTGTGAAGTTGCAGTACAATGGTTGGTACAGTTCTCTTTCCCCTAGTCATGAGCAGTCGGCAGCATATGTCTGTTTAATTGTACAAGGAGTTTGTAAGCAGACATTCTCTTCTTGCCCTAGTAATGTCTTGTAGCAATAACACATATTTTGTTAACATGACAAACACAATTCTATCTCTTTGCATATGTGATAAAGAGTCTGTCCGAATGGAAATTACATTTCGTTCTCACAGCAGGCACCCTTTTCATTTAGTTTTCAGCTGTATTCAAAGTGATTTCTCATTTATATACATTGACGTTCCTGAACTTTCTTTTTACAAAATGATTGTAAAAGTTATAAAAAGGTAGATAACTAATTATAACATTTCTTACAAACCATTGCCATTAATTAGGGACATAACCATATGCCTAGTGGCCTAGCTGTATGGAAGGCTCAGTATAGTGCCTCCAGCCCATCTCCCACCATTCCAGAACCATGATGCATCAGAAGCATTTAGTCTCTTAGCGGTGTTTTAAGGGCCTGGAAAAACACGTTTGGGCCCCTTCACCCTAAAAATAAGGTAAATGTGCAGCAGCATACTTACCTATACTGACGATTGCCTCTCTGGGGGATGCCCGAAGAGGAGAATATGGTGGGCGGCATTGGGGGCAGAGCCAGGATAATCATGCTATTAGACGCCACCCTCTCATTGAATTTCCGTATTATTCTTCCCATTCCACTCACTTCTCTCGGAAGTGGGCAGTATGCAGGAGGGTTGCCCACTCTTCTGGGGTGCGGGGGGACTTCCCGAAAAATCAGGTGTCTTCTGCAAGAACCAGGAGTGTTTGCAAGTTTGTGCAGAAGGACTATAAAGCTTACTCTGTAGGTGACAAAGACTCTAGCACATTGCTTTCTTCTCCTGCACCATATTTCAGAATAAAGCACCAGAAACATACTGGAGGGCCCCGCAAGTGCAATGGATAACCCCTTCCCTGGTTCAGGCCCTTATGTCCGCCGCACACCTGGCTCCATTACATATACACCTCTGCAGTCTCTTTTATGTACATCATATCAGTATCACCTGATATGATGCTGTTGTCAAAAGTTATACATAAGTGAATATCATTATCAATCAATACAGTTTACATATTTATTTATATTTTCCCACTGGCCACATTGTTCTTTTATTATTTATAGATGATATTTACTATTGCAGTTGTAGGCATCATGACTTGAGTGGTATAGATTCTTTACTGACAGAGCGATTTGGCACAACGCATTGTGTACCTACAGTAATTCCAGGAATTACCTACAGTACTGCACATCATAGGCAAAATAAGGAGGCCTTGATTCAGCAGTGCAGCATTCAAGAAGATAGGCTCTTTTGTATATGTGATATAATGCAGAATAAGCTGGTATGTTGTATGCTCTTCTCAGAGGGAGTGCTTAAGGGGGGTACTCACGGAGCGATCGCTGCTTAAAATCTAAGCAATCTGACTAGATTGCTTAGATTTTAAGCAGCGATCACTCCGTGTGTACCCCCTCACAGCGATAGCGATGCGCAACCCCGCGCATCGCTATCGCTGGTGCTAGTTTGGTCTGCATGCAGGCCAATCTAGCAAGTCGCTCACTACACCCGCTGGGTGAAATGAGCGCCCCCGTCTCCCCCCGCACGCTCAGCACACATCGCGCTGTGCTGAGCGGGGGGAGAGATGCGTGCTGAGCGAACCTCTCAGCACACATCTCTCCCCAAATTGATGTGTTCATTTCACTTGTGAGTTTTACATTGCAAAGTTTATTCTTTTATTATGTATGAATACAGACTACATTTACAGTATGATAAAAGTTTTCTGTTTGTTCACTATACGTGAATACGTACCCTATCACCTTTGCTTTTTTCTGTGCAATTTTAACTTATTAATTAAGCTAAAATATTATAAATCAGGAATAATTAGCGCATTTGGATACCTCTATGCACTACTAATTGAGACACACCTCTGATGAAATCGCGAGGTGCAGTATAAAGAAACGTGTTAGTAGGCCCTTGGTTTCCCAAGGATCCGTTCCGTGGGCCCATCTTGGTGTTACAGACTACTGATTAGCTGAATCTCCTTTGCTGGTGGCTCTCTTGCTGAAACCGTCGCTGTGCTTCCTCTAACTGCCTCTACGGCTGACCATAGCTGTCCATCCTGATATTTTTGCACCAGTTTATGGGCGTTTTAAGTTTAACAGATGAGGGGACATTTGGGCAACCACCCCACACACACACCCCCAATACCTGTGCGGCGGCCAGTGTCTGTGCAGCAGAACCCCTGTAAGTCATTCCCGGCTGTGCCATTTTTTCATCAATATTTGGAATATTAGTGCATGTGCATTAAAGAGAAAAGATTCTGGTGCTGGAGTATTTGCTGTCTGTCTGTTGTGCCGATGCCATCTGTCCGAATACATCGTGGAAAGATGGCACCACTGGGATAGCTTAAGAGACTTGTGCTGCACTGATTATTTCACAGTTGCAGGGTGAGCTGGGCGGGGCACCCATGGACTCCTGGGCCCATGTGTACTGCACACCCTACACCCATTCTAGATGTACGCCACTGCACCCCTCCCAAGCAATTTCCAATTAATGCAGTAACCTTATCCTTCCACCATTATCTACACTGCAAAACATTATGAAAAACTCATTTACAGAGCTTGATATAAGTGTATAAAAGGTTACATCTTTTTCCTTCAGTATGAGCTTGTCCTCTACAGTCTACCCTCAACTCATCCAAGGGTGTCAGAGCCCCCTCCTTTTCTCCCTGGAAGCGGAAGATGACAGAAGAATTTTGAACACAAGAAAATGTCTGTACACATGTCACCTACAGTCAACAATAGCCGGCTGAATAAACCGTTAAAATGTCATTTCTAATTCAAACACTGCAACTTTCTGCCTTAGGATGTATTTCTGATTAGAGCAAATGCCATTTATGTGATTCCTGATGTTCTGAACAAATCATGTTTTGTAGATGTACTGGAACTGACTCAAAAAAAAATCTTCCGGTTGTGTAGAGACACAGGGGGAGTCTATTGCCCGCATGCAGTGACCAATATTCAGACTACAAATTCAGGTGGCACTAGTCACATCAGGGGCGTAGCTAGAACTTTGTGGGCCCCATAACAACATTTGAAGGGGCCACTGACCTAATTCTTCTAGAGAGACACCGCTCCGCAGCAGTTGTTAATGTTATGCCCCATAATAGTGCCCTAGTTTATTTTATGCACCATAGTAGTGCCCTAGTCCATGTTATGTCACATTGTAGGGCTGCCAGTACAACAGATCTCCCCAATTGACATTATGAAAGTGTCCACAGTTTATATTATGTCATATTACAGTGCCCCCAGTTCATATTATATCATACTATAGTGCCTCCACTTCATATTGTGCCACATTACAGTATACCAGTTCATATTATGTAACATTATAAAGCCCTTCTGTTCATTTATATACCACATTACAATGAGCAGGTACAGAGGCATAACAAGATATATTGTAGGCCATAAGGCAAACGTTTGTAAAGGCCTCTATGTGCCTCACAGTGATGAAAAATGTATATAACACATGTAACTTTGACAGGGAAGAGGGGCCCCTCTCAGTTCTGGGCCCCATAGCAGCTGCACTCCCTGCACCTATGCTAGCTACGTCCTTGAGTCACATCATTGATTCAAACTGGAGCCTATTCATTAATGCATCTTTTCATGTCATTGCTAAAATAAAAGAAAAAAAAATAATTAGTATTGCTAAATTATTTAGTACTAGTTAGCAGCCCATCAAAATGAAGGAACAACATAACAGTAAAGTCAGCGGCGGCAGCTGTGCGCACCTGAATGGAGCAACAATTGAATTTCTCTGTCGGGCGCTATCTAGTTTTACACAGATAATATATTCCACTTTAGCGCTCTCCGGATTTAACACGTCACCTTTGCATACACAATTCTTCCAAAGGCCACAACCTATATAGTATGTGTCTCTAATGGCATATACCAATCAGAGTACACACAAAAGGGAAACAAAAGGCACACAATAGTGTAGAGTCTTTTTGTCAGGCGGTGATAATTCTTATTTCAATACATCACACTCACAAGAATCCATGAGATTTTAAGCATATCTTGGTTTCTTTGTATCAAACAGTCTGTCCCATTCCACAAAATCAGATGGAGGAGGGGGAGGGCCACTTCGTCTGGAGATTCAAGCTCCTACCACTCCAATTCTCATATAACAAAGAAAGAAAGGCAAATAGTGCAGCAAGCCCTTACAGATAACGGATATTTATTTTTTTTAAAATGCACTCACATAGTAACATAGATAAAAAGGCATATCACACAACGTTATTCCCGATTTCCCAAAAGACACCTCACTGGCTCGCTGAGATATTATTCGGCAGGTATAGTCAGAGTCCCGGGCACTCACGGCTTTCCTTCCAGGTGGCGAATATGGAGTCTCAGGAAACGTCAGGATATCCAGCACAATCCCGCTTAACGCGTTTCGGTTATTACCTTTCTCAAAAGGTAATAACCGAAACGCGTATATCACCGAGCTGATTTCTGGATTTTATTGCGCACACTAGAACCTCTTAAACTCTATATTTCCTTTGGGCGCTATCTAGTGGCTGCTGGCACTCAAAACACTCGAATTCTCACCTCTCGAAGCAGCATTAACCTGTTATTATATAGGATTGGAGCAATTTAACATTATTTAGTATCTGAGCCATGCAACATCTGTATATAGTTTGGATTTAAATGTGGCAGGAAGGATACAGTTGCAGTAAAATACAGTACAGTAAAAGCACTTAAATGGAGACATGTCTAAACTGTTTTTTTTTTTCACTTTTATACTTTACATGAAACTTAGTTTTTTTATTTATGTTAATATGTTCTTTGTGTTCAAAAGAATACCCTTGGGCTAAGTCTGTTGTCTTTATTTAACATATAAGAAAAAATGGTAATGATGGGGCACCCTACAAACCTATTGGAGCTGATAAAATAGGTGCAGAGAGCAGCAGAAATGGCTTCTAGCGGATTTGTGGGCCTTTGGAGGAGTTTGCAGCCTACGGAGGTGAGAGCAGAGGTCATAATAAAAAAAAAAGGGCTCAATATGGTTGCACCCAGAAATTCAGGGTCCTTTCCAGGAGTCATATACAGTACTGCAGGGTTAGGTGAAGTGAAACCTATCTCCCTAATCCTGGAAGTCATTAAATAAATAATTTAGTTCAATAGACTCATTGAGACCTTCTCAATGAAGGGAATTCATCCTGAACATCCAAAAGACCTACTCGCAACAGAGTTGTATAATTGTTACCTCCCCTAGATATATTTGGGATTTTCTCACCCGCAATTTTCAAGTAACTAGGGTTGCTGTTATGTACCATCAAAAAGTTTAGGACAAATTATGTGTTGTGACTTTGTGTATGGTGTTATTATAAAGGTCTAGTTGTGCGGCCAACTAATCGTATGCCGCAATCACAAGTAATTAAATAAATTATATATACAGAACAACAATTGATGAAAATGGTAATATAATGTGTACATTTTTAGTGTTATTAGTTACTGTGGTAGTTTTCTTTGACATGTGTGAGCAGAGCACATTGTACATCTGGACTTCACACATCAGTGGAAACCAGGAGAACTGATCAGTAGGCATTGCTTGCCAACAGTGTGTGTATATATACACCTATGTGGGTATTTACAGGTATTTCCTTATCTGTTTAGCTCCTTGCATCCCATTGGAGAAAGCGCTATTTAAACAAAATTATTATTATTATTATTATTATTATTATTTGACTGGGTGCTAATATAGGGTTTAATTATTTATTTTTCCTATAAATGACAAAAGGTTTTGGTGGGAAGATCCCTTAGGATATTATCTTCTTTTGAAATATGGTAGTTCTTATTTATACTTTCTTATTACCTTATAACAAAAATTCTATTTGCATACAAAGGATATCTCCTTATTCGTGACGCTCCTAAATATGGTAATCCTCTCCCTCTTAGTCTGTGATAGGCTAGATCTATCTATAGTTAAAAATTCACTAAGGGATGTCTGAAGAATGTGTTTACAGATACCCTCTTTTCTTAAAGGAGTGAGGTGTCTGTTCATGAAACAGTGAAAAGAGTGGAGAAAAGGACTGGTGGAGAAGTTGCCACTGACAACCAATCAGATTTGAATGAAGCCTTTATCAAGTACATTCTATAAAATGTAAGGGAGATGCTGATTGGTTGTCATGGGCAACTTCTCCACTGTTCTGTTTCTCCACTCTTTTCACTGTTTCATGAATAGACCCCTTAATCATATAATTTGCTTGTTTAAGGAACACCTCGGGAAGAGAACAGTTCATTAATAGGCACATTAGTTGGCCTTTAGGAATATTGATCTTCTAGGATTGACAATGAGCACTTCCAAAATGTAGGTATGACTGGGTACTAACAGTCTTAATATAGTTAGAGGTGTGAGTAATAGAACCATTGGCCTCAAGGGTCACATCCAAGAAATCCATGATATTTTTATTAAAAGTGGAGGTGAAAAATAAGTGAAATGTGTTGTTAAAAGAAGAAACAAACTGTTGTTCAGTGGAAAGATCCCCATCCCAAATAATAAATTGATTGTCTAAATAACAGTCATAGAAAACCAGGTGCATGCCATAGTTATCACCCCATACATGGCGGTTTGCAAACTCATCCAGGGATAAGTTGGCATAACTGAGTGTGAACCTGGTTCCCATGGCCATTCCCGTGACTTCTAGATAAAAAGTGGCTGTGCAATCCAATTTGAAAATGGGTGTTATGTGTTTCACCAAATAATTCTTGCAGATTTTTCATGTGGTAAGTATAGGTGGAAATAGGGAAATCTTCCTGTAAACCCCCCCCCCCCCCCCCAAAATAAAAATAAAAATAAATAAACTAATATTGGATAACAGTAAAGAAGTCTATCAGTGGCCAAAAAAAGTATTTGGGATTCTTAAGTTGTGTCAAATGGCTGTTACAGGGTACTGTATAAGCATTTTTTTTGAAACAGTGAAAAATTGTTAGAAAACAAGTGTTATTCTGCAAAATGTATGCTCTACTTAAATCAGGTGTGCAGAAAAATGCCTCTGCAGTAAGTGTATATTTGTGTCATTTTCAGTCACTTTTAAAAAGAATCTTCAAAAAAACATCTAACGCCCACCTGCAATCTTAGAAACACCTGTCCCATTCATATAGCACCTCCATATACTCGTTCCACATCAGTTAACCCATTTTCCTGCATTTTGCAACCAAATAATGACGTTGTTATTGGCCAAATTAAGATAATAAAAATATTCTAAGTAAATCATTAAGGAGGTTGTCCTGTCCCAGTGGTTCTGATCCAAGTCCTGACATTTTTACCTTAAAATACCTTATTTCCCTATAGATTGTAAGCTTGCGAGCAGGGCCTTCCTACCTCTATGTCTGTCTGTTGTTACCCAGTTTTGTTCTATTACTGTTGTTCTAATTGTAAAGTGCAACGGAATATGCTGCGCTATATAAGAAACTGTTAATAAATAAATAAATAAATAAATAAAATAGTGAATTTTTTCCCCCAATTTTGCTCAGAAAGTGGTGAAAAATGTTTGCATTAAATCCTATGGAGAATTATCACGTTAACTTCATCTGCAATTGAATTGGCCGATAACCACTTTTCACGAATCTTACCATGGCCCTAACTGTGTGGAGTTTGTATATTCTCCCTGTGCTTGCGTGTGTTTCCTCCGAGTACTGCTGTTTCCTCCCACAATCCAAAAATATACTGGTAGGTTACTTGGCTCCCAACAAAAATTAATCAACCCTAGCTTGAATGTGTGTGCTTGTACCTGTGGTAAGGAATATAGATTGTAAGCTCTACTGGGGCAGGGACTGATGTGCATGGCCAAATATTCTCTGTAAAGCTCGGCGGAGTATGTTTGTGCTATATAAATAACTGGTAATAAATAAATAATAATTATCATCTGAACAGACAACGGGGGCTAGCCAATCAATGAATCATATCTACAAAAAAAATAAAAAAATAAAATATTTGGCTTAAGGGAGTTTGTCACTTTTTCTTCATCTGCTTTCTTTCTTTATTTTTTTTCATGCAAGTTGTTGACAGCATAGGTGGGTGCAATGTGTATGATGCATCAACTGAGGTGGCTCCATCGCACACGAGCACTCCCGGCATGA
This sequence comes from Pseudophryne corroboree, assembly GCF_028390025.1. Lineage (NCBI taxonomy): Eukaryota > Metazoa > Chordata > Amphibia > Anura > Myobatrachidae > Pseudophryne > Pseudophryne corroboree. The sequence goes on from NC_086453.1 coordinate 142,236,642, forward strand.
CTAGGCAATCCGTCCGCCCAGTCAGGCTGGGAACGCGTTGAGACGCTCCCATTCAAGTGAAGGCACGATTAGCGTGGCTCCATCTGTATTTTCAAGTACTTCAATCTTTAGAGTCCCACGTCGGCACTGCTGCTGCAGAAAAAGCACAGTGTCCATTTTCCTGGTGATATACGCAATAGAGATTTCTCCACAGGAATATGGTGAATTCCATGTTTCTGAAGACCTGCACATATGCAGTAGAGTTTAGTCACTGGGAACATGGGGATATGTCATGTTTCCGGAGACTTTCACCTGTGCAAAGTCTACTGTGCTACAGAGGAGGGGGGCCCCACGCAGTGTGCACACAGGTCCCCTTTTCTCTTAAACTGCCCCTGGTTGACAGTCAGGGCCGGCCCGCCCGTTACGCAGAGTACTCGTACGAGTAAGGCGCCACAGTAAGGAAGGCGCCGGCAGCCTGCACCACGCACGTGCCGTCACGCCGCAGCCGCCCGCCCTGTCAGTTGCTCTCCCCCCAGGCCGCCCGCCCGCGCTGTCAGTTGCTCTCCCCCCAGCCCGCCCGCACTGTCAGTTGCTCTCCCCCCAGCCCGCCCCCCGCGCTGTCAGTTGCTCTCTCCCCCGGCCGCCCGCCCGCGCTGACAGTTGCTGTCCTCTCAGCCCGCCCACGCTGTCAATTGCTCTTCCCCCCAGCCAGCCCACGCTGTCAATTGCTCTCCCCCCAGCACGCCCACCCACACTGTCAGTTGCTCTCACCCCAGCCCGCCCGTCCGCGCTGTCAGTGGCTCTTCCTCTCCTGCCTGAGCCTGAGGAGAAGCTGCTGCTGCAGTGCTGTGCCCCCCTCCCTCCCGAGCTGTCTTCCTACGGGGCATTGGGTGGGCTGCCTGCGGCTTGAACCAGAGCATAATGAAAAGGCTGCCTGCATGCTGACCCTGGGCGCTGCCGCAAGCACCAAGAGACCTGCGCAACGGTGAGTGCATCTGCCTTGTGACCCCAGCGGCATGTGTGTCCGCGCACTTCAGCAGGCTGTGTGGGGTGGTGGATGGGCTTACTGTAGGGGGTTCCAGCGTCGCTGTCTGCGGTGGACGACTGAGGGGCTGAGGTGTGTATAATGTGCTCTACCTGGCGCAATGTGTATAACGTGCTCTACCTGGCGCAATGTGTATAACTTGCTCTACCTGGCGCAATGTGTATAACGTGCTCTACCTGGCGCATTGTGTATAACGTGCTCTACCTGGCGCATTGTGTATAACGTGCTCTACCTGGCGCATTGTGTATAACATGCTCTACCTGGCGCATTGTGTATAACGTGCTCTACCTGGCGCAATGTGTATAACGTGCTCTACCTGGCGCAATGTGTATAACGTGCTCTACCTGGCGCATTGTGTATAACGTGCTCTACCTGGCGCATTGTGTATAACGTGCTCTACCTGGCGCATTGTGTATAACGTGCTCTACCTGGCGCAATGTGTATAACGTGCTCTACCTGGCGCATTGTGTATAACGTGCTCTACCTGGCGCATTGTGTATAACGTGCTCTACCTGGCGCAATGTGTACAACGTGCTCTACCTGGCGCATTGTGTATAACGTGCTCTACCTGGCGCAATGTGTATAGCGTGCTCTACCTGGCGCAATGTGTATAACGTGCTCTACCTGGCGCAATGTGTATAACGTGCTCTACCTGGCGCAATGTGTATAACGTGCTCTACCTGGCGCAATGTGTATAACGTGCTCTACCTGGCGCATTGTGTATAACGTGCTCTACCTGGCGCAATGTGTATAATGTGCTCTACCTGGCGCATTGTGTATAACGTGCTCTACCTGGTGCAATGTGTATAACGTGCTCTATCTGGCGCAGTGTGTTTAGGAGGTTCTACTTGGTGCAATGTGTATAAGCGGCAATACTGTATGGTGTAATGTGAATTGGCACTATTATGTGGCCACGCCCCTTCCCCACAAAGCCATGCCCCAAATTTTTGCAGCGCGCCTTCGGCGCGCACTGTCTGTTCTTTGCTGTCTAGGAGGTGGAGCACCTATTCACTTTCTGCCGAAGGGCACTAAAATGTCTAGTTACAGCTCTGGGGCAGAGTGTCCTGCATGCTACACAGCCCAGCAGCATTGTCACCACCCTCCTCCCCTTGCAACACTTTTGTACTGTCCAAATCAAGTCTGTATTTTTATATTTTAATCATTAATAAGATTAATAAGAACCTTCATTCCGATGGGACCCAGAAAAGGACAGGTACGACCTCAATTTTTAAAAGTGAGGGGTCCCTGGGACCCACTTTTTTTTGGGGCTCAGCACGATCACTGCTCCCTGTCACCCCAGCCTTCCCTGTCACCCACTATCTCCCTGTCACCCCAGCCTCCTCAGTCACCCACTATCTCCATCACCTCTGCCACCCAGTCACGCACTTTCTCCCTGTCATCGACAATCTCCCTGTACCCCTGGGGGCACTATTGTGTGGCCACGCCCCTTCCTTGTGAGACCACACCTCTTTTAAAATTTGATCCTATCAAGGGGCGCTAAATTCCAAATTTGCTTACCAAATTTTTTTAACTCGGGCCGGCCCTGTTGACAGTCAATACAAACTGGATAGTTTGGAGAGTGAAAATGGCTTTTAATAAAGGGGATGGACAGACAAGTTATATTCAGCAAATCATCATTTGCCTTGGAACTACTCAAATCATTGTTTCGTCAAGTGTGAAATGTATTGGGGCATACACACAGTGCGATGTAACTACCGATATGGACTATATATTAGTAAACATAGTGCATAGCACACCACGTGTATATTATTTATTTATTAACAGTTTCTTATATAGCGCAGCAATTGAGCTTTACAAATGGAAATAACAATGATATAACAAAACTGGGTAATAACAAACAGTCATAGAGGTAGGAAGGCCCTGGCCCTCATTCCGAGTTGTTCGCTCGGTATTTTTCATCGCATCGCAGTGAAAATCCGCTTAGTACGCATGCGCAATGTTCGCACTGCGACTGCGCCAAGTAACTTTACTATGAAGAAAGTATTTTTACTCACGGCTTTTTCTTCGCTCCGGCGATCGTAATGTGATTGACAGGAAATGGGTGTTACTGGGCGGAAACACGGCGTTTCAGGGGCGTGTGGCTGAAAACGCTACCGTTTCCGGAAAAAACGCAGGAGTGGCCGGAGAAACGGTGGGAGTGCCTGGGCGAACGCTGGGTGTGTTTATGACGTCAACCAGGAACGACAAGCACTGAACTGATCGCACAGGCAGAGTAAGTCTGGAGCTACTCTGAAACTGCTAAGTAGTTAGTAATCGCATTATTGCGAATACATCGGTCGCAATTTTAAGAAGCTAAGATTCACTCCCAGTAGGCGGCGGCTTAGCGTGTGTAACTCTGCTAAATTCGCCTTGCGACCGATCAACTCGGAATGAGGGCCCCTGCTCACAAGCTTACAATCTATAGTGTATACAGCTTGCAATACCGATGCACGCTCCCGCGGGGTTGGCATCACAAGTAAAAACAGACTGGGCAGGCAAGTAAATTTTGACTTTAAAGTGTACAATTTAGTACATTGACCATAGCAAAAATCACACAGAACCAAAGTCACACTGTGTGTATAGTCAATACTGGTGGATTTTCGCATAGTGCAAATCTGCCTATAGGAAGAAATGCACTATGTGTATGCCCCTTATGAGATGTGATGTGTGATGCATGATAAGCAATAAATGAGGAATGGTGATTGACTAGTAATTAACAATGGGTAACAAGCAATTATGATGAGTAATAAGCGATGAGACATGAGTGACAAACTCTTCAGGAGCTCTCAATACTGTAAGTCAGAGTTGTAAGTGATGTAGTAAAATACACACCATCATACGTCACTCATTATTCTGCCCTTTTGGGATTGTTGGTGGAAGAGTGATCTGTGTTATAATTGGTTTGAGAGGAAATCTATTGAAAAATACTCTGCAAATTGATAGAGCTGTGTGCAAATAGATTATTGTGAACCACTTCAAAATAATTTGACAATTGATATGAATGAGGTTAGGAGTGATCCTTGCCTCTTTGGGAGGTTCCCATGGGAAAGCCTCTTGGGCCATCATTTATCACTGAGCTCTTGTCACTCACTCCTTATAACTGGTTACGTACCTCTTATACTAGAGCTCATCACTTATCACGTGTCTTAATTAGAGATGAGCGGGTTCGGTTTCTTTGAATCCGAACCCGCACGAACTTCACTTTTTTTTTCACGGGTCCGAGCGACTCGGATCTTCCCGCCTTGCTCGGTTAACCCGAGCGCGCCCGAACGTCATCATGACGCTGTCGGATTCTCGCGAGACTCGGATTCTATATAAGGAGCCGCGCGTCGCCGCCATTTTCACACGTGCATTGAGATTGATAGGGAGAGGACGTGGCTGGCGTCCTCTCCATTAGAATAGATTAGAAGAGAGAGAGAGAGAGAGAGATTGTGCAGACAGAGTTTACCACAGTGACCAGTGCAGTTGTTGTTAAGTTAACTTTTATTTAATATATCCGTTCTCTGCTATATCCGTTCTCTGCCTGAAAAAAACGATACACAGCAGTCACACAGTGTGACTCAGTCTGTGTGCACTCAGCTCAGCCCAGTGTGCTGCACATCAATGTATAAAAGCTTATAATAATTGTGGGGGAGACTGGGGAGCACTGCAGGTTGTTATAGCAGGAGCCAGGAGTACATAATATTATATTAATTTAAAATTAAACAGTGCACACTTTTGCTGCAGGAGTGCCACTGCCAGTGTGACTAGTGGTGACCAGTGCCTGACCACCAGTATAGTAGTATATTGTTGTATACTATCTCTTTATCAACCAGTCTATATTAGCAGCAGACACAGTACAGTGCGGTAGTTCACGGCTGTGGCTACCTCTGTGTCGGCAGTCGGCACTCGGCAGGCAGTCCGTCCATCCATAATTGTATAATTATATACCACCTAACCGTGGTATTTTTTTTTCTTTCTTTCTTTATACCGTCGTCATAGTCATACTAGTTGTTACGAGTATACTACTATCTCTTTATCAACCAGTGTACAGTGCGGTAGTTCACGGCTGTGGCTACCTCTGTGTCGGCAGTCGGCAGGCAGTCCGTCCATCCATAATTGTATTATAATATATACCACCTAACCGTGGTTTTTTTTTCATTCTTTATACCGTCATAGTGTCATACTAGTTGTTACGAGTATACTACTATCTCTTTATCAACCAGTGTACAGTGCGGTAGTTCACGGCTGTGGCTACCTCTGTGTCGGCAGTCGGCAGGCAGTCCGTCCATCCATAATTGTATTATAATATATACCACCTAACCGTGGTTTTTTTTTCATTCTTTATACCGTCATAGTCAGTCATACTAGTTGTTACGAGTATACTACTATCTCTTTATCAACCAGTGTACAGTGCGGTAGTTCACGGCTGTGGCTACCTCTGTGTCGGCACTCGGCAGGCAGTCCGTCCATCCATAATTGTATTATAATATATACCACCTAACCGTGGTTTTTTTTTCATTCTTTATACCGTCATAGTGTCATACTAGTTGTTACGAGTATACTACTATCTCTTTATCAACCAGTGTACAGTGCGGTAGTTCACGGCTGTGGCTACCTCTGTGTCGGCAGTCGGCAGGCAGTCCGTCCATCCATAATTGTATTATAATATATACCACCTAACCGTGGTTTTTTTTTCATTCTTTATACCGTCATAGTGTCATACTAGTTGTTACGAGTATACTACTATCTCTTTATCAACCAGTGTACAGTGCGGTAGTTCACGGCTGTGGCTACCTCTGTGTCGGAACTCGGCAGGCAGTCCGTCCATCCATAATTGTATTATTATAATATATACCACCTAACCGTGGTTTTTTTTTCATTCTTTATACCGTCATAGTGTCATACTAGTTGTTACGAGTATACTACTATCTCTTTATCAACCAGTGTACAGTGCGGTAGTTCACGGCTGTGGCTACCTCTGTGTCGGCAGTCGGCAGGCAGTCCGTCCATCCATAATTGTATTATAATATATACCACCTAACCGTGGTTTTTTTTCCATTCTTTATACCGTCATAGTGTCATACTAGTTGTTACGAGTATACTACTATCTCTTTATCAACCAGTGTACAGTGCGGTAGTTCACGGCTGTGGCTACCTCTGTGTCGGCAGTCGGCAGGCAGTCCGTCCATCCATAATTGTATTATAATATATACCACCTAACCGTGGTTTTTTTTTCATTCTTTATACCGTCATAGTGTCATACTAGTTGTTACGAGTATACTACTATCTCTTTATCAACCAGTGTACAGTGCGGTAGTTCACGGCTGTGGCTACCTCTGTGTCGGCAGTCGGCAGGCAGTCCGTCCATCCATAATTGTATTATAATATATACCACCTAACCGTGGTTTTTTTTTCATTCTTTATACCGTCATAGTGTCATACTAGTTGTTACGAGTATACTACTATCTCTTTATCAACCAGTGTACAGTGCGGTAGTTCACGGCTGTGGCTACCTCTGTGTCGGAACTCGGCAGGCAGTCCGTCCATCCATAATTGTATTATTATAATATATACCACCTAACCGTGGTTTTTTTTTCATTCTTTATACCGTCATAGTGTCATACTAGTTGTTACGAGTATACTACTATCTCTTTATCAACCAGTGTACAGTGCGGTAGTTCACGGCTGTGGCTACCTCTGTGTCGGCAGTCGGCAGGCAGTCCGTCCATCCATAATTGTATTATAATATATACCACCTAACCGTGGTTTTTTTTTCATTCTTTATACCGTCATAGTGTCATACTAGTTGTTACGAGTATACTACTATCTCTTTATCAACCAGTGTACAGTGCGGTAGTTCACGGCTGTGGCTACCTCTGTGTCGGCAGTCGGCAGGCAGTCCGTCCATCCATAATTGTATTATAATATATACCACCTAACCGTGGTTTTTTTTTCATTCTTTATACCGTCATAGTCAGTCATACTAGTTGTTACGAGTATACTACTATCTCTTTATCAACCAGTGTACAGTGCGGTAGTTCACGGCTGTGGCTACCTCTGTGTCGGCACTCGGCAGGCAGTCCGTCCAACCATAATTGTATTATAATATATACCACCTAACCGTGTTTTTTTTTTCATTCTTTATACCGTCGTCATACTAGTTGTTACGAGTATACTACTATCTCTTTATCAACCAGTGTACAGTGCGGTAGTTCACGGCTGTGGCTACCTCTGTGTCGGCACTCGGCAGGCAGTCCGTCCATCCATAATTGTATTATATACCACCTAACCGTGGTTATTTTATACCACCTAACCGTGGCAGTCCGTCCATAATTGTATACTAGTATCCAATCCATCCATCTCCATTGTTTACCTGAGGTGCCTTTTAGTTCTGCCTATAAAATATGGAGAACAAAAAAGTTGAGGTTCCAAAATTAGGGAAAGATCAAGATCCACTTCCACCTCGTGCTGAAGCTGCTGCCACTAGTCATGGCCGAGACGATGAAATGCCAGCAACGTCGTCTGCCAAGGCCGATGCCCAATGTCATAGTACAGAGCATGTCAAATCCAAAACACCAAATATCAGAAAAAATAGGACTCCAAAACCTAAAATAAAATTGTCGGAGGAGAAGCGTAAACTTGCCAATATGCCATTTACCACACGGAGTGGCAAGGAACGGCTGAGGCCCTGGCCTATGTTCATGGCTAGTGGTTCAGCTTCACATGAGGATGGAAGCACTCAGCCTCTCGCTAGAAAACTGAAAAGACTCAAGCTGGCAAAAGCACCGCAAAGAACTGTGCGTTCTTTGAAATCCCAAATCCACAAGGAGAGTCCAATTGTGTCGTTTGCGATGCCTGACCTTCCCAACACTGGACGTGAAGAGCATGCGCCTTCCACTATTTGCATGCCCCCTGCAAGTGCTGGAAGGAGCACCCGCAGTCCAGTTCCTGATAGTCAGATTGAAGATGTCAGTGTTGAAGTACACCAGGATGAGGAGGATATGGGTGTTGCTGGCGCTGGGGAGGAAATTGACCAGGAGGATTCTGATGGTGAGGTGGTTTGTTTAAGTCAGGCACCCGGGGAGACACCTGTTGTCCGTGGGAGGAATATGGCCGTTGACATGCCAGGTGAAAATACCAAAAAAATCAGCTCTTCGGTGTGGAGGTATTTCACCAGAAATGCGGACAACAGGTGTCAAGCCGTGTGTTCCCTTTGTCAAGCTGTAATAAGTAGGGGTAAGGACGTTAACCACCTCGGAACATCCTCCCTTATACGTCACCTGCAGCGCATTCATAATAAGTCAGTGACAAGTTCAAAAACTTTGGGTGACAGCGGAAGCAGTCCACTGACCAGTAAATCCCTTCCTCTTGTAACCAAGCTCACGCAAACCACCCCACCAACTCCCTCAGTGTCAATTTCCTCCTTCCCCAGGAATGCCAATAGTCCTGCAGGCCATGTCACTGGCAAGTCTGACGAGTCCTCTCCTGCCTGGGATTCCTCCGATGCATCCTTGCGTGTAACGCCTACTGCTGCTGGCGCTGCTGTTGTTGCCGCTGGGAGTCGATGGTCATCCCAGAGGGGAAGTCGTAAGCCCACTTGTACTACTTCCAGTAAGCAATTGACTGTTCAACAGTCCTTTGCGAGGAAGATGAAATATCACAGCAGTCATCCTACTGCAAAGCGGATAACTGAGTCCTTGACAACTATGTTGGTGTTAGACGTGCGTCCGGTATCCGCCGTTAGTTCACAGGGAACTAGACAATTTATTGAGGCAGTGTGCCCCCGTTACCAAATACCATCTAGGTTCCACTTCTCTAGGCAGGCGATACCGAGAATGTACACGGACGTCAGAAAAAGACTCACCAGTGTCCTAAAAAATGCAGTTGTACCCAATGTCCACTTAACCACGGACATGTGGACAAGTGGAGCAGGGCAGGGTCAGGACTATATGACTGTGACAGCCCACTGGGTAGATGTATGGACTCCCGCCGCAAGAACAGCAGCGGCGGCACCAGTAGCAGCATCTCGCAAACGCCAACTCTTTCCTAGGCAGGCTACGCTTTGTATCACCGCTTTCCAGAATACGCACACAGCTGAAAACCTCTTACGGCAACTGAGGAAGATCATCGCGGAATGGCTTACCCCAATTGGACTCTCCTGTGGATTTGTGGCATCGGACAACGCCAGCAATATTGTGTGTGCATTAAATATGGGCAAATTCCAGCACGTCCCATGTTTTGCACATACCTTGAATTTGGTGGTGCAGAATTTTTTAAAAAACGACAGGGGCGTGCAAGAGATGCTGTCGGTGGCCAGAAAAATTGCGGGACACTTTCGGCGTACAGGCACCACGTACAGAAGACTGGAGCACCACCAAAAACTACTGAACCTGCCCTGCCATCATCTGAAGCAAGAAGTGGTAACGAGGTGGAATTCAACCCTCTATATGCTTCAGAGGTTGGAAGAGCAGCAAAAGGCCATTCAAGCCTATACAATTGAGCACGATATAGGAGATGGAATGCACCTGTCTCAAGTGCAGTGGAGAATGATTTCAACGTTGTGCAAGGTTCTGATGCCCTTTGAACTTGCCACACGTGAAGTCAGTTCAGACACTGCCAGCCTGAGTCAGGTCATTCCCCTCATCAGGCTTTTGCAGAAGAAGCTGGAGGCATTGAAGAAGGAGCTAACACGGAGCGATTCCGCTAGGCATGTGGGACTTGTGGATGCAGCCCTTAATTCGCTTAACAAGGATTCACGGGTGGTCAATCTGTTGAAATCAGAGCACTACATTTTGGCCACCGTGCTCGATCCTAGATTTAAAGCCTACCTTGGATCTCTCTTTCCGGCAGACACAGGTCTGCTGGGGTTGAAAGACCTGCTGGTGACAAAATTGTCAAGTCAAGCGGAACGCGACCTGTCAACATCTCCTCCTTCACATTCTCCCGCAACTGGGGGTGCGAGGAAAAGGCTCAGAATTCCGAGCCCACCCGCTGGCGGTGATGCAGGGCAGTCTGGAGCGACTGCTGATGCTGACATCTGGTCCGGACTGAAGGACCTGACAACGATTACGGACATGTCGTCTACTGTCACTGCATATGATTCTCTCAACATTGATAGAATGGTGGAGGATTATATGAGTGACCGCATCCAAGTAGGCACGTCACACAGTCCGTACTTATACTGGCAGGAAAAAGAGGCAATTTGGAGGCCCTTGCACAAACTGGCTTTATTCTACCTAAGTTGCCCTCCCACAAGTGTGTACTCCGAAAGAGTGTTTAGTGCCGCCGCTCACCTTGTCAGCAATCGGCGTACGAGGTTACATCCAGAAAATGTGGAGAAGATGATGTTCATTAAAATGAATTATAATCAATTCCTCCGCGGAGACATTGACCAGCAGCAATTGCCTCCACAAAGTACACAGGGAGCTGAGATGGTGGATTCCAGTGGGGACGAATTGATAATCTGTGAGGAGGGGGATGTACACGGTGATATATCGGAGGGTGAAGATGAGGTGGACATCTTGCCTCTGTAGAGCCAGTTTGTGCAAGGAGAGATTAATTGCTTCTTTTTTGGGGGGGGTCCAAACCAACCCGTCATATCAGTCACAGTCGTGTGGCAGACCCTGTCACTGAAATGATGGGTTGGTTAAAGTGTGCATGTCCTGTTTTGTTTATACAACATAAGGGTGGGTGGGAGGGCCCAAGGATAATTCCATCTTGCACCTCTTTTTTCTTTTCTTTTTCTTTGCATCATGTGCTGATTGGGGAGGGTTTTTTGGAAGGGACATCCTGCGTGACACTGCAGTGCCACTCCTAGATGGGCCCGGTGTTTGTGTCGGCCACTAGGGTCGCTAATCTTACTCACACAGCTACCTCATTACGCCTCTTTTTTTCTTTGCGTCATGTGCTGTTTGGGGAGGGTTTTTTGGAAGGGACATCCTGCGTGACACTGCAGTGCCACTCCTAGATGTGCCCGGTGTTTGTGTCGGCCACTAGGGTCGCTAATCTTACTCACACAGTCAGCTACCTCATTGCGCCTCTTTTTTTCTTTGCGTCATGTGCTGTTTGGGGAGGGTTTTTTGGAAGGGCCATCCTGCGTGACACTGCAGTGCCACTCCTAGATGGGCCCGGTGTTTGTGTCGGCCACTAGGGTCGCTAATCTTACTCACACAGCTACCTCATTGCACCTCTTTTTTTCTTTGCGTCATGTGCTGTTTGGGGAGGGTTTTTTGGAAGGGACATCCTGCGTGACACTGCAGTGCCACTCCTAGATGGGCCCGGTGTTTGTGTCGGCCACTAGGGTCGCTTATCTTACTCACACAGCGACCTCGGTGCAAATTTTAGGACTAAAAATAATATTGTGAGGTGTGAGGTATTCAGAATAGACTGAAAATGAGTGTAAATTATGGTTTTTGAGGTTAATAATACTTTGGGATCAAAATGACCCCCAAATTCTATGATTTAAGCTGTTTTTTAGTGTTTTTGGAAAAAAACACCCGAATCCAAAACACACCCGAATCCGACAAAAATAATTCGGTGAGGTTTTGCCAAAACGCGTTCGAACCCAAAACACGGCCGCGGAACCGAACCCAAAACCAAAACACAAAACCCGAAAAATTTCAGGCGCTCATCTCTAGTCTTAATCACTCTTAATACTCACACAACACACTCTTTTGTGATTCTGAGGTATGATGGGGCTTCAGTCTGGTAACTGATGTAAATTTTAGGACAGCAACAGTTTCCGCATGTACATTATAAAGATTTTGTCCTCATACATCATTGCTGCATTCGCTCCAAACAGTCCCTCTCAGCGTGCCAGGTCCGGTGAGATTCTGCTAATGTTGGGTGGGGTTTTTTTAGCCAAAAATGCATTTTATTTGCCACACGATGTGACTAGGATGCACCAGGAGAGTGTACTGATTAATCTGATATGCGACCGTTGTATATCTGTGTGTGAGTGAGGGCTCTATAAAGTGAGGAGAGATAAAGTACCAGGCAACCAGCTCCTAACTGTCAATTTTTAAACACGGCCTAACAGCTAGGAGCTGATTAGCTGTTTTATCTCTCTCCATTTTATTTCTCTCTAAGGCTTAGTCACATATACAGTATGTATATAATAACTCGTAAACACACTTACTAGTATAAATACTGTATATTAGCATAAAAAGAAAGCATATACGGCTATAATTTTATTATTTATTACACATGCTGCTGCATGTTTTGACACCCTGGCCACGAATTAAGTCGTATCTCCAAACTTTGAAGCACCTTGTATCTGAACAGAAGGTGTGGTCACGCACAGGACCAGTTCTACACCTTGTGGCGCCCAGTGCGAAAGTTTCCACCTGCCCCCCCCCCCCCCCCCCCCCCCGCGGCACAACTGGTGTAGTAAGGCTGACTGGCGGTCTCCTGACCGCCGGTCAGCTTACTGACGCCGGGATCCCGGCAGCATACCGACACCGGGATCCCGGCGGGGAGGGGCGAGTGCAGCAAGCCCCTTGCGGGCTCGCTGCGCTCGCCATGCTGCTGGCTCGGTGGCGACCTACGGGTTCTATTCCCACTCTATGGGTGTCGTGAAAATAGTCCCATGCCGACCATCGGGATAGTGGGGGTCGGGATGCTGGAGGAGGTCATGTGACCGTCGGTCTCCCGACCGTCGGCCGTCAGTCACATAAATACCACCCCAGCAAAACAGTTTGTGCGCACAAAAAATAGGGGCGTGGCTTCATAGGGGAGGGGCGTGGCCACAGTTATGCTCCCAGTAGCTGTGCCCCCAGATTTGCCCCAAGTAGTTGTGCCCCCCACTTGATTTGCCCCCCCCCGTAGATATGCCCCCTGTAGCTGTGCCCCCTGTAGATATGCCCCCTGTAGCTGTGCACCCTGTAGCTGTGCCCCCAGTAGTGATGCCCCCTGTAGCTATGCCCCCTGTAGCTGTGCCCCCAGTAGATAGATTTGCCCCAGTAGTTGTGCCCCCTATAGCTATGCCCCCAGTAGATTTGCCCCCAGTAGTTGTGCCCCCTGTTGCTTTGCCCCCAGTAGTTGTGCCCCCTGTCATTGTGCCCCCTGTTGCTTTGCCCCCAGCAGTTGTGCCCCCTGTTGCTTTGCCCCCAGTAGTTGTGCCCCGTTTCTTTGCCCCCAGTAGTTGTGCCCCCTCTTTCTTTGCCCCCAGTAGTTGTGCCCCCTGTTGCTTTGCCCCCAGTAGTTGTGCCCCGTTTCTTTGCCCCCAGTAGTTGTGCCCCCTCTTTCTTTGCCCCCAGTAGTTGTGCCCCGTTTCTTTGCCCCCAGTAGTTGTGCCCCCTCTTTCTTTGCCCCCAGTAGTTGTGCCCCCTGTCGCCACTTACAAACACACACACAAAAATAAAAAATAAATACTTACCACTGCCCCGCTCCTGCTTCCCGACCGCTGCTGCTGCTTCCGTTTGGCCGCCGGCTCCTCCCTATGGGAGAGACGTCATGACGTCTCTCCCATAGCAGCACCACACAGACACTAGAGGTCAATACTGACCTTTAATGTCTGTCCCTGGAGCCGGCTGCAGTGGACGCCCACACAGCCCACGGTGTCTGCCGCAGCACCCCGGGCGAAGACACTGCTTGCCCGCACCAAGAACCGCTTCTGGTCACGCCTTGACTAGTGCATGGCCACACCCCTGTCTTTTCCTTTTGAATCACTGGGATGTCCCTTCCTTCATTCCCGTCCAAATATCTCATCTGGAAAGTAACAGCATACACCTCCCCACTGTCTGGCCTATGGAAACTGATTTCCGAGGATGGGTTAGAGGGAAAAATTAGCCCACCATTTTAGACTAAGCCAAGCCTAAATCAGCATAGTTTTTGATATATGTACATTTGTAGCAATAAAACATTTTGGGCATGTTAATAAAAATCACTTATTGTTTCCATAGTAGATTGTAATCTATCACACCAATGTGATACATAACTTTACTGTATAAATAAAATTTCATAAGAAAATAATAGTGCTAACAGCAGAATTTGGTGTCAGTGCTGCGTCTTCGGTAGTAGCGGACCTGAGAATTTATGTTAATGCAACAGGCGCACCATCGCAGCAAACGTCAGACCTCCGGGCAACCCTAAGGTTCTCAGAATTACCACTGCAACAAAGCAGCTGAGGCCAGTGAATCTGCCTCCGAGGCTGCAGTCACTGGCTTCAGCATGCCCCAGAAACTGAGACACGCCTCAGTCTTCTGGAACTCGCCCCATTACCGTCCCCAACTGCCTGCAGCCTGTCAATCCCCCACACTGCGACCAAAGCCGCAGCACCATCATGGCACATGTGCACTGTGGTTCTTGCCCAAAAGCAGTAAAGAAACCATTGACAGCTGCAACCAAATCGGTACAGAGTCTGAGTCTAAATCAGGCCATCTGTCAAGACTGATAAGCCATGCACTTACATATAAGTGCAGCACTAAAACACAGAACTAGACACATGACATCACACACAATATAAAATGACAACATTATTAATAAAGTAGAATTTACACTAGCGACATATAGTTACTTAATTTGTTTAAATAATGTTTTTTTTTGTACAATAAAAATGATTACAGTTCAATTAATTTCAACCTTTCATCCATTTTGAATGTATTCCAGCAACAATCAGATGTGCAGAATACAAGGAGTGTAAATACTCTTCAGAATAAATGATTCAATTAGTGTTCAGCTGTATCAAATTGGTAACAATATAACTAATGTGCTATAATGTTGCATATAATTGTTTTGGATGACAGATCTCTCTGTGACTTTAGAAGGTAAATTATCTGTTGGTTTGTTCCCTTCAGCAATTTGCTGTTGGTTTAGTTCTTTCTAGTTAGTTGCAACCTTGCCTAGCCTGTTTAATGGTGATATCACTTGTGATTACTGTAGGCCAGGCATTCCCAACCACGGTCCTCAAGGCACACCAACAGTGCAGGTTTTAGTGATATCCAGGCTGCAGCACAGATGGTTAAATCAAAATAACTGAGGTACTAAGTAAGTCACCTGTGTTCAAGCCTGGATATCACTAAAACCTGCACTGTTGGTGTGCCTTGAGGACCGCGGTTAGGAATGCCTGCTGCAGGCAGTGATATCATTGCATGTATGTGTATGAAACAAGAGCCACCCACAAAAAATTAAAATAAATACATTTACACTCAACAGGTCAACATCAGTGGGGAAATTTACTAAAAAGAGCTTTAAAGTGGCAAGACAGTAATATTAAATTACTACCAGGTGCTTTTTTGGTTTAATGTTATTGCCTCTTTAAATGCGAAAGTTACTGCGCTTTAAGCTGGGCAACAATCAGCAATGAGCGATTTACTCCCGGAAAACAGACAAAAGCACTCATTTAGACAAGCTGGTTAAATCTGTCAGTTTTCTGGTATTTGGGAGCAAATGGTCAATTGTCCTTTGCTCCCATACATTAGTAGATTTTAATTCCAACCAGCCCGACTTTCCGCTTCCGGACATATCAGAACGACAAATCTCTCATATCGCAGTGTGTATGCCTGATTTGCAGGTATCCGCAGTCGCTTGCGATGTTGCCCGGTCAGCCCTGCTGCAAGCCCAACTGGCCGATAGCGCTAGTGACCATGGCATGTCTAATGAAGAAAGGGGCAATATAAAGCTCTGACCTTCATTACATTCGTCAATGTGTACCCAGGATCCGATATGTTGAAGCACCTGACCGACATATCGGCTGATTACACATCATCCCAAAATGCACCAAGGCAGGATCTATACTGTTCTTTCAAGGGGGGGGGGGGGGTTAAAAATGAATACATTAATACAGACTCCTCCTCTCTCTACTCACTACTCCTCCCACTTCCAGTCCTGCCCCTCCCATTTTTTAGACTGTGATGTCATCCCCCGGAGGCAAGAGCAGGGCCGCCTCACCTGTAGCTCCCAGTCAGTCAGGAGGAGGCTGAGAGAGAAGGGCCCTGGGAGGAGCAGGGCATGCTGGAACTTACAGTTCCACCACCCTTGAAAAACTATAGGGTACACAGACTTGCATTAGATACCTTACATAAAACCCGAAGACATGTCTGTAAGTTCTATCAATAAAAATAGTGTATTCCTAAGGCTTCCTGTATGCAGCACCTGCCCACCTCAGATAATGCAGTGTCATATAACCTGGCTGCTCATTAATGTACTGCCTTGATACAACCAATATGCCAAAAGTTCCCATAGCATTATTTCTGAGAAAGTAAGATGCACAGAAACACATACCTGATAAATAATTTTACAGAATAATTAAACAGCGGAAGTGAGTGCAACTGCAGCTTCTAATGCAGTTCACTATCTGCACCCCTGCCCTGTCACACTGCCTACCAACACAAAGTGCAGTAACATTGACGGGACACTGCCACAACACTGTACTGTTATTCAGAATAGAGCTGTCTGACAGTACATAATACGTGTATGTCATCTGACTAGTCCCAGAAGCAGCCTCCCTTTGTCCCTCCTCCAGCTGGACGGCATCCTCTTAATCACAGCAATTGAGCAGCACCACACTAAAGAGTTAGAATAACCCATTACAAAGCCGCCAGCTGGCTGCGGGACATCGCAGCTCACCCCCGTGCTCAGAGCTGCAGCAACAGAAAGTTCCTAATTGGGCGTGGATGTATCTGTAAGTAACTGGGGGAGTTTGCCCCGATCGCTCCACCCCCCCCCCAACCCCCCCCCACCCATCAACCACCTAAATCCTGTATGCACCCAGCTTAAGTCTATGCACAGATCTGGATCTTGTCAAACTGTCTTCTAGTTTGTGAAGAAATATCGATGTGCAACCAGCTGAAGAGCAGGACCTCTGTCTACAGGAGAATCTGCAGTAAAAATAGGCTTTTACACTACTTTGCTACAGGATATTTATAAAATTCGGACATATTACCCTGTATTGTATTGTACAGTATATGAAACAAATGATACTATAGCATGAAACATATAGTAAACATGACTCTGCAAGAGGCATGGGCCACACTTGATGCATAACAGTAAAGAAAGTGTGTGGAGCTCCTGTAAGCCACCAGTACTATAGAAGCCAATGGTACTAACTACTAGTTGCTACGGGATGTAGTTATGTGACCGGCGGACAGCAGACCGGCGGTCACATAACCTCCCCCTACATCCTGCCCCCTCACAATCCCGACGGTCGGCATGCCGACCAACAGGGACTATTCCCACTTGTGGGTGTCCACGACACCCATAGAGTAGGAATAGAACCCATGGGGACTGTAGGTCGCCACCGAGCCTGCAGCATGGCGAGTGCAACGAGCCCGCAAGGGGCTTTCTGCAGTCGCCACCTCCTGCCGGGATTCCGCTGCCGGGATCCCGGCGTCGATATGCTGACCGGCGGGGTCACGCATACCACACCCAGTTGCTACAGGTGATGTGGTATGAATAACATGAAGAGATTTAGTGGATGATGGACATATACCCCCATAGGCAAACGCAGGGGGGGGGGGGGGGGGTTCTGGTTGCCTGGAAACCCCCTCATCTTGGCAAGTAGCTCAAATTATGACAATAATAGAAATAGTATATAAAACGATTACTAGGGCTGCCACCACATCATGCAGTGTAAGGGACAGAGCAGAGCTGCTGCATATGCCCAGTGGTAGCAGCTTCTTCTACCATGTTTACTGTGTGTGTGGTTTTGAGTCCTCATTTAGTGCACTGGACCAGAGAGTAGCTACTAGGTAGAAGACACAGGAGCCTTACCATGAGGTAGGAGAATGTGTGCTTAAAAAGTGCAGTACTGGTTCTATTATGTTTGTGCATTTATTGTAGTATGTTAACCTTTTCCTGACCACTTATCTTATTTATATTATTTAAATATGACTGATACAGCCTATACTTTAGATCATCTATTCTGTATTCCATGTTCTGCAGAGTGGGATATTGCAGATTGCATTTGGAAACCTCCCTCTAGAAAGCCTGCGTTTGCCACTGACCCCCTCTATATTTCCTAAATCTTATTTACCCATAATAAAATAACTTTATTAATGTGTATTTCAGTTATGGAAAGGAAGCGCCCCTGACCTAGAAAGTAATTTTATTTTAGTTCACAAGGTAGTTGACATAAAAGCAAAGGGAGATTTTAGATCTCAGCATCTTGTACAATTTCTGGCACGCCAATCTCCCACCCTGACTGAGCGAGTTTCCAATAAACAATACCTCATTTTCAGATTTTAGAATCTGAGAAGGTAGAAGAGAATAGAAGGCATTTTCCCCTTGGCAGGATGTCTGTGTGGGTGGCTTGATGTGATAGCATGTTCTCTAGTAACAAACACATTCTGCACTCTGATGTTTCCTTTGCTGCAAGATTTAAGCAATTATTTTATGCCTCAGTTCCCTTTATACTCTCCCCAATAATTGGCTGGCATTTAAATGTATTCATCTACTAAACTTATGTAATTAACACAGACTGCTTATATTCTTTTATGGAAATCATGAGGTAAATTTACTAAAACGCCAATTCTCAGGGTCTTTGTTGGGCTGGTTTTGATAGGGCAGTAGTAATTCACCCAGTAGCAGGCTGGTTATGATAGGGCAGTAGTAATTCACCCAGTAGCAGGTTGGTTTTGATAGGGCAGTAGTAATTCACCCAGTAGCAGGCTGGTTTTGCCTGTCTCTGTATGATATTGCTCTATTAAATTCAGTTCTCAAAACCGATCTTTAGTACATACAATATAGGGGTCTATGTAATAAGGGTTATAGAGTGATAAAGTAAAGAGAGATCAAATACCAGGCAATCATCTAGTGCTATGGTTGCATTATCATCAATGTTATTCATTGTGCCAGTATTCCCACACCCACAACCTGACAGGTGTATATATGCTTCCTGGGCTGCCTCAGTCACATTTATGTGAACCTATACTGTCCTCATACCTCCCAACATTGCTGCATTTGTAGTTGGGAGCTCTGTGCCCGAAAAGGGTGTGTGGCTTCACAGGGATGCCATGATCAGAAGCCACGCCTACCAATTTCATAATTGAGGGGGCATGCCCAGCGCTCTGTGAGCTGCTGGCATGCCCCCTGTCCCTCTGACTCCCATGAATAGATGCTATGCACATGCGCACAGCGCCTATTCACCGCGGGACACTGCAATGGGCAGTAGACTCCCAACTGCCCCCCCCCCCCCCCCCCCCCCACCACCACCACCACCGCGGGACACTGCAGGCCGTGGGTGAGACAGCGGGACAGCCCCAAATAAACGGAAAACAGTTGGGAGGTATGATGTGTGCCTATACTTACAAACCTATTCCATTCCCCATTCCGCCTCTCCAATCGTAAGCAGTTGGAAATGTAACATGCAAGTAAATCCGTATAAGGATGCATGCTTCTGCACTTCTAGTTTGTACGCACTGTACGGAAATGCATATTTTACACAAAACACAGACCTATATCATGAGCTCCATCGTCTTTATTCTCTTATACCTTTGGCTCTGGCCAGAGATACTGTATGTGTCATCCGCACTGGAATTTCTGAAATACTAGGATTCCCATTTGGACATTTGATAAGGATTTTGGTAAACCTAAATCTGTTTTATTCCTGGAGGATTATCAAAAATCCCAAACAAATTTTCCTGGTACAAATGAGTCCGGCCTCATTTTACCCATGATTATTAGCAATCGTTGGTCATTTGCCAGTGCCACGACTAGTGTGCCTGAGAACGTGCATGTGCACTGCATACACACCCACATTCCACAGGATTGCATGGTGCATATGCTCCCGTGAACGAGTGCGGGTGCAGCTAGTCACAATCGTGATGCGGATGCATGTGCGACTGATGGTAAGGTCGAGGCTGGACACAATTCTGACAAAAACAGTAATTAGCCCTTGTGTATTAGTGTGTGTACTCTGTACACAGGGCAGTAGAGACCCTCGCTGGGCCCAGGCACTTTTCAGGAGGTGTGGCCTAATCACAGGAGGCGTGGCCATGCACACTTAGAAAAAAAATACTGAATAAAATTGTATTTTATTTAAGTGTCTCCATGGCCTCACTGCAGCTCAGCACACAGCAGCGTGTGCTGGGCTGAGGAGAAAAGCTGCAGCTGCTGCTGCTGCAAGATAAGGTGGGGGGGGCCTCCATCAGACCTGGGCTCAGGTAATTAGTACCCTCTCAGGCTCTCCCCCCCTTTTTCGATGCAACTGTGTGTACTTGTGATAGGGGGAGATGTATCAAAACTTGGAGAGTAATAAAGTGTAGGGAAAAAAAGTACCAACCAATCTGCTTCTGTCATTTTTCAAACACAGCTTGTAAACTTACAGTTGGTACTTTATCTATCACCACTTTATCTCTCTCCATACTCTGATATATCTCCCCCCCATAGAGTTTAAGCTCCACTGGGGCAGGGGCTGCATTGAATGGCAATTATTCTCTGTAGAGCACTGCAGAATATGTCTGCACTTTAAAAATAACTGAAAATAAATAAATGAGATGCCGTTAATATACAGCCTGATGGGATCCCAGCGTTCAGAATCCCAATGCCAGAATCCCGACAGGCGACTTGAAATGCCGGCGGTCGGAATCCTGACCTCACCTCAGTATTCCCACTTGGGTGGTGGGTCCACGTCACCACCCGAGTGGGAATATACAGTAACCAGGCACGAATTGCGGAGAGCATAGCGAGCCCACGAGGGGACTCGCTGCGTTACTGCTGGGATTCTGACAGATGGGATGCCGCTGTCGGGATCCTGACAGCCGGCATTCCATCCATCGGCCAATCATACCAAATCCAAATAAATATCTGTAAATTGTCCTATTTTTAAATCCATGATCCATCCATTGTACCATAACAGTCGGTTCTCTATGTCATGTGTACCTGAATCGATGTGTAAATGCTGAATGACATTATTGTAAAATTTCAACCTGATTTAATTTGTTTGTTTGTATATGGGCTAACATAGATGCATGACCATAGCTTCTGTATGTGTCACAGTGGTTATAAATAGCACTCGTCCCTTTGGCATGTTTCACATATTTAAGGAAGGGAAAAAATATGTACTAGGAGCAATGGTGTATGTGAGAAACTAATAAGGATGTGCAACGCTGTAGGTGTATATATATATATACACACACACACACACACACACACACACACACACACACATAAAATCAGAGGCGTTACACAACAAACACAGGAACAGTTCCTAATTCAGCAACTGAAAAACAAAAACTGCTGCACTGATGGTATAATTAAATAAACTAAACTATTTTCATAGAAGTGACATGAAAATGACACATGCATATATGCATACTGTATATAAATACTAGCATACAAAGAATTATTCAACTTATATAAAAATCAAAAAACTCCTTTAACTTTGAATACAGCAGTGAATATTGGTTCAATAGAATGAGACTTACTGTAATTTGAAATAAACAATTACCTTTGCGAGGTAGGTTGTTATTTCCACTTTACATAGTACTGTAGTTAATAAATGTTTCACCTTGTATATTGTAGTGTAATCAGGGAGAGAGGCATGGGGGGAGATTTCAGCAGCAGTGCCCGGGAGAGCAGCTACAGTACCTGCAGGTCAGGAGGAAGCCCCATGGTCCCACAAGCCGGGCTCCCTGGGATGTGCAGTGCTCTGGAGGGCTCACAATCCCCGCAGCTCGGCAAGACAATAGCTTACCTCCCAACATGACCCTCTCCAGGAGGGACAGAATGCTCTATTCTTGGACTTCCCTCTTAATTTATGATTGCCATCACCTGTGCTGAAACACCTTTCTTATCCATTAACCTGTTCAACACAGGTGCCGGCAATCATAAATTAAGAGAAAAGTCCAGAAGCAGAGCATTGTGTCCCTCCTGGAGAGGGTCATGTTGGGAGGTATGCAATAGGTGGCCCTGTGGGGATATCAGATACGTGGGAGGAGGAGAATAGGCAGAGACGCGGGAGGAGGGGGACAGACATACACACGCAGGAGGAGGAGAAGCCGGAAGGGGATAGGCAGAGACGCGGGAGGAGAGGGACAGGCAGACACATGTGGGAGGAGGAGATGTGGGAAGAGGATAGGCAAAGATGCGGGAGGAAGGGGACAGGCAGAGACTGTGACACGCCTGAGGGGGACAGGCAGAGATGCGGGATGAGGGGAACAGGCAGAGACTGTGACAAGCGGGAGGAGGAGAAGCAGGAGGGGGATAGGCAGAGACGCGTCGGTGGCTGATGCAGGATGGTGTAGTAAACTAGGAGAGGAGCCTACTTGCCTGTCCCATTTGTTATAAGGAGGCTGCTGTGTTACAGGCACAGCCTGCCTGATATCCTCCATCCAAGATGAAAAATTATCAATCAGCAGCGCCGATGGATTGTCAGGCAGGAAGGGGGTTCCATGTACTCGGAATCCCCCCCTGCGTGCACGTATGCCCCAGATCTGATAATCTCCAAATGCATCAATGAAAATAATGCCCCAAATGTGACCATCCTCACAGACCTGAAACCCCCCAAACTCTCAATGAAAATAATGCACCAAAATTGCCCCCCCCCCCACTCCCTGCCGAATTTGATAATCTTCCAATGCCTCAACAGAAATACTACCCTAGAACTGCCATCCCAGACCTGTTAATCCCACTATGATTTAATGAAAATAATGTCCCTGAAGTGCCTGAGCTATGCCGAAGTAGCCTGAGGGGCAGAGAGAGATACTGCAGCAGCCTGAGAGTTGCCTCTGGCCTGCCCTGTTTCCTACCTAGTCTCCAAGTCTGAGCAGAGGCATAGCATGGAGACATGACACCTGGAGCAGGGTAATGTCACCGCGCCCCCACCCACCACTACTACCACCACCACCACAACACATACATACATACATATACAAATTCACACACATTTAGGCACAGACATACATAAACACACAGATATACACAGATAGATGCACATATACACACACACACACACACACACACACACACACACACATAAACACACAAATATACACAGATATACATAGACATAAACATATACACACAGACATACACAAACACCCACATATGCACAGACATATAAACACAGAGATACATAAACACACATATATACTCATACATACTGTATACAAAGATATACACATAAACACACACACAGACAAACATAAGCATACATATATACACAGACATATACATGTATACACATAAACACATACATATGCACACAGACATATACATATATTTACACAGAAACACTCACATATATACGCATACATACATACATACATACATACATACACACACACACAGACATATACACATAAACACACAGTATACACAGACATAACACACACACACACACACACACACACACACACACACACACACATACACACAGTATACACACATTAATTCTCACCAAGAGGGCAGCAGCAGAGCAGCTCCTCGGTCTAGCCTGGAGAGGCAGAGTTTCTATATGATTGACCTCCGTGGGTAGAAGGAAAGGACTAAGGAAAGAGAAGGGGAGGCCACCACACTGCCTGCATGTTTCATATCACTGAAAGCAGATACAGTACCTGATAGACAGAGAGTTTCTTCTGACAAGCCTCCAAACCTCTCGTCTTCCCTTACAACACACCACACTACACTGCTCTGGACTCTCTGCACTGCAATCAGTGACATGGAACAGGCAGGCAGTGTGGTGGCCACCCCTTCCCTCTCTTCCAGTCATCTCCCCCTACCCCGAGTCCCGGCTCCCAGCTCTGTTACAGAGAGCTTGTGCCTTCTATCCCCAGCGGCGCCTGTAGCTCAAGCGCCACTCGTTCCACCCTCGCTACGCCCCTAGCCATGTCTCACTGATGCTATGGGATGTTCCTTCATTTCCAAGCAGCTGGGCTAATTCCCTTTTGCTCATTGTAGCTGGTGACAGTACCTACACAAAATGTATTTTAAAAAGGGGAAAGAAAAACACAGATGTGGTTGTGCGTTGAGATCTGGTCACTGGTGAATCTCTGGCAGCAAATTCTAGTGAGCAAATGAGATCTCTCTTGGGAGGCTCTTTCTCATGTGTCAGCAGCAGCTTCAACTCAAGAAATGCCAGTGATATTGCTGTGCGCTGGGGATTTATACCATGGAGAATTCAAATGTGGCATGCGGGCAGCAGTTGGTGATGGCAGTTGGTGATGGCCGTACTTCACATCAGCAGCATCTTCCCACTGATATTACACAGTAATACATGTGGGAATCAGTGGGAAATGACATGTTGCATGCGTATGCACTGCAATGCACACGCATGTCGGCAAACAACAGGCATCACGGTCAGCGACAGGCTGGTGTGAAAATTCCAATTGCTCTGCCATTTGCATGCTGATTGACAGGAAGAGGCCATTTGTGGGTGGTAACTGACCATTTTCTGGGAGTGTCAGGAAAAACGCAGGCGTTCCCAAGTGTTTTCAGGGAGGGTGTGTGCTATCAGACTGTTTTCATCGCACTGTAGGAGTAAGTCCTGGGCTGCGCACAGACTGCACACAGTAGAAAAATTATTCTATGGTGAGCAAGGTGCGAACTGAGTTGCAGCTGTCCGCTGACTGTGGTATGTTTAGCAGCTTGCTGTACACATGCAATCGCAGACTTGCACAGCGAATATACACTCCACTTGCACGGCGACTATCTGATCGCATTAAAACAATCAGGTCTGAATCACCCCCTTAATCAGCATTGCAATTAAGCAGATCTATGTAGTGTGCAGCCACACACCACATAGATCTGCTCAGCTTCAATGCTGATAATTTTTGCACAAAGTAAAAGGTAAGCTACAAATAGTTAGAATTCTGTAACTTAGAATTATCTACCTTTCTATGGAAGGGCAGATAGTTCAAGGAATAGATTTTCGAACTGCAATGCCACAGCTAATGGGTTCGAATCCCGGGTATGTCAGCATCTTGAAATGTAATAAAGGACAGTGTGACTAAATATCAAAGAAATCTCAAGTTGAATTCATGAATGTTGTATAGGTATTAGGGACAGAAGGGATCAGGGTAGGAGACAGTGGTGGTCAGGAGATGCTGGGCTTTGAAGAGGGGGAAAGCTGCAAGTGAAAGTAATTGAAACAGATAATTGACAAGTGCTGCCAACAGTGCCACATAGCCTGCAGCACTATGTGTGGTGCCCCCTCCGCACACACACCTAGTTACGG
This sequence comes from Pseudophryne corroboree, assembly GCF_028390025.1. Taxonomy (NCBI): domain Eukaryota; kingdom Metazoa; phylum Chordata; class Amphibia; order Anura; family Myobatrachidae; genus Pseudophryne; species Pseudophryne corroboree. The sequence goes on from NC_086453.1 coordinate 142,261,760, forward strand.
CCCTGTTGAGAGGAAAAAGGGACATGGCTAAATCACAAATTTTGGGGAGTCCCCTTGTACTTTCACATCTTCCTTACAGTATTAGTTAAATGGGCTTGAAGAGAATCGCACCTTCTTGGCCCTGCCTATCTTCATGACCCTATTAGTCAGATCAATGTGTTGCAGGAGTACAGTAATGAGGCTCCACTGCCAATTCCACCCCTTCACAGTGGTCGCTTGTATCTCCCCTCCGGGAACTCTCCCAGATGGGAAAAAATAAAATCTTGGAAGTATATTTAAAATGTGTGTGAAAGTTTGAGAGTGGGTGGGGTTGTCAATGTTGCGGTACAGTTAGAAATTAGAAGCATTTTCAATGAATACATGCAAAAATAATGACTTTGCACCAGGGGTTAAAGTGAGCCAGAACGGGGCGGAACTGAGTTCCGTCAGTTCCACTTGGAGACGGAACGCAGTTCCGCCTCCTCCGGCTCACCCCACCCGATGTGTGCCAGCGCCGCACAGGGAGATGCTGGGCACCCACTGAGATTGTGTTACCAGCGGCGCCCGGCTCTCCCTGCACAACAGAAGCCGGCGGCAGGAGCTCACTACTGAGCTCCGGCTTCTGGCTCTGTCAGTGCGCGCTATGAGAGAGACATCATGACGTCTCTCTCATAGCGCTGGGGAGCCGGACGCCAGGAGATCACAGCGGTCGGACGCGGGAGAGGGACTTGGTAAGTATGATGGTTTCTTTTTTTTTTTTAAACATCTGTATTAGCAGCGCAGCTACAGGGGGCTAACCACTGGGGGCAAGTTACAGGGGGATAACCACAGGGGGCAAGCTACACGGGGATAACCACTGGGGGCAAACTAGTGGGGGCAAGCTACTGGGAGGAAGCTACAGGGGGCTAACCACTGGGGGCAAACTACTGGGAGCTAAACTACAAGGGGGCAAGCTACAAGGGTACTAAACTACTGGGAGCATTACTACTTTGGGCAAACTACTGGGGGCAAACTACTGGGGGGAAGCTACAGGGGGCAAACTATTGGGAGGAAGCTACAGGGGGCTAACCACTGGGGGCTAAACTACAAGGGGGCATTACTACTGGGGGCAAACTACATGGGGATAAACTACCGGGGCGCATTACTACAGGGGCACATTACTACGGGGGGGGCTAAACTATTGGGGGCATTACTACAGGGGGGCTAAACTACAAGGGGGCAAACTACAGGGTGCATAGCTACAGAGGCTAAACTACTGGGGCATTACTACTTGGGGCAAACTATATGGGCTAAATGACTGGGGGCATTACTACAGGCGACAATACTACTGGGGGCAATACTACACAGGTGCATTACTAATGGGGGCACTTCTAATGAGGGCATTGTAAAGGGGGCACTTCATAAGGGGCATCACTCCTGGGGACATAAGGGGCACTACTACTGGGGGCATTGCATAAGGGGCACCATTATTATGGGCTCTATATAAGGGCCACTACCACTGTGGGCACTACCAGTACAGTGGACATTGCATAAGGAGCACTACTACTGTGGGCATGGTAAAAGGGGCGCTACTGCTGTGGGCATTGTGTATTACGGGGAGCTACACAGGGATAACCACTGGGGGCAAACTAGTGGGGGCAAGCTACTGGGAGGAAGCTACAGGGGGCTAACCACTGGGGGCAAACTACTGGGAGCTAAACTACAAGGGGGCAAACTACAAGGGTACTAAACTACTGGGAGCATTACTACTTTGGGCAAACTACTGGGGGTAAACTACTGGGGGGAAGCTACAGGGGGCAAACTATTGGGAGGAAGCTACAGGGGGCTAACCACTGGGGGCTAAACTACAAGGGGCCATTACTACTGGGGGCAAACTACATGGGGATAAACTACAGGGGCGCATTACTACAGGGGCACATTACTACAGGGGGGCTAAACTATTGGGGGCATTACTACAGGGGGGCTAAACTACAAGGAGGCAAACTACAGGGGGCATCACTACAGAGGCTAAACTACTGGGGCATTACTACTTGGGGCAAACTACATGGGCTAAATGACTGGGGGCATTACTACAGGCGACAATACTACTGGGGGCAATACTACACAGGTGCATTACTAATGGGGGCACTTCTAATGAGGGCATTGTAAAGGGGGCACTTCATAAGGGGCATCACTCATGGGGACATAAGGGGCACTACTACTGGGGGCATTGCATAAGGGGCACCACTATTATGGGCTTTATATAAGGGCACTACCACTGTGGGCACTACCAGTACAGTGGACATTGCATAAGGAGCACTACTACTATGGGCATGATAAAAGGGGCGCTACTGCTGTGGGCATTGTGTATTATGGGGAGCTACTACTGTTGGCATTATGTGTATTAGGGGTGCTACTACTGTGGGCATTATTATGATTGTGTGACCACGGCCCTTCCTTTTTGAGACCATGCACGCGCAATACCTTTATTTCATGGGCGCCAGGGGGAGGGGGGGGGGAGTTCCGCCACCTCTCTAGGACCACTTTAAGCACTGCTTTGCACCCTTTGCATCAAAACATGTTCAAGTTAAGAAATGGAAAACTTAAGCTGGATTTACACCTAACTCAAATGAGGCCCAGGGGTTTATACAATAAGTGGCAGCTTATAAAAAACTGCTGTTTCATATTCTATTTAAAGCCCATAGCGTTGCCCTTTTAAATTTCAAGCTTTAACATACCAGAAATCGGCGGCTTCCTTAAGGCACTGCTTTGTAAATACTCCCCAAGGGGTAAATTTACTAAGATGGGAGTTTTATTCAAGGTGGGATGTTGCCCATAGCAACCAATCAGATTCTAATTCTCATTTATCTAGCACCTTCTAGAAGATAATACCTGGAATCTGATTGGTTGCTATGGGCAACATCCCATCTTAAACAGAACTCCCATCTTAGTAAATTTACCCCCAAGTGTCTGACTTTGTGATTCTGATGGCGGTAGCTTGACCTTAGAACGGCAACCTGCCATGTCAATTCAACCCATAGTTGCCTACTCTCCTCTCCGGGAGAAGCGGAGAGGAGACGCTGCATGACACTTGAGGGGGCGGGTACGGACTGTCATATCATATACCCCGCCCTCAAGATATGGAAATACCTGCGATTCGTGGGTCCATGGGCAGGGGCGGTAATAAATATTGCAATCAAGTCTTTTAGCTCTGAGCCTCCACACGACAGATGCACTTGCAGTGTTTTTTCTCTTCATCTCTGCATGCTACATTAGGAAGCAGCAGGATGAGGGAGAACCACCTACCCTTCTGTGGCTGCGAGGAACTAACCCAACAATCGTAAGTCTCCTGCAGCTTTCAGGAGGATTGGCAAGTATGATTCAACCAGCCTCATGAACTCTTGCTGAGTAACAATTATAACTGATGTTTCCGTGGCCACTGCCACCAAGCCAATTCCTGGCATTCCCCCTTAAAGAAAACCATACAGACCTTCCTTTTAAATATCAGTACTGAATTTAGACTCAATAGGGCCCAAGTCAAGGTATTGTTGTGTACTCTACATCCATAATTATGTAATATATAATAATACATTATAAAAAAATCACATACCTTCCGTCATGGAGACATGCATAATCTACACAACATAACTGGTTTTGAGGTTTCTTCTTTCATGGGTCTGGGACTCAGGGTCGACAACAAAAGGCTGTAACATCTCCCTGCATTATAACTTTCACATTCAGCTGTGACAGCTTGCAGCACACAAAGCAGTCATTTGGTCTGTGGGGAGGCCTCTAGTGGCCGCTGGTGCACATAACAGATGTGAGGAGCCTTTTATTATATAGAATTATTATTCTTTTTCTTATGTAATTTTGTTGACTAAAACTAAATATTTTACATGAATAGTGCAATTGAAAACACATTCTATGCAAATTGAGTGTTAGTAATTGAGCAATATACAGTGTGAGAAAATGTAATATCACTTGTTCCATGGCATTTAAAAATACATTTCTAAAGCTAAAAATTACTGTGACAGAGAGATTATATTTATTCTTCTGGGAAAGATTTTACTATCTTAACACCTGAGTCAATGAGATGCCTATCAAATGTGATTAAACACTTCCTGAACGTCTAATGATCCAATATATATTTTTTATTCATTATAATACTGTTTGACTATCTAGAAGAAAAATGTATTTAGAATAGATATTCACTACTGCAAAAGGAAGTTATTTATAACTTTACGCTTCACATTCTAAATATGAGTCATGCACTAATAAAGGAGCATTGTGACCACTACATCATTAAATCTTAATCCATAACATGTCAGCTACTTGACAGAATACCAAAAGCTCTATATATTATTATGCGATCAGCCAGAATTGCTGTTTTCTCCAGAGAATGGCTATTGCATGGTTTAATTCAATTTATTAAAGGTTTAACGCCAGAGAAATCTTTTCTTTATCTGGCATTAAACCTTTAATTATGTATTTACCAGTGCGCAGATCCATCTCCATAGATTTCTATGGCAGAATTGAGCAACTAGTGCCATCTCAGGACGGTGTTAGCAGTGCTTGTCAAAGGAGCCCTGCATGTGCCATTTAAGCACCTTGAGTCCTGTTGGAGAAAGTGCACCATATAAATACAATTATTATTATTATTATTATTATTATTATTACTATGTGCATACTGTATGTGTACTTTAACCATGCATTCACAGAGCACTTATTTCTGTCACCAGCAATGTTAAGCCCATCACAGGGTTTTTGGTTTGCACATGTGCGACCTTATGATCTTCTCCTAGATTAAATATATGTAGGGTTGGACTGGCCCACCGGGATACAGAAGAAACCCCCAGTGGGCCCCACCTCTTCCTCTAGGGATCAGTTCCAGACTGTGCACTTGAATTATACCTCTTACCTCATACTGTACAGTACTATGGTGTATTTTGTACAGTGCATTGATGTTATTAATCTGGTACATTATCATACATGCAATAGCGGTATTTACTATGTATATTTATCAAGGGGTCCAGACCATGCACTTTCTCATGGTTAGGCAAACCAAATTAGCGGCTGGCCACACACCTAAACATGGGCGCCTACCACTGCATTCCCCTGGTGGGCACCTCATGCCCCAGTCTGACATTGAATATATATGCTTCTTACAGCTCTGGTGAAGTGAGAATCTCTCTATCTACAGGGTTCTATGAATGCTGTATATGGGGGAAGTCTTATATTTAGGCAACATAGTAACATAGTTAAAGAGGTTGAAAAAGGACAAGTTTTCCATCGAGTTCAACCTTTATTTTCGATCCTATAATATTCTCTATATATTCATAGATTTACCCATAATGACTCAAGTGAAGTCCACTTTATGTCTAGTTGACTAGAATACATAGTTTTTCTAAATTACATTCATTGAAGATGCTATATCCTTGGATATATTTAACTGTTAGAAATGTAGTTAACCCTTTTTAAATTATTGACCAGTCTGCCATTACTACCTTCTCAGGCAAAGAATTCCAGCTTCTTATTGCCCTTACTGTGAAGAACCCCTTCCTTAGCTGGGTATGAAATTTCCTCTCCTCTAACCTCAGAGGGTGCCTTCGTGTCCTTTGTAGAGATCTCTCAATAAACAGATCTCATGTTAGCTCCATGTATTGTCCCATAATATATTTATAAATATTTATAATGTCTCTTCTACTAGACGCCTTTTTTCAAGTGAAAACATATTTAACCTAATAAGCCTTTCCTCATAATCCAGTGCCGCTAACCCCTTTATCAATTTTATGGCTCACCTCTGAACCCTTTCAAGCTTTGAAATACAGTATCTTTTTTTATAGTGGGGTGCCCAGAATTGTACACTTTCATCCCTTGTCTCAATTCCCTGTTTTTTTGCGTGCTAGTACCTTATTTGCCTTTGATGTTGCAGTATGACATTGGGTACTGTTAAGTGTACTATCAACGAGCACCCCCAGATCTTTTTTTCAACGCTGTTTCACCTAAATTCTCCCCATTTCATTTGTAGGTTGCATGATTATTTTTAGTCCCAAAGTTTATTACTTTACATTTTTCTATATTAAACCTCATTCTCCATTTAGCTGCCCAAACTTCCAGTTTAAATAGGTTGTTCTCTTGGGAAACCTTTCCTGAGTTAATTATCCTACATAGCTTGGTATCATCTGCAAAAATTGTTACTGTGCATTCAAGACCTATTCCTAGGTCATTAATAAATATATAGAGCCTAATTCAGAGCCGATCGTTGCAACAACAGCGATCACACTCTGAAGCCCTTTATGCAGTGTGCACGCACGGCGGGCGCACTGTGCATGTGCAGTCAGTGAGATGCTTCTGCCTAATTCACAGGCAGAGCCGGTCGCGGGGTGGGTAGCGGCGCGGTCTGGACAACACAGGCGTTGTGGGGGCGGGCTGCGGCGGCTGCGTGATGTCACACGCAGCCGCTGAGACCCAGAACGTGGCGGGTAGCCGGCTGCAAGTGCAGCTAGGCTGTGCAGGCAGGGAGCTACTTGGTGGGTGCGAAAGCATTGCCGCCGTGTGATGCATTTGCACCCATGTGTGTAGAAGGGGGGGAAGGGCCTCACATGTGGGGTGGACTAGTCCTGTGCTGGGCGTCCCCCCGCATGTCAGAGAAACTGATTGTAGATGTGCTAGATGTAGCACATCTACGATCAGCTCTGAATCACCTCCACAGAACAGTAATGGCCTGAGTACTGACCCTCGTGGTATTCCACTGAATACAGTGGCCCAGTTGGAGTGCATCCCATTAACCACAACTCGCTGTTCCCTGTTATCCAGCCAATTACTTACCCAAGTACAAATAGTATTTCCTAGGCAGAGCTCTCTTAGATTGAAAATCAGCCTCATGTGAGGCACTGTATCGAAGACTTAGCAAAATCCAAATCCAGTTTGACTCAGTTTGCAGAAGGGGCGTCATATAATTACTTTGAGAATTAACTGTCACCAGTGGCCTGTTCAACTTTGGCTTGTTCTAAATTAACTGTACACTGCAGTCAATCGACAATTCTCACACACAATAAATAATCCTGTAAATTGACAATTCTCGTACATTCTAGGGGCAAATGCCAGTGTTCCAGAATGATGTGTGTGACTTGCTAACAAACTACTAAATTGATATACAGATTTATTACAACATTTGATTTAGTACTATATGTTATCTTATCCATAAATTGGATAAGACATCCAGCTGCTGATTTTCAGTAATAGGAGCAGTGCCTGATTTGTTGACATGTAGTTAAATAGTTAAATGCTTTAAGCTGTCTCTTAACTGAGTGTTATTGTTCATGACTCATCAGCCACAATATCATCACACCTGTGTTATTGTGCACGACTCAATAGTCACAATAACATTATATGTCTGAGTTACCAGACTTAAAGGTCAGGCTGATTAGACTGCAGGGGCATTTTGATTACTTGGCTCTATGAAAAGGTCTGCATATCCCCAAGACTGTCATTGTGTTATTGGAGCATCACAGTATTGTACAGTACGTAGCCCTGGAGAGATTGCTACCTTATCATACAGACTGCTATTTATCTTCTATCACCTGTATCCTGTTATATTTAATCAAACCTATTTGGTTTGTAGTCAGTGTGTAGACTAACCTCCTTTTTCACATCCACTGCACACCTACCAACCTGTAGGCATATACAGATAGGTTTGTATTGAAGGTGAAAGAGCTCCAAGAGCAAGTATGTGCTTCATAAATTTGAAAGGCTCAGAGAACTACTCTACTTGGAAATTCACTATAGAAATGCAGTTTAAGAGTGAGAAGCTGTGGAAGGTCACAATTGATCCAGGAGAAAACCCAAATCCTGGAGAGATGGATAGAGCCATTTGAACCATTGTCTTAGCTGTAGTGAGCCAGATGTGGTTTCTAGGATCTTAGAACCCCCTCCCACTTCCAGGCACCATTGTCAAGGGTATCCAGGATCCTCAAAAAATTACCTGAAGATGGGCGTATTTATTTAGAGGTCATTCCGAGTTGATCGCTAGCTGCCGTTCGCTGCGTAGCGATCATTTAAAAAAATGGCAAAACTGTGCATGCGTATGTGCCGCAATGTGCACGCGTGGTGTACGGGTTCAAAGAGCATCGTTGTTTTGCACTGCTTCTACCGAAGAATCCATTCGCACAGCCGATCGCAAGGAGATTGACAGGAAGAGGGCGTTTATGGGTGTCAACTCCGTTTTCTGGGAGTGTTTGGAAAAATGCAGGCGTGTCCAGGCGTATGCAGGGCGGGTATCTGACGTAAATTCCGGGACCTTCGTCGCTGATTTCATCGCACAGGATAAGTAACTGCAGGTTTAGTCTTGTTTCGCACAAAACTAGTTTTGCAAAGCAGGGCTGCACAAGCAATCACAGCCCTGCTATGCTAAAATATACTCCCCAGTGGGCAGCGACTATGCATTTTCACGGCTGCTAAAAGTAGCTAGCGAGCGATCAACTCGGAATGAGGGCCTTAGTTATTTATAGCTTGTGGAAATGTGTCTGTTTTAATACTGGGGTATTTAAAAAAGGGTGAATGCAGAAGATATCAAATGCCACAGACCCCATCATATTCAATGGGGAATGAAGTTGTTCACCAAGTCTTCAATACCAGAAAGGATTGCAAACGTTACACTAATTTACTTCTATTTTTTCAATATGGGGGCTGGCCAAGGTAAATTGCACCCGGGACTCACTGTTTTAATCTGGAAGGAGACGGGGCTTTGATTATGAACAGTCAGTGGGGGGGGGGGGTCCTAGGTACCCAGAAATCCTCCCTGCATATGCCGCCACTGTCAGCCTATACTTGCAAATTTTAGGCCTGGCCATCTTACATGCGCAGTAGGTAAGCCAAGTCCGAACGTGGCAGTAAAGGGAAAGGGTAAGTAATGATTTTACTGTTCACACTTTTCTCAGGACAGGCTCTTATCTGAGCCACTGTTCTAGCAGGAGACTTTAGGTAAATAAGCACACAAAATAATTTCATATCGTCATAATATGTAGCAACAGGAAATGGCTGTTTATGTGGCCCCACTGCCACCAATGATAAACAAGCCTAAATATGTCTCTGTCACTAATAGTTGACGTATATAGGCACTGTCAGGAACCTTCTGAATAGTTTAATAAGGAACAGACAGAGGGGGTGGTGGTGATTTTTCGCCCCCTGGTATCACACACTAAAAATTACCTGTAACCATACCTGAACCTATCTGGTAATAGAATTTCTGAGAAATTGGTAGTATGCATTTGCAAAGACATGTTTAGCTGCTGAGCCGTGTCAAGGCTTCTTCGATATCAGCAGTCCTAACACTACATAATGGCAGTGCCCACATAGGGCCATGTGATTTGTCTACAGTAAGGCCTCATGATAAAGGCTCATACTAAAACGCATCCAGACAGAGGGCAAGCTTACCTGGGAGCCACCCCCAGGATCTCCCATTAGCACTACAAGGAACAGCATGCCTTCCAAATGCTGCTCTCATTCAATGCCTTCTCACACATGCAAACAAACAATGGTAGCTGCTCAGTCATTCCTGGTGGCTCCCAGGTAAGCTTGCCCTCTGTCTCGATGCATTTTAGTATGAGCCTTTATCATGAGGCCTTACTGTAGACAAATTAGGACTGCTGATATCGGAGAAGCCTTGATGCGGCTCAGCAGCTAACCATGTCTTTGCAAATGCATGCGACCAATTTCTCTGAAATTCTATTACCAGATAGGTTCAAGTATGGTTACAGGTAATTTTTAGTGTGCTGGGAGGATACCAGGGGGTAAAAAAGGACACCCCACCCCCCTCCCTCTCTGTCTGCTGTTTGTTTGTGAATCCTCCCCTTTTCTAGCACCTGATATATAATTATCTCCAGAAAAGATTGAGCAGCTACCATTGTTTGTTTGCATATGGTTTAACAGGGAGCTAGGGGCGGTGTTGGGGAATACAGGGGTTATTTTAAAGGTATGTACTATATTTTAAGCATGGTGCTCCAAATTACAGACGTACTCTTATCCAGAAAAAAAACAATTGTCAATAATCATAACAATACATTCCATTCTTGCATGTCCTTATTAGATTGATACAGCGTGTTGCTCTACGGCTGTTGTGGGACTACAGGATACAGGATGCCCTGCTCTAGCTCAGTTGCTCACTAATCAGGGCTGTAACTAGGTGTGTGCGGAGGGGGCATCACACAAAGCGCTGCAGGGTAGGGGCCGCTGTTGTCAGTACTTGTCAATTACTTTCACTTGTAGCTTCTCCACTTTTTGAACTCCAGCATCTCCTGACCGCTGCTGTCTCCTACCCTGACTTCTTATGTCGCTAATACCTATACATTTATGAACTCAACTTGAGATTTCTTTGTTATTCAGTCACACTGTCCTTTATTAGATTTCAAGATGCTGACATACCCGGAATTCAAACCCATTGCCTGTGGCATTGCAGTCAATCTATTCATTGAGCTATCTGCCCTTGCATAGAAAGGTAGATAATTCTAAGATAGAGAATTCTAACTATTTGAAGCTTACCTTGTACTTTGTGAAAAACAATGATCAAAATTGCAGATGAGCAGATCTATGTAATGTTTGGTTGCAAGAGATTGGATGTGTGGCTGCACATTACATAGATCTGCTCAATAGTAACGCTGATTATTTTTTTGTACCAGTAGCTTCATATAGTGTTCATAGTTTTTATGCAGGATCAAATACCTCAATGAGTAGGGTGGTTGATTAGAATTCAACAGGTTATAGGTTTGAATCCTAGGAATGGCAGTATGTTGAAGTATGTTATATAATATGAGGTATTGTAACTGAATAACAACGAGCTCATGAATGAGTGCATGAAAAAAATGGGGGGGGGAGGGGCGTCAATTCTTTCTCAGACATAGGGCACAAAAAAGTCTAGTTACAGCTCTGCTTCTAATGTATAGTTTAAGGAACCTTTGCTCTGAGGAGTATATTTGTAACCTTTCCCTCCTCCTGGACATATAAGTGAGTCACTGTACATCGATAATGCACACCTAATTATAGCATGAAGAGGGCACACCTATTCATGTGCTTTAGTGTCTAATAATATAATCCCTGACTTTGTGCTGTGCTACTGTACGCTTGTCACTGGTTGCCCATACAACAGTAAAATCATCAACAGTATGCACTCCAGTATTGTTTGTATTGCTTTAGAGTAAGATGGCTTAAGGTGCTTGGATACATATCTGATGTGGAGCTTAAAGGTAAGTCCTTACTACTGTTATATTCTAAGCAAGTACTGTTATATTCTATTTGTGTTTCTACAATAGCAGTCCAAGGTGCTATAATACTTATTGGTCACAATGAAACACTAAGCAAATGTGGAAAACAGATGGCAGCTGTTACTTTGTTAAATATAAGTGATGAAAATAAGTAGCTGAAGCCATGGAAAGCATCAGAGCAAGTGTTTGTGGTTTTACATCCAGTCACGTGCAGTTAGTAGTGTCATGTGTTACTAGAATTAGAATTATTAGAATCAGTATGTGCTGTGCTTGGCAATACAGAAATGTACAATACGGTATGCTGATTAATGTTTATGTATTCTTTATTCTTTTATTTTTTTATCACTATTATACACCCTAAAGGTACAGTACTTTATTCATATTTCCTTACATTTCCCATTTATAAATGCGTAATGGTTTGGATTCAACACACTAATATTACCAATAAAAATCTGCAATTCATCACCATGCAGTCACAAGAAGCTCCTTTTGTGGAGTTAACTTTTCATAATTGGGATACTTTTTCCCTAGAGCTGCTGTCTGTAACCCCCCTCTCAAAGTTGCATTCCCCCTCCGCCATTGTCTGCCTCCCCCCACCCCCCCCACCCCAATCCCACCACTGTCTGGGTTTTTTGGGGGGTCTATTTAACAAAAAAAACACAATACCAGCATAAGTATAGAGATTCACTAGGGGCATACCTGCCTACCTTCTCGGAATGTCTGCAAGGCTCCCGAAATATGGGGTGGTGCTCCTGGCCCCCCGTAAAGGCAGGCAAGGCTCACACATACCCCTACAGCCCTCTGCTCCCCCCCCCTTCCCTGGCCACCCACAATAGAGTACAAGTGGGTGAGCCAAGGGGACCCGATGACGCAATTAGAGGTGAATTGCATCATTGTAGCCCAGCCCCCCGCTACACAGTACCTGTTTTCTCGGCACTGTAGAATGGGGGGTGGGGCCATGATGACACAAAGGTGCCGCCACAATCCCAGACAGCCTACCTGCACGCCGACCGGGTGGAGGAGGGAGCAGCCAAGTCGGTAAGTTTGACTAGGGCCCTTCTGTACATGGGTGACACCAGTGGCTGACAATTGTACTTTGTGTGTTTTTTTACTATTAGATACTTTTGTAGAACTATGTGTTCCAGAAGGCTTTGGACATGCTAGTGCTTGTAGATTCTAGAAGCATAATCCGTGCACAACTAGTTATGGCCCTGCCATAGTGTCAGGCACAGGGAATGCACAGGGAATACAGGAAACCCGAAGGTGGGAACCGAAGTACTCAGCACTGAGACTTGGGAGCACAGATGAAGCTGCAATGCAGAGAGGATTCTCAACAATGCAACTTGTTGATCTGGCCCTGAATTTGTGAACTGGAAAGGTTTAAGTAAGCTGTCCTGAGAGCAGATGAAGCAATGCAGGAAGCGATCACATGCTGAGAGTCAAAATGGCTGCGCCCATGCTGTGCTGGGCTTAGTCACATTGTCGACCTGGAAACAAAGGTAATGCAGGGAATGGCATGCACAGGGTGATCCGGGAGACATGGCCTGCATAGAGAACCACAGAGGATGCCATATAAAGGAGGCGAGCTTATACAGGGGAGCGGACTGTGACAAATACCTCTCAACTGTCCCGATTTAGGAGTCTTTATTTGAGAGCACTATCCAACCATCCATACTGTGACACCTTCATCCCAAGAGTCAGAATGTTGAGACATACTGTATATCCCATTCTTAGTATAGCATTATTATAAACCATGGTGGCGGTTCTATATATAGATCTACATAAGATGATTACTGCTTTAGACCACCTGTCCCTGTTATCCAATTTTTTCTGGATTGGTTTCTGGTCAGTCTGTTAGCACTGCCCCCTGGTAATCTTAAGAGAGAAGCAATTCCACTTTTAATGTAGCTAGTAATTATTGTTCAGCTGTGTTAGGTTTGAAGTAAGCTCCAGATTGGATGCCATTTTGCCAGATGGTGAGGTTCTTTCTGTCTCTCCAATGGTTACAAATTTCAATTACGCAATGAACTGGATTCATAACTTGTTAGAATACTGATCTTTAACTTCAGATTCTCTGTAAATCAGGGCAGATAGATACACACAGAGAGCAAGAACTCAGCTGTATTCACTGTATACCAGGTAAATATAACAGCATTACTTGACTATAACACATCCAGAGGGATAACAGGAAGCGTGACACAGTAACAGACAGTAGAAAACAGTCACAGGTAATACATGAACTCATAAGTGATTACTGCAGATGGAAATTGGTTGCTAAGTAATATGCAACTATTAACACTTCATGTGCTGTAAAAAAATATGTCCGTTGCATCTGTTAACACTACATATGGACCAAGCCCTGAAGCTGAAGATCTGAAATAACTTTAATCCTGCTCCAAATTACAAATCTAAAAATACACTGTATATTACTGTATTGGATTAGTATGCAATCCCTGTATAATTCTATAAATATTTGACGCTGTAATGATTGTTTTGAAAAGTGATTACAAATGACTTAAAGTTCTGTTTTGGATATTTGCTAAAATATTTGATTTTGATTTGGGAAATTTAGGGTCACAGAGGTACAGTTACAGGCACTTTTAGTATAGTCATAATGGATTCACAACTGACAATTCCATACAATGATATTTATAAAACTTGGCCCTCAAGGTCCAGTGTTCTCTAACCAACCTTAGGACGTTGCTGGTGTTGTTTATGTATCTAGACCTTTACTGACCCTTAAGTGATAATATGAACCCCTGTGTTTTGTTCCAACTCACTAGCAGCTCATCACTCCACAGAAAAGTAAAACAGCAGTGTGCAGTGCAGTCATGTAACAGGATCCCAGGCAAAAAAAACTCAGGCACTTTTTTTGCTTCTATCAATGTCATTTTTTTAAAACAAATTTTATTTGACAAGTTCATGAGCTGCACTTTGAAATAAAGGGCGGCTGTAATAATACAGGTTACTGCACATCCCTGTGAAGCCCACTGACAGAATACTAATCTGTTTATATATTTTTTTAAATAGCAAGTACTGCAATAAATGAGTGTACATGACAACTTTGATACATTGAAGTATCTTTCCACAAGTTATCAGTTAAGTACTTGAAATGAAGATGATACTCATCTTCCATTACTCTGTCACATCAGTCTCACTATTTAGTTGCCCCATACCATGTGGACTTTTGGCTAGGGTTCTGACTTACTGGAACTCCCATTAGTAGACCACTAACCAGCCAAGTCAGAGAGAATGTTGTATCTGGAACTGCCAGTGTTTGTGGTTTAAACTCATTCATACCAATAGGTATAGGAGCAGTTGTGGATTTTACCTATGGTCTGCAGGACTGCAGCACCCCCAGTAAAATCCACCACTGCAGGGAGTGAGCCAGTTGCAGTCTGTCACCGCACTGGTTACACAGTGACTGGCAATGATGACTTCTATTAGAAATCCTACCTGCCAGTCAACTCCAGTATAGGCAGTCCCATTAGGAGGAATTTCTGCCATCCTGGACTGCCAGACCGGACTGTGATCCCCTGGAAGAGATCAGCATAAGCGCAATCAAGCGGCAGCTTGAGGATTCTATGGACTGCAGCCAATACAGTCCATAGATGCCGGGGGTTTGCGGATGCGCAGTCAAGCCGCCGAGTGACTGCGCATGTGCTTCCCACGGGACCCAGCTGATGGCAGCAGTGGCTATCCTCCTCTCCCGGGACCTTGACACAGCAGCCCCTCTCCTCCTTAAAGGTAGGGGCTGCCACTGGATAGGAGTGAACAGTGTATGCAGCAAATTATTGGACTTGTGGTGGCACTAGTCAAATCTGTTGTCACTTTTGCCACACATCTCCAGTACTGGGTTTTACGATCCTGCTCAATTGTACTAATGATGATCCATTCTTGCCATGGCCTGGAGACTGGCTCTGCTGCGTATCCAGTGTTCATCTACCCAAACACTGGGGTGGTATCTGCTTGGCAGTGCTGCGGGCAGTGGTGTGCAGCTGTGTCCAGTGGTGGCGACGGGCTCATGCTGAGAGTGCGGGAGGTGTCTCGAGCATCCCGAGGTGTTCACTTCACATCAACTCTGAGTGCTGGCCGCCACCATATTGCCCTCAGTCACATGATCAGCAGTCAACCAAACCTGGGCAGAATGGCAATCAGATGATTTAAGCAGCCAATCCCTGTCCTACTACAAATATAAATGGGTTTACCACAGTCCTGTCTGTGTGCAAGTTTTTTGTGCTCTTCACTCTGGGTTCCAAGTCAATCTGGTCCAGAAAGTTCGGGGTGCTGCTCTATCACGGTCCAACCTGCTCCGACTTCCCTCCAGTCTCAGTCTTGTCTAATCCAGTCTTGGGTTACTCACAGTGCGGTCCTGTCCGATCCAGTCTCAGACTACTCACAGTCCAGTACAGTCTGTTCCTGTTAAATCACAGTCCGGTCCTGCTCTACTCAGTTTCAGTCTACTTCTGTCCAATCCAGTCTGACCCCGTCTTGGACTAGAAACCAGTCTTGCTTCGTCTCTTTCCAGTCCGGTCATAAGCTAGACCAGTGATTAGCCACGTTTCTCTATTTCACCTGTAATTTCAAAGGGAATAATTCTATTGAGATCCTATCTCCCTTTCAGTGATCGTTCCACAAGAGTGACTCTCTTAAGGGGGGTACTCACGGAGCGATATTCTAAGCAATCTGACTAGATTGCTTAGAATATAAGCCTGATCGCTCCGTGTGTACCCCTTATAGCGATAGCGATGCGCAGCCCCGCGCATCGCTATCGCTGGTGCTAGATTGGCCTGCCGTGCAGGTCGCTCACTTCACCCGCTGGGTGAAATGAGCGGCCCCCCGTCTCCCCACACAAGCTCAGCACACATCGCGCTGTGCTGAGCGGGGGCAGAGATGTGTGCTGATCGGTTCGCTCAGCACACCTCTCCCCGCATCGGCCCGTCTATATGGGCCTTTAGACTCCAGGATCACTGTAACCAGAGTCTTCAGTGTCCCTGGGACCATTTATACTGTGTATTGCTTCTTTAGTGCCTAGAATTCATGCATAGGAATTTCATTGGACCAGAAAGCTTTCAACTAAGTGAGTCCACCCCAGCCATGGTTTCTGAACTCAGTCCAAGTTCACAAAAATACACTCGTGTGACAATTCTACTCCACTACCAGTTCAGTGCAGGGAATCTTCACTGAAATATGAGACAATCTAAACTGGAGAGGACTATAGTGGCCCAGCAGTCTTAAAGTAGTATGCACACGGGCACTGATGTGATCTGGATGGTCCATTGAGGTGCACAGGTGCAAAACCACACTGTGCATTGGGTGTGTTGTGTAATGAGGGTGTTGTGCATAAGTAAACAACTTTTTTAAACACATTAATCCCTTTATTACAATGTTTATCAATTTCTTACTCTGTAGCGTTTTTTTTTATCCAAAAAATAAATTAAAAGTTGATATATTGCCTTAATCAGATGATTATTGTTATAGCAATGGATATATGATTAAATGTGTTCTAGTGAGTTGTGTCTGCCCATAATCACTCTAGAATGTGAGCTCTCATGAGCAGGTCCATCTCTCCGTGTCTTCTCCTTGTAACCATGTAATTGGTGGGTTAGTATTAAGTAAGTACTGTAGGTTAACCTGTCCGTTTGTGAAATATAATTATATATCACAGATTGTGGAAGAGTCAAAAGCATTACACTGTAAATAATGATTACTCGATCTGAAATGTGCAAGAAAGGACACATTTCAGTAACAGTGATCACAATATAGCAACAGCCACACAACAACAACAACAATAACAAAACCATAGTTTATAAGGAAAATAAACATAGTAGCCAGCATTTCAGCCAGGCTGCCATGATGCCCCAGTCCTCAGTTATCATGATGTGTTGTAAGTTAGGTACTGCTTTGCTTCATATAGATGTTTAAGTGAATAAAATCTTTGTGCTATGGATAAACTATATTACTAACAAGCTATTCCCAGTGTCTTTTCAACTCCACTTGGAATAAGATGGTTTTAGCATTCATATGTTCTATAGCTGCCAGGTGGGAACAGCAGTGAAAAGATCTCAATTTCTGATAAGCATTGAAAATAACAAAACCTGCATAATGTACAATCAATCACTATGCAAGATCAGGAGCTGCGCATTTTTCAGTCATCATTTAGAAAGTAAAATATATTTAGAAAACGGGTCCCATTTTAGTGAAATGAACACTAAATAAAATAATAAAGTATATTAAATGTATTCTAATAGTAAAGTTAATAATTCAGAGTGATTAGGTCTGATTTAATCTATGCCTTAACATTACAGTTGTATGTGTTTATTCTGAGATGCATATAGTACATGCAATTTGTAATCTAGTTTATATGTAAATCCACTGCATAGATGCTGGAGTCATCTAAACATGTACATGGGAAAGAACCCTATGCCTGGCTGTGAGCCATACAAAGATACACATCTCTGCTCAGGGGTTCACTACGGCTGGCCGGCAGTCGGGCTCCCGGCGACCAGCATACCGGCGCCGGGAGCCCGACCGCCGGCTTACCGACAGTGTGGCGAGCGCAAATGAGCCCCTTGCGGGCTCGCTGCGCTCGCCGCGCTACGGGCACGGTGGCGCGCTACGCGCGCCACACTATTTTATTCTCCCTCTATGGGGGTCGTGGACCCCCACGAGGGAAAATAAGTGTCGGTATGCCGGCTGTCGGGCTCCCGGCGCCGGTATACTGAGTGCCGGGAGCCCGACCGCCGGCATACAGAAGACCACCCCTGCTCAGAGCCATTGTCGCATATAGGTGGTCATTTCGAGTTGTTCGCTCGGTAAATTTCTTCGCATCGCAGCGATTTTCCGCTTAGTGCGCATGCGCAATGTCCGCAGTGCGACTGCGCCAAGTAAATTTGCTATGCAGTTAGGTATTTTACTCACGGCATTACAAGGTTTTTTCTTCGTTCTGGTGATCGTAATGTGATTGACAGGAAGTGGGTGTTTCTGGGCGGAAACAGGCCGTTTTATGGGTGTGTGCGGAAAATCGCTACCGTTTCTGGGAAAAACGCGGGAGTGGCTGAAGAAACGGAGGAGTGTCTGGCCGAACGCTGGGTGTGTTTGTGACGTCAAACCAGGAACGACAAGCACTGAACTGATCGCAGATGCCGAGTAAGTCTGGAGCTACTCAGAAACTGCTAAGAGGTGTGTATTCGCAATTTTGAGAATCTTTCATTTGCAATTTTACTATGCTAAGATTCACTCCCAGTAGGCGGCGGCTTAGCCTGTGCAAAAAGCTGCTAAAAGCAGCTTGCGAGCGAACAACTCGGAATGACCACCATAGTCCCGATAATGATAATTTTGTATGGGTGCTTTTCGTGGCAATAAGACATTGAGTATCACCCGCATGTATTAATATTCACATGCAGGGACAGGGGTGTCAATAGAAGACGGTCACTGTGATGTGTAATAGTAAAGTTATTGCTATTGTGATCACATTTTACTTGCGGGTGCAGCACTCAGCCGTGCTACTGGGCATGTGTGGTCATTAGACCATGCATGTGCAACCAGCCATTGCTGGGTAGTGATCCAACAGATCCCTTCCCTGGTAAATTTTGTGAAGTGCAGCTCATAGGCTACAATGGGTAATGCCATCTGAAGATATGGTGTGGATTAAACTATCAGCAGTGTCTAAATAGGCAGTCAATAAGTCGACACCAGATGGCAGACAGTCAGTAGGTCAAGAGGGTCAAAATGGCGACATGGATTTAAGCCGACTGGGTCAAAAGATCGACAGTTAAAAGGCCGACTTGCAAATTGTTGACACAAAAATGGTGAACACATGATTTTTGTGTAATTTGAATCCTATTCCTAACCCTCCTATTCCTATTCCTAACCCTAGCCCTCCCCCCTCCCAGTGCCTAAACCTAACTGTCCCCTTCCTCAGCGTAACCCTAACCCCTAGCCAAGTGCCAAACCCTAACCGTCCTCTCTGGAAGCCTTACGCTAACCCTCCCCAAAAGCCTAATCCTAACTCTAACCCTAAAAATCATGAAAAACAAAGTGTCAACCATTTTGTGTCAACCATTTGCTTGTTGAACTTTTGACCCTGTTGACCTAAATCCATGTTGACCATTTAAACTGTTGACCTTTTGACCATGTTGTCCTATTGATTGTTGACCATCTGGTGTCAACCTGCTACTGGCTATCTGTATACTGTCTTTCTTCCATCCGTATACCCTGGAGACAGTGTTAGCAACTGGGGCAAGCTTTTTAATTGTGGAGCTTGGTAAATTTGGCATTTTAGCAGCCTTTGTAGAAATTAGTTTTGCATAAGAGATGATTTTGCAATATTTGCAGTTTTACATTCTGTTGGTTACATATTCATCCAGGAAGTTTGTTAATAAAAAATAAGTATTATGTAAACAATGAAGGTAACAGTTTATAAATATTACTTTTTAATCTTATTCTATACGCACACATTACCGGTTATTACAACAAGCAATATCCGTTCTATACTCCTCTATAGGGTGCGAGTAGAAATAAGCAAGGGTACATAACTGCGGAGTCACTTCATAACTAGTGCCGAGGCATATCACCCCCTATAGTGTGAGGACCTGAATTAATGGGCATATACAGCTAAAACAAACTGTGGCATTCTTTCACAGAATTAGCCTGGTAAAATTTTTTGCAACTCTTAAAGTGTCTTATCCACCTTCAATATTATTGTCCCAATCCCCCTCTTACCTATCATAGGACTTTGGATGAGCCAAAGGCTCCTCCACCGCTTTACTTTTAATTACAGATGATGGATTGAATCAGAGAGTCCAGAACAGGTGCCAAAGGTGCCGTCTGTATACAGTAGAAATTCCAGGAACCTGCTAAATACAGAGAATAATTGCTTTTAATGGGGAGGGACCGCTGCAAAAGTTATCTTATAATGAGGGGTGATTAGAGTACAGTAATAACGGGCTCTTTTGCCCGATAACGCTATCAGGCTAACCAATTGCAGCCCGTTTTTACCATGTGGTTACTCACCCATTATCGGCCGATAACACATGGGATCCATGATAACATCGAGGACTCATGTGTATTCGGTCCGATAACCTCATCTCTGGGGGCTGGTTATCGGGGACTCTGCTTGCTAGAGCCTGACTGAGGCCATCTGATTGTAGACTAGTGGCATAACTACCATAGGTGCGTGTGCTCCAACCGCTATGGCATCTGGGATGCCTGCGGGGCCTGCCTCTCCCCCGCATCTGTTCACGCTGCAGAACACAGGCTCCCCATGTCCTGTAAAGGATATTGTAGGATGGGCTCTGCAGTGTCCAGCAGTGGTACAAAATGGGATTGCAGTGGAATGCGGCCCTGGATGGTCTCTTGACATCAGTGATAGCGGGAGGGAGGCGGGAGCTGGCCAGGCAGTGGCTTTTCCTCTTTGAGTATCTTCTAATTGCTGGAACCGGCTTCCATGAGGTCTCCCCAGGGTCGATAGAGGGACTGGCCCGAAGGGAGCTGCACATGTGCAGGGTTTTTGATGGTTTTTTTTACATCTTACTATGACTCTAGTTGCACAGGGTCTGCCTGCAGATCATTCCTGCAGCTGTCTCTTATGCAGAAGCTTCAGACTTTGGGGCTGATTCAGACCTGATCGCTAGGCTGCGTTTTCTCACAGCCTGCGATCAGATCTGAACTGTGCATGCGTATGCACCACAATGCGCAGGCGCAACGGACCGCAGCAACGGGGATCACCGGTCAGTGAAGGATGGTGCAAAAATTCAGAACGCACCAGCGATCACAAGGAGATTGACAGGAAGAGGCCGTTTGTGGGTGCCAACTGACTGTTTTCAAGGAGTGTCCAGGAAAACACAACGAGACCCGGCGTTTGGAGGGAGGATTTCTGATGTCAGCTCCGGCCCCGATCATCACAGCGGTTGAGTAAGTCCTGGGCAGTGCAGAGACAGCACAAACTTATGTTTTGCAGCTCTGCAGCAAAAGCGAACGCACACCTGAACACACACCATACCCTCCCCCTGTAGGCAGCGACTACCTGATTGCAGGGATACAAAAAACGCACCCTAGCGATCAGGTGTGAATTACCCCCTTTATTGTAAAACTATTTATAGAAGAGTCTCAGCTGCTGCTCCTTATTTTTGAAATTTTCTATTGACAATAGATATTGCTAATGATCAGCTAGCCAGAAACTATGCTCCAGCCTTGCGTCAATGTCAGAATACAGAGGCTGTAACTTAAAATTTCCCTATCATCCCTCCTTTTCTCTGACACTCACCCTCCTCTCTTTTCTGTATTCCCTTCTTTGCATCCATTGTTCCTTCTACAGTGTCAAATCTCAAGTAGGCTATTCATCTGAAACCTTAAGGATCATTGGCGGATTTTACCTATGGGCTGAGGGACTGTAGCTCTCCCAGTAAAATCTGCCACCTTAGTGGCTTCACTGTGACTGGAAGTGACTTCCTATTGGAAGTGCTACCTGCCAGTCACCCTGCAGGACAGGAAATCCCCCTGGAAAGGGATCAGTACAAGACCCCGCCGGACGGGAACCCGGTGGTCGAAATACTGTCACTGGGATCCCGACCAGCACAGTCCCGACAGGGGGGCGAGCGCAATGCAGCCCCTTGCGGGCACGGGGCCTCGCTGCGGTTGGCACACTAATTTATTCTCCCTCTATGGATGTCGTGGACACCCACAGAGGGAGAATATGTCGGGATTGTGCCGGTCGGGATCCAGGTGTCGGTATTCCAACTGTCGGGATCTCGTCCGACGGGATCTTGACCGCATCCCCCTGGAAAGCCATTTCCTGCCTTTCAGGCAGCCCAACCTGGCTTCTATGGGCTGCAGCAGTCCCCACCACTGGTTATGTGCTGGTCCCTGAAGCCTGCAAGATGCATTACGGAGGTGCCAGGATCAGGCTGGTGGCTGGTCGGGGCTCTCCTCTACTCCAGGTAGCATGGGTTTGGCAGCCCCCTCCTTCAGAGAGGTAGGAGCTTCCACTGTCCAGTATACCTCCTGTCGACAAAGGTTCTAAAATCTGTTCCCTCCTCTAGATGTTACCTGGATGACTTCAACACTTCTAACTTGTAGGCACCTTGGGTCACTATGATGTATCTTGTGGTAATGTGATGATAGACTGTGATTTAGAACTTGATTTGTGTTATTCCTCCTATGCTCCATGAATTGAGTCCTTAAGGACCTAGTGGTGTGTCTTACATAATGTAGTCAACAGCCACAGGTAAGTAGTATATAAATGATGTGCTTAGAGTCACAATTAATACAGCTCTTGTTACAGTAGCATACAGTATCTTTATTTTCACACAGAGCTGGATTTCTATGTGAAAGCACAGTGGCTCTAGTGGGTAACATCCAGTATTAGTAGAAGTGATAGTATCAGTGCCCTGTGATTTGAAATGACTGTAATGGTGCCAGTATAGTCCTTAAAGTTCTATTTTTCCCATATTTAACATTAGACACCAAGTTATTTGAAATCACAGGACACTGCGACTATCACTTCTACTAATACTGGATGTTACCCACTAGACCACCTGGTTTCCATAGATGTGTCTCTAGGTCCTTAAGGACTTGATTCATGAAACATGTTTGAGTAGCCCGACAACCAGACATGCATTTTAGGCTGGCCGTATCCGAGCCCAGAGGCATAGTGATAGTGGTAGCTTCTACATCACTTAGATTCCAATTCTTTGCTTTTATTATCACTTTGGACACAAGGGCCTGATTCTGAGCTGCACACAATGTGCTGATTCTGAGCTGCACGCAATGCCCATGTCCACATAGTTGAGTGATGTTTTTGCAAGTGCACATGCACAAACATTCTAAAGACCCCATGGCACATGCGTTACAGAGTGTATGCACAGAGGTGCTTTGCAGTGATTCAGATGGTATCAGGAATCAGGTGGAAAGTGATGGGTGTTTCTGGGCAGATCCTGGGAAGTGGTTAGAAGTGCACGTAAAAATTGTCCGTCTCATGTGCATGATATGTGAGTGTTGCCGAAGCGTTACTGCAATTGGTTGCATTCTTTGATGCACAGACGCGGCCATCGGTGGCCAGGCAGAGAAACTGGGTATCCGGACTCCAGGTCGACAGCACAAAGGTCGACACACTTTAGGTCAACGCCAATTGGTCGACACACCTTAGGTCGACATGGACAAGAGGTCGACATGGACAAAAGGTCGACAGGAACAAGGTCGACATGGAAAAAGGTTGACATGAGTTTTTCACAATTTTTTTTTCTTTTTTTGAACCTTTTCATACTTAACGATCCACGTGGACTACGATTGGAACGGTAAAGTGTGCCGAGCGAAGCGGTAGCGGAGCGAAGGCACCATGCCCAAAGCATGGTGAGCGAAGCGAGCCATGCGAGGGGACGCGGTGCACTAATTGGGGTTCCCGGTCACTCTACGAAGAAAACGACACAAAAAAACATAAAAAACTCATGTCGACCTTTTTCCATGTCGACCTTGTTCCTGTCGACCTTTTGTCCATGTCGGCCTAAGGTGTGTCGACCAATTGGTGTCGACCTTAAGTGTGTCGACCTTTGTGCTGTCGACCCTCAATCCCAGACCCGAGAAACTGCACCTGCCATAGGGCTGGGCAAGTGCCTATGAAGCACTACTTCCTCAGTGAGCGAGTTACTTGTACTGAATTAGCTTGCTCTCCTACAAAGCTAAACAACTGTAACCATACGTATAATTACTTAGTCCAGTTGCAAAATGTTTATCCTCAATAAACTGCAAAGAAGAGTACTGTAGATTCAGCAGTAAAGAATTTGCCTCCTGAAAAGAATTGCTCGCCTGATTCTTATGGTGTATCAGGTTATACACAGTGATGCATTTCCAATCAGCCCTATTTGGAGCCTCCGCTGGTGCATTTACTTTACAGTATAAAGTTGTAGGTTCTAGCAGAGGGTGCGTAATGTGGCTGCTGTCTCTAGAAGTAAATTATATGCAGATATTGGAATAGAGGGGGTTAATAATATACTCAAGGAGGTGACCTGGAACACGGCAGGTGGGTGATAAACTCCTAGTTTAGTGGAGAAGCTGCTGTATGGTAGATTATTGCCAGATATAGTCATGAGGGACAGTTATTTCCTTAGCCAGTGACCAACATTCATCCAGATCTCTCTCAAATATCACCTTATGCGGGTTAGCAGTTTATTATTACCTCAGAAAGGTGAAGAAAGACATGCAGAGTATTAGCTAAGAATGTATTCCTGCTAGCAGTAAGGGGCTAATGGCTGTTTTACAGATGTGGGGTTGGGTACCTCTTGACTGACTTTTGGAGCTACTTCCTTGTCCTTCTGTAGAGCCATTACATATACATAAAGTCTGATTGGCTGCTAAATGCAATGTGACAGCACTAAACAGGGATCGGAGGATCAGCAGCATATAGGTGCCCTCGTGGGTGCTGGAGAACTGCTCTGAGGTACTCTGATGTGACCTGTTGTCAGTGTCAGTCTGTAGTGTTGCTGTACTGAGGTTACATGGATGGTCTGGTATCAGCAGCAAGCTCCCTCCACACTGATCTGAGGTATCAAGCCTCTCACAGGAACTCCTTTTCTGTCAGTCTTGTCTGATGTATACTTAATGGTCAGATTGTGGTAACAGAGTTTTATTTACCCTCTGACGTGTGAACATATCAGTTTGTTTAACCACAGTAGGGGAATCCTCTTATCATCAGTGATTTGTAGGATTTGTTTCCCAGTAACCACAAGGGCAGTGGTATTATTTAGCAATGAAAAATCCTTGTCAGAAACACCTAGTATAGGGACTGACAGGACTGCATGATCCCCCTCTCTTCAGATAAAATATCAGAGATATTATTGGACAGGGAGGAGGGAGCAGCCCGCTTAGATGACCCAGAGACACAAGAGTGACGTGGAATAGGGTTTTGCCTGACCAAGGAATGAGTCATATGCTACATGCCCAAAGCGGAGTAACCATGGGGACATCAGTGGACTGTAACGTAACAGGTGGTCCCATAGGGGCATAAAGCGTTCAACTAGAGTACCCAGTAGGTTTGAGAACGCAGCCCAGGTAGGCTTCTGATAGATTACCGGAGCTGCGGACTGACTGGGAGATGTATGAGACATAGTACACAGACCATCACACAAAACTTCTCCCTCAGGTAAATCCATTGCGCATGCTCTGCAGGATGCAGGAGCATCCCCAGATTTACTACCCTACATGTTAAACATTATACACAAATGCAACAGAGAGCGGTTTAGTACGATGAAGCCAGACAGAGTACAATACCTGTGAATAAATCCGTTAGCATGTGACTGAGTACCCAGTACACAACACCTGTGAATAAATCCAGTATTATCTGACTGAGCACACAGTAGAATACACGTAATAGGTAAATACTGTGATGCACTATATATTGACCCAGACGCACCTAGTCCCCTAGGGTACAGTATACAGTGATAGATATATCTGGAATACACCACAGTGAAATCACATAGCAGATACAGGCACATATAGTCACGTTTGCAATGCAGATAATTATTTTCATGTCAATAAAATTGCATTGGATTATTATATGAGAACTTATAAATAACTATAAATAGTTATATAGTACGGCTCCCCTGTACTGGACTTCACCACCTGGTACTGTGAAGTCTTATTAAAAGGGGACATTAGTATATCCGACCTGCCCTGGTGGATATAGTGGGGTCCCTGCTGGTCACAGTGTCCACGCCAGCGTCACAGTCCGTCTCCCTAGACTGCTAATAGGAACACGATTTAATGGCGGCTTCCGCCTGGGGGGCCCTCTTACCTCCTCCCCGTAGCAGCCACGCGAACCAGGAGAGCGTCTGCGACTGTGTGCCTAAGCCGGCGCGTCTCCACCGCAAGAACCCAAGAACTGAGCCAGCGGGAGTATGCGACACCGCTTGGGAGCTGATGGAGCTGCAGTGCTGAAGTGTCACCCTGACATATAGTGCTGACAGCCCAGTTTTGAAAAAAGTTTCTGTCAGAAAAAGCTTTTTCAGGGCTGCCCAGTGCAGCCCACCTGTTAAGTGACTGCTTCTGCAGACACCAACTGAAAAACTGAGCTCACAGTGCCTGGAGGCGGGGTTATAGAGGAGGCCCCAATGCATCTTGGGACAGCTAAATCTTTAACCAACCTGTTGGTGTCTGGATCAAGATCTCTCTCTACACCCCAATGTATTCCCTGTGGAACACATTGTACGCTGCTGCAGAAATCTTTGTTCAGCATGATGCATAACTCGATGTTGCTGATATACTCCTATACTTCGCTTTCATTATATCTGATGTCCTGTACAGTGGTAAGTGCTGTCCTAGCACGTCGCTCTGCCTGCCAGTGTCATACAACAGGTGGCCATTAGAGATGGTGAGTAGGTGTTAAACAAATAGTCAAACAGAGTCAGGGCAGCTATATCTCTGGCCAGGGCCATGATTTTGTTATCTTCTGAAAATGTCCCATCAAGTACATTCAGGAAATAGAAATGTTGAGGGAAATAACCAATCATGGGGGCTTCCAGCTGGAATTGCAGTTTCTTTAACATGGAACGCTCAAGCCTGAACAACTGCTCAGAGCTGATGATGTTGTGGCATATATCCAGCAGCTGCTCAACATGTTGCCGTCCATGTGTTTCCACCTGAAGAGGAGCAAAACTTGGGTAACGTGTGTAAGGATGGGTTGAAGGTTCTGATACAAAATAGCCTACAACATAAAAGATCTGCAAACAGCAATGCTACATAGACAGGTTGATCTGTCGATACAGCTACTTATTTGCAAACAGGCTACAAATGATGGCACGTAAGGCCTGATTGTGATTCTTGATTTGGAAGTAAAACAAAAAAAAACAAGTAACAGTACACCTGGGAAAAAAACATGTTGCATTGTAGGTGGAGCAGATGTAACGTGCAGAAAGATTTAGATTTGGATGGGTGTGTCCAACTCTAATAGAAATGTTGTGCGGTCACCACCTGTAGAAACTGGTTAATCTCCCATTGTATTTAGTACTCAAAATGTATATGGCCTATTATTAAAGGGATAATACAAGAATGCATTTGAAGAAGAGGGCAGACGTGTCTCTGCTGGCCTCCTCTCTCCAGTGTCCTTTACCCACATATTTTCGGTGCTCACCCCCATGGTACCCTCTCTGGAGGCTCCCCTTCCCCCCCTGTAGGTCTCCTCAGCCCGGCTGTGTCCGCCGCAGAGCCGGGGAGCAGTTTTTACTGCTCCCGCAGGTTGCGGCCTATACACTTCCGGAAGCCGGGGACTCGCGTACTCCCGGCGCCCGCGATTCGAGCTCCACAGCAGGGACGCGGCGCTGGGAAGCGGCGCGGACCCCACACAAGCGCTCTGGACCACCTAGAAGCCTTCCCCTGACCCCCGGGGTGGACACCCCCTGGGGCAGCAGGTCGGGGAGATGCCTGGCAGCAGGGGACAGCGGTTGGCCTGCAGCCCAGGGAGACACGGCGGCCATCTTCATTCTTGCTGGAGGAGCTGGTCCTAAGGTAGAAGTGTACCTGTATACCTGTGGGGGTCTCTGATTAGGGCTGCACCAGGACTGGTGGCCCTTTGGCACTGTTCTCCCCCTGTTCTTATTCTGGGGGCCCTGTTGAGGGATTTGTGCATTTGCTTAGGTGGGGAGAAATAGCCTTTTACTCAGCACCATTATCTTCCACTATAACTACATCTAGTGGCCTCTGGGTGTAATAGCATACATTTCTCATACAGTGTGCTGGATATACAATACATATTGCTCTGCAGACTTCATATGTCCGCAGATATCCCGGCACCTACCGAGAAGATCGTCCCGATGTCCCCATGGTTGAATGACCTCGATACTCTAATGTGACCGCCTGCACCTGAATGCTCCTATGACATGATATGACAACTCGACCTTTCTGCTGATCCTTCCTCGATTGATATTCTAGACACCTCTTGCCTCCAGTTCATCTACCTTTACCGTTCAGCATTGTAATGCCTCCCAAGAAATATAGGGCCACTAAAACTGTTTCCCAGGTGGCGTTCTTTAAACCCTCGCCTCAGGCCGCTAAAGCAAAGGATGCACAGGATGGCGCCTTTAAGCCTTCTGTCCCTGTGCCCTCACCACTTAGAGATGCACCCGCCCCTACCACTGCACGCGCCAGCTCCATTGACGACAGTGCCTCGCTTACGGTGGGCACTATGAAGCATCTCTTAACACAATTTAAGGATGAAGTCGCGGCAGAATTTAGAGCGACTATGAAGGAATGCCAGAGATCTATTGACGTGATTGGTGACCGCACCGATCACCTAGAAACAAAAATGGGTGAAGTGGTGTCGTCGCATAACGACCTGATCTCTTCTCATGAACTGCTCCAAAATGAGGTCACGGCGCTCAGGGACAAACTCTCGGATATAGATGACAGATCGAGACGTAATAACATAAAGCTACGTGGTGTCCCGGAAGCTGTTGCTAATAGCGCTTTAAACGATTTTGCAATTGACCTCTTCAGCAAACTCCTTCCTTCTTACCGCTCAGTGGACTTTCTAATCGACCGTATCCACTGGCTCCCTAAAGCCAGGAACGCTCCTGATGGTGTCCCAGTGATGTCCTTATGAGGATTCATTATTTCCACGTGAAGGAGGCAATCTTGAAAGCTGCTAGACCCTCGGATGCTGCGTCGGAGTCTTTGGGCTCGCTTCGGGTATTTGGAGACTTGTCCCCTGCTACTTTGGCGAAACGGCGCTCTCTTTACCCCATCACATCAGTGCTACGTAAAGAGAACATTCTATACAGATGGGGATTTCCTACGAAGTTGCTTATTTCTTGAGAAGGTTCTACTGTTGTCATAACGAACGTCGAGGAGGGTAAAAAGATCCTAGCATCATGGAACTCTGCAAGCTCTTCTACGCACACCTCTCCCGAGCATGACCTTCAGTGGGACTGGGCCTCATCGGCTGTAGAACTTTGAGTATTGTCTGATTTGCTACACTTGCATTGATTTCATGTTTTCTAGTCGGTTTGTCATGTCGTATTTCCTACGGAGCACTTCCTTGGCGATTGTTTGCTGAGGGTGTTTATGTGATATTTGAGTGCTGTTAGATTGTTTTTCAGTGTTGCCTCCTCACCGCCGGTTAACTGTTTACTGTCTGTCTCTGCTGCCCCGACAGCCACCCACATTTCCTTGTTGGCTGAGAATTCTTTCTGAGTTCCCTTTAATCCCGGTGGCTGTCGGGTGACCAGAGATGAGGTGCCGAGGAACTATATTTAGTTTAATTTTGGTTCGGGTGCGAGTGGATTGACCACTACCCCCCACAGTTTTACTCTGAGTCGCCATGGTTAGGCATCCAAATGTGCCCCCTCGAGGGGTTAATGTTCTGTTTCCTCTTCCTGTTATCCTCCATATTTTTTGTCCTTTCTTTCTCTTCTCCTCTCCTTTTGTCCGGAAATGTTACACACACTTTCTACTTGCCAGTTGGTTGTTGATAGCTATGCAATTCCCGATAGTTTTACAATATGGTTAACATTGTTTCTATAAATGCAAAGGGTCTAAATTCCCCACATAAGAGGAAATTAGCACTTAATTATTTCCATAAACTTAAAGCTCAAATCATAGCCATTCAGGGGACTCATTTTACTAAATCTGCCCCTCCAAGGTTTACTAATGGGAGATTTCCCCATTGTTATTTGGCTAACGGGCCAGCAAAGAAGGCAGGGGTGGCAATCTTGATATCTCAGCATTGCGCGTTCTCCCTCACTTCACAATACTGCGACCCTGAGGGGAGAATTCTAATTCTGGTTGGTACTCTCGAAAATAAAGAGATGACATTATTTTCTTGCTATGCCCCTAACACCAAGCAACTAGCATTTTGCAGGAAACTCTGTGCTAAAGTGCAGCAATTGGCCAAGGGCGCTTTACTCTTAATAGGCGACTTTAACTTGACCCTGGACCCTTTAGTTGATAACTCTGGCAAGCGGCCCCCGCTCTCCGGTCAGCTTCCTAGGAACGCAAAGAGCTTTAGCCAGCTACTGGCGGAATATGATCTTTTATACCTCTGGCGCGTTAAGCACCCAATGGACAGAGATTACACATTTTATTCCCCAGTGCATGCATTTTATTCTAGAATAGATCGAGCATTAGCAGATAAGTGGACTCTACAGTCCATCCGTAAAATCTCCGTTCTCCCCATGTCCTGGTCGGATCACTCCCCACTATTCATCGAATGGGATATAAATAGTAGAAAGGTTACCCCGGCCCCCTGGTACTTAGGTAAACTCAGTCTTCTTCAGCCGGAGACCACGCAGGCGATCCAAACCACCTTGGATTATTATCTTTCTGAGAACTCTCCTCAGGAGACATCTATCTTCACATTCTGGTGCGCCCTCAAAGCAGTAACATGAGGGACAGCGATCCAAACAGCGGCTAAACTTAAAAGGGCATATCGTAAAAAATTTGAACAAGCTGAGCTTACAGTCGCTTCCCTGGAGAGTTCCCACAAGGCTCATCCACACGATAAAGCCCTTCTAAAGTCATTGAAGGAAGCAAGGGAGGCGGTAAATGTTTTTTATTTAGCGGAAGTCCAACGCAACCTACATAGACTGAACCAAAAATGTTATGTTTATGGTAACCGGGCTGGTAGACTACTGGCGAGGAAGCTGAGGGGTAGGAAAGCCAAAGAAAAAATTCATATAGTCCACTCGGACAGGGGTAAGAGAGTCTACGATCCTCACGAAATTGCAAATGTCTTTGCCTCCTATTACTCTAAATTATACAACTTGAGGGGGGATTCTTCTACTTTTCAACCTACAGGCATAAATGTTCAGAATTTTTTGAGCAACTTTCCTCTCCCCTCGCTGTCGGCGGAGTCTTGTAGCTCTCTTAATGCACCTTGGACTTTAGCCGAAGTTGAAAAGGCTATTGACTCCCTTCCAGCGGATAAGACCCCGGGACCCGATGGTTATCCTTCTGGTTTCTATAAGTCCTTTAAGGAGAGTTTGGCCCCGGTGCTCTTGTCGGTGTTTAATGAAGCCTCAGAGGCTGGTCACTTCCCCAAAGAGATGCTGGAAGCTCAGATGCTGGAAGCCCAAACCGGGAAAAAACCCTACCTCAGTTCAAAATTTTAGACCAATTGCTTTATTAAATACTGACCTAAAAATGTATGCCAAATTAAATGCTAACTGTATCAGCCGCCTTCTCCCTTCTCTTATCAACCCTGATCAAGTGGGCTTCGTCTTAAACCGACAGGCCCCGGATAATACGCGTAGGGTGATTAATGTTATTGAGTATTCTGCCTGTAGAGGAGAACTCCTCCTAGTTTTGTCTCTGGACGCCGAAAAAGGCGTTCAATAGATTGAATTGGGATTTTATGAGATTAACTCTGGACAAATTTGGCTTCTCTGGGAGGATCTTAGACTCTATACTGGCTCTCTATTCCGCACCCAGTGCGCGGGTCTTTGTTAACGGATGCCTTTCTTCATCCTTCAATATTTCTAATGGCACTCGTCCGGGCTGCCCACTATCTCCCCTTATTTTTGCATTGGTGATAGAACCCTTGGCTGCTTGCATTAGATCCCGGAACTCGATTAGTGGCCCTGTTATAGGGGGAATTTCTCACAAAATTAGCTTGTTTGCGGACGATATTCTGCTATGTCTTTCTGACCTGAGGCTTCCTTGCCAGCTCTTCATGACGTCCTTCAAGGCTACTCGGATGTTTCTTTTTATAAATTAAATACTAATAAAACTGTAGCCCTCCCACTCAATATATCTCCAACTGTGGTCTCTAGGTTGAAGGATTCGTGCAAATATGCCTGGAAGTCCTGCTCCTTGAGATATCTAGGGATTAACTTAACCAGAGAAGATAATTTGATTGAGTGTAATTATGCCTTGTTATTAAACGGAGCTGACTGGGGAGTGGATGTTACAGGAGGTGTCCTGGCTGGGTAGAATTGCTGCTGCCAAGATGGTCTTATTGCCGAAATTAATGTACCTGTTTCGCGCCATACCAAGGCCACTTACCAAACTCCTCTATAATAGATTTAATCAGGTCCTGATCAGATATGTGTGGGGTGGCTCTAGACCGAAAATTGCTAAAAAAATTCTTATTCTGCCCAAACTGTCTGGTGGGGTAGCTTTCCCAGATATAGAAAAGTACCATGCTGCATGTCTGATAAGTCAGTCTAGAGACTGGTTTGATACCTCGAGTCGGAAACCTTGGGTTATTCTGGAAGCTTCTTGTCTGGACGCTGTTTCTCTCCCTGATTTGTTTTGGTTACCACTGTCTGCTGCTCGACGTAGGTCCGGATCCTGCAAGTCTATTAAAACGACCCTAGATTCATGGCATAAACTAGTACTCTCTTCGGGAGAGATTAATTTACCTGCACCCTACCTGTCTTTAACTGCTCTTATGTCATTGATTCCTACTGTTTCACTAGGGGATTGGATTCGAAAAGGGCTCTCCACTGTGGGCGATTTATTTGTGGGAGACGTCTTGATGTCCTTCTCTCAATTGCAGGAGAGATTTGGGTTTCGGACTCAAGACTTTTTCAAATATCTACAGGTGAGAAGTTGGTTACACTTCCTTACTCCCTCACATATCCACAAACCTTCTCTTCCGGCTTATATTAAAAGCCGATTGGAGACGTCCTCGCATAAATATGGGATTACGTGGTGGTATCAATTTCAATTGACAAATGGCATTCAGACAAAATTAAAAGCTCAGACTTTATGGGAAAGAGATTTGAATAGGTCCTTTATTGATGCAGATTGGGATAGTATATTTAGATCTTGTTTTAAAATCTCCAAATGTGTTAACCACTCCGAAAAGTTCTACAAGCTTATACAGAGGGCCTACTTCACCCCTGAAAGACAACACAGAATCTGGCCTTCACAATCTAAAACATGTTGGAGGAAATGCGGTTCCACGGGGGATATGTTCCATATATTCTGGGCTTGCCCTCGTATACAACCACTTTGGAGAGAGGTGTTAAATATGGCTAGCATGGTGTTAGGGCTCAGCATCCCCCTGGACCCAGCTTTAGCGCTATTTCATTTGTACGTGGATCGACGCTCCGTAGGTGACCGCTACGTCTTGGGGCATATCTTGATAGCCACTAAAGCAGCTATAGCACAATTGTGGAAATCTGAGAATATTCCTACCTTAGCGCTTATTCAAAATAAGATTCACAAACATTTAATCTTCAAAACAGCGGAGGCTAATTATTCTTCCTCGGCTAACTCTATCCACTTGAAGTGGTTAGGATGGTCCGATTATAGGAGTAGAGAAGGTAGGCTAACAGTTTATAGCTCTCCTATTGATATGTCTGTGCTTTGCCCTACCTAGATTGACCTTTACAAGAATGCTGTGATATCAGATAGTTTCTATGTATATTGTATTTTAGTCTTTATTGCTTTTTTTTTTTTTTATCTTTCTCATGTCTTTTCTCAGTGTTTTCTCCTTTACAAGTATCTGAACGCCTAATGTAGCCAATTGTATATTCATCCGACTGTGCGTTGATTGTACTTTGTATATGGTAACCATTCCGGACTTCCCCTGTGTTTCCCTTATCTCTTTTTTCTGTTCCCCATTTCTGTGTGTAAACTCTTCAGTAAAAATTTAATGTTTAAAAAAAATATATATATATTTTTTGGTTAAGTTGCAGTAAAAAAATTAAAACATACATTTATATTTTTCTAATTATTTTTATTTTGTTTACATTACACTATTATATTATATATGTAACACATTGCGGTGATTGCAAACTCTCCCTGTTCTAATACCCAGTGATAATGTTTTACATTATTATAATACATATTTCATGACCACAATATGTACAGCAAGCAATATATGTTGGCGATATAGAATTAAGATTCACTACTAATAATATACACATTACCTACTTCTGGCTGGTTGTCCATGCAGTTTGCAGCTGAATAGTTTTTCTCCAGGCTCTTCCTGAAGATGTAGCACTCTTCCCCGTATTCCCTAAAGATTTGGAAGCACAGGCTGTGTGAGGACTTTAGGAAGGGATCATGGTCAAAAATCACAGGCATACATGGACCTCCTGGTATAATTGGTTGGTTCAACTCTAATATTAAGTGCAGCATATTCCATTGCACTTTACAATTGGGGACAAACAGTAATAAAACAAGTCTGCGTAATAACACAAAAAAGAAATTACCCAAAGGTAGTTAACTCCGGCGCTAGATGGAGAGGTTCAACACAGCATCTGATTGGGAGCTTAGTCTCACCTCTAGGGAATACAATATACAACAACAAAATATTCAGCGTTAACAATCGTCATGGATGAGATGAGATGATCAGTGAATATGGGTGGTCTTCAGTTTGCCGGCTGTTGGGATCCCGGCACACAGTATACCGGCGCCGGACTCCCGACACCCGGCATACCGACACCTTTTCTCAATCTTGGGGGTCCACGACGCCCCTGGATGGAGAATAGAAAGCGTGCCACCATGCCCGCAGCATGGCGTGCGCACAGGGCCGTCTTTTCATATGGGCTCAATGGGCTCTTGCCCAAGGGCCCCAGGAGTATAAGGGCCCTAGGCTGATAGGGGTACCAGATTTTTTAAAGTCGGCCCTGGGGAACCAGAGATATCCGACTTGAAAGCAGTGGTCCCCATCCAAGCCTGTTAATTGCTCTTCCCAGCCAGATATCTCAGGTTCTGTCTGACTTAGAGTTTTTCTGAGGATATAATCCTAAAGCTGTGACTCTCCCCTTTTGGTCAACACTGGCAGCCTGTCTCTACTATTCCCAGGACCAGAGATATCAGCCTTCCAGCAGCTGGTCCCTGCTCCAGCTCCACACGCCTAATATGCAGTTTTAGATTTTCATTGGTGAATTGCTCTGGTTCCTGAACTCTGATCTCCAAGTCCGCTGAACCTTCTGAAAGGTGGGACTCTCTAGGTTTCTATCCCATTCAAAGCTAAGAAATACATTTTCAGGAACTTGAGATATCTGCAGTCAAGCAAGCTGCCCTCCCACCGGAAATTGATAAATATTAATGACACTCCACTATCCACCCCTCCCGTACGTATTAAACTCCCCTACCACCCTGGAAGTCATGTACTAGGGCTTCTTCATTTAGCCCAATGCCCCCTTCTGCAGTTTAGCCCCATCTGTACAGTAAAGGAGTAATTAGCAGAAATTACTGCTCCAGGTCCTACATGCTGAGTGGAAGATAGAACACACTCTACCACCCGCGGGACATCAAAGCTGGCACTGATAGCACCCCCCACCCCTACTATTGGAGGATGGGTAGGGTGTCCAGTGCATTGCTGTGCCCAGGGGCCTACACTGCTGTTAAGACGGCCCTGCGTGCGCAGCTTGCCCAACTGTCGGTATGCTCGCGCCGGTATGCTGGCCGCCGGCATACCATACTACACCTGTGAAATACACATGATTTATTGAAATATTTAAAAAAAACAGGTCTAACATCTATAAAAAATTAAGGCTTAATGTAAAATAGCAAGTACATGAACAAGCGTCTATTGCTTAAAATGTTGCTCCTGAATAGATATGGACAAATATACTGATAGGGTCCTGTGACCTGTTCCAAATACAGCAGTCCCCTGGATCCTCCTTGGATCTCAACATGCAATGTATGTGGAGTAGTTATATTTACCACAGCCAGCTTCCAGGATTTAAGCGGTTAAGCATCACGCATGTATCCAATGGTTCCTTAGTATATTTAGGGCAGTGGTTCTCAAACTGTGTGCCTAGGCACCCTGGGGTGCTTCGGCGCACTTGCAGGGGTGCCTTGGGTTGGTGGTCCAGGACCAATTAAAATTATTTATGATCAATGTAATAGACAAAAACTGTAGTGGTGGCTGCCAATCATAAAATATGTGGACAAACAGAAGCAAATCTTATCCCTCACCACACAGTTGACCTTAGGATGACATATAACACACAATTTCCTTAATTTAATATTTCTTTCTAAATTTCTCAATAAAAAACTTTTGGCCTAGGGGTGCCGTGAAATAAATTCTGATACTCCAGGGTGCCGTGATTCAGAAAAGTTTGGGAACCACTGCTTTAGGGAATTAGGCACTAATACTCAAATATAGGTGATTGCATAATAGTCCACCAGATTGTAAAGGTTCTTGGTGGGCTGTATGATCCAGTCACACAGCAATAATGGCCTAGTGTCAGTGGGATATGAAGGTGAAGATAGATAAAATATGTAATGTTATGTGATGTAATTGAGTAGGCGAGAAATGGAGGTTATGTGGGTGGTTCTGGAATTTGATAAACTGTCTGAAGAGGTGAGTATTCAGGAACACTTGAAGGTTTGGGAACTAGAAGAAAGTCTAAAGAACAGAAGAACAGAAGATTTTCTGCACACAACCTACATATACTGTAAACGTGTGAAAGATAAAGATGTTAAAAGCCTATATAAAGCAGAAGAAAGATATTTTCACATCATCTTTGCATGAGTGAAGTAGCACACCATTTTTATTCATAACTGTTTATCTTACTTGGTATTGTTGATGTATTATTGGTCTAAATGGTCTATTTTTTTTAAATACATGGCAGGTTTTATTTTTTGTGGTAAGTGTGATGCGGATAGGACTGCCTTATATTACAGAATACAATAAATCACATTGACCTCAATAGGAAAAAATTAAACAAAATGGCCCCCAATAGGGGAAAAAAAAAACCACTATGGCCTTTGACAGGTATGCATTAGCCCCCGCAGGAATGGATAAAACACATAGGCCCCACAACAGGAAAAAACCCAAACACACTATACATTATAACAGCTGCTGTGATGACCTGCATATAGTACCAGTAAAGGTTTCCATCACATTACACTGCCAGAGGAGCACATCATTTTTTATTGGCTGTCTATCCCTTCAGATTACACCAGTAATACAGCAGCAAAGATGCCCATTATTTTACACCAACATACAGATTTGGATCACATTATACCACCAGAAATAACCAACACATTACAGTATATTGGTAGAGATTCCAGTAACATGAGTAATTCATTTTGACAGCTCCTGAATTAATGTGGGAAAGCAGAAACAATGGGAGAAGTTTGTAAAAGCTCCTCATGCTCATTCTCGGGGAGCCAGAGACTGAGCTCGCAGGCAAAGCGGGATAAGAGGTCGGCGACTATATATAAGATACACCCGTCCTGGATAATCTCCAAATGGCAGTTGTTAGGAGAGTTTATTTACCTGATGACGTCCAGCTGCGTTATCTCACTGTGGGATGCGCACTGCTTGGAGGCCGGCCCAGCGGGGAATGGTCCAGGCTCCCAGCAGCCCAATCCGCCTATTGGGGGTTATTCAGAATTGTTAGCAAACCAAAACAATTAGCAATCTGGCAAAACCGTGCTGCACTGCAGGTGGGGCAGATGTGACGTGTACAGAGAGTTAGATTTGGGTGGGGTGTGTTCAAACTGAAATCTAAATTGCAGTGTAAAAATAAAGCAGCCAGTATTTAACCTGCACAGAAACAGTGTAACCCACCCAACTCTAACTCTCTCTGCGCATGTTACATCTGCCCCACCTGCAGTGCACATGGTTTTGCCTATTAGTGTGCTTTTTTTGGTTTGCTAACAACTCTGAATAACCCCCATAGTGCTGGAAGTGTCAGCTACTGCTGTACTGGGGCTGGCAGCAGGCTCACTGATGCACTGCAGACAGTTGGACTGTGGGAGCGCAGGACAGGTCTGTATGTCGCGTAGTCTCCTCTAGGAACATTTTACATAGTGACAGAACTCAGTGTCAGTATTAGTGATATTAATATTGGCCTAAGCCCCGTTACTGAGCCTCTGTAAAACATTTAACTAACAGCAGGCCTTTGTAATGGGTCATGGACAGGCCGGATTTCATGCACCTAGGGTGCCTTGTGGGAAATCCGGACCTGATTAAAACTAGAGATGTGCACTTGAAATTTTTCGGGTTTTGTGTTTTGGTTTTGGGTTCGGTTCCGCGGCCGTGTTTTGGGTTCGACCGCGTTTTGGCAAAACCTCACCGAATTTTTTTTGTCGGATTCGGGTGTGTTTTGGATTCGGGTGTTTTTTTCAAAAAACACTAAAAAACAGCTTAAATCATAGAATTTGGGGGTCATTTTGATCCCAAAGTATTATTAACCTCAAAAACCATAATTTCCACTCATTTTCAGTCTATTCTGAATACCTCACACCTCACAATATTATTTTTAGTCCTAAAATTTGCACCGAGGTCGCTGGATGACTAAGCTAAGCGACCCTAGTGGCCGACACAAACACCTGGCCCATCTAGGAGTGGCACTGCAGTGTCACGCAGGATGGCCCTTCCAAAAAACACTCCCCAAACAGCACATGACGCAAAGAAGAAAAAAAGAGGCGCAATGAGGTAGCTGTGTGAGTAAGATATGCGACCCTAGTGGCCGACACAAACACCTGGCCCATCTAGGAGTGTCACTGCAGTGTCACGCAGGATGGCCCTTCCAAAAAACACTCCCCAAACAGCACATGACGCAAAGAAGAAAAAAAGAGGCGCAATGAGGTAGCTGTGTGAGTAAGCTAAGCGACCCTAGTGGCCGACACAAACACCTGGCCCATCTAGGAGTGGCACTGCAGTGTCACGCAGGATGGCCCTTCCAAAAAACACTCCCCAAACAGCACATGACGCAAAGAAGAAAAAAAGAGGCGCAATGAGGTAGCTGTGTGAGTAAGCTAAGCGACCCTAGTGGCCGACACAAACACCTGGCCCATCTAGGAGTGGCACTGCAGTGTCACGCAGGATGGCCCTTCCAAAAAACACTCCCCAAACAGCACATGACGCAAAGAAGAAAAAAAGAGGCGCAATGAGGTAGCTGTGTGAGTAAGCTAAGCGACCCTAGTGGCCGACACAAACACCTGGCCCATCTAGGAGTGGCACTGCAGTGTCACGCAGGATGGCCCTTCCAAAAAACACTCCCCAAACAGCACATGACGCAAATAAAAATGAAAGAAAAAAGAGGTGCAAGATGGAATTGTCCTTGGGCCCTCCCACCCACCCTTATGTTGTATAAACAGGACATGCACACTTTAACCAACCCATCATTTCAGTGACAGGGTCTGCCACACGACTGTGACTGAAATGACGGGTTGGTTTGGACCCCCACCGAAAAAGAAGCAATTAATCTCTCCTTGCACAAACTGGCTCTACAGAGGCAAGATGTCCACCTCATCATCATCCTCCGATATATCACCGTGTACATCCCGCTCCTCACAGATTATCAATTCGTCCCCACTGGAATCCACCATCTCAGCTCCCTGTGTACTTTGTGGAGGCAATTGCTGCTGGTCAATGTCTCCACGGAGGAATTGATTATAATTCATTTTAATGAACATCATCTTCTCCACATTTTCTGGAAGTAACCTCGTACGCCGATTGCTGACAAGGTGAGCGGCGGCACTAAACACTCTTTCGGAGTACACACTTGTGGGAGGGCAACTTAGGTAGAATAAAGCCAGTTTGTGCAAGGGCCTCCAAATTGCCTCTTTTTCCTGCCAGTATAAATACGGACTGTCTGACGTGCCTACTTGGATGCGGTCACTCATATAATCCTCCACCATTCTTTCAATGGTGAGAGAATCATATGCAGTGACAGTAGACGACATGTCCGTAATCGTTGTCAGGTCCTTCAGTCCGGACCAGATGTCAGCATCAGCAGTCGCTCCAGACTGCCCTGCATCACCGCCAGCGGGTGGGCTCGGAATTCTGAGCCTTTTCCTCGCACCCCCAGTTGCGGGAGAATGTGAAGGAGGAGATGTTGACAGGTCGCGTTCCGCTTGACTTGACAATTTTGTCACCAGCAGGTCTTTGAACCCCAGCAGACTTGTGTCTGCCGGAAAGAGAGATCCAAGGTAGGTTTTAAATCTAGGATCGAGCACGGTGGCCAAAATGTAGTGATCTGATTTCAACAGATTGACCACCCGTGAATCCTTGTTAAGCGAATTAAGGGCTCCATCCACAAGTCCCACATGCCTAGCGGAATCGCTCCCTTTTAGCTCCTCCTTCAATGCCTCCAGCTTCTTCTGCAAAAGCCTGATGAGGGGAATGACCTGACTCAGGCTGGCAGTGTCTGAACTGACTTCACGTGTGGCAAGTTCAAAAGGTTGCAGAACCTTGCACAACGTTGAAATCATTCTCCACTGCGCTTGAGACAGGTACATTCCACCTCCTATATCGTGCTCAATTGTATAGGCTTGAATGGCCTTTTGCTGCTCCTCCAACCTCTGAAGCATATAGAGGGTTGAATTCCACCTCGTTACCACTTCTTGCTTCAGATGATGGCAGGGCAGGTTCAGGCGTTTTTGGTGGTGCTCCAGGCTTCTGTACGTGGTGCCTGTACGCCGAAAGTGTCCCGCAATTCTTCTGGCCACCGACAGCATCTCTTGCACGCCCCTGTCGTTTTTTAAAAAATTCTGCACCACCAAATTCAAGGTATGTGCAAAACATGGGACGTGCTGGAATTTGCCCATATTTAATGCACACACAATTTTGCTGGCGTTGTCCGATGCCACAAATCCACAGGAGAGTCCAATTGGGGTAAGCCATTCCGCGATGATCTTCCTCAGTTGCCGTAAGAGGTTTTCAGCTGTGTGCGTATTCTGGAAACAGGTGATACAAAGCGTAGCCTGCCTAGGAAAGAGTTGGCGTTTGCGAGATGCTGCTACTGGTGCCGCCGCTGCTGTTCTTGCGGCGGGAGTCCATACATCTACCCAGTGGGCTGTCACAGTCATATAGTCCTGACCCTGCCCTGCTCCACTTGTCCACATGTCCGTGGTTAAGTGGACATTGGGTACAACTGCATTTTTTAGGACACTGGTGAGTCTTTTTCTGACGTCCGTGTACATTCTCGGTATCGCCTGCCTAGAGAAGTGGAACCTAGATGGTATTTGGTAACGGGGGCACACAACCTCAAGAAATTGTCTAGTTCCCTGTGAACTAACGGCGGATACCGGACGCACGTCTAACACCAACATAGTTGTCAAGGCCTCAGTTATCCGCTTTGCAACAGGATGACTGCTGTGACATTTCATCTTCCTCGCAAAGGACTGTTGGACAGTCAATTGCTTGGTGGAAGTAGTAAAAGTGGGCTTACGACTTCCCCTCTGGGATGACCATCGACTCCCAGCAGCAACAACAGCAGCGCCAGCAGCAGTAGGCGTTACACGCAAGGATGCATCGGAGGAATCCCAGGCAGGAGAGGACTCGTCAGAATTGCCAGTGACATGGCCTGCAGGACTATTGGCATTCCTGGGGAAGGAGGAAATTGACACTGAGGGAGTTGGTGGGGTGGTTTGCGTGAGCTTGGTTACAAGAGGAAGGGATTTACTGGTCAGTGGACTGCTTCCGCTGTCGCCCAAAGTTTTTGAACTTGTCACTGACTTATTATGAATGCGCTGCAGGTGACGTATAAGGGAGGATGTTCCGAGGTGGTTAACGTCCTTACCCCTACTTATTACAGCTTGACAAAGGCAACACACGGCTTGACAAATGTTGTCCGCATTTCTGTTGAAATACTTCCACACCGAAGAGCTGATTTTTTTGGTATTTTCACCAGGCATGTCAACGGCCCTATTCCTCCCACGGACAACAGGTGTCTCCCCGGGTGCCTGACTTAAACAAACCACCTCACCATCAGAATCCTCCTTGTCAATTTCCTCCCCAGCGCCAGCAACACCCATATCCTCCTCATCCTGGTGTACTTCAACACTGACATCTTCAATCTGACTATCAGGAACTGGACTGCGGGTGCTCCTTCCAGCACTTGCAGGGGGCGTGCAAATGGTGGAAGGCGCATGCTCTTCACGTCCAGTGTTGGGAAGGTCAGGCATCGCAACCGACACAATTGGACTCTCCTTGTGGATTTGGGATTTGGAAGAACGCACAGTTCTTTGCGGTGCTTTTGCCAGCTTGAGTCTTTTCATTTTTCTAGCGAGAGGCTGAGTGCTTCCATCCTCATGTGAAGCTGAACCACTAGCCATGAACATAGGCCAGGGCCTCAGCCGTTCCTTGCCACTCCGTGTGGTAAATGGCATATTGGCAAGTTTACGCTTCTCCTCCGACAATTTTATTTTAGATTTTGGAGTCCTTTTTTTACTGATATTTGGTGTTTTGGATTTTACATGCTCTGTACTATGACATTGGGCATCAGCCTTGGCAGACGACGTTGCTGGCATTTCATCGTCTCGGCCATGACTAGTGGCAGCAGCTTCAGCACGAGGTGGAAGTGGATCTTGATCTTTCCCTAATTTTGGAACCTCAACATTTTTGTTCTCCATATTTTAATAGGCACAACTAAAAGGCACCTCAGGTAAACAATGGAGATGGATGGATACTAGTATACTTATGGATGGACCAGCGACTGCCGACACAGAGGTAGCTACAGCCGTGGACTACCGTACTGTGTCTGCTGCTAATATAGACTGGATGATAATGAGATGAAATTAATATATATATATATATAATATCACTAGTACTGCAGCCGGACAGGTATATATATTTATTATGTAATGACTGATGACGGACCTGCTGGACACTGTCAGCTCAGCAGCACCGCAGACTGCTACAGTAAGCTACTATAGTAGTATGTATCAAGAAGAAAGAGAAAAAAAAAACACG
The DNA here is from genome assembly GCF_028390025.1 of Pseudophryne corroboree. Taxonomy (NCBI): domain Eukaryota; kingdom Metazoa; phylum Chordata; class Amphibia; order Anura; family Myobatrachidae; genus Pseudophryne; species Pseudophryne corroboree. The sequence continues at coordinate 142,304,579 of NC_086453.1, forward strand.
GGTAGGTGGTATACAATTATGGATGGACCAGCGACTGCCGACACAGAGGTAGCTACAGCCGTGGACTACCGTACTGTGTCTGCTGCTAATATAGACTGGATGATAATGAGATGAAATTAATATATATATATATATATATATAATATCACTAGTACTGCAGCCGGACAGGTATATATATTTATTATGTAATGACTGATGACGGACCTGCTGGACACTGTCAGCTCAGCAGCACCGCAGACTGCTACAGTAAGCTACTATAGTAGTATGTATCAAGAAGAAAGAGAAAAAAAAAACCACGGGTAGGTGGTATACAATTATGGATGGACCAGCGACTGCCGACACAGAGGTAGCTACAGCCGTGGACTACCGTACTGTGTCTGCTGCTAATATAGACTGGATGATAATGAGATGAAATTAATATATATATATATATATATATATATATAATATCACTAGTACTGCAGCCGGACAGGTATATATATTTATTATGTAATGACTGATGACGGACCTGCTGGACACTGTCAGCTCAGCAGCACCGCAGACTGCTACAGTAAGCTACTATAGTAGTATGTATCAAGAAGAAAGAGAAAAAAAAAAAACGGGTAGGTGGTATACAATTATGGATGGACCAGCGACTGCCGACACAGAGGTAGCTACAGCCGTGGACTACCGTACTGTGTCTGCTGCTAATATAGACTGGATGATAATGAGATGAAATTAATATATATATATAATATCACTAGTACTGCAGCCGGACAGGTATATATATTTATTATGTAATGACTGATGACGGACCTGCTGGACACTGTCAGCTCAGCAGCACCGCAGACTGCTACAGTAAGCTACTATAGTAGTATGTATCAAGAAGAAAGAGAAAAAAAAAACACGGGTAGGTGGTATACAATTATGGATGGACCAGCGACTGCCGACACAGAGGTAGCTACAGCCGTGGACTACCGTATTGTGTCTGCTGCTAATATAGACTGGATGATAATGAGATGAAATTAATATATATATATATATATAATATCACTAGTACTGCAGCCGGACAGGTATATATATTTATTATGTAATGACTGATGACGGACCTGCTGGACACTGTCAGCTCAGCAGCACCGCAGACTGCTACAGTAAGCTACTATAGTAGTATGTATCAAGAAGAAAGAGAAAAAAAAAAACCACGGGTAGGTGGTATACAATTATGGATGGACCAGCGACTGCCGACACAGAGGTAGCTACAGCCGTGGACTACCGTACTGTGTCTGCTGCTAATATAGACTGGATGATAATGAGATGAAATTAATATATATATATATATATATATATAATATCACTAGTACTGCAGCCGGACAGGTATATATATTTATTATGTAATGACTGATGACGGACCTGCTGGACACTGTCAGCTCAGCAGCACCGCAGACTGCTACAGTAAGCTACTATAGTAGTATGTATCAAGAAGAAAGAGAAAAAAAAAACCACGGGTAGGTGGTATACAATTATGGATGGACCAGCGACTGCCGACACAGAGGTAGCTACAGCCGTGGACTACCGTACTGTGTCTGCTGCTAATATAGACTGGATGATAATGAGATGAAATTAATATATATATATATATATATATAATATCACTAGTACTGCAGCCGGACAGGTATATATATTTATTATGTAATGACTGATGACGGACCTGCTGGACACTGTCAGCTCAGCAGCACCGCAGACTGCTACAGTAAGCTACTATAGTAGTATGTATCAAGAAGAAAGAGAAAAAAAAAACCACGGGTAGGTGGTATACAATTATGGATGGACCAGCGACTGCCGACACAGAGGTACCTATAGCCGTGGACTACCGTACTGTGTCTGCTGCTATTATAGACTGGATGATAATGAGATGAAATTAATATATATATATATATATATAATATCACTAGTACTGCAGCCGGACAGGTATATATATTTATTATGTAATGACTGATGACGGACCTGCTGGACACTGTCAGCTCAGCAGCACCGCAGACTGCTACAGTAAGCTACTATAGTAGTATGTATCAAGAAGATAGAAAAAAAAAAAAAACACGGGTAGGTGGTATACATATACAATTATATATATATTATATACAAATATATATATATATATATATATATATTAAACTGGTGGTGATTAATTAAACTGGTGGTCAGGTCACTGGTCACACTATCAGCAACTTGCAAGTAGTACTCCTAAGCAGACAATCACAATATATACTGGTGGTCAGTGTGGTCACAATGGCAGTGTGGCACTCTGGCAGCAGAGTGCCAGCAAAAGTGTGCACTGTACGTTAAAATATGTACTCCTGCTCTCAGACTCTAACTGCTCCCCACTGTCTCCCCCACAAGTCAGATATACAGTCACACTATCACTTCAGCAAGTAGTAGTACTCCTCCTAATGCTCCCCAAAATTACTAAAGTAAATAATACTGTGTCTCTCTCTACTCTAGTAGTCTCACTCTCTATAAACGGAGAGGACGCCAGCCACGTCCTCTCCCTATCAATCTCAATGCACGTGTGAAAATGGCGGCGACGCGCGGCTCCTTATATAGAATCCGAGTCTCGCGATAGAATCCGAGCCTCGCGAGAATCCGACAGCGGGATGATGACGTTCGGGCGCGCTCGGGTTAACCGAGCAAGGCGGGAAGATCCGAGTCGCTCGGACCCGTGTAAAAAAAACTGAAGTTCGGGCGGGTTCGGTTTCCGAGGAACCGAACCCGCTCATCTCTAATTAAAACTCCTTGTTTTTATATGTGTTGTCCAATTCTCACTGCTTGGGAGGGAGGGTGTGGTGTGGTCTGACGGGATGCATCAAAGCCTCTTACTTTAAATAAGTGAACACTTAGGGGGTAATTCAATTCTGAGTGATGTGTATTTACTCTTGATTACGCTAGCCCAACATCACAGATTTGGGAGGTTGTGAGGCAAAATGGTCAGAGAATCGCCAAATCACAGTCATCGCTCAAAACTGCCTTTATCAAAGCTTGGAGAAAGATAAAGTACCAAGCAATCTGCTACTAACTGTCATTTTACTGGTTGAAAAATGTCAGGAGCTGATTGGTTGGTACTTTATCTCTCTCATCTTTATCCATCTCCAAGCTTTGATAAATCTCCTCCTCAGTCACCTAAATGTGTATTGATGTTTCCACAACAAAGTATCTCAGTGATGAGTCAGGGAGTCGGCAATTTGGCATAAGGAGCAGTAGATTTAATTAAAATAAAATAGATAAATGATATGTTTAGTGGTTATTTTTTCCCCGTTAACAAACATTTCACTTTTTTAACTATGGGGTATTTTCAATTGAAGTTGAAACTGCCGTGTTGTTGGAAAGACTGCAGTTTTCGACTTTTTCAGGTCGGAAGGGGTTTATTCAGTCCCCAGCTTTTTTATCCGACAAGTCGGGGAATTTGACTTGTCGGAAAGCACGTGAATTAGCGGAATAGCTGCAGATCCGCGTGCTTCTGTCGGAAACGGGGCCAAATCCAACAGGTTTTCGCCCAGTTTCCGACCATCTCAATCCGACTTTAAAAAAAGTTGGATGGACATGAGGGTGCTGACAGCAGTGGGGAGACGGGGGAGAAAGCGGCTACAGCGGCGTAGCTGGAGGATGGGGCACCACCACCGCTCATGGCAGCATCCTCCCGCTTACAGGAGCCGGGTGGACGCTGCCATGAGCGGTGGTGGTGCAGCGAGGACCCGCATGCTGGAGCTGGGGAGCCGACACGACGCTGATGTGAGCGGGGGCGGTGCAGCAAGGTCACGCTTGCTGGGGCCGGGGAGCCGGGTGGACACTGCCATGAGCGGCGGTGGTGCAGCGAGGTCCCACTTGCTGGAGCCGGGAGGACGCTGACGTGAGCGGCAGTGGCGTAGTGAGGTCCTGCTTGCTGAAGCTGGGGATCCGGGAGGATGCTGCCGTGAGCGGCGGTGGTGCAGCGAGTTCCCGCTTGCTGGAGCCGGGAGGACGCTGCTGTGACTGGCGGTCAGAGCCGGCCCTATCCAATATGATGCCCTAGGCAAGATTTTGGCTGGTGCCCCCTAGCACCACCGCTGGTTCTGCCTCTGGCCTTGCACCTCTTTCCCAGCACCATCACCCCTCACCCATAGCAGTCCTTATACCCCCTATGTTTTAAATAGGAACAGTTCGCACATTTGACGCACAGCCCAAAAAGGAGCATCTTCTTGCTGGGAAGGGGCATGGCCACGCAATAGTAACCCCAATTCCAATTACGCCACACAGTACTGCAACTTTATTCACATTTTATCTTGCGAAAGTGTCCATAATTCATATTACATCCCACAGTAGTATCAATTTACCTTATAAACATTACTCCTCACAGTAGAGCCCCTTATTCACATTACATCACACTGAATTGCTCCTTATTCACATTACACCACACCTTATTGCTCTTTATTCACATTAGACGACACAGTAGTGCCCTTTCTATATGCAACGCCACATAGTAGAGCACCTTATACACATAATGCCACACATTAGTAATGCATTTATACACAATTCCACACAGTAATGCCCCTTACACATATGAGACACATTAATGTCCTTATAAAAATAATGCACCTTACACATTATGACAACCTTTATTAATGCTCTTTTACACATAATGTCCCTTACACATATGCCGCACATTATTAATGCCCTTATACACATAATGACACACATAGTGCCCCCTACACATTTGCTGCACATTATTAGTGCCCCTATACACATAATGACACACATACAGTAGTACCCTGTTACACATATGCCGCACATTATTAATGCTCTTATACACATAATGACACACATAGTGGCCCTTTACACATATGTTGCACATTATTAATGCATTTTTACATGACACACATAATGCTCCTTACACATATTCTGAACACTACTGCACAACCAACCCACTCACATGCACACAGCACTCACACTTCCACTAACACTGTGACCTCTGCCTCTGCTTGGATACAGATGTGTCCTCCCAAATCTTGCATCAATGCTAACGTCGGGCACCTTTTTTTAATGAAACATGCTTCTTATTTGCATTGCTATGTGGCTAGGATGCACAAACAGCTTCTGCTGATTAAACTGATATGCAGCATGCCTATATACTGTGTGAGACTGTTGCTGTATCTGCATACAAAATGCTACACACAGAATATAGGCATGCCGCATATCATTTTAATCAGCAGAAGCTGATGATGCCCCTAGGCATATCAAATGCCCTAGGCAATTGCCTAGTTTGCCTATGCCTATGGTCGGTTCTGCTGGCGGTGGTGCAGCGAGGTCCCGCTTGCTGAAGCCGGGGAGCAGGGAGGACAGTGCCATGAGCGGCGATGGTGCAGCGAGGTCCCACATGCTGGAGCTGGGAGGACGCTGCTGTGAGCGGCGGTGGTGCCCCATCTTCCGGCTACGCTGCTGTAGCCGCTGCTCTCCCCCCGTCTCCTCGCTGCTCTCCCCCTCTCAGCACCTTCATCTCAATCCAACTTTTTTTTAAAGTCGGATTGAGATGGTCATTGAATAGGTCATGTCTGAATGGATCCGACTTGAATTGAATATACCCCTATATATTATCAATCTTTCTGGTTATAGTACAATCATCCCATAATGAATTGGGTGCCATGTACAGTATATGGTCATGAACAATCTAAATTGTGTCAGTCCTATTGGTTAAGGTAGTGTAAGGAATAATATACAGTTATCAGTTTAGTATTCAGCAAATCATTTTGACAGATGTCTTATACAAGCTGTGTCAGATCAAGAATGTTGCTTTTGACATAAATCGATGGCCAGGAATATTTCGGCACCACAGACCAAACATAATTATGACACTCAATCAAAGAAATAAAAATCAACTTAAGGGAGCATACATCACATGAAACCAAGTAGGAGGAAGCTGGCATATTAAATACATAATTGCACACATACGGTATGAGGAGTACAAATGTATAAAATCCAAACATTCGGTTGCACAATTAATAAAACAGCATTTCCACATTTCTGGGAGATAACTGGCAGCAGAGGTACAGACAGCACACTAGGACAGGGGCTGGCAACCTTCTGCAATCAGTGTTCCAGCTAAAATTAATTCAAAGATCAGTGGGCATTTTTACATTTACAATATATTTTACATACATATATTTGACGTTGACTTTGTTAACAATTGATTTGTGACTCCACATTATACAAGAAGGTGGGAGCAGACTGAGAGAAATCCTGGATGCAAGATTGGGAAATTCAAGTTGTGATTAAGAAAGAGGTGAGGTGGCAATTATTAGCAAAGCGACAAGGGTGGAGAGGAGTGGACTATGGGGGTCATTCCAAGTTGATGGCTCGCTAGCTATTTTTTGCAGCGCTGCGAACAGACAGTCGCCGCCTATAGGGGAGTGTATGTTTGCTTTCCCACATTGCAGATTGCTAAATAAACTTGAAAGTGTGGGGGTGGATTATAAAACAGTTAAATGGATAAGAACCTGGTTGCAGGATAGGAAACAGACAGTTGTAGTAAATGGAGTGCAATCTATGGAGGGAAATGTTACCAGTGGAGTACCCCAGGGATCTGTACTCGGACCAGTTCTCTTTAATATCTTTGTTGGTGACTGCAAATGGTACTGAAGGGAAAGTATGACTTTTTGCAAATAATACAAAGATATGCAACAGGGTAGACACACCGGGAGGGGTAAAACAAATGATTGATGACCTACGTAGGTTTGAGAAATGGTCAAGAAAGTGGAAACTACAGTTTAATACTAAAAAATGCAAAGTCATGCACTTGGGTCTCAAAAACCCAAAGGCAAAATATAGTATCAAGGGTACTATAATGGAAACTACTGAGGAGGAAAGGGATTTAGGAGTCTCTATTTCAAGTGACGAAGGCAGGAAAGCAATGCAACAAGGCAATGAGAAAGGCAAGTCAGATGCTTGGTGTTAGGGTCTCCTGCTCTGTGCTGCCACGTCGTCATGGCAACCGGGAGACAAGTGCTAGCGGAGTAACCTGAGCGTAGCTGATACTCCGGTTCGGGTCTTTTGCTGTGCAGTGGTTACAGGCTCTGTGCACGGCAGGGGATACGGTGCTGGTTTTTGTGCTCTCAGTCTGTGAGGTCTGAGTGGGGCGTGGACAGCACCTGCTATATAAACCCTCTTCTCAGGTTAGGCAGATGCTGCTGAATCTTTGTTGGTTAGTCAGTTCCTGAAAGCTAGCTAGTACTGTGTAAACTTTGTATTTGTTTGTTGCTTACTGCAAATAGGCCTTGGGATTTGGTATTACACTCTGCCAATCCAGACCTAGCAGTAAGACTGGAGTCAGTCGTTTAACCTGCTGGGGTTCTTTTGCTACTGTGTGAACCTAGCAAGTTTGCGGCTGTATTCTCAGACTTGCCTGCCAAAATCCTTTCTCACTGTGCAAGGTGTTCAGGTGTCAGTTTAGTGGCAGTAAGCTGAACCAGTGCACTGCAAGTGAGGACTAGGATTGTGGAGACTCTCCTTGTGTCTATTATTCCACCTCTGACCAAGGAGTTTACTGCCACACCCGTTGGTAACCCTTTGGGGTTTTGCTGTTGCCCTTAGCAACAGCATTTCGGGTTCTCTACGTATTAAATCACAACATCTCGCTTCTTTCTATCTGAGCATTCCTAATACTAGGGAGACACCCAGTTTCTTAGCCTTTGGGCTTCTCTGTTTACTTTGTGTTTATTTTGTTACCCTATCACCTTCTATGTATGTAATGTCATATTCCCCAGTCTGTCTGTGAGTTCATTTGTTTTGCATCCCTCTCCGTTCAGACACCAGTACATTCCTGCTGGCACTGGTGTGCATAACATATTCAGCAGCCCAATACTCCTGTTGAAATTTTGTGGGAATATGGAGCATACCCCTCAAAATACTTTGCAACAGGTGGTCGATCAGGTGCAGGTCCTGACTCGACAATTTAATGATTTGTCCATTAAAATGCACACCTCGCAGGCTGCTGGCGGAGCTCCCGCAGCAGCAGTGCCTTCAGGGGTTAAGGAGCCGAAAGTAAATCTCCCGGATCGTTTTTCTGGAGATCGCTCGCAGTTCTTTTGTTTCAAGGAGAGTTGCAAGCTATATTTCCAGCTTAGGCCTCAGTCTTCTGGGTCGGAGATTCAGCGGGTGGGCATAGTGATTTCCTTGCTACAAGGAGACCCACAGGTCTGGGCATATGGGTTGCAGCCTGACTGTCCATCTCTTAAAAGTGTTGATGCTTTTTTTACGGCACTGGGCATGTTGTATGATGACCCTGACAAGACGGCCTCAGCCGAGGCTCAGATTTCGATCCTTAAGCAAGGGCGAAGGCCAGTTGAGGTTTATTGTACGGAGTTTCGGAGGTTGGCCCATGATACCCAGTGGAATGACCCAGCCCTGAGACACCAGTACCGAAGAGGTCTTTCTAACCAGTTAAAAGACCAACTGGTACAATATCCCTTGCCTGATAGCTTGGATCAGCTCATGCAGTTATCCATTCGGGTGGATAGACGGCTGAGAGAGCGCAGGCTTGAAAGGGAGACCGAGGTTTCCTTCTTTCCCAAGGGAACCTCAGACTCTGAGGAATTTTCCGAGGAGCCTATGCAGATTGGGGCTACCCGCCTCTCCTCGCGTGAGAAGACGCGGAGGAGACAGCAGGGGTTATGTTTGTACTGTGGGAATAAAGGTCATGTGGTAGTATCATGCCCAGAAAAGCCGGAAAACTTCAGGGCCTGAGGGTGATGGGAAATATCCTGTCAGGCCAGAAGTCAGAATTTCCCAAGAAGACTTTTATCATTCCGGTGACCTTGAAGATCCTCGGTCAAACTGTCAAGACCGAGGCCTTTGTGGACAGTGGGGCCGACGGGGTTTTTATGGACCGCCAATTCGCCCTGAAACACTCTGTTCCCTTAGTACCCTTGGCATCGGAAATTGAGATTTGTGGGTTAAACGGGGAACCATTATCCCAGGGTAAAATTACCTCTTGCACTAGCCAGATTTCTTTGTTTATTGGAGCCACACACTCTGAAAAATTGTCCTTTTATGTGACTGTCTGTACTTTTGCCCCATTGGTGTTGGGGTTACCCTGGTTAAGGGCCCACAATCCTCAAATTGACTGGGTCTCTGGGGAGATTCTTAGTTGGGGTACTGATTGTTTCAGGAGTTGCTTGAGCCTTCCAGTCAGGCTTTCGCAGCTAAGTTTGCCAGGATTGCCAGGATGTTATGCAGATTTTGCGGACGTGTTCTCCAAAAGAGTTGCAGAGGTACTACCTCCCCATCGCCCCTATGACTGTGCCATTGATTTGTTGCCGAATGCTAAGCTTCCCAAGAGCAGATTGTACTCCCTGTCACGTCCTGAGACTCAGGCTATGGCAGAGTACATTCAGGAGAACTTGGCTAAGGGATTTATCAGACCTTCACAGTCTCCAGTTGGGTCGGGGTTCTTCTTCGTGGGTAAAAAGGACGGTTCGTTGCGACCCTGCATCGACTTCAGGGAATTGAACCGTATCACGATTAAAAACTCATACCCACTGCCTCTCATTTCGGTCTTGTTTGACCAGCTTCGTACTGCCACCATTTTTTCTAAGATTGACCTACGCGGTGCGTACAATCTAATCCGAATAAGAGAGGGGGATGAATGGAAGACTGCCTTTAATACCCACTCAGGGCATTATGAATATTTGGTGATGCCTTTTGGGCTCTGTAATGCCTCGGCAGTCTTCCAGGACTTCATGAACGATGTGCTCAGGGAATATTTGGATAGATTCTTAGTTGTATACTTAGATGACATCCTAATCTTCTCCCATTCCCTGGAGGAACATCGGAAGCATGTACGCTTAGTCCTCCAGAAACTCAGAGACCACCGGCTTGGGGCGAAGCTGGAGAAGTGCGAATTTGAAGTTCAGCAAATCGCATTTTTAGGATATATTATCTCCCCAGAAGGTTTCCAAATGGACGGTTCCAAGGTACAGGCAGTCCTGGATTGGGTACAGCCCACTAGTTTGAAGGCGCTTCAGCGTTTTCTGGGCTTTGCGAATTTTTATAGACGATTTATCGCTGGATTTTCGTCTATAGTGGCGCCCTTGGTGGCACTCACTAAGAAAGGGGCGGATGTTGCTCACTGGTCTTGTATGGCCAAAGCGGCTTTTGCCCGTCTCAAAAGGGCATTTGTCTCGGCCAAGGTGCTGCGACACCCAGATCCAGAGCGTCCTTTTGTGGTGGAGGTGGATGCCTCTGAGATGGGTATTGGGGCAGTGCTCTCTCAGATGGGGGTGTCTGATAATCGCCTTCATCCCTGTGCTTACTTTTCCCGTAAATTTTCGCCTGCCGAGATGAATTATGACGTGGGTAACCGGGAATTGTTGGCTATTAAGGATGCACTCGAGGAGTGGAGACACTGGCTTGAGGGGGCTAAGTTTGTGGTCTCAATTCTCACCGACCATAAGAATTTGGCATATTTAGAGTCAGCGAAGCGCCTCAATGCCAGGCAGGCACGATGGGCTTTGTTTTTTGCTCGCTTTAATTTTTTGATAACATATCGCCCTGGGTCAAAAAACATCAAGGCTGATGCGCTCTCGCGGAGTTTTGCTCCAATCCAGGAGACCACCGAGGAGCCATTGCCCATTGTGTCCCCATCATGTATTAAAGTGGGCATTACCCAGGACCTCTTGTCATTAGTCCTTAGAGCACAGGAGCAGGCTCCTCCAGACCTTCCAGTAGGTCTTTTGTTTGTGCCTCCTAGGTTAAGACAGCGAGTGTTCCTGGAATTCCATGCCAAGAAGTCGGCAGGTCACCCGGGTATTGCCAGAACTCGGGAGTTGCTATCTAGGGCGGTGTGGTGGCCCTCGGTGGCTAGGGATGTGGATCAGTGGGTTCGGGCATGTGACATCTGTGCCCAAAATAAGACTCCTAGAGGGGTTCCTGTTGGCCCATTACATCCACTCTCTATTCCATCTAAGCCATGGACCCACATTTCAATGGATTTTGTGGTGGACTTGCCCAAATCCTCGGGGATGACAGCCATCTGGGTTGTTGTTGACAGGTTTTCGAAGATGGCGCACTTTGTTCCATTGGTTGGGCTGCCATCGGCCAGACGCCTGTCTGAATTATTTATGCTGCATGTTGTGCGCCTCCACGGGTTGCCACTTGATGTGGTCTCTGACCGCGGATCCCAGTTTGTGGCCAAATTCTGGAGGGCATTTTGTTCCGATCTCCAGATTTCTGTCAGCTTGTCGTCAGGCTACCATCCGCAGTCTAATGGGCAGACTGAAAGGGTGAACCAGTCCTTGGAGCAGTTCCTCAGGTGTTATGTCTCCAAGTGTCAGACTGACTGGGTTGCTCATCTGTCCATGGCGGAGTTTGCCTATAACAACGCGGCTCACTCTGCTACAGGGATCTCTCCCTTCCTTTGTGTGTATGGGCATCATCCTAAGGCCAATTCTTTTGACCCCCAGGACTCCACGCCTGGTGGTTCCTCTGTAAATTTGGTCCTTAGAGGTATTTGGAGGAAAGTGAAGAAAGCCCTTGTGTCTGTGTCATTAGTGACCAAAAGGGTTTTTGATAAGCGGAAAAGACCCTGCAGCTTCAAATTGGGAGACTTCGTCTGGTTGTCTACCAAGAATTTGAAGTTGAGACAGCCATTTCATAAGTTAGGCCCCTGGTTCATCGGTCCTTATAAGATCACTAAGGTTATCAATCCGGTGGCATTTCAGTTAGATCTACCCCGTTCTTTGGGTATTAATAAAACATTTAATTGTTCCCTTTTAAAACGGGCGATTAGTAATCCTTCTTCCAGTGGAAGACCTTCCCCTCTTCTGATACGTGGCCAGAGGGAGTTTGTTGTTGAAAGGATTCTTGACTCCAAGATGGTTCGGGGTCGGCTGTCATTTTTGGTGCACTGGAAGGGGTATGGCCCGGAGGAGCGGTCGTGGGTGCGCAGTTGTGATCTTCATGCCCCCAGACTGTTACGCTCTTTCTTCTCGCAGTTCCCTGATAAACCCGGTGGTAGGGGTTCTTTGACCCCTCGTCAGAGTGGGGGTACTGTTAGGGTCTCCTGCTCTGTGCTGCCACGTCGTCATGGCAACTGGGAGACAAGTGCTAGCGGAGTAACCTGAGCGTAGCTGATACTCCGGTTCGGGTCTTTTGCTGTGCAGTGGTTACAGGCTCTGTGCACGGCAGGGGATACGGTGCTGGTTTTTGTGCTCTCAGTCTGTGAGGTCTGAGTGGGGCGTGGACAGCACCTGCTATATAAACCCTCTTCTCAGGTTAGGCAGATGCTGCTGAATCTTTGTTGGTTAGTCAGTTCCTGAAAGCTAGCTAGTACTGTGTAAACTTTGTATTTGTTTGTTGCTTACTGCAAATAGGCCTTGGGATTTGGTATTACACTCTGCCAATCCAGACCTAGCAGTAAGACTGGAGTCAGTCGTTTAACCTGCTGTGGTTCTTTTGCTACTCTGTGAACCTAGCAAGTTTGCGGCTGTATTCTCAGACTTGCCTGCCAAAATCCTTTCTCACTGTGCAAGGTGTTCAGGTGTCAGTTTAGTGGTAGTAAGCTGAACCAGTGCACTGCAAGTGAGGACTAGGATTGTGGAGACTCTCCTTGTGTCTATTTTTCCATCTCTGACCAAGGAGTTTACTGCCACACCCGTTGGTAACCCTTTAGGGTTTTGCTGTTGCCCTTAGCAACAGCATTTCGGGTTCTCTACGTATTAAATCACAACATCTCGCTTCTTTCCATCTGAGCATTCCTAATACTAGGGAGACACCCAGTTTCTTAGCCTTTGGGCTTCTCTGTTTACTTTGTGTTTATTTTGTTACCCTATCACCTTCTATGTATGTAATGTCATATTCCCCAGTCTGTCTGTGAGTTCATTTGTTTTGCATCCCTCTCCGTTCAGACACCAGTACATTCCTGCTGGCACTGGTGTGCATAACACTTGGTTGCATTGAGACAGGAATCAGTAGCAGGAAAAAAGAAGTAATAATGCCACTGCATAGGTCATTGGTACAGACCCATCTGGAATACTGTGTCCAGTTCTGGAGACCATGGGCGGGATGTATTAAGATACATCTCCCCCCCTCGCTGCTATTCGCAGCGATGTTGATCGTATATGTACTAACATATGCGATCAATATCGCAATGCGGTGATGGAGGCCCCCCGCGATACCTGTGAGGTAGTCTGTGGGGGGTCTCCGTCATCTCCCTCGGCTCTCCAGACTCCTCCAACACTGGGAAGCAGCAGCAGGCTGCCCCCGGCACCTCCTCCTCCCCCCTGCAGCCAGAAGGACCCCCTCGGCTGCGTTGCTAGGGGAAGGAGGAGATTACCTTCCGGGTCTAGGGCTGCCTGGAGGAAGGTATGCTGGGGGGGAGGCGTCTGCGGCGGGGGCGGCGGATTGCGGCGGTCGGCGATAAGATGCCCATAGGCTTCTATAGGGTATTGCCATCCAGAGATGGCAATACCCTGGACGGCGAAAAAATGGTGGTAGGGTCTTAGTAAATTTGAAAATGCAATAAAAACCCCGTTTTTGGGGGTTTAACTGCATTTTTCCTTTAGTACATCCCGCCCCATATCTCCAGAATCATATACTGTAAACACATTAGAGAGTGTACAAAGAAGGGCAACTAAAATGGTGCATGGCCTACATCACAAAACGTACCCGGAAAGGCTAAAAGATCTTAACATGTATAGTTTGGATGACAGAAGGGAAAGGGGGGACATGATAGAAACTTTCAAATATATCAAGGGTCTTAAAAAAGTTCAGGAGGGAAACATTCTTCAAAGGAAGAGAAGCAATAGGACACGAGGACATACACTGAGACTGGAGGGGGGGAGGTTCAAGGGAAATGTAAGAAAAAATTACTTCACAGAAAGGGTAGTGGATAAGTGGAATAGCCTCCCATCAGAGATGGTAGAGGCTAAGACTGTAGAGCAATTTAAACATGCTTGGGATAGGCATATGAATATCCTTACAAAGAATTAAGGTTCAAAAAGGGTTTAAATGATAAAAAAAGGGGCAGACTAGATGGGCCAAGTGGCTCTTATCTGCCGTCAGATTCTATGTTTCTATGGGGGTCATTCTGAGTTGATCGCTAGCTGCTGTTGTTCGCAGCGCAGCGATCAGGCAAAAAAATCGGCACTTCTGTGCATGCGTATGGTGCGCACTGCGCACGTGTGAAGTACTTTCACAAAAGCCAATGCAGTTTCACACAAGGTCTAGCGACGCTTTTTAGTCATGCTGCTGATCGCTGAGTGATTGACAGGAAGTGGGTGTTTCTGGGAGGTAACTGACCGTTTTCCGGGAGTGTTTGAAAAAATGCAGGCGTGCCAGATAAAAATACAGGAGTGGCTGGAGAAACGGGGGAGTGGCTGGCCGAACGCAGGGCGTGTTTGTGATGTCAAAACAGGAACTAAATAGTCTGTAGGGATCGTAAGGTAGGAGTAGGTCTGCAGCTACTCTGAAACGGCACAATTTTTTTTTGTAGCCGCGCTGCGATTCTTTTGTTCGCACTTCTGCTAAGCTAAGATACACTCCCAGGGGGAGGCGGCTTAGCGTTTGCATGGCTGCTAAAAGCAGCTAGCGAGCGAACAACTCGGAATGAGGGCCTTTGTTTCTATGTAAGTGTTTGATCGCATGTGCAGCCGAGCAGAACAAAAAAGTTTTATGCAGTTTTTGAGTAGATCAGAACTTACTCAGCCACGGCGATCATTTCAACCTGTTCTTTCCTGGAATAGACGTCAGACACCCGCTCTGCAAACGCTGGGACATGCCTGCATTTTTCCAACCACTCCCAGAAAACGGTCAGTCGACATCCACAAACGGCCTCTTCCTGTCAATCTCCTTGCTAACGGCTGTGCGAATGGATTCTTCGTAAAATCCATCGCTCAGCAACAATCCGCTTTGCACCCGTATGATGCACCTGCGCATTACGGTGCATACGCATGCGCAGTTCAGACCTGATTGCAGCGCAACGAAAAAAAAACCTAGCGTGCGATCAGGTCGGAATGACCCCCTATGGGAGGAAATGAGAGATATAGGGAGGAGTGGCGGGGTTGAGTGCTTTGTGAGTATGTGTGTGGAGGGGCAACAGAGGTATAGCATTGGGAGAGGAAAATGAAATGGGCAAAACAGTTAAGGATAGCCTGAGGTGGGGGGGAGGGGAGAGTTAGTGAGGCTAGAAAGGAGCAGATTAAAGTAATCTACAGTACTGTGTTCGCAGTGTTTGCCTGGGTTAGCTGCAGTTACTCAGGTTTTCACCTAATCATAGTGGTACTAACCCTAGTATGTAAATCTGTATGCGTGGGCTCATGAGTTAGCTCATAGACTAATGTGAATGACAAATAGTCTCTGTACAGAGCTGCATTATTGGTGGCACTGTATAGCTAAATACTAATATTAGAAAAAAATGGTTACTGTTCAAGATTTGTCCGCCAATGTTCCAGCAGATTCTAATCAGGAGAAAGCACTATAGAATAAATCAGGTATTGACTTATAGGCGTCTATTCAATTGAAGTCGGAATTGCCGTCAACTCGTTAGCCGCGGATCCACGTGTTTTGTTGAATTAGTGGCCAATCCCAACAGTTTTTTGGCCCGTTTTCAACAATCAAAAAAAGTCGGATCAGCATTGTCGGAAACAAGCAAAACCTGTTGGAAATGCCCGCTAATTGAATACTGCACTGTCGGATCCTCTCCGTCGGAGAGGATCCGACATTCACTGAATAGACCCCATAGTATTGCCTCCACCATTGTATGTACATAAGTTTCAGAACTGGTTGACTCTTCATCCTATTTTTCAAAAAATATCTGCATTATTCACAATGAGATGTACAGTGTCAAAATTAGAGGGCAGAGTACAAAGGTAGTAGAAGAGAAGGGAATAAGGAAAGCAGAGGTGGGATAAGTAGGGAAAGGGCCATAAAAGAACTGAGGCCAATGGAGTGAAGGCTGTGCAGGAGAAAGGATTATCAACAGTGTTGAAAGCAGCAGAGAGGTCCTGGAGGACAAAGAAGTGACCCTTAAGCCGAGTACACACTCAGACAATTTTGGCTCGATATGTTGTCTTTGGCTGAATTGGTATGACATATTGGGCATATCGTTCAGTGTGCATGCCAGATATGAGGGAGCCTGCTGTCGCTAGCGACGTCACAAGGTCTCCATGTTGCATGGCCAACCAGGCCATAATGCTAGCGACCTGGTTATATGTAAATGAAGGATGCAACAATATGTTGGCTGTCCTTCATTTTCTTGTTCTGATGTGTACCCAGGATCCGATATGTTGGCCTATCGGGATGATATATTACATATATATATATATATATATATCGGGATGCTATATATACACATTGCTCAGTGTGTATCCAACTATAGTCTTTGCTTTAAGTAAATCACGTGATCACATTGGTGTTTGGACCAGATGCTCTATTGCAGAGAGTTGAGAATCGTATGAGAAAACAATATTATGTGCAAGTAGTTTGGAAGCAAAGAGGAGGGCAGAATTAAGGCTTGAGTTGGTGGCATATTTTTTGCCTAAGTGCAAAACTGTACTTTTTTCCTAGATTAACTCTTAGTTCTGTTGGGTCTTTTTATTAATGTGCGGTGATAAGATACATTTTTTATAGCCAGAAATCACAGCAATCGAAAATCTATCACTGCAAGAAATGAATAAAATATCACCAGCGATACTGCCTTGCAAGAGTATGAAGAATCTAACACATTGCTTGGCCAGTGTTACATAGAACATAGAAACCTAGAATTTGATGGTACGTAAGAACCACTTGGCCCATCTAGTCTGCCCTAAATGCATCTAATGTGAAACCGGCCCGGCGATAGGGGGGGTCAAAGGGGACGCCTGTACCGGGCCCCAAGGATATGCCACTTAGTGCCTGGCAGGGATGTGAGCTATCTTGTCCACATAGGGCTGCGAACTGTAACAGGGTTTGGCTCCAGCCTCAGAGTGACAGGAGCCTCTCACCAGAGGCGTCACCGGGTGTGGTGACACCCGGTGCGCGCCCCTGATCTCCTGCCGTGATCGCGGCAAAAGGGGGCGTGGTCTTGTATTTAGGGGGCGTGGCTTCGCGGGAATCCCAGAATCGTCACTCTGGGGGCGTGCCCAGCATCTCCGGAGATGCTGGGCTTCCCCCAGAGCCAGTCTCCGTCCGCTGTCGGCTCCTCTTCTGTGACAAGAGCCGGGTGCTGTAGGAGACTTTCTCACTGCAGCACCTGGTTCCTGTCAGTGCGGAGGAGCTGACATTTGGTGTCACCCTCCTCCAGGCGTCGCACCCGGGTGCGGGCCGCTCCCCCCGCACCCACCTTGTGACGCCACTGCCTCTCACACAAAGTGACTGTGCGGCACGAGTATGTACCCGCTTTTCCGGGTACAGCTCTGTTGCAGGCTGTTATAGGACATGGCAGCAGTTCCGGTGGTCAGGATTCCCGTACCCTGTGCCTGCCTCTTCTGGTGGGGTGTGAGGGCTGCATGGTACCTGCTGTGCAGTGTTTGGGTCTGGTTACTGGGCAGTGCAGTGCAGGTGAGTCTCTCCCCAGGGTTAGAGTGGATTGGTGAGGGGATACAGGGCTTTGGGATGGGGAGGAGCAGGGAATGCATCATGGAGTCATTGGGGAGAGACAGACTGTGGGGTGTGTGGGAGGAAGGAGAGATATTATATATATATATATATATATATATATGTGTGTATATATATATATATATGTGTGTATATATATATATATATATATATATATATTTATTAACAGTTTCTTATATAGTGCAGCAAATTCCATTGTGCTTAAATATACAATATTTATAATCTGAGGGTGCCCCAGAGATATCACTGTACCGGCCCCATGATTTCTGTTGCCGGCCCTGATATGAATGCATCCTCAAGATCTAACTGATAATATGTTAAGGCAGCTTTTGCGTTGTTCAAACCATGCTTACGTACATTTTATTTCTCCTCTGGGAGAAGCCTGGAAAGGAGATGCTACTAAGAACTTTGGGGGCAAGGCCCAGACTCTGACATCATCAAGCCCCGCCCAATTTTGGTAAAATGGTGTGATTCACAGGTTTGCAGGAAGGGGGCGTGGCTAAAATGACACTATTCATGTCATCTTCCCTCCCCATGCACATGTGAATGCCGGTAAGTACCTCTTCAACCTGCCCGGTTTACTTGGGTGTGGGCAGGATGTGGGATATCTGCTCTTCCGGGGGTGCAGGAGGCTGCCCCAAAAATTGGGAGTCTCACACAACTTCTGAGAGAGTAGGCAAGTATGGTTCAAACTTTAATATGACAGCCTTCTGCATATTGTAATGCACAACTTCTATGTATGAAATCTACTGATAACAGGAACAGTGGCGGATCTAGACTTAACTTTTAGGGGGGGCGGTTTAAGAATTATGACTCCTCCCCCTAATCATAGCCCCTCCCACTTAGTAATGCCCTTCCCGTTCGCTTCTAAATTTCCTATTGTTGCCATTACTAATAAAATGTTGCCAGTTAGTGGAGAGAACCCTGCGCACTGGTGATACAGACTGGCGAATCGCCATTCCTTCCATCAGGGGTGGTAGAGGCTAAGACAGTAGGGCAATTTAAACATGCATGGGATAGACATAAGGATCTCCTTACAAAGAAATAAGGATCAGATAAGGTTAGAGATAAAAAATAATGTAAAAAAAAAAAAGGGGTAGACTAGATGGGCCAAGTGGTTCTTATCTGCCGACAAATTCTGTTTCTACAGCACACAGAATGAGCCGAAATTCACATTATAGCACACTGTATGAGCTGAAATTCACATTGTAGCACACAGTATGATCCAAAATTCACATTATAGCACACTGAATGAGCCGAAATTCACATTGTAGCACACAGTATGTCCAAAATTCACATTATAGCACACAGAATGAGCCGAAATTCACATTATAGCACACTGTATGAGCTGAAATTCACATTGTAGCACATAGTATGATCCAAAATTCACATTATAGCACACTGAATGAGCCGAAATTTACATTGTAGCACACAGTATGATCCAAAATTCACATTATAGCACACTGTATGAGCCGACATTCACATTATAGCACGCAGAATGAGCCAAAATTCACGTTATAGCACGCAGAATGAGCCAAAAGTCACATTATAGCACGCAGAATGAGCCAAAATTCACGTTATAGCACGCAGAATGAGCCGAAATTCACATCATAGCACACTGAATGAGCCGAAATGCACATCATAGCACACTGAATAGGCCAAAATGCACATCATAGCACGCAGAATGAGCCGAAAAGCACATCATAGCACGCAGAAGAGCCCTAATGCACATTATAGAACACTGAATGAGCCAAAATTCACGTTATAGCACGCAGAATGAGCCAAAATTCACGTTATAGCACACTGAATGAGCTGAAATTCACATTATAGCACGCAGAATGAGCCGAAATTCACGTTATAGCACACTGAATGAGCCGAAATTCACATTATAGCACGCAGAATGAGCCAAAATTCACGTTATAGCACACTGAATGAGCCGAAATGCACATCATTGCACACTGAATGAGCCGAAATGCACATCATAGCACGCAGAATGAGCCGAAATGCACATCATAGCACGCAGAATGAGCCAAAATTCACATTATAGCACAATGTATGAGCCGAAATTCACATTACAGTACACTGAATGAGCCCAAATAATGCAGGGACACATACACTTTAGTTAGGAGAAGAGGGGGGAGACATGGAACACAGGCACTTTAGCTAGGAGCGGAGGGGGGAGACATGGAACACAGAGGGGGCACACACACACACTTACTTAAAGTTTGGAGGGTAGGAGACATGGCTGGCAGACAGTGACACCTGCTGCAGCCAGCAGCATGAGGAGTCGGATGGAGGCCGGGTGCCGCCGCGGCATTGGGAATGAGGTGGAGAGCGGGCAGCGCGGCGGGGGACGGGGAGAGAGAGAGAGAGCGTCCTGACGCGCGTACAGGAAGAAGGGGGCGTGGTCAGAACAGAGGCCGCTCAGCCGCTGTATGCGCGTGAGGACGCTCTCTCTCTCTCCCCTTCCCCCGCCGCGCTGCACCGCTCTCCACCTCGTTCCCAACACCCGGGACCCGGCCTCCATCCCGGTGCCGGTATGTGTAGGGGGGGCGTTCGCCCTAATCGCCCCCCGCTAAATCCGCCACTGAACAGGAATTAGCGGGTCATTTGCGAAAGCACTTTTTCAGACAGTTCCTAGAGACCTATTTATCAATAAATATTTGCAGGGATAGTCCCCAAAAACATATAGTATTACGTATCCCCCATATGTACTATGGAAGATATATCCAATTTCTGCCGTGGTACCTCCATTTTCTTCCTTTAGCACTTTTCTTTATCACTCTTCCTCGTAGAACACTTCTAGAACCGTTATCTAGTCCTGGGTCTTTTGCATGCGCAATGGGCCTTATTCAGATGTGGTTGGAATTCCGTTTTGCACGGCAAAGTACTGATTGGTAGTTTGCAGGACCCATTCTGTTTGTGCACGAATGTGTCCTCTGTGTTGCAGGATGGCAGCAGAGTCCCGCAGTGTGTGTGTGTGGAAGGGGGGAAGGGGGTGCAGTTGGGAGGCTCTTGTCACTTGCTGATCCACTGCTCTGTAGCCGTAAATAGATGATGATACAGGCAGAGAAGCTCACAGAGTGCTGGGCATGCCCCCACAGTGACAAAAATATTGGGTGTTGCTCGCAGTAGTGGCATTCCTTATATGCTGCATCTCTTCCACAGAGGCCACACCCCCTTTTCATGAGAGCACACTTCACGTGTGCAGGGGTTCCGAATCCAGTTTTTCGATTGTTGGGAGTTGTGCCTTAAGAATAGAGACAGTATAACTCCAAAAACATTCTAACAATGTCGACATAACATCAGTGTTGACGTGTTGAATGTCAACATGGTCAATGTCTACATTACAACAATGTCGGTATTCTCATTGTGAATTTCAAATACGGTATGTATACCGAAATCCATGCATAACATTTGCCAATGTGTTCTATTCTATAAATGCTTTGACATTTTGCGTCGAGTGTATCTAGTGGTTTTGACCAAAAGGTTACATTTTGGTTCACATGAAACATGTTTGATACATAGCTAAGTATTGCATACTTCAGATACTGACTATGTGATTATGTAATAGGAAAGAGTACCTTCTGACACCTTTACCATCATTGCGATCATTTTCAATTATTAGACCACTTGTTCAGCTAGTCTGACTAGCGCCTCATTAACTTCCTCCATGTTATATAATGTATTCTGCTTAAATAAGGATACGTTATGCAATATAGGTTCCCATATATGTTCCTATTTATATCTAGCTGCTTTATATCTTCAACAAATATTGTATGGCATTGACATTATCACCAATGTTATATTTACTTAAATTAGTATTGTGAAGATACCGGGTTCCAATACTCAGGCATGGTGGTAGATGAAAAACCAACAGTGGTTTATTGAACAGAATGGGTTATAACAGCTCAGCACACGTCTATAATCCAATTCCACACAACAATTCCCACCACAAACTCCTGACAGAACATTACTTCTTAGTCTTGGAGCAGAGAATCTCTCTTCCAGCTCTCTGGGTAGCTCTACTTATACCCCCAGAAGCTTCATATTGCAGTGGTGTGTTTGACTTCTTTGGCTTAGGATCTTACAGCATTGGAATACAATACATATTCTAATCAAGGTGATTACATCAACCAGAGAGTCACCATGTCTGGTCAGCTCACTGTTCGACAATAGGGAGTAAACAAAAAGGGACAATGGTACCTTATATGACTCATCCTTTGAGTGTCCACTGTGGTGTTAGAAAACTAGGTCTAACCTGAATACATTATCTAAAGCAGGGGTGGGGAACCTTTTTTCTACCGAGGGCCATTTGGATATTTATAAAATCCTTCGGGGGCCATACAAAAATTTTCAACTTAAAAAATGACCCTGCCCCCCAGTAGGTCTGCCCCTAAGAGTTACTGTGTGTGCGCGCCGGAGGCGCGCATGCGCCAAAAAAATGGGTGTGGCCAGTTAAAATGGGACGTGATACACATATGCCCCCAATAGTGCGGTGCCAGATCCACAATTGCCCCCACAGTGCCAGGTATACAAATGCCCCTCACAGTGCCAGGTATACAGATGCCCCTCACAGTGCCAGGTATACAGATGCCCCCACAGTGCCAGGTATACAGATGCCCCCACAGTGCCAGGTATACAAATGCCCCTCACAGTGCCAGGTATACAAATACCCCCCCACAGTGCCAGGTTTACAAATACCCCTCACAGTGCCAGGTATACAAATGCCCCTCACAGTGCCAGGTATACAAATACTCCCCACAGTGCCAGGTATACAGCCCCCACAGTGCCAGGTATACAGATTCCCCCACAGTGCCAGGTATACAGATTCCCCCACAGTGCCAGGTATACAAATGCCCCCCACAGTGCCAGGTATACAAATACCCCCCACAGTGCCAGGTATACAGCCCCCACAGTGCCAGGTATACAGATTCTCCCACAGTGCCAGGTATACAAATGCCCCCCACAGTGCCAGGTATACAAATACCCCCACAGTGCCAGGTATACAGCCCCCACAGTGCCAGGTATACAAATACCCCCCACAGTGCCAGGTATACAGCCCCCACAGTGCCAGGTATACAAATGCCCTCCCATCTCCCCTCCGTGCTGCTTACCGTGGACGCGACGGAGGAGAGCGAGGCTGTCGGGTGAAAGCGGCGGCGTGTAGTACTTCAAATCAGCCGCCGGTTCGAGAGCCAATCAGAGCTCGCGGACCGGCAGCCGCGGCTCCTGATTGGCTGCCGGTCCGCGAGCTCTGATTGGCTCACGGACCGGCGGCTGGTTTGAAGTACTACACGCCGCTGGTCCCATTCTACAGCCGCGCTCTCCTCCGTCTCCCTGCTCTGACAGCTGAGACAGGCTGCCGCCCGACTGAGCGGCAGCGTGTCTCACTGACACAACCTGGTGGGCCGGACCAAACGGCTTCGCGGGCCGTATACGGCCCGCGGGCCGGAGGTTCCCCACCCCTGATCTAAAGTGTAACAGATAACAATACAATTGCATATATTAACAATATTAAGATTGATTTAAACACAATATATGGAAAGCAGCAATGGACATATTATGGAGAATGAACAAACAGACGAATTGAATGTATACGGATATGGGTATAAAAAGTACATATTTGACATGGGAAATGAGGAATAGCTATATCAATTGTCACAGACCTCATTTCCTCACATTCCTTTCCCACTTTTTAGACCCAATGTCCCGGCAAATTGTAAGTACAGTCCTCAAAGTCCAAGCGAGGCTGTTGGGACAATCCAGTAAGTCTTTTCTTGGGATTTGGTGAGAGGGTGATTAGCAGTTCAGATGTTCTTCCACCACTTTTAAGCCCTGTGCCTTGGCAGTACAAACTAGCTGGCCCTATAACCCCACCCGGGTCAAAAGGACTGAGGGCCATGTTTCCTGAAGAGTCTAATGACCGGCCTTTTGGGTCTAGTGGAATTATTATTAGCAATCCACAATTGTTCAGTCATTCACCAGATTCCCAATTATATGGCTCTAGTAGCAAATAAGTCTGGGCCCAAAACATACTTGTAAATGGCTGTCCCTCTCCCACTCGTTCCATGGTCTCCCACCTGAGAACAAGCAAGTACTGGAATGCTGGCTGAGAGCAGTTTCCCTCCTGGTGGTATCTTAAATCCCTCGCCTCTGGTGCTTCAGGATTGTGTGTTTTCTCCATGTGTCCAGCACATACATTTTTCAGTAGCATAAGGATGGGCACATGCTGGCGCTCGGCCATGGCTAGGTGGTCTGTGACAGATCGCTCAGCACACATCTCTCTAATGTGTACTGGCCTTTAATATTGTTAATATCTGTAATTATGTTGCTATCTGTTAGACTTTAGTTAATGTATTCATGTTAGACCTGGTTTCCTATACTTTACTAACACCACAGTGGACACTCAAAGGGTAAGTCAATTAAGGTACCATTGTCCATTCTTGTTTACTCCCTATTGTCCAACAGTGAGCTGACCAGACAGGGTGGCTCTCTGGCAAAGAAAAACACACCCCTGCAATATGAAGCTTCTTGGGGTATAAATAGAGCTACCCAGAGAGCTGAGAGATATTCTCTGCTCCAAGACTAAGAAGTAACGTCCTGTCAGGAGTTTGTGGTGGGAATCGTTGTGTGGAATTGGATTACAGAAGTGTGCTGAGCTGTTATAACCCATTCTGTCCAATAAACCACTGTTGGAATTCATATACCACCATGCCTGAGTGATTTGGAACCCAGTATCTTCAGAAGTATAAATGCTTTTTTTTATAAGAGTAATTATGCTTACAGTGTACCATAAGAAGGAAGGGAAAAGGTGAGTTAAAGGTGTAACTAGAATATAAAGGGCTCTGTAAAAAAAACTGAGTCTTCTCATTTCCCCAAGTCATTTGTTAGCTTAACTCCATTGCCATACATCCACACAACAAACAACATGTTCTCGATGCAAAAACAAGACCTAATAATAAAACAAAACTTGTAAGCTTCTTCTATACCCAAAATAAAACACGCATGGAAAAGTACAATGATGTGTTTTCTTAGGGGGAATTCAATTAGCCACAAGATTTACCTTGAGGCTACGGTAATTACTGTAATTACTCATGGTCCAGGGGCGAATGTAGGATTTTCAGGGGGGGGGGGGGGGTTTCTATATCTATCTATATACATATATATGTGCATACAGTATACATACACATACTTACACACACAGTATACTTACACACACAATCACAGCATATTTACAAACATAGCACACGTAGTACACTTAGCATACTTACACACACATCATATTGTACACACACACACACACACACATACACACACACACACACACATATATATATATATATATATATATGTGTGTGTGTGTGTGTGTGTGTGTGTGTGTGTGTACCTGGAAAGCTACCAGCGCCACAGATGCAGTATCTCTATTATAAACACTAGTATGGGAACCGTGAAACCACTATTCAAAATAAAGCCGCCTACAGAAACTCCGTATTTGGTCCTATCTGGACCCCTTGATGAAGTCCAGATAGGACGAAACGCGTTGGTTGCTGCCTTGATCTAACCTCACCTATTGAAAGTTAAGCTATACGCCTCTTTTTTTTAGTTTTGAATGCTATTTTTTCTTTTATCCATTTACCTTTTATGTCGAATATTACTCACTTTGTTGGCGCTCTGCTGCCTTTTAGAATGAGTTTTAGATATCTAGAAGTAGTTTTTATTAGTGATGAGCGGGTTCGGTTTCTCGGAAACCGAACCCCCCCGAAGTTCACCCTTTTTACACAGGTCCGAGGCATACTCGGATTCTCCCGTATGGCTCGGTTAACCCGAGCGTGCCCGAACGTCATCATCCCGCTGTCGGATTCTCACAAGATTCGGATTCTATATAAGCAGCCGCGCGTCGCCGCCATTTTCACTCGTGCATTGGAAATGTTAGGAAGAGGACATGGCTGGTGTCCTCTTCGTGTATTGTTGATGCAAATATTTGTGCTTGCTTTACTTATTGCTTAATTGTGGGGACTGGGGAGCAGCTGTATATTAATATAGGAGGAGTACAGTGCAGAGTTTTGCTGATCAGTGACCACCAGTTTTATCCGTTCTCTGCATGAAAAAAACGCTCCTTATCTGTGCTCAGTGTGCTGCATATATCTGTGCTCATACTGCTTAATTGTGGGGACTGGGGAGCAGCTGTATTATATAGGAGGAGTACAGTGCAGAGTTTTGCTGACAGTGACCACCAGTATACGTTGTCTGCCTGAAAAACACTCCATTTCTGTGCTCAGTGTGCTGCATATATCTGTGCTCACACTGCTTTATTGTGGGGACTGGGGACCACCAGTATAATATTATATAGGAGGAGTACAGTGCAGAGTTTTGCTGACCAGTGACCACCAGTATACGTTGTCTGCCTGAAAAACACTCCATATCTGTGCTGCATTGTAGACAGTATATAGTAGGAGTACAGTGCATAATTTTGCTGACCATCAGTATATAATATATAGGAGTACAGTACAGAAGGCCACTGCTGTACCTACCTCTGTGTTGTCAAGTATACTATCCATACATACCTGTGGTGCATTTCAGTTTTGCACAGTTTGCTGACCACCAGCATATAATATATAGCATTATGGTACAGTAGGCCACTGCTGTACCTACCTCTGTGTCGTCAAGTATACTATCCATCTACATTCTATACCTGTGGTGCATTTTAGATTTGCAGTTTGCTGACACAGTGACCACCAGTATATATAGCAGTACGGTACGGAAGGCCACTGCTGTACCTACCTCTGTGTCGTCAAGTACACTATCCATCTACATTCTATACCTGTGGTGCATTTTAGTTTTGCAGTTTGCTGACACAGTGACCACCAGTATATATAGCAGTACGGTACGGAAGGCCACTGCTGTACCTACCTCTGTGTCGTCAAGTATACTATCCATCTAGATTCTATACCTGTGGTGCATTTTAGTTTTACAGTTTGCTGACACAGTGACCACTAGTATATATAGCAGTATGGTACGGAAGGCCACTGCTGTACCTACCTCTGTGTCGTCAAGTATACTATCCATCTAGATTCTATACCTTTGGTGCATTTTAGTTTTGCAGTTTGCTGACAGTGACCACCAGTATATATAGCAGTATGGTACGGAAGGCCACTGCTGTACCTACCTCTGTGTCGTCAAGTATACTATCCATCTACATTCTATACCTGTGGTGCATTTTAGTTTTGAAGTTTGCTGACACAGTGACCACCAGTATATATAGCAGTACGGTACGGAAGGCCACTGCTGTACCTACCTCTGTGTCGTCAAGTATACTATCCATCTACATTCTATACCTGTGGTACATTTCAGTTGTGCAGTTTGCTGACACAGTGACCACCAGTATATATAGCAGTACGGTACGGAAGGCCACTGCTGTACCTACCTCTGTGTCGTCAAGTATACTATCCATCCATGCAGTATATATAGTAGTAGGCCATTGCTATTGATACTGGCATATAATTCCACACATTAAAAAATGGAGAACAAAAATGTGGATGTTAAAATAGGGAAAGATCAAGATCCACTTCCACCTCGTGCTGAAGCTGCTGCCACTAGTCATGGCCGAGACGATGAAATGCCATCAACGTCGTCTGTCAAGGCCGATGCCCAATGTCATAGTAGAGAGCATGTAAAATCCAAAAAACAAAAGTTCAGTAAAATGACCCAAAAATCAAAATTGAAAGCGTCTGATGAGAAGCGTAAACTTGCCAATATGCCATTTACGACATGGAGTGGCAAGTGGTTCAGCTTCACATGAGGATGGAAACACTCATCCTCTCGCTAGAAAACTGCAGTGCCACTCCTAGATGGGCCAGGTGTTTGTGTCGGCCACTTGGGTCGCTTAGCTTAGTCACACAGCTACCTCATTGCGCCTCTTTTTTTCTCTGCATCATGTGCTGTTTGGGGACTATTTTTTTGAAGTGCCATCCTGTCTGACACTGCAGTGCCACTCCTAGATGGGCCAGGTGTTTGTGTCGGCCACTTGTGTCGCTTAGCTTAGTCACACAGTGACCTTGGTGCGCCTCTTTTTTTCTTTGCATCATGTGCTGTTTGGGGACTATTTTTTTGAAGTGCCATCCCTTCTGACACTGCAGTGCCACTCCTAGATGGGCCAGGTGTTTGTGTCGGCCACTTGTGTCGCTTAGCTTAGCCATCCAGCGACCTTGGTGCAAATTTTAGGACTAAAAATAATATTGTGAGGTGTTCAGAATAGACTGAAAATGAGTGAAAATTATGGTTATTGAGGTCAATAATACTATGGGATCAAAATGACCCCTAAATTCTATGATTTAAGCTGTTTTTTAGGGTTTTTTGTAAAAAAAAAAAACCGAATCCAAAACACACCCGAATCCAACAAAAAATGTTCAGGGAGGTTTTTCCAAAACGCGTCCGAATCCAAAACACGGCCGCGGAACCAAATCCAAAACCAAAACACAAAACCCGAAAAATGTCCGGTGCACATCACTAGTTTTTATGTATTTTTACTCAGTATTGTTTTAGTGTTTTCTATGTGCAATAAATTGTGTACACCTCTTACATAATTACCCAGCTTTTGTATTGTTTGGCACCATTGGTCGCTGTGTATCACCTCACCTTCTGTTTACATATATATATATATATATATATATATATATATACATACACATAGCGTGCATACACACCATACATTTACAAACAAACACATGCAGGGCACACACACACAGCATACTTACACACACAGCCACACATTAAGTGGGCTCATCTGCTACACTGCTGCAGACCTCTTCTGTAACCCAGACGAGTTGCTAGGCGGCGCAGATCCTTCCAAGTCCCTCTGAGTCTGTATCAGAACTGCGATTGTGGTGCACTGCCACTGCTGGTTCCGCTCTCAGCATTCCACGTCAGGTGGGATGGATATGATAGCCACCCATCAGAGTGGAGGTGGGGGATGTTTCTGGATACTCTGAACCCCCCTGCATGCACTACTGCGGTCACCTATTCAATTAGCGAGGTTTACCCAGTTAAGATACAGGGAGGTCCTAAACTGCAAGGATAATACTTCAAGCAAAGCCACCCTCTGGGATTTAACACGGGAGGAAACCCATTGCTTCTGCTTTTTACTCGGAAACAATGGGTTAGCTATCCAGTGTTTACCACGTGGGGAAAAGGCTGTTTTATTGAATAGCTCCAGCCTTGAGCCCTGGAGCTATTCCCCAAGTGCCAAACGCCGTAGTTAATTACTGTAGATTCCCTTATTTGATGAAACATGGTTTACTAGATTACATCATGAATGGTTAAGAGCTGCCATAGTCTACCAACTCTTACTGAACTGTATGCCTATGTCTGTAAACCCCGTGGCAAGATATGATTGGTCATGCTGTTAAACGTACTTAATTATTTAATATCATCTCAAAGTTTTATGATGCCTAGATCTGCAGATATTATTTGGTCTATCTATTTTATCTATCCCAAACCATACATACAAATGATTCTGTCATTAACATACTGTTGACTTATTAATTCTAGACAATCTTTAATGTAGCCATCTACTGATGTGAACATATATTAACTTTAAACTATAATTTGTTCTCAATATCTAGTATATCTTTTCGAACCTAACACAGTCTATACCTTTGTTATCCTTTGACCTGCCTATTCCAACTTTAGCCAAAATAACATAATATGCTGCCAGACTAAATAGACTTTTATTGTGATATGGTTTTCCTGGCAACAAATCCATTGCTTTGGCCCTATAGCTGCTCCTTTTGCAAGAACAGCTATATTTGTGCCCTTGCATTGATTACGTGAATCATGAATACTTTATAATTAGTAGGTTGTTAAGCAGGTGCATTGTATGTACGTATAATGTGGAAGACATTTAAAACTCAGCAAGTCATCCTTGTCAAGTGTCATATGAAAGTATGTATAGTATGTGCCTCTCAGCCCCAGGCCAAACTAGGGACAGATGAACATGTCAATGATGCTGGCAGTGATTCAATTTCAAAAGGCAACAAAACTGCAATGTTTGATTGTGAGTTGCATGCAACACCGCCTACTCCTGGTGTCATGATATTTAGCAGACTCGGCATGCTCCAGAGCCTGCATCCCAACTCAGACAATTAGGGGCGATTAAGTCACATGCATCTCAGCCGCATGTGCACTTGCAGCTGAGTAGGTGTCATTGGCGTGCGCAGGACATTTTATTAGGGGGTGCACAATTAGAAGGGCGTGTTTAGCACCGCCTATTGGGCATGTCTAACACCACCTAATGGGCGTGTCTAGCACCACCTATCAGGCATGTCTACCACTACATATTGGCACTCAATGCAAAGTAAATAATATAGAGAATTGATGCACAGATATATATATATATATATATATATATATATATATATATATTAATATATATATATTTATATATATATATAAAATCTGTTTAATATATGTTACATTTGTATATTTTATTATCATAGATTATATCCTAATCTCTCGAAATATATATTGATATTGAATTTGAACTTGTCCTCCTCCAAGAGGAACGCTGTATTCTGTGGCGTTGGCACATGATGAGGAGAGAGAGCGTGGGTGGGAGCATGAGCGGGCATGCACGCAGCATGACATCATCACGAAACATCCCACAGGTTAGAGGAACTGGGAGTAGGATTACGTCAGTGATGCTGCACCCATACAAATGAATGACAGCCAGACTGAGCGGAGGGGATGGCGGGCGCAATGGGCGGGAGGACAGAAATGAGCACACTCGGCGATCGGCGATACTGCAGCAGCAGCAGGTGTGTGTGAGGAGGTGACAGACATTAGGGGGTGCCTGCGCGCACCAGGCACCCCCCCTGCGCACGCCTATGGTAGGTGTTACTGCATGGCAAGGGTCACTAGCGTGTGGGACATGTGTTCTGTGGGCGTGTTGATGGGACTGCAACCTATTCAGAGGAGAGCGTATTCAGATATCCAAAAACAAAACTAGAATATATTGACTGTTGAACAAGCGCCTCAGCATAGGATGTATGTAAGTTAGAGATGCTTTCTGAATTCCTGCGCTAGCCAGACAACTATATGTGTAATAGTGTAGTAGAGATAAACAAAAAAAAAGAGAAACGGCTGCGCTGGATTTCAGAAAAATGTGCAAATGACAATAGAGAGAGCCAGTGTGTTTGAAAAAGTCACGTGGAGCGTGACGAAACGCGTTAGGATCCGCCCTCTACACACCGTGCTCAGGTGTCTCACATGCAGCACAGAGTTCAGCACTTCCAGACGGTAATATTCCGGACTGTTTCCAGCTTCAAAACAGCCGCTGCCATTCACGTCGCATAAGCCAGTCGATCTTTAACAGCAACCCATCTCCTCTCCGCTGCATAGCTGTTTGTGGGTAACGCAGGATACCTGACCGGGGATGCCCGGTAAATGGACCAACCCACTGGAGAGGTATTTATTATTGATTGACTTACTGGCTCCTTATACGTGATTCATCACCGGAGCTCTACAAATCGCACCTTTGTTCATCATCACTGTGCACTACAAACGGCTCCTATTTCAGTCACGGAATACGGACTTCAGCACTATACATCATAGCTGCAACATTGCACAAGTCCCCATTGTGCTGACATTGTGAGATAATTAACTGTGCAACAATTCATGCAGGTTTTATTGTTTCATTCATATGCATCATTTTACAACTTTTTAATAAATTTTGTTATTTTTTAGTATTGACACACTGGCTCTCTCTATTGTCATTTGCACATTTTTCTGAAATCCAGCGCAGCCGTTTCTCTTTTTTTTTGTATTCAGATATCCGGCTGCTGTCAGTCACATCTCGTGCACCAAGGACAGGGCTGTTGAAAATGAGTGGTCTTCAGGTTGCTGACTGTCGGGATCCCGGCGCACAGTATACCGGCGCCGGAATTCCTACAGCCGGCATACCGACAGTTTTTCTCCTTCGTGGGGATCCACGACCCACCTGGAGGGAAAATAAATAGCGTGGCACGCGCAGCGAGCCCGCAAGGGGCTCATCTGCACTCGCCACACTGTCGGTATGCCGGCGGTCGGGCTTCCAGCGCCGGTATGCTGGTCGCCGGGAGCCCGGCCGCCGGCATACCATACCACACCCTTGGAAATGTATGCTCATGATGGTGATGCTGATGCCTTAATTCTCTTGCATATACTGTAGATTAGGGTGATGCGACTGACTGAATTGATTTTCAAACGCATAAATTATGCCCAAAATGCTTAGTACTCATACTATGACATATTTTGATGTATTACATATATATATACCCTTTGCTTTCTTGCATACTGTAGAACAAATGTACTGTAATGTGATGTTCAGAGCTATTAGTGCAGAATCTCAATATTTAGGTATTTGAAATTATGTTGTTTTTAAAATGAGGTTATGAATCTGATGCCCATCTACTATATAAAAGCAAAAACGTGTCCTTCTGTCTATATTTCTATACAAATCCACAGTTTACAAGCGAAGATCGTGAAATTTTACATACAAGCGTATTAAAACACAGCAGAGGCAACTAAAACAATTAGAAATACCTAGCACCCCTAGGGAGGGAGACAGCAGCACAGAGTATATCAGGAGACAGCATAACTCTGGAATTGCAGGAGCAATGTACTCAAAAATTGGTACACATATGCCTTACAATCTGGGAACAAACACTATGGGGGGAAGACACCAATAGCACCCCTAGGGGTGAGGCAGCAGCACTGAGTATTTCAGCAGACAGCATAACTCTGGAATGCCTGCAGCAATTTACAACAAACTTGGTACACATATGACTTTCACTCTGGAAACAAACACTGTGGGGTTCAGACTCCCCTAGCACCCATAGGGGTGGGAAAGCAGCACAGAGTACGTCAGCAGACAGCATAACTGTCGAAGGCCTGGAGCAATTTACACCAAACTTGGTACACATCTGATTTACAATCTGGGAACAAACTCTGTGGGTGTTAGACACCCCTAGCACCCCTAGGGGTGGGACAGCAGCACAGAGTATTTCAGGTGACAGCATAACTCCTGAATTTGTGGACCAATTTACAAAAAACTTGGTAGGCATATGACTTACAAGCTGGGAACAAACACTGTGGGGTTAAGACACCCCTAGTACCCCTAGGGGCAAGGCAGCAGCACAGACTTTTCCAGCAGGCAGCATAACTCTGGAATGCCTGGAGTAATTTACACCAAACTTGCTACACATATGACTTACACTCTGGGAACAAACACTATGGGGGTAACACACCACTAGCACCCCTAGGGGTGGGCCAGCAGCACACACTATATCAGGACATGCATGATATGTCAGTGATGACAGGGCTGCATGTGACAGGGGCAGAGACATGATGTGAGGAGGGGAATGCAGGTAGCACAAACCCACACACTGAGAGTTATATAGTGGAAGTAGCATGGTCCCCCAGCAGCACAGAGTATATCAGGAGATTCATAATGTGCTGCGCTATATAAGAAACTGTAAAAAAAAATTATAATTTCACAGGGGCACTGACATGAAGTGAGGAGGGGAATAGAGGCAGCAGTATGCCACAGACTGAGAGTAGTATAGTGGGAAGAGCAGGGTCCCTTGGGCGACCAAAAAGGAATCTAGCCACGACACAAAGTGCGTCAGGGAAGCAAGATATGCCTATATACTAATCTCCAACCAACGTAAATTAACAAACAACTATCATTCTAATTTACCATCCTCATCCCGTAGCGAAGCACGGGTATTCAGCTATCTACAATGTTATTTATACTGTGTAAACACACATTCTTAAAAGCCCGGGTACTCCAGCTAGTTTATCTATAAATTGATTTGTTTCTATGATGCATGAGTCTGCTCTATCAATTAACAGAGACAGCAGATTTAGGGAAACTCTAGTTAGCTCACAAAAGGTAATGTTGGCATTGTAATGTTAATTCATGCATAGGAGGTTCGTGGTAAATGTGTCCTGGGTTACAGCAGAGGTAACTTGGTCCAGGACACTCCAATAAATGAATACCTGTTGTTAGATTCATTAAAGTACATAAGCTAGAAAAGGGTAGACTAAATGGGCCAAGTGGTTCTTATCTGCCATTACATTCTATGTTTCTAGGTTTAAGCTGTGTGTCCTGGGCAAGAGGTCCATTTGACATACAGTATATATGCTAACTATCTCTGATGTATCTCTGTATATTCTTGAAAAGCCTTTTCACACTCATGAGATATTAATTATAAGAATTGGGAATTGGGACACAGGATGAGCTAGGAGATGGAAATCAGATTAACATCTGACTGCCATAGTACTCACCAAAAGGTATCCTTAGCATGTCAATGCTACTTAAGGTCTAGGAAGGCCTGGGGGTGATGTTAGATCTTTACATCAAAGGTAACTGAATTCAGAGGAAAATGCCAATTACCTGACAGGACAGTCTTCTGTCTGTGTTGGCATCTCAAGGGAAGCATCCCACAGGGGGGTCATCAGACCACATGTGTATTGAGACATACACATAAGGTGACTACACTACATTAGACTAGGGAAATATCATATGGGAAATGGTATATGGAGTAAAATGAATATTTCAATACTCCCTATAGAAAGACCTAGTATATATGGAGGTGGACTGCATTTTGCATATCTCTGAGAAGCACTATTTCCAAGATATAAAATCTCTCCACTATCCCATGTCACAAACACAGGATATTTATATTCAGATTGTTTCAAAAATAGCAAAAGGTTGAATGGACACCCCAGATCTAAGATTATCATGTTGCCGGGGAAGTTATGTCCAATTATGTAAATTTCAGTTAGAAGCTGGATGAGCAAATCATGGGAGGTCCAAGGATTCCAATTTGAATCAGCCAATCGGCAGGGCCTAAGATGACATCACAAAGGTGTGATATTCTGCTAATTAAAAGTATTGGCAGCTGGTGTTCAGGGCTGAAAACCTTAGGGTCCATCCAAGATGGGTTTTTTGCCTGTGGTCTCTACATATTTCTAACCCAGGGCCGTAACTACGTGTGTGCCAGGTGTGCCTGGCACACAGTGCAGTTGCCCTGAGGGCGCAAAGGCCTCTGCTGTGTGTGCTGCGCTGTTGAGGAGAGAGCAGCAGCCGCGCCGGAGGCAGGGAAGGGGGAGGAGGGAGGGAGACTGGAGCCGCAGCAGCGCAATGAAATTGGTAGTAGCACTGCTGCAGCAGTCCCTTCTCCTTCCGTATTGACTGCCCGGCGCTGCTGTGGATGCTGGGATGCGGTTCCTTCATTCCAGCATTCACTGCAGCGCCGGGCAGCCAATACGGAAGGAGAGGGGAGAGCTGCAGCAGCGCTACTACCAATTACATTGCGCTGCTGCGGCTCCAGTCCCCCTCCCTCCTCCTCCTTCTCCCCTGCCTCTGGAGCTGCCAGCACGAGAAGCCTGACTGCCAGCGGGGAGAGATGGTAAGTATATCTCTCTGTCTCTGTCCCTCTCTCTTTCTCTATTTCTCTATTTCTCTCTCTATTTCTCTCTGCCCTAATGTGTAAAAAGGGAGACGCTGTCTGCCGCAATGTGTAAAAAGGGGGACTGGCTGCCGTTATGTGTGAAAAGGGGGACGCTGTCTGCCGTAATGTGTAAAAAGGGGACTCTGTCTGCCATAATGGGTAAAAAGGGGGACGCTGTCTTCCGTAATGTGTAAAAAGGGGGACTGTCTGCCGTAATGTGTAAAAAGGGCACGCTGTCTGTCGTAATGTGTAAAAAGGGGACGCTGTCTGCCGTAATGTGTAAAAAAGGGGACGCTGTCTGCCGTAATGTGTCAAAAGGGGGACGTTGTCTGCTTTAATGTGTAAAAAGAGACACAGTCTGCCGTAATTTGTAAAAAGGGGGACACTGCCGTAATGTATTAAAAGGGACGCTGTCTGCCGTAATGTGTAAAAACTGGGACGCTGTCTGCCGTAATGTGTAAAAAGGGGGACGCTGTCTGCCATAATGTGTAAAAAAGGTGACGCTGTCTGCCGTAATGTGTAAAAAGGGGGACGCTGTTTGCCGTAATGTGTAAAAAGGGGGACACTGTCTTCTGTAATGTGTAAAAAGGGGGATGCTGTCTGCTTTAATGTGTAAAAAAGGGAAACTGTCTGCCGTAATGTGTAAAAAGGGGGACTTGCCGTAATGTATAAAAAGGTGACGCTGTCTGCCGTAATGTGTAAAAAATGGGACGCTGTCTGCCATAATGTGTAAAAAGGGGGGCGCTGTCTGCCGTAATGTGTAAAAAGGGGGATGCTGTCTTCCGTAATATGTAAAAAGGTGGCCGCTGTGTGCTTTAATGTGTAAAAAGGGGACACTGTCTGCCGTAATGTATAAAAAGGGGGACTCTGCCGTAATGTATAAAAAAGGGATGCTGTCTGCCATAATGTGTTAAAAATGGGACGCTGTCTGCCGTAATGTGTAAAAACGGGGATGATGTCTGTCGTAATGTGTAAAAAGGGGGACTCTGTCTGTCGTAATGTGTAAAAAAGGGGACACTGTCTGCCGTAATGTGTAAAAAGGGGACGCTGTCTGCCGTAATGTGTAGAAAGGGGATGCTGTCTGCCATAATGTGTAAAAAGGGGACTCTGCCGTAATGTGTAAAAAGGGGAAGCTGTCTGCCGTAATGTGTAAAAATGGGGACGCTGTCTGCCGTAATGTGTAAAAATGGGGACGCTGTCTGCCGTAATGTGTAAAAAAGGGGACGCTGTCTGCCGTAATGTGTAAAAAGGGGACTCTGTCTGCCGTAATGTGTAAAAAGGGGACGTTGTCTGCCGTAATGTGTAAAAATGGGGACGCTGTCTGCCGTAATGTGTAAAAAAGGGGACG
Source organism: Pseudophryne corroboree (assembly GCF_028390025.1). NCBI lineage: Eukaryota > Metazoa > Chordata > Amphibia > Anura > Myobatrachidae > Pseudophryne > Pseudophryne corroboree. The sequence continues at coordinate 142,341,014 of NC_086453.1, forward strand.
CTGTCTGCCGTAATGTGTAAAAAGGGGACTTTGTCTGCCGTAATGTGTAAAAAAGGGCGCGCTGTCTGCCATAATGTGTAAAAAAGCGGGACTGTCTGCTGTAATGTGTAAAAGGGGCTCTACCTGGTGTAGTGGAGCTACTGTGCAGCGTAATTTGAATAATGGAGACTACTGTGCACCATAGTATGAATTGGTATTATTTTGTGGCCATGCCCCTTCCCAATTGTCACAACTGAGGGCCTGAGCTGACGGGAGGCAGCCTCAGTTGTAGGGGCTGAGATGTACCGGAACCTGGGAGGTTGTATCAGACCCCTGGACATGTAAGTAACATGAATAATAACTGCCCGAAGGCGTGACCACGACAACTTGGATAAAAGTCAATGATGTTTATTATGACAACTCCGCAACACAGCAGCAGTAAAAGAAAGCGTAAAAGTTAGCAAAGAATAAATACAGTTCCTGGGTACTACAGGATGGCAGGAGCCACAGGGCACTGGTAGTGTGAGATAGTTCTTATGATCTTCTAGATGGAAAGTCCTTACCAGGCCCGACTGTAGCAATGGAGATAACCCAGGATTGTGCCAGCTGGTGTTCCAGGAAAAGCTGGGTTGCTGAAGATAAAACAGCTGCTGTGGATACTGGCTGGAACCAGACTGTTGTTAGCACGGAGTGGATACTGGCTGGAACCAGTTAAATAATAAATAAACTTGGGAGCGATGAAATATGAACTGAAATGTAGAACTTGAGAGCGGAGAAATATTAATACCGGTGGAGAGTGGTAAAGTGTAGAAAGGACACCGGCCCTTTAAGGGAAGCTGTACTCTGCTGGAAGCTGAGCTGGAAGCAGGTAATGTTGTAGCTGGAAACAGATGAATCCACAATGGATTGGAGAGTCAGGCTACACCGCAGGTGGAATGCTGGTGCGGGTCTTTATGGTGGAAGTCTTGAGACAGGAGCTGGAACCTGGAAGACAATCACAGGAGAGAGACAAACAGGAACTAGGTTTGACAACCAAAGCACTGACGCCTTCCTTGCTCAGGCACAGTGTATTTATACCTGCAGCAAGGAAGGGATTGGCTAGGCAATTATGCAGATTATCAATACTGAGAACAGATTGGTGGAAATGATCAGCTGACAGAATCCAAGATGGCTGCGCCCATGCAGACACTTGGAGGGAAGTTTGGTTTGTAATCCATGTGGTAATGAAAACAGTAATGGCGGCGCCGGCCACCGGAGACAGGAGGCGCCAGGCTGACAGATGCACATCCAACCACGCGGACACAGCGGAGGCCGCGGCTGACGTAATCGCCACTCAGACACTCTGCATGCAGAAGTTCAGGGACGGCGGCGGAGGCCGCGGGAGACGCCATGCCAGGTGTAATATGGCGTTTACTGTGACAGCGTGCCAGAGTGACAGGAGAGGATACAGGAATGTACACATCAGGATAACAGATGGAATCCGGTCCTGGAGCGCTGAGCCAGCCTTAGGAGGCATCTGATGGGTAAGAAATGGCGTCCAGATACCCGGATCGTGACAGCACCCCCCCCTTTAGGAGTGGCTCCAGGACACTTCTTTGGCTTTTGAGGAAACTTGGAATGGAATCTCCGGACCAAGGCAGGAGCATGGACATCAGAAGCATTGGTCCATGAACGTTCCTCAGGACCATAACCTTTCCAGTCAATAAGATATTGTAGTTGACCGTAACGGTGACGTGAGTCCAGGATCTTGGCCACTTCATACTCAACGCCTCGTTGAGTTTGGACTTTCGGAGTTGGAGGAAGTGAGGAATGAAACCGATTCAAGATCAGCGGTTTCAACAGGGAAACATGGAATGTCCTGGGTATTTTTAAGAAGGGAGGCAACTGGAGTCTGTAAGCAACAGGATTGATGACTTGTTCAATCTTGAAAGGACCGATATAGCGAGGTGCAAACTTCATACTGGGAACTCTTAACCTCAAATTCTTCGTGGATAACCATACCCGATCACCCACCTTGAGAGCAGGAACTGCTCGACGCTTCTTATCCGCAAACTTCTTGTACCTGAACGAAGCCTTGAGCAGAGCTGATCGTACGCTCTTCCAGATATTGGCAAACTGATGCAAGGTGATATCCACTGCGGGGACAGAAGTTGCTGGAAGCGGTTGGAACTCAGGGACTTTAGGGTGGAATCCAAAGTTAGTGAAGAATGGTGTTGAAGCAGATGAAGAATGATACTGGTTGTTATGACAGAACTCGGCCCAGGGAAGTAATTGAACCCAGTCATCTTGAGAGGAGGACACATAGATGCGGAGGAAGGCCTCCAAGTCCTGATTCACCCTCTCGGTTTGACCATTGGTCTGAGGATGGTAAGCCGTGGAAAACTTTAGCTTGACTTGGAGGACTTGACATAAACTTCGCCAGAATTTGGCTGTGAATTGAACTCCTCGATCTGAGATAATTTCTTCAGGAAGACCGTGGAGTCGGAAGATCTCTTGTATGAATACTTGAGCCAACTTGGAAGCTGACGGAAGACCGGTGAGAGGAATGAAGTGTGCCATCTTGGTGAACCGGTCAACTACCACCCAGATGGTATTGAACTTGTTGCACATGGGTAAGTCTGTAATGAAATCCATCGACAAGTGGGTCCATGGTCGACGGGGAACGGATAGTGGAACCAGTTGCCCCGCAGGCGACTGGCGGGATACTTTATGTTGGGCACATTTTGGGCAAGATGCAATAAACTCCAAGACGTCCTTTTTCAGAGTTGGCCACCAATAGGACCTAGAGATAAACTCCAGGGTTTTTTGGATGCCTGTATGTCCGGCAAAACGGGAAGCATGGGCCCAATGCATGAGCTTCTTCCTTAGCATCGGCTTCACAAAACTTTTCCCTGATGGGGGCGTAGAGTCCATCCCTACCGTGGAGAATGCCAACGGATTTATAATAGGATGCTTGTCTGAAGACTCTGACTCATTTTCTTGCTCCCATGAGCGGGAAAGGGCATCGGCCTTGCGATTCTGAGAGCCCGGACAGAACTGGAGTTTAAAGTCGAACCTGGAAAAGAAAAGTGCCCATCTGGCCTGACGAGGGTTGAGACATTGTGCGCCCTTCAGGTATAAAAGGTTCTTGTGGTCTGTAAGTATGGTGATTGAATGAGAAGCTCCCTCCAACAGATACCTCCACTCTTCTAGAGCGAGCTTGATGGCTAGCAACTCCTGGTCGCCAATGGCATAGTTGCGCTCAGCTGGGGAGAACTTCCGGGAGAAGAAACTGCAAGGGTGTAAATGGCCATCTTTAGCCCTCTGAGATAACACCGCTCCTACTCCAACGGAGGAGGCATCCACCTCTAAGATGAAAGGAGAGTCGATGTCAGGCTGTTTCGGAACAGGCGCAGAGATGAACCTTTGTTTTAAAAGATGAAATGCTTGCATGGCTTCTTCAGACCACTTGGACGGGTTAGCACCCTTCTTAGTGAAAGCAGTAATAGGCGCCACAATGGTGGAAAAGTCTCGTATAAACTTTCGGTAATAGTTGGCGAACCCTAAGAACCTCTGGACCCCTTTGAGGGTTAAGGGTACCGGCCAATTTTGGATTGCTTGTAGTTTCTCAGGATCCATCTCTAGTCCGGAACCGGACACAATGTACCCTAGAAACGGAATGGACTTGACTTCAAAGACGCATTTTTCTAATTTGCAATAGAGATGATTGACACGGAGACGGGACAGAACCTCTTTAACCCAAAAACGATGTTCCTCTAAATCGTTGGCAAAAATGAGGATATCGTCTAGATAGACCACGACATGACGGTATAGAATGTCTCTGAAGATCTCATTGACAAAATGCTGGAAGACAGCTGGAGCATTGCTCAATCCGAAGGGCATGACGAGGTACTCATAATGTCCGTCACGGGTGTTAAAGGCGGTCTTCCACTCGTCACCCTCACGGATCCGGATGAGATTGTATGCACCTCGCAAGTCCAGCTTTGTAAAGATGGTAGCTCCGCTAACTCTGTCAAAGAGCTCAGTAATCAGGGGTAAAGGATAACGGTTCTTGATGGTAATGTCGTTCAAACCTCTGTAGTCGATGCACGGCCGCAGACCACCATCTTTCTTTTTTACAAAAAAGAAGCCTGCGCCGGCTGGAGAAGAAGAAGGTCGAATGAACCCCTTTGCTAGGTTCTCTTTAATATATTCCTCCATAGAATGCGTCTCAGGCAGAGACAACGGATAAGTTCGGCCTCGAGGTGGAACCTTCCCTGGAACGAGATCAATCGGACAGTCCCATTCTCTATGAGGAGGAAGGATATCAGCAGAAGCTTTACTGAACACATCCGTGAAATCTTGATATGGAGGAGGTGGAACATCAGACGACCTGGGGGAGGAAGAACAGACAGGCAATACTTTAAACAAACATGTCTCAGCACAGGAGGAACCCCATGCCAGGATTTGCGTAGTCGTCCAATCAATTGTAGGATTGTGAAGACGGAGCCATGGAAGGCCCAGGACCACAGGATGTGTGGCTCTTGGAATCACTAAAAAAGAAATAAGTTCGGAATGAAGAACTCCCACTCTCAGACGAACTGGTAGAGTCCTTAAAGAAATAACTGCATCAAAAATTTTGCTGCCATCCACGGCAGTTAAAGAAATGGACGAAGGAAGTCTCTCGGTGGGTAGGGACCACCGTTTAACATAGGCTTCGGTAATAAAGTTCCCAGCTGCTCCGGAATCAAGGAGGGCAATGACGTTCCGATAACGTTGAGCAACTTGAAGCGAGACTGGGAGATTACAATCTTGAGGAGATGGAGAGGAGATCATTACTCCTAGCCGGCCCTCTCCTTGGCGAGCTAGGATTTGGAGTTTCCCGAACGTTTGGGACAGGCATTAATGGTGTGAGACGGAGCAGCACAATAGAGACAGAGAAACTCGGAGAGACGCCTTCGGCGCTCAGCAGGAGTTAAACGGGAACGGCCAAGTTGCATGGGCTCATCTTTGGATGGTGACAGTTGACGAGGAGGAGGAGCAGAAGATTTTGGAGCAGATGATCTTCCACGCTCAGTTGCTCTCTCTCTGAAACGTAAATCAACTTTCGTGCAGAGTGAGATTAGCTCATCTAACTTAGAAGGTAAGTCTCTGGTAGCTAACTCATCTTTAATACGCTCAGATAAGCCATGCCAGAATGCAGCATACAGGGCCTCGTCGTTCCATGCCAGTTCGGATGCCAGGATCTGGAACTGTATCAGATATTATCCTACAGTACGTGACCCCTGGCGTAAACGGAGAATCTCGGATGAAGCTGAGGTTACCCGGCCTGGCTCGTCGAAGATGCGCCTGAATGTTGACACGAAGGCAGTGTAGGAAGATAGCAGGGTGTCGGACCTCTCCCATAACGGTGATGCCCAATCAAGGGCTGAGCCACTGAGAAGAGAAATAATGTAGGCAATTTTTGTACGGTCACTGGGAAAATTGCTAGGTTGTAGCTCAAACTGAATCTCACACTGGTTGAGAAATCCCCTGCAGAATCTTGGAGATCCGTCAAATTTTGCTGGCGTTGGAAGATGAAGACGTGGAGCAGAAATGGGTAAGGTGGGTGGGGTTATAGCTGGAGTCACTGTGGTTGACGCACCAGACGCGCCTGATCCACGGAGAGTTGTCTGAATCCCATCCAGCCGAGTAGAGAGATCCTGGAGACAGCGGATGATGTGGCCCTGTGCAGCCTCCTGATGTTCTAGTCGGGCTGCTAGTTCTTGCATCGGCCTGGCCGCTTGATCCTGGTCTCCGGCTGGATTCATTAGGTCAGTGCTTACTGTCACAACTGAGGGCCTGAGCTGACGGGAGGCAGCCTCAGTTGTAGGGGCTGAGATGTACCGGAACCTGGGAGGTTGTATCAGACCCCTGGACATGTAAGTAACATGAATAATAACTGCCCGAAGGCGTGACCACGACAACTTGGATAAAAGTCAATGATGTTTATTATGACAACTCCGCAACACAGCAGCAGTAAAAGAAAACGTAAAAGTTAGCAAAGAATAAATACAGTTCCTGGGTACTACAGGATGGCAGGAGCCACAGGGCACTGGTAGTGTGAGATAGTTCTTATGATCTTCTAGATGGAAAGTCCTTACCAGGCCCGACTGTAGCAATGGAGATAACCCAGGATTGTGCCAGCTGGTGTTCCAGGAAAAGCTGGGTTGCTGAAGATAAAACAGCTGCTGTGGATACTGGCTGGAACCAGACTGTTGTTAGCACGGAGTGGATACTGGCTGGAACCAGTTAAATAATAAATAAACTTGGGAGCGATGAAATATGAACTGAAATGTAGAACTTGAGAGCGGAGAAATATTAATACCGGTGGAGAGTGGTAAAGTGTAGAAAGGACACCGGCCCTTTAAGGGAAGCTGTACTCTGCTGGAAGCTGAGCTGGAAGCAGGTAATGTTGTAGCTGGAAACAGATGAATCCACAATGGATTGGAGAGTCAGGCTACACCGCAGGTGGAATGCTGGTGCGGGTCTTTATGGTGGAAGTCTTGAGACAGGAGCTGGAACCTGGAAGACAATCACAGGAGAGAGACAAACAGGAACTAGGTTTGACAACCAAAGCACTGATGCCTTCCTTGCTCAGGCACAGTGTAATTATACCTGCAGCAAGGAAGGGATTGGCTAGGCAATTATGCAGATTATCAATACTGAGAACAGATTGGTGGAAATGATCAGCTGACAGAATCCAAGATGGCTGCGCCCATGCAGACACTTGGAGGGAAGTTTGGTTTGTAATCCATGTGGTAATGAAAACAGTAATGGCGGCGCCGGCCACCGGAGACAGGAGGCGCCAGGCTGACAGATGCACATCCAACCACGCGGACACAGCGGAGGCCGCGGCTGACGTAATCGCCACTCAGACACTCTGCATGCAGAAGTTCAGGGACGGCGGCGGAGGCCGCGGGAGACGCCATGCCAGGTGTAATATGGCGTTTACTGTGACAGCGTCCCAGAGTGACAGGAGAGGATACAGGAATGTACACATCAGGATAACAGATGGAATCCGGTCCTGGAGCGCTGAGCCAGCCTTAGGAGGCATCTGATGGGTAAGAAATGGCGTCCAGATACCCGGATCGTGACACCAATGAAGCCACGCCCCTATATATTTTTGTACGCCTACGGCACACACTGCCCCTAACTTGCATGGTGGGGAGGGGCGCCAATGCCATTTCTTGCACACAGCGCTAAAATGCCTAGTTACGGCACTGTTCTAACCGTTACCCTGCGGACAGACTTAACTGCGTGATTAAGGCTATAACTTAATCCTGTTTTATTTACTTCTTTGCTTACTTGTATGAATTTTCTTTGTAACTCTTTTATCTTGTAACCACTACTTTTTGTAACTTTCTAAAATAAGCATTGTCCTCTTTTTCTGGTAAAATAAACATTATTTTAATCTTTCATGTACATGCTCACAGAACCCCAAATTCTTTGGAGAGAATGTTGGATTGCTAAATTATGCTATAAATTGTGATCAATTGTTAGGTTGGGTGCGACGACGTACTGCGTGGATGCCTGTATGCAGAGCCTATGCGCAATTGTCATACAGAGGTGTTATTGATTGCTGAAACAGTAGGCACACAACCATACTGCATGGAGGTTTGTGTTGCTAGGACTGTGCAATTGGAAATTTTAATTGATTGCTGAAATAGGAGCCTTGCCAACGTGGATTTTTGGGAGCCGCTGCCTATGCGCAATTAGTATTAAAAGTGTGTCGGAAGGCCCACAACTTCCCTGAGTTTTATGTTGGAATCATTTGTGTGTGGTGGCAGCGTGTTATTATCCCATGTCAGCGGACCTGTAGCGCTTGCTGGATCCCTGACAAATGGTACTCGTCTGGTAATACTGCGAGAATTATTTGTTGCGGACGTGCTGTGCGTCCGGGTCCCCGACAGTAAACAATAGCAACCGTTCAACATTCATCAATCTAATTTATGTTGGCCAAATGGAAACTGATATCTGATTAATTGCTGCAGGGCTATAACTAGGTGTGTGTGGAGTGTGTCACCACACATAGCACTGCAGGGTAGGGGGCATTGTTGGCAACACTTGTCAATTGTCGTTTAAATTACTTCACTTGCAGCTTCGCTCCTTTTTGAAGCCCAGCATCTCGTGACCGCCCCTGTGTCCTACCCCCACCCCCTCTGTCCATAATACCTTTACAACTTGTATGAACTTGAGAGCTCTTTGTTATTCAGTCACACTGTCCTGTATTACATTTCAAGATGCTGATATACTCGGGATTTGAATCCATTGCCTGTGGCATTGCAGTCAGACACTCTATTCATGAGCTATCTGCCCTTGCATAGAAAGCAAGAGAATTCTAACTATTTGAAGTACTTTGTACTTTGTGAAAAAATTAGCAACAATTCAGATGAGCAGAGCTACGTAGTGTGCGGCTGCAAGAGATTAGATGAGTGGCTGTGCACTACATAGATCTGCTCGATTGCAATGCTGTTTTTTTTTTTTACAAAGTACAAGTAGCTTCATATAGTTCTCATAGTTTTTTTTATGCAGGATCAAGTAGCTCATTGAGTAGGGTGTTTGACTGGAATGCAACAGGTTATAGATTTGAATCCTGGGTTGGGCAGTATATTGAAATGTGTTATTTAATAAAGGGTATTGTAACAGAATAACAATGATCTCTCAAGTTAAGTGCATGAATGTGATATAAAGAGGATTTGTGTCCAAATCCATTTTCTTGCAGTGTTCTATAAATGTGTGTATAATATATATTTACACATTTAAAGAACAAACATTTATAGAACACTGTAAGAAAATAGATTTGGACACAAATCCTCTTTATACCATATTTATGCAATTAACTTGAGAGCTCGTTATTCAGTTACAATACCCTTTATTAAACACTCTTAATACATATATGTGGGAAGGGGCATCGCAGCACGGGCTTTCTCTGGGATCAGTTTTGTCATGCCCCTTCCCCACAAAGTATGTGCCTTACGTCTTTATTGGAAAATGGGGGGAGGCAATTTTTTTTCTGGCACAGGGCACCAAAAGATCTAGTTACGGCTCTGGGCTGCTGTGGGTTATAGACAAACTGTACTTCCTGATATTTTTATTGTCCACTCTGGGAGATCCAGGTTGAAGGTGCTGCAATTTGTACCAGTGAGCATTAGGGTGCGGGGCCATAATAATGCAACCTACTGCAAATAGCATTAATAATTCTTGATTGCCCATTAATCATCTCTCCTAGGACGGATGCCCCAAAGATCGGCAAGTCTGAACTCTGCATGGCTGATCTTATATCATATTATGAAGTAGATTTATCAAAGCTTGGAGAAAGTACCAACCAATCAGCTTCTAAATTTCATTTTACAGGCTGTGGGAGTCTATGTACTAAGCCTTGGAGAGAGATAAACTACAGAGCAGATTTAACAACGAGTGATATCCTTATTATCAGTCATTACGAATGTTAAATGGTGCTCCAGCCAATAAGCTTCTAACTGTTATTTTTTAAACACATGACACTTAGGAGCTGATTGGCTGAAGCACCATTTAACATTCATAATGAGTGAAAACAAAAATATCACTCGTTGTTAAATCTGCCCTTAAGGCCCCCTGTCATGTTACAGGCTGTATTTGCCAAATGTCAGGAGCTGAGTGGTTAATACTTTATCTCTCTAAACTTTATCTTTCAGCAAGCTTTAAAAAAATTAGGGCCACAGCCTGTAAAATGACTGGTACTTTATCTCTCTCCACTGTATCTCTTTTCAAGCTTTGATAAAAGTGCCGCAAGTTGTAATTCTTGATGTCTTTATGTTGGGGAGAGGGGAAGGGGGGCGGGATGTTAGCAACTAGAGCAGGTCTGAAGTGTGTTCAAAGGCTCACGCTCTATTTGCTCTTTGCATCAGACTTGCCGACTTTCAGGCTGCTCCCTCCGGGAGGGAGCAGCCAAGTTGGCTGAACAGGGGGCAAGGCTATGAAACGGGGGTGGGGCTCTGAAATAAAGGGGCGGTCTGGGGGTGTGGAGATGTGGAAACGTGATTGCATCATCGCGTCCACACCCCCTGCTACGCAATGCCCACATTACATGAGTTGTAAGCTGAGGTGCTAGGCTACGAATCCGGGAGGGTAGGCAAGTATGCTATGCATATAAGTACATATATATGCTGTATTGTGTCAGTCAGTTCCATCTTCCCAGTTCTCTGAAGGTATCCCAGTGACTAGGTCAGTAGAACAATGTCCCAAGAACTGTCTTGCTCCCTGTGCTATATTGTGGAACACACCATTCCCTGTACCCTGTAATAAATAGCAGTTACAGGTTAAGTTACTTTTCTCTCCTGTACACTTTAATGCATTTGTTCAGCACAGAGCCAGGCTTCTGTTTCCTGTAACAATTACATTACCATGACATCTCTGAGGTGACTGTATCTGGCAGCCATGTTTTGATTGTAAATAACAGCTAGCAGTTCCACTGGGGAGTCTCTTGTGGTGGATAATAGGGAGGGTTGCCACGGAGATGATTTGTGAGGATTAAGCGTGGTGTGTGGCGGTGCCTGGAAATCTTTCTGCACTGATGCTGCCTTGAGATCTCCAATGTTAATTACAGTCTCTTCACACTCATAAATGCAAGAATCACATGACCGAACTACTGTATCTTTTGTATATTAATGTCATAAAATTTGGAACACATGGGGCCAAATGTAATAGAGTGAGAGTTTCAGAAAGTGCGAGATTTGGTAAGGTTTGCAGTTTTTTTTAAAGTGGCAATCATTTACACAGCAAGATCAACCTAGTTTTGCAGTGTAAATGATTGCCACTTAAAAAAAAACTGAAAAACCTTACCAAATCCCTCACTTTCTGAAACTCTCACTCTATTACATTTGGTCCATGGTTTCAGTATAACAACTCACCCCTGGCTGGCAGGGGCACATTTAGGGGAGAGGGTGCTCCTAGGCACAACAGTAATGGACTCCCTGTCTCCCCCTCCCCGCTTCCTAATTTTATTTAAATTTGTTTTCATTGATTGGTTATAAACCCTCATTTGACAATAGCCAATTTAGTTGAATGATAACAAAACTAGAGATGAGCGCCTGAAATTTTTCGGGTTTTGTGTTTTGGTTTTGGGTTCGGTTCCGCGGCCGTGTTTTGGGTTCGAACGCGTTTTGGCAAAACCTCACCGAATTTTTTTTGTCGGATTCGGGTGTGTTTTGGATTCGGGTGTTTTTTTCCAAAAACACTAAAAAACAGCTTAAATCATAGAATTTGGGGGTCATTTTGATCCCAAAGTATTATTAACCTCAAAAACCATAATTTACACTCATTTTCAGTCTATTCTGAATACCTCACACCTCACAATATTATTTTTAGTCCTAAAATTTGCACCGAGGTCGCTGTGTGAGTAAGATAAGCGACCCTAGTGGCCGACACAAACACCGGGCCCATCTAGGAGTGGCACTGCAGTGTCACGCAGGATGGCCCTTCCAAAAAACCCTCCCCAAACAGCACATGACGCAAAGAAAAAAAGAGGCGCAATGAGGTAGCTGTGTGAGTAAGATTAGCGACCCTAGTGGCCGACACAAACACCGGGCCCATCTAGGAGTGGCACTGCAGTGTCACGCAGGATGTCCCTTCCAAAAAACCCTCCCCAAACAGCACATGACGCAAAGAAAAAAAGAGGCTTTTTACTGATATTTGGTGTTTTGGATTTGACATGCTCTGTACTATGACATTGGGCATCGGCCTTGGCAGACGACGTTGCTGGCATTTCATCGTCTCGGCCATGACTAGTGGCAGCAGCTTCAGCACGAGGTGGAAGTGGATCTTGATCTTTCCCTAATTTTGGAACCTCAACATTTTTGTTCTCCATATTTTAATAGGCACAACTAAAAGGCACCTCAGGTAAACAATGGAGATGGATGGATTGGATACTAGTATACAATTATGGACGGGCTGCCGAGTGCCGACACAGAGGTAGCCACAGCCGTGAACTACCGCACTGTACTGTGTCTGCTGCTAATATATAGACTGGTTGATAAAGAGATAGTATACTCGTAACTAGTATGTATGTATAAAGAAAGAAAAAAAAACCACGGTTAGGTGGTATATACAATTATGGACGGGCTGCCGAGTGCCGACACAGAGGTAGCCACAGCCGTGAACTACCGCACTGTACTGTGTCTGCTGCTAATATATAGACTGGTTGATAAAGAGATAGTATACTCGTAACTAGTATGTATGTATAAAGAAAGAAAGAAAAACCACGGTTAGGTGGTATATACAATTATGGACGGGCTGCCGAGTGCCGACACAGAGGTAGCCACAGCCGTGAACTACCGCACTGTACTGTGTCTGCTGCTAATATATAGACTGGTTGATAAAGAGATAGTATACTCGTAACTAGTATGTATGTATAAAGAAAGAAAAAAAACCACGGTTAGGTGGTATATACAATTATGGACGGGCTGCCGAGTGCCGACACAGAGGTAGCCACAGCCGTGAACTACCGCACTGTACTGTGTCTGCTGCTAATATATAGACTGGTTGATAAAGAGATAGTATACTCGTAACTAGTATGTATGTATAAAGAAAGAAAAAAAAACCACGGTTAGGTGGTATATACAATTATGGACGGGCTGCCGAGTGCCGACACAGAGGTAGCCACAGCCGTGAACTACCGCACTGTACTGTGTCTGCTGCTAATATATAGACTGGTTGATAAAGAGATAGTATACTCGTAACTAGTATGTATGTATAAAGAAAGAAAAAAAAACCACGGTTAGGTGGTATATACAATTATGGACGGGCTGCCGAGTGCCGACACAGAGGTAGCCACAGCCGTGAACTACCGCACTGTACTGTGTCTGCTGCTAATATAGACTGGTTGATAAAGAGATAGTATACTACTAATATTATATACTGGTGGTCAGGTCACTGGTCACTAGTCACACTGGCAGTGGCACTCCTGCAGCAAAAGTGTGCACTGTTTAATTTTAATATAATATTATGTACTCCTGGCTCCTGCTATAACCTATAACTGGCACTGCAGTAGTGCTCCCCAGTCTCCCCCACAATTATAAGCTGTGTGAGCTGAGCAGTCAGACAGATATATAATATATATAGATGATGCAGCACACTGGCCTGAGCCTGAGCAGTGCACACAGATATGGTATGTGACTGACTGAGTCACTGTGTGTATCGCTTTTTTCAGGCAGAGAACGGATATATTAAATAAACTGCACTGTGTGTCTGGTGGTCACTCACTATATAATATATTATGTACTCCTGGCTCCTGCTATAACCTATAACTGGCACTGCAGTAGTGCTCCCCAGTCTCCCCCACAATTATAAGCTGTGTGAGCTGAGCAGTCAGACAGATATATATAATATTATATATAGATAATAGATGATGCAGCACACTGGCCTGAGCCTGAGCAGTGCACACAGATATGGTATGTGACTGAGTCACTGTGTGCTGTGTATCGCTTTTTTCAGGCAGAGAACGGATTATATTATGTACTCCTGGCTCCTGCTATAACCTATAACTGGCACTGCAGTAGTGCTCCCCAGTCTCCCCCACAATTATAAGCTGTGTGAGCTGAGCAGTCAGACAGATATATATAATATTATATATAGATAATAGATGATGCAGCACACTGGCCTGAGCCTGAGCAGTGCACACAGATATGGTATGTGACTGAGTCACTGTGTGCTGTGTATCGCTTTTTTCAGGCAGAGAACGGATTATAAATAAAAGTGGTGGTCACTGGTCACTATCAGCAAAACTCTGCACTGTGTACACTACTGAGTACTCCTAATGCTCCCCAAAATTAGTAAATCAAGTGTCTCTCTAATCTATTCTAATTCTAAACGGAGAGGACGCCAGCCACGTCCTCTCCCTATCAATCTCAATGCACGTGTGAAAATGGCGGCGACGCGCGGCTCCTTATATAGAATCCGAGTCTCGCGATAGAATCCGAGCCTCGCGAGAATCCGACAGCGTCATGATGACGTTCGGGCGCGCTCGGGTTAACCGAGCAAGGCGGGAAGATCCGAGTCGCTCGGACCCGTGAAAAAAAACATGAAGTTCTGGCGGGTTCGGATTCAGAGAAACCGAACCCGCTCATCTCTAAAAAAAACCCACTATGATTTTTTTTTTAATTATGTATACATATTTACTAAGTAGGAGAGCTTACAGGTACCGTATGTGCATGTCCTACCTATTTACACTCCATTCAAGATGGCGAATGATACAGTACTGTGAAAATATTTTGCAGTTACTGGTACATAGCAGTCTGACAGTACCAAAACAAGCATCCAAGTGCTGCCACCAAACAATTGCCGCCCCTAAGCACGTGCGTCTTGTGCCTAATGAGAAATCCACCACTGCTGGCTGGCATGAACGGAGTTACCAGTTAGATTAGCCTCCTTTATTACATTCCGTCCCTCCTCATTTCCTCTCAGCACACCCTACATTTTGCAAAAGTCTAAAACATGTAGTCTATTTTTGAAAGCGAGGTCTTTAGAGTTGTTTTTAACTGAAGCTACAACATGATTATTTAGCTTGGTAAAACCAGCACTGTGAAGTAGTAGAGAGTGTAAAAAAAAAAAAACCTGCATTAATTCAGGGCTCAAATAATTTATTATACTTATTGTTAACTTGCACATCATCTATTTTTATGTGTAATCTAATTAATTAATAGCATTTCTTCAATATTGTTTGGAAAGTATTATTTCTTATTTTCAACATTATGGGTGAGATTCAAATGTTTTCCAGCCAGCAGCACTAGATGGCACCTAAACGTAGCTATTCAATTGTAGCTCCGTTTGGGTGCGATGGCTGCCTGTGTCTGCATTTCAGCTCGCACCCCCTGGGGGTGGTGAGCTGAAATGCGCGAAAAGTGACCAGTTTATGATTGCGCCCAACACATCGGTTTGGTTTAGCTGCTTTACGCGGCTAAACCTGAACATTTATGGGCGTGATCAGCACAAATAAAATAAAAAACTATTGAATTGTGCCCTACGATCTTCCGTCACTTTAGACGGGAGATCGCAGTTGCAAAATAAATTAATATTGCTCTTTCTGTGATTACCACATAAAACTTCCCCATAACAAATACTCTCTCTTTCTCTCTCTCTCTCTCTCTCTCTCTCTCTCTCCCTCTCACTCTCAGAGACATTTCAGAGAGCAGATAGAAGTGGAAAGTGCTAAGGCATGGCCCAGCAAATCACATTATTGTGGCCACATCGTCCAATGTGTAGTGCTGCATTTTGCTGCAGAAGAGGCAGATCTATGATGACTTGATTCACCGTGGATCATACTTACCTACTTTACCAGAGTGCTTAGGAGACTCCACAATTTTAGGTGACTCTCCCAGACTCCAGGGAGAGCTGTCCGCAGCCATCTGCATCCCAAGTATAGTGGATGGGTTGGATGTTGCATTGTGTCAACATGACCCCACCCCGCACTTTACAATGCCATGTGATAATGGGCCACAATGACATAATTTAAGCACCAACCCCCACACCTTGCTGCATCCTACTGGAGGGGACATCTTAAATGTTGGCAAGTATGTGGGGAGGTGTTCGGTACTGGAAAGGCTGGTCTACTCTCCCAGGAGCGTTGGAGAGGTTCTCAGTTATTCCGAGGGGGGGGGGGGGGGGGGCAGGTTGTTATATTTAATAGACATTCCACAGGTGGAGCCAGTGTCGAACTGGGGCATGAAGGGTCCACCAGTGTATGCTGTTGTAGGGGCCCGTGCTTAAAGGTGTGGCCAGGCTCCACTGGTGCATGGTCAGCCACGACAGAGGTTTGGCTAACCGTTACAGAGTACATGCTCTGTTCCCCTTGGTAACTAACTATATAATAAACTATATTATTGTGAAGTATAATGTAACATAAGTATAATGCATAATTCAAGTGCACTAGGGTACAGTCTGGAACCTGATCCCTAGAGGAGGAGGAGGGCCTACAGGCAGTGGGGCCCACCAGTGGTTTCCCCTATTCCCCTGTGGGCCAGTCCGGCCCTGGGTGGAGCCAAGTACATGTTGACATCAAGTAATAAACTATTGTGATCTGATATCCCAAATAATCATCCAAACAATGTGTGTCCTATGGAATGTATAGTATTTTCAGGCACTCATAACTAGTTATTCTCGCAATTCTCCTATCCCAATAAGGGATTGTTCGATGATATATTGTGCAAAAAAAAATTGTTCTATGTACTTCATTAAAATATATATATATATTTTTCCCCACAGCTCAACAATGAGCCAGGAGCGTAGATCTGCCGAGTTTGCATCTGAGCAGACAACGCGCACCACGGCCTTGCCGGAGCCCCACCAAAATGGAACGGATATATCAACCAAACACAATGTCTTCTCGGACATGAAGGACAAATTTATGAATGAACTGAGCAAACTACCAAGTAAGGAAATGTCATGTGTTCCGTTTGTTCGCCAGGAAAGAAGACAGCTAAAAATGTTCAGTGCATGACAACCCTAGGCTCTGCGTGCGCTGTAAGAATCAATGCATCTCCATTTGTCCTGGAGGAGAGATTGTCACATTGAATTGTCACAGCTATACAGTTTCTAAAGAAGCAAAGGTTGGGAGGGGACATTAATCACAAACTCTACACAGGCATAAAAGGCTAAGGTGTTATTTAAGTACCTTTAAAGCTCCCTAATGAATTGATGAAGCAAAATGCTTGATATACACAGATATCCTGAAAGGCATAAGCATTATAGAGATGTATGCTATTCTCAATTTGACACATTAGTTCCTTGGCTCAGTGAACAAGATCCACTTCAGACGTATGAAGCCAGGCAAGCTTTATGCTTTTAATAATTCAACAATACATTCCCAGTTAATATATTTTCTACTGAGAACTGATTTGAATTACCTCCGTTCATTAAGAATTGATGGTAGGGAAACACACATGTTCAGTGCTTTACCACCCCTGTTATATTCACCAATATCTTTTTCTCATTATTAATAATGTATAGAGGTGGAACGGCTATGAGGATTATATTATAATTAATGGTTGTGCACACATTAGGGGAAAAAAGGTGAGAAATGAAGATAATGGCTGAATCGGTGTGTGACTTATACTAATGCAGAAGCTTATTATATATGACAAACAGCATTCATGATTGATAGGCAAAAGAACATTTAGACATATTTACCTAAATATAAAAACTTTAATTAAGTAGTGTTCTGTCTGGCATATACCCGAGATCCTTGTGCAGGTCAGTGTGTGTCCTAGGCCTCTAGGTTTGGAGAAGTGGCTGGCATATATGGCAGGTCCTCTGCAGATCAGTATCTGTCCTCAGCACTTAGGTTTAGGGCAGGGGCTTGGCTATATGGCAGGCGCTCTGCAGATCAGTGCATGTCCTCAGCCTCTAGGCCCTGAGTCGCAGCTGGGATATACTGTATGGCAGATACTCTGCAGATAAGTGTCTGTCCTTAGCCTCTAGGTCCAGAGCAGAGACTGGGATATATGGTATGACAGGCACTCTGATGATCATTGTGTGTTCTTAGCCTCTAGGCTCAGAACAGGCACTGGGATATACTGTATGACAGGCACTTTGCAGGTCATTTGTGTTCTTAGCCTCTAGGCCTGGAGCAGGGGCTGGGATATACTGTATGACAGGCACTCTGCAGATAGTGTCTGTCCTTAGCCTCTAGACCTGGAGCAGGGACTAGGATATACTGTATGGCAGGCACTCTGCAGATCAGTGTATGGCCTCAGCCTCTAGACCTGGAGCAGGGACTAGGATATACTGTATGGCAGGCACTCTGCAGATAGTGTCTGTGCTTAGCCTCTAGACCTGGAGCAGGGACTAGGATATACTGTATGGCAGGCACTCTGCAGATCAGTGTATGGCCTCAGCCTCTAGACCTGGAGCAGGGACTAGGATATACTGTATGGCAGGCACTCTGCAGATAGTGTCTGTGCTTAGCCTCTAGACCTGGAGCAGGGACTAGGATATACTGTATGGCAGGCACTCTGCAGGTCATTTTGTGTTCTTAGCCTCTAGGCTCAATGCAGGGGCAAGCCTTTAGGCTCCGAGCAGGGGTTGGGATAGACCCCAGGACATCTGCAGGTCAGTGTGTCTTTTGCCTCTAGGCTTGGAGCAGTGGCTGGGATATTATTCAAATCAATATTATAAATCCTTATTTTGTGCATGTCAAATTATGGCTTTACTTTTTTATGTTTAACATAATTATTCTTTTATGTGTTATTTTTGTATATTATTTGATTTGATTCAGAAGAATCAAACCAGTTACAGACAATATTACATTTGTAAATTAGAAATCCCCATGGGAGGAGGAGGGGGATGTTATTGTGACTAGAGGGGCCACTCTTGGAGATATCCCAATATGTGCTGCAGTCATCCCTTCATACAGTGTTGGAATACTTGCTTTTTGCAGGAATCTTCAGAAATCGTCTGTTTTCTGAGGATTTCCAAAAAAAGAAAAAAATGTGAATACATATGTCCTTTAAAATGTTTTGGGTCTTCTAAAAGCTTTTGAACACTCATTTTATTTATGTTTTGTTAAAAACAAATTAATGGTAACATTGTTTGAAATGTATTTGTTTATTCTGGATACATTTGCCATTATTCGTATATGTTGTTATTCTGTAGATTTTGGGTAAATCATTTATAGTGAGGAAACCATGTTTTTCATACATTTCATATCATTTCATTCTATCATCTGTTCATTTATTCATTTTCCATTTTTTTTCTGTTTGCCTTCATTTTCTATCTATAAGCTCATGCCAGGAAAGGTAAGTGATCATACTTCTCACCCTGCCTCAAGCTCCACCTACATATTAAGTATGCGTTATGGTTTTAGCTTATTAGGTGACTATAAAAACCCAGCACCAATGCAGTGAGTTGGACTTGGAACGTTTAAAGAAACAGTACGTACTCCTATCACCTTCCTCTTCAATGTCCAGAGTAGCATTGTATATTTCTTAAAAAATGCAGAGAGAATACATTTTTGCTTGATTGGTTACATAAACCAAACACTGCACATACTGTATAGAAAAGAATGATGACACGGATACCTAAACCTATTTCTAGGTAGATAGGTAAAGAACACCAGCCTGGTTATTATTGTCTCTTGATTCTAAATCATACAATACCCAGAATATTGGAAAAATTAACCTACCTATGGGGGAAGGGGAAGGCAGATTGGGAACTGAAAGAGGCCCTGGAAAAATTTGTTGAAGTGGCCTCACATGGGCAGCACCAGAGGAATACCGTGTAACCATGGCGGCAACACCACCCTCGCATGTCAACAAACAAAACAGGCCCCACATGCACTTCGGCCCACTGGGAATCTTCCCTGTGAGCTCTACAGCCAATCTGCCCCTGTACCTATCACAGTATCTTGTTTCTCCAGCATATATGACATAAAGGGTTAAACAAATAAAGGAGGAAATAACATTCTTGCTATATGTACATGCCAGCTGGATTCTTCCTTTCCTGTGATAAAAACAGGATATTTTCGTTACACCTGAGTAATTGGTAACATTCAACAAAATTGATGCAGGGATGGCTCATAAGTCAGTAGCTGTGGAACGTCTGTGCTATGTAGAATATGAAATGTCACCCGCCCACGAGGATCCGATGGCACTGTTTTTCCTAATGATGCAAAGTGACTAGTATAACCATGATTTTTTGGAAGGGAGATTAGCCACATCAATTACTGCTAGCTACACTAATCAGCAGATAGGATTCATAGAATTTTCTTACTTTAATAATCTTCAACTGCACCACATCCAGCAGTCTTCTGCCACCTGATACTTATTCCAGTGTCATCTGCTGATGTAACTATGTTTATTCACCCTGTACTTGTCCTATACTGTCATCAACTGTAAGTTGCTGTTTTCCTGTTTGATTATTGTTTATGTACTCTGTAATTGGGTGCTGCGGAACCCTTGTGGCGCCATATAAATAAAGTATAATAATAATAATAATAATAGAATGATTTCAATTAATTTTACACAAACCATTAACAGCAATAAAAATATTCATAACCTCTGGTACATTTAGCTAATTATGTTCTTAAACTGGTGTCCTGAAGTAACTTAAGACATCTAGGGGTATATTTACTAAAAGTCAATTTTGGATCTATTTAAAATAGAATAGAACCAACATCCCCACAAAATCGACTACAGTGTTTCTATTCCAAATTGCTCACTTACTAAAACTCAATTTTGAGTTTCATTTTAAAATTGGGTGATGTGAGTTCTATCTGAAGTTCTACATGTGTTGTATTCACCAAAAATTGACCAAAAATAAAGAAAATCAGTCAAAAATCAATAAAAAAATCAACCCAAAATAGACAAAATTATCCAAAAGCATTCCTATTGGCCACATGCACTGTCACATGCAATGTATTACCCACAAACACCTTCATTCCTGTGCTAATTTGCATATCCACGATTTTTAAATCATTGCTGTGCCTTTAAATACTGTGATTTATGCAGCCAGAATGCCCTACATGCTTCTCTTCCATGTTTTTTTTTTACAACATATTGAGGTTTCAGACAATTCCACATGATTTAAAATCAAATAGAACTGTTTCTGATGAAAGTGGTGATTCTGGGTCGATTTTTGGGTCTACTGAGGTTCTATGTTCATTGTTCAAATCAACTGTTAGTAAATGAGCTTTTCCTATTGATGTATATGGGGAAGTACCTATGGTCTATTTGAAGTTTGTGTGTGAAGTCAAATTTCTGGTGATTATGAGGGGATTTTGAGTAGGTTTTGCCCTTAGTAAATACCTGATTGTCAAATGCACCATCAAATCATCTCATGGACTGAAACTGAGAATCGACCATTAGTAAATATACCCATTAGAGCCTGATTTCTGATATTAATGCAAAAATGGGTCTGTACATGTTTCTGCTGCCCAGGGCTTAAAGTGGTCCTCGAGAGGTGGAGGAACTCGGTTCCGGTATTTAAGATAGTGTCTAGTTAGACAGTCAATAGATAGACACCATGGGGTAAATTTACTAAGGTCCCGATTTTGACCGAGATGCCGTTTTTTCATCAAAGTGTCATCTCGGTAATTTACTAAGCAATAATCACGGCAGTGATGAGGGCATTCGTAATTCCAACAAGTCCAACAAAAAAATTACGAATGAATACACCATCGGTCAAAACGCGGCTGTTTAACTATGAATCTCGGTAATTTACTAAGAAGTGCAAAGAAAAAAAAAAACAAACACTGCCGTGAAAAATTACAACTCGTAAAAAAGTGCAAAAAAAAAACAGACCTGCTTTTTTAATCCGTGATTGTATAGGCATGCAGGGATCCATGAGATCCGTGCATGTATATCAGTGGGAAGGGGTGGGAAAGTGGTTATTTTCTTTAAAAAAATTGCGGGAAATTGGTGGGAACTTTCTGCTCAGCGGTGAGGTCACTTTCGGTCAACCGCAGGGCAGAAAGTTCCCACCATTGGTTACAATGGAGCGCATAGGCGCTACATTGTAACACTGCCGTGTGCCGCCTGTCAGACAGTACAGGAGCACACAGCCGATCAGGAGGGTGCTACAACGTGGCGCTCCCTGATTGGCTGAAGAAACCCACTTAGACATCAGTCAGAGTGGGTTTCTGGCAGTCGGGAAAAGGGGATCCATGTGCAAACATGGGTCCCCTTTCAGTGCGTGGCTCGGCTCTCCGTTTTTTTATTTTATTCAAGTACGTGGATTACAAATGGATGCTACGAGGAGCCTGGGACCCTGGATCTGGTGAGTAGAATTTATTCAACAGGTACCCCATGGATTCTACTGGAGAAGAGGACAGACCCTCGTGTGAACATAAGGTAAGTATGTATGTATGTTTGTGTGGATGCATGTAATAAAACTTTACTTTCAAGGTGTGTGTGTATTGTCTTTTTTTGGGTATTTTTTTAGTAGTAGTACTACAGGTACCAGCGGGCCCGTTTTTCCGCCGCATGCTGGTACTTGTGGTTCTCCAAGTATCAGCATGCGGGGGAGGCTTGCTGGGCCTTGTAGTACTGCTACTAAAAACAATATCTTTTCATTTTCACAAAAGGCTATCAGCCCCCCATCCGCAGCCAATTGGATGGGGGGGACAGCCTCGGGCTTCACCCCTGGCCCTTGGGTGGCTGGGGGGGGGACCCCTTGATTGAAGGGGTCCCCACTCCCCCAGGGTACCCCGGCCAGGGGTGACTAGTTGGATTTTTGATGCCACGGCCGCAGGGCACTATATAAAAGTGACCCCCGGCTGTGGCATTATCTGTCCAGCTAGTGGAGCCCGGTGCTGGTTTTAGAAATACGGGGGACCCCTACTCTTTTTGTCCCCGGTATTTTTGGAACCAGGACCAGGCGCAGAGCCCGATGCTGGTTGCTTAAATATGGGGGAACCCCTGTCATTTTTTCCCCCATATTTCTGCAACCAGGGTCGGCTCAAAGAGCCCGAGGCTGGTTATGCTTAGGAGGGGGGATCCCACACATTTTTTTTCTCCGTTTTACAGTGTTTATTTAAAAAAAAAAAAATGAACCCCAGCACGGATCACACAGATCCGGCCGAGATTCATTGTGATAAAGTCGGCAGTGTTTTGCTAATCACTGCCGTAAAAAATGGGAAAAAAACACGAATGACATCGACATCGGAACAAATGAAAAATCCGAATACGACAGCTTAGTAAATTAGGCGTAATAAATTCAAAAAGTTGCATATTTACACTTTCGATGTCATTCGTGATTGAACTTTGACCTCAAACGGGAAAACACGAATCTTAGTAAATTTACCCCCATATGTTAGACAGACATTAGGTCGACAGGGTCAAAAGGTCGACAGGGTCAAAAGGTCGATATGATAAAGGTCGACAGGGTCAAAAGGTCAACAGGTCAAAAGGTCGACATGAAAATGGTCGACATGAAAAAGTAGACACCATGTTTTTTGCATTTTTGTGGTTTGTGTGGATAGTTTTGTCATCTGGGACCCCCAATTGTAGAAAGGCATGCCCTCGAGGGGCTCGCTTCGCTCGCCACGCTTCGGGCACGGTGGCTCGCTGCGGTCTCTATGCCGACATGGATTGAGAAAGTGTGAAATAGTCCAAAAACATGTTACATAAAAAAAACATATTTTTGACCATGTTGACCTTTTGACCTGTCGACCTTTTGTACTGTCTACCTTTTTCATGTCGACCTTTTGACCCTGTCGACCTAATGTCTGTCTAACATATGGTGTCTATCTATTGACTGTCTATCTAGACACTGTCTATCTATCAAACGGATACCGAGGAACTCACCTCCCCCACGACCCCTCCAGCTTAGCGCATGCCGAAGGCGCACGCGCCGCATAAAGGGGTGTCACCTCACAAGGAATGGGCGTAGTCACACAAAAGTACCCCCGATTCAAAATAATGCCTCACAGTAGAACAATCTTATTCACATTGCCCGCCCCACATACTAGTGCCCTTTACACACACAATGCCCACAGCAGTGCCCTCCCTCCTAATTTTAAATTCGATTCACAATATAGCAGTATATATTGAACAACCTTGCTCACCTCTCTTATGTCTTCTATGTGTCCCTTCTGTTTTCTTGTTTCCTTTGTCTGTCACTCTCCTCATGAGTCCATATCTTCATCCTAGGTATCCCACACTCGCTATATGCTCTCCTTTGTGTCTGATCAACTGCATCTTTCTCTCCTTTACTTACCCCCTACACCTCTCACTCCTCCATCTCATCCCCTGCACCTCTCACTCCCCCATCTCACCCTGGCGCCTCTCACTCCCCCATCTCACCTACTGCACCTCTCACCCCCTCCCCATTTCACCCCCCATTTCTGCCTGATGAATTCAAACTAAAATGAATCATTTACCCACATTTTACTGTGATCTCATATTTATTAGGGACCACAAGTGCTCTGTAGCGCCATACAAATCTTATCACAGCAGCTGCCCTGGCTCAGGGGCAATGATAAATAGCCACTAAACCCACTGCCAAATCACTGCTATGAGACGTTATCTCTAATGTAATAAATAGGCCCCGTTATCTGTCTATGAAATACTAAGGTGTAAAACAAAAACAAGGTCGGCAAGAGTAAAAGGAGGACAAAGCTGACAGTGTACCCTGCTGCCAGACCACGTACACAGCTGTACTCGGGTGGGTGAGTGTAGGACAGGATGGCCTCACCCGGCGCTGCTGACCTCAATCCTGAAGCCACTACTCTCTCCTTAGCAACGGATGCTGCAGCCCTGCATTGGTACACAGCCGCCACACAATACCGCGCATGCGTCATGCAGAGAGACTGAGAGTCTGGTGCCGATTGTGCGCCATTCACCGCTCCCGGACCGCCAACTAATGAGAATCTGCCGCTTCTCATTGGCTGGCGGCAGTGCCGTAACTAGACATTTTAGAGCTGTGTGCAAAAAACAGCATCGGTACACCCCCCCCCCCCATATTCAGGTAGAGTCCCCTTTAACACATTATGGCAGGTAGAGCTCCCTTTTACACAGTATGGCAGGGAGAGTCCCCTTTAACACATTATGGCAGGTAGAGCTCCCTGTTACACAGTATGGCAGGGAGAGTCCCCTTTTACACAGTACGGCAGGCAGAGTCCTGTTTTTTGCACATTACGGCAGGTAGAGTTCCCCCCTTCTTCCCCTAGACTATGACTGATGGCACTGACCTGGACAGGTACAGTCACTGCCTCAGGTGCACATGCAGTACAGTGCAGTGCTGCACCTGCTGCTGCTGGGGGCTGGGATGTCCGATCAGTATTGCTGCTGCCTTCTGGACCTGTCCTGGGTCAGGTTAACTTATCAGCTCTCTCCCCCCCTGCCAGAACGCCGTAGACGCTGTGGGCAGAGGGAGGGGGCG
The DNA here is from genome assembly GCF_028390025.1 of Pseudophryne corroboree. Taxonomy (NCBI): domain Eukaryota; kingdom Metazoa; phylum Chordata; class Amphibia; order Anura; family Myobatrachidae; genus Pseudophryne; species Pseudophryne corroboree. The sequence continues at coordinate 142,365,863 of NC_086453.1, forward strand.
GAGTATGCGTGTGTGCAGCTGCAGCGCTTCCCGGCTCTTTACAAGTATTATTAGTGAGATAAGGAACCGGGTGGTGGTCGCTCCCCTCTGCGGGCAGCACTGCAGCTAGCTGGCAACATTGGCGGGCGGCGTTAGCGGGTTGGCAATGTGGCATGGCCCTGTGGGTGCTGACGGAGGTTTTTGAGCCTCCAGCACAGACCTAGCTACGGCACTGAACAGTGCTGCTGTATCTAGGGGCATCCAGAACCTCAAGTTAACAATAATAATAATAATAATAATAATAATATATTTTCACACCTATTATTTGGTAGTCTACATAAACATTTATTAGAGATGAGCAGGTTCGGTTCGTCGAGATCCGAACCCCCCCGAACTTCACCTATTTTACACGGGTCCGAGGCAGCCTCGGATCTTCTCTCCTTGCTCGGTTAGCCCGAGCGCGGCCGAACGTCATCATCCCGCTGTCAGATTCTTGCGAGATTCGTATTCTATATAAGGAGCCGCGCGTCGCCGCCATTTTCACTCGTGCATTGGAGATTGAATGGAGAGGACGTGGCTACGTTCTCTGCCTGAAAAGCTCCATATCTGTGCTCGATGTGCTGCAAATATCTACGCTCTCTGCCTGAAAAGCTCCATATCTGTGCTCAGTGTGCTGCAAATATCTGTGTTCAGTGTGCTGCATTTTGGTGACCAACAGTATATAGTTGTACAGTACTGTAGGCCATTGCTGTATCTTGCAGCTCCGTGTCACTGCAAGTATCCATTCCATATCTGTGCTACATTTTTGTGAGCAGTATATATAGTAGTACAGTGCAGCATTTTGGTGACCAACAGTATATAGTTGTACAGTACAGTAGGCCATTGCTGTATCTTGCAGCTCTGTGTCACTGCAAGCATCCATTCCATATCTGTGCTGCATTTTTGTGAGCAGTATATATAGTAGTATAGTGCAGCATTTTGGTGACCAACAGTAAATAGTTGTACAGTACAGTAGGCCATTGCTGTATCTTGCAGCTCCGTGTCACTGCAAGTATCCATTCCATATCTGTGCTGCATTTTTGTGAGCAGTATATATAGTAGTACAGTGCAGCATTTTGGTGACCAACAGTACATAGTTGTACAGTACAGTAGGCCATTGCTGTATCTTCCAGCTCCGTGTCACTGCAAGTATCCATTCCATATCTGTGCTGCATTTTTGTGAGCAGTATATATAGTATTACAGTGCAGCATTTTGGTGACCAACAGTATATAGTTGTACAGTACAGTAGGCCATTGCTGTATCTTGAACAAGAAAAAACGGCTTCGCTGTGTGTCAGGAGCTGATGTATAGATTGAGAGCCGACATAAAAATGGTTTATAGTATTTAATAAAATTAAAAAAACAATGAATAAGACATATATGAGCCAATCACATAGGAATGAACGGTGTGTTATCTCAGGATATGAATGGTCTCCTAAAATGCGTTATTTGCAAACGGAGGACAAAGTATTGGTAAATGTCCGTTTTCCACAGGCTAAGCAGCCATAGCTTGGATTTTAAGCAGGTGCACTAAGCACAGACAGCTCCAAATATCAGGGTGCTTGTAGCGGTTAAGTATGATATGCGGATGGTTTTACCTCTCCAGTGGGCTGGTCGAGAGTCGGGCGTCCCCGACTGTCAGTCCTGCAATGCCCACGTCCACACGGCAGCGGGGAGGGATGAAGGTCACTAGAAGGAATAGCTGACTGTAGAGGCGTGACGTCCAGCGGTCGCTCTCAGTAGATTTTGCAGCCAGATAGAGATCCAATCTAGTCAGTGCAAGCAACACCTGGTTGACTACCTGAGCAAGGTGTGTAAGAAGGCGGGTCTGACGCGTTTCGTCACATACCATGTGACTTTTTCAAAGATGTAGTCCTGCCTCCCAAAGGATCCATATTTATGGTCTGATCAATTAACAATCAGACAGATGTACTCAATCAATATTTAATTAGAGCAACTCATGTGCTTTTGGTCTCATATGTAAAACAATCACAAACAGTCGGCTCTCATATAGAAATGCATATAAAAAATCTATATAGACACAAAGTATACACAGTATACAAAAACAGAGATGATGGCAAAAACTGACTTGTCATTTTAGCTGGCTGCTGCTATATACATGGAGAAAAAACTATAAAAAAAAGGAATGTAAAAAAAAAAGTGTATCTATATAAATATAAAAATAAATATTTAAATGAAACCAATATTATCGGTAATAGAAAAGGGGAGGAGTTCCAATGTGTATAACAGCATTCAGCCATATGCATAACCTGAAGTGCTAACATTCTATAGGAGTATATTCTCTTGATTAATTGATTACTCATAAAGGAGTTAGCCAAACACACAATGTGTATAAATAACATTCTAATTGAAATAGAAAGGATGACCGTAATTTAGTAGCAGATAACCTATATTTATTATGGTTAATATGTATGTTCAAAAGAGGAAAACCAGAAGAACAAGATCTAAGGAGAATATACTATCGTTCCTGGATACGAACTCGGGACCTTGCTATACCATGATCAAGTGCCTTAACCATCTACGCCACTGAGCATTTGCTGAGTGCATGATAGATAAACTAACAAAACATGAGGAACATCAGCATCTGAAAAAATCTCACTACTTAACTATGAATTAAAAACAATATAATATGAACATGCCAAATATACAGAAAAAGTCAGATGCAAGATGTATCAGTTATTTAAAGGAACACACTAGCGGTTTTAATTGAAAAGCTCGTTAAGGAAATTTACAGCTCCATCGAGAGAGATATACCACCCGTCTGAACTGGCACAAAGTACACTCATAGGGGGATATGGCCACAAATGAAGGAATAGCATAAGGGCTGACATGACTTATAAAAAGCGACGTAACTCATGAGAGAATCACCTCTCACTAGTCACCTTGCATTGTACGGATATATCAACTGTTTCATTAATTATGTACCAGATGTATAGGGTTAAGATAATTTCTATACTACTATGAGGTATATAGGAATAAAGAGCACGTCACTGAGAATAAGGAAGGAGAAATATAGGATCATTCTTTTAGAGATCAAATTCGATGCTTTCATTTAACCCTTCCGGTATAAGGGATCTCAGCCTGTGTATCCAATAATTCTCTCGAAGACATAATTTCCTATATCTATCACCTCCTCCTCGTATTGTAGACATGATGGATTCAATACCGACCAAATAAATATCGTCTGGATTTTTTTGATGTTTGTCTGCAAAGTGTCTAGAGACACTGTGGAACATAAATCCCTTCTGGATGTTACGTCTATGTTCAAGGAACCTAATTCTCAATTTACGAGTAGTCCTACCGACATAAACTAAATTACATTTACAGATCAGTAGATAGATCACAAAAGAACTATTACAGTTAATATATGAGCGTATCTCCAGTTGTGACGAATTGGGGGCAATAAAGTTCTTGACGTTATTCTTAATATATTAACACGTGATGCATTGTTTCGCACCACATTTAAAACATCCTGTGCTCTTAGGTAACCACTGGGTAGTCTTGACAGAGACTGTATTGTCATTCGTAATTCTTTTGTCCATAAAAAGACTGGGTGCAAGATATTGTTGCAGATTATTAGATTTTTTAAAAATCACTGATGGTGCATCATTTAGTTCAGATCTAAGAACCTGATCTGTAAGAAGAATGGGGTAGTTGTTCCGAATAATGTTCCTAATCTTCGACGAAGAACAGTTGAATTGTGATAAAAAAGTGAGGTTGAGTTTGTTCAAACTTCTGTTCCTGAACTTTGTGGATTAATAAATCCTTTCGATCTAAAGCGTCTACCTTTTCACTTGCTGACCTAATTAATGCACTAGGGTAACCTCGATTCTCAAAAGATAAAGAGAGCTCATCTGCCTGTCGTTGATAGTCGGTAGTGTTGCTACAATTACGTTTGATACATCTTAATTGTCCAAAAGGGACATTGTTTAACCAGGGCTTGTAATGTAGGCTATTATAGTGTAGAAAATTAAGAGTGTCAACCTCTTTACGAAATGTTTTAGTGGAAACTTTCCCATCTACTATAGTGAGTGAAATATCCAAAAAAGAAATAGAAGATTTATGTGAGGTGCCCGTGAAACATAAATTAAAATTATTATTATTCAATTGGGCAATGAAATCAGATGATAGAGAGATATCACCATCAAAAATAAAAAACAGGTCATCTATGCAACGGCCATAGTAGACGAGGTTCGCGCCGAAGCTCCGGCCCCAAACATGGCAATCCTCAAAGGCGCCCATGTATAGGTTGGCGAAGCTCGGCGCGAACCTCGTCCCCATGGCCGTCCCAAGTGTCTGTAAGTAATACTTCCTGTCGAAAACAAAAAAGTTATGTGACAGAATGAATGATATTGAGTCAAGTATAAAGTGTTGTAACTCGACATCAATCAGACTGGTTTTTGATAAGGAATCCGCTATGGTCGATACACCCTTCTGGTGCGGAATGTTAGACTATAACGCCTGCACATCACAGGTCATAAAGAAAAAATAATTTTTCCAATTAATATTGGAAATAGGTTTCAAGAAAGAAGTGGTATCTTTGATATGAGAACGTAATGAAGAAGCAAGTGGCTGTAAAAAATAATCAACAAATTGTGATAAATTAGAAGTGAGGGACCCAACACCAGAAATAATTGGACGCCCGGGAGGTGAAGTGAGTGATTTATGGATCTTGGGGAGGTGATAGTAGGTGGGAGTAATTGGATGTGTAGGAATTAAATACCTAAATTCCTCCTTAGTTATAACACCTTTATCAAATGCACCTTTAACTAGAAGGGTAAGAGATCTATGATAATCCTGAGAGGGGTTGACCGCCAATTTTATATAAGTATTACTATCTTTAAGCTGTCTGAAAGCCTCTGATAAATAATCTTCTGTGTTCTGAATTACAATGCCCCCTCCCTTGTCCGCCAGCTTAATGACAAGGGAGGGGTCATTGGCTAATCTCTGAAGGGCCAATCTTTCCTGAACAGAGAGATTATGTCTATATTTAAATCTTTTGGATTCCTTCTGGCATAAGACATTGAAGTCATTCAACGTTTTTTTTATAAAATATCTCAATAGGTGGACTCCTGTAGTGCAAGGGAAAAAATTGTGATTTATTCCTAAATCTAAAGGTGCGCTCATTAGAACGTCCTAAATTAAAAATAGGAACCGTAGAATCGGATATATGACTCTCTTGAAATAGAGATTCTAACATATCTAGGCCAGTCTTATCTTGATCATCGAGTACAATAGGTACACCATCAAGTTTACATTGGGAAAGCTTCTTGGTGGCAAAATATCTTTTACGTGCTAGCGTACGTATATAGGTATTTAATTCTACAAATAGATTAAAGAAAGCAGGGGGTTTAGAGGGAGCAAATTTTAAACCCTTCGCCAAAAGTTGAGTTTCAGATTTGCTCATTTGTGTGGATGATAAATTATAGATATTGGTGCAGCTCATGCTCTCAAGTCTCGCTTTTTTTCTTTGTAACCTACTACCTGCTCTACATCCTCTATGTCTTCCTCCCTTGCTCTTTTTGGGGAGTCTACTCTGAGGACATCGTACCGATTGTACATATGGTAGGGGGGTCTGAATTTCAAAGTCCTTTGTTCCTTCTCTAAAAAATTACTAGAGTGTGTGGTTAAGGTAGTGGTCTTAGAGGGAGAATACCTCTGTATAGGAATTTGGGGTCTGACAGATGGATCTGCCTGACCCGTTAATGGAGGAGAAATTTGTTTATAGTTATGTTCATATGTATTCGAAAAATTAGAGGATTTAGTACGCTGATACCTTTGATCAGTATTAACTGTTCTTTTAAAGGAACCATTCATTCTATTTGGTCTCCAATTTGATGAACTCGTTGATCTCCCTCTATTGAAGGAGTTCAATTGTTTATTATAACTACGGACTCTATTCTGATTATAGTCATCTGTGTCTCTATTGAATTTCTTGTTCTTACCATCTATCACCTCTTTTTCATAAAGTTCTAATTTGTGATTCAATTTTAAATCATTATGTTGAAATTGAGGATGATCAGAGAATGCACTGAGGCATTTCCTGGTTTCCTCTATCTCATGGGACAATAGTATCGTTTTCTCCTTACTGTAATTCACAAGAAGCTCCATTAATGAGAAAGAGCAATCATCAAGTAGGGAGTCCCACTTATCTTTCAGAGTGGGATCATCCACAAAGGATAAGGTTTTGAAGATCCTGAGACCTCTAGGTATCTTCTTATTTTTGATGTATTTCTGTAACGTGACCATGTCCCACCAATGGCGGGTTTCAGTTTTCATAAGATCTTCCAATTTATAGAAAAGGATATTAAACTCCCTTTCATGGTCATTCTGAGTTGAAGATAAAGTAGTGGTCTCAGGTTCCTCATTAAAATTAGCTTCATAACATAATCTCCTCTTTGCACATTCCGATAAACAAGTCAGATTTGCCATCATAACAATAAACCGAAAAAAAGGAAAAAAATAATAAGGGGAAAAAAAATTCTAAACATAAGAATATTCATTGCTGTATCTTGCAGCTCCGTGTCACTGCAAGTATCCATACCATATCTGTGCTGCATTTTTGTGAGCAGTATATATAGTAGTACAGTGCAGCATTTTGGTGACCAACAGTATATAGTTGTACAGTACAGTAGGCCATTGCTGTATCTTGCAGCTCTGTGTCACTGCAAGTATCCATTCCATATCTGTGCTGCATTTTTGTGAGCAGTATATATAGTAGTACAGTGCAGCATTTTTATGACCAACAGTATATAGTTGTACAGTTCAGTAGGCCATTGCTATTGATATAATAATATTACTGGCATATAATTCCACACATTAAAAAATGGAGAACAAAAATGTGGAGGGTGAAATAGGGAAAGATCAAGATCCACTTCCACCTAGTGCTGAAGCTGCTGCCACTAGTCATGGCAGAGATGATTCAATGCCATCAACGTCGTCTGCCAAGGCCGATGCCCAATGTGATAGTAGAGAGCATGTAAAATCCAAAAGACAAAAGTTCAGTAAAATGACCCAAAAATCTAAATTAAAAGCGCCTGAGGAGAAGCGTAAACTTGCCAATATGCCATTTACGACACGGAGTGGCAAGGAACGGCTGAGGCCCTGGCCTATGTTCATGGCTAGTGGTTCAGCTTCACATAAGGATGGAAGCACTCATCCTTCCGCTAGAAAACTTAAAAGAGTTAAGATGGCAAAAGCACAGCAAAGAACTGTGCGTTCTTCTAAATCACAAATCCCCAAGGAGAGTCTAATTGTGTCGGCGGTTGCGATGCCTGAACTTCCCAACACTGGACGGGAAGAGGTGGCTCATTCCACCATTTGCACTCCCCCTGCAAGTGCTGGAAGGAGCACCCACAGTCCAGTTCCTGATAGTCAAATTGAAGATGTCACTGTTGAAGTACACCAGGATGAGGATATGGGTGTTGCTGGCGCTGAGGAGGAAATTGACAAGGAGGATTCTGATGGTGAGGTGGTTTGTTTAAGTCAGGCACCCGGGGAGACACCTGTTGTCCATGGGATGAATATGGCCTTTGACATGCCTGGTCAAATTACAAAAACAAATCACCTCTTCGGTGTGGAATTATTTCAACAGAAATGCGGACAACTGGTGTCAAGCCATGTGTTGCCTTTGTCAAGCTGTAATAAGTAGAGGTAAGGACGTTAACCACCTAGGAACATCCTCCCTTATACGTCATCTGGAGCACATTCATCAGAAGTCATTGACAAGTTCAAAAACTTTGGGTGACAGCGGAAGCAGTCCACTGACAACTAAATCCCTTCCTCTTGTACCCAAGCTCCCAGTGCAAACCACACCACCAACTCCCTCAGTGTCAATTTCTTCCTTAGACAGGAACGCCAATAGTCCTGCAGGCCATGTCACTGACAAGTCTGACGAGTCCTCTCCTGACTGGGATTCCGCCGATGGATCCTTCAGTGTAACGCCTACTGCTGCTGGCGCTGCTGTTGTTACTGCTGGGAGTCGATCATCATTCCATAGGGGAAGTCGGAAGACCACTTGTACTACTTCCAGTAAGCAATTGACTGTCTAACAATCCTTTGTGAGGAAGATGAAATATCACAGCAGTCATCCTGTTGCAAAGCGGATAACTCAGGCCTTGGCAGCTGTGTTGGTGTTAGACGTGCGTCCGGTATCCACTGTTAGTTCACAGGGACTTAGAGAATTTCTTGAGGTAGTGTGTCCCTGGTACCAAATACCATCTAGGTTCCACTTCTCTAGGCAGGCGATACCGAGAATGTACACAGACGTCAGAAAAAGACTCACCAGTGTCCTAAAAAATGCAGTTGTACCCAATGTCCACTTAACCACGGACATGTGGACAAGTGGAGCAGGGCAGACTCAGGACTATATGACTGTGACAGCCCACTGGGTAGATGTATTGCTTCCCACAGCAAGAACAGCAGCGGCGGCACCAGTAGCAGCATCTTGCAAACGCCAACTCGTTCCTAGGCAGGCTACGCTTTGTATCACCGCTTTCCATAAGAGGCACACAGCTGACAACCTCTTACGGAAACTGAGGAACATCATCGCAGATTGGCGTACCCCAATTGGACTCTCCTGGGGATTTGTGGCATCGGACAACTCCACCAATATTGTGCGTGCATTACATGTGGGCAAATTCAAGCACGTCCCATGTTTTGCACATACATTGAATTTGGTGGTGCAGAATTTTTTTAAAAACGACAGGGGCGTGCAAGAGATGCTGTTGGTGGCCCAAAGAATTGCAAGCCACTTTCGGCATTCAGCCACCGCGTGCCGAAGACTGGAGCACCAGCAAACACTCCTGAACCTGCCCCGCCATCATCTGAAGCAAGAGGTGGTAACGAGGTGGAATTCAACCCTCTATATGCTTCAGAGGATGGAGGAGCTGCAAAAGGCCATTCAAACCTATACATCTGCCTACGATATAGGCAAAGGAGAGGGAATGCACCTGACTCAAGCGCAGTGGAGAATGATTTCAACGTTGTGCAAGGTTCTGCAACCCTTTGAACTTGCCACACGTGAAGTCAGTTCAGACACTGCCAGCCTGAGTCAGGTCATTCCCCTCAGGATTCAAGGGTGGTCAATCTGTTGAAATCAGAGTACTACATTTTGGCCACCGTGCTCAATCCTAGGTTTAAAGCCTATGTTGTATCTCTCTTTCCGGCAGACACAAGTCTGCAGAGGTTCAAAGACCTGCTGGTGAGACACTTGTCAACTCAAGCGGAACGTGACCCTTCACATTCTCCCGCAACTGGGGCTGCGAGGAAAAGGCTAAGAATTCCGAGCCCACCCGCTGGCGGAGATAAAAGGCAGTCTGGAGCGAGTGCTGACATCTGGTCCGGACTGAAGGACCTGCCAACGATTACTGACATGTCGTCTACTGTCACTGCATATGATTCTGTCACCATTGAAAGAATGGTGGATGATTATATGGGTGACAGCATCCAAGTAGGCACGTCAGACAGTCCGTACGTATACTGGCAGGAAAAAGAGGCAATTTGAAGGCCCTTGCACAAACTGGCTTTATTTTATCTAAGTTGCCCCCCCTCCAGTGTGTACTCCAAAAGAGTGTTTAGTGCAGCCGGTCACCTTGTCAGCGATCGGCGTACGAGGTTACTTCCACAAAATGTGGAGAAGATGATGTTCATCAAAATGAATTATAATCAATTCTTCCTTGGAGACAGTCACCATCAATTGCCTCCAGAAAGTACACAGGGACCTGAGATGGTGGATTCCAGTGGGGACGAATTAATACTCTGTGAGGAGGGGGATGTACACAGTGAAAGGGGTGAGGAATCGGAGGATGATGATGAGGTGGACATCTTGCCTCTGTAGAGCCAGTTTGAGCAAGGAGAGACTGATTGCTTCTTTTTTTGGTGGGGGCCCAAACAAACCAGTCATTTCAGCCACAGTCGTGTGGCAGACCCTGTGGCTGAAATGATGGGTTTGTTAAAGTGTGCATGTCCTGTTTATACAACATAAGGGTGGGTGGGAGGGCCCGGGAGGGCCCAAGGACAATTCCATCTTGCACCTCTTTTTTAATTTATTTATCTTTGCATCATGTGATGTTTGGGGCCAATTTTTTTAAGTGCCATCCTGTCTGACACTGCAGTGCCACTCCTAGATGGGCCAGGTGTTTGTGCCGCCCACTTGGGTCGCTTAGCTTAGTCATCCAGCGACCTCGGTGCAAATTTTAGGACTAAAAATAATATTGTGAGGTGTGAGGTGTTCAGAATAGACTGGAAATGAGTGGAAATTATGGTTATTGAGGTCAATAATACTATAGGATCAAAATTACCCCCAAATTCTCTGATTTAAGCGGTTTTTGAGGGGGTTTTGAAAAAAAACACCCGAATCCAACAAAAAATTTTCAGGGAGGTTTTGCCAAAACGCGTCCGAGTCCAAAACACGGCCGCGGAACCGAATCCAAAACCAAAACACAAAACCCGAAAAATTTCTAGTGCACATCTCTAACATTTATATACACATTCTTCCTTGGTTATCCCCATCATCTTCATTTTCATCACTTCTCCTATCTTTACCCACCCCCACCACTTTTTTTTTCTCTTCCATCTTATCCTTCACTACCTTATCTGCAGAGCTTGCACAGTATCCTGCTTAATGCTTAACTGAAATGGTGTGTGACACCCCCCATACCTTCAGGCCACTGCGGGAGCCCAGGAGATAGTGGCGGCTGCGGGGCCTCTTCACATGCCTGGAGATATCGAGTGTAGGGGCTGCTGGAGTTGGAGAGAGGCACAGACTAGAGGCGAGCTCAGCGGCTCCAGCCGGGAGGCTCTGGCAGCTGCTGGTGAAACTGACGGGGACATTGTAAAGTCTCACTCTGTGCAGCAGCATCCATTGTCACGGCGCCGGGGGGAAGGGGAGGGGTGCTTCATTATAATAAAAATACTTTAAAAATATTTCTAAATGACAGGGGGAGCACCAAGAACGTGCCCCCAACACTGAATCCGCCGCTGCCGTATTGTATACAGCTACCACTGTCTGCACATCGGAGTGGAAGTGACAACTGAAGCACACTCTGAACAGCGCTAGTTACGGCCCTGGCTGGCGGTCCGTGAGCCGTTATTGGCTCACGTCAGATTTTAAAAAAGCCGCCCCTTCTTTTAATTGGTGTTGCAGACGGTCCGCGAGCCGGGACTGGCTGGCGGCCGCTACCACCTTTACAGTGCAGCAGGGACCTGATGCTGTGGCCAGGCAGACCGCCTGCAATTAGAGGTGACGGAACGCAGTTTCGGCCCGTTTCCGGCCCACTTTAACCACTGCTGCTGCCTGATATTTAGTAGCAAAAATCTTTAAGGCCCCCATCCACTAAGGAGTTTTATCTCAGCAATGAGTTGGATCCAATTTTCCTGCAATCTGACTGGAAGCTTCCCGGGAGCCCTGCGATTGTGATTTGCTATTTGAGTGTATTTTTTACAGAGCATTACAGAGCTGGGGGTGTGGCTTAAATGACATGCCACAATAACTCCGCCCCATTACACCTCCGCACCGCCCCCCTATGCATGTCATAGGCCTGCCCCGCCACCCTGCTGAGCCGACCTTGCTGCTTTCTCCCGGAGAGAGCAGCCAGGATGTCGCCATGTATGCACCACCCGCACATCGGGCATGTGATATAAGTGTCTGGGTCTGCACAGAATCAATGCTTTAAGTTGCAGTCAAAAACATTGATATTTTTTACACCTGCTCTCTTAAAAGTGCATATCTTCCAATTTGATAATAACAGTAGTTATAGTTTATTATTAGGCATACTTACTGTACCTACATTGATGATTACCTCTCCAGGAGATGCCCGGTGAGGAGAAGCAGGTGGGCGGTAATGGGGCAGGGCCAGGTTAATAACATTACTATCCCCTCACAGGGAAGATGCCAAAATTGGAGCACATTTGCATAGGGGGTGTGGCACAGTTAGCAGAGAATTACATCATTAGGCCCAGCCCCCTCTGCAGGGACCGTGGATTCACTGTTTTTATCTCCCTATTCTACCCACTTCAGTAGGAATTGGGTGGACTACAGGAGGGGTGCCCACTCTTCTGGGGGCACAGGGCACTACCCAAAAAATCGTGTGCCTCCTTCAGGAACCAGGAGAGTAGGCAAGTATGTTAATATATGACCTTTAGTATATGCCTGGCTAGAAACTGATCATATATTACATGTATTTCTAACCTATATACTAGTAAGCTTAAGAATTTTTTTCTTTTCTTTTTTTAGCCTACCCACGATTTTTGGAAACTTTGTTTGACATATTTAAAGGGTCAATAATAGTAAATGCAAGACTAATCTTGTTTATTGCACTTTTTAAATATGGCATGCAAAATTGTCAAAAATTGTTGGTTTTGATAATTCCATTGCTTAGTGAACATAACCCTTTATTTTGCATCTGTCAATTCTGTTTAGAAGAATTGAAGTCTGAGCTCTCACATTCATAATATAATACTGTAAGACTTGTCAGGGAAGAAGAAGAAGAAAAAGAAGAAGAAGAAGAAGAAGAAGAAGAGGAAGAAGAAGAAGAAGAAGAAGAAGAAGAAGAAGACAAAAAGAAGAAGAAGAAGTAGGAGAAGAAGACGACGACAGCTAACCCTTACCGATAGAGAGGACATGATAAGTTTCACAGGGACGGACACTATGTCAGGGATACACAGAGTGCTAACCACCACCAGTGCTGCTCTGAATCTCCTCCCCATGTCAACAATGAATTTAGGGGCCTAATCATTATCACTAATTGACCTGTTCAACATGCGGAAATGCTAGACTCCGCATGTTTTATGCAAAAGGCCCATTCATTATTAGGGGCCCTATAGAGCAGCCAAATATTTAGCAAACTCTGAAAACTGTACATTTTTTTAAGTTTGCGTACGAGGGCCAATGCCATCTTCAAACTTTCCTGGTTCTCGGAACCTCGCTCCTTTCTATAGAAAGGAGGTCCAGAGTTGCGAAGAGGAATCCAAGTGTATCCCTCTACTGCACAGCACAACCTTTGGCTGTACACTGCGCAGTCAGACAGATGGGTACTGGTTATGTATCTCTGTAATAATGATACCGAGTGCAGGGTCAGCAGCTTTTTGTATTAGTTGTCCTTGCACCTGAACAATATTGAATTTAATATAAATAGATGTGTATAAATCTGAATGTAAGAAGGTGCTCACTAACAAACTAACAGCTGTTTCAGTAAGAAAGATGGGTGGTCTTCAAAACTATGGAGTTTTGGGCATATAGTACATTTGCTTTAAATTATGGCCCAGGACTGAGTAAAAAGACAGACACCCCCCCTATACACACCAGAGACAAGATAAACTGTGGCCCCACCCATTCCATTTTCCCCCACGACAGTGCATTTGCAGTTGCACAGCTGGGATAGTTAGTAATGTGCCAGTAAACCTGCCAGTTGAGAAAAATCTCAAGCCACTTCCCCACAGTTTGCCTCAGTCTCAACCCCCGTGTTTCTACAGCTCCGCAGTGTCTCTCCAGCTCCAGACAGCCCGTTTATTTCTCCCCAGCCTCCTTCTGTTTCTCCAGCCAGTCCCCCCTCTTCTGTCTCTTCAGCCAGACCCCTCCTTCTGTCTCTCCAGCCAGTACCCCCTTTCTGTCTCTCCAGCCAGTACCCCCCTTCTGTTTTTCCAGCCAGTCCCCCCTCTTCTGTCTCTCCAGCCAGCCCTCCTTCTGTGTCCAGCCAGCCCGCCTTTGGTGTGTCAATCCAGACCCCCTTCTGTGTGTCCAGCCAGCCTCCCTTCTGTGTTTCCAGCCGGCGCCTGCAGCTCACAGACACTTCTCCTGTGTATCTTCTGGCTTCAGCTGTCCACTTCACAATGCAGCCAGCTCCACGCGTTCGTTGCCCTCCTTCTGTGTCCAGCCTTAATCCGGCTCTGCCTAGTTAAATTACTGAACCATAGTATTGCCTTAGGCCCTCATTCCGAGTTGTTCGCTCGCTAGCTGCTTTTAGCAGCATTGCTAACGCTAGGCCGCCGCCCTCTGGGAGTGTATCTTAGCTTAGCAGAATAGTGAACGAAAGGTTAGCAGAACTGCTACTAAATAATTCCTTGCAGTTTCTGAGTAGCTCCAGACCTACTCCTAGACTGTGATCACCTCATTCCGTTTAGTTCCTGGTTTGACGTCACAAACACGCCCTGCGTTCGGCCAGCCACTCCCCCGTTTTTCCAGCCACTCCTGCGTTTTTACCTGGCACGCCTGCGTTTTTTTTAGCACACTCCCTGAAAACGGCCAGTTTCCGCCCAGAAACACTCACTTCCTGTCAATCACTCTACGATCACTCGAGTGATGAGAAAACGTAGCTCGAGCTTGTATAAATCTCCAAAGTTTTGTGTTAAATTGCTTAATGCATGCGCATTTTCCACCTAATCACTCCGTTGCGAAAAACGGCAACGAGCGAACAACTCGGAATGACCCCCTTAGTTAATATTATGCCCCATAGTAGTGCCCTAGGCCCTAGTTTTTTTTATGAACCATAAGAGTGCTTAGTTCACGCTCTGTCACATGGTAGGACTGCCAGTACACATTATGGAGCACAGTACGCCCAATTAACTATATAATATACAGTGTTCACTTTATCTCTCCAAAGCTTAGTACATTGGACCTAATTCAGAGATGGACGCAGATCGCTGTATATGCAGCAAGATCTGTGTCCATCTCCTCACATGCTGGGGGCTGCCCAGCACAGGGCAAGGCCGCCCAGCATGTGTGGCGCTGCCTCACAATGCGTCCACAATTACATTGAGTACACATTGAAGGTTAACTCGCTGTCAGGCAGTCCGCCGTCATTTTTTTAATCAAAGCGGCTACGTGTGACATCACACAGCCGCCCAGAAATCTCTGTCAGAACGCCCCCGTTCGGCCTAACACACACACCCCCTGGTGCCTCGTCGGCACCTGGTGAACGATCACCGCTGTCAATCACATTTCTGACGAATCCTTCTGGGATGTGGCCGCAATGTTTAAGCCCACACAGCAGCAGTGCGGCAGCTGCACGTGCGCAATTTGCCGATATAGGCAAACTGTGCTGCGTAACGGAATAGCTGCAGCCTCTGAATGAGGCCCATAGACAGGTTAAATATGCTGATTTACTCTAAATATACTGGAGCTAATAATGCTCACTTACTGTAACTAGCATTCTGGGAATAACTTTGTGTAGGTCAGCACACAAGCACACAGATATACTTCCTAAGGGACTCTTAAAAGGTTTTTTGGAATGGCAGAATCTGTGCAGTGAAGACAAAAGCAGTTTTATCTTTAGACTGTTTTACTTATGGGTAGAGATGAGCGGGTTCGGTTCCTCTGAATCCGAACCCGCCCGAACTTCAGGTTTTTTACACGGGTCCGAGCAGGCTCGGATCTTCCCGCCTTGCTCGGCTAACCCGAGCGCGCCCGAACGTCATCATCACGCTGTCGGATTCTCGCGAGGCTCGGATTCTATCGCGAGACTCGGATTCTATATAAGGAGCCGCGCGTCGCCGCCATTTTTACACGTGCATTGAGAGTCATAGGGAGAGGACGTGGCTGGCGTCCTCTCCGTTTAGAGAAGAGAGAGACACAGTATTTTGGGGAGCATTATTAGGAGGAGTACTACTATACTGTATACTACTATACTACTTGCTGAAGTGATATTTATAGATTAGATAGTGTGACTGTAAGTGTATTATCTGACTTGTGGGGGAGACACTGACAGTGGGGAGCAGTTAGAGTCTGAGAGCAGGACTCAGGAGTACATATAACGTACAGTGCACACTTTTGCTGCCAGAGTCAGTGCCACACTGCCATTGTTGTGACCACACTGACCACCAGTATAATAATATATTTTGTGATTGTCTGCTTAGGCCTCGGAGTACTAGTTGCAAGTTGCAACGTGACCTGAAGTGACCACCAGTTTAATAATCAATCACCACCAGTTTAATATATATATATATATATATATATATATATATATATATATATATATATAATTGTATATAATATATATATATATATATAATATTGTATACCACCTACCCGTGGTTTTTTTTTTTTCATTCTTCTTTATACATACTACTATAGTAGCTTCCTGTCCGGCTGCAGTACTAGTGATATTATATTGATTTCATCTCATTATCAATAATTTATCATCCAGTCTAGACTCTATATTAGCAGCAGACACAGTACGTTAGTCCACGGCTGTAGCTACCTCTGTGTCGGCACTCGGCAGTCCATCCATAATTGTATACCACCTACCCGTGTTTTTTTTTTTTTCTTTCTTCTTTGTACATACTACTATAGAGTATAGTAGCTTACTGTAGCAGTCTGCGGTGCTGCTGAGCTGACAGTGTCCAGCAGGTCCGTCATCAGTCATCATTACCTAATAAATATATTATCTACCTGTCCGGCTGCAGTACTAGTGATATTATATATACATACATATATATATTGATTTCATCTCATTATCAATCATCCAGTCTATATTAGCAGCAGACACAGTACGTTAGTCCACGGCTGTAGCTACCTCTGTGTCGGCACTCGGCAGTCCATCCATAATTGTATACCACCTACCCGTGGTTTTTTTTTTTCTTTCTTCTTTGTACATACTACTATAGTATAGTAGCTTACTGTAGCAGTCTGCGGTGCTGCTGAGCTGACAGTGTCCAGCAGGTCCGTCATCAGTCATCATTACCTAATAAATATATTATCTACCTGTCCGGCTGCAGTACTAGTGATATTATATATACATACATATATATATATTGATTTCATCTCATTATCAATCATCCAGTCTATATTAGCAGCAGACACAGTACGTTAGTCCACGGCTGTAGCTACCTCTGTGTCGGCACTCGGCAGTCCATCCATAATTGTATACCACCTACCCGTGGTTTTTTTTTTCTTTCTTCTTTGTACATACTACTATAGTATAGTAGCTTACTGTAGCAGTCTGCGGTGCTGCTGAGCTGACAGTGTCCAGCAGGTCCGTCATCAGTCATCATTACCTAATAAATATATTATCTACCTGTCCGGCTGCAGTACTAGTGATATTATATATACATACATATATATATATTGATTTCATCTCATTATCATCCAGTCTATATTAGCAGCAGACACAGTACGGTAGTCCACGGCTGTAGCTACCTCTGTGTCGGCACTCGGCAGTCCATCCATAATTGTATACCACCTACCCGTGGTTTTTTTTTTTCTTTCTTCTTTGTACATACTACTATAGAGTATAGTAGCTTACTGTAGCAGTCTGCGGTGCTGCTGAGCTGACAGTGTCCAGCAGGTCCGTCATCAGTCATCATTACCTAATAAATATATTATCTACCTGTCCGGCTGCAGTACTAGTGATATTATATATACATACATATATATATTGATTTCATCTCATTATCAATCATCCAGTCTATATTAGCAGCAGACACAGTACGTTAGTCCACGGCTGTAGCTACCTCTGTGTCGGCATCGGCAGTCCATCCATAATTGTATACCACCTACCCGTGGTTTTTTTTTTTCTTTCTTCTTTGTACATACTACTATAGTATAGTAGCTTACTGTAGCAGTCTGCGGTGCTGCTGAGCTGACAGTGTCCAGCAGGTCCGTCATCAGTCATCATTACCTAATAAATATATTATCTACCTGTCCGGCTGCAGTACTAGTGATATTATATATACATACATATATATATATTGATTTCATCTCATTATCATCCAGTCTATATTAGCAGCAGACACAGTACGTTAGTCCACGGCTGTAGCTACCTCTGTGTCGGCACTCGGCAGTCCATCCATAATTGTATACCACCTACCCGTGGTTTTTTTTTTTCTTTCTTCTTTGTACATACTACTATAGTATAGTAGCTTACTGTAGCAGTCTGCGGTGCTGCTGAGCTGACAGTGTCCAGCAGGTCCGTCATCAGTCATCATTACCTAATAAATATATTATCTACCTGTCCGGCTGCAGTACTAGTGATATTATATATACATACATATATATATATATTGATTTCATCTCATTATCATCCAGTCTATATTAGCAGCAGACACAGTACGGTAGTCCACGGCTGTAGCTACCTCTGTGTCGGCACTCGGCAGTCCATCCATAAGTATACTAGTATCCATCCATCTCCATTGTTTACCTGAGGTGCCTTTTAGTTGTGCCTATTAAAATATGGAGAACAAAAATGTTGAGGTTCCAAAATTAGGGAAAGATCAAGATCCACTTCCACCTCGTGCTGAAGCTGCTGCCACTAGTCATGGCCGAGACGATGAAATGCCAGCAACGTCGTCTGCCAAGGCCGATGCCCAATGTCATAGTACAGAGCATGTCAAATCCAAAACACCAAATATCAGTAAAAAAAGGACTCCAAAACCTAAAATAAAATTGTCGGAGGAGAAGCGTAAACTTGCCAATATGCCATTTACCACACGGAGTGGCAAGGAACGGCTGAGGCCCTGGCCTATGTTCATGGCTAGTGGTTCAGCTTCACATGAGGATGGAAGCACTCAGCCTCTCGCTAGAAAACTGAAAAGACTCAAGCTGGCAAAAGCACCGCAAAGAACTGTGCGTTCTTCGAAATCCCAAATCCACAAGGAGAGTCCAATTGTGTCGGTTGCGATGCCTGACCTTCCCAAAACTGGACGTGAAGAGCATGCGCCTTCCACCATTTGCACGCCCCCTGCAAGTGCTGGAAGGTGCACCCGCAGTCCAGTTCCTGATAGTCAGATTGAAGATGTCAGTGTTGAAGTACACCAGGATGAGGAGGATATGGGTGTTGCTGGCGCTGGGGAGGAAATTGACCAGGAGGATTCTGAAGGTGAGGTGGTTTGTTTAAGTCAGGCACCCGGGGAGACACCTGTTGTCCGTGGGAGGAATAGGGCCATTGACATGCCTGGTCAAAATACAAAAAAAATCAGCTCTTCGGTGTGGAAGTATTTCACCAGAAATGCGGACAACATTTGTCAAGCCGTGTGTTGCCTTTGTCAAGCTGTAATAAGTAGGGGTAAGGACGTTAACCACCTCGGAACATCCTCCCTTATACGTCACCTGCAGCGCATTCATAATAAGTCAGTGACAAGTTCAAAAACTTTGGGTGACAGCGGAAGCAGTCCACTGACCAGTAAATCCCTTCCTCTTGTAACCAAGCTCACGCAAACCACCCCACCAACTCCCTCAGTGTCAATTTCCTCCTTACCCAGGAATGCCAATAGTCCTGCAGGCCATGTCACTGGCAATTCTGACGAGTCCTCTCCTGCCTGGGATTCCTCCGATGCATCCTTGAGTGTAATGCCTACTGCTGCTGGCGCTGCTGTTGTTGCTGCTGGGAGTCGATCGTCATCCCAGAGGGGAAGTCGTAAGCCCTGCTGCAAAGCGGATAACTGAGGCCTTGACAACTATGTTGGTTTTAGACGTGCGTCCGGTATCCGCCGTTAGTTCACAGGGAACTAGACAATTTATTGAGGCAGTGTGCCCCCGTTACCAAATACCATCTAGGTTCCACTTCTCTAGGCAGGCGATACCGAGAATGTACACGGACGTCAGAAAAAGACTCACCAGTGTCCTAAAAAATGCAGTTGTACCCAATGTCCACTTAACCACGGACATGTGGACAAGTGGAGCAGGGCAGGGTCAGGACTATATGACTGTGACAGCCCACTGGGTAGATGTATGGACTCCCGCCGCAAGAATAGCAGCGGCGGCACCAGTAGCAGCATCTCGCAAACGCCAACTCTTTCCTAGGCAGGCTACGCTTTGTATCACCGCTTTCCAGAATACGCACACAGCTGAAAACCTCTTACGGCAACTGAGGAAGATCATCGCGGAATGGCTTACCCCAATTGGACTCTCCTGTGGATTTGTGGCATCGGACAACGCCAGCAATATTGTGTGTGCATTAAATATGGGCAAATTCCAGCACGTCCCATGTTTTGCACATACCTTGAATTTGGTGGTGCAGAATTTTTTAAAAAACGACAGGGGCGTGCAAGAGATGCTGTCGGTGGCCAGAAGAATTGCGGGACACTTTCGGCGTACAGGCACCACGTACAGAAGACTGGAGCACCACCAAAAACTACTGAACCTGCCCTGCCATCATCTGAAGCAAGAAGTGGTAACGAGGTGGAATTCAACCCTCTATATGCTTCAGAGGTTGGAGGAGCAGCAAAAGGCCATTCAAGCCTATACAATTGAGCACGATATAGGAGGTGGAATGCACCTGTCTCAAGCGCAGTGGAGAATGATTTCAACGTTGTGCAAGGTTCTGATGCCCTTTGAACTTGCCACACGTGAAGTCAGTTCAGACACTGCCAGCCTGAGTCAGGTCATTCCCCTCATCAGGCTTTTGCAGAAGAAGCTGGAGACATTGAAGGAGGAGCTAACACGGAGCGATTCCGCTAGGCATGTGGGACTTGTGGATGGAGCCCTTAATTCGCTTAACAAGGATTCACGGGTGGTCAATCTGTTGAAATCAGAGCACTACATTTTGGCCACTGTGCTCGATCCTAGATTTAAAGCCTACCTTGGATCTCTCTTTCCGGCAGACACAAGTCTGCTGGGGTTGAAAGACCTGCTGGTGACAAAATTGTCAAGTCAAGCGGAACGCGACCTGTCAACATCTCCTCCTTCACATTCTCCCGCAACTGGGGGTGCGAGGAAAAGGCTCAGAATTCCGAGCCCACCCGCTGGCGGTGATGCAGGGCAGTCTGGAGCGACTGCTGATGCTGACATCTGGTCCGGACTGAAGGACCTGACAACGATTACGGACATGTCGTCTACTGTCACTGCATATGATTCTCTCACCATTGAAAGAATGGTGGAGGATTATATGAGTGACCGCATCCAAGTAGGCACGTCACACAGTCCGTACTTATACTGGCAGGAAAAAGAGGCAATTTGGAGGCCCTTGCACAAACTGGCTTTATTCTACCTAAGTTGCCCTCCCACAAGTGTGTACTCCGAAAGAGTGTTTAGTGCCGCCGCTCACCTTGTCAGCAATCGGCGTACGAGGTTACATCCAGAAAATGTGGAGAAGATGATGTTCATTAAAATGAATTATAATCAATTCCTCCGTGGAGACATTGACCAGCAGCAATTGCCTCCACAAAGTACACAGGGAGCTGAGATGGTGGATTCCAGTGGGGACGAATTGATAATCTGTGAGGAGGGGGATGTACATGGTGATATATCGGAGGATGATGATGAGGTGGACATCTTGCCTCTGTAGAGCCAGTTTGTGCAAGGAGAGATTAATTGCTTCTTTTTTGGTGGGGGTCCAAACCAACCCGTCATTTCAGTCACAGTCGTGTGGCAGACCCTGTCACTGAAATGATGGGTTGGTTAAAGTGTGCATGTCCTGTTTATACAACATAAGGGTGGGTGGGAGGGCCCAAGGACAATTCCATCTTGCACCTCTTTTTTCTTTAATTTTTCTTTGCGTCATGTGCTGTTTGTGGAATGTTTTTTGGAAGGGCCATCCTGCGTGACACTGCAGTGCCACTCCTAGATGGGCCCGGTGTTTGTGTCGGCCACTAGGGTCGCTTATCTTACTCACACAGCTACCTCATTGCGCCTCTTTTTTTCTTTGCGTCATGTGCTGTTTGGGGAGGGTTTTTTGGAAGGGCCATCCTGCGTGACACTGCAGTGCCACTCCTAGATGGGCACGGTGTTTGGGTCGGCCACTAGGGTCGCTTATCTTACTCACACAGCTACCTCATTGCGCCTCTTTTTTTCTTTGCGTCATGTGCTGTTTGGGGAGGGTTTTTTGGAAGGGCCATCCTGCGTGACACTGCAGTGCCACTCCTAGATGGGCCCGGTGTTTGTGTCGGCCACTTTTTTTCTTTGCGTCATGTGCTGTTTGGGGAGGGTTTTTTGGAAGGGCCATCCTGCGTGACACTGCAGTGCCACTCCTAGATGGGCCCGGTGTTTGTGTCGGCCACTAGGGTCGCTTATCTTACTCACACAGCTACCTCATTGCGCCTCTTTTTTTCTTTGCGTCATGTGCTGTTTGGGGAGGGTTTTTTGGAAGGGCCATCCTGCGTGACACTGCAGTGCCACTCCTAGATGGGCACGGTGTTTGTGTCGGCCACTAGGGTCGCTTATCTTACTCACACAGCTTCCTCATTGCGCCTCTTTTTTTCTTTGCGTCATGTGCTGTTTGGGGAGGGTTTTTTGGAAGGGCCATCCTGCGTGACACTGCAGTGCCACTCCTAGATGGGCCCGGTGTTTGTGTCGGCCACTAGGGTCGCTTACCTTACTCACACAGCTACCTCATTGCGCCTCTTTTTTTCTTTGCGTCATGTGCTGTTTGGGGAGGGTTTTTTGGAAGGGCCATCCTGCGTGACACTGCAGTGCCACTCCTAGATGGGCACGGTGTTTGTGTCGGCCACTAGGGTCGCTTATCTTACTCACACAGCTACCTCATTGCGCCTCTTTTTTTCTTTGCGTCATGTGCTGTTTGGGGAGTGTTTTTTGGAAGGGCCATCCTGCGTGACACTGCAGTGCCACTCCTAGATGGGCCCGGTGTTTGTGTCGGCCACTAGGGTCGCTTATCTTACTCACACAGCTACCTCATTGCGCCTCTTTTTTTCTTTGCGTCATGTGCTGTTTGGGGAGGGTTTTTTGGAAGGGCCATCCTGCGTGACACTGCAGTGCCACTCCTAGATGGGCACGGTGTTTGTGTCGGCCACTAGGGTCGCTTATCTTACTCACACAGCTTCCTCATTGCGCCTCTTTTTTTCTTTGCGTCATGTGCTGTTTGGGGAGGGTTTTTTGGAAGGGCCATCCTGCGTGACACTGCAGTGCCACTCCTAGATGGGCCCGGTGTTTGTGTCGGCCACTAGGGTCGCTTATCTTACTCACACAGCTACCTCATTGCGCCTCTTTTTTTCTTTGCGTCATGTGCTGTTTGGGGAGTGTTTTTTGGAAGGGCCATCCTGCGTGACACTGCAGTGCCACTCCTAGATGGGCACGGTGTTTGTGTCGGCCACTAGGGTCGCTTAGCTTAGTCATCCAGCGACCTAGGTGCAAATTTTAGGACTAAAAATAATATTGTGAGGTGTGAGGTATTCAGAATAGACTGAAAATGAGTGGAAATTATGGTTTTTGAGGTTAATAATACTTTGGGATCAAAATGACCCCCAAATTCTATGATTTAAGCTGTTTTTTAGTGTTTTTTAAAAAAAAAACACCCGAATCCGACAAAAAAAATTCGGTGAGGTTTTGCCAAAACGCGGTCGAACCCAAAACACGGCCGCGGAACCGAACCCAAAACCAAAACAAATTTCAAGTGCACATCTCTACTTATGGGTAGAGATGTGCGGCGGGCACTTTTCGTGTTTTGTGTTTTAGTTTTGGTTCTGGTTCTGGTCCCATGCTTGTGTTTTGGATCTGGATTGATTTTGGCAAAACCAGCCTTTCGTGTTTTGGTTTTAGTTTTGGTTTTGGATCTGGATGATTTTTGAAAAAAAACATAAAAACAGCTAAAATCACATAATTTGGGGGTAATTTTGATCCTATGGTATTATTAACCGCAATAACATTAATTTCCACTAATTTCCAGTCTATTCTGAACACCTCACAATATTGTTTTTAGGCCAAAATGTTGCACCGAGGTGGCTGGATGACTAAGCTGAGCGACACAAGTGTGCGGCACAAACACCTGGCCCATCTAGGAGTGGCACTGGAGTGTCAGACTGGATGGCAGAGTTAAAAAAATAGGCCCCAAACACACATGATGCAAAGAAGAAAAAGAGGTGCACCAAGGTCGCTGGATGGCTAAGCTAAGCGACACAAGTGTGCGGCACAAACACCTGGCCCATCTAGGAGTGGCACTGCAGTGGCAGACAGGATGGCAGATTTAAAAAATAGGCCCCAAACAGCACATGATGCAAAGAAGAAAAAGAGGTGCAATTAGGTAGCTGGATGGCTAAGCTAAGCGACACAAGTGTGCGGCACAAACAACATGGGACGTGCTGGAATTTGGCCAGATGTAACACACGCACAATATTGGTGTCACAGGAGAGCGTACCCCTAAATCACACACACACGGCAAAGCCTGTAAAGTTAATTTGGATAATAATAACCCTTTTATTTGGAGCTATTATAATAATATGCAGCACAGGACAGCGTACCCCTACACCACACAGGGCAAACCCTGTAAAAATTATTTGGATAATATAAGTAATGTATATAACCTTTTTATTTGGAGTAAATAATATATAGCACAGGACACCACCACTGGACTTATGGCAGAACAAGACACCACCACTGGACTGATGCAGCACAAGACAGCACCACTAGACTGGACTTATATGGCAGTACCCCTGGACTCATACGGCAGTACCCCTGGAGTTGTACGGCAGTGTCAGAGAGGATGGCACTTTAAAAAACTAGTCCCCAAACAGCACATGATGCAAAGCAGAAAAAGAGGTGCAAGATGGAATTATCCTTGGGCCCTCCCACCCACCCTTATGTTGTATAAACAGGACATGCACACTTTAATAAACCAATCTTTTCAGCGACAGGATCTGCCACACGACTATGGCTGAAATGACTGATTTGTTTGAGCCCCCACCAAAAAAGAAGCAATCAATCTCTCCTTGCACAAACTGGCTCTACAGAGGCAAGATGTCGACCTCATCCTCATCCTCTGATTCCTCACCCCTTTCATTGTGTACATCCTCCTCCTCAAGGAGTATTAATTTGTACCTACTGGAATCCACCATCACAGATCCCTGTGTATTTTCTGGAGGCAATTGCTGGAAAAGTCTTCCCGGAGGAATTTATAATTCATTTTGATGAACATTGCAATAGTCTCCTAACTGGTCTTCCCAAAACGAGACTCTCACCACTACAATCCATTCTGAATGCAGCGGCGAGGCTTATCTTCCTCGCTAGACGTTCATTGTCTGCAGATCCACTCTGTCAGTCCCTCCATTGGTTACCTGTACTCTACCGCATTCAATATAAAATACTTTTACTCACACACAAGGCCATTAACCAAACTACACCAACGTACATCACTTCACTTATCTCAAAATATCTCCCAACCCGACCTCTTCGCTCTTCACAAGACCTGCGTCTCTCATCCACACTCATTACTCGCTCCCACTCACGACTGCAGGACTTTCATCGGGCTGCACCCACTCTGTGGAATGCCCTACCACGCACAATAAGTCTCTCCTCTAGTCTCCAAACCTTCAAGCGTTCCCTGAAAACTCACCTCTTTAGGCAAGCATATCAAATTCCAGAACCGCCCACATAACTTTCATAAACCTTCCTATCAAATTGCATCCACTCTGTACAGTCCACACATATCCTCACATGTCTTCTCATTCTATGCAATAGATAGCACCTTTTCTTGTGTACACATGCCTATTTCCCTATAGATTGTAAGATTGCGAGCAGGGCCTTCCTACCTCTATGACTGTTTGTTATCACCCAGTTTGTTATTGTTATTTCAAATTGTAAAGCGCAACGAAATTTGCTGCGCTATATAAGAAACTGTTAATAAATAATAAAATAAATAAACATCATATTCTCCACATTGTGTGGAAGTAACCTCCAACACTGATCGCTGCTGACAAGGTTACCGGCTGCACTAAACACTCTTTCGGAGTACACACTGGAGGGGGAGCAACTTATGTAAAATAAAGCCAGTTTGTGCAAGGGCATCCAAATTGCCTCTTTTTCCTGCCAGTATACATACAGACTTTCTGACATGCCTACTTGAAAGCTGTCACTCATATAATTGTCCGCCATTATTTCAATGGTGACAGAATCATATGCAGTGACAGTAGACATGTCAGTAATCGGCAGGTCCTTCAGTCCGGACCAGATGTCAGCACTCCCTCCTGACTGCCCTGCCTCACCGCCAGCGGCTGGGCTAGGAAACCTTATCCTTTTCCTTGCAGCCACAGTTGCGGGAGAAAATGAAGGAGGAGCTGTTGAAGGGTCACGTTCCGCTTGAGTTGACAATTTTCTCACCAGCAGATCTTTGAAGTTGAACCTCTGCAGACCTGTGTCTGCCAGAAAGAGAGATACAACGTAGGCTTTAAACCTAGGATCGAGCACGGTGGCCAAAATGTAGTGCTCTGATTTCAACAGATTTACCACCCTTGAATCCTGTCAAAGCGAATGAAGGGCTCCATCCACAAGTCCCACATACTTTGTGGAATCGCTCCGTCTTAGCTCCTCCTTCAATTTCTCCAGCTGCTTCTGCAAAAGCCTGATGAGGGGAATGACCTGACTCAAGCTGGCAGTGTCTGAACTGACTTCACGTGTGGCAAGTTCGAAGGGTTGGAGAACCTTGCACAAGATGGAAATCATTCTCCACTGTGCTTGAGTCAGGTGCATTCTCCGTCCCTTGCCTATATCGTAGATGGATGTATAGGATTGAATGGCCTTTTGCTGCTCCTTCATCCTCTGAAGTATATAGGGTGTTGAATTCCACCTCGTTACCACCTCTTGCTTCGCAATTTTTCGGGCCACCAACAGCATCTCCTGCACGCCCGTCATTTTTCAAAAAAATTATGCACCGCCAAATTAATTGTATATACAAAACATGGGACGTGCTGGAATTTGCCCAGATGTAATGCACGCACAATATTTGTGGCATTGTCCGATATCACAAATCCCCAGGAGAGTCTAATTGGGGTAAGCCATTGTGCGATGATGTCCCTCAGTTTCTGTAAGAGGTTGTCATTGGTGTGCCTCTTACGGAAAGCGGTGATACATAGCGTAGCCTGCCTAGGAACGAGTTGGCGTTTGCGAGATGCTGTTACTGGTGCCGCTGCTGTTGTTGCTGCGGGAGGCAATACATCTACCCAGTGGGCTGTCACAGTCATATAGTCCTTAGTCTGCCCTGTTCCTGTTAGGCGCCGGGGTCCGCTTGTCTACGCGGCCCGGCGCCTAGCAACTAGAGACGCCGTGCGCGTACAGCCGCCGGCTCCCTAGCAACGCTAGACGCCGGGCGCGCTGAGCCGCACGGACCCTAGCAACGGGGACGCCACTGGCGGACCGCGTTCCCCGTTGCTAGGCTTTAGGAAATTAAGATATTCACCTGCTCTCTGGCCGTGCAGCAAGGCAGCTGCACGGCATTTATTCTAATCAGCCTTTAAGCAGCTGATTGGAGGACTCCTTGTTAAATACACTCCCAGGGCTTCTCACAGACGCCGGTAATAGCTTCCTGCATGCTGCCTTTGTTTGCTGAGAGTCTGTTTCCAGTCCTGCTGTATCCGGTCATTCCAGTCCTCAGAAGTCCGGTATTCGGGAGTTGTCATCTAATCCCAGGAGGTCGTTTGGTTCCCAGGAGTCCTGACTGATCACCGTTTTATATCCAGTGGTGTTCGTGAGTTGCGGCTCTGCCGTGTGTTGCGGCTCAGCCGCTTTGCCTTTTATATTTTGTGTTTGGAGCATTTGCGGAGGGTTCCGCTTCCACAAGTCCTCTCTGGTACTCGGCGGTGCCGGGTAGGAGAATTGGACAAGTGGATATTTTGGTTGTCCTTTTCACTGGCGGTTTCTCCGCACATATTATAGTTTTGAGTTAGCTTAGCCCCTGGCCTGGTTGTTTAGTTAGAGGGCCTCTTGTTATCACCCTGTCTCGGATTTCCCTTTGTCTCTCATTAAGACCGGGGGGCATCGGAGTTGGGCAGACATAATCCGCCCTTCAAACGCGGCTGCCAAGGGCTCAAGAAACCATAGTCTCGCAGGGGATTTCTGACAACACGGGTGAGACAACAGAGTTAGGGCGCCAGGGGCTAATTTCCTGTCCTGCTCCCTTCCCCAGCATTCCATTCCAGTGCTCCGGTCCTTGCCATAAGATCTCCTCTGACCAGAGTGCTGGAATCATAACATTATTACCGGCCATACCAAAACTTAAAATTAAACAGGGTTTAATTTTTTCTCATTCAGTTTTGTGAGAGTTTGTCGGCCTCATGAATCCGACAGGTTTAGGGCCAAATCCTGGTCAGCTCTTAGTCAGCCAGATTCAAGAACTTACTCAGATGGTTCAGGATCTTTCTCTTCGGGTGAAGTCGCAGGAAGATCTTTTGCGAGCTTCCCCAAGGGTAGTCCCTGAACCAAAAATGCTTTTGCCTGACCGTTTTTCTGGTGATAGAAAAGAGTTTTTTAATTTTAAAGAATCCTGTAAACTTTATTTTCGTTTAAGACCGACTTCCTCGGGTACTGAATCTCAGCGGGTCGGGATTATTATTTCTTTGCTCCAGGGGGATCCTCAGACCTGGGCATTTGGTTTAAGAGCAGAGGATCCTGCATTGTTGTCAGTTGACACTTTTTTTGAGTCTTTAGGGCTCTTGTATGATGACCCTGATAGAGAGGCGTCCGCTGAAAGTCAGTTGCGCGCCCTCAGACAGGGTAGAAATCCTGCGGAGGTTTATTGTACGGAGTTTCGCCGTTGGTCGAACGACTGTGGCTGGAATGACCCAGCCCTGCGCAGTCAGTTTTGCCTCGGCTTATCAGAGTCTATAAAAGACAGTCTCCTTCAGTACCCCGCTCCTGAGACTCTCGATAAACTCATGGAGCTTTCTATTAAGATTGATCGTCGTCTCAGAGAGCGGAGGGCTGAAAGAGGAGCACCTGTAAGGTCAAGTCCGTGTGTATATTCCATTCCTGAAGACGTAGAGGAGCCCATGCAGATGGGTCTCTCCTGGCTGTCTCCTGAGGAAAGAGCCAGAAGGCAAAATTCTGGTCTTTGTCTGTACTGTGGGGGTAAGGGACATTTTGCTCGTAATTGTCCGAACAAGTCGGGAAACGCTTTGACCAGGTGAATTGTGAGGGGGTTCACCTAGGTCTGCAGCTTATCTCCTCGAATAACTCCCTTTTAGTCCCAGTTAAAGTTTCCTTTGGCAGCCTCAGTTCTTCGGTGTCGGCTTTTGTTGACAGTGGAGCTGCAGGAAACTTTATGGATTTAACTTGGGCTAAGGCCTTAGGCATTCCTCAGTTACCTTTGGGTAGGTGTGTCACCATGCATGGCTTAGATGGGAGTCCGCTGTCCAATGGGATTATTTCTCTCCGTACACCCCCTGTATTACTTACAGTAGGAGCTCTACATTCCGAGAAAATCGAGTTCTATCTTACCCATTGCCCAGCAGTTCCAGTTGTTCTGGGTCACCCTTGGCTGGCCTTTCATAATCCCACCATTGATTGGCGGTCGGGGGAGATTTCACAATGGGGTACTTTTTGTGATAAGGAATGTATCACGTTTTCAGTCAGAGTAGCAGCTATCATTCCAGAACTCATTCCGGTGGAATATCAGGAGTTTGCTGATGTTTTCTCCAAAGGCAATGCGGACATTCTGCCTCCCCATCGGCCTTATGATTGTGCTATTGAGTTAATTCCTGGTGCCGCATTGCCAAAGGGAAGATTATATGCATTATCCGGGCCAGAAACTGCGGCTATGAATGATTATGTAAAGGAGAGCCTTGAGAAAGGATTTATTAGACCATCAAAATCTCCTTTAAGTGCAGGCTTCTTCTTTGTGGAGAAAAAGGATGGCTCGCTTAGACCTTGTATTGATTTTAGAGCCCTGAATAAGATCTCAGTTAAAAACACCTATCCTTTGCCGTTGATTTCTGTACTCTTTGATCAGTTACGTTCTGCTGTGATTTTTTCTAAAATTGACCTTAGAGGAGCGTACAACCTCATCCGAATTAAATCTGGAGAAGAGTGGAAAACGGCCTTCAGTACTCAGTCGGGTCACTACGAATACCTGGTGATGCCGTTCGGCCTGTCCAATGCTCCAGCAGTTTTTCAAGACCTCATTAACGATGTGCTCCGTGACTTCCTAGGGAAATTCGTGGTCATTTACTTAGACGACATCCTGATTTTTTCTGAATCAATGGAACAACATGTTACCCAGGTGCGTCTGGTTCTTCAAAAGTTACGTGAGAATCATTTATATGCCAAGCTGGAGAAGTGTGAGTTTCATGTCACGGAAGTATCTTTTTTAGGGTACATAATTTCCCCTCAGGGATTTTCCATGGAACCAAAGAAACTCCAGGCCATCCTTAGTTGGGCGCAACCCACCAATTTAAAAGCAATTCAGCGCTTTTTAGGGTTTGCGAATTATTATAGGAGGTTCATTCATTCTTTTTCTGACCTGGTTGCTCCCATTGTAGCTCTGACAAAGAAAGGAGCGGATCCTACCAACTGGTCGCGTGAAGCTGAGTTGTCCTTCCGGGCCTTGAAACAAGCCTTTGTCTCGGCTCCAGTCCTCAGACATCCTAATCCGGAATTGCCCTTTGTGGTGGAGGTTGATGCCTCGGAGGTTGGAGTGGGGGCTATCCTTTCTCAAAAGGATCCGGAGTCTCTGGAGTTACATCCTTGTGCCTTTATGTCCAGGAAATTCTCCTCCGCTGAATCCAACTATGACGTTGGTAATCGGGAGTTACTGGCGGTAAAGTGGGCTTTCGAGGAGTGGAGGCATTGGCTGGAGGGAGCAAAACATACTATTTCGGTATTGACTGACCATAAGAACCTGCAATACATTGAATCGGCTAAGCGGCTAAATGCCCGGCAGGCACGTTGGGCATTATTTTTTACGCGTTTCAAATTTATAATCACTTTCAGGCCTGGTTCCAAGAATATTAAGGCTGATGCCCTGTCACGTAGCTTTCTTCCGGTTCACAATAACCATCCTGTTACCCCCATACTTCCATCTTCGGTCATCTGGGCGGGCCTCACACAAGATTTATTTACCCAGTTAAAACAGCTTCAACACCAAGCTCCTAGAATTACTCCTGCTGGTCGTCTTTACGTCCCTGAGTTTTTGAGAGCTACTGTTTTAACAGAATTCCATGATAACAAAGTTTCAGGGCATCCAGGAGTCTCTAAGACATTGGAGTTAGTCTCTCGCTCAGTATGGTGGCCTGGTCTTTCTAAAGACGTCAAGGAATTTGTTTATTCATGTCAGGTTTGTGCACAGCATAAGGTTCCCCGTTCCTTGCCTATCGGGCAACTTATGCCCTTAAATGTTCCTCTCAGGCCATTGTCTCATATTTCCATGGATTTTTGTGGTAGACCTTCCCCTTTCAGCCGGATTCCGAGTCATATGGGTGGTAGTGGACCGTTTTAGTAAAATGGCTCATTTTATTGCTCTTCCCCGATTGCCTTCTGCCCAAGGGTTGGCAGTTTTGTTTCTCCGCCATGTATTCAGGCTTCATGGGTTGCCTACTGATATTGTTTCTGATCGGGGTCCACAATTCATTGCACAATTCTGGAAATGTTTTTATGCCTCATTGAAGATGAAATTGTCGTTAACATCCGGTTACCACCCACAATCCAACGGGCAAACCGAACGAGTTAACCAATCATTGAAACAATATTTGCGCTTGTATTCAGCCAAACTCCAGAATGATTGGTCCGAGTTTCTTCCGTTGGCTGAATTTGCTTACAATAATTCTTGTCATTCCTCCACTAAAGAGTCTCCATTCTTTTCAGTTTTTGGTTTTCACCCCAGAGCTAATTCTTTTTTTCATCATTCCTCAGTCTCCTCGCTAACCTTAACCTCCCATCTCAGAGCCATTTGGAAAAAAGTGCACCTTGCTCTCAGAAAAGCGGCCTTTCGAGAGAAGAAATTTTCTGACAGGCTCCGACGTCCTTGCACTTTTAAGGTGGGAGATAGGGTGTGGTTGTCAACTCGCAACATCAGGCTTCGACAATCCTCGGCTAGACTGGGACCCAAATTTATTGGGCCATTTCTTATTATTAAAAGAGTCAACCCAGTTGCCTTTCGGTTACGTTTACCAAGATCTCTCAGGATTGGAAATACGTTTCATTGTTCCCTGTTGAAACAATACGTTTCTTCCAGTAGATTTCCTCGGAAGATCTCTCAGGGTAGATCTCCAGTGGATGTACAGGGACAACAGGAGTTCTTGGTAGAGAAGGTTCTCGATTCCAAATTGTCCCGGGGTCGGCTGTATTTTCTAGTTCACTGGAAAGGCTATGGTCCGGAGGAAAGGTCTTGGGTCCTGGATAAGGATCTTCATGCCCCGAGGCTCAAGAGGGCATTTTTTCGGGAATTTCCTCAGAAACCTGGCTTTAGGGGTTCCTTGACCCCTCCTCAAGGGGGGGTACTGTTAGGCGCCGGGGTCCGCTTGTCTGCGCGGCCGGGCGCCTAGCAACTAGAGACGCCGTGCGCGTACAGCCGCCGGCTCCCTAGCAACGCTAGACGCCGGGCGCGCTGAGCCGCACGGACCCTAGCAACGGGGACGCCACTGGCGGACCGCGTTCCCCGTTGCTAGGCTTTAGGAAATTAAGATATTCACCTGCTCTCTGGCCGTGCAGCAAGGCAGCTGCACGGCATTTATTCTAATCAGCCTTTAAGCAGCTGATTGGAGGACTCCTTGTTAAATACACTCCCAGGGCTTCTCACAGACGCCGGTAATAGCTTCCTGCATGCTGCCTTTGTTTGCTGAGAGTCTGTTTCCAGTCCTGCTGTATCCGGTCATTCCAGTCCTCAGAAGTCCGGTATTCGGGAGTTGTCATCTAATCCTAGGAGGTCGTTTGGTTCCCAGGAGTCCTGACTGATCACCGTTTTATATCCAGTGGTGTTCGTGAGTTGCGGCTCTGCCGTGTGTTGCGGCTCAGCCGCTTTGCCTTTTATATTTTGTGTTTGGAGCATTTGCGGAGGGTTCCGCTTCCACAAGTCCTCTCTGGTACTCGGCGGTGCCGGGTAGGAGAATTGGACAAGTGGATATTTTGGTTGTCCTTTTCACTGGCGGTTTCTCCGCACATATTATAGTTTTGAGTTAGCTTAGCCCCTGGCCTGGTTGTTTAGTTAGAGGGCCTCTTGTTATCACTCTGTCTCGGATTTCCCTTTGTCTCTCATTAAGACCGGGGGGCATCGGAGTTGGGCAGACATAATCCGCCCTTCAAACGTGGCTGCCAAGGGCTCAAGAAACCATAGTCTCGCAGGGGATTTCTGACAACACGGGTGAGACAACAGAGTTAGGGCACCAGGGGCTAATTTCCTGTCCTGCTCCCTTCCCCAGCATTCCGTTCCAGTGCTCCGGTCCTTGCCATAAGATCTCCTCTGACCAGAGTGCTGGAATCATAACAGTTCCACTTGTCCACTTGTCCGTGGTTAAGTGGACATTGGGTACAACTGCATTTTTTAGGACACTCAGGAAACTTTTTCTGATGTCTCTGTACATTCTCGGTATCGCCTGCCTAGTGAAGTGGAACCAAGATGGGATTTGGTACCGGTGGGACACTAACTCCATCAATTTTTTAAGTCCCACTGAACTAATGGCGGATACTGGACGCATGTCTAACACCAACATAGCTGTCAAGGCCTCAGTTATCCGCTTTGCAACAGGATGACTGCAGTCATATTTCATCTTCCTCACAAAGGACTGTTGGACAGTCAATTGCTTACTGGAAGTGGTCTTCTGACTACCCCTCTAGGATGACGATCGACTCCCAGCGACAGCAACAGCAGCAGTAGGCGTACCACTCAAGGATCCTCCAGAGAAATCCCAGTTAGGAGAGGACTCCTCAGTCTTGCCAGTGACATGGCCTGCAGGACTACTGACGTTCCTGATTGAGGAGGAAATTGACGTTGAGGGAGTTGGTGGTGTGGCTTGCAGGAGCTTGGGTACAAGAGGAAGAAGGGATTTAGGTGTGAGTGGACTGCTTACACTCTTACCCAAAGTTTCACAACTTGACACTGACTTCTGCTGAATGCGTAGCAGGTGACGTATAAGGGATGATGTTCCTAGGTGGTTACCGTCCTTACCCCTACTTATTATAGATTGACAGAGGCAACACACGGCTTGACACCTGTTGTTGGATTTGTGGAGAAATAATTCCACACCGAAGAGGTGGCTATTTTGGTATTTTACCCAGGCATCACAATGGGATTATTCATGCCACTGACAACAGGTGTCTTCCCCGGTGCCTGATTTAAACAAACCACATCACCATCAGAATCCTCATCATCAACTTCCTCAGCAACAGCAACACCCATATCCTCATCCTGGTGTACTTCAACAGTGATGATATCTTCAATTTAAATATCAGAAACTGGACTGTGGGTGCTACTTCCAGCACTTGCAGAGGGTGTGCAAATGGTGGAAGAAGCCACCTCTTCCTGTCCAGTGTTGGGAAGGTCAGGTATCGCAACCGCCGACACACTTGGACTCTCCTTGGGGATTTGTGATACCATCTTAGGACGCACAGTTCTTTGGTGTGCTTTTGCCAGCTTAACTCTTATAATTTTTCTAGCAGGAGGATGAGGGCTTCCATCATCATGTGAAGCTGAACCACTGGTCTTGAACATAGGCCAGGGCCTTAGCCATTCCTTGCCACTCCGTGTCGTAAATGGCATATTGGCAAGTTTACATTTCTCCTCAGACCATTTCAATTTATTTTTTGGGGTCTTTTTACTGAACTTTGGCTTTTTGGATTACACATGCCCTCTACTAACACATTGGGCATCGGCTTTGGCAGACGACGTTGATGGCATTTCATTGTCTATGTCATGACTAGTGGCAGCAGCTTCAGCACTAGGAGGAAGTGGTTCTTGATCTTTCCCTATTTTATCCTCCAAATTTTTGTTCTCCATTATTTTCCTGGAGTTATATAACAATGGGGGTCATTCCGAGTTGATCACTATCTGCATTCGTTCGCTGAGCAGCGATGAGGCAAAAAATCTGCACTTCTGCGCATGCGTATGCGGCGCAATGCGCATGCGTGACGTACTTTCACAACGGCCGATGTAGTTTAACACAGGGTATAGCGAAGCTTTTCAGTCGCACTGCTGACCGCAGAGTGATTGACATGAAGTGGGCGTTTCTGGGTGTCAACTGACCGTTTTCAGAGAGTGTTAGGAAAAATGCAGGCGTGCCAGGAAAAACGCAGGCATGGCTGGGCGAACGCAGGGCGTGTTCGTGACGTCAAAACAGGAACTGAACAGTCTGAAGTGATCGCAAGCGCTGAGTAGGTATTGAGCTACTCTAAAACTGCACAAAAAAATTATGCCACCACTCTGCGATCCTTTAGTTCGCACTTCTGCTAAGCTAAAATACACTCCCAGTGGGAGGCGGCATAGCGTTTGAATGGCTGCTAAAAACAGCTAGCGAGCGAACAACTCGGAATGACCACCCATATGTGGTACAGGAGAGCGTACCTCTACACCACACAGGGCAAACCCTGTGAAAATTATTTGGATTAAATATTAATAACCCCTTTATTTGGAGTAAATAATATACAGCACACAACAGCACCACTGAACTTATATGTCAGCACCACTGGACTGGATTTATACGGCAGTACCACTGGAATTATATGGCAGTATCACTGGAATTATACGGCAGTACTACTGGACTTATATGGCAGTACCACTGGACTGGATTTAAACGGCAGTATCACTGGACTTATACACCAGTACCACTGGAATTATACGGCAGTATCACTGGAATTATACGGCAGTACCACTGGACTTATACGGCAGTACCACTGTACTGGATTTATATGGCAATATCACTGGATTTATACACCAGTATCACTGTACTTATACGGCAGTATCACTGGAATTATACGTCAGTACCACTGG
Source organism: Pseudophryne corroboree (assembly GCF_028390025.1). Classification (NCBI taxonomy): domain Eukaryota; kingdom Metazoa; phylum Chordata; class Amphibia; order Anura; family Myobatrachidae; genus Pseudophryne; species Pseudophryne corroboree. The sequence continues at coordinate 142,401,469 of NC_086453.1, forward strand.
ACTTACACGGCAGTATCACTGGAGTTATACTCCAGTATCACTGGAATTATACAGCAGTACCACTGGAATTATACGGCAGTACCACTGAACTTATACGGCAGTACCACTAGACTGGATTTATACAACAGTATCACTGGAATTATACGGCAGTACCACTGCACTTTTACGACAATACCACTGGACTGGATTTATACGTTAGTATCACTGGACTTATACGCCAGTTCCACTGGAATTATACGGCAGTATCACTGGAATTATGCGCAGTACCACTGGACATATACGGCAGTATCACTGGACTTGATTTATACGCCAGTACCACTGGATTTATACGGCAGTACCACTGGACATATACGGCAGTATCACTGGATTTATACGGCAGTACCACTGGACATATACGGCAGTATCACTGGACTGGATTTATACGCCTGTACAGCTGAACATATACTGCAGTATCACTGGACATATATGGCAGTATCACTGGACATATACGTCAGTACCACTGGATATATACAGCAGCACAGGGACACCACCACTGGACTGATGCAGGATAACACAGCACCACTGCAATGCACTTGACTTATACAGCAGCACTGGACATATGGCAGCAGAGGACACCACCACTGTGACTGGACCGATGCAGCAGAAGACATCACCACTGGACTGATGCAGCACAACACAGCACCACTGGACTGGACTTATACAGCAGCACTGGACATATGGCAGCAAAGGACACCACCACTGTGACTAGACTGATGCAGCACAAGACACTACCACTGAACTGATTCAGGACACTGAGGACGGAGAAACATCCTCTCTCTGCACTCTCCAATGCAGGAGGGAAAATGGCTGCGATGCGCAGCTTCTCATATGGAGACCAAACCCCACGAGCAGTGCCGTAACTAGGTATTTTAGCGCTGTGAGCAAGAAACGGCATTGGCCCCCCCTACGCAAGATAGGAGCAGTGCGCCGCGTAGGCGCGCAAAAATGTATAGGGACGTGGCTTCATGGGGAAGGGGCGTGGCCACAAAATAATGCCAATTCATACTATAGTAGTCTCCATTATTCAAATTACGCTGCACAGTAGCGCCACTACACCAGGTAGAGCCCCTTTTTACACATTACGGCAGACAGCGTCCCCCTTTTTACACATTATGGCAGACAGCGTCCCCTTTTCACACATTACGGCAGACAGCATCCCCCTTTTTACACATTACGGCATACAGCGTCCCCTTTTTACACATTACGGCAGACAGCGTCCCCCTTTTTACACATTACGGCAGACAGCATCCCCTTTTTACACATTACGGCAGACAGCGTCCCCCGTTTTACACATGACAGCAGACAGTCCCCCTTATTACACATTACGGCAGACAGCGTCCCATTTTTACACATTACGGCAGACAGCGTCCCCCTTATTACACATTATGGCAGACAGCGTCCCCTTTTTGTACACATTATGGAGACAGCGTCCCCCTTTTTACACATTAGGGCAAACAGACAGAGCGAGAGAGAGAGAGAGAGAGAAAGACAGAAAGAGAGAGAGAGAGAGAGAGAGATATTTACTTACCATCTCTCCCGCTGGCAGTCAGGCTCCTCATGCTGGCAGAGATCCCGGGCAGCCGCAGGGGAGAAGGAGGAGGAGGGAGGGGGACTTGAGCCGCAGCAGCGCTTTGTAATTGGTAGCGGCGCCGCTGCAGCACTCCCCTCTCCTTCTGCATTGGCTGCCCGCTGCTGCGAATGCTGGGATGAGGGAACCGCTACCAATGAGACAGCGCTGCTGCGGCTCAAGTCCCCCTCCCTCCTCCTCCTTCTCTGCCTCCGGAGTCCGGCGCTGCTCTCTCCTACACAGCACGGCGCACGGCACCCAGCAGAGGCGGCATGTAATGAGTTAATTTGACTCATTACATGCCGCTGGCCGTGCGCCCTCAGTGTAACTGCGCTGTGTGCCTGGCACACCTGGCACACGAGAATCCGACAGCGGGATGATGACGTTTTGCCTCGTTCTGGTTTCCGAGTCAGGCGGGAAAACCTGAGCCTGACTCGGATCCGGGCTCGGGTAGTGAAGTACGGGGGGTTCGGTTCTCAGGGAACCGAACCCGCTCATCTCTACTTATGGGAACACAATGGTTCATGAAGTTGTTAGGGCTTACATGCAGTTATTCTGACAAGTCAGGAGTGCCCAGGAGTTTGTAAAATATTATAATGTATATAAATCACTAATTAATAAAATTAAAGATAACTTCCTTTATTACTTCAAAAGGTAAGTTCCTGAAATAATAACCACGGGCATCTTGACATAACAGGACTCCCAACATGCATCCCCCTTGTCCCTTTTTGCTGACAATACCATATCCACTGGTGAATTTACAAGTACACCGCACACCCTGCACCAATTTTTAAATACCTCTCCGGAGTCCTCCGCCGACAGCAGCATCGCTAAACAAATCTCCAGTAAATGGCGTGGTGGCCATATTCCCAGAGATTTGCAAATGCGCAGTAAGGAAACAACTGTAGCCCCCGCCCCATTTTTCCGGAGGTCTGCGCATGCGCTCTAGACTGTGGGACAGCGCTGGGGTCCCCTAGTGCCCAGAGTCTACAGCCAGGGCTGTTTCTAGCCAATTTGTCTCCCAGTGCGAGATTTAAAAATGCGCACCTCCCCCCCCCCCCCCATGGTATAAAAAAAATGCGCAACCCCCTCAGATTAAAAAAAAACCTTGCGCGGGCGCTCCTGGCAAGGGGGCGCGGCCTCATTTTGATGTCCGTGTCCTCATTTTAATGGGCGTGGCCTTGTCTGAAAAGACTACCTCACACCCCAATATTTAACCCTGCACCATCAAGTCATGCCCACCATTGGAAAAAAAAATCTACCATATTAAGCCCCGCACCGCAATGCCCTTGATACATTAAATCTCCACATTACGGCAGGCAGAGTCCCCATTTTATACATTACGGCAGGCAAGAGTCCCCATTTTACACATTACGGCAGGCAAGAGTTCCCATTTTACACATTACGGCAGGCAAGAGTGCCCATTTTACACATTACGGCAGGCAAGAGTGCCCATTTTGCACATCACGACAGGCAAGAGTCCCCATTTTACACATCACGACAGGCAAGAGTCCCCATTTTACACATCACGGCAGGCAAGAGTCCCCATTTTACACATCACAGCCGGCAAGAATCCCCATTTTATACATCACGGCAGGCAAGAGTCCCCATTTTATAAATCACGGCAGGCAAGAGTCCCCATTTTATACATTACGGCAGGCAAGAGTCCCCATTTTACACATTATGGCAGGTAAGGGGCATGGCCTCATTTTGGTGGGCGTGACCTCATTTTAATGGGCGTGGCCTCGTCTGAAAAGACTACCTCACACCCCAGTATTTGACCCTGCACCAACAGATCACGTCCACCATAGGAAAAAAAAAATTCTACCATATTAAGCCCCACACAGTAATGCCCACTGCACCATAATATGCAACACACCGCAATGCCCTTGATACATTAAATCCCCACATTACGGCAGGCAGAGTCCCCATTTTATGCATTACGGCAGGCAAGAGTCCCCATTTTACACATTACGGCAGGCAAGAGTCCCCATTTTACACATTACGGCAGGCAAGAGTCCCCATTTTATACATTACGGCAGGCAAGTGTCCCCTTTTTACACATTACGGCAGGTGTCCCCATTTGAGAGAGAGAGAGAGAGAGAGAGAAAGAAAATCCTCACAGACTTGATTCCCGCTCTTCGGCCCGCCTCACAAGTCGCTCCTTGCGCCGGCTGCCTCTCCCTCTTCTTAGGTTGGCTCCCCCTCCTCCTCAGTACTCCGCTTGGGGGGGGGGCGGAGTTTCGCGGGATGACGCGGTTACGTCGTGACGTCACGACGCAACCGCGTCATTCCGTGAAACTCCGCCCCCCGAGCTTGGTACTCGGGGAGAGGGAGGAGGGGGAAGCCAGGGAGCCGCAGTCAGTGCCGCGGCTGGCGCCCCAGTGCGGCGGGCGCCCCGTGCGATTGCACGGCTCGCCGGCCCCAAGAAACGGCCGAGTCTACAGCTCTGCCAGCTAGAGAGGAGAGGGCCCAGATTTAGTCTGCACACGGGCCTCCTCCTCCCTAGAAACGCCTCTGACCCTATCACAAATATATTCTGACTGCTGGCCGCAGGACCCTTTCTTTCTTTGAGCCTCAACCAGCGTGTTTTCACACACATTTTATTGATTCCTTTATTTGTGATTGCCATGGGAGACACATCTCCTCTTTGTTGGCACAAGCAGAATCTGACTGACCCACCAGGGTCCCCTACTGAAATTATATATATATATATATATATATATATATATACTGTATTTATATATATATCATACCATTATCTCAGTAGGGGACCCAAAAATGTGGAATTTAGAATTTTGGAAAAGGTATACTCAACCTGTGGCAGTATAGCACCGTGGGAACCGCTGTCTGAGATCCGTGCCCCATAAACTTGGAGTAGAGATAGTTATTAATGGATTAGTGGTTAATGGATCTTTTTCAACTTGGACTGAAGTGCTAAGTGGTGTGCCGCAAGGCTCAGTATTAGGACCGCTATTGTTCAATATTTTCATTAACGACCTAACAGAAGGTCTAGAGAGCATGGTGTCAATTTTTGCAGATGATACCAAATTGTGTAAGGCTATAAATACAGAGGAGGATACCGAGTCTCTTCAGAACGACTTAGTTAAATTAGAAGCATGGGCAGCCAAATGGAGAATGCGCTTCAACACAGACAAGTGTAAGGTAATGCACTGTGGTAACAAGAACAAAAATTACACCTACCTACTAAATGGGGTAAAATTAGGGGATTCTGTACTGGAAAAGGACTTAGGTGTCCTCATAGATAGCAAGCTAAGCAGTAGTACCCAAAGTAGGACTGCAGCAAAGAAGGCTAATAAGATATTAGCATGCATAAAACGGGGTATTGATGCTAGGGACGAGAGTATTATACTCCCGTTATATAAATCACTAGTGAGGCCACACCTTGAATACTGTGTACAGTTCTGGGCACCGTACTACAAAAAGGATATCCTGGAGCTTGAAAAGGTACAGAGGAGGGCGACCAAACTAATTAAGGGCATGGAGACGATGGAATACAAGGAAAGGCTTGAAAGACTAGGCATGTTTACATTGGAAAAGCGGAGACTAAGAGGGGATATGATCAACATCTACAAATATATAAGGGGACAATACACAGAGCTTGCGCGGGACCTGTTTTTGGTTAGATCAACACAGAGGACTCGTGGATACTCGCTCAGGTTAGAGGAAAGGAGATTCCGCACAATACGGCGTAAAGGCTTTTTCACGGTAAGGACAATACGTGTTTGGAATTCCCTGCCCGAGGGAGTTGTAATGGCGGAATCTGTCAACACCTTTAAGAATGGGTTAGATAAATTCCTATTGGATAAGGATATCCAGGGGTATGGTGCATAGTCATGCATTATAGTTACTATAAATAGGGATAAAATGCAATGGCTGACAGCAGCATCAGTCAGAAATTTTAGTCAAATGATCATGCATAGGACACCACAAATAGGTTGAACTCAATGGACAATTGTCTTTTTTCAACCTCAGATACTATGGCCCTCATTCCGAGTTGATCGGTCGCAAGGCGAATTTAGCAGAGTTACACACGCTAAGCCGCCGCCTACTGGGAGTGAATCTTAGCTTCTTAAAATTGCGACCGATGTATTCGCAATATTGCGATTACTAACTACTTAGCAGTTTCAGAGTAGCTCCAGACTTACTCTGCCTGTGCGATCAGTTCAGTGCTTGTCGTTCCTGGTTGACGTCACAAACACACCCAGCGTTCGCCCAGGCACTCCCACCGTTTCTCCGGCCACTCCTGCGTTTTTTCCGGAAACGGTAGCGTTTTCAGCCACACGCCCCTGAAACGCCGTGTTTCCGCCCAGTAACACCCATTTCCTGTCAATCACACTACGATCGCCGGAGCGAAGAAAAAGCCGTGAGTAAAATTACTTTCTTCATAGTAAAGTTACTTGGCGCAGTCGCAGTGCGAACATTGCGCATGCGTACTAAGCGGATTTTCACTGCGATGCGATGAAAAATACCGAGCGAACAACTCGGAATGAGGGCCTATGTTACTATGTTACTATGTATGTTATCAATTATTGATTGTTTGCAACATCGATGAACAGAAGTCAGTGCTTAAGGATACTCAGGGGTCCCCGTCAATAGTGAGAGATCATTGGTTTTCTGTCATCCATGTTTTCTACTGATGTCAGGAGCAGCCTGCCTGACCACACTGAAGCAGGATAGGTTACAGCAGAGGAGTAGTGCATTGGACTGGAGGTTAGTAAAAATAATGCATGAGTATAATGAGTATACAATAAACTGGGAGAGTTTGGCAGTAAAAGTGGAAATGGGTGTCCATGACTAGGACGGAGAATTTAAGTTTGAAAAGATCAGGTTCTAATAAATAAGGTGTAAGCACTTCTGTTGAACAGGTGACTAGAAAATAGCGAATAATAAATATATTTTGCATACAAATAAATTAAATATAGACGTTATTTCCTGAAACACTCCTGTTCCTCCTGTTATCTATGCGTTATACTGTACTAGCACCCGTTTTGCAAATGTATTTCCGGTCTTGAGATACAGATACAGTAATCATTTATACTTCAGAAAATAGAGCAGTTATTGTTATCCATACCATTATCCAATTAAATCAATGTATTAAAGATGATTAATCTATAGAACAAAGGCTTGTGGTGACAAAACATATATCATCTTTCAGAATACCTATATTTGTGTAAAGTGTCACCACTTGCAATATTTCACCCATTTTCAATGAATTCCGTTTCTAATCACATATACCTATAGCAGTGATGGCTAACCTTGACACTCCAGCTGTTGTTGAACTGCACATCCCATCATGCCCTGCAACAGTTTTAGCATGGCCAAATAACAAAACTGTAGCAGGGCATGCTGGGGTAAGTAGTTCAACAACAGCTGCAGTGTCAAGGTTAGCCATAACTGACCTATAGGGTTGGATTCAATTAGCCTCTATAGCTTATCGCACGAGGCAAAGGGTTGTAGCCTGTTGGATATATTCAGTTGCTACCCCTTTTCCTCATGCAGTAAATCTGCGGCTAACGGGCATTAACCCATGGGTTCTGGGATAAGTAAATGGGAAAGCCCTACTTGCCATGGATATCTGTTCCAGCCTTAGGATAAGGTGAACAGATATGTGCGTTACGTGCAGCCTGCAGGCTTAGGGGCTAATTCATCAACGAGTGATAAAACTCATTGTGAATGATAAAACTCATTGCGTATGATAATGAGGCTCCAGCCAATCAGCTCCCAACTGTCATTTTTCAAACGTGGCAGGAGCTGAATGGCTGGAGCACCATTTATCATATGCAACGAGTTTTGTCATGCACAATGAGTTTAATCACTTGTTGATAAGTGAGTCCCATGTTGTGAGTTGTAATTGAATAGGCACTGCATCGCGGCTATTTCTACATTTGATGGTAACTGAATTCAGCCCATAGACTAAAGGGCCCCATACTCTAAGACGACATGACGGTCTGTTATGTCGTCTAGGATTTCCCTTCAATCTCCCGGCAGCCTCCCGAGCGACAGGATAGTAAAAGATACATCGTATGCTGTCCTTTTGCATACGATGTATCCTTTACTATCCCATCCATTCCTGCGGGATCCGACATATCACGAGTGCAGCATCCGTGATATAATAATAATAATAATTTTATTTATATAGCGCTCTTTCTCCAATAGGACTCAAGGTGCTTAACAGATACATAGCATAATATAGTACAGAAAATAATGAAGTACATTTTCATAAAATACAGAAGCATGAAGATACTAAAAGGGACATTATGGAAATGCTTGAGTAAACAGGAAAGTCTTGAGTCTACTTTTGAAGGATTCTATAGTTGGGGCCTCTCGCACTGTGCGGTTAAGTGAGTTCCATAGAGTCGGAGCCGCATGACTAAAAGCTCGACCCCCAGATGAATTACGGGAGATTCCAGGTACTCAGTGTCGTACTGGGGCACGAAAGGCCCACCGGGGGAATGCTGCTGTAGGGGCCCATGCTTAAAGGTGTAGCCAGGTTCCAGTGGGGGCGTGGCCAGCCACCACGGAGGTTTGGCTAACCATTACATGTTCTGTGCCCCTTGGTAATAAACCAAATTATTGTGAAGTATAATGTAACATACTGTATGTATAATGCATAAATCCAGTGCACTAGGATAGTCTGGAACTTGATCCCTAGAGGAGGAGGAGGGCCCACAGGCAGTAGGGCACACCGGTGGTTTCTCCTGTTCCCCTGTTGGCCAGTCCGACCCTGTAGGTACTGTTAAAAGTCCTTCATCTACAGATCGCAGTAATCGAGTGGGGCATTATGGGGTCAGAAGCTGCTTCAGGTACCTTGGGCCCTGGTCATGTAATGCTTTGAAACTCAGTAAGCCAATCTTGAAGATGATTCGCCATCTTACAGGCAGCCAGTGAAGGGAGTAGAGGATGGGTCTTATGTGGCTAGAATGGGGCTGGTTGGTTAACAGCCTGGCAGCTGTGTTTTGCACCAGCTGTAAGCGGTGCAATTCGTTTGCTGGGAGATCAAGGTAGAGGGCATTACAGAAGTCTAATTGAGATGATACAAATGCATGTATGACTTTTGGCAGATCATCTGAGGGAATTAAGTGCTTGATTCTGGCTATGTTCCTCAGGTGAAAGAATGAGGATTTGATTGTGGCTGGTATCTGATGTTTAAATGTCAAGCCACCATCCAGGACAACACCAAGATTCTGCACACGATCACTGGTCTGTAATTCTGAATCCCCGAGTGTAAGTCCAGTTGGTTGGCTATGCTGCGGTCTTGTCCTTTGATGTTGCGGTCGTATCATAAGGACCTCTGTTTTATCCGGGTTCAGTCGCAGCCAACTGGCACTCATCCACTCCTGTAGCTCAGCTAGACAGCCATTTAGGGTTGCTATTGAATTATCAGTGCCCGGAGCAAAGGACCAGTACAGTTGTGTATCATCTGCATAGCAGTGGTAGATCAGGCCATGGCACCTGATTATTTCGCCCAATGGGAGCATGTATACTGCAAAAAGCATGGGGGATAGTATAGAACCTTGTGGGACACCACATGGCAATGGCACTGGGGGTAATCAGTATAATCCAGACGATACTCTTTGTGACCTGCCTGTGAGAAATTATTTGAACCAGCTTAGGACTGTGCCATCCAGATCACAGAAATGTATCAGTCGCTAAATCAGAAGCCCATGGTCCACGGTATCAAATGCTGCCGAGAGATCCAGAAGGATTAATATTGAACAGTCACCTCTGTCTCTTGCCATCAGAAGATCATTTAACACACACACCAGGGCTGTTTCAGTGCTATGTCTTCTCCTGAATCCTGATTGGAATGGATCATAAATATCATGGGTTGTCAGGCGGGTTTCCAGTTGTTTTGCAACCACTTTCTCAATAACCTTTCCTAGGAAAGGAAGGTTTGATACCGGTCTGTAGTTGGTCATGCAGTCGGGATCTAAATTAGGTTTTTTAAGAAGAGGTCTAACAATTGCTTCCTTTAGGGGTCCAGAAAAGATGCCTGTCTACAAAGAGCATTGAACAATTTTTGCAAAGACAGGACCAATTATATCCATACAACCTATTAGAAGCTTGGTTAAGGCCGGGTCCAGGTCACAGGTGGTGGGACGCAAAATCCGAGCAATTTCAGCAGTGTCCTTTACATTCACTGGGTCAAAGCTGGTCCATGAAGGCAGGTAGCTTATATTGGCAGGCTTTGTAGTTTGGCACTCCTTTGATGGCACTGTGGAGATTCCAGCCCGGATGGTGGATATTTTATCTGCAAAGAAGTTTGCAAACTCGTTGCATCTTGCCTGGGAGAGGGTCTCATCAGTCTGCAAGCATGCTGGCTTGCAAAGCATCTCCACTGTGCAGAAAAGTTGAGCTGGCCTATTGTTTGCTGCTGTGATCTCATTTGACAGGAACTGATTTCTTACGAGTGATTGTCGATTGATATTCTTCGTTATGCTTTACTAGTTTTGTTTTGTCATCCACTAGGTTAGTCTTCCTCCATCGTCTTTCCAGTCTATGCCCCCTTTTCTTGAGCTCACTAACACTGTTGTCGAACCATGGAGCTTGACGTTGTGGTTTACAAGGTCTTATACGCATGTGATATGTCGGATCTAGGGTGATCCGATCCGATGCTCACGGGAACGCTCATCGGATCGGATCGGCTGTTAAGCACAACGAACATGCCCGATTTCACCCAATATATCGGCCCGAATTGGGCTTAAATCGGGCATTATCGTTCTAGTGTATGGGGCTCTTTACTTCATAGATCGTTTCCCTGACCGTGATATTATAGTATTTTGTTGAGGTAATCAATTTAATCTGCGGTTGAAGGATAGGTGTCTAACCATGACACAAACCGTATTAACCATATCTCACCAGGGACTCTGCCAGCGCTCTGTGAACCCAGAGCCGGCCCTAGGCATAGACAAACTAGGCAAATGCCTAGGGGCACATGCAGCTTCTGCTGATTAAAATGATATGCAGCATGCCTATATTCTGTGTGTGACTGCGGCTCTATCTGCATACAAAATGCATTACTGATGTGCGGCATTATGTATATAAGGTGTACTACAGTACTTGGTGGCGAAACGTATAGAAAGTACACTACTATGTGGTCTAATGTGAATAAAGAGCAGTATGGTGTGGTGTAATGTGAATAAGGGACACTACTGTGAGGAGTAATGTGGTACTACTGTGTGATGTAACGTGAATAAGAGACACTATTGCATGATATGATGTAAATAAAGTTGCAGTACCGTGTGGCATAATTTCAACCGGGGGCATTATTGTGTGGCCATGCCCCCTCCCATCAAGAACATGCACCGTTTTGGGCTGCGCACTGAAAGTGCACACTGTTTCTATTTAAAATATAGGGGGTAGAAGCTAGAGATGAGCGGGTTCGGTTTCTCTGAATCCGAACCCGCCAGAACTTCATGTTTTTTTTCACGGGTCCGAGCGACTCGGATCTTCCCGCCTTGCTCGGTTAACCCGAGCGCGCCCGAACGTCATCATGACGCTGTCGGATTCTCGCGAGGCTCGGATTCTATCGCGAGACTCGGATTCTATATAAGGAGCCGCGCGTCGCCGCCATTTTCACACGTGCATTGAGATTGATAGGGAGAGGACGTGGCTGGCGTCCTCTCCATTTAGATTATAAGAGACTGAGAGAGATTTACTGGAGCTGACTAGGAGGAGTACTGTTACTGTAGAAGTGTAGAGACTGAGTGGAGAGAGTTTACTAGTGAGGACAGTGCAGTTTACTTTATAATCCGTTCTCTGCCTGAAAAAAGCGATACACAGCACACAGTGACTCAGTCACATACCATATCTGTGTGCACTGCTCAGGCTCAGGCCAGTGTGCTGCATCATCTATTATCTATATATAATATTATATATATCTGTCTGACTGCTCAGCTCACACAGCTTATAATTGTGGGGGAGACTGGGGAGCACTACTGCAGTGCCAGTTATAGGTTATAGCAGGAGCCAGGAGTACATAATATATTATATAGTGAGTGACCACCAGACACACAGTGCAGTTTATTTAATATATCCGTTCTCTGCCTGAAAAAAGCGATACACACAGTGACTCAGTCAGTCACATACCATATCTGTGTGCACTGCTCAGGCTCAGGCCAGTGTGCTGCATCATCTATTATCTATATATAATATTATATATATCTGTCTGACTGCTCAGCTCACACAGCTTATAATTGTGGGGGAGACTGGGGAGCACTACTGCAGTGCCAGTTATAGGTTATAGCAGGAGCCAGGAGTACATAATATATTATATAGTGAGTGACCACCAGACACACAGTGCAGTTTATTTAATATATCCGTTCTCTGCCTGAAAAAAGCGATACACACAGTGACTCAGTCAGTCACATACCATATCTGTGTGCACTGCTCAGGCTCAGGCCAGTGTGCTGCATCATCTATTATCTATATATAATATTATATATATATGTCTGACTGCTCAGCTCACACAGCTTATAATTGTGGGGGAGACTGGGGAGCACTACTGCAGTGCCAGTTATAGGTTATAGCAGGAGCCAGGAGTACATAATATATTATATAGTGAGTGACCACCAGACACACAGTGCAGTTTATTTAATATATCCGTTCTCTGCCTGAAAAAAGCGATACACACAGTGACTCAGTCAGTCACATACCATATCTGTGTGCACTGCTCAGGCTCAGGCCAGTGTGCTGCATCATCTATATATATTATATATCTGTCTGACTGCTCAGCTCACACAGCTTATAATTGTGGGGGAGACTGGGGAGCACTACTGCAGTGCCAGTTATAGGTTATAGCAGGAGCCAGGAGTACATATTATATTAAAATTAAACAGTGCACACTTTTGCTGCAGGAGTGCCACTGCCAGTGTGACTGACCAGTGACCTGACCACACTGACCACCAGTATAGTTAGTAGTATACTTATATTGTGATTGCCTGAAAAAGTTAAACACTCGTCGTGTGACTTCACTTGTGTGTTTTTTTTTTTTTTATTCTATAAAAATAAAACTCATTCTGCTGACAGACAGTGTCCAGCAGGTCCGTCATTATATAATATATAATATATACCTGTCCGGCTGCAGTAGTGATATATATATATTTTTTATATCATTTATCATCCAGTCGCAGCAGACACAGTACGGTAGTTCACGGCTGTGGCTACCTCTGTGTCTCTGCACTCGGCAGGCAGTCCGTCCATAATTGTAATACCACCTAACCGTAGATTTTTTTCATTCTTCTTTATACATACATAGTTACATAGACATCTTCTCTTTATCAACCAGTCTATATTAGCTGCAGACACAGTACAGTACGGTAGTTCACGGCTGTGGCTACCTCTGTGTCTGCACTCGGCAGGCAGTCCGTCCATAATTGTATACCACCTAACCGTGGTTTTTTTTCATTCTTCTTTATACATACATAGTTACATAGACATCTTCTCTTTATCAACCAGTCTATATTAGCTGCAGACACAGTACAGTACGGTAGTTCACGGCTGTGGCTACCTCTGTGTCTGCACTCGGCAGGCAGTCCGTCCATAATTGTATACCACCTAACCGTGGATTTTTTTCAGTCTTCTTTATACATACATAGTTACATAGACATCTTCTCTTTATCAACCAGTCTATATTAGCTGCAGACACAGTACAGTACGGTAGTTCACGGCTGTGGCTACCTCTGTGTCTGCAGTCGGCAGGCAGTCCATAATTGTATACTAGTATCCATCTCCATTGTTTACCTGAGGTGCCTTTTAGTTGTGCCTATTAAAATATGGAGAACAAAAATGTTGAGGTTCCAAAATTAGGGAAAGATCAAGATCCACTTCCACCTCGTGCTGAAGCTGCTGCCACTAGTCATGGCCAAGACGATGAAATGCCAGCAACGTCGTCTGCCAAGGCCGATGCCCAATGTCATAGTACAGAGCATGTCAAATCCAAAACACCAAATATCAGTAAAAAAAGGACTCCAAAACCTAAAATAAAATTGTCGGAGGAGAAGCGTAAACTTGCCAATATGCCATTTACCACACGGAGTGGCAAGGAACGGCTGAGGCCCTGGCCTATGTTCATGGCTAGTGGTTCAGCTTCACATGAGGATGGAAGCACTCAGCCTCTCGCTAGAAAAATGAAAAGACTCAAGCTGGCAAAAGCAGCACAGCAAAGAACTGTGCATTCTTCGAAATCACAAATCCACAAGGAGAGTCCAATTGTGTCGGTTGCGATGCCTGACCTTCCCAACACTGGACGTGAAGAGCATGCGCCTTCCACCATTTGCACGCCCCCTGCAAGTGCTGGAAGGAGCACCCGCAGTCCAGTTCCTGATAGTCAGATTGAAGATGTCAGTGTTGAAGTACACCAGGATGAGGAGGATATGGGTGTTGCTGGCGCTGGGGAGGAAATTGACCAGGAGGATTCTGATGGTGAGGTGGTTTGTTTAAGTCAGGCACCCGGGGAGACACCTGTTGTCCGTGGGAGGAATATGGCCGTTGACATGCCAGGTGAAAATACCAAAAAAATCAGCTCTTCGGTGTGGAGGTATTTCACCAGAAATGCGGACAACAGGTGTCAAGCCGTGTGTTCCCTTTGTCAAGCTGTAATAAGTAGGGGTAAGGACGTTAACCACCTCGGAACATCCTCCCTTATACGTCACCTGCAGCGCATTCATAATAAGTCAGTGACAAGTTCAAAAACTTTGGGTGACAGCGGAAGCAGTCCACTGACCAGTAAATCCCTTCCTCTTGTAACCAAGCTCACGCAAACCACCCCACCAACTCCCTCAGTGTCAATTTCCTCCTTCCCCAGGAATGCCAATAGTCCTGCAGGCCATGTCACTGGCAATTCTGACGAGTCCTCTCCTGCCTGGGATTCCTCCGATGCATCCTTGCGTGTAACGCCTACTGCTGCTGGCGCTGCTGTTGTTGCCGCTGGGAGTCGATGGTCATCCCAGAGGGGAAGTCGTAAGCCCACTTGTACTACTTCCAGTAAGCAATTGACTGTTCAACAGTCCTTTGCGAGGAAGATGAAATATCACAGCAGTCATCCTACTGCAAAGCGGATAAATGAGGCCTTGGCATCCTGGGTGGTGAGAAACGTGGTTCCGGTATCCATCATTACTGCAGAGCCAACTAGAGACTTGTTGGAGGTACTGTGTCCCCGGTACCAAATACCATCTAGGTTCCATTTCTCTAGGCAGGCGATACCGAAAATGTACACAGACCTCAGAAAAAGAGTCACCAGTGTCCTAAAAAATGCAGCTGTACCCAATGTCCACTTAACCACGGACATGTGGACAAGTGGAGCAGGGCAGGGTCAGGACTATATGACTGTGACAGCCCACTGGGTAGATGTATGGACTCCCGCCGCAAGAACAGCAGCGGCGGCACCAGTAGCAGCATCTCGCAAACGCCAACTCTTTCCTAGGCAGGCTACGCTTTGTATCACCGGTTTCCAGAATACGCACACAGCTGAAAACCTCTTACGGCAACTGAGGAAGATCATCGCGGAATGGCTTACCCCAATTGGACTCTCCTGTGGATTTGTGGCATCGGACAACGCCAGCAATATTGTGTGTGCATTAAATATGGGCAAATTCCAGCACGTCCCATGTTTTGCACATACCTTGAATTTGGTGGTGCAGAATTTTTTAAAAAACGACAGGGGCGTGCAAGAGATGCTGTCGGTGGCCAGAAAAATTGCGGGACACTTTCGGCGTACAGGCACCACGTACAGAAGACTGGAGCACCACCAAAAACTACTGAACCTGCCCTGCCATCATCTGAAGCAAGAAGTGGTAACGAGGTGGAATTCAACCCTCTATATGCTTCAGAGGTTGGAGGAGCAGCAAAAGGCCATTCAAGCCTATACAATTGAGCACGATATAGGAGGTGGAATGCACCTGTCTCAAGTGCAGTGGAGAATGATTTCAACGTTGTGCAAGGTTCTGATGCCCTTTGAACTTGCCACACGTGAAGTCAGTTCAGACACTGCCAGCCTGAGTCAGGTCATTCCCCTCATCAGGCTTTTGCAGAAGAAGCTGGAGGCATTGAAGAAGGAGCTAAAAGGGAGCGATTCCGCTAGGCATGTGGGACTTGTGGATGCAGCCCTTAATTCACTTAACAAGGATTCACGGGTGGTCAATCTGTTGAAATCAGAGCACTACATTTTGGCCACCGTGCTCGATCCTAGATTTAAAGCCTACCTTGGATCTCTCTTTCCGGCAGACACAAGTCTGCTGGGGTTGAAAGACCTGCTGGTGACAAAATTGTCAAGTCAAGCGGAACGCGACCTGTCAACATCTCCTCCTTCACATTCTCCCGCAACTGGGGGTGCGAGGAAAAGGCTCAGAATTCCGAGCCCACCCGCTGGCGGTGATGCAGGGCAGTCTGGAGCGACTGCTGATGCTGACATCTGGTCCGGACTGAAGGACCTGACAACGATTACGGACATGTCGTCTACTGTCACTGCATATGATTCTCTCAACATTGATAGAATGGTGGAGGATTATATGAGTGACCGCATCCAAGTAGGCACGTCACACAGTCCGTACTTATACTGGCAGGAAAAAGAGGCAATTTGGAGGCCCTTGCACAAACTGGCTTTATTCTACCTAAGTTGCCCTCCCACAAGTGTGTACTCCGAAAGAGTGTTTAGTGCCGCCGCTCACCTTGTCAGCAATCGGCGTACGAGGTTACATCCAGAAAATGTGGAGAAGATGATGTTCATTAAAATGAATTATAATCAATTCCTCCGCGGAGACATTGACCAGCAGCAATTGCCTCCACAAAGTACACAGGGAGCTGAGATGGTGGATTCCAGTGGGGACGAATTGATAATCTGTGAGGAGGGGGATGTACACGGTGATATATCGGAGGGTGAAGATGAGGTGGACATCTTGCCTCTGTAGAGCCAGTTTGTGCAAGGAGAGATTAATTGCTTCTTTTTTGGGGGGGGTCCAAACCAACCCGTCATATCAGTCACAGTCGTGTGGCAGACCCTGTCACTGAAATGATGGGTTGGTTAAAGTGTGCATGTCCTGTTTTGTTTATACAACATAAGGGTGGGTGGGAGGGCCCAAGGACAATTCCATTTTGCACCTCTTTTTTCTTTTCTTTTTCTTTGCATCATGTGCTGATTGGGGAGGGTTTTTTGGAAGGGACATCCTGCGTGACACTGCAGTGCCACTCCTAGATGGGCCCGGTGTTTGTGTCGGCCACTAGGGTCGCTAATCTTACTCACACAGTCAGCTACCTCATTGCGCCTCTTTTTTTCTTTGCGTCATGTGCTGTTTGGGGAGGGTTTTTTGGAAGGGACATCCTGCGTGACACTGCAGTGCCACTCCTAGATGGGCCCGGTGTTTGTGTCGGCCACTAGGGTCGCTAATCTTACTCACACAGCTACCTCATTGCGCCTCTTTTTTTCTTTGCGTCATGTGCTGTTTGGGGAGGGTTTTTTGGAAGGGCCATCCTGCGTGACACTGCAGTGCCACTCCTAGATGGGCCCGGTGTTTGTGTCGGCCACTAGGGTCGCTAATCTTACTCACACAGCTACCTCATTGCGCCTCTTTTTTTCTTTGCGTCATGTGCTGTTTGGGGAGGGTTTTTTGGAAGGGACATCCTGCGTGACACTGCAGTGCCACTCCTAGATGGGCCCGGTGTTTGTGTCGGCCACTAGGGTCGCTTATCTTACTCACACAGCGACCTCGGTGCAAATTTTAGGACTAAAAATAATATTGTGAGGTGTGAGGTATTCAGAATAGACTGAAAATGAGTGTAAATTATGGTTTTTGAGGTTAATAATACTTTGGGATCAAAATGACCCCCAAATTCTATGATTTAAGCTGTTTTTTAGTGTTTTTTGAAAAAAACACCCGAATCCAAAACACACCCGAATCCGACAAAAAAAATTCGGTGAGGTTTTGCCAAAACGCGTTCGAACCCAAAACACGGCCGCGGAACCGAACCCAAAACCAAAACACAAAACCCGAAAAATTTCAGGCGCTCATCTGAAGCACCAAATTGTGGACTGCTATGGGGTGATGGTGCTAGGAAAGGGGTACAGGGTCAGAGTCATAACTACAGTAGCGTCTGTGCAAGGGGGCACCAGCCTAAATCTTTCCTAGGGCATCATATTGGTTAGGGCTGGCTCTGTGTGAACCTCCCGGCATCTATCTCCAGTGCAGTCCGGCAGCATTACCCGAGGGCACTCGGGCACACGGCCTTAAATACATGCTTATATAATAGCAGGTGCGTCAGGGGATTGGGTTAAAGACTGAATGGTCCGGACTCCAGAACGCTAGACCGGACTGTTTACCTGCAGCGACCTGTTCCACTTTGGCGCTCCCTGTGCATGCCCCCATGTATGACAAACAACAAATGGTGCAGGAAGAAGTACAGTCCCTGCCTGATCCTCGGCTGCACTGTTGGAAAGGTATGGACTGCGGAACAACGGATCAGCTCCCTATAGCGACTTTTGCCGCTATGAAGCTCTCTTTGCTCATCCCTGTGTGTGAAAGCTGTCACGCAGCAGAAAGTTCCACAGCAGCCGAGGTTGCTGCAGGTTGCTGGTCCGGTCCTGCCTTCCGGAGTCCGGACTCTTCCGTCTTTCACCTAATCCCACTTCAGGCACTTCTAACCTTCTGCTATAGCCCATTGATGGGACATAGGGTGACTTACTTACTAAAGTTTGCTACAGATAATTGCTGCTGCAAGTGAGATACATATTCTTTCCGGTATGACTCCATTTGGTTTGTGTATTTACACATGTTTTAAAGTGTTAACGCATACACACTGATCACATGGTTATAAGTTGTTTATTCATCAATGTTGTAACAATTGAAAAATAAATCTCACCTTTTAATTTAGCAGATTGTATCTCAGTGACTGTATACTTTCTTCTATTGTACCTGGTTTTATGCACAAGCGCCAGTCTTATGTACATTTGTTTGTGGTTCTTGGGTGGTGCATATGTAGGGGGCATGGCTACTGATTCTTACAGGGTGTCATTAAAATTGCCTTGCAAGCTAGCTTAGGTTATTAGTACCTACCTCCCTCTCAGCACCCTTGCACCCCTGCTATTGGCTTGGCACACCTCTGGCATCTAGCAAACATTTCAAGAATAAATGCACCTTACCGACATCACAGGTGGGCTTGTACGCTCAAATAAGCAATTCTTATTTTTATGACTCAGCACTTCAAGAGAAGTGAAAATGTAACGGTCATATTTGTTTCATATGATGTTATAAAATGCAACATGGTGTTTGAGAAATTATCAGGTATATGAGACATTTGTCTCTCTTCTAGCTGGAAAAGTATCCTGGGAGTTGTAGTTGGGCAGAGCAAGATCTAGAGCTCAATCAGTTGCCTATGAAAAAATATGGGTCTATTTACTAACCCAAGAATGGAGGTAAAGTGGACGGTATCCGTTCACATGGTCGACCATGTTATGGTCGACAGTCATTAGGTCGACCACTATTGGTCGACATTGACATGGTCGACATGGACACATGGTCGACACATGAAAATGGTCGACACATGAAAAGGTCGACATGAGTTTTTTTTTAGTTTTTTTCCTTTTGGGGAACTTTTCCATACTTTACGATCCACGTGGACTACGATTGGAACGGTAATCTGTGCCGAGCGAAGCGGTAGCGGAGCGAAGGCACCATGCCCGAAGCATGGCGAGCGAAGCGAGCCATGCGAGTGGACGCGGTGCACTAATTGGCGTTCCCAGTCACTTTACGCAAAAAAACGACACAAAAAAAGTTAAAAAACTCATGTCGACCTTTTCATGTGTCGACCATTTTCATGTGTCGACCATGTGTCCATGTCGACCATGTCAATGTTGACCAATAGTGGTCGACCTAATGACTGTCGACCATAACATGGTCGACCATTCATACCGGAACCAAAGTCGACAGAGATAAAGAACCAGCCATTCAGCACCTGTCATTTTTCAAACCCAGTCTGTGACATGGCAGTTAGGAGCTGATTTGTTGGTACGTTATCTCTGTCCACTTTATCTCCATCCAAGGCAAGTAGACCCCATAGATACTGTGGTGTACTTGCCATGACCATCTGATAAATTGTTTTGCATTTTATCTTCCTTTACTGTCAGTTCCTCCATGGGCTCTGGCTACCATTCTGATTGTGGCTGGACTGCTCCTACTATGCTGCTGTTTCTGCATCTGTAAGAAATGCTGCGGAAAGAAGAAGAAAGGCAAGAAAGGCAAAGATAAGGTCAAGGCCCAAATCAACATGAAGGAGGTGAAGGACTTGGGGAAGAGTTACATTGATAAGGTAATCCACCATACACACATCGCACAACTATCAATAGCAAAGTCCGATTGTACAAAGACAATTTTAGATGAGTCAAGCTTTCTCTAGAAACTAGCAACATCACTGAGGCACTTTGTAGCCCATGCCTCAGTCACTAGCTCCTAGCGATTTCATATGCTGCATTATTGTGAATTGTGGTTCATTCTTCAAAATAGCTGGCTCCACCATGTGTAGGTGATGACTATAGTTTAACAAAGAGCATGTGTGTTTACCAATAAATGGCCAGATGATATGGTGAACTGAGATAACACAACATGGATTGCCTACAATTCAGTTCTGTGGGTGAATCAACTATAATATATTTGCATAAACAGTGATTTAAGAAATAACAAGTTTTTATGGATTTACAGGTTGATATCCTGAACACAGGATCTATGGTATTTTGACCTATATACAGGGTGATTCAAAAGTCGCAGTCCACCCTTTGTTTCAAAAACTGTGCAGGAAATGGGAAAACTGAATACTCCAGTAAGGTATGGGTGAGGTGGGTTATCTTTTAGGGTATGTACCGAACATGGGCGCCATCTTGAAATTGGCCTTCTTGAATCTAAGTCAGTTTTCCCATTTCCTGCACAGTTTTTGAAACAAAAGGGTGTACTGGGACTTTTGAATCGCCCTTTTCTATAGCACCAGTTTTTTCAAATCTGTTTTTTAAGAAATCAACAGACATTAGTAAATTATTAAAACTGCTTACTTTAAGTTCTAGTTTAAATTTGTTAAATCTATAAAAGAACAATTGAACAGATTACTGTGGATGTACCAAAAAAATGTTTACAATGGTTTCAGACAAGGGAAGGCAATGTAGGTTCAATACAAGTGAAATGGGGAAAAAATAAAACTTTTGTGCATGTACAGTACAACCATTAGAATACATGGCCTCACCGAAATTAATATAAAATCTAAGGCGTTTTCCATTTTAAGGTGTTGATCATTGTTTTTGTTTTTTTTAATAAAATCACAGCTTTTTATCTTGAAAAAAAACACAGAAAAAACACTGAAAATCAAGATATTGGTATATAAACTCCTACATTTTAACAACTTCTTTGAAGGCTGATCAAAGACTAACAAGTAATATTTGTTGGAAATTACTGTATGTGTGTACAGGTGGTGATATTGCAGAGGTATATAGGCACACACCTGTGGATAACTCAAAGTACTGTATAAACTGTCCAGTTACTTACCCAGAGATGTTGGTTTATGGATAGATAGCACGTACAGCCATACTCACTGTTACACACTAGGTCTCATGGAGCAGGGTGTCATACAGCTCACCAGTGGATGAGTACATGAAGGTACTGGAAAGTGGTGCAGGAACACAGGAATCCTTGTGGATTGCAGGTATTTGCAGGTCTTTCCGGCAGTAAGTTGAAGATATGTTTATTCCACTGTGATGCTCTAACACAGTAAACAAACAGAATGGCCCCAGCGCATGCTCAGCTGTTATCTCAGTGGCCACCTTGGCTTAGGACATGAAGCCTCCCTGGAGATCATGAAGACTGGCGTCTGCTCAGTAGTGCACCCCTCTGTTATCAATATTTATCTCTTGGCGTCATGCTATCCCACAAGCCGCCTCCATTTAACAGAGTAGAGAAATGTTATTGAAGTGTATTTTCATTGTATCAGGCTGCAGACACTGCGGGCCATGCTTGAGCCAAAACTTCCATGCTGCACTTCACTCTTCTCTACTTTGGTTACCCTACACTGTGTTACTCTCATTCATCGAAGCAGGAAGTTTGCTGTAGAGGGACTTTGAAACCTTTATGACTTGTGAAGTAAAGAACCATTGGACACATCTGTCGCCCAACCAATGTTTATCCTTTATTTTACCCAGTTGAACTACATTTATAGTTAATTAGTTATTGTTTTAGGTAGAATATAATTTAAGTCCTCCTGCTGCCTTACCTGAACTTCTATGTATTGTTCTAAAATGTGTCCAGAAGAACAGTTATGCTGTCTATCAGAGGTTCCCAAACGCGGTCCTCAAGGCACCCCAACAGTCCAGGATTTAGGTATATCCATGGCTCAGCACAGATACTTAAATCAAATTGACTGAGGTGCTACTTAAGTCACCTGTGGCCAAGCATGGATACATTTAAAACCTGGACCGTTGGGGTGCCTTGAGGACCGCGTTTGGGAACCTCTGCTATATATGTTTTTTTTTTAGCTGGGCCAACATTTTCAGTACGCCATCGTTTTCATACCCCATATCTCACAAAGCCATTTTCCCGGGACTCCAAGATGGTCTATTTCCATTAAAATGCTATACACATCTGACAATAATGACAACCCAAAAACAAATTTTGGGTTCCCACATGGGGTCCTGATCCATAGTTTGGTTACATCTGTCTCACAACCTTTTTGCTTATTTGCATGTTGACGTTAATAATATCTTTTTTATATAACA
The DNA here is from genome assembly GCF_028390025.1 of Pseudophryne corroboree. Taxonomy (NCBI): domain Eukaryota; kingdom Metazoa; phylum Chordata; class Amphibia; order Anura; family Myobatrachidae; genus Pseudophryne; species Pseudophryne corroboree. Next base: position 142,423,839 of record NC_086453.1, read on the forward strand.
AGCAGTTTACATTTTAATTACGTCTCTCCAATGACTATCAATATTTATGTACATGCACCATGCATGCCAAAGATCCTTCTCATCTGTGTCCTATACGTTCCTGCTTTTGCATTCTGTTTTTGCCCTATGGATACAGTAAGTGTGTTTTTTGGCAGTCACAATCGTACTGAATATCATAATTATCTCTCCACGTAAGTGCTTTCCTTTCTATTTGGCAGCCAGGTAATCTGGAGGATTTCCAAAATACTTGTGTGCAAGATGAATTTATAAACAAGACTGAAGCATTTGTTGTGTCATCATATGTTGTCTCCAGTTGGATGACTTCTGCTCCATGGTACCTAGAGGAGTGCGAGTTTTGTTTCCTCCTTTTCATCTATCATTGTGATGTCTCATTACTGTCACCGTTTGTTAGACAGCAGTAAATTGGCAATATGTTGTGAAAGCTGCAGCAACACTTTCACTGAAATTCTGAGATAAATTGACAAGCTGGTGGCTATAACCTGAGCCAAAGAATTCAGCTGTCCAGATTCTAGCTACTGGTTTCTGTGTATACAATTACCTCTAGGAGGTGATACAGATGCTGCGTATTACTATTATCATGCACACATTTTATGCAGAGTGTATAATTGCTAAAATACAAAGCGAAACATAAGGTGTACAGGGCCCAGCACAAAAAAATCTAAAGAAAGAAGAATGAGAACAAAAGAGAGATGTGGGCGGTGAGTGTCAGGTGGATGAAAATGTGTTAGTTTAAAAAAACAAAAAACACTGGTGACAGTGTGGATACTAGGCCTGATTCAGGGATTTATATTAAATTCTATTTCTCTAACGTCCTAAGTGGATGCTTGGACTCCGTAAGGACCATGGGGAATAGCGGATCCGCAGGAGACTGGGCACAACTAAAGAAAGCTTTAGGACTACCTGGTGTGCACTGGCTCCTCCCACTATGACCCTCCTCCAGACCTCAGTTAGATTCTTGTGCCCGGCTGAGCTGGATGCACACTAGGGGCTCTCCTGAGCTCCTAGAAAGAAAGTATATTTTAGGTTTTTTATTTTACAGTGAGATCTGCTGGCAACAGACTCACTGCAGCGAGGGACTAAGGGGAGAAGAAGCGAACCTACCTAACTGGTGGTAGCTTGGGCTTCTTAGGCTACTGGACACCATTAGCTCCAGAGGGATCGACCGCATGGAACCGGCCATTGATGTTCAGTCCCGGAGCCGCGCCGCCGGCCCCCTTACAGAGCCAGAAGCAAGAAGAGTCCGGAAAATCGGCGGCAGAAGACATCAGTCTTCACCAAGGTAGCGCACAGCACTGCAGCTGTGCGCCATTGCTCCTCATACACACTTCACACTCCGGTCACTGAGGGTGCAGGGCGCTGGAGGGGGGCGCCCTGAGCAGCAATAAAAACACCTTGGCTGGCAAAAATATCACAATATATAGCCCCAGAGGCTATATATGTGATAAATACCCCTGCCAGAATTCATTAAAAAGCGGGAGAAAAGTCTGCGAAAAAGGGGCGGAGCTATCTCCCTCAGCACACTGGCGCCATTTTCTCTTCACAGTGCAGCTGGAAGACAGCTCCCCAGGCTCTCCCCTGTAGTTTTCAGGCTCAAAGGGTTAAAAAGAGAGGGGGGGCACTAAATTTAGGCGCAATATTGTTTATACAAGCAGCTATTGGGGGGAAAATCACTCAGTTATAGTGTTAATCCCTGCATTATATAGCGCTCTGGTGTGTGCTGGCATACTCTCTCTGTCTCCCCAAAGGACTTTGTGGGGTCCTGTCCTCAGTCAGAGCATTCCCTGTGTGTGTGCTGTGTGTCGGTACGGCTGTGTCGACATGTGGGATGAGGAAGGTTACGTGGAGGTGGAGCAGAGGCCGAAAATGGGATGTCGCCCCCTGTGGGGCCGACACCAGAGTGGATGGATAGGTGGAAGGTATTAACCGACAATGTCAACTCCTTACATAGAAGGCTGGATGACGTAAAACAGCTGTGGGACAGCCGGCTTCTCAGCCCGCGCCTGCCCAGGCGTCTCAAAGGCCATCAGGGGCTCAAAAAACGCCCGTTACCTCAGATGGCAGACACAGATGTCGACACGGAGTCTGGCTCCAGTGTCGATGAGGTTGAGATATATACACAATCCACTAGGAACATCCGTTACATGATCTCGGCAATAAAAAATGTGTTACACATTTCTGATATGAACCCAAGTACCACATAAAAGGGGTTTTCTTTTTGGGGAGAAAAAGCAGCCAGTGTTTTGTTCCCCCATCAGATGAGTGAATGAAGTGTGTGAAGAACCGTGGGTTCCCCCAATAAGAAACTGGTAATTTCTAAAAAGTTACTGATGGCGTACCCTTTCCTGCCAGAGGATAGGTCACGTTGGGAGATATCCCCCAGGGTGGATAAGACGCTCACACGTTTGTCAAAAAAGGTGGCACTGCCGTCTTAGGATACGGCCACCTTGAAGGAGCCTGCTGATAAAAAGCAGGAGGCTATCCTGAAGTCTGTATATACACACTCAGGTTCTATACTGAGACCTGCAATTGCCTCAGCATAAATAGTGCTGCTGCAGCGTGGTCTGATACCCTGTCAGATAATATTAATACCCTAGACAGGGATAATATTTTGCTAACATAGAGCATATTAAAGACATCGTTTTATATATGAAGGATGCACAGAGGGATATTTGCCGGCTGGCATACAGAATTAATGCAATGTCCATTTTGCAAGGAGGGTATTAGAAACCCGGCAGTGGACAGGTGATGCTGCCTTTAAAAGGCACATGGAGATTCTGCCTTATAAGGGTGAGGAATTGTTTGGGGATGGTCTCTGGGACCTCGTATCCACAGCAACAGCTGGGAATAAAAATTTTTACCTCAGGTTCCTCACAGCCTAAGAAAGTACCGTATTTTCAGGTACAGTCCTTTCGGCTTCAGAAAAGCAAGCGGGTCAAAGGCGCTTCCTTTCTGCACAGAGGCAAGGGAAGAAGGAAAATGCTGCACCAGACAGCCAGTTCCCAGGATCAAAAATCTTCCCCCGCTTCCTCTGAGTCCACCGCATGACGCTGGGGCTCCACAGGTGGAGACAGGTGCGGTGGGGGCGCGTCTCGGGAACTTCAGAGACCAGTGGGCTTGCCCACAGGTGGATCCCTTGGTTCTGCAAGTAGTATCACAGGGATACAGGCTGGATTTCGAGGCGACTCCCCCTCGCCGTTACCTCACATCAGCCTTGCCTGCTGCCCTCGGAGAAAGGTAGTACTGGCGGCAATTCACAAGCTGTACTTCCAGCAGGTGAAATCAAGGTACCCCTCCTTCAACAAGGCCGGGGTTACTATTCCAAAATGTTGTGGTACCGAAACCAGACGGTTCGGTGAGACCCATTCTAAAATTGAAATCCTTGAACACTTATATACGAAGGTTCAAGTTCAAAATGGAATCGCTCAGGGCGATAATTGCAAGCAAGGAGAATTTCATGGTATCACTGGACATCAAGGATGCTTACCTGCATGTTCTTATTTACCCTTTTCACCAGGAGTACCTCAAAATTGTGGTACAGGATTGTCATTACCAATTCCAGACGTTGCCGTTGGTCTGTCCCCGGCACCGAGGTATTTACCAAGGTAATGGCCGAAATAATTATCCCGTACTTGGACGATCTCCTTATAAAGGCGAGGTCCAGGGAGCAGTTGTTCGTCGGAGTAGCACTATCTCGGGAAGTGCTACACCAGCACGGCTGGATTCTGATTATTCCTAAGTCGCAGCTGGTTCCTACGACGCGTCTACTGTTCCTGGGTATGGTTCTGGACACAGAACAGGATAAAAATGTGTTTCTCCCTGGGGAGAAGTCCAAGGAGTTGTTGTCTCTAGACAGAGACCTCCTAATACAAATACAGGTGTAGGTGCATCAATGCACGCGAGCCCTGGGAAAGATGGTAGCTTCTTACGAAGAAATTCCATTCGCCAGGTCCCATGCAAGAATCTTCCAGTGGGATCTGTGAGACAAGTGGTCCGGGTCGCATCTTCAGATGCATCGGCGGATAACCCTGTCTCCAAGGGCCAGGGTGTCACTGTTGTGGTGACTGCAGAGTGCTCATCTTCTAGGGGGCCGCAGATTCGGCATACAGGACTGGGTCCTGGTGACCACGGATGCCAGCCTTCGAGGCTGGGGGGGCAGTCACACAGGGAAGAAACTTCCAAGGCTATGGAAAAGTCAGGAGACTTCCCTACACACAAATATTCTGGAACTAAGGGCCATTTACAATGTCCTAAGTCAGGCTAGACCCCTGCTTCAACACCGGCCGGTGCTGATCCAGTCAGACAACATCACTGCGGTCGCTCATGTAAACCGACAGGGCGGCACAAGAAGCAGGATGGCGATGGCAGAAGCCACAAGGATTCTCCGATGGGCGGAAAATCATGTGTTAGCACTGTCAGCAGTGTTCGTTCCCGGCGTGGACAACTGAGAAGCAGACTTTCTCAGAAGACACGACCTCCACCCGGGAGAGTGGGGACTTCATCCAGAAGTCTACCAATTGATTGTACACCGTTGGGAAAGGCCACAGGTGGACATGATGGCGTCCCGCCTCAACAAACAGTTACAAAGATATTGCGCCAGGTCAAGGGACCCTCAGGCGATAGCTGTGGACACTCTGGTAACACCGTGGGTGTACCAGTCGGTGTAGGTGTTCCCTTCTCTGCCTCTCTTACCCAGGGTAATGAGAATAATAAGAAGGAGAGGAGTAAGAACTATACTCATTGTTCCGGGTGGGCCAAGAAGAGCTTGGTACTCAGAACTCCAAGAAATGATCTCAGAGGACCCATGGCCTCTGCCGCTCAGACAGGACCTGCTGCAGCAGGGGGCCTGTCTGTTCCAAGACGTACCGCAGCTGCGTTTGACGGCATGGCGGTTGAACGCCGGATACTGAAGGAAATGGGCATTCTGGAGGAAGTTATCCCTACGCTATTTAAAGCTAGGACAGAAGTGAACGCAAACCATTATCACCGCATATGGCGGAAATATGTTGCGTGCTGTGAGGCCAGGGAGGCCCCAAAGGAGAAATTTCAGCTAGGTCGATTTCTGCACTTCCTACAGTCAGAGGTGCCTATGGGCCTAAAATTGGGTTCCATGAAGGTCCAGATTTCGGCTCTATCGATTTTCTTCCAAAATAAAACTGGCTTTACTGCCTGAAGTTCAGACTTTTGTTAAGGGAGTGCTGCATAGTCAGCCCCCGTTTGTGCCTCAAGTGGCACCATGGGATCTCAACGTGGTGTTGGATTTCCTGAAGTCGCATTGGGTTGAGCCACTTAAATCCGTGGAGCTACAATACCTCACGTGGAAAGTGGTCATGCTGTGGGCCTTGGCGTCGGCCAGGCGTGTATCAGAATTGGCGGCTTTGTCATACAAAAGCCCTTATCTGTATTTTATATGGATAAGGCGGAATTGAGGACTCGTTCCCAATTCCTTCCTAAGGTGGTATCAGTTTTTCATGTGAACCAACCTATTGTGGTGCCTGCGGCTACTTGGGACTTGGAGGATTCCAAGTTACTGGACGTAGTCAGGGCCCTGAAAAGTATATGTTCCAGGACGGCTGGAGTCAGGAAAACTGACTCGCTATCTATCCTGTATGCACCCAACAAGCTGGGTGCTCCTGCTTCTAAGCAGACTATTGCTCGCTGGATCTGTAGCACGATTCAACTTGCACATGCTGCGGCTGGACTGCCGCACCCTAAATCTGTAAAAGCCCATTCCACGAGGAAAGTGGGCTCTTCTTGGGCGGCTGCCCGAGGGGTCTCGGCTTTACAACTTTGCCGAGCTGTTACTTGGTCGGGTTCAAACATTTTTGCAACAGTCTACAAGTTTGATACCCTGGCTGAGGAGGACCTAGAGTTTGCTCATTCGGTGCTGCAGAGTCATTCGCACTCTCCCGCCCGTTTGGGAGCTTTGGTATAATCCCCATGGTCCTTACGGAGTCCCAGCATCCACTTAGGACGTTAGAGAAAATAAGATTTTACTCACCGGTAAATCTATTTCTCGTAGTCCGTAGTGGATGCTGGGCGCCCATCCCAAGTGCGGATTGTCTGCAATACTTGTTTATAGTTATTGCTTAACTAAAGGGTTATTGTTGAGCCATCTGTGGAGAGGCTCAGTTATATTTCATACTGTTAACTGGGTATAGTATCACGAGTTATACGGTGTGATTGGTGTGGCTGGTATGAGTCTTACCCGGGATTCAAAATCCTTCCTTATTGTGTCAGCTCTTCCGAGCACAGTATCCTAACTGAGGTCTGGAGGAGGGTCATAGTGGGAGGAGCCAGTGCACACCAGGTAGTCCTAAAGCTTTCTTTAGTTGTGCCCAGTCTCCTGCGGAGCCGCTATTCCCCATGGTCCTTACGGAGTCCCAGCATCCACTACGGACTACGAGAAATAGATTTACCGGTGAGTAAAATCTTATTATTTCTTTTATGGTTTCTGATCTGCGCAGGAGCAACACTGCACATGTTAATCGCAGAACCCCAAAAGCTGCTGCCTGAGTGACATGCTGCTGGCATTTGTGGGTGGTGAAGGGGAGTGTTCCAGAAAACAGGGAGGTGTAGGACCGATTTTCTGGGCATGCTGAATCCAGTGGCTGCATCCTTGGGCGCAGCTGCATTGACCCCCAACGTGATTTTGCCAGACATCCCGAGTAACCTGAATGTTGCTCATATGTCTGATGTTCATGCAGTTGATTTGACTCTGTGTCGTCAGATGCAGCAGCATATCAGAGAAGCTGGTAGGTGTTTTTTGGGGACATTTACTAAGCAGTGGTAAGAGCGGAGAAGTGAGCCAGTGGAGAAGTGCCCGTGGTAACCAATCAGCACTGAACTAACCTCTATAATTTGCATACTATAAAATTAAACAGAGCTGCTGATTGGTTGATGGAACAACTTCTCCACTGGCTCACTTCTCCGCTCTTATCACTGCTTAGTAAATGTCCCCCTTTGTGTTTAACACGCTTCCTGCGTCTTTAGCTTATTTTCACACAGCCGCTGCGTACAAAGATGCAGCAGCAGCGAAAGTAGCATACACCTATATGAATCAGGCCCAATAAGGTCTGAGCACCCAGGTAATACTGTACTTCCATGAATCAGTACATGTGCATGCTATTGTAATGGTTGAAAAATTGTTCGAGAAAGTTCCAGAAGTTGTGCAGCTTAAAAGAAGGGTGCATGAAATAAGTCAACAAGAACATAGGACATGGGTCAAGAAACAAGCACGGCTTGTAGATTGCTTAAAGATAAAGGCTACGGTACTGATTCTGAGTAGGACACAATTCCGATAGCCGCAGGCTACTATCACATTCTGCATGCATCACACTATGCATACACACCATAACAGAGGATTCAAAAGCATGCAGTTTGCTCTGTTTGCTCCGCCCCCTCACAATCTCGACTGTCGGCACACTAACAGGGACAATTCCCACTCGTGGGGGTTCACGACACCAATAGAGTGGGAATACAACCTGTAGTGAGCGCAAGGGGCTTTGTTGCGCTTAGCCCCCTGCTGGGCATCTTAAAGCCGGGATATCCAGGCTTCGGTATGGTGACCGGCAGTCATGCAAACCCAACCCCACAGTACAGATCTATCTTGTGGGACTGTCCTGGACATTTAGCACAACTTCCATGCTTGTTTCGGGCATGAAAACCAGGACGGTTGGTGGCTGTGGACAGAAAAGAGTGGGTGGTGACATCATATACATGAGGATAGATGTATAATCATATTAGCATAAGGTTGTAGATCTTACTGTCGTAGATTGACTATAAAGTCAAAATCTTAAGGAAAGTTAGTGCACATCTCAAGGTGTTAGGCGATGCGCGCTCCTGCAGGCGTCGGTATCGCAGGCTAGATAGACTGTGCAGGAAAATCAATCTTGACTATCTAGTGTACTATCTAGTACAAAGTATAGTCAAAATTGGCACTTAGTCAAAATCGTACATAGACAAAATCGAAATTACAGATAGTCAAAATCTGTGCTTTATGTGCTCTGGGGGAATTCAAAGGAAATCGCATAGTCAAAATCGGGCATAGCAAGGATCTCACCAGGGGGTATATTTACTAAGCTCCAGATTTTGACCGAGTTGGTGTTTTTTCATCAAAGTGTCATCTCGGGAATTTACTAAACTCAAATCTCGGCAGTGATGAGGGCATTCGTATTTTTTTGGAATCCAAAGAAAAAAAATACGAATGAATACACCCTCAGTCAAATACGCCTGTTATTTGATACAACTCTGTAATTTACTAAAAATTTAAATTCACAAACACTGCCGGCAATAGCCAAACACTGCCGTGAAAAAATACAAATCGTAAAAAAAGCAGTTTTAAAATAGACCTGCTTTTTTTTATCGTGCTCTGATAGGCATGCACGGATCAGTGAGATCCGTGCATGTTTATCAGTGGGAAGGGGTGTGAAATAGTTAAAAATCAGGGAAAAAACTTGCGTGGGGTCCCCCCTCCTAAGCATAACCAGCCTCGGGCTCTTTGAGTCGGTCCTGGTTGTAAAAATACGGGGAAAAAATTGACTGGGGATCCCCCATATTTCTCTGACGTCCTAGTGGATGCTGGGGACTCCGTAAGGACCATGGGGAATAGACAGGCTCCGCAGGAGACTGGGCACTCTATAAGAAAGATTTTGTACTATCTGGTGTGCACTGGCTCCTCCCTCTATGCCCCTCCTCCAGACCTCAGTTAGATTTCTGTGCCCGGCCGAGCTGGATGCACACTAGGTGCTCTCCTGAGCTCCTAGAAAGAAAGTATATGTTAGGTTTTTTATTTTACAGTGAGACCTGCTGGCAACAGGCTCACTGCAACGAGGGACTAAGGGGAGAAGAAGCGAACCTACCTGCTTGCAGCTAGCTTGGGCTTCTTAGGCTACTGGACACCATTAGCTTCAGAGGGATCGACCGCAGCACCCGTCCTTGGTGTTCGTTCCCGGAGCCGCGCCGCCGTCCCCCTTACAGAGCCAGAAGCATGAAGATGGTCCGGAAAATCGGAGGCAGAAGACTTCAGTCTTCACCAAGGTAGCGCACAGCACTGCAGCTGTGCGCCATTGCTCCTCATACACACTTCACACTCCGGTCACTGAGGGTGCAGGGCGCTGGGGGGGGGGCGCCCTGAGCAGCAATAAAAAACACCTTGGCTGGCAAAATAACCACAATATATAGCCCCAGAGGCTATATATGTGGTAATTACCCCTGCCAGAATCCATAAAAAAGCGGGAGAAAAGTCAGCCGAAAAAGGGGCGGAGCCATCTCCCTCAGCACACTGGCGCCATTTCTCCCTCACAGTTCCGCTGGAAGGAAGCTCCCTGACTCTCCCCTGCAGTCTACACTACAGAAAGGGTAAAAAAGAGAGGGGGGCACTAAATTTAGGCGCAGTATAACTTATAGCAGCTATAAGGGGACATAATTCAGTTAGTCCCTGCATTATATAGCGCTCTGGTGTGTGCTGGCATACTCTCTCTCTGTCTCCCCAAAGGGCTTTTGTGGGGTCCTGTCTCCTTTAAGAGCATTCCCTGTGTGTGTGCTGTGTGTCGGTACGGCTGTGTCGACATGTTTGATGAGGAGGCTTATGTGGAGGCGGAGCAGATGCCTATAAATGTGATGTCACCCCCTGCGGGGCAGACACCGGAGTGGATGGACTTATGGAAGGAATTACGTGCAAGTGTCGACTCCTTACATAAAAAATTTGACGACATGCCAAATGCGGGACAGCCGGCTTCTCAGCTCGTGCCTGCCCAGACAATTCAAAGGCCATCAGGGGCTCTGAAACGCCCACTACCTCAGATGGCAGACACAGATGTCGACACGGATACTGATACCAGTGTCGACGACGATGAGTCAAATTTAGTGTCCACTAGGGCCATTCGTTGCATGATTGAGGCAATGAAAGAGGTATTACACATTTCTGATATAAACCCGGGTACCTCAAAAAAGGGTATTATGTTTGGGGAGAAAAAACTACCAATAGTGTTTCCCCCATCTGAAGAATTAAATGAAGTGTGTGAAGAAGCGTGGGCTTTCCCCGATAAAAAATTGGTGATTTAAAAAAAATTACTAATGGCGTTCCCTTTCTCGCCAGAGGATAGGTCACGTTGGGAAACTCCCCCTAGGGTGGATAAAGCGCTCACACGCTTGTCAAAAAAGGTGGCACTACCATCTCCGGACACGGCCGACCTAAAGGAACCTGCTGATAGAAAGCAGTAGGCTATCCTAAAGTCTATATATACACACACTGGTGTTATACTGAGACCAGCTATTGCTTCAGCGTGGATGTGCAGTGCTGCTGCTGCTTGGTCAGATTCCCTGTCGGAAAATATTGACACCCTAGACAGGGACACTATATTGCTAACCGTAGAGCATATAAAAGACTCAGTCTTATACATGAGAGATGCACAGAGGGAGGTCTGCCGGCTGGCATCTAGAATAAGTGCATTGTCCATTTCTGCTAGGAGAGGCTTATGGACTCGGCAGTGGACAGGGGATGCAGATTCGAAAAGGCACATGGAAGTTTTGCCTTATAAGGGTGAGGAGTTATTCGGGGATGGTCTCTCAGACCTTGTTTCCACAGCAACAGCTGGGAAGTCAGCATTTTTGCCCCATGTCCCCTCACAGCCTAAGAAAGCGCCGTATTATCAGGTACAGTCCTTTCGACCCCAGAAAAACAGGCGGGGAAAAGGCGGGTCCTTTCTGTCTAGAGGCAGAGGAAGGGGAAAAAAGCTGCAACACACAGCAGGTTCCCAGGAACAAAAGTCCTCCCCCGCTTCTTCCAAATCCGCCGCATGACGGTGGGGCTCCACAGGCGGAGCCAGGTACGGTGGGGGGCCGCCTCAAAAAATTCAGCGATCAGTGGGTTCGCTCACGGGTGGATCCCTGGATCCTTCAAGTAGTATATCAGGGGTACAAGCTGGAATTCGAGGCGTCTCCCCCCCGCCGTTTCCTCAAATCGGCCTTACCGACAACTCCCTCGGGCAGGGAGGCTGTGCTAGAGGCAATTCACAAGCTGTATTCCCAGCAGGTGATAGTCAAGGTACCCCTACTTCAACAAGGACGGGGTTACAATTCCACACTGTTTGTGGTACCAAAACCGGACGGTTCGGTGAGACCCATTTTAAATTTGAAATCCTTGAACACATACATAAAAAGATTCAAGTTCAAGATGGAATCGCTCAGGGCGGTTATTGCAAGCCTGGACGAGGGGGATTACATGGTATCCCTGGACATCAAGGATGCTTACCTGCATGTCCCCATTTACCTTCCTCACCAGGAGTACCTCAGATTTGTGGTACAGGATTGCCATTACCAATTCCAGACACTACCGTTTGGACTGTCCACGGCACCGAGGGTGTTTACCAAGGTAATGGCAGAAATGATGATACTCCTTCGAAAAAAGGGAGTTTTAATTATCCCGTACTTGGACGATCTCCTAATAAAGGCGAGGTCCAAGGAGCAGTTGCTGGTCGGAGTAGCACTATCTCGGGAAGTGCTACAACAGCATGGCTGGATTCTAAACATTCCAAAGTCACAACTGGTTCCTTCCACACGCTTACTGTTCCTGGGGATGATTCTGGACACAGAACAGAAAAAAGTGTTTCTCCCGCAGGAGAAAGCCCAGGAGCTGTCATCTCTAGTCAGAGACCTCCTGAAACCAAAACGGGTATCGGTGCATCACTGCACACGAGTCCTGGGAAAAATGGTGGCTTCATACGAAGCAATTCCATTCGGCAGGTTCCATGCAAGGACCTTCCAGTGGTACCTCTTGGACAAGTGGTCGGGATCGCATCTTCAGATGCATCGCCTGATAACCCTGTCTCCAAGGACCAGGGTGTCTCTACTGTGGTGGCTGCAGAGTGCTCATCTTCTAGAGGGCCGCAGATTCGGCATACAGGACTGGGTCCTGGTGACCACGGATGCCAGCCTTCGAGGCTGGGGGGCAGTCACACAGGGAAGAAATTTCCAGGGACTTTGGTCAAGTCAGGAGTCGTCCGTACACATAAATATTCTGGAACTGAGGGCCATTTACAATGCCCTAAGTCAGGCAAGGCCTCTGCTTCAAAACCAGCTGGTTCTGATCCAATCAGACAACATCACGGCAGTCGCCCATGTAAACCGACAGGGCGGCACAAGAAGCAGGATGGCGATGGCAGAAGCCACAAGGATTCTCAGATGAGCGGAAAATCACGTACTAGCACTGTCAGCAGTGTTCATTCCGGGAGTGGACAACTGGGAAGCAGACTTCCTCAGCAGACACGACCTACACCCGGGAGAGTGGGGACTTCATCCAGAAGTCTTCCTACTGTTGGTAAACCGTTGGGAAAGGCCACAGGTGGACATGATGGCGTCCCGCCTCAACAAAAAGCTAAAGAGATATTGCGCCAGGTCAAGGTACCCTCAGGCGATAGCTGTGGACGCTCTAGTGACACCGTGGGTGTACCAGTCGGTTTATGTGTTCCCTCCTCTGCCTCTCATACCAAAGGTACTGAGAATAATAAGAAGGCGAGGAGTAAGAACGATACTCGTGGTTCCGGATTGGCCAAGAAGAGCTTGGTACCCAGAACTTCAAGAAATGATATCAGAGGACCCATGGCCTCTACCGCTCAGACAGGATCTGCTACAGCAGGGGCCCTGTCTGTTCCAAGACTTACCGCAGCTGCGTTTGACGGCATGGCGGTTGAATTCCGGATCCTAAAGGAAAAGGGCATTCCGGAGGAAGTCATTCCTACGTTGATAAAAGCCAGGAAAGAAGTAACCGCAAACCATTATCACCGTATTTGGCGAAAATATGTTGCGTGGTGTGAGGCCAGGAAGGCCCATACAGAGGAATTTCAGCTGGGTCGTTTTCTGCACTTCCTACAGTCGGGAGTGACTATGGGCCTAAAATTGGGTTCCATTAAGGTCCAGATTTCGGCTCTGTCGTTTTTTTTCCAGAAAGAACTGGCTTCACTGCCTGAAGTTCAGACTTTTGTAAAGGGAGTGCTTCATATTCAGCCCCCTTTTGTGCCTCCTGTGGCACCTTGGGATCTCAATATGGTGTTGAGTTTCCTGAAATCACATTGGTTTGAGCCACTTAAAACTGTGGATTTGAAATATCTCACATGGAAAGTGGTCATGTTATTGGCCTTGGCTTCGGCCAGGCGGGTATCAGAATTGGCGGCTTTGTCATGTAAAAGCCCTTATCTGATTTTCCATATGGATAGGGCAGAATTGAGGACTCGTCCCCAGTTTCTCCCTAAGGTGGTATCAGCTTTTCACTTGAACCAACCTATTGTAGTGCCTGCGGCTACTAGGGACTTGGAAGATTCCAAGTTACTGGATGTAGTCAGGGCCTTGAAAATTTATGTTTCCAGGACGGCGGGAGTCAGGAAGACTGACTCGCTTTTTATCCTGTATGCACCCAACAAAATAGGTGCGCCTACTTCTAAGCAGACTATTGCTCGCTGGATTTGTAGCACAATTCAGCTGGTGCTTTACAACTTTGCCGAGCTGCTACTTGGTCAGGGGCAAACACGTTTGCAAAATTCTACAAATTTGATACCCTGGCTGAGGAGGACCTTGAGTTCTCTCATTCGGTGCTGCAGAGTCATCCGCACTCTCCCGCCCGTTTGGGAGCTTTGGTATAATCCCCATGGTCCTTACGGAGTCCCCAGCATCCACTAGGACGTCAGAGAAAATAAGAATTTACTCACCGGTAATTCTATTTCTCGTAGTCCGTAGTGGATGCTGGGCGCCCATCCCAAGTGCGGATTGTCTGCAATACTTGTATATAGTTATTGCTTAACTAAAGGGTTATTGTTTAGCCATCTGTTGAGAGGCTCAGTTATATTTCATACTGTTAACTGGGTATAGTATCACGAGTTATACGGTGTGATTGGTGTGGCTGGTATGAGTCTTACCCGGGATTCAAAATCCTTCCTTATTGTGTCAGCTCTTCCGGGCACAGTATCCTAACTGAGGTCTGGAGGAGGGGCATAGAGGGAGGAGCCAGTGCACACCAGATAGTACCAAATCTTTCTTTATAGAGTGCCCAGTCTCCTGCGAAGCCCGTCTATTCCCCATGGTCCTTACCGAGTCCCCAGCATCCACTACGGACTACGAGAAATAGAATTACCGGTGAGTAAATTCTTATTTTTAACAACCAGCACCGGGCTCTGCGCCTGGTCCTGGTGCAAAAAATACGGGGGACAAAACACGTAGGGGTCCCTCGTATTTTTAACACCAGCACCGGGCTCCATTAGTCAGCGAAATAATGCCACAGCCGGGGGACACTTTTATATTGGTCCCTGCGGCCCTGGCATTAAATCACCAACTAGTCACCCCTGGCCGGGGTACCCAGGAGGAGTGGGGACCCCTTAAATCAAGGGGTCCCCCCTCCAGCCACCCAAGGGCCAGGGGTGAAGCCCAAGGCTGTCCCCACATCCAAGGGCGGCGGATGGGGGGCTGATAGCCTTTTGTGTAAAAATAAGAATATTGTTTTTTGTAGCAGTACTACGAGTCCCAGCAAGCCTCCTCACAAGCTGGTACTTGGAGAACCACAAGTACCAGCATGCGGGGGGGGGGGGGGGGGGGGGGGCGCCCGCTGGTACCTGTAGTTCTACTACAAAAAAATACCCAAATAAAAACAAAACGCACACACCGTGACAGTATAACTTTATTACATACATGCACACTTACATTCATACATACAGTACTTACCTATGTTGACACGAAGAATCGGTCCCCTTCTCCACGTAGAATCCACGGGGTACATGTAAATAAAAATTATACTCACAAACAATCCAGTGTAGATCGGTCCTCTTTGTTTGTAATCCATGTACTTGGCAAAATAACAAAACGAAAATCCTGCAGTTTCAGAGTAGCTCCAGACCTATTCAGCGCTTGCGATCACTTCAGACTATTCAGTTCCTATTTTGACGTCACACCTGCATTTTTCCTGGCACGCCTGCGTTTTTTCGAACACTCCCTGAAAACGTTCAGTTGACACCCAGAAACACGCACTTCATGTCAATCACTCTGCGGCCAGCAGTGCGACTGAAAAACTTCGCTAGTCCTTGTGTAAAACTACATCGTTCGTTGTAATAGTACGACGCGCGTGCGCATTGCGCCACATACGCATGTGCAGAAGTGCCAATTTTTTTCCTGATCGCTGCGCAGCGACCAAAATCTGCTTGTGGACAACTCGGAATGACCCCCCTATATTACTTAATAACTTTCCGGATAAATCTAAGAAGGCTGTTACTTGGGGACTGTGGCATCTCACTTGACGTGGAAAGCCCATTGAGGACATACAGTACTGAAATCCTGTACACAGGTAACATTTCAGGACTTGAGTGTTACACCAGTCAAATATACTTCGGTACCCAGTATTAGGCTTATATGGTATACCATACTTGAACAATAGTATAATACCTTATATGTGTAGAAGGTAATTGTAGAGAAGGAAATTATTTGCATCTGTACTCAGGTACCTGGTATTGCGCAGTATTAGAATTGTGGACCTGGTTGGGTGGTAGCATTGTCTTGCGCTGGGAGAGGACTCTCCATAGTCATGGTATCATATTGCCCAGTGTGCCGACTCACAGGTGCGCATAAATGTTACAGCGCCAACCAATGATATAACAAAATACCAGATATATAGAGTATATTTTGTATGCCATATATGATACAGTGTCATTAATGATGTATGTTTAGTATGCAACTACTTACCTGTTTGGCAGACGTTATTATTGCCATTGATGGAATTTGTCACTTATGACCAGGGTTCAAGGTCACTGCAATAAAACTGCTATAATAGTACAAAGTTGTCCATCCTTTTAAAGCAAGAAGATTCCTAACTTAACTGGAACAAAAGAACCGAAGTACAGATGGGTCCACATTTATCTTGACCTTTAATAGAATTTAACTGAGACTTGCCAGTCGGACGTAATCTCCTGCTGTAATGACTTAATCCCCTGCTGTATTGTTCTCTGTATTGTATTGCAGCTGAGCACAATAGATGAAGGGTGTATGCTGATAAATCATGTTGTGCCTAGGTGCAGAAAACTAGTCAAGATAACCGTGGACACATCTGTAAACCGATCACGCAATGGCTACCAAATTAAGGTACGTGGCGCCTTTCTCTATCTCCCGGGGGTTACACTTATTTGGCGTCTACCGAACAGGATCCGAGATAAGTTAGGAGAACACTTGCCGATACAAGATGGATCAACAACAAGTGGCACAAGAAGCACCAGCAGCACCAGCAATAGGACAAAATGAAGAACCGCAAGTAAAGATACAAAAAACTTTTAATAGGGACATGCTATAAACCGCCAGATATTAGTGTGGCTGACGAATTACTACTCTTGCAGCAAATCGAAAAAGCTGCAGGTATGGGGGACATCGTTATTGTTGGGGACTTCAATTACCCGGACATAAACTGGAACACCGAAACAGTAAATACATCTAGGGGTAACAGGTTCTTAAACATGCTAAAAGATCATTACTTGTCACAGGTAATTGAGGAGCCAACTAGGCAAGGGGCTATACTGGACCTAATACTAACAAATAATGAAATTATAACAAATACTAAAGTAGGGGAGACCCTAGGAAATAGCGATCACAATATGATCACATTCGATATCAGCTTTCAAAAACAGCAATATAAGGGTGTAACCAAGATTTTTAACTTTAGGAAAGCAAATTTCACATTGCTGAAGCAAGCGATGAAGGAGATTAATTGGGAAATTGTATTTCATGGTAAGAATACTGCTGAAATGTGGGACATTTTTACAACTGCGCTCAATAGGTACACTAATCTATTTATTCCCAAAGTCAACAAAAACAGAAGTAGGAAATCCAAACCGATATGGCTTAATAAAAAGGTCAAGGAACAAATGGATAAAAAGAAGCGTGCTTTCAAAGCATTTAAGTCTGATGGAAAGGTGGAATCATTCCAGTTCTACAAGGAATGTAACAATAAATGGAAAAAGGCGATTAGAGCAGCTAAAATAGAAAACGAAAACCAAATCGCAAAAGGAGAGTAAAACAAATCCGAAAAAGTTTTTTTAAGTATATAAATGGTAAAAGGTTGAAAAGGGAGAATATTGGGCCCTTAAAGGGTAAGCTGGATGTCTTGATTAATGATGATAGGGAAAAAGCAAATTTATTTAATAAATTCTTTTCATCAGTATTCACGAAAGAGGACAAGTTGACAAGAATAGAGCATAACATAAATAATAATAATGTCCCTCTGCTTGGTAATTGCTTAAACGAGGGAGTAATCCGGGAGAGACTGAGTAAAATTAAGATAAATAAATCTCCTGGGCCGGATGGACTCCACCCCAGGGTTCTTATGTCACTCAACGTAGAGATAGCCAAACCTCTATATTTGATCTTCATCTAGTCAATTAGATCAGGAATGATACCAAAGGACTGGCATATAGCAGAGGTAGTCCCAATATTTAAAACGGGTATTAAAACGCTCCCCGGGAACTATAGACCGGTTAGCTTGACATCTATAGTGGGGAAAATACTAGAAGGTTTATTAAGGGATAGCATTCTGGAGTACTTGGATACCTCCAAGTTTATTACTAGGAATCAACATGGATTTGTGAAGGACAGGTCATGTCAAACTAACTTAATAAGCTTCTACGAGAAAGTGAGCGATAGTATTGATAAGGGTCAAGCAGTGGATGTAATCTTTTTAGACTTCTCTAAGGCTTTTGACAAAGTTCCACACAGGAGACTAATCCTCAAACTAAGAGTGCTTGGGGTGGGAAATACTATCTGTACTTGGGTGAGTAACTGGCTGTTTAATAGGGAACAGCGAATGGGGGTTAATGGGATGTACTCTGAATGGGCTTCAGTACTCAGTGGAATACTGCAGGGCTCAGTACTCAGGCCATTGCTGTTTAATATATTCATAATGACCTAGGAGAGGGACTGGAAAGCACAGTGTCAATTTTCGCAGATGACACTAAATTATGTAGAATAATTAATTCAGACAAGGATGTTGAGTCTCTACAGAATGACTTAACTGGACTGGAGGCCTGGGCAGACAAATGGGGAATGAGGTTCAATATAGACATATGTAAAGTTATGCACTTTGGGACTAAGAACAATCAGGCAGCCTATAAACTAAATGGGGAAAAAGTAGGGATAACGGTAGTTGAAAAGGATCTGGGTGTGCTCATCGATAATAAACTTGGTGGCAGTTTGCAATGTCAAAATGCAGCAGCAAAAGCTAATAAGGTGTTATCATGCATAAAACGGGGTATGGAGACAAGGGATGAGAGTGTAATCCTGCCACTGTATAAATCATTGGTGCGACCACACCTGGAATATCGTGTACAGTTTTGGGCACCATACTATAAAAAAAGATATCTTGGAACTCAAAAGGGTTCAGAGGCGAGCCACCAAACTAATTAAGGGGTTAGAGGCATCGGACTATGAGGAAAGACTTAAAAGGCTTAATATGTTCACACTGGAAAAGAGGCGACTGAGAGGGGACATCATTATTATTTATAAATACATTAAGGGACAATACAAGGATCTATCAAACGATTTGTTTACCAAAAAAACACTACATAGGACACGCGGACACCCACTGAGGTTAGAGGAGAAAAAATTCCATACCCAACGGAGAAAAGGATTCTTCACAGTAAGAGCAGTAAGGATTTGGAATTCTCTTCCAGAGAAGGTAGTAATGGTGGACACAATCAATAAGTTTAAAAATGGATTGGGTAAATTCCTAGCTGAAAAAAATATCCTGGGATACAGCATTTAATTAATATTTAAAGAAAAAATAATAAAATAAAATAATGTAATTACAATAGGTTGAACTCGATGTACATTTTGTCTTTTTTCAACCTCTACAACTATGTAACTATTTAACCTCCCACAATGACAGCTAATGCCCCAGTCACACTACCATATTATTTCGGAGCTCCATGGCTCCCAATGTATAGCAGGGATACAAACAAGCCACAGGGTACCACATTTGTGGAATTCAAGAACAAACTTAAATCTATGTTCTGACTCTATGCACTGAGCGAAAAACAAAAGGTAGAAATCCTAGTGGGGCAGCTAATGGGCTCGTCCCTACGCGAAGTAATATCATGGCCCTTAGACAACAAGAAAGACGTGGACCAGATCTTGAAAAGACTGTGCACCACTTTTGAAACCAAATCCCTTCCAGAATTAAAGATGAAACTATACGCACGCAAGCAACAATCCGGTGAAACCCTCCGGGATTATGCACTAAGCTTGCAAGAAACTTTGAGAGCATTTCGGGCTGTTGATCCCGACGAAATACAGAGCTCCAATGAAGCACTAACAGTCCAGCTAATAGAAGGAGCTCCATGTTAGGCGCCGGGGTCCGCTCGTCGGTGCGGCCCGGCGCCTAGCAACCAGGGACGCCGTGCGCGTACAGCCGCCGGCTCCCTGGCAACGCTGGACGCCGGGCGCACGGAGCCGCTCAGACCCTAGCAACGGGGACGCCACGTTCGGGCCGCGTTCCCCGTTGCTGGGTCTTTTCTAATTTGTATTAATGGTGTGCTGGCCGTGCAGCTTGCTGGATAGGAGTGACGGATCAGTGGATCTTTGGTTGTCCTTTTCCCTGGCGGCTAGTCCGCACATACTTCTTTGGTTAAGTTATTTAGCTTGTAACCCCTGGCCTGGTTGCTTAGTCAGAGGGCCCCTTGTTATCACCCTGTCTCAGATTTCCCTTTGTCTCCCATTAAGACCTGAGGGGGCATCGGGGTTGGGCAGACATAATCCGCCCTTCGAACGCGGCTGCCATGGGCTCAAGCAACCATAGTCTCGCAGGGGATTTCTGATAACACGGGCGAGACAACGGAGTTAGGGCGCCAGGGGTTACTAGGCTCTCCTGCTCCCACAAACCAGTATATCTTTCCTGTACTCAGACCTCTGCCATAAGATCTCCTCTGGTCTGGAGTACGGGAATCATAACATTATCACCGGCCAGACTAAAAATTTAAATTAACAGGAGTTAATTTTTCCCTTGTTCAGTTGGGAGATTTGTCGGCCTCATGAATCCCACCGGTGTCGGGCCAAATCCTGGCCAGCTTCTAGTTAGCCAGATTCAAGAACTTACTCAGATGGTTCAGGATCTGTCCCTTCGGGTGAGGTCACAGGAAGATCTGTTACGGACTTCCCCAAGGGTCATTCCTGAACCAAAAATGCATCTGCCTGACCGTTTTTCTGGGGATAGAAAACAGTTTTTTAATTTTAAAGAGTCTTGTAAACTTTATTTTCGTTTGAGACCAGTCTCCTCAGGTACGGAGGCTCAGCGGGTTGGAATTATTATTTCTCTGCTTCAGGGGGATCCTCAGACCTGGGCTTTTGGTTTAAAGACAGACGATCCGGCTTTATTTTCTGTAGACGCCTTTCTGAAGTCTTTAGGACTGTTATATGATGACCCTGATAGAGAGGCATCCGCCGAGACTCAGTTGCGTGCTCTCAGACAGGGTAGGAATCCCGCAGAGAATTATTGTACGGAGTTTCGCCGTTGGTCGAATGACTGTGGATGGAATGACCCAGCCCTGCGCAGTCAGTTTCGCCTCGGCTTATCAGAGTCTATAAAAGACAGTCTCCTTCAGTATCCCGCTCCTGAGACTCTCGATAAACTCATGGAGCTCTCTATTAAGATTGATCGTCGGCTCAGAGAGCGGAGGGCTGAAAAAGGAGCATCTGTCGGGTCAACTCCTTGTGTTTTTTCCATCCCTGTAGACATAGAGGAGCCTATGCAGATAGGTCTCTCCAAACTGTCTCCTGAAGAAAGAACCAGAAGGCAAAATTCTGGTCTTTGTTTATACTGTGGAGGTAAGGGACATTTTGCCCGTAGTTGTCCGAACAAGTCGGGAAACGTCTCGACCAAGTGAATTGTGAGGGGGTTCACTTTGGTCTGCAGCTTATCTCCTCAAATAATTCACTGTTAGTCCCAGCTAAAGTTTCCTTTGGCAGCCTCTGTTCCTCGGTCTCTGTTTTTGTGGACAGTGGAGCTGCAGGGAACTTTATGGATTTAACATGGGCCAAGACCTTAGGTATTCCTCAGTTAGCCTTGGGTAGGTGTATCACCATGCATGGTTTAGATGGGAGTCCCTTGTCCAATGGGGTTATTTCTCTCTGTACACCTCCTGTTCTACTCTCGGTAGGAGCTCTGCATTCTGAAAAAATTGAGTTTTTCCTCACCCATTGCCCAGCAGTTCCAGTGGTTCTGGGTCACCCTTGGCTGGCCTTTCATAATCCCATCATTGATTGGCAGTCGGGGGAGATCTCACAATGGGGTACCATCTGTAATAAAGAATGTATTACGCTTCCCATCAGAATAGCTGCTGCCATTCCCGCACCCATTCCTGTGGAATACCAGGATTTTGTTGATGTTTTTTCCAAGGGCAATGCGGATATTCTGCCTCCCCATAGGCCTTATGATTGTGCTATTGAGCTAATTCCTGGTGCCACTTTGCCTAAGGGAAGGTTATATGCATTGTCCGGACCTGAAACCGTGGCCATGAATGAGTATGTTAAAGAAAGCCTAGGGAAAGGATTTATCAGGCCATCTAAATCCCCTTTAAGTGCAGGCTTCCTTTTCGTAGAGAAGAAGGATGGTTCACTCAGACCCTGCATTGACTTTAGAGCCTTGAATAAAATCTCAGTAAAAAATACTTACCCTCTGCCACTGATCTCTGTCCTCTTTGATCAGCTACGTTCGGCTGTGATTTTTTCTAAGATTGACCTGAGAGGAGCATATAACCTCATCAGAATCAAGTCAGGGGATGAGTGGAAAACAGCATTCAGTACTCAGTCAGGCCACTATGAGTATCTGGTTATGCCATTCGGCCTGTCTAACGCTCCGGCAGTTTTCCAGGATCTCATTAACGATGTGCTCCGTGAATTTCTTGGAAAATTCATTGTAGTCTACTTAGACGATATTTTGATTTATTCTGACTCGGTAGAACAACATGTTACCCAGGTGCGTCAGGTTCTAAAAAAATTACGTGAAAATCACCTATATGCCAAGCTGGAGAAGTGTGAATTTCATGTCACGGAGGTATCCTTTTTAGGATACATTATTTCCCCTCGGGGATTCCGTATGGAACCAAAAAAGCTCCAAGCCATCCTCAGTTGGGCGCAACCCACCAACTTAAAAGCAATTCAGCGCTTTTTAGGGTTTGCGAACTACTATAGAAGATTTATTCACTCTTTCTCTGACCTAGTTGCTCCCATTGTGGCACTGACTAAAAAGGGAGCAGATCCTACCAATTGGTCACGTGAAGCTGAGTTATCTTTTCAGGCCTTGAAACAAGCCTTTGTCTCAGCCCCTGTCCTCAGACACCCCAACCCAGAATTGCCTTTCATTGTTGAGGTTGATGCCTCAGAGGTTGGAGTAGGGGCTATCCTGTCTCAGAAGGATCCGGATTCCCTTGAATTACATCCTTGTGCCTTTATGTCCAGGAAATTCTCTTCTGCTGAATCCAACTACGATGTTGGTAACCGGGAATTGCTAGCTATTAAATGGGCTTTCGAGGAGTGGAGGCATTGGCTTGAGGGAGCGACTCATATCATTTCAGTTTTGACTGATCACAAAAATCTTCAATACATTGAATCAGCTAAACGACTGAATGCCCGGCAGGCTCGTTGGGCTTTATTTTTTACTCGTTTCAAATTCATTATCACCTTCAGGCCAGGTTCCAAGAATACCAAGGCAGATGCCCTGTCACGCAGTTTTCTTCCAGTTCAAGACAACAGTCCTGTTACTCCCATACTTCCGTCTTCAGTCATTCGGGCAGGCCTCACACAGGATTTATTTACCCAGTTAAAGCTGCTTCAACATCAAGCTCCTGGAAATGCTCCTGCTGGTCGTCTTTTTGTCCCTGAGTTTTTGAGAGCAACTGTTTTGACGGAGTTTCATGATAGCAAAGTTGCCGGGCATCCGGGAATCGCTAAGACTTTGGAATTAGTCTCCCGCTCAGTATGGTGGCCTGGTCTTTCCAAAGACATTAAAGAGTTTGTTTTTTCGTGTCAGGTCTGTGCACAGCATAAAGTTCCCCGTTCTTTGCCTATCGGTCAGCTTATGCCCTTGAATGTTCCTCTTAGGCCATGGTCTCATATCTCCATGGATTTTGTGGTGGACCTCCCTCTGTCAGCCGGATGCCGAGTCATATGGGTGGTAGTGGACCGTTTTAGCAAAATGGCCCATTTCATTGCTCTTCCCCGATTGCCATCTGCCCAGGGATTGGCAGTCTTGTTCCTCCGCCATGTTTTCAGACTCCATGGGTTACCCACTGATATTGTTTCTGATCGGGGTCCACAATTCATTGCACAGTTTTGGAAATCTTTTTGTGTCTCATTGAAGATGAAATTATCTTTAACGTCAGGCTACCATCCCCAATCCAACGGGCAGACTGAGCGAGTTAATCAATCACTAAAACAATATTTGCGTTTGTACTCGGCCAAACTCCAAAATGACTGGTCTGAGTTTCTTCCATTGGCGGAGTTCGCTTACAATAATGCCTGTCATTCCTCCACCAATGTGTCTCCATTTTTTGCAGTTTTTGGTTTTCACCCCAGAGCAAATTCCTTTTTTCAACTTTCCTCTGTCTCCTCACTGACCTTGACCTCTCATCTTAGGCTCATTTGGAGAAAAGTGCACCTGGCTCTCAGAAAAGCGGCATTTCAGGAAAAGAGATTTTCTGACAAGCTCCGGCGGCCGTGCACTTTTAAAGTAGGAGATAGGGTATGGTTGTCGACTCGCAACATTAAACTTCGACAAACCTCAGCCAGATTGGGTCCTAAATTTATTGGACCATTTCACATTATCAAAAAAGTCAATCCAGTTGCCTTCCGGTTACGTTTACCAAAAACTTTACAGATCGGAAATACTTTCCATTGCTCTTTGCTGAAACCATTTGTCTCGTCCAGTAGATTTCCTCGTAAGATATCTCAGGGGAGATCACCAATAGATGTACAGGGTCAGCAGGAGTTCTTGGTGGAGAAGGTTCTCGATTCCAAGTTGTCCCGGGGTCGGCTTTATTTTTTGGTGCATTGGAGAGGTTATGGTCCAGAAGAAAGGTCTTGGGTCCTGGATAAGGATCTCCATGCCCCGAGGCTCAAGAGGGCATTTTTTCGAGAATTTCCCCAGAAACCTGGCTTTAGGGGTTCCTTGACCCCTCCTCAAGGGGGGGGTACTGTTAGGCGCCGGGGTCCGCTCGTCGGTGCGGCCCGGCGCCTAGCAACCAGGGACGCCGTGCGCGTACAGCCGCCGGCTCCCTGGCAACGCTGGACGCCGGGCGCACGGAGCCGCTCAGACCCTAGCAACGGGGACGCCACGTTCGGGCCGCGTTCCCCGTTGCTGGGTCTTTTCTAATTTGTATTAATGGTGTGCTGGCCGTGCAGCATGCAAGCTGCACGGCATTACTTGTGATTACCCAGTCTGGCTCCTGATTGGGGAGCTCACAGTTATAAGCACCCTTTGGACTTCTCACAGACGCCGGTGATAGCTTCCTGTTTGCCTGTGTCAGTTACAGAGAGTTTCCAGTCCTGCTCAATCCGGTTGTTCCTGTCCTCAGTGATCCTGTACTCGGAAGTTTGTCATCTATTCCTGGAGTCTGACCGAGCACCTTTAACATCCTGTGGTGTTCGTGAGTCGCGGCATAGCCGTGTGTTGCGGCTTGACCGCTTACTGTTTATTATTTTGTATCTTTGTGTTCTGGAGCTTTTGCGGAGGATTCCGCTCTCCCTGGTCCACTCTGGTGTCCAGCGGTGCTGGATAGGAGTGACGGATCAGTGGATCTTTGGTTGTCCTTTTCCCTGGCGGCTAGTCCGCACATACTTCTTTGGTTAAGTTAGTTAGCTTGTAACCCCTGGCCTGGTTGCTTAATCAGAGGGCCCCTTGTTATCACCCTGTCTCGGATTTCCCTTTGTCTCCCATTAAGACCTGAGGGGGCATCGGGGTTGGGCAGACATAATCCGCCCTTCGAACGCGGCTGCCATGGGCTCAAGCAACCATAGTCTCGCAGGGGATTTCTGATAACACGGGCGAGACAACGGAGTTAGGGCGCCAGGGGTTACTAGGCTCTCCTGCTCCCACAAACCAGTATATCTTTCCTGTACTCAGACCTCTGCCATAAGATCTCCTCTGGTCTGGAGTACGGGAATCATAACACTCCAACAGAAAGCGTCAGGACACAACTGAGGTGACTAAAAAGACAGATGCCAGGCAAATCATTCTTGGATTTCAAAGAGGAGGCAATCACAATCATCGGTCCCCGACCAGATCGAGAGGGGGAGTACCCGAAGTTGGTGGGCTTCAGGGAACCTTTTGAACTTCAGGGGGCTACAGCTGCAAGCCCTGAAAGGCCAAAGAGAACTAAGGACATGGCCTTGCAAAGCAGTCAAAATTCCTCGGGGGATCAACTGCAAACTCTGAGAAGACAAATGGAAGAACTGACAGTTGGGATGGTGGAAATACAAAGAGAAATGCGACATATGGCAAGGCAATCGACACCTAATGTCGGAGAACCTGGTTGGAGAACAGAGAGACAAAGGCTGACCAGGAACCATTGGGACCCACCTCGGGAGTATGGGAGGCAACCCACTGACCAATTCGACAACCAAGGCTGTCCCATGTGTCAACGGTGCCGGGGTGCAGGTCACGGGGAAAGAAGTTGTACCCTCACCGAACATTTAAACTTCAACACCCCGAGGGCGAGAGCCGAACCTCGGGGAGAACAGCTGGAATAGACCTGGATCCAGAACAGTAGTGGCCCCACTACATAGGTCAATGCCCGACGTTGCCAGTCATTATCAACAGGGTGGAAACACTCGCAATGTTGGACACGGAATCACAGATCACGTCAATACAACTCTCAACCCTCCGATGACAGTGGGGAGAAGATCAACTACTTTCACCACCCCCCTCGTGGCTCCAGTTGATAGCTAGTAACGGACTCAAGATATCCTGTGTCAGGTACTGGGAAGCTGACATCCAAATAGAAGAGACTGTACTACCCAAACAGGGGTGTCTGGTCACTACGACTGAGGAAGAGAAGGTGGCACCCATAATTTTGGAGATGAATGTGCTGCTGAGATGCCCAAACGAATTAGTAGCAACCCTGAGAGGCAAACTCCCAGAAGCAAATCCCCTCAGCCCACAAGTCTTGCAGAAGAAGATCAAGATTTTCCAAGGGCATCAAAGATTTGTACAGAAGACCGGAGAGATTGGAAAGATTCGGCTGACGGACGGGAAACCCATAAAGCTTCTGCCCAACTCAGAGACGATTCTGTGGGGAAAAGCCTGCTGCGGGCCAAGAGGACACAAATATGAGGCACTGATTGAATCATGCCTACTCCCCGCAAGACACGACGTGGTGGTAGCGAGTGCCCTTGTGACGGTCGAAAATGGAAGGGTTCCCGCCCGGGTCATGAATCTGCATAACCGTTCAGTCAAGTTGTATCGGAATCAGCCGTTGGCCACGTTGCTGTGGACGACCTTCCAGGATGTCATACACTCAGTGCCTCAGGTGAAGCAAGGTAGCACGAAAGCAGAAGAAGGATCGGGGTCTGGCCAGCCAATTGCCTGGTGGTTAGAAGTACAGATAGGTGACAGAAACACACAAGACCATCGGCAGGGGGTTCTCCGGGTTGTGCTAGAAAACACGAAAGTGTTCAGTAAGAACCCAGCGTATTTAGGGTGTAGTAGAAAACATCTGACACAAGATACCCACCTGTGATGCATACCCCATCAAAGAACATCATCGGCCGGTCGCCCCAGCTTTATACCAACCGGTCAGGCAGATGCTGGAGGAAATGAGGATGAATGGAATTATCCAAGAGAGTCACAGCCCATGGGCGGCCCAGATGGTTCTGGTTAAAAAAAAGATGGACAACTATGCTTCTGCGTAGACTACAGGAAGCTAAATAGTGTGACCAATCGGGATTCATATCCCCTACCCGCATCGAGGAATCCCTGATAGCTCTAAAGGCTGCCAAGTACTTCTCAACACTATTATATACTGCGAGTATTGGCAGGTACAGATGGAGGAAGCAGACAAAGAGAAGACGGCCTTCATCACCCCCATGGTGCTGTGTACGACTTCAACTGCATGCCCTTTGGGCTATGTAACGCACCAGAAACCTTCCAGTGGGTGATGGAACACTGCCTGGGGCATTAAAATTTCAATATAGTACTCCTATACCTAGACGATATTATAATCTTCTCAGAAACGTATCCCGACCATCTTGAACATCTGCGACTAAACTAACTTAATACGGGCTGAAGTTGAAGCCGAGTAAATGTCACCTCCTAAAACCCAATGTGCAATATCTGGGCCACATGGTTAATGCTGACGGGGTCTCTCCAGACCCAGAGAAGATAAAAGCCATGGTGGAATGGCCTATCCCGCAAACAGTGAAAGATATCCAACGATTCCTCAGGTTTGTGGGATATTACCGGAGGTTTATCCGGGACTTTGCTAAAGTGGCTACGCCCCTGACGGAACTGCTGCGCGGGATTCTTAAAGATGGATATAATAGAAGAATGGTGATAGAATGGACGGAAGATCGCCATGCAGCTTTTGATCTCCTAAAAAAAACTCTGATGGAGGTGCACCTCCTGTCTAATCCCGATTACAGTACTCCTTTCTGCCTGTATACAGATGGAAGCAAGCAAGGTTTGGGAGCTGTGCTGGCCCAAGTCCAAAACGGGAAAGAACTATTGCCTATGCCAGCCGTGGTTTGAGGAAAACAGAAAGGAACAATGCCAACAACGGTGTATTCAAGTTGGAATTCTTGGCACTAGTATGGGCAGTGACAGAAAAGTTCTGAGACTATCTGGCAGCTACCCCCTTCGTGGCAGTCACAGATTGTAACCCTCTAGCTCACCAGGCCACAGTGCGACTGGGTGCCCTAGAACAAAGGTGGGCCTCCCGGCTGGCCAACTCCAGTATAAAATCGAGTATAGATGCGGATGCAGCAACGCTAATGCCGACGCACTGTCGCATTTGCCCATTTCGGATGAATTAGAAGAGGAAGTCTATATAAGGGAACACGTGGAGATCCCCAGTTTCCAGGTGCAATCGCTATCTTCCCGGCAACCACGTATGAATACGACGACAGTCGAAATGACAGAAAGGGTGGCACGGGAGTATTGGGTGCAATGGCAAAAGACGTGCCCACACATACAACAAGTGATAGAGTACATCACGTCCTATCAGGTGGCCTCCCGGGCAGAGAGAGAGACGGCACCCACGGAGCTGCTATGGTTATGGAGGAAAAGGGATCGGCTAGCATTGCAAGGGGGAGTGTTATACCGACTGTATACCAACCCTAAAACAGACCTGACAGGTGAACAACTCATAGTACCTCGGGCGGCGTTAGAGATAGTCCTATGTGCCTATCATGACAGTTCTGGCCACTTCGACAGCCAAAAGACTGAATTAAACCTACAAAGCCATTTTTATTGGCCTAATATGCGACAAGATATTGAAAAGTGGTGTCAGACCAGCCTAAACTGTGCGACTCGAAGATCGGCGACGACAGAGGAAAAAGTGCCACTCCATCCTATTGTCTCCCGACACCCCCTTGAGCTAGTGTCCCTGGACCATGTCAAGATGGAGCCCAGTCAAACAGAGTATCACTATGCTCTTGTCATCGTGGACCACTACACCAAATTTCCTGTGGCATTTCCGGTTAGAGACCTAATGGCCAGGACTACAGCAGAAATCTTCTGGCGGGCTTTTGTCTGACTGTATGGACTCCCCAACAGGATCCTCACGGACCAGGGACCATCGTTTGTGTCTCACCTCTTTAAAGAACTATGAGAACTCTATGGATGCACGAAGGTGTGCATGACCCCATATCACCCACAGGGGAATGGGTTGTGCGAGTGCATGAAATGGACACTAATTAGCATGTTGAGGGCCCTACCATAGACCCAGCAAGACGATTGGCCTGCTCTATTGGCCGAACTGACATTTGTATATAATAACACCTGCCATACCTCCACTGGATTTTCCCCATACTTCCTGCTGTTTGGAAGGCAACGGAAATTGCCGGCTGATTTACAAGTGAACTATCCCACCCCTGAACTACAGAGTTAAATCCCATTGGTACAAGAGCATCAGGACCACCTCAAGGAAGCCAGTGCGATTGTGAACCAATGTATGTGGGAGTTGCAGGAACGTCAAAAGAAGCACTATAACTAAGATGCCTTCGCTTGTCACCTGCCTACTGAAAGCATCGTGTTGAAGAGAAACAATAGACCCCAGAGCGAACTAGACGCTAAATGGGAGCCCCAACCCTGTATGGTTACGGCAAAACTGGAGTCCCCGGTGTCCATTTACCAGATCCGCAGGCAAGACGGGACCGGATCACACTAGGTCCATCATAATCAGATCAAGCCCTTCCCCTCCCGAGGCCAAACAACCGACCAGTCGGAAGGTGCAAAAGACAACAAACCAGATGGCGCTGACTACCTTCTGCCACGGGTGCTGCAAAGTCCATTAGAACTCTATTTGAGTGTGGGTTGGCCAATACTAACTCCAATAGCTGATATAGGACCTGACTGTCTGGGGGTCATCGCCCCAGCTCTACCAGTATCGGCAGAAATGCCTCCAGGTCCAGAATTAAGGTGCTTGGCCAGAAGCACTCGGGCATCCTGCCGGCCCGTTACCAGTCTTGAATTGTTTACCATGTTCTGTTTTTCGTTGATTGTTGCCGTGATTGTATTGTACCAAATGTCCTGTTACCTCAGTACACCAGTTTTTCTGTCTTTAACCAGCTTGTTTCAGCTACCGTTAGTTATTGGTGCGTGAGGACATGCACATGAAAAAGTGGGAGCGAAAGTAACACTCCACAGGGGGGTGTTTATATACTGCCAAGGTGGACTGTGAAGGCACAGGGACATGTGAGCAACTCGGGGGTTAATTGTGCCCAGGGACCTTTAATGCTCCACAGAGGCCGGGACTGGCCAGATCTGATGATTGACAGTCCTGGGAAGAGGGAGAACTGATTGGCTGGCGGAACTCAGGTAGAGGAGGGAGCACTGGTCAAGTGAGGAGCAGCACGCAAAGGTTGTGACGTCACTCTAGTAAGGGCGCGGAGAGGTGGCATCAGAGGGCAGTGGGTGCTTACTGCAATCCCGTTATCCATGGGTCTATGGTGGTGACGCGCTGGTGGAGGAGCAGTCCAGAGTCCAGTGGGTGCTTGCCGCGATCCCGGTATCCACGAGTCCCTGGTTGTGACGCGCTGAGGGAGAAGATCTAGAGGGTGTGAGATGGCCGCTAGAAAGAGCTGGGATCGGGAGCACGGCGACAGCAGAGGCCAGTGGGGAACAGAGTGTCCCGCCGGCAGAGAGAGATCCTGTAACGTGAGACAGCACCACAGTAAAGCAGAACAATGTGTGAGTCAGACCAGTATAGTCTCCTGTGTTATAGCGTGACCCAGTTCCATAAGTAGACATTTTAGCGCTGTGTGCAAGAAACGGCATTGGCGCCCCCTTAATGTAAAACTGCTGCAGTGCGCGCCGCAGGCGTGTGCAAAAAATATAGGGGTGTGGCTTCATGGGGAAAGGGTGTGGCCACAAAATAATACCAATTCATATAACGGTGCACAGTAGTCTCCATTATTCAAATTACGCCACACAGTAGAGCCACTACACCAGGTAGAGCCCCTTTTACACCTTACGGCAGACAGATTCCCCTTTTTACACATTACGTCACACAGCATCCCCTTATTACACATTACGGCAGACAGCGTCCTCTTTTTTACACATTACGGCAGACAGAGTCCCCTTTTGCACATTACGGCAGACAGCGTCCCCTTTTTTATACATTACGGCAGACAGCATCCCCTTTTTTACACATTATGGCAGACAGCGTCCCCTTTTTACACATTACGGCAGACAGCGTCCCCTTTTACACATTACGGCAGACAGCGTCCCCTTTTTACACATTACGCAGACAGAGTCCCCTTTTTACACATTACGGCAGACAGCGTCCCCTTTTTACACACCATCGGCATACACCTAGTTACGGCTCTGGTGGTAGAGCATCTGATAGGGGGAGGTAGAGAATTCCAGAGGTAAGGAGTGCCACGGTAGGGAGTGGCACTCCCTACCTCTGTCAATCAGGTAGAGGCATTCGCATTCACTCTGATCGCATCGCATTGGCTGGGCTGTGCATGCACAGGATGAAACCTGCACGTGCGCACTGTGATAACCCCCTGTGTTTGAAAAATGTCAGAATCTTACTGGTTGGTACCTTATCACTCTCTACTTTATCTCCCCCTTGGTCTGAGTTTACGTATATGAAGCTAAGGAATCAGGCATATGCCACATCAGCATAAACCCTTATGTGTGTTATGGTGCCCATACACTTGTGCGATGCCCCGCGGCGCAACATCGCGGGGCATCGCACCGGCAGTTCAGGTGCAATGAAATCGCACCTGAACTGCCAAAAATATTACCATGCGATCATGCGATAGATCGCATGGTAATCACGTGATGGGCACGTCACCGCCGAGTGGGAGCGGCCTCTGGCCGCTCCCTGCGGGTGCCCATCGCACATCACAGTGCGATATATTTTCTAGAAACACATGCGATCGCACTGCGATACGATAAATATTATGTGCAGCACATAATATCTTGAGACGCGATATTCGACCGGCGTGCCTGCGCATCGCGTCGAAAGGTACTAAAATGTTCATACAGTCCTTCGATTTCTCTCACAGATGTGGTCGAAATCGATTGATAGTACCAATAATCTCATAAGTGAATGGGCACCATTACAGTATTTTAGAAATTGTTGACATTTTATAGAAATAGCCTTTTTCTCTTGGTATAAAATAACTGCCTGATGGTAAATTTATCAGCCGTCCCGAATTCACCTTTTGAATGTCGACAAGAACGTTTAAAATTTGCCATTTCCTAATAAATCTTCTCAGCTTTATTCTATGTGAAATAAATATGTCTTGGAGAAAGTAGCTGTCAGCTGCCATGGCAAAACAAAGCAGAGTAAATTTCTCTCCATCTAGTTCCCGCTGAACTAAAATTAAACGCTTTTTGGCTGCAAATTGTGAACATTTCTTGCTCGGCATTGTACAGTTTTTTGACACTTAATTTCACTTGCGGTTTCAGCAATTGCTTCTGTTTGAAAATGAAATTATCTTTTGTTCTCCTCAATCTTGTTTTTTACCAGCTTTCTTTCATTTTTTTGTGAATTACTTAGAACAATGCTGTTCATACAGTACATACTCATTAGTCACTCCGACTGTCACATATGATCCCAGCTGTCTTCCCTTTGTCTTCACCTCTACCTGTCATCTCTGAGTGTCTCATTTTCTTGTGTACTTGTTTCTGAGAAAACTTTTTCTTAACCTTATTATTGCCTCAAAGAACAACATTCATTCTGCAAATAACAGTAGGTCTGTGGGATGTACTTTGCCAAATTATTTACATACATTGGGGTAAATTTACTAAGACGGGATTTCTATTTAAGATGGGATGTTGTTCATAGCAACCAATCAGATTCTACTTCTCATTTATCTAGCACCTTCTAGAACATTATACCTGGAATCTGATTGGTTGCTATGGGCAACATCCCATCTTAAATAGAACTCCCATCTTAGTAAATTTACCCCTTTATGTAATAAAACACACCGGACAAAATAATATGGAATGCTGACATTAGACGTTAATATGGCGTTACATCACCACCTGCTTTAATGACATTTTGGATTTTCCAAGGCATGCTCTCAATATAACTCTGGATCACATTCATATGGCATTGTACCCATTCCGTGACAAAGCAGTCTTTCAATGCAGCCACATTCAGAGGGTGTTTGTGTTTCTTCTTCACAGCCCATTCCAACATGTCCCAAATGATCTCAATAACATTGAGATCTGGCAAATTGGAGGGCCACGTGAGATGTGGTACGTCAGTCTTGTGCTCTGCAAACCAATCCTGCACAATATTAGCCTGATGAACGACAGTACAGTTATCATCCTGAAACAGTGGATACACGAGATGGTCTTCATCTTTCAGAAACTGGACAATGGCAAAACCGCATGATACAACAACAATGTCACATAGTCCATGGCTTTAATGCGATTGGACATCTCAACCAAGGGTCCAGCTCCAGCACTGGAAATACACCCCCAAAACATGACACTTCCACCTCTTTTCTGCACAGCTAATTGGACACAGTCTGGTTGGAATACCAACCAGCCCTCCTCAGGACTCTGGAGTGACCGTCATTGAAACATAAGCAAAAAACTGGATTCATCAGACCATATCATGCATCTCCACTGTTCAATGGTCCAGTGATGATGCTGTTTGGCCCATATTAGACGCTGGTTCTTTTGGATGGTTGTTAATCTGGGATGCACCTGGGCTATGGGGGTCATTCCAAGTTGATTGCTTGCTAGCAGTTTTTAGCAGCCGTGCAAACGCATAGTTGCCGCCCACGGGGAGTGTTTATTTGCTTTGCAGGAGTGTGAACGGCTGTGCAGCAGAGCGCCTGCAAAACCATTTTGTGCAAAACAAGACCAGCCCTGTAGTTACTTATCCTGTGCGACGATTGCTGCGACGAGTGACCTGGTAATGATGTCAGATACCCGCCCAGAAAACGCCTGGCCACGCCTACGTTTTTCCAAACACTCCCAGAAAATGGTCAGTTGACACCCAGAAACTCCCACTTCCTGTCAATATCATTGCATTCGGCTGTGATTGGAATCGTCGCTAGAACCAGTGCAAAACCACAAAGGACTTCTTACCCGTACGATGCGCGTGCACATTGTGGTGCATACGCATGCACAGATTAGCCATTTTTTTCACTGATCACTACGCAGTGAACCATGGCAGCTAGTGATCAACTCGGAATCCGTAACCCACGCAGTTTGTGCCAAACTGTTCATTCTGGTACTGTTTGAGTCCGGCATTGTACTGTTCTTGATGCATTTGGAACTGATTGGTTGTCGCTAGACACTCTAAATTCCTGCAGTCCCGATTTCACATGATTTACTTTTGCTCACTGTACTGCCGCTGAGATTCTTGGTGTCCATGCTTTTTCCACTGTAGATGAATACTGCTTACTGTCTTACAGCTGATTTTTTTTTTTGTTTTTAGTTTAACTTATATAATTTTGGTGTTGCTCACAAGAATACGTACACATACATCCATATTAAGAGTTAAGATGTTCAGGATGCATCTATATTACAGGTGTTTGTTTATATAACAATGACAGGGGCGGTACTCCTGGAGGCAATGGAGTCAGTGACCACTGAGCTCCAGCCCTGAAGGGAGCACCTGGCCCCTTCATTGTACCCATAAGCATGTGTATGGGGAGTGCCTTGTGTACATAGGCACACCCTTATGTCAGGCACCCCCACACGCCAGCACACATTGTCTGACCACTAGCAGCATGTTATGATTCTGTTGGTGCATGTATTCCCTCTGTTCAAGATGCACCTGGGGTCAGCTGACTATTCAGTATGCACCTGGAGTCAGCTGTCTATTCAGTATGCACCTGGTTTCAGCTGACATTTAACAATTCATCACTGTCTTTCCTGTTTTTTCTGTTCCTTAGGCTCTCTGTGTACATGCAGCTCTGCAGGTGCACAGGGTTTGTAATTAGAGTTAACATTCACAGCCTGCCTTTTTTCATTCGTTAGCATGGCTGTTATAAACCAGACAGCTGTGTCCTCTGACACCAGTTATATCATATTGTTTTCCTGCTTGAACTATCTGCATTGCCTGGTGTCTTAGTCCAAGCTCCTGTTCATGCCAAGAAGCCTGGTCTGCCGGTTCATGTAATCCAGCATCTTCTGTTTCTGGCAGTTTGTGTCTCCAGGACTACCTTAGCTAAGTGTTATGGACTTTCACTGTGCTTTGTGGATTCTCTAAGCATTTATTACTTGTGTTTATATATTACTGTGGACTTCATCTATGCCTGCATGCATTTCTGATTTATTGTGCAAGTCCTGCAATCTGCATTCTGTGGATTATAACTCTGGATTCCTGTTCAACTATTTAATTACTCTGCTGCAAGTATCATTCTGGACAACCATTTACACTCTGCTCATGTTGTACTTTGTATTGTGACTGTGCTTACTCTGCTATACATTATCATGTCACTGCTTCAATAAAGTACTTAGTATCTCCTCACTTCTGTGGACATTCATTACCTGCAACAGTGATTGTGAAACGTACTGGTCCTGTATTCAAGCCCTGGCTCATAGCTGTGTAACTAATCACCTGCTGTTTATCATCAGTGTACAGTAAGGTGCTGCACATTCCAGTCTTAAAGGTAGAGTCCATAATCTGCTAAACATTACATCCTGCTGTACCTTGCGCAAGACTATTCAGTATTCCATGGTCAAGTCTGGTTAACTATTTCTGTGCCGCTCTGCATCTGCCTGCACCTCCAGCATTTATCCTCTCTTCGTAATTCACCTGCCTTACATTATAGGCAGGTGAATTGTAACACAGCACTCTGCATAAGGTACATGCAATGCTGCACTTCCTGATTGAAGGAGGCTGTCTGCCTTCCCCGCTGTGTGCTGTGCTGCCCTCCACTTCTCCTCCCACATCAATAGCAAGTTTCCCGTCTCCCTAATTCTCACAGTGATGTGACCTGTACAGTATCTCTTGCTACGCAATTAGGATAAGTTGCCTGGCTCTTGTGAGGAGTGAGACAAGAACCACACGGATGATATCAGTGACAGGGACGTCTCTTTCCCGCTCCCTATGGGGGCTGCTTGGCAATTAATTACCAAGCTGATTTGTGAGCACTCCACATACCTGTTGGTTTGTATTAGGATTTTTAACAGATGACTGTGTCAGGATCAAGGTTGGGTGAGGGGCAGGCTGTGGTGGGATGCAGTGGTTTGGGGATGCCTGGGGAGGGGATGTAGTGCTCCTCCCAACAGCTGCCCTCTGTCTGTGACATTTGGATACACACAACCAGTAAATAAGTAGACATACTGTAGAGAAAACAGGGAGAACAGAAAAAAACAATAATTAAGATAAGAAAATAGGAGAGAGAGCAAGAGGGATACAGAGGAAAAACAGGGAAAGAGGTTTACAGACCGAGAAAGGGGGATGGAGAGATACAAATAGAGAGATGAGGAGAGAAGATAAACTATTGCTGCATGCAGGTAAATATATACATTAACAGTTCATTTAGGGTCCAGCAATGCAGGACACAAAAGCTAGTGACCTGACAAATGACGGGTCCAAAATATTAGTACGTACAGTAGAGATATGCAATATATTTTAAATTTGCATATAATATTGAAATCACCAATGAGAGTCAAGACAAAAAAGAACAGGCTCATCCTGGAATACATTTAAAATAAGCAATCTAACACAAGTGGTGTGCCACTCTCCAAATCAATGATAACATTGGCAGGATACGTATACAGTGCATCCGGAAAGTATTCACAGAGCTTCACTTTTTCCACATTTTGTTATGTTACAGCCTTATTCCATACTGGAATAAATTAATTTTTCCCACAAAATTCTACACACAATACACCATAATGACAATGTGAATAATTTTTTTTTTTTTTTTGCAAATGTATTAATAATAAAAAACTAAGAAATCACATGTATGTAAGTATTCACAGCCTTTGCTCATTACTTTGTTGATGCACCTTTGGCAGCAATTACAGCCTCAAGTCTTTTTGAATATGATGCCACAAGCTTGGCACACCTATCTTTGACAAGAATGTTGGGGTGATTCTGCACAGCTATTAAGAACGATTTAGTGAATATTGGCCTTCATTCCGAGTTGATCGCTTACTAGCTGCTTTTAGCAGCATTGCACACGCTAGGCCGCCGCCCTCTGGGAGTGTATTTTAGCTTACCAGAATTGCAAACGAAAGATTAGCAGTTCTGCTATTAAACATTTCTCTGCAGTTTCTGAGTAGCTCCAGACCTACTCCTAGATTGCGATCTCTGCAGACTGTTTGGTTCCTGGTTTGACGTCACAAACACACCCTGCGTTCAGCCAGCCACTCCCCCGTTTCCCCAGCCACTCCTGCGTTTTTGGCTGGCACGCCTGCGTTTTTTAGCACACTCCCGGAAAACGCTCAGTTTCCGCCCAGAAACATCCACTTCCTGTCAATCACTCACCGATCAGCAGAGCGACTGAAAAGCGTCGCTCGGACCTGTGTAAAATTGCATAGTTTTGTGTGAAAATACTTAGCGCGTGCGCCCTGCGGCCCATACCCATGTGCAGAATCGCCCATTTTTAGCCTGAGCGCTATTCTGCTAAAAACGGCAGCGAGCGAACAACTCGGAATGACCACCATTGTAAACTAACCAACTGTTAAACTAATGTTTGTAGGTCAAAAATGATGCTCGTTTAAATGTTGGTGGTGCTCCCCTGAGAAAAATAACATAGATATCACAAAGGGTTGTCCCTGTAAAGGAACAGGGGGACAGAAAGTTAACCTCTTTGTGGGGGCACTCTTATTAATATAAATATTGTTTAAAATATAGCCTTTATTTTATACATTGAAACTTCATGTACTGAAAAATAATAGAGTTCCTATATTCTCTACGAATTAGCAACCTCCACTTTAAAAAGGAGAGAGGCACGAGGTGTTTTATACAATTGAAAATTCCTATAAAAGCCTCTCAGCAATCTAGTCACTAAGAACCTTTTTTGGTTAATTCAGTCACTAAGATTCTTTTACAATTGTTTTAATAATTAATCAGTGGGTGAAAATATTTCTTTTCAGTGGTTTTCTAGTGGGAGATAATTTCTCCAACCACTGTCGGGTATTATTTAGAAAAATTCAGAAAAATTCCTGTGGAGAGGAGAACATATATCTGTGTATTTACTTGTACACACATTCACAGGTCTTAGGAGAAAAAAAATCTAATGGTATACGTATGTGATTTCAATAATTCTGCAAGAGATGTTTCTCAATATTCCTTCTTGCAAACATAGCGTCTTATGATGATAATAAGATGTGAAAGTAAAGATCCCAGATCCGGGTATCCAGCATCCTCTGCTTCCTTCACATGTGTGTCTATGCACATTGAATGAGAGGTGAGAGGGTTGACTGGCCGGTGCTGGTAGGAAGGAAGAAGCGGTGTGTCTGCTGTTGGGGGCTGCAGTACTCAGCGGCTCTGTTAACCAGCCGGTCATTGCAGAGCGGCCGGTCCCGCTGCACCCCAATGAGAGAATGCCGGAATACCTGTAATGTATGAGTGTATTTCGGCTCCCTTGAATGGTCTCTGAGCCGCAGATGTTCCTCTCAGTACCCGATGTCCGGCCCCGTGTGTGCTGCACAGTATTCCGGAATAGATGTCAGATTGATGTCAGCCTCTTTGGACATACATTTCACCCAGGGCAGGGATTGATCACCACGGTGATAAAGCCCTGCCCTGGGCCTTTTTACTAAGGAGTGGCTTCCATCTGGCCACTCTACCATAAAGGCCTGATTGGTGGATTGCTGCAGAGATGGTTGTCCTTCTGGAATGTTCTTCTCTCTCCACAGAGGAATGCTGTAGCTCCGACATAGTGACCATCGCGTTCTTGGTCACCTCTCTGACTAGGGCCTTTCTCCCCCGATTGCTCAGTTTAAATGGCCAGCCAGTTCTAGGAAGAGTCCTGGTGGTTCCGAACTTCTTCCATTTACGGATGATGAAGGCCACTGTGCTCATTGGGACCTTCAAAGCAGTAGATGTTTTTCTGTACCCTTCTCCAGATTTGTGCCTCTAGACAATCCTGTCTACAGACAATTCCTTTGACTTCATGCTTGGTTTGTGCTCAGACATGCATTGTCAGGTGTGTGCCTTTCCAAATCATGTCCATTCAACTGAATTTACCACAGGTGGACTCCAATTAAGCTGTAGGAACATCTCACATATGATCATTGGAAACCAGATGCACCTGAGCTCAATTTTGAGCTTCATGGCAATAGCTGTGAATACTTATGTACATGTGATTTCTTGTTTTTTTTAATTTTCATAAATTTAGCAAAAATCTCAAAAAAACTTTTTTTCACGTTGTTATTAAGGGGTATGGGTGGTCATTCCGAGTTGTTAGCTCATTGCCGATTTTTGCTATGCTGCAATTTGCTGCTAAATGCACATGGTACGCAGCGCGCATGTGCTTAGTTATTTAACTAAAAACGTAGCAGTTTTGCTGTTGTCCGTGTGCCGCTTTTCAGTCGCACTGCTGATCGGTGAGTGATTGACAGGAAAGGGGCGTTTCTGGGTGGTAACTGAGCGTTTTCCGGGAGTGTGCTAAAAAATGCAGGCGTGTCAGGTAAAAACACAGGAGTGGCTGGAGAAATGGGGGAGTGGCTGGCCGAACGCAGGGCGTGTTTGTGACGTCAAACCAGGAACTCAACGGACTGAGCTGATTGCAATCTAGGAGTAGGTCTGGAGCTACTCAGAAACTGCAAGGAATTATTTATTAGCAGTTCTGCTAATCTTTCGTTCGCTATTCTGCTAAGCTAAGATACACTCCCAGAGGGCGGCGGCCTAGCGTTTGCAATGCTGCTGAAAGCAGCTAGCGAGCGAACAACTCGGAATGACCCCCATTGTGTGTAGAATTTTGAGGGGAAAAAATGAATTTATTCCATTCTGGAATAAGGCTGTAACATAACAAAATGTGAAAAAAGTGAAGCGCTGTTAATATTTTCTGGATGCACTGTATATTATGCCATTATATCATATTATGACATACAGTATGCTTAAATAGCTATATACAAAAACAGCAAGCAGGATACTACATTTTTATTTTATACCAGCTGTATTTTGTTAAAATCAATCATTCCTGCAACATCTGCATCTCCCCTTAATCCTCCTTTCATCAAGAATCTTAAGACAAACAGGCGGAAACATATTTTAGATTTTACACATTTTGTTCAATTTGATTGTGATTGTTACTTTATCAAACTTTGACAACTACTGTGGCATTATGTGTGTAAGCAGCATTGCTACTGTAGGCTTTATGTGTAAGGGGCATTACTACCGTGGGCAATATGTGTGTAAGCAGCATTGGTACTATGGGCATTATGTGTAAGGAGCACTATTACTGTGGGCATTATGTGTAAGGGGCATTACTACTGTGGACATGTGTGTAAGCAGCATTGCTACTGTGGGCTTTATGTGTAACGGGCACTACTACTGGGGACATTATGTGTGTAAGCAGCATTCCTACTGTGAGCTTTATGCGTAAGGGGCACTCTTACTGTGAGCATCACTGTATATGTAAGGAGCACTATTATTGTGAGAATCGTGTATAAGGGGCACTACTGTGTGGCATATGTGTATAAGAGTACTACTGTGTAGTGTAACGTAATTAAAGGGCACTACTGTGTGTCATAATGTTAATAAAGGGCACTACTGTGTGTCATAACGTGAATAAGGGGCTCTACTCTGTGTCATAACGTGAATAAGGGACACTACTATGTGGTGTAATATGAATTGTGCACTACGTGCGGTGTAATGTGAATAAGATTGTGCTACTATGTGGTATCATTTGCATTGGGGGTAATATTCTTTGTGAGACCACACACCCTTTTTGCGGCAAAGTCATGCGCTGTTGCAGGTATAGAGGAGTCAGTTAAAAGACTAATAATTTTTGATAAGGTAGGGGGCACAACATTTACAGTATCTTGCCACCACCAAACAATGATAATAATTATTAAGCTGTGACTAGCTGATACCATACTGAACCTTCCAGCTGTTAGTACTGAAATCATTAGTGTGGCGGCTATGTTATAGAGAGCCATGGCAATTACTGTATCAGGATTACTTAATTGACATTTGCATTTGGAATACTGGCAGAAAGAAGAGATTCCAATCTGATTTATAAAAGGGAAATAAGCAGATGTTTGCATTTGGTTTACTTTTTATTGTATCAACTATTCTCATGTATACAACACTTCATTAAAGTAATAGAAAAATAATTCCTCTCTTGGCGCTGCAATAAAGAGCTGCAATGGAGAGTACTAAATAGACCACCAATCTATATCAACTTGCAAAAAAGAAAAAGGTACAATCTCACTTTGCGCTCAATGTCCCAGAAATCCGGCTTTGTCCCAATGGACAGGTGTAATCCAATCAATATGAAAAGAAAAATGAAAAACACAACATAGTGTAATACTGTAATGAAGATGAGTCTTTCACCGCTGTGTGATACGGAGAATAGAGGTGTTGGTATAGTCCCAGATAGAAAGTTCATACATCCACCTCCTTTCCAAAGGCACCCAACGTGGTATACAGGAATTATGGTGATGAACTCTTACATGTATGCTTACTTCTGTAAGGCGTGTTGAAAACTCATAAAGGTTTCTTTTACGATCCTTTAAACTCTCCTCACATAAGCAGGTGAACCCCGATGGCCCTCGTAATAAATCAGAGCCAGAGATACAATCCAATTAGGACAAGAACACTCTTTTTATTTTCAGAGTCGAAAAAAAGGTAAACAAAAAAGCCATACCATATGGGGAAAGGCAAAGATGGTGTTCAGCTGATAGCAATGGACCCGGATACCAATAGCTATTGATTCCCCACTATGGATAGGCTGATCTATAACCCACCAAATACACTGTGTCAACGCGTTTCGACGTTATGCAGCGTCTTTTTCAAGATTCACAGTGTATAATCACCCTGGAATACAGCATGTCTTGTCTGGTCAGGTGAAAAAAAAACCTGACCAGACAAGACATGCTGTATTCCAGGGTGATTAAACACTGTGAATCTTGAAAAAGACGCTGCATAGCGTCGAAACGCGTTGACACAGTGTATTTGGTGGGTTACAGATCAGCCTATTCATAGTGGGGAATAAATAGCTATTGGTATCCGGGTCCATTGCTATCAGCTGAACACCATCTTTGCCTTTCTCCATATGGTATGGCTTTTTTGTTTACCTTTTTTTCGACTCAGAAAATAAAAAGAGTGTTCTTGTCCTAATTGGATTGTATCTCTAGCTCTGATTTATTACGAGGGCCATCGGGGTTCACCTGCTTATGTGAGGAGAGTTTAAAGGATCGTAAAAGAAACCTTTATGAGTTTTCAACACGCCTTACAGAAGTAAGCATACATGTAAGAGTTCATCACCATAATTCCTGTATACCACGTTGGGTGCCTTTGGAAAGGAGGTGGATGTATGAACTTTCTATCTGGGACTATACCAACACCTCTATTCTCCGTATCACACAGCGGTGAAAGACTCATCTTCATTACAGTATTACACTATGTTGTGTTTTTCATTTTTCTTTTCATATTGATTGGATTACACCTGTCCATTGGGACAAAGGTGGATTTCTGGGACATTGAGCGCAAAGTGAGATTGTACCTTTTTCTTTTTTACTTCATTAAAGTAAGACTAGGCAGAACCATGTGTCCCATCCTTCAACATCATTCGAATTTACACTGCCATGATTGCGAGAAAATTAAAATTTATAAGCCCTGAGTACACTACATTCGTGTTTCTGTGCAGCTGTGATGTGATAAAGACGCTATGTGGTGCGCAAATGATGCTACAGTGCAAAAATCCCAAACTAGCTCTGTATCTGTGACGCCATATAGCACAAGGACACTAGGTGAATAATGACACTTCTGTACATGCTCATTTTTCAGTTAAATTGGAAGTTTATATGTATTTTGTTTGCTTATGCTACAATTTTCCTGAGTGTACAGAATAGTATAGCGGTATTTCTCTAATGTCCTAGTGGATGCTGGGGACTCCGTAAGGACCATGGGGAATAAACGGGCTCCGCAGGAGACAGGGCACTTTAAGAAAGAATTAGGAATACTGGTGTGCACTGGCTCCTCCCTCTATGTCCCTCCTCCAGAACTCAGTTAGAATCTGTGCCCGGACGAGCTGGGTGCACTTTAGTGAGCTCTCCTGAGCTTGCTAGATAGAAAGTATTTTGTTAGGATTTTTTTTTTTAGAGAGATCTGCTGGCAACAGACTCTCTGCTACGTGGGACTGAGGGGAGAGAAGCAGACCTACTAACTGCGGATAGGTCATGCTTCTTAGGCTACTGGACACCATTAGCTCCAGAGGGATCGAACACAGGAACGCACCCTTGGTCGTCCGATCCCAGAGCCGCGCCGCCGTCCCCCTCGCAGAGCCAGAAGCCGGCGTGAGAAGCAAGAAGACTTCAAAAGCGGCGGCAGAAGACTCCAGTCTTCATATGAGGTAGCGCACAGCACTGCAGCTGTGCGCCATTGCTCCCACATTACACCCACACACTCCGGTCACTATAGGGTGCAGGGCGCAGGGGGGGGCGCCCTGGGCAGCAATTAGAGACCTCTTGGCAAAGTGGGCATATATACAGTTGTGCACCGTATATATGCATGAGCCCCCGCCATTATTTTACACAAAATCGCGGGACAGAAGCCCGCCGCTGAGGGGGCGGAGCTTCTTCCTCAGCACTCACCAGCGCCATTTTCTCTCCACAGCTCCACTGAGAGGAAGCTCCCCAGGCTCTCCCCTGCAGAAGCACGATAGAAGAGGGTGAAAAAGAGAGGGGGGGCACATAAATTTGGCGTAATAACAATATATACAGCAGCTACTGGGCTAACACTACGTTACTGTGTGATTCCTGGGTCATATAGCGTTGGGGTGCGTGCTGGCATACTCTCTCTCTGTCTCTCCAAAGGGCCTTGTGGGGGAACTGTCTTCAAATAGAGCATCCCCTGTGTGTGTGGTGTGTCGGTACGTGTGTGTCGACATGTCTGAGGTAAAAGGCTCCCCTAAGGAGGAGATGGAGCTAATATGTGTGTGAGAGGGTGTCTCCGTCGACAACGCCGACACCTGTTTGGATATGTGTAAGTGCTAAGGTGAATTTAT
The DNA here is from genome assembly GCF_028390025.1 of Pseudophryne corroboree. Lineage (NCBI taxonomy): Eukaryota > Metazoa > Chordata > Amphibia > Anura > Myobatrachidae > Pseudophryne > Pseudophryne corroboree. Next base: position 142,467,699 of record NC_086453.1, read on the forward strand.
TGCACAAAAGATTAGAGAACAGACAGGAAATCTACCCATGTCTGTCCCTATGGCGCAGAGACCTTCAGAGTCTCACAATGCTCACTATCCAAAATAATAGACACTGATATCGACACGGAGTTTGACTCCAGTGTCGACTACGATAATGCAAAGTTACAGCCAAAATGGCAGAAAAGTATTCAATATATGATTAGTGTAATAAAAGATGATTTGCATATCACTGATGACTCATCTGTCCCTGACACAAGGGTACACATTTTAAGGGGAAGAAAGCTGAGGTAAATTTCCCTCCTCTCATGAGGAAAAAGAGCGGGAATCTCCAGACAAGAGACTGCAGCTTCCCACAAAGAATTCTCAGGCAGTATCCTTTCCCCACTAGGGCCAGGATGTGATGGGAATCTTCCCCTAGGGTGTCACGTTTGCCCAAAAGGTAGCCCTAGCTATTCTCAGGGATCCTGCAGATAGCGTGCACATTTGGGTACACTACTCAGACCGGCGATTGTGTCGGCATGGGTTTATAGCGCTGTGGCGGCGTGGACAGGTACCTTATCAGCAGAAATTGAGACCCTAGTATGTATATATATATATATATATATATATTAAAGATGCTGTCTTAAGAGATATATATCATAAAGCATGCCCAAAGAGACATGAGTATACTGGGTCCTAGAGGCAAAGCTATGTCGATTTCTGCTTGACGTATCCTGTAAAATATGCAATGGACAGATGATGCCAACTTAAGTGGCATATGGGAGGCTGAGGATTGTGTGGAGAAGGGTTCTCGGACCTGGTCTCCACAGCTATAGCTGGTAATTCTGATATTTTGCCTTATATTCCTGCACAGCCTAGGAAAGCACGTCATTATCAAATGCAGCCGTTCGAACAAAGAAACAAGAAAGTCCGAGGTGCGTCCTTTCTTGCCAGAGGCGGGGGCAGAGGAAACCAGCTGCACAACACAGCTAGTTCCCAGGAACAGAAGTCCTCCCCAGCCTCTACGAAAATCCACCGCATGTCGCTGGGGCTCCACAGGCGGAGCTAGGCCCGGTAGGGGCACACTTTCGTAAGTTCAGCCACAAGTGGGTTCACTCCCTGTTAGATCCCTGGGCAATAGATATTGTGTCTCAGGGATACAAGCTGGACTTTGAGAAGATGCCTCCTCACTGACGGCCCAGCCGGCTTCCCCCCCGAGTGGGAAACAGAGTTAACTGCAATTCACAAATTGTATCTTCATCAGGTGGTGGTCAAGGTTCCCCTCCTTCAACAAGGAGGGGGTTATTATTCGACCATGTTGTAGCCCCGAAACCAGATGGTTCGGTCAGACCCATATTGAATTTAAAATCCCTGAACATATACTTGGAAAGTTCAAGTTCAAGATGGAATCACTCAGAGCGGTCATCGCAAGGGAGGGGGATTTTATGGTGTCTCTGGACATAAAGGATGCTTACCTTCATGTCCCCGTTTATCCACCTCATCAGGAGTACCTCAGATTTGTGGTACAGGATTGTCATTACCAATTCCAGATGTTGCCGTTGGTCTGTCCACGGCACCGAGAATATTTACCAAGGTAATGGCAGTAATGATGGTGCTCCTGCGAAAGCAAGGAGTCACAATTATCCCATACTTGGACGATCTCCTCATAAAGGCGAGGTCCAGAGAGCAGTTGCTGATTAGTGTAGCACGCTCTCGGGAAGTGTTACAACAGCACGGCTGGTTTCTGAATATTCCAAAGTCGCAGCTGATTCCTACGACGTGTCTGCCCTTCCTGGGCATGATTCTGGACACAGACCAGAAGAAGGTTTTCTCCCAACGGGGAAGGCTCAGGAACTCATGACACTGGTCAGAGACCTCTTAAAACCAAAACAGGTGTCGGTGCATCACTGCACGAGAGTCCTGGGAAAGATGGTGGCGTCATACGAGGCCATTCCCTTCGGCAGGTTCCATGCGAGGATCTTTTCAATGGGATCTGTTGGACAAGTGGTCCGGATCGCATCTACAGATGCATCGGCTGATCACCCTATCCCCCAGGGCCAGGGTGTCTCTTCTGTGGTGGCTGCAGAGTACTCACCTTCTCGAGGGCCGCAGGTTCGGCATTCAGGACTGGGTCCTGGTGACCATGGATGCAAGCCTCCGAGGGTGGGGGGCAGTCACTCAGGGAAGAAGTTTCCAAGTGCTGTGGTCAAGTCAAGAGACTTGCCTTCACATCAATATCCTGGAGCTAAGGGCCATATACAACGTCCTAAGTCAAGCGGAAACCCTGCTTCGCAACCAATCGGTGCTGATTCAATCAGACAACATCACCGCAGTGGCTCATGTAATCCGCCAAGGCGGCACAAGGAGCAGGGTGGCGATGGCGGAAGCCACCAGAATTCTTCGATGGGCGGAGAATCACGTACGAGCACTGTCAGCAGTGTTCATTCCGGGAGTGGACAACTGGAAAGCAGACTTCCTCAGCAGGCACAACCTCCAGAGTGGGGACTTCATCAAGAAGTCTTTGCGCAGATTGTAGGTCGGTGGGAATTGCCACAGGTGGACATGATGGCACCCCGCCTCAACAAAAGGTTACAGAGGTATTGCGCCAGGTCAAGAGACCCTCAGGCGATAGCTGTAGACGCACTGGTGACACCGTGGATGTTCCAGTCGGTTTATGTGTTTCCTCCTCTTCCTCTCATACCCAAGGTGCTGAGAATCATAAGAAAAGGAGGAGTGAGAACAATACTCATTGTTCCGGATTGGCCAAGAAGGACTTGGTATCCAAAGCTGCAAGAAGTGCTCACAGAGGACCCATGGCCTCTGCCTCTAAGGCAGGATCTGTTGCAGCAGGGACCTTGTCTGTTCCAAGACTTACCGCGGCGGCGTTTGACGGCAGGGCGGTTGAACGCCGGATCCTAGTAGAAAAAGGGATTCCGGATGAGGTTATTCCTACGCTAATAAAGGCTAGGAAGGACGTGACGGCTAAACATTATCACCGTATACGGCGAAAATATGTTGCTTGGTGTGAGGCCAGGAATGCCCCTACAGAGGAATTCCAGCTGGGCCGTTTCCTTCACTTCCTACAGTCGGGAGTGACTTTGGGCCTAAAATTGGGGTCCATTAAGGTCCAGATTTCGGCCCTATCCATTTTCTTTCAAAAAGAACTAGCTTCTCTACCTGAAGTTCAGACGTCTGTAAAGGGAGTGCGGCATATTCAGCCCCCGTTTGTGCCCCCAGTGGCACCTTGGGATCTTAACGTGGTGTTGAGTTTCCTGAAATCACACTGGTTTGAGCCACTTAAAACCGTGGAGTTAAAATATCTCACGTGGAAGGTGGTCATGCTATTAGCCTTGGCTTCGGCTAGGCGTGTGTCAGAATTGGCGGCTTTGTCACATAAAAGCCCCTATTTGGTTTTCCATAAGGACAGGGAAGAATTGCGGACTCGTCCGCAATTTCTGCCAAATGTGGGGTCATCTTTTCATATGAACCAACCTATTGTGGTGCTTGTGGCTACTCGTGACTTGGAGGATTCCGAGTTACTGGATGTAGTCAGGGCTTTGAAGGTTTATGTAGCCAGAACGGCTAGAGTCAGGAAAACTGAGTCGCTGTTTATCCTGTAGGCGTCCAACACGCTGGGTGCTCCTGCTTCAAAGCAAACTATTGCTCGCTGGATCTGTAACACGATCCAGCAGGCTCATTCTGCGGCTGGATTGCCGCTTCCAAAATCGGTAAAAGCCCACTCCACAAGGAAGGTGGGCTCTTCTTGGGCGGCTGCCCGAGGGGTCTCGGCATTACAGCTTTGCCGAGCGGCTACTTGGTCAGGTTCAAACACCTTTGCAAAGTTCTACAAGTTTGATACCCTGGCTGAGGAGGACCTTGTGTTTGCTCATTCGGTGCTGCAGAGTCATCCGCACTCTCCCGTCCGTTTGGGAGCTTTGGTATAATCCCCATGGTCCTTACGGAGTCCCCAGCATCCACTAGGACATTAGAGAAAATAAGATTTTACTTAGCGGTATATCTATTTCTCGTAGTCCGTAGTGGATGCTGGGCGCCCGTCCCAAGTGCGGACTTCTTCTGCAATACTTGTATATAGTTATTGCTTAAATAAGGGTTATGTTATGGTTGCATCAGGTTTGTCTGATGCTCTGTTGTTGTTCATACTGTTACCTGGGTAAGTTTATCACGAGTTATACGGTGTGATTGGTGTGGCTGGTATGAGTCTTACCCTGAATGCCAAAATCCTTTCCTTGTACTGTCAGCTCTTCCGGGCACAGTTTCCTTAACTGAGGTCTGGAGGAGGGACATAGAGGGAGTAGCCAGTGCACACCAGTATTCCTAATTCTTTCTTAAAGTGCCCTGTCTCCTGCGGAGCCCGTCTATTCCCCATGGTCCTTACGGAGTCCCCAGCATCCACTACGGACTACGAGAAATAGATTTACCGGTAAGTAAAATCTTATTTTTATGAATTCTAGCTAACAATAATAACTACCGTACTGTGCAAAAGTTTTAGGCAGATGTGGAAAAAATGCTGCAAAGTAAGAATGCTTTCATACATAGAAGTGTTAATAGTTTATTTTTATCAATTAACAAAATGCAAAGTGAGTGAACAGAAGAGAAGTCTAGATCATATCAATATTTAGTGTGACTACCCTATGCCCACAGATCTTCTGTGGATGTAGGCTTGCTCAAATCCTTCTGTCTCTTCATGTAACCTCAGACATATTCAATGATGTTGAGATCAGGGCTCTGTGGGGGCCATATCACCACTTCCAGGACTCCTTTTTCTTCTTTACGCTGAAGATAGTTCTTAATGACATTGGCTGTATGTTTGGGCTTGTTGTCTTACTGCAGAATAAATTTGGAGCCAATCAGATTCCTCCCCGATGGTACTGTTTGATAGATACCTACCTGTATTTCATGCTTCCCCTTCCCCCACATGCAAAGACGGCATGTGTCAGGGGGGACTGATCCCTGCACACGCAGAGGTCAGCCAAATTGTGCAGGGAAAGGAACTTAGGGGGTCATTCCGAGTTGATCGCTCGCTGCCATTTTTTTTTGCAGTGCAGCAAACAGGTTACTACTGCGCATGCGTATGCACCACAATGCGCAGACGCGTTATACAGGTACAAAGCGAATCGTTGCTGGGCAATGGATTTAACAAAGAATCCATTCGCACAGCCGATCACAAGGAGATTGACAGGAAGAGGGCATTTGTGGGTGTTAACTGACCGTTTTCAGGGAGTGGTTGGAAAAACGCAGGCATGTCCAAGCGTTTGCAGGGTGGGTGTCTGACGTCAATTCCGGGACCAAAAAGACTGAAGTGATCGTAAGGGCTGAGTAAGTCCAGAGCTACTCAGAAACTGTAAAAAACGTTTTCGTCCCGCTCGGCTGCACATGCGTTCGCACACTTGCAAAGCGAAAATATACTCCCACGTGGGCGGCGACTACGCATTTGCACAGCTTCTAAAAGTAGCTAGCGAGCTATCAACTCGGAATGACCCACTAAGTTCCCCTCTTCGCACTGTTCTCCATGGAGCATGCGCTCCAGAATGTCAGCTGCGCGGCATTCTGTAGAGCAATTCCGGAAGTGATGTCGGTAGCCAGAGACCGCTGCATCACTCCATAAAGTCACAGACGCAACTGCAACAACAGATGCAAGGAAGGCTGCAATTGCATCCAACTCATAATCAGACCATATGAGGATGAATCCCACCCCTTCAACAGACCCCACCCCCACAACAGACCCCACCCCTATTAGGGCTGCTTTCAGAAATTCCCAGGCTGGTTTTCCATTTCAGTCTGTAAATCTTCATATTTTTACACATTTCCTGTTAAGTTTTGTAATGCTGCCCATGCAATGTATTGGATTTGTTCTCTGAATTTGTTCTTTTTTATTTTATTTATTGGCAAGTATTTTACTGACTTTTTCCACTGCTCCATAACACTGTTTATTTCATATCTGCTGAAACCATAGCTTCATGGTTCTTTTCCTCTGTTGTTGTGGACATCATATCACATTAATTCTGTAGTCTGATTTTGAATTTCTATGTAGACCACATGTTATACCCACCTAAAGGCACAAAAACAGAAACCAGTGCTAGAAATGTTTGTTAGGTGGCTACAAATTTTAGAAAGTTTGCCCAATTTTGTCATAATTTACATAGCTAAAAAAAATGGAGGTAAATTAAATAGGTTTGACACTCTTCAAGCATGTTCAACCGTGTTTAGGCTGGTGTGCACACGATGGAGCCACACCTGCCTAAGGGCCTAATTCAGCATGAGTTGTAGTTTTAAGTATGCGGTGGGCCACCCAGCACCGGGCAAGGCTACCCTCGTGCCGGGTGTCCCCCCCCTTCCCCCACTGAAATGCAATGCACTCGCATCTAAACAGCAATGCGCTCGTAACTTAAGGGCAGCCCCTTGCGAGAGCAGGCACAGGGCTGCCATGTTTTGGGTCACAGCAGTCCGGACACACCTCTGTTGTCTGGACCATGCCCCCCCCCCCATCACCACCGCAACGCCATCAAAATGCCACGATGATGCCCTGTCCCAGAATAGCGATTTCTGCACTTCTGCTAACCATACTGAATTGGGCCCTAAATCAATTTAAGCATGTTCAAGTTATACTGATACATTTTAACTGTTTTTAAAAGGACATGGTGAATGAACCTTGTTGCATGGCAATAGGTTATATTCAAACATTACACACTGTGGAGATTTAATTAAATTAAAAGAATCTTAAAATATGTTTTATTAGTTTCAAATATAAATAGTACTTCAAAATACTGCAAAGTGCTAACTAATAGCAAATCTGTGATGAAAATGGCACACAAAGTGGAAATTTTTAATTTGAGTCTCCAATTTTGAAATGCAAAATTGAATCTGACCCTAAATAGTCAACAAGTGCTTAGATTCCTTTTCCTCCTATTGGCATGAAATGCAGAGGTGCCAAAAAGGGGGCAGACACAGAGTACCCGTGTCCGGTCATCTCTAAGGGCCTGGGAGTACATAACCATGCCCCCTAATATACCATGACCATATTCCCGGCCACTCATCCTAAAACAATTGTGTGCGGTATAATTACTGAGTCAGGACAAAGCATAGCCATGTACCTAAATGGCCATAACCACCCCCCATACTGGGACTTAGCCAAAGTGACAGGAGCCCTGGTGAGTGCTACAGTTTATAGTTATCATATTCTTCCCTACTGCCTTTTTGTGGAGTGGAAATACAATTGGCATTCTGCTGCCATCTGGAATTGAACAGCGCTGCTCTTTGTCTATAGTTTCGTCCAATTGATGTATCCAGATTTCATTTTGAGAGTTCAAGCACAAGTACTATATCAAGACAGTTTGCAATATCTTTTTCTCTTTCAGCATATGTAGCCTTTCAATTTATACTTAAACTTTTTCCAGTTCAAAGATTTTTTGCTAATACAGTATGTGTTGCATGGTTTTAAATGGGTGTGATAGATGATCCTGGCGGTCGGGATCGGGTGGTCACATGACCGACACCGGCATCCCAGCATTTAGAATGCCGACAGGGGACAGGGTAATTATTTAATTCTTCCCCTGTCCCCTTTCCTAACCCACCTGTAGTGGTGGCTAGGGCTAAGATAGTGGGGGTGGCAACTAGGGCTTAGTCATGGGGGGGAAGCTAGGGCCAAGACTCCCCCCCCTTTAGTGCCTTACTCCTCCCACCCCCAGCCCTAACCCTCACCCCGATACTTACCTTTGGGATGTCGGCAGTTAGTGTTCTGCCTCCAGGATTCATTGACAGTGAAATCAAAATAATATTATGTTTTATAACAAACTACATATTACTCCATTGTATTCCATTACTAATACAGGTTGAGTATCCCATATCCATATATTCCGAAATACAGAATATTCCGAAATACGGACTTTTTTGAGTGAGAGTGAGATAGTGAAACCTTTGTTTTTTGATGGCTCAATGTACACAAACTTTGTTTAATACACAAAGTTATTAATAATATCGTATTAAATGACCTTCAGGCTGTGTATATAAGGTGTATATGAAACATAAATGAATTGTGTGTATGTACATACACTTTGTTTAATGCACAAAGTTATAAAAAATATTGGCTAAATTAACTTCAGGCTGTTTGTATAAGGTGTATATGTAACATAAATGCATTCTGTGCTTAGATTTAGGTCCCATCACCATGATATCTCATTATGGTATCTAATTATTCCAAAATACGGAAAAATCCGATATCCAAAATACCTCTGGTCCCAAGCATTTTGGATAAGGGATACTCAACCTGTATACCACCTATTTATTTATCATTTTATGTCTATGCTATTGTCAAGGCTATGTTATTGTCCCTGCTCAGTTGATTTTACTTGATAATGAAATAATGTGTTTCTGTACAGGTGCAACCAGACGTGGAAGACCTTGATCCCTCTCTTCTAGGGGATGAAAAAGAAGATAAACCTCAAGAGAAGTTGGGGAAGCTGCAGTATTCCCTGGACTATGATTTCCAAACAGGACAGGTATAGAGAGAAGCTACTATTTAATATTTTGGGCCTCCTACACCTAAATAGAAACATCTTAGTTCTATGACACACAGAATTATTTAGAGTAACCACTGCACATCACATTCCATGGACCAAGAAGCAGTTTTTGGTTCCAGGCTAAATGCAACTAGAGATCAGTTGGAGACTGCTTATTATGCAGCAGAATCCAATTTTACATACTGTACATAGGAATCCCCAGTTAACTATCATAAATGCATTTAAATGACTCCAAATCCTTTTTTTAACATTGCAAAATATATATTATTGATTAACATATCACTTCTTCATATTAGGAGCCGCCGCTACAGCTCAAGGTCTGGCTGGTTGCTATGCAACCAGGACTCTCTGCGGCCGCACTGCCTGTTGGTCCCAGCTGTTACTAAGCTGGGACGCTTGCTTTATGCAGCTGCAGTGTAAGTAATTGCAAGGCGCCTGCTCTGTAAGTGCATCTACTCAGCTGTATTGTAATTAATTGCAAGGGGCCTGTCTCTGTACGTGCAGCTACTCAGCTCAGTGTAATTCATTTCAGGGGTCTCTCTCCCTTCTGGGGTTCTGGTTATGGTAAAAGCCAGTGAGGGCTTAGCCTCCCTGTCGGTTATAGCTTCTGTCCTGCCAGAAGTTACCTGCCCTGCTGTCCTCAAGACCCCAAACATATCACTTTCCAGGCCACCTAGCACATAACTCCCAACATGACCCTCTCTAGGAGGGACTGACTGCTCTGTTCCTAGACTTCCCTCTTAATTTATGATTGCCATCACCTGTGGTGAAACACATTTCGTATTCATTAACCTAAGGTTAAAAAAAAGGTTCCAGGAGATCATACATTAAGAGAAAAGTCTAGAAGCAGACCATTTTGTCCCTCTTGGAGAGGGTCATGTTGGGAGGTACATGGCAATACCAACTCTTTTATTGTTAAAGCTATTGGGCCATATTCTGAGTCGGACGCCGATAGATTTTAGCATGCCCCAAAGAAAGCCAACGGTGACTACGCATGTGTCAGATCAGGTGTTGTATGTAGCGGGTGTGCAGGTGTAGTCCTTACTTACGGGCACATTTAAAAGATCCACAGGTTGAGCTAATTATTTCACTTGTGATTCTGTGAGGAGACCTGGAAAACAAGAACTGTTTGGGGTCCTGATGACCGAGTTAGAATTCCTATGCTCTAGTAGTTTCCTGCTAGTTATTGACATCCATTCTTGCCTAGGTACTAGTCCCTGCTTGTTGGAATCCCTGCCTGCAATTATCCTTTGCCAGTACTGTGTCTGTCTGTTATTATATCTTTTTCTGGACCTAAGATTCTCAACCTGCTTTATTCCTCTCCCAGCTTAAGCTATTACCATTAATCTCTCTGTATTTACCTACAGCCTCAGTGCTATTACTTCTTTTCCCATCTTTTCCCACCTCAGCCCATTCATTGTGCTTGCCTAGTTCCACGTTGACTCTTTGTACCTGTGTTGCATCCTAGTATTGGGTGAATTTACTCGGCTATCTTGTGTAACCTGAGGGCAGTGTTTACGCAAGTGATCCAAAATTGCATCTTTGGACACAGCAGAGGATCACAGAAGCCAGCAGAAGGCGTCTGTTTACCCAAGGTGCCTCCTGCAGCATAAGCATCATTTACCAGTAGCAGCTGTGACAACCAGGGGCACCGTCAGCTGTGCCGGGGCCCAGGTACTCAGAGGGGGCAAGACCAGCCCCTTCCTTAGAAAATATTTTAAAAAATAGTTTCTGTGTGGCCGCACTGTGGTATGCTGGATGAGGACCGATGAGCGGCAGGGACAGCGGCAGAAGGGGGTGTGCGATCGCTCACCCCACCCCCCCTCCCGCAGCACATCACACAGGGAGAGAGAGGACTCTACTTCTGCAACTGCCTCACTCCCAGCGCAGCACACAGCAGGTCTCTCTCTCTCTCTGTGCCCCAGATGCCACTGGTTACAGGGAGGGGAAGGGGGGGTAGCAGGACCTGGGACCCCCCTTGGGACCCTACAACAGGCCAGAGCTGGGTAAAGAGTGCCACTGGTGACAACTGTCACAGCTGCTACTGTTTAGTGTACTAGGTTGAATCAGACCCTATGCACCCATTTCTCCTATGCTTACCTTTGTCCGTGTGTGGGCCCCTTCCTCTCCCGAGTCCCGTGGCCAGCAGCGCTGTTAGTGCTTTGAGAGAGCACTAGAGACTCTGGAACAGTGCCAGAGTCTAATGCGAATGCGCAGGTCTGCGTCCGCCGTGCCATTTGTTGCATATTGCCGTGTCGACATGGGTCGGTGTGCGGTGTGAAAGGGGCATAGCTGAAATCCCGGGTCGCCTGATCCGGTAATTCAACCCGGGAATAAAGTAGTGTTATACCCGGGTTGAATACCGAGTCAGTGGCTGCGTAAGCGGCCTCCCGGGTCGATGCGGGCTCCTGGGTCGATGATCTCATCTCCTAGCGCCGCCTTCACCTTTGCTCCCACCGCCGGCTCCGCCCCACGCTGCTATGGCAATCCGCCCGGCATATTGCCCGGTCGGGGGAAGCCTGCAGCAGCTGCCAATGCCGGATCCCACTCGGGAAGGACCCGTTTCCAATTCCCGGGTGGGATCCGGCATTGGCAAGTGTGAAAGGGGTATAAAATATTCTGCCTAGTACCATTCATTTTAATATACATTGTTCTGCATCCTGTCTATTATTACGCACAGTCACTGTTCACATTCAGAGTATGAATTATATCCCAAGCTCCCCTTTCAAATTTATTGAAACACAAACTTCAGATTCTGATTCTCACTTTTTCTCTTCATCCCAATGTAGCTGGTCGTTGGAATTATACAAGCTGCAGATCTACCAGCATTAGACATCGGAGGGACTTCCGATCCATATGTCAAAGTATTTCTCCTACCTGACAAAAAGAAGAAGTATGAAACAAAAGTTCATCGCAAGACTCTTAACCCAACCTTCAATGAGTCCTTCACTTTTAAGGTAGGGACTAATATAGTTTACCGTGTTTCTCTCTTTTTTTTTTAAAACAAGGTAATTCATGTTTTCAAATATACACATTTCTGTTTCAGAACATGGGAACCCCTGGCTTAGCATAACTAAACTGCTTCAGAACATCATTAAACGCATTAAACTTGTCTAGAACATTAAAACTTGTACCCTCGCGGGCTCACTTTGCTTGCCATACTTCGGGCAAGGTGGCTCGCTCCGCTCAGCTTGCCACAGGTTACTATTCCCAATAGATGTCCACATGGATAGCAGTAGTAGTTACCCAGGGGGTCCCATGTTCAGAACTTGAGACCAGATTTCTATATATACTTTGTGTATGCTGAATATCCTTTATTATGCTATTAACTGTGTGTCCCATTGATCTTCTTTTACATTACGATTAGAGACCAAAAAAGGTTGAAAACCACTGGTCTGTACTGATATAATAATAATAATAATAATAATAATAATAATAATATATAAAAGAACATGGGCATAAAGAGAACTATTATCACCTGTATTAGGGTGGGTAGGGTGCTTAAGCATGCCCCCACTGTAAATACCTGAGCTGCCTGCAGAAACAATGCCGCTGAAGGGACCATGAAGGTAAGAAGATGCCGGGGGGTATGGGTGCACCTCCTTAGTTAGATATACAGAGCACATTAAATAACATGCTTTTAATATGGAGTTATTACCAGTTATTACTTTGCAATCCTGTTTATGTGTTGGCTCCTGGAAGACAGATATTATTGCACATAAAAGTAATGACAGAAGAGGGGCACATGATCACTTTTCAGTATCTGTTTAATCTCAATCAATTCACTTCTCTTAGGCTAAGTACACTCTTGTCGATGTGCACCCGATATATCGTCTGAACCGGCAGATTGGACGATATATCGTAGACATCGGTAAGTGTGTATACCCTACCACGGCTCGTTAACGAGGTACAATATCTTTAGTTTTCAACTTTAAATCTAAAGATATGGGGCCTAATTCAGATCTGATCGCAGCAGCAAATTTGTTAGCAGTTTCTATATGTTTATTTACTATTTATTTATTAAGTTATAAAGCCCATATATACTGTATGATGAATGGCTTTACACAGAATATGTAATCCTTCACATAAACCTCAGTGGAGTTTACAGTCCAGGTTCCCTATGCACACACACTATGGGCACCTAATATGCACACACTATGGCTGCTGCCTATCTTTGTTATGCAGCTAATACTGCTAAAACCCCTTCCATGGTGTACAGCCATGCGTCTGAATATGTAACAACTGAGACGGACACTTTCAGCATCTTTAGACGCAGCCATCGGTCGCAACATCAAAACTTCCACAAGTCCCATGCAAGGTGCAGATACTCCATCAGAGTATGGCCTCCAACATGAGCAATTAAGCACTTGAGTTCACAACAAGTTCAGCGAAACACCTACAAAACTTCCAAAGCTCACCCATAAGACAGACCATCTTCATGCATCTGAATAGCCACTTCACAGTCACCGCCCAGGAACACCCAGCACATTTCTAATACACTTCAGAGACCATGCTTCTCAGTTGCTATTGAACCTCTGTGCATATTGTACATGCATTGTTCGACTTTTTAGTGATTAGGCCGGCTACACATTAGAACGATTTAATGAAGGACGGAACAATCACTGTTCCATCCTTCACTAATATGCACTGGATTGCATGTGATATCTTCCAGTTTGCCGTGCAGCATGGTTGACCAGAAGATATTGCATACAACCATGGGTACACAATGTACAATACGGGTTCACTACGATATGCCGGCGGTCGGGCTCCCGGCGACCAGCATACCGGCGCCGGGAGCCCGACCGCCGGCTTACCGACAGTGTGGCGAGCGCAAATGAGCCCCTTGCGGGCACGGTGGCGCGCTACGTGCACCACACTATTTTATTCTCCCTCCAGGGGGGTCGTGGACCCCCACGAGGGAGAATAAGTGTCGTATGCAGGCTGTCGGGCTCCCGGCGCCGGTATGCTGGTCGCCGGGAGCCCGACCGCCGGCATACTGAAGACCACCCTTACAATACGGCCATTATGTTGTTCCGATTTGGGTGGAAACTACATATTGCGCCAATATCGTTCACCCTTAGACACATGCGCAGTTAAAAAACATCGACCATTCGCGTGAGTATCATCATTGAGTGGAATTTACATGCCCCATGTCTAATTTCATCACAGGACAGTAAAGACAACTGCATTGTCTTTGAAAAGTGGACTGAAAATTGTGCAAACACAGCAAGTTTGTCACCGGAAGTAGGTATCGGGGGGTCACTGCTCAGCACACAGTGGTTACCATTCTTTCGGTAGGGTGTGTGACACGGGGTACTCCTTAACACACGGGCCTATGTGCATCACACACCATGCAACATCCAACTGGCGCCACTGTAGCTCACTGGCAATGCACCTCTTTTACTTGAACCACCGCTGTTGGCTGACTCAAGTCAAGATGTGAAAATAGCAGTTAAACTGGAAGAAGTGGTGTCCACATAGTTAAGGACAAAGAAAAAAAAATATAAAAATTATTTCTCTTAAGTATGTTTCATTAAAAGAAACATTATACTTTTCTAAAATATATATATATATATATATATATTACAAAACTAATTTTACATTTGCATGGAGAAAAGTTGTTCTAATGGCCTAATTCACACCTGATCTCTGATGTGCAAAGCGGGTGATTATCGATCGACTGCACATGTGTACGGATCGTAGTGCGCACACGCAAGGCCAAACTGTGAAAAAATTCAGTGACTTTTTTGATTGCTCGGTGTACGTAAGTTGATTGGCAGGAAGCAGGCATTTGGGGGTGGTAACTGGCCATTTTCTGGAAGCGTCACGGAAAACGCAGGCGTTCCCAGGCGTTTTGAGGGAGGGTGTGTGACGTCAGCTCCGGCCCAATCAGCCTGATTCTATCACACTGTAATAGTAGGTTCTGAGCTACACACAGACTGCACAGACTTGAAAAATCATTTGATGGTGAGTGAGTTGCAACTGGATTTGCATCTGACCGGCGTTCGCACAGATTGTCGCAAGGCATACGCAGACTTGCATGGGGTGGTTTTTCACTCTGTCTGGGCGGTGACTATCTGATCGCAGACCGCTGCAAATTCGCAGAGGAGCGATCAGGTCTGAATTAGGCACTAATTTGTTTATTTTTCCTGCTTCACTGTTAGCCTCCCTTCTGCTTCTCTCTTCTGTATTTCTTTTTAGGGGAGTGGTTTTAGTATGACCTGCCCATATGGGAGCCTCTTACTAATAACAATACAGCTCCAATTTAATTTTTCAAATAATTGGGCAACAGGGCATTACTGGACAGTCATCCAGGCAGCTGGATCACTAACACTTATAGTATTGGTCCTACAGGACTTCCAAAGACTACAGAAGCCCTGTAGTACCAATACTGTGTTAATGAATGACTAGCCAGCATAGTCATTAAGCTCCACCACTGGTCTACCAGTAGCCAGGGCTTAAAGTGGTCCTGGAGAGGTGGGGGAACTCACCTCGCCCACGACCCCTCCTGCTTAGCGTGCGCCGCAGGAAGGGGTGTGGCCTCAAGGAAGAGTACCACCAATTCAAAATAAGGCCTCACAGTAGCACAATCTTATTCACATTGCCCACCCCACATACTAGTGCCCTTTACACACACAATGCCCACAATAGCAGAGCCACTTACACACACAATACCCACTGCAGTGCCCTCCTCATCCAAATTTTAGATTTGATTCCCAATATAGCAGTATATGTTGAACAACCTTTGCTCACCTCTCTTATGTCTTCTGTGTACCCTTCTGCTTTCTTGTTTCCTTTGTCTGTCACTCTCCTCATGAGTCCATATCTTCATCCTAGGTATCCCTTAATGCTCTCCTTTGTGTCTAATCAACTGAACCTTTATCTCCTTTACTTACCCCCTACACCTCTCACTCCCTGTGCCTCACTCCCCCATCTCACCCCTGCACCTCTCACTCCCTCCCCATCTCACCCCCTGCACCTCTCACTCCCCCAACCCTGCACCTCTCACTTCCCCATATCACCCCCTGCACCTCTCACTCCTCCATCTCACCCCCTGCTCCTCTCACTCCCCCAACTCACCCCCTGCACCTCTCACTCCCTCCCCATCTCACCCCCTACTTCTCTCACCCCTTCCCCATCTCACCCCCTGCACCTCTCATTCCCTCCCCATCTCACCCCCTGCTACTCACTCCTTCTCCATCCCAACCCCTGCACCTCTCCCTCCCTCCCTCCCTCCCTCCCCATCTCACCCCCTTCAACTCTCACTCCTTCCCCATCTCACCCCCTGCTCCTCTTACTCCCTCCCCATATCACCCCCTGCTTCAGTGGCCATGGCCTGGAGCATCAGGTCCCGCTGCGGTGTAACACTGGCAGCGGCCGCCAGATAGTACTCGCTCATGGACCGGCTGCTATTGAAAAGAAGCGAGGAAGCACTTTGAATCTGGCGCCGATTGTGTGCCATTCACGGCTCCCAGACTGCCAGCTAATGAGAAGCTGCCACTTGGCAGCTTCTCATTGGCTGGCGGTCCGTGAGCCGTGATTGGCTCATGCCAGACTTTAAAAAAGCCGCCCCTTCTTTTGATTGGCTCTGCAGCCGGTCCGTGAGCTGGGATTGGCTGGCGGCCGCTTTCACCTTTACAATAGAGCAGGGAACTGATGCTGTGGCCGGGCAGAGTCAGAACTGGTTCCGCCATCAAATAGAGGTGACGGAACGCAGTTCTGCCCCGTTCCGGCCAACTTTAACCACTGCCAGTAGCCAACCCAAAATGTTCAGTGTGGGTCCAGGCTTAAGAAACATGCCACCCATCCCAGCACACCCCCTGCTGCTGGCCCATCCCACCCCACCTGAAGGTTTACGTGACTGCAGATCCCCAGTGTCCACCTGGTCATAGACTAGCTAACAATTACCTAGTGAGTGTCTTTAGGTAATTCTCCCACTAAGGTATATGATCTCTCATAAGTAGGCCCCTCCTACAGTGCCCTTTGTTTTCACATACGTATTTATTTAATCAACTTTGTAAGTGTATAGTTAAGTATGCTCTGTTTTCCCCAAAGTCAATGCTGCAGGACTCTGTGGTGCATTAAAAATCTATATATATTATTGACCAGTACGCTTGTACAGTATATGATAAAACTGTGCGTTTACCACTGGTGGAAACTATATTTTGGTAAGAACATCATGCAGGCATAATAAGAAAATAGAAGTATTTTTTTTTTATGGAAATCAGTCCAGACCCATAGGAACCTTTGGTAAAGTGAAAGCTGAAATCAACTTTGACTTGCCAACATGATACCCTAACCTGGTTTTTCCCAAACTTTTTTTTAACTATGGCACGCTGCAGTATCAGACTTTTTTTTACGACAACTATAGGCCAAACGTTTCTTATTGATAAATTTAGAAAGAAATATTAAATTAAGTAGATTGTGTTTATATGTCATCCTTAGGGTCAGTTGTGTGGTGAGGGACAAGATTTGCTTCTGTTTGCCCACATATTTTATGATTGACAGCCACCAGAACTGGTTATGTCTATTACATTGACCATAAATAATTGAAATTGTTTCCTGGACCACCAACCGAGGTCACCCCTGCAAGTGTCCCGAGGCACCCCAGGGTGCTACAGCACACAGTTTAAGAACTACTACCCTAGGTTTTCATGGCTACAGCCTCTTAATCGGAGGACCACAGCAGTTGACAGTCACTCTTAGTAACTAATCTTAGCAAAACATAGAAGAGAAGTGCAGATTTCTCTGTAATGCCATTTCCATTGAATAGTGTTCAGTCATTGTTTTAGCCACTCGGTATACAGAGATAGATATGTATATTGCTTTACCATTAGTTGTATTCTTTTTAATAAATATGACTGTTTGGCATATTACAGAAAGAGAACCGGAAATTTCATATGTTAAATATTTATTATATTCATTTTGCAGAAATTGGATTTTTTTCTGGATAATTTATTTCATCCATTTGAATAATTGGACAGATATGAAAAATTAGATCAGATTGGTGCGCTAATCTTTTAAAGAATGAAAACAATACTTCCCTCATTATTTTTTCTTTTTACCAAAAAGAAAAATATTGAGAAGTATTGTTTTCATACTTTAAAGGATTAGCACACCAATCTGATCTAATTTTTCATATCTGTTTATTACATTGGTATTGGGGATACCTTGACCAGAGGGTTGATGCTTATCTGTTTGTGCGCCAGGTTACTCTTCATCTACTCTTTCCCTTTGAATAATTGCTTGTTTGCTTGCAGATTCCCTATGCAGAGCTTGGAGGGAAGACATTAGTGATGTCGGTGTATGATTTTGACCGATTTTCTAAACATGACGCCATTGGAGAAGCCCGTGTCCACATGAACACTGTAGACCTGGCTCATGTCATTGAGGAGTGGCAGGACCTTCAGTCTGCTGAAAAAGAAGAGGTAAATCCTATTAGGATCTCTTATATAAGAAGACAATGCAAGCCTGGTGTATTCATTAAGTGGTGAAATCTATGCGTTAGCTGTGGATTTACTGCGCAAGGAAACTTACTAGTAATAGAATAGCTCGGGGCGTAAAAGTCTGAGGCTACAAGCCGTTTTCCTTGTGCATTAAGTATCTTACCTAATTGAATATGGCACTAGCAGTCTGGTAAAGGGCACTGGGAGGGGCTAGGAACAAACGTGTTGATGGACCTCCATGAAGGGAACGTTGCAGCAGCCTCTAGAGATGAAGCCTGATTTCAAAATTGTTGAGTGAAAACACTCCTTCTGCCACATGCATCATATTCACCACACTCCCCCAAAGAACAGAGGCAGTGACCTGGCTACTTACTGTTTATTATTTTCTTAGTGAGAATAGGGCTGCATATTACTAATTATAATGATGGGAAGATGGGGAAAGGAGGTGAGCAAGAAGCCACAAACTGAGAATCTCAAAGTAGAAGAAGCAGGGTCCTCAACTGCACAATTTATCAGTTGATTGAGAGAAAGAAAGAGGAAACTCTTTGTTGGGGGTTATTATTTAAAACATCGCTTTTAATAATAATTTTTAAGAAATGATGAACTCACTAAGATAGCCTGCATCTGCTGTTGACCGTATATAAGAACGTATAAGAATTAAGGTCAACAGCAGATGCAGGCTATCTTAGTGCATATAGGTACAAATATCACCAGCACTCTCATTGGCCACCCAATGTCAAAACGATAAGACTGTCAAATGTAGAAGCTTGTTTGTACCATATGCACGCTTCCTTACTACTTAATTTCTATTCTATCTTATCTTGAATTGGAATTAATTATTAATATATTGTTGACAGATTGTTTGCTTTTTTATCTGCTTAATCCCAGAGCGATTTTTCACGCATAAAAGGGATTACAACATTCTACTGCTATTTGGAAATGTACTATGGGCTGTACTCACATTGGGCCCCCTATTATATTTGTGGATTTTGATTTGATGAGTATACTACCCACGGTAACCCACCTCATAATTTGAAGAGTGTTATACTTATCAATGCCACAATTGTTGTTTGTGAGTTCGTCATGTCTTAAAAATTATAATTTAAAAATATGTTTTAAATAATAACCTTATAAGTGTGCCCCAACAAAGAGAGTTTCCTTTTTCTTTCCCTCAAGCACTAAAGTGTTTAACAGACCTCTTAGGGAGAACCACAATTATCAATATCTTTCAGCCATAACAAGACATGTTATAGATGTGTTATTGGTGAACTGTAAAATACCGGTTACCTGAATTTTTGTATTACCCTACTAGATAGGGTTAAATCAGTGCACCTCCAACCACCCTTTCCCTTTGTCCAAGTTATGAGTTGTTACGGAAGACAAATGTGTCAAACACATACAATATCTCTATGGAAAAAAAAATCCAACTTGAAGGCTTTATGAATCAGTGCGGTGTGATCTGAATCTTCTATATACAAATGGCCTTTTCTTGCATATTCTGTACAGATACGTCCCAATGCATGCCAGTACATGATTTTTTTTAATTTGCAGGATCCCCAGTGAGTAATGATTAGTTATTTACCTTTAAATTAATAGGCTCCCTGTAGATTGTGGTTGCTGTAGTTTTTCCCTGCCGCGACATTACGTTTTCTCTTATTTATTTTCTGTGTTATGAGTAACTTCAGTTTTAATCACCAATTGTGTGATCCCAGCTGATTTTCATATCTTTCTCACTTGTATTCCAGGAAATTGTTATACGAGAGCTGTTAGTGGCCAGATGCCCTCCCCAGCTATATCAAACTTTACACGTATTAAAAGAAAATTAGCGTACAGGCGTTAGTGTCATTTACATTTCCTGCACTACAAAACATTTTTTGTTGTTTGTTTCTTCAAATTGTAATTTTAGATAATGATAATAACTACAATGATGATGATTATTATTGTTATTATTATTATTATAATTATTATTATTACTACATTAATATAATTAATCTAATTAATGGTAGTAGTAGCCACAGTGAACATTTTTTTTTGAAACCTTAAAATATATATATGTAAAAATTAGAGAATAAACTTGACACCTATGTACTTGACACCCTCTTAAAAGTAGAACACATGGAGTGGATAGAGCAAAATATGCACTCCCTAATTACTTAGGTGGCAACGGGAAATCAATAAAGTGCAATAGTGAATCACACTGGGTTGCGATATAAAAATGGTGAAGATTGCCAGCACCTAATAGTTCTTCAAAGTGTCTAAAAAGGTACAATAGTGAAAATAAAACTATAGTAGCTTATCTTTAGGCTTACTTGTATTCAGATCTCTCTGCTTTCAGGGGGCACCTGCGTTTCCTGTGAGTGGAAACTTGGGGCCGTATAGCCTGCATGCACAGCCAAGCTACGTAGGCAAGGGTCTACCCCTATTCGATGTGATCGCAAATGAATTGCAATCGCATCGCAGGACAGATCCACACATGCTGGGCTGCATTCTCCTGTGCTGGGCGGCCCGCAGCATGTCAGTAGTATGGTTGCAGATTTTGTTGCAATAGCAAAATCTGCGACCAACTCTGAATAACTCCTTATTAATGTCCCAATATTATACACCCACTGCAAAGATACTTCAAGATTAACCGTAGAATACATTTAATTTTCAAAAAAAGTACAAAATCAGCATATACTGTAACTAGCTAGTAGCAAACAAACAAAATGCACAAAAGAGTAGCGCTTATCTGTCCAATTTGTGGAGCCAGGTATAAGGTCTTTTAAACGCGTTTCGACTTCATCAAGGGGATCATTGATTTTTTTACTTTTCTAATTCAAATATATTTTATTGCTAAACCTGAATCTGCTCATGTCCAGGTGCCAATTTAGTAATTAATGTGTATGGACCTAATGAAGCATGGATCCCTAAATTGCAAAAATGCAATTCGGACATTTATGCTGCAAATGCATTGCGCGTGCGCGAAGACTAATGTGTGATTGCTGTGCATTTGCAGGCTTAGTGAGATAAGATAGCAGAGTGATTGACAGGGAGTGACCATTTGTGGGAGGCAACATGGCATTTGTGGGGAGTGGTTGGAAAAATGCAGGCAAGTCATGGCCGTTTTTGTGGAGCATATATCTGATGTCAACTGCGATCACTTGCGATTAAAAACATGGCGCCGGTGCAACTTGGCGCCGGTGCAACTGCATCTGCATTATTCTGAGTAGGCATGGGTCAACCGCAACTGTCGATGGTTTCTGTGTATGCACTGCACTTCTGACTCAGAGTTGCAATCGCTTCGGTGGGCGTCTTTTACCATTTCAGGGCGCCTCTTCACATGAGATTTTTAGCAGTAGCAGTTTTGAGACAATCGCTATTTCATTCTCAATAATGAGCCATGCTGAAGTAGGCTCTAAGGGCCTAATATGGTGCAGAAACTACCCCCAATTTACAAAACATGGCCCCAATCAGGCACACACCGGAAACAGGTCCTCATCATACCCACATCACAGTGCTCTCTAGATGCCTCAGGGTCATTGAATGTCATCTGTCTAATGTAACAAGGTGGTAGCTTCCATGAAATAAGATACAAGGAATAGATACTTACCAAGATGCTGAACCTCTTTACTGCTATAGCTGTAAGCAAAGGTGGGGTGTTTTTATTTAGTGCCATGAAAGGTACTCGCACCATCCAGATTATATATAGACATGAACGTTTACCCAAAATCCAATCCTAAAGTTGAATACTGCAGAAAGGATCAAAATTCATGAGAATGCCGTAGAGTTTACATTCTGATGCTCTGCACTGTACTGTATATACTGTATGCATGTATGTACTGTATGCACATATATACTGCTCGTTCGAGTCACATTATTATGACTACCTCCTACATTTGACGTTGGCAGCGCATAGCCCATGAAGTACGTTACATGCCACGTGCTGGCTTGGTGGGTATATAAGGTGTGCAATAGGTCGACTGCACACATATCACTAGTTGCTGTCATGAGTAAAAGAGGAGACTTATCCGAGTTGCAAAAAGAGATTATTATCAGCTTTCGGGCCAAGGGTGGCAGTATTTCTGAAACAGCGCAGTACGTGAACCGCTCACATGCTGCTGTGGTGAAGGTGTATCGTGACTGGACAAATGGTACCATTGCAAATAACTGATGTGGAAACTGCAGAGCACCACGTGCCTTTGATGTCAGAGGTGAATGTTGGCTACAAGGTTGCATGAGATCTGACCGATACTCTACAAGTGGAGCAGTTCACTGACAAAATGAACATGGGGGCTACCAGACGTGTGTCTAAAATGACAGCTCAGCCCATCTAGCTACTGTCCGTGCTGCACATGGTGGTTACTCTGGCTATTAGCTGGTGGTCATAATAATGTGACTTGACCGTGTATATGCACTGCTACTTGTAGTAGAAAAGAGAGTAGTGTTCTAGAGAGCGGACACTACTATAATAACTACACTTATTTGTTGCTTCAGCTCTTTGACTGGCACCAATTGCATGTACTGTATTAGGCTTTATTGGGCTGTCTATTTCTTTTTAGATATAAGTGTTAGTTCCAGAGGATACCACTCCATGGTCCCCTGTATTGATTTGTAATGTTATGCTTATTTAGTGTTTTAGATGCCATGTTTCAAATATGCTTTAAAATGAATGATTACACTATTACTACTATTCCTATTACGACTCCTATGAATTATGAAATTACCTGTAATTGTGGACAGTCAGACAGATGATTAGATGAAGGCTCACGTAGTGATCTTAAGAAATAAGTCTTTGCAGAAAGCCATTTGGCATGACAAGCACTACACCTTGTGGTCACAGCACAATCTGTGCAGCTTTATTCTATTTTCTGGTCCCGAATGGAATGTGTTTCTTTAAAGCTTCGCAAAAGCATTCGGATTCCATAAGGACTGACATTTAAACAACAAAAAATGTGTTTTACTGAAGAAGAAACCTATTCTGTGTGGTTACAAAACAATCCTACAACTGAACTGTATTTATATTTTTTGTTAATATAAAATATAACATGACCCTCTAACAGTTCCTGAGACTGTAAGGCAAGGGTCACTGAAGTATATGACCACAATCAATACATCAGTAGTATATGGATGCAAGCCGCCAGCATACGGTTCAGTGACTATTTGCTTTATACTTAGGTCTTATCCCTGAGTTTTATTACATTAAAGTCCACTGGTCTTCTTCAAACAATAAAACAAATAAACATCTTTCTGGTGAACTGTTATTTCTAAGAAAGCAGAAGAACTGATCTCTTGGGACTAGTGACATCACTGAGGCTTCAGTCTGATAAAATGATGTGGCTGCTTGTCAACTGCATTATCTGAATGACCGGTGGGGTATGCAGTCATGATCTCTATAGCAACTGTATAGCTAATGTCAAACTGTGGCATGTGGACATGGTTACAATATCGACATGCTACAGGTCGACACCTACACCATGTGGATATTGTTAAAATAGCTAAATACAGTATGACTTGTATATATTATATAGTTATAGTGTTCACATTAGAAATCTTACGGTTAAGGATAGCATTGGGGGATTTGTCAACATATCAACACGTCACCCTTATAGCGAGGTCCCCATATTGCAAGTTGACATCATGCATGTTGACATGATGAACATGTTAACAATTTGTTACTTTGGCAGTGTTATTGTAAATATTATGAAGTGCAGACATTTCTCATGCGTTTTCACCTACAGTACTTTACATGCATTATATAATATTCATTCTCACCAGTTTGTTCTCACATGATCATTGCCTAATGTTTGCAATGTGTTTATTTACAGCAAGAGAAGTTAGGGGACATCTGCTTCTCTCTGCGATATGTGCCCACAGCAGGGAAGCTCACTGTGATAGTGCTGGAGGCCAAAAATCTGAAGAAGATGGATGTAGGAGGACTGTCAGGTACGTTATTACTAGCAACATGCATTCTGGGTTCTCTCCCAGCTCTGCCCATTGCCTACTGTATACCACTTTCTTGCCACTCATACCATTGTCCATCACAGATAGCCCACTAGCCGTGACACAGCTACTGGCCACTTGCCTGAGGTTCCCTTACACTTCCAGCATCTTCTCCATTACCCACTACCTGAATCTCAGTTGCAATTCATATGGGCAGTGAAAGCTGCACTGTTGGACATTTTTCTGATCAAAGATAACTCACTCGATGATCAAAGATGTTCATGGCCAGGAATGTTCCATGAAACCTACACCTAACCATGTTAACATTCTCATGTGGAAGAGAATGCTCTGACCTCCGGTATCCATTCTACATTGTGACTTAGAGCAGAAGGACGGCAGAGGTGCCTAAGAGCTCTTCCGGCAAGAGATGTTCAATTTTGTTTCAAAGTGGCTCTCAAGCTTACAGAAAACATGAGCTTCTGTATAGAATATTTAGCCTTTTCATGAGAAAGGGGGATTTCAGCCTCAAAAACAGTTTGCAGTTAAAATAAAGTATGGAATGTTGCATTTTTAATCTTTTAACTGCAAAATTCCAGTTACTAGCTTAGCAATTATAAAATACGCATGTGGTTGAACCGAAAACACATTTCGATATTTTTGAGATTGGGATGACCAATATATGAGGTTGTCAAACTGGGCCAGTTCGATTGAATTTACCACTGGCTAACTGGCTTGAATACTATAGCTTGAGTATCTCTAACTGCAATGTCACACGATGGGTTTGAAAAATCAAAGGAACTGGTTGGTTGGTACTTTATCACCGTGAAATGTATCACTTTTCAAGGCTTAGTACATCTGGCCCCATATCTTTTCTAACTTTGAAATGCAAATTTTGGAACTGTAGAATTTTTGGCATTTTTTTCTAAAGGAATTTCATTACGTTTTGAAAGAATTAGCCCTATACTGTCTTTGAAACCTATTCAAATTTCAGTGTTCGTGTCAATGATTAGGGACAGCATAAATTAGGAATCTGTTAAAATTGGAATATGTGTAAATTGGAATATTTGTTAATGTTATAGATATACACAGAGGCTGTAGGAAACGCAGTCCCAGGCAGTCTGTATTTTGTGGACTTGTCTAGTCATATAAAGGTTTTGGTCGGATGTGAAAATTTTCTATCCAAATAGGTCATAAGGATAAACACCCTGTTGATTCTGACTTATTGATTATATTTCTTAACTGGTCAAATCGGTTTCCAGATCAGAAGGAAATCTAGTATCTTACAAATGTAAAGCAGTTAGGCCCTCCCTGCAAAAGGGCAATACATTTTAACTGGTTAAATGTTGTCACTGAAGCAGGATGGAATTGAACTAACTCTATTAAATGACTTACAAGTCTAATTATGATTTGCTGTGATGGACAGAGGATTTTTAAAAGGTGAGATGGCCTACCTCTGGTTCTAGACTTTAGACTCCCTAAAAGACTTTATTTCTCTTATGTCCTAGAGGATGCTGGGGACTCCGTAAGGACCATGGGGATAGACGGGCTCCGCAGGAGACATGGGCACTAAGAAAGAACTTTAGGTATGGGTGTGCACTGGCTCCTCCCTCTATGCCCCTCCTCCAGACCTCAGTTTATTACTGTGTCCAGAGGAGACTGGGTGCATTACAGAGAGCTCTCCTGAGTTTCCTGAAAAGAAAGTATTTTGTTAGGTTTTTTATTTTCAGGGAGCCTGCTGGCAACAGACTCCCTGCATCGAGGGACTGAGGAGAGAGAAACAGACCTACTTTAATGTCAGGCTCTGTTTCTTAGGCTACTGGACACCATTAGCTCCAGAGGGAATGGAATGCAGGTCTCACCCCGCAGTTCGTCTCAGAGCCGCGCCGCCGTCCTCCTCGCAGAGCCGGAAGATAGAAGCCGGGTGAGTATGTGAAGAAAGAAGACTTCAGAGGCGGCAGAAGACTTCAGATCTTCACTGAGGTAACGCGCAGCGGTAATGCTGTGCGCCATTGCTCCCACACAGCACACACACACGGCAGTCACTGTAAGGGTGCAGAGCGCAGGGGGGGGCGCCCTGGGCAGCAATAAGGACCTCCAAATCTGGCAATAAGCATATATACAGGCTGGGCACTGTATATAAAAGAGATCCTCCGCCAGTTTTTGAATTTTTCAGCGGGACCGAAGCCCGCCACTGAGGGGGCGGAGCTTGTTCCTCAGCACTCACCGGCGCCATTTTCTCCACAGCACACCGCTGAGAGGAAGCTCCCCGGACTCTCCCCTACTTACCACGGTGAAAGAGGGTTTTAAAAAAGAGGGGGGGCACATAATTTGGCGCAAATAGATAATTACAGCGCTACCTGGGTAAACATATAGTGTGTTTTTTCCTGGGTCATTAGCGCTGGGTGTGTGCTGGCATACTCTCTCTCTGTCTCTCCAAGGGGCCTTGTGTGGGAACTGTCTTCAGATAAGAGGTTTCCCTGAGTGTGTGGTGTGTCGGTACGCGTGTGTCGGCATGTCTGAGGTAGAAGGCTTTCCTAGCGAGGAGGTGGAGCAAACGAATGTGGTGTCTCCGTCGGCAACACCGACACCTGACTGGGTGGATATGTGGAATGTTTTAAGTGCTAATGTGAATTTATTGCACAAAAGGTTGGACAAAGCTGAGTCCAGGAATTATGCAGAGAGTCAGGCCCTGCCTGCCCCTATGTCGCAGGGACCCTCGGGGTCTCAAAAGCACCCGCTATCCCAAATAGTAGACACTAATACCCAGTGACGTGCGGTGAGGTCAATGGCTGGGGAGGCACTGGCCAGTGTGGGTGGTGCAATGAGCGAAAGAGAGACAGAGAGAGAGAGAGGGGGGGATAGTGTTAGAGACAGAACAATGAGAGTGCAGTCACACAGGGGGAGGAATAGGGGCAGAGAGAGGTGACTGGGGGAGGTAACAGATGGTGTCAAAAACAGTACAATGAGAGAGCAGTCACAAAGGGAGAGGGGAAGAGACGGGAAGGTGGAGAGACTGAAGGGGGCTGTGGCTGGGGGTAATTAGTTAGGGCAATGACAGAGCAGTCACACAAGAAGAGGGGCAAAAGAGAGGACAAGTACAGAAACAGGAGAGTGAGAGTGTCAGAGTTAGGAAAATGAGGGTGCAGCACTCACACAGGGAGAGGGCAGTCAGAGAGAGAGAGAGGAGGTGCAAATTGCACTATTTGGGTAATCTCTGTGAGTGCAAAAATCAGATTCAGCATTATCACCCCCCCCCCCTTCCCACTCCCAACATGTGCTTTGCTGTGCTCTAAATCATAATGAGCCTGACTCATCTGCAGTGTGCATTCTTCCCTATCCCCATGTGCACTAAAGGGCATGATAGGACTTTCAGCAGCATCCCCCTGCAGGCAGCAGGTAGCAGGCAGTGCTAATCATGGGAGCTTCCTTTCCCTTCCCAGCAGAGGCCACGCCCACCTCAGTGGCTTACTGTGAATGACAGAACTGCTGGGGAATGACAGAGAGTTCCCTGTGCCATCACAGCCCGCCCACCAGATCTGATTGGACAGACTGCAAACAAGGACCTGTGTAGCTGAGCTGTACATTACGACTATGCCCTACATTACTCACAGTCAGCATTAATGTCACAGCAGGTATCAGCCTGGCGGGGCCCACCTCCCTCTGCAGAACTGGGCACTGCTGACCTCAAAGGATCCTTTTCTATAAAACGAGCAGTGAGTAATGAAAGTGAGTGTAACCAATTCTCCTTTTACAAGAAGCCAATCAGGGAGGTTAGACAGCAGTGTGCCACGCCCCCTCTGGATCCGTCCCTGCATCAACTATCAGAAGGGGTGTGCCTTGATGTGAGCTGGAGACACAGCTCTGTCTTTGAGGCACTTGTACAGCTGCAGCATCCCCTTGTCTTTTTCAATGGCATTTCCCTGCCCCCGGCCGTGGCCCCGCCCCCCGCTCTGTACAGTCTAGAATTGTTAGTGGGAGGCAGCGCTCTCGCTGCCTCACATCCAAATATGGCTAGGATTTACCTGCATAATAAGTAGATTAATACAAAGAAGTCATTTATAACACAGAATCTGTGTTATAAATATCATCTTTGTAATATTCTCATTATCATATCGAAATATGACAGGGGAGGCACTGCCTCCCCTGCCTCCCCTGACTGCACGTCCCTGCTAATACCGACGCGGATTCTGACTCCAGTGTCGACTACGATGATGCAAAGTTACAGCCAAAATTGGCTAAAAGTATTCAATATATGATTATTGCAATAAAGGATGTTTTGCATATCACAGAGGAACCCCCTGTCCCTGACATGAGGGTACACATGTATAAGGGAAAGAAACCTGAGGTAACCTTTACCCCTTCTCATGAGCTGAACGAGTTATTTGAAAAGGCGTGGGAATCTCCAGACGAGAAACTGCAGATTCCCAAAAGGATTCTTATGGCGTATCCTTTCCCGGCTAAGGACAGGATACGGTGGGAATCCTCCCCAAGGGTGGACAAAGCGTTGACACGCTTATCCAAAAAGGTAGCACTGCCATCCCAAGATACGGCTACCCTCAGGGATCCTGCTGATCGCAAGCAGGAGGCTACCTTAAAGTCCATTTACACACACTCTGGTACCTTACTCAGACCGGTGATAGCGTCGGCTTGGGATTGTAGCGCTGTAGCAGCGTGGACAGATACCTTATCGGCGAAATTGGATACCCTGGATAAGGATACCATTTTATTGACCCTGGGTCATATTAAAGATGCTATATTATATATGAGGGATGCTCAAAGAGACATTGGCCTACTGGGGTCTAGAGTCAACGCTATGTTGATTTCTGCTAGACGAGTCCTATGGACCCGGCAATGGACAGGTGATGCCGACTCAAAGAGGCATATGGAGGTTTTACCTTACAAAGGTGAGGAATTGTTTGGGGAAGGTCTCTCGGACCTGGTCTCCACAGCTACGGCAGGTAAATCAAATTTTTTGCCTTATATTCCCTCACAGCCTAAGAAAGCGCCACATTATCAAATGCAGTCCTTTCGGTCAAATAAAAACAAGAAAGTACGAGGATCGTCCTTTCTTGCCAGAGGTAAGGGCAGAGGAAAAAAGCTGCCAACCACAGCTAGTTCCCGGGGGCAGAAGTCCTCCCCGGCCTCTACAAAATCCACCGCATGACGCTGGGGCTCCGCTGAGGGAGTCCGCCCCAGTGGGGGCACGTCTTCGACTTTTCAGCCACATCTGGGTTCACTCACAGGTGGATCCCTGGGCAAAAGAAATTGTTTCCCAGGGTTACAAGCTGGAATTCGAAGAGGTGCCTCCTCACCGGTTTTTCAAATCGGCCCTACCAGCTTCTCCCCCAGAAAGGGAGATAGTTTTAAATGCAATTCACAAATTGTGTCTTCAACAGGTGGTGGTCAAAGTTCCCCTGCTTCAACAAGGGAGGGGGTATTACTCAACCCTATTTGTAGTCCCGAAACCGGACGGTTCGGTCAGACCCACTTTAAATTTAAAATCCTTGAACCTATACTTGAAAAGGTTCAAGTTCAAGATGGAATCGCTCAGAGCGGTCATCGCCAGCCTAGAAGGGGGGGATTTTCATGTTCCCATATATCCACCTTATCAGTAGAGATGAGCGGGTTCGGTTCCTCGGAATCCGAACCCGCCCGAACTTCAGGTTTTTTTACACGGGGCCGAGCGACTCGGATCTTCCCGCCTTGCTCAGTTAACCCGAGCGCGCCCGAACGTCATCATCCCGCTGTCGGATTCTCGCGAGGCTCGGATTCTATCGCGAGACTCGGATTCTATATAAGGAGCCGCGCGTCGCCGCCATTTTCACACGGGCATTGAGATTGATAGGGAGAGGACGTGGCTGGCGTCCTCTCCGTTTAGACTAGAGTACTAGAGAGAGACACAAATTTTGGGGAGCATATTATTAGGAGGAGTACTACTTGCTGCTGATAGTGTGACCAGTGACCACCAGTTTAATTAATCCGTTCTCTGCCTGATAAAAAACGATACACAGTGTGACACAGTCACATACCATATCTGTGCTCAGCCCAGTGTGCTGCATCATATGTAATACTGTATATCATTATCTGACTGTGCTGAGTGCTCACTGCTCACACAGCTTAATTGTGGGGGAGACTGGGGAGCAGTTATAGCAGGAGTACATATTTTAAGTACAGTGCACACTTTTGCTGCCAGAGTGCCACTGCCAGTGTGACTGACCAGTGACCACTGACAACCAGTATTGTGATTGTCTGCTGACCACCAGTATAATTGTGATTGTCTGCCTGAAAAAGTTAAACACTCGTCGTGTGGTGTTTTTATAAACGCATTCTGCAGACAGTGTCCAGCAGGTCCGTCATTACATAATATATACCTGTCCGGCTGCAGTACTAGTGTGATATATATATATTTAAATTTTATCTCATTATCATCCAGTCTATATTAGCAGCAGACACAGTACGGTAGTCCACGGCTGTAGCTACCTCTGTGTCGGCAGTCGCTCGTCCATCCATAATTGTATACCACCTACCCGTGGTTTTTTTTTTCTATCTTCTTGATACTAGTAGCTTACTTTAGGAGTCTGCAGTGCTGACAGACAGTGTCCAGCAGGTCCGTCATTACATAATATATATCTGTCCGGCTGCAGTACTAGTGTGATATATATATATATTTTAATTTTATCTCATTATCATCCAGTCTATATTAGCAGCAGACACAGTACGGTAGTCCACGGCTGTAGCTACCTCTGTGTCGGCAGTCGCTCGTCCATCCATAATTGTATACCACCTACCCGTGGTTTTTTTTTTTTCTATCTTCTTGATACTAGTAGCTTACTTTAGGAGTCTGCAGTGCTGACAGACAGTGTCCAGCAGGTCCGTCATTACATAATATATACCTGTCCGGCTGCAGTACTAGTGTGATATATATATATATTTTAATTTTATCTCATTATCATCCAGTCTATATTAGCAGCAGACACAGTACGGTAGTCCACGGCTGTAGCTACCTCTGTGTCGGCAGTCGCTCGTCCATCCATAATTGTATACCACCTACCCGTGGTTTTTTTTTTTTTCTATCTTCTTGATACTAGTAGCTTACTTTAGGAGTCTGCAGTGCTGACAGACAGTGTCCAGCAGGTCCGTCATTACATAATATATACCTGTCCGGCTGCAGTACTAGTGTGATATATATATATATATTTTAATTTTATCTCATTATCATCCAGTCTATATTAGCAGCAGACACAGTACGGTAGTCCACGGCTGTAGCTACCTCTGTGTCGGCAGTCGCTCATCCATCCATAAGTATACTAGTATCCATCCATCTCCATTGTTTACCTGAGGTGCCTTTTAGTTGTGCCTATTAAAATATGGAGAACAAAAATGTTGAGGTTCCAAAAATAGGGAAAGATCAAGATCGACTTCCACCTCGTGCTGAAGCTGCTGCCACTAGTCATGGCCGAGACAATGAAATGCCAGCAACGTCGTCTGCCAAGGCCGATGCCCAATGTCATAGTACAGAGCATGTAAAATCCAAAACACCAAATATCAGTAAAAAAA
Organism: Pseudophryne corroboree; assembly: GCF_028390025.1. Lineage (NCBI taxonomy): Eukaryota > Metazoa > Chordata > Amphibia > Anura > Myobatrachidae > Pseudophryne > Pseudophryne corroboree. The sequence goes on from NC_086453.1 coordinate 142,499,128, forward strand.
GGACTCAAAAATCTAAAATAAAATTATCGGAGGAGAAGCGTAAACTTGCCAATATGCCATTTACCACACGGAGTGGCAAGGAACGGCTGAGGCCCTGGCCTATGTTCATGGCTAGTGGTTCAGCTTCACATGAGGATGGAAGCACTCAGCCTCTCGCTAGAAAAATGAAAAGACTCAAGCTGGCAAAAGCACAGCAAAGAACTGTGCGTTCTTCGAAATCCCAAATCCACAAGGAGAGTCCAATTGTGTCGGTTGCGATGCCTGACCTTCCCAACACTGGACGTGAAGAGCATGCGCCTTCCACCATTTGCACGCCCCCTGCAAGTGCTGGAAGGAGCACCCGCAGTCCAGTTCCTGATAGTCAGATTGAAGATGTCAGTGTTGAAGTACACCAGGATGAGGAGGATATGGGTGTTGCTGGCGCTGGGGAGGAAATTGACAAGGAGGATTCTGATGGTGAGGTGGTTTGTTTAAGTCAGGCACCCGGGGAGACACCTGTTGTCCGTGGGAGGAATATGGCCATTGACATGCCTGGTGAAAATACCAAAAAAATCAGCTCTTCGGTGTGGAAGTATTTCAACAGAAATGCGGACAACATTTGTCAAGCCGTGTGTTGCCTTTGTCAAGCTGTAATAAGTAGGGGTAAGGACGTTAACCACCTCAGAACATCCTCCCTTATACGTCACCTGCAGCGCATTCATAATAAGTCAGTGACAAGTTCAAAAACTTTGGACGATAGCGGAAGCAGTCCACTGACCAGTAAATCCCTTCCTCTTGTAACCAAGCTCACGCAAACCACCCCACCAACTCCCTCAGTGTCAATTTCCTCCTTCCCCAGGAATGCCAATAGTCCTGCAGGCCATGTCACTGGCAATTCTGACGAGTCCTCTCCTGCCTGGGATTCCTCCGATGCATCCTTGCGTGTAACGCCTACTGCTGCTGGCGCTGCTGTTGTTGCTGCTGGGAGTCGATGGTCATCCCAGAGGGGAAGTCGGAAGACCACTTGTACTACTTCCAGTAAGCAATTGACTGTCCAACAGTCCTTTGCGAGGAAGATGAAATATCACAGCAGTCATCCTGTTGCAAAGCGGATAACTGAGGCCTTGACAACTATGTTGGTGTAAGACGTGCGTCCGGTATCCGCCGTTAGTTCACAGGGAACTAGACAATTTCTTGAGGTAGTGTGCCCCCGTTACCAAATACCATCTAGGTTCCACTTCTCTAGGCAGGCGATACCGAGAATGTACACGGACGTCAGAAAAAGACTCACCAGTGTCCTAAAAAATGCAGTTGTACCCAATGTCCACTTAACCACGGACATGTGGACAAGTGGAGCAGGGCAGGGTCAGGACTATATGACTGTGACAGCCCACTGGGTAGATGTATGGACTCCCTCCGCAAGAACAGCAGCGGCGGCACCAGTAGCAGCATCTCGCAAACGCCAACTCTTTCCTAGGCAGGCTACGCTTTGTATCACCGGTTTCCAGAATACGCACACAGCTGAAAACCTCTTACGGCAACTGAGGAAGATCATCGCGGAATGGCTTACCCCAATTGGACTCTCCTGTGGATTTGTGGCATCGGACAACGCCAGCAATATTGTGTGTGCATTAAATATGGGCAAATTCCAGCACGTCCCATGTTTTGCACATACCTTGAATTTGGTGGTGCAGAATTATTTAAAAAACGAGAGGGGCGTGCAAGAGATGCTGTCGGTGGCCAGAAGAATTGCGGGACACTTTCGGCGTACAGGCACCACGTACAGAAGACTGGAGCACCACCAAAAACGCCTGAACCTGCCCTGCCATCATCTGAAGCAAGAAGTGGTAACGAGGTGGAATTCAACCCTATATATGCTTCAGAGGTTGGAGGAGCAGCAAAAGGCCATTCAAGCCTATACAATTGAGCACGATATAGGAGGTGGAATGCACCTGTCTCAAGCGCAGTGGAGAATGATTTCAACGTTGTGCAAGGTTCTGCTGCCCTTTGAACTTGCCACACGTGAAGTCAGTTCAGACACTGCCAGCCTGAGTCAGGTCATTCCCCTCATCAGGCTTTTGCAGAAGAAGCTGGAGACATTGAAGGAGGAGCTAACACAGAGCGATTCCGCTAGGCATGTGGGACTTGTGGATGGAGCCCTTAATTCGCTTAACAAGGATTCACGGGTGGTCAATCTGTTGAAATCAGAGCACTACATTTTGGCCACCGTGCTCGATCCTAGATTTAAAACCTACCTTGGATCTCTCTTTCCGGCAGACACAAGTCTGCTGGGGTTCAAAGACCTGCTGGTGAGAAAATTGTCAAGTCAAGCGGAACGCGACCTGTCAACATCTCCTCCTTCACATTCTCCCGCAACTGGGGGTGCGAGGAAAAGGCTCAGAATTCCGAGCCCACCCGCTGGCGGTGATGCAGGGCAGTCTGGAGCGACTGCTGATGCTGACATCTGGTCCGGACTGAAGGACCTGCCAGCGATTACGGATACGGACATGTCGTCTACTGGCACTGCATATGATTCTCTCCCCATTGAAAGAATGGTGGAGGATTATATGAGTGACCGCATCCAAGTAGGCACGTCAGACAGTCCGTACTTATACTGGCAGGAAAAAGAGGCAATTTGGAGGCCCTTGCACAAACTGGCTTTATTCTACCTAAGTTGCCCTCCCACAAGTGTGTACTCCGAAAGAGTGTTTAGTGCCGCCGCTCACCTTGTCAGCAATCGGCGTACGAGGTTACTTCCAGAAAATGTGGAGAAGATGATGTTCATTAAAATGAATTATAATCAATTCCTCCGTGGAGACATTGACCAGCAGCAATTGCCTCCACAAAGTACACAGGGAGCTGAGATGGTGGATTCCAGTGGGGACGAATTGATAATCTGTGAGGAGGGGGATGTACACGGTGATATATCGGAGGATGATGATGAGGTGGACATCTTGCCTCTGTAGAGCCAGTTTGTGCAAGGAGAGATTAATTGCTTCTTTTTTGGTGGGGGTCCAAACCAACCCGTCATTTCAGTCACAGTCGTGTGGCAGACCCTGTCACTGAAATGATGGGTTGGTTAAAGTGTGCATGTCCTGTTTATACAACATAAGGGTGGGTGGGAGGGCCCAAGGACAATTCCATCTTGCACCTCTTTTTTCTTTCATTTTTCTTTGCGTCATGTGCTGTTTGGGGAGTATTTTTTTGAAGGGCCATCCTGCGTGACACTGCAGTGCCACTCCTAGATGGGCCAGGTGTTTGTGTCGGCCACTAGGGTCGCTTAGCTTACTCACACAGCTACCTCATTGCGCCTCTTTTTTTCTTTGCGTCATGTGCTGTTTGGGGAGTGTTTTTTGGAAGGGCCATCCTGCGTGACACTGCAGTGACACTCCTAGATGGGCCAGGTGTTTGTGTCGGCCACTAGGGTCGCTTATCTTACTCACACAGCTACCTCATTGCGCCTCTTTTTTTCTTTGCATCATGTGCTGTTTGGGGAGTGTTTTTTGGAAGGGCCATCCTGCGTGACACTGCAGTGCCACTCCTAGATGGGCCAGGTGTTTGTGTCGGCCACTAGGGTCGCTTATCTTACTCACACAGCTACCTCATTGCGCCTCTTTTTTTCTTTGCGTCATGTGCTGTTTGGGGAGTGTTTTTTGGAAGGGCCATCCTGCGTGACACTGCAGTGCCACTCCTAGATGGGCCAGGTGTTTGTGTCGGCCACTAGGGTCGCTTAGCTTACTCACACAGCTACCTCATTGCGCCTCTTTTTTTCTTTGCGTCATGTGCTGTTTGGGGAGTGTTTTTTGGAAGGGCCATCCTGCCTGACACTGCAGTGCCACTCCTAGATGGGCCAGGTGTTTGTGTCGGCCACTAGGGTCGCTTAGCTTACTCACACAGCTACCTCATTGCGCCTCTTTTTTTCTTTGCGTCATGTGCTGTTTGGGGAGTGTTTTTTGGAAGGGCCATCCTGCGTGACACTGCAGTGCCACTCCTAGATGGGCCAGGTGTTTGTGTCGGCCACTAGGGTCGCTTAGCTTAGTCATCCAGCGACCTCTGTGCAAATTTTAGGACTAAAAATAATATTGTGAGGTGTGAGGTGTTCAGAATAGACTGAAAATGAGTGGAAATTATGGTTTTTGAGGTTAATAATACTTTGGGATCAAAATGACCCCCAAATTCTATGATTTAAGCTGTTTTTTAGTGTTTTTTGAAAAAAACACCCGAATCCAAAATACACCCGAATCCGACAAAAAAAATTCGGTGAGGTTTTGCCAAAACGCGGTCGAACCCAAAACACGGCCGCGGAACCGAACCCAAAACCAAAACACAAATCCCGAAAAATTTCAAGTGCACATCTCTACTTATCAGGCGTACCTGAGATTTGCGGTACAGGATTGTCATTACCAATTTCAGACGTTGCCGTTTGGGCTTTCCACGGCCCGAGGGATTTTCACCAAGGTAATGGCGGAAATGATGGTGCTCCTGCGCAAGCAGGGTGTCACAATTATCCCGTACTTGGACGATCTCCTCATAAAAGCGAGATCACAAGAGCAGTTGTTGAACAGCGTGTCACTTTCACTGAAGGTGTTACAACAACACGGCTGGATTCTCAATATCCCGAAGTCGCAGTTAGTTCCTACGACTCGTTTGACCTTCTTAGGCATGATTCTGGATACGGACCAGAAAAGGGTTTATCTTCCGATAGAAAAGGCCCAGGAACTCATGACTCTGGTCAGGGACCTGTTGAAGCCAAAACAGGTGTCAGTGCATCACTGCACTCGAGTCCTGGGAAAGATGGTGGCATCTTACAAGGCCATTCCCTTCGGCAGGTTCCATGCAAGGACCTTCCAATGGGACCTACTGGACAAGTGGTCCGGGTCACATCTACAGATTCATCAGTTGATCACCCTGTCCCCCAGGTCAAGGGTGTCTCTCCTGTGGTGGCTACAGAGTGCTCACCTTCTAGAGAGCCGCAGGTTCACCATTCAGGCCTGGATTCTGGTAACCACGGAAGCGAGCCTCCGAGGATGGGGAGCAGTCACACAGGGAAGAAACTTCCAAGGTCTTTGGTCAAGCCAGGAGACTTGTCTTCACATCAATGTCCTGGAGCTGAGGGCCATATACAACGCCCTTCGTCAAGCGGAGACTTTGCTTCGCGACCTACCGGTTCTGATTCAGTCAGACAACATCACCGCAGTGGCTCATGTAAACCGCCAAGGCGGCACAAGGAGCAGAGTGGCAATGGTGGAAGCCACCAGGATTCTTCGCTGGGCGGAAAATCATGTAAGCGCACTGTCAGCAGTGTTCATTCCGGGAGTGGACAACTGGGAAGCAGACTTCCTCAGTAGACACGATCTACATCCAGGAGAGTGGGGACTTCATCAGGAAGTCTTCGCACAGATTGCAAGTCAGTGGGGACTGCCCCAGATAGACATGATGGCGTCCCGCCTCACCAAAAATCTACAGAGGTATTGCGCCAGGTCAAGAGACCCTCAGGCGGTGGTAGTGGATGCCCTCGTGACACCGTGGGTGTTCCAGTCGGTCTATGTGTTTCCTCCTCTTCCTCTCATCCCCAAGGAGTTGAGAATAATAAGAAAAAGAGGAGTACAGACAATTCTCATTGTTCCGGATTGGCCACGAAGGGCCTGGTATCCGGATCTGCAGGAAATGCTCACAGAAGATCCGTGGCCTCTTCCTCTAAGACAGGACCTGTTACAACAGGGGCCCTGTCTGTTCCAAGACTTACCGTGGCTGCGTTTGATGGCATGGCGGTTGAACGCCGGATCCTAGCGGAAAAGGGCATTCCGGATGAGGTCATTCCTACTCTGATAAAGGCTAGGAAGGACGTGACAGCTAAGCATTATCACCGTATATGGCGGAAGTATGTTTCTTGGTTTGAGGCCAGGAATGCTCCTACGGAAGAATTCCATCTGGCCCGTTTCCTTCACTTCCTACAGATGGGAGTGAATTTGGGCCTAAAATTAGGCTCCATTAAGGTTCAGATTTCGGCCCTATCCATTTTCTTTCAGAAGAAATTGGCTTCTCTCCCAGAAGTACAGACTTTTGTGAAGGGAGTGCTGCATATTCTGCCTCCTTTTGTACCTCCAGTGGCCCCTTGGGACCTGAACGTGGTGTTGAGTTTCCTTAAGTCACACTGGTTTGAACCACTTAAATCGGTGGAGTTAAAATATCTCACTTGGAAAGTGGTCATGTTGTTAGCCTTGGCTTCGGCTAGGCGAGTGTCGGAGTTGGCGGCTTTGTCCCATAAAAGCCCCTATTTAGTGTTCCATATGGATAGAGCGGAATTGCGGACCCGTCCTCAATTCTTGCCAAAGGTGGTTTCGTCTTTTCATATGAACCAAACTATTGTGGTACCTGTGGCTACACGAGACTTGGAGGATTCCGAGTCCCTTGATGTGGTCAGGGCTTTGAAAATTTACATGGCCAGAACAGCTAGGGTCAGGAAAACAGAAGCACTGTTTATCCTGTATGCAGCCGACAAGGTTGGCGCTCCTGCTTCCAAGTAGACTATTGCTCGCTGGATCTGTAACACGATTCAGCAGGCTCATTCTACGGCTGGATTGCCGTTACCAAAATCAATAAAGGCCCATTCCACCAGGAAAGTGGGCTCTTCTTGGGCGGCTGCCCGAGGGGTCTTGGTATTACAGCTATGCCAAACTGCTACTTGGTCGGGTTCAAACACTTTTGCAAAATTCTACAAGTTTGATACCCTGGCTGAGGAGGACCTCATGTTTGCTCAATCGGTGCTGCAGAGTCATCCGCACTCTCTCGCCCGTTTGGGAGCTTTGGTATAATCCCCATGGTCCTTACGGAGTCCCCAGCATCCTCTAGGACGTAAGAGAAAATAAGATTTTAAACCTACCGGTAAATCTTTTTCTCCTAGTCCGTAGAGGATGCTGGGCGCCCGTCCCAAGTGCGGACTACTTCTGCAAGACTTGTATATAGTTTTTGCTTACATAAGGGTTATGTTACAGTTTTCTTCAGTCTCGTACTGATGCTGTGTTGTTTCATTCTGTTAACTGGTTCGTATATCCCAAGTTATACGGTGTGGATTGTGTGGGCTGGTATGAATCTTGCCCTTAGATTAACTAAAATCCTTTCCTCGTACTGTCCGTCTCCTCTGGGCACAGTTTCTCTAACTGAGGTCTGGAGGAGGGGCATAGAGGGAAGAGCCAGTGCACACCCATACCTAAAGTTCTTTCTTAGTGCCCATGTCTCCTGCGGAGCCCGTCTATCCCCATGGTCCTTACGGAGTCCCCAGCATCCTCTACGGACTAGGAGAAAAAGATTTACCGGTAGGTTTAAAATCTTTTTTTTTATTTTATTTATTTTTAGTATTTATAAGAATCACCTCTCAATTGTACAAAAAGAACAAGTGCCAGATGAATATCAGATGCCCCCACCATCCCTAGTAATTTCTACAGACTCTACTGTATAATATATGTTTCTCAATGGTATTCAACCTTCAACCATACATTTGACATACATGTGGCTATTTTCACGTAAATACTTGGACAGTGCTACAACATAGCTCTCATGCCTCATTCTACATTCTCCTGGTCTACTTATGTGGGTTTATGCCGGTCGTTTCCTTTTACATTATTTCTTTTATTTACTAGATCCATACGTTAAGATTCATCTGATGCAGAATGGCAAGAGACTCAAGAAGAAGAAGACCACAATTAAGAAAAACACCCTGAATCCCTATTACAATGAGTCATTCAGCTTTGAAGTTCCATTTGAGCAAATCCAGGTGAGATCCATGTGAGAGAACAGATCTTTGTACATAGAAGAGAGAAGAACATTTGAAAATTAATCAATTTCTAAAGCCACAACATGCACTATTTTTCTTAGGTTATTTACTAATGTACTTTTTCAAAAGTAAAGTACTTCTACTGCCTCTCATTATGTTCAGATGTATTTTATTTACATTGACAATTTATTACATAATCTGATCAGTATTAAAGTGTAAGACAGATACCACATCATGAATATTTGTTATATGCTCTTAGCAAGGAACAAACCGGACCCACCCTGCATCACTCAGCAGAACAAGAAAAATGTTGTCCTCTTGGCCCACAAACCCAGATACCTTCCCATAAAAACACTTGCACAAAGAAAGGGGCAAATGGCACTTGCATTGCGAAATTGCATGTTTTGCAATTTTGAAAATGAATTTTAGTGTTTAAAAAAAAAAGTTTTTATCTTTTTCATACTTTCTTATTAGTGATGTTTTTTTGAATATAGTGATGTTTTTTGAATTCTCTATAAAAGAGTTAGTATACTTAGACATTTTCTTCTATCCATGGGAACCAGCTACCGCTTCCATTCAGTTGCAGTTGACACCCTGCCTTGGATCTTCACAGGGCCATAGTGAGAGTTGTGTGACCACCTAGGGTTCACAGCCAATGGGATAGTACAGTGGCTGGCCCAAAGGCACCTGTCTGCCGCTTGAGGGTGGTTTGGGGTGCACCCCATTACACAGAAAGCCTCAGGTCTTACTGTTGGGCCAATTGTGCTTGCAAGGGGCTCCTCTGAGTCTTGCTACAGTGCTTGGTGTTAATGGACATTGGTCAGATTTCTCTTTTTTGTGCTCTTCTTTTTCCTACTGCCAAATCTCCACAACTCCTAATCATGTCAAGGTATCCGCCATGTAAAATAAATCATTTTTGGAACATACATGTATCCTACTAGTAATGTAAAATTATAAATGTTTTTAGCTTGTTAACACACATAAAAGAAAAAAGAAAAAAAGGTAAGATCATCTGCAATCTATGCAATTCTGCAACCTTATGTACTGTAGGTAATGTAACAGAATATAAGACTAAGGAAACATCTGAGGCTTGCATTAGTGTGGAAGGAATATGAATATGAGGAATAACCACTTAGTTTATCCTTCATGCTGAAAAAATCTAAAGACAGACATTTCATCTGGGCTGGGCAGGATTTCCTATACAGAAAGTTGTGAACAGTAACATTGACAGAAAAAGGCATGTGTACCCAAGAATGCCTGTAGTTATCATCCAATCTATATAAAGATTAGCTGATATCACAGTTTGTGATTGGAGGTAAAAGTATGTGTACAGGGACGGATCCAGAACAAAATGACAGCAGAAGAGTAGGAGGTCGTTACTTTGCACTCACATTCGGTGTGCGGTTCTGGAAAAGTGGGTGTGGTCTCACAACAAGGGCGTGACCTTGCAACAATGTGCATGGCCTGAAAGGGAATGCCGTATCTGTATGACTGGGAGAGAGTGATACCTTGAAGAGGCAGAAAGTGACAGGAGAGATTGGGTTATGGTAGTGATGATAGTGATGCAGGGGAGAGACAGAGGGTGACGGGGAGAGATAGTGGGAAACAAAGAGGCATCGGGTGACATGGAGAGGTAGAGGGTGACAGGAGAGGGTGACAATGAGAGGCAGTGGGTGACACCAGGGAATGGGTGACAGGAGGAGGCTGTGCATGATGCCAAGGAATGGGTGACATGGGGAGGAAGTGGGTGAATCCAGGGCCAGGCAGTGAATGACTTAGGGGATGACTGGGAGAGGCAGTGGGTGACAAGGCAGTAGTGGGTGACAGGAAGATAGTGGATGACTGGGTAGGCAGTAGATTACAGCTGTGAGGTGGCTGCAGGCAGACATACGGCTACTTACTGTTGGTCTGGGAACTGGGCCCACAGCAGAACATCATGGATGAGTCCATCTGAGAGAAGCCAAGGCACAGGTACTGCAGGCAGGGGCAGGGTGGCTCCTCCTCTTCACCCTGTCGAGATCATGATATCATCCCGGCAGCTGTGCCTCCCCCTCAGCACCCATCCAGTTGATAAAGTCAGTTATTACCTAAAAACATTAAGCTATATTCTATTATGGACTAAGTACGCAATTGGCGCACAGAGTACCGTAAGGGTACGCACCTAGCGTAGCGGACGCTAGGTCGTGGGCGCGACGCTCAAGCGACACGCACGCTCACGGAATGTTACACAGTTACCCTTATTAACTACACACCTTAAGGGTACGTTTTACACTTTAAACCTTGGCAATGAAATACTATAACGATGTAATGCTTGTTAACCTTGATAATATGAGACGCTGATTGAGCGATTGGGACGCTCCGTAAACCCTTTACAGTAACTAGTGAAAACACAAGACCTGGTTAGGATACAAAAACCACTTGGGCTCTAATACCCAGTGGATGATTCTATTTGAGTAAAAAGGGGAAAAACAGTACAGCTTATACACTACAAAACTAACATAAAATCTAAACAGAATAACGAGAAAAATATGAACAATAGCGAACGATCGCAAATACAAGAAAACAGAATGTGTACACAATGAGAACAAATGGCAAACACAGAGGATAACAAAATGGCTACAGAGAACTTACACACGTGGGAATGATTCGCAGGCGCGTCCTGAATCCAGCCCTCAGCCTTCAATATGAAAACCTTGCAGAGAGAGTGAGTGGCTGGACAGGCAATGGTGGTCTTTATATACACAACATACAGTAACAATACAATGGTCCCTATAACCTTATAGTTCATTGGACACAGGAATGTGTCTCTGCATTATAACAAAAGGTCATAGGTGGGTTCGAACAGGTGGGCTGTGCCTTTCTCCAACTGCTCAGGTGGGAGGTATCCTTAGGATTGCCGCCGCATGGGTAATGAACAGCAAATACAGTAAATATCTATAAACTACTTTTGTACATAACTATGCGCAGGAGCGAACAATCTCTTCCTAACCGAAATGTTACTAATAAAATACTCTACAGCTGGATACTAGACACCACCGTTCTACCTTTATCTGACCCTTCCTATCATGCAAAGAGGAATTTCCCTGTCCAAGAACCGTTTACACTAAACATACTTTCCAACATTGTTAAAGGGAATATTCACTATAAACACACTATATGGGAAAAATGTGTTATGATCGAGTCGCCCGCTAGACGCTCACAAACTCTACCGTAAATGCGCATACACCGCGCGTGATCGCCGGAGCGATCTTACGCAATTTGCGGACATGTGCACGCACGGCAGAGCTCATGCACGTGCAGCGGGCATGTGCATGAGGGGTTAGTACAAGGCATATGTAAGAGGATATTTTTCGACTTTGACAGTCCACCCTTTGGCAGTCAACAATAACTGCCACTATCTAAACAATTAAGCAGAAAAATATATTACCATGAAATACCTTATTATGATTGGGAGTAGGGAGAAGATGAGGAGGTGGGAAATGTGTGACCTAGTGAGATAGTAAAAAAGCATGTATGCATGAAATCCATGTCTGAGGGGTCATGTATCATCGTGTTCTAAAAATAAGCTTCGAGGTATTGCGAAGTATACATTGAATCCTTCTTATCCCGTATTAAGGGTCTGTAAGTGGGCTAACAAACTCTACTGAGCTCTTTTCGGCTTTTAGTTCCAACAAATGGGGTGCACATTAGTTGATGATACATGAAGGGGGAAAGTATGTGAGTGCTAATATATATATGTCTATATCACCTGTCGACTATGTGTGTCACTACTTGAAGATAGAAGAGATGAAGATAAGAAACATGCTTTATAAATGCATTCGTATGAATATATATGTGTGGTCGTCCTTGGGCGTCTGTTGGAGTCTTGTTGATGTCTTGTTGAAGTCTTGTCCGGATAGCTGTATCTTTGCTGTGTGGCAAGCAAAGCTCTTCAAATGTCCATAAAAATGAAAGTCTCTAACAGTTCATCAAATGGCTGTGACAAAATTCATCAATGGTCTGTATAATGGGTCATCAAATTCTTCTTCCTAGTCGGTGTCTTCTTACCTTGGAGGAAAACAATGGAGAAACGGGTGAAAGAAACGGACCGTGGAATCACGTTTTATCACAACATTGTCTCGATTGCTGGGTCATAAATTAAACTAGTTGTTGTTACAATGCCCTCGCTCCTCAAACTCATCAATTTGGTACTGCGCTTGCAATTCATTAAAATTCAAACACATCTGAATATCAATCCAATCATTATGATAACTCCTAGGATACATAAGAGGAATTTCCCTACAGTAGCGATAACATTTTGAGCCCATTCTCCTAAACCTGAGAACCAATTGCGTGGGTTCAACCATGATACCTAGCCGGTCAGTTCATTACCCACAGAAGCAAGGGTAAGGTTGTGTCTCCTTCGGAACTCCCATTTCAATTGCAAGATATCGTCCATCTTTTGATCTATGACCTCGGTTGGGTCCTCAGTGCTGTTTGTGATATACGTACAACACTTCACACCATACTGAGTTGCTAGGGTGACACAATACCCTCCTGTCACTGCTGTGATGTAATTGAGAACCATCCTGTGCTGGATCAGTTATGTTTTGTAAGCTTGCAATTCTCTCCCAGTATATCTAAAGGTGTCATCATACATCTCGGTGATATTGTCTATCAGGTTCGCTAGCGCGGTAATATACTTAAAATTTATAACTCCTCTGGCGGTATGGGTGATATCTAGCGCGAGTAGGAATTAAATCCCGGTGGATTCGTGAATCAAATCAGAGGCTGCATGCTCTGTCCTATCTATAAGGTGTCTTTTTACAATGTGTTCGTAATGGGTGTGAGTGCAAGGAGCTTGAGCATTGCGGTGAACGTCTTTCATTCTATCATGGGTAATGGTCATTACTTCCAGTAACACTCTTCCAATGTAACACAATCCCTCTGAGTTTGGGGCAAGCCACTTATACGCCTTCCTCCCACATATGAAATATGCATTATCGGGGAGGACATATGGGACAGAATATGACATCACCATATTACAAACCTTCCAGGTGAAAAATCCTATCCCTAACTCTCTCATCTGTCCAGTACACGTATCAGGTTGTATGATATGCGCACAGTATCCTGGTGATACTTCTCCAACTCGCATGGGCCTACTTCCTAGAGTACCTATATTGGAAATATCTTCCACTGTTGGCTATTTGGCGTATAAGCTCGGAGTCAATGGGCATTCTATCGACTCTGTGTGAGAATGTCATGGTTCGGTTGTTCCATGTCACTTCCCAATTTCCAGGCTTTCGGGGATTGGAAATGTTAAAACATATTAGGGACCTATCCACATGATATTGGTGGAGCTTCAAACTAGGAGGCCTAGAAATATTACATTTCTTGTCCACCGGTCTCCCACCCCTTAATTCAAGTACCTCATCTATCGTTAAAGAGTATGGCACTAGTCCTGCCTTTCTATGACCTTGAGGTACTTGTGAGCACACCCAGCATTCCGTTTGGTTTAAAACCTTACCCACTAATGAGTGATAGTCACTCAATGGATGACGGTCCATATTGATATTAATGCTGGACTGACATCTCTGGATGCACCCGTCCTCAACTATGTTGTCACAATTCCTACATATACAATTCTCTTCAGCTAACAATCCTTCACAATGTCTGTTAGTGTCATGGCTACCAGATCGTTTTCTGATACTCGCCTTTGCTCGGTGATTGTGTTGCTCTTGGAATTCTACGAATCCATCCTGATCATCAGAACCCATTCCAGATCCTTTCTCGACCTCACTGGTACTCTCACCGAAACAGACTGCTCTGGTCAACAACAGGGTCAACAGGAAAACACGGACTGCAGTCTCTTGGGGCGAGTCCATCTTAGGAGGAGAAAGAAAGAGTTGTAATGGGGGAAAGGAAACAACTAGAAGGGAAAGAAAACTTGGCGCGACAACCGCCTCCGATCTTGTGGTTCTCTGTGCTCAGGTGCCGTGACAACAGTCCTGCCTCTCAGCCTTCCCGGAACAGACACTCCAGTGATATGGTTTCCTCCACACTCTGCTCTTTGTCACGGGCTCTCTCTGGGTCAGCGACCTTCTTACAGTGGGACGAGTGGACCCAAGTCTCTCTTTCGGCAACCTTTAATGCTGTCGTGCTGGTCAGTAAGACTTGGTACGGTACTTCCCAACGGTCAATCAGGCAACCTGAGCGTAGAAAATTCCGAATCATTACATAATCCCCAGGTTCAATGTCATGACAATTACTGTCTGGCAGATCAGGAATCACCAGCTTTAGATTGCTATTCTGATTCCTCAACTGCTTGCTCATCTTAACCAAATACTTTACAGTGACTTCATTGTTACATTTCAAATCATCTTGGGGGTCAATCATTACATGGGGTTGTCGACCAAAAAGAATTTCAAAGGGGGACAGATTAAGAGGGGACCTGGGAGTGGTTCTGATGCTGTACAATACAAGTGGCAAAGCTTCTGGCCACAACAATCCAGTTTCAGCCATTACTTTGCTCAACTTGTTCTTAATAGTGCTGTTTACTCTTTCCACTTTCGCACTCGCCTGTGGGCGGTACGGAGTATACAGTTTACTATCAATTCCCATTAATTGCACATTACCTGAAAGACTTCACCTGTAAAATGGGTACCCCTATCACTTTCAATTATCCTAGGGATACCATACCTGCACACAAATTCCTGCACAATTTTCTTTGCAGTAAACGTAGCAGTATTTGTGGCAGCGGGGAACGCTTCAACCCAATTTGAAAACACATCAATACAAACCAATACATACTTTAAATTTCTACAGGGTGGCAATTGTATGAAATCAATTTGTATTACCTGAAAAGGGCCGTCCGTTGGCGGAATATGGGATGGTTCTGTTGGTATCGCCTTTCCAATGTTCTTCCTCAAGCAGGTGAGGCATGTCATCGCCCTTTTACCCGCATGGGAAGAAAATCCTGGTTCACACCAGTAGGCTCTTACCAACTTGCACATACCTTCTTTACCTAGATGAGTCAGCCCATGTGCCGCCTCCGCTAAACTCGGAAGGTATGCTCTGGGTGCCACTGGCTTACCCTGTCCATCTGTCCAGAGTCCTGAGGACTCCTGGCCACATCCCTTTGACCTCCAGACTGCCTTTTCCTGTGGAGAACACAAATCTTGCATTTCACTCAATTTCTGTGTGCTGACAGTGTTGAATACCATCAGTGGTGTGATGTCTGTCTGTATGGGGGTACTGGCTGCTAATTTAGCAGCTTCGTCTGCCCGGCTGTTACCAAGTGACACCGGGTCTTGGCTGTATGTGTGGGCTTTACACTTGATAACAGCCACTCTGTCAGGTTCCTGTATTGCTGCTAAGAGTCTTTTGATGTGGGTCGCATGCGCCACAGGTGTGCCAGCTGCCGTCATGAAATTTCTGAGGCGCCATAGGGCCCCGAAATCATGCACTACTCCAAAGGCATACCTAGAATCTGTGTAAATATTGGCTGACTTACCTTTAGCCAATTCACACGCTCTGGTTAGGGCGACCAGCTCAGCAACTTGTGCTGAGTGAGGTGGGCCCAGGGGTTCCGCTTCTATGGTACCTTTGTCATCTACGACTGCGTATCCAGTACACAAGTCTCCCGAGTCCGTCTGTCTGTGGCAACTACCATCAGTGTAGAAAGTAAAATCTACACCTTCCAGTGGGTTGTCACTGATGTCAGGCCTTGCAGTGAAATTTTGGGTCAAATATTCCATACAATCATGTGTGTCAGTGTCTGTACTAAATCCTCCTTCACCATTACTCTCATCCCCCACCCTCTGTGCCTGTCCAGGCACACCTGGGAGATACGTTGCAGGGTTTAGTGTGCTGCATCTCCTTATGGTGATGTTTACAGGGGCCATTAGTGCTAATTCCCACCTTGTAAACCGTGCGGATGAGACGTGTCTGGTTTGGGCAGAATTCAGTAAGGCTGACACTGCATGAGGTGTATGAATGGTCAGGTTGTGTCCTAGCACTACATCTTCGCTTTTACTCACTAGCAATGCTATCGCTGCAACACTTCGCAAGCATGTGGGGAGGGATCGTGCTACTGTGTCTAGCTGAGCGCTGTAGTAGGCTACCTGCCTGCTGGCATCACCATTCTTCTGGGTTAAAACACCTGCCGCACACCCAGCACTTTCCGTACCGTACAGTTCAAAGGGTTTCCCATAATCTGGCATACCTAACGCTGGTGCCTGCGTTAGGCACTGTTTGAGTCTCTCAAATGCCAGTTCGGACTCATCTGTGTGCGAAATCCGATCTGGTTTGTTTGATGAGACCATCTCTTGTAAAGGTAAGGCTAGTATGGAAAACCCTGGGATCCAGTTCCGGCAGTACCCACACATTCCTAGGAAAGTGCGAATCTGTTGCTGGGTTTGTGGCAGAGTCATGTCGCGAATCGCCTGTACTCTATCAGCAGTGAGGTGTCTCAGTCCTTGCGTCAAGCAATGTCCCAAATATTTTACCTTGGTCTGGCATAATTGCAACTTATCCTTTGAAACCTTGTGTCCCGTATCAGAAAGATGAAGCAGAAGCTGTTTCGTGTCTTTCAAGGACGATTCGAGTGAATCAGAACACAGCAGTAAGTCGTCTACATACTGTATTAATATTGATCCGCTCTCAGGTTGAAAGGATTGTAGACAATCATGCAAAGCCTGTGAGAAAATACTTGGGCTGTCAATGAAACCTTGTGGTAAGCGAGTCCAGGTGTACTGTACTCCTCTGTATGTGAATGCAAACAAATATTGGCTGTCAGGGTGCAGAGGTACCGAGAAGAAGGCGGAGCAGAGGTCAATAAGAGTGAAAAATTTCGCAGTGGGAGGGATTTGCATAAGGATAACAGCTGGATTTGGCACTACGGGGAATTGGCTCTCAACTATTTTGTTGATCCCCCTTAGATCCTGCACTAGCCTGTAACCCCTCCCCACGCTCTTTTTCACAGGGAAGATGGGACTATTGGCAGTGCTGGACGTCCTAACCAGAATGCCCTGTTGTAGCAAGCGCTCTATTACTGGGTAAACTCCTAACTCCACCTCTGGCTTCAGAGGATACTGTGGGATTTTTGGAGCTATCCTACCATCTTTTACTTGAACTACTACAGGAGCTACATTTGCCATTAATCCAGTGTTTTGTCCATCCTTGGTCCAAAGTGACTCCGGTATCTGGGAAATCATTTCCTCTACCTTGGACGGACACCTATCTGTAACAGCAGTGTGTGACATTAGCCTTTGTGGGGAGTCTAGCATATCCTGTACTTCCTGAGCGTGATTCTCGGGTATATCTAAGAGCACACCTTCAGGAGTACAATATATGACACACCCCATCTTGCACAGTAAATCTCTCCCAAGTAGATTAGTCGGAGCCGATGCAGCTAGCAGAAAGGAGTGCTTGGTCTGCAAAGGCCCTATCATAATCTCTGCTGGTTTGCTTAAAGGGTAGTGTTGTACTACTCCTGTTACTCCCATGGCTGGAATTGTTTTACCAGTGGTCTTCATACCCACTGTTGAATTTAACACTGACTTGGCCGCCCCCGTGTCTACAAGGAAAGGTAGAGATCTACCAGCTACATCAATTGTGACCTCGGGTTCACTTCCAAGGCTCGCAATTAATTTCACTGGCTGCAGACTACAGGTGTGGCCCCACCCCTATTGCATGTGGTGACCTCCCCACAGCACGCTGGCAGCTACAACATGTGAAGGAGGTAACTGGGAATTTTCAGAGACTTGCCAGTCTCTTTTTGGTGGGTACCTTCTTGTTTCCCCTGCATGTGGCTCATAACTCCGTCTCTGCGGTCCCTGATCCCAATTACGTGTGTCATGTCGTTGTCTATGAGGTTGGTATACCTTATATGGGTCGTTAAACATACAATTCCGTGCAATATGTCCTTCTCTGCTACAGTTGTAACATTTTATCACATTTGACTTACCCACAGGGGTCTGGGGCTTAGGCTGAGGTGGCTTCGTTGTAAGGGCTTGTATACTTACTGCCATCAGCTTATCGCCCTGTTACTCCCTGTGTCTCATGATGTTCCGATCATGTTTAATAGTGGTCTCTCTCAAAGCAGCCACCGACATACCTCTCCAGTTGGGTTGAGTGGTCTGTACCATTGTCCTTAACACTTCCTTTAAACCATCCATTAACACAGAAACTGCTACTTCCCTATGGTGCACATTCGTCTTAATGTCCTCTATTCCAGTGCACTTAGCCATTTCCTGCAGTGCCCGATGGAAATAATCAGAAGCAGTTTCACCTTCTTTTTGTCTTATGGAGAAGATTTTGTTCCACTTGACAACAGTTGGGAAATATACTCCTAACTGCAGGTTGATACGTTTTACATTGTCCTGATTGTACTCATCGGTGAGAGGTACTTCTTCATCTAACCTACAATCAGTGATAAACTTTGCAGAGTCGATATTGGGGGGCAAGCATGCCCTCAGCAATGTCCGCCAATCTTTGTTATTGGGTTCTGCGGAATTACCTAATTCTCTAATGAACCTATGGCTTGCAACTAGATCTTTCCTAGGATCAGGGATTCAGACATCATTGTTCTTAATTCTGTCCAGAAAAAGGGACAATGCATTGCAATGTTCCTGACGGGAGTGACTCCTGTAGCGTCAGTTTTCCCATTTGGGACCGCAATTACCCTGACAGGATTAAGTTCAATCACATCACTCTGGGTTGATTCTACAATGTGTGGTGTAATTGTTTCTGCATAATGTACAGTACCGTACTTACCTGCGGACACGACCTCACCTGTCCCTCCACTAGGGGCCTTTGCTACTCCTCTTACTGGTTGGGCCGTGCCCACTGTAGTCTCTCTTATGGTGGCTGCTAGAGAGAGTGCCGATATTGTGGTAGGCTCATCTTCCTGGTCGCAGTCTGAGGGAAGTTTAAGACAGGATACAACTTGCACGGGTTAACATTAGCATCAATACACTTATCTACTTTACTCTTATCATTTATACATTTATTAAGTGCACTTTTATCATATACCAGTATGCCATTCTCTGTAGCCACTTTCTCTCCTGTTATGTATGGTGGTGGTGGTGCGGCAGCTATCAGTTTCCTGATAGGAATAGAACTAGCTGCTTGAGCTAATCCTCTTTGTATCTCGCCTTCCTGTTGCCATAACTGTAAATAATCATAATGTCTAATCCGTTGCTTGCCGGATTTTATTAGACATATCCTTCTCCTTAAATTTTGCAAAACCTCAGGATTAAAACTGCCTACCCTGGGGAACTTTTCCCCATCGTTCACAGTCATACGTTCCCACTCATTGCATAAAACTTCTGCGTGTGATCCATATTGCTCACACATTACGTACCTCGCTGACCCGACTGGCCGCGGAATAATATCAACCTGAACCTTGGTTGATCGTCCCTTACTTGAGCAACTGGCCCCCATTCTTTGCAGGTATTGCCTTCTCAGCGAATTCCTACAAAAACCACGTTCCCAGAGGTAAGGCGACGGTGAAAGTCCAACGAGTGCCTTCACCCACTCTCGCCCACGTCGACCAATATGCCCACACACTGCTTCAGTGCTGGCGTACTCAACCCAGGGCCCCTGTGGGACCTCTACTTATTGGGGCGTGTGGGAGTGTGCTACGCTCCCCAGTAAGTATCAGTTGCTGGAGAATTCCTGAGTGAACAGCGAACCTCCCTTAAAATAAAAAAAACCTACACAAATCACGTTAGAATGTACAAATAGTGTTTATGATCCCGCAAAGCGTACGCAAATTGCGTAATGGGTATCAAGGTAACCAACTAATGCACACAATTACATGCGGTACAGTCGCAATGCGTATAAGTAACTATTACTTATCCGCAGAACGACCAGCGGAATCGGTTGTTTAGGCTACGAAACCTTCAGCCGGAGCGTATTCTCAAAACGGGCCTATATGGGTATTGCGCCAACCCCCAAGGCTGCGCTCTCTACCTCTGACCTTTCTTAAGTCAGGGTTTTCAGAAACTGCGTATAGGTACTTTTAACGGCTTTCTGACTTTCGCGGACCTCCTGGTCTGCTGTAACACTAATTGCTCCTCTTACCTTATGGACTTTTAACGTGAGATGGCCTTCTCCCACTCCACCCCGTGTTCACTTCACGGGTATCCTTCTACGAGATCTCGATTTTTCTCAGGGTTCACACCAAAAAAACTTTACTTGCATACACACGCTCTTTCACTTCATATATACTTTGATTTTTCTGTACAGAAAATTTTTTTCATTCAGGTAACACAGGCTAATCCCAAAGGTAATGCAACGAGAGGAGGATCTTTTTTTTAAACTAAGTTTTGGAAACTGAACAAATTTGTGCTATTATCGCGTGGCTTCCGTATTGCCTACTAAAACAATGCTATTGTGTGATTTGTGTTTAGTGGGCGTATCCGTACGCACGTTGCGTGATATACGCCACGTGTGTAGGCCTTTGCGCTGCGTACGCTGTCTCGCACTCGGTCAGAGACACGTGTACACAGGCCAGATACGTCCGCAGTAACACAAATAACACGCTTCTATAAATGCAAACAATATTTAACTATAATCGTTTACCAAACACCACACAGTATCTCCTGTATAAACCTTTATAACTGGGTCAGGCTGCGTGCGTGTTTTACAATTACTCCCTTAAGTATTACTTTTACTTTTAACTAAATAGCAACAAATTTTCTCAGCACGTGATCAATGCGAATGGCAAACAGAAAGGTAGATATGTGAAAATACGCAAATGGAAATACAAGTGTGTGCGTGTGTTGCGTGCGCAATTTTCACCAATACAGAAATTTAAACAGATTTAAAAGACAATAGCTGAACGTTCTTACCTTTCGGTTCCGGATCCCACCAGCATCCCTACAAACCAAGCGGAGCAGACGCTTATCTAATCAGCACTTACCGTATCCCCAACCACCAAACGGCTAACAGGGGATACTACCTTCCCGCCCTTTCCTGATGGATAAAGTCTGCCTGGTTCTGCTTGGCTGCGGATATGAGGAGGCCCGGACGATGCCCCCAATTGATAAAGTCTGTTATTATCTAAAAACATTAAGCTATATTCTATTATGGACTAAGTACGCAATTGGCGCACAGAGTACCGTAAGGGTACGCACCTAGCGTAGCGGACGCTAGGTCGTGGGCGCGACGCTCAAGCGACACGCACGCTCACGGAATGTTACACAGTTACCCTTATTAACTACACACCTTAAGGGTACGTTTTACACTTTAAACCTTGGCAATGAAATACTATAACGATGTAATGCTTGTTAACCTTGATAATATGAGACGCTGATTGAGCGATTGGGACGCTCCGTAAACCCTTTACAGTAACTAGTGAAAACACAAGACCTGGTTAGGATACAAAAACCACTTGGGCTCTAACACCCAGTGGATGATTCTATTTGAGTAAAAAGGGGAAAAACAGTACATCTTATACACTACAAAACTAACATAAAATCTAAACAGAATAACGAGAAAAATATGAACAATAGCGAACGATCGCAAATACAAGAAAACAGAATGTGTACACAATGAGAACAAATGGCAAACACAGAGGATAACAAAATGGCTACAGAGAACTTACACACGTGGGAATGATTCGCAGGCATGTCCTGAATCCAGCCCTCAGCCTTCAATATGAAAACCTTGCAGAGAGAGTGAGTGGCTGGACAGGCAATGGTGGTCTTTATATACACAACATACAGTAACAATACAATGGTCCCTATAACCTTATAGTTCATTGGACACAGGAATGTGTCTCTGCATTATAACAAAAGGTCATAGGTGGGTTCGAACAGGTGGGCTGTGCCTTTCTCCAACTGCTCAGGTGGGAGGTATCCTTAGGATTCCCGCCGCATGGGTAATGAACAGCAAATACAGTAAATATTTATAAACTACTTTTGTACATAACTATGCGCAGGAGAGAACAATCTCTTCCTAACCAACACCGAAATGTTACTAATGGAATACTCTACACCTGGATACTAGACACCACCGTTCTACCTTTATCTGACCCTTCCTATCATGCAAAGAGGAATTTCCCTGTCCAAGAACCGTTTACACTAAACATACTTTCCAACATTGTTAAAGGGAATATTCACTATAAAACACACTATATGGGAAAAATGTGTTATGATCGAGTCGCCCGCTAGACGCTCACAAACTCTACCGTAAATGCGCATACACCGCGCGTGATTGCCGGAGCGATCTTACGCAATTTGCGGATATGTGCACGCACGGCAGAGCTCATGCACGTGCAGCGGGCATGTGCATGAGGGGTTAGTACAAGGCATATGTAAGAGGATATTTTTCGACTTTGACACAGTCTCAGCCACACAGGAGGCAGAGAGGAGGAGCTGGGGAGAGGTGAGGGGAGGTCTCCCTGTACTTACTCTGCCTCTTCCTCTTCCAGTCAGACCATGTCCTTTTCATCACGGCTCATGGAGCTGTGATGCAGTGGCATACTAATAATGATTCTATGTTAATCTAGGCCTAAAATGATTTATGACTCACTACAAGTGTGTGCAAGATATTACACCTCCATAATCTGTTGGAACTGGTGCAAGACGTTATGCAAAACTATTTTGAGTGGAAGGAGAGGGATTCAGGCTGGACTAGCTCTTCAGATACACTAGACATGCTTGCATGGGATGTGACCACACGCTCACTGATATTTGACCACACCCACATCGTAACACAGTTACACCCTCAGTGTAATGTGTCCATGACTCCATCTTGCAGTAGCCCTATTCCAGACATTAGAATGTTAACATATATTGTATGTATAACTTCATTTTTATCCTCTGTCCACAGAAAGTGCAAGTGGTTCTTACAGTACTCGATTATGACAAGTTGGGCAAGAATGAAGCTATTGGAAAGATCTTTGTTGGCTGCAATGCTACAGGGACTGAGCTGCGTCACTGGTCTGATATGTTAGCTAACCCCAGAAGGCCCATCGCTCAGTGGCACACTCTACAGCCAGAGGAGGAACTGGATGCTTCTCTTGGAATGAAGACCTCATGATGTCACTTCCTTTGTGTGAATGAGTGTGAGTGTATGTGGGCACTTGGAGGCACTTGTGTGAACAAGCACTGCTCCATGTGCCGCTGTGTGTATATACTTGTTCAAAGCTGTAACTGTACAATAGCTTTGAGAAACCTCCTGTTTCGTGGTTATTTGTAAATTACTAAAATATTTATATGACTTGGCCAAGAGGCAGTATCCTTTTTCAAATTCTCAGCTGGTTTAGTATGAATACTAAAATACTTTTTCTGATAGGTTATAAAACTTAGAAGAAGTCCTGTATGCACTTTTACAACTAATAAATAATGAGTTTTAGATACAATATTTATAGTTTTGTCCTATACAGCATTAGAAACTTTGCCTTAAAATCTTTTAGGTGAAGTAAACTTTAAATAGAGAAAGTTTGTTGTTTTTAGAGTGATTTGTATAGAATGATTAAGGATGACAGCACTGACACATCTGCTGTAAGGATTATGGTCATTCTAACAGATATTTTGTAAGAAGAAAATGTGCTCTCTATTGCAGTGCAGCCAAGTTATTGGGAAATTATGGCTACAATTAAACAGCTTTCCCAAAAGTGAATTGGTAACATATAGTTGCACTTGCACTAGCTGGACTCACTTGGCGACATGTACGCCACCCGAGTTCGGCGGCCGTGCAGGATGGCGGCTGAACTCAGACGTTTTTTTAAAGGGGCAATCACTTATGAGGCATGGTTTTGCCTTGTAAGTGATTGCTCCTTTAAAAAAAGTCAGAGTTCGGCCGGCATCCCGCATGGCAGCCGAAGTCCTGCGGCATTACATCCCGCCCCATATTGTTGAACTTTTACTCAGAATGTACCCTGCAAAATACAGAGCAAAATCAATTTCTTGATGGAAAATGCACATTTTTGACTCATTATCATGCATACAACTATACTAGTAATTTTAAAATCTAAAAATGATTTTTAAACATGTGGGTTATAAAATATAGAAAGTAGACTTGGTAAATGCCCGTGTATATTATAGGACAGTGCTCCTCAATTCCATTCCTCAAGTGTCCACAATAAGTCATGTTGTCTGGCTTTCTTTAATCATGCAGAGGTGAATAAATATATAGTATTTTGCTGGATCAGTAATTATCTCACCTATCTCCTAGTTAGTGAACAGGTGCATTCATTATTGGCTGATGCATTTTTAAAGATCCACAGGTGGTGCTAATTATTTCATTTTTGAAACTGAGGAGACCTGATCAATTTGCACTGTTAAGGGTCTTGATTACTGGAGATGCGAAACACTGCTCTAGACCAGTGGTCCTCAACCCTCCAGTACCCCCAACTGGTCATGTTTTGAGGATTTCTGTCTGTGAAGGCAAGTGGGATTATTACTGACCCAGCAAAATCACCTGTGCATTTAGGACTGAAGATGAGATCCCCTGATCTAGACCAACACAGTTGAAACACCAGTAAAGTTCCATAACAATTGATTCAAGTAATTTATGGTAGATCCCTATGATCCTCAACTGCAAAGTGATCATGTTGAATAAATTAATGAACATTAGTAATAAGATTTTAATATTAAATATTTTATTTTAATAGTTTGCATACATACTGAATCCTGCTACAGTTTTATGCATATAAAATAATATGTTTAACAAGGCAAAATTATGGAAATCAAAATGAACAATACTATTAAGTTAACACTGATGCGTGGGTCCCAGATTTGATTCTTTATCTAAGCAAAACCATGGGTGTAAGTAATGCTAGCCTAAAGGAGGCATATTTCATTTGTTGCCTGTTCAATTTGTGCCCTCCGTCTTATTTGCATAGACTGATACTGGCATTAGGGAAGAGGTCCCCAAATGCAATCCTCAAGGTACCCTAACAGTCCAGGTTTTAAGTATATCCATGATTGGCCACAGGTGACTTAATTAGTACCTCAGTCAATTTGATTTTACCATCTGTGCTGAGCCATGGATAGCCTTAAAGCCTGGACCATTGGGGTGCCTTGAGGACCCTGTTTGGGAACCTCTGCATTAGGGGATTGTCAGATTGTGTTTGGGCTGTGTCCCCGGAGGGGGCGCTAGTGGGTCAGTGGAGGTAGATGGGAGAAAACGAGGAGGCTGGATAACGTTCCTGCGCATGAGCGCAATGGTATTTTATTTGGCAGATGATATAACACAGAATGGTAGCAGAAACAATAATAACAGATGAATAAAGTCAATCACTCAGTATGATAACTGAAAGTCTATGGCAATGGATGACAGATGACTTGAGAAAATAATATCCGGTAATATATAAACAGAAGAACAAGTGTTTGTGAAATGGTTCTGGTTTGGAAACCAGTGCAGGTTTTAAAACAGGAAACTTAGGCAGCAAGGTGTAGAATGGCAAACCTGAGCAGAGGCAGGAGTCTGACTTCACAGTGCAGGTGATGAGGCACTGGCAGCAGCAAGCTGTATCACAGGTGGAGGAATGAAACACACCTGGAGTCAGTCTTCAACTGCAGGCTGAAGCACACAAGGTGGTGATGAGTGTGAAGCCTTATTTGCAGGTTGCAGGTATTGCTGGGCCTTGAAGTTCCACGGAGCTGTGCAGAGTAACCAGGAGTACAAGTTCTTAAGCAGAGAACCAGGAACACAGGAGGAACAGGAACAGATCCTTTCACATGGGTCGCTGGAGAGACACAAAGTCCAGGATGCCTGCAGACTGATCCTGCAGTCTCTTATGTACCCCATGGTGCACAGGGATTGGATGAGTGAAGGAAAGTGGGTGCGGCCAAGCACCGGATTGGCCGCAGTATACTGGCTGTTTACAGACTGTCATGGCGGCGCCCACGCTGCGGCCCAGCAGGGACGCGACGCGCTACACGCCCGCCGTCCCAGGAGTGCTCCCAGGCCCCCGATGATGTCCCACGGCAGGGGCACAGGCGACAGGTGACCGCAGGGAGCCAGGACGGAGTCCGCAGCGGCGGACGGATGCCAGCCTGGTAAGTCGATTCCTGACAGTACCCCCTCCTTTAGGGGTGGACACCGAACACCCACGTGGTTTGGAGGGATGAGTGCTGTGGAAGACACGGACCAACCTAGGAGCATGGACATCGGACGAATTCACCCAACTTCTCTCCTCTGGGCCATAACCGGACCAATCGACCAGGTACTGGAGACGTCCATACCGACAACGGGAGTCCAGAATTTTGTTGATCTCGAATTCCACGCCCCGCTGAGTTCGAACCTTGGGACCTACTGGAAGAGTATTCTGAAAGCGGTTTAGGACTAGAGGTCTGAGGAGAGAAATATGAAAAGCGTTAGGTATACGAAGGGAAGATGGTAACTTTAATTTATAGGCCACTGGGTTGATGACTCTTTCGACAGGGTAAGGACCAATGAAGCGTGGTGCAAACTTCATGGATGGGACCCTGAGACGGAGGTTACGGGTTGATAGCCAAACCTTGTCCCCAGGTTTCAAATGGGGAACCGCACGTCTCTTGCGGTCGGCAAAGACCTTGTACCGACTGGAGGCCTTTTTGAGGGAAACGTGAATTTTTCTCCAAATAGATGAAAACTGAGTCAGAGCAGTAGTGGCAGCAGGAACATCCATATGAGGGAGTTCTTGGAAATCAGGTACACGGGGATGTTGCCCATATACTGCAAAGAATGGTGTCGTTTCAGTGGCAGTATGGTATCGAAAGTTGTGGGCAAACTCGGCCCATGGGAGCAGATCGAACCAGTCATCCTGGGAAGATGAAACATATAATCTTAAAAAAGTCTCAAGTTCTTGATTGACCCTCTCTGTCTGCCCATTCGTCTGAGGATGGTATGAAGATGAAAACTTCAGTTTGACCTGCATGGCAGAACAGAGGGCCCTCCAAAACCTCGCTACAAACTGTACCCCCCGGTCAGATATTATTTCAGAGGGTAAACCATGTAAGCGGAAAATCTCCCGTAGGAAGATTTGGGCAAGTTTTGGGGCAGAAGGGAGACCCTGGAGAGGAACAAAATGAGCCATCTTGGTGAATCTGTCCACTACAACCCAAATGGTATTATGTCCTTGAGAAGGAGGAAGGTCGGTGATAAAATCCATGGACAGGTGTGACCAGGGACGACTAGGGATAGACAGTGGTTGTAACTGACCTGCTGGAGACTGACGAGGAGTCTTGTGCTGCACACATTTAGGACAGGATGCCACGAAATCCTGGATGTCCATTTTCATCTTTGGCCACCAATATGTAGCAGAAAGGAACTTGAAGGTCTTCAGGACCCCAGGATGACCAGTGAACTTGGATTGATGGGCCCAAGATAGCAACTTGGGACGGAGATCTGGGGAAACAAAAGTCTTACCAGGAGGAGGAGCTGGGGAGACTTGAGATGCAGCGAAAACCACGGGACTCAGGATGGAATGTGGCACTGAGTCAGATGTTCCTTCTTCAGATTCCATGGATCGGGATAACGCGTCGGCTTTCACATTCTGCGAACCTGGGCGGAAATGAAGCTTGAAATTAAAACGTGAGAAAAACATAGCCCACCTGGACTGGCGAGGGTTAAGGCACTGAGCTGCCTTTAAATATAGCAGGTTTTTATGATCCGTGTAGATATTAAACGGATGTTTGGCCCCTTCTAGGAGATATCTCCATTCCTCGAGAGCCAGCTTGATCGCCAGTAGTTCTTGATCTCCCACGGAGTAGTTAGCTTCTGCAGGAAGAAACTTTCGAGAATAAAATCCACAAGGGTGGACTTTCCCATCGGATCCCTTCTGGGAGAGAACAGCTCCAACCCCAACTGTAGAGGCATCTACCTCCAACTCGAATGGTCTGTTGACATCTGGCTGAGACAGCACTGGAGCAGACATAAAGGCTAGCTTGATCTTCTGGAAGGCTGCCAAGGCTTCTTCTGACCAGTTGGAATGGTCTGCACCTTTCCGAGTCAGGTTGGTAATAGGAGCGATGAGAGTGGAGAATCCTCGAATAAATTTTCTATAGTAGTTGGCGAAACCCAGGAATCGCTGGATAGACTTGAGAGAGTTTGGAATGGACCAATTGGCAATAGCTTCCAATTTTGTCGGGTCCATCTGAAGATCCGATCCGGAAATTATATAACCCAGGAAGGGTATAGAGGGAACTTCAAAGGTGCATTTAGATAGTTTCCCGTAGAGCCGGTTCTCACGAAGACGTCGGAGAACTTCACAAACTTGTAGACGATGAGATGGAAGGTCTTGGGAGAAGATAAGGATATCATCTAAGTAAACAACGAGGTACTTATACAGGACATCACGAAAGATTTCGTTCACAAAGTGTTGGAACACTGCTGGAGCATTACTCAACCCAAATGGCATTACCAGGTATTCATAATGGCCATCTCGAGTGTTGAAAGCTGTCTTCCACTCGTCACCACTCCGGATTCTGATGAGATTATAGGCACCGCGGAGATCTAACTTGGTGAAGATGCGGGCTCCTTTAACTCTGTCAAATAATTCGGTAATGAGTGGTAATGGATAACTATTCTTGATAGTAATGTCATTGAGACCCCGATAGTCAATGCATGGACGCAGTCCTCCATCCTTCTTTTTAACAAAGAAGAAACCTGCACCAGCGGGAGATGATGACGGACGGATGAATCCCTTCTGAAGATTCTCTCTGATGTAATTACTCATCGCCTCAGTTTCAGGAACAGACAACGGGTAGGTGCGCCCCCTAGGTGGCTTCTTGCCAGGAAGGAGATCGATGGGACAATCCCATTCCCTATGGGGCGGCAGGATATCAGCAGCCTTTTCACAGAAGACGTCTGAGAAGTCTTGATAAGCTGCTGGGAGACTTGACTGTGTCTTTACTTCGGTAGACTTAATGGGACACACTTGGGCTAAGCAGGATTGATGACAATGTGAACCCCATGAGGTAAGCTGCAACGTTGACCAGTCAAACTGTGGATTATGTAGCTGGAGCCAGGGCATGCCCAAGACAATCTCCTGGGTGGCTTGAGGGATGACCAGGAACTTGATCAGTTCAGAATGGAGAAATCCAACGCCCAGAACCACTGGAACAGTTTGATGAGAAATGTTCCCCTTGGAGATTCGACTACCATCCACAGCAGTAATGTAAACTGGACAAGAAAGTTCACAGGTAGATAGGCAAAATTTATTTACCGCAGCTTGGGTGATAAAGTTTCCTGCAGCACCGCAGTCCACTAATGCTGACGCAGACTGGAGCCCAACTGGAGTCTCTAGCATCACTGGAAGGATGAGGTCTTGTTGAGAAGGAGCTTGACTGAAAGATCCTAACTTGACTCCTCCCTTACAAGTCAGGATCTGGCGTTTCCCGAACGCACCGTGCAGGAGTTAATCTGATGGCCCGCAGCAGCACAGTATAGGCAGAGTCTCTCACGTATTCTTCTTGCCCGCTCCTCAGGAGTTAGGCGGGACCTATTTATCTGCATAGGCTCGTCAGAAGAGGGAGACTGGAACTGTACAGAAGGTATGAACCTTGATCTGCGTGGCTCACTCCGAGCGCGTTCATTATTGCGTTTGCGGATGCGAGAGTCCAACTTAATGCACAGGGAGATCAAATCAGACAGTTGAACAGGAATGTCACGGGTCGCCAGTTCATCCTTGATCCGATCCGAGAGTCCGTGCCAGAAAGCTGCTACCAGAGCTTGGTTGTTCCACTGAACCTCTGCAGCCAACGTCTGGAACTGGATGACATATTGTCCCATGCTTCGGGTACCTTGACGAAGTTGGATCAGGTCTGCCGAAGCTGATGTCGCACGACCAGGCTCGTCAAAGATCCGTCTGAAGGTTGACACGAAGTCTGTGTAGTTGTTAATCAGAGGGTCAGCACGTTCCCACAGAGGAGACACCCAACTCAGAGCAGATCCAGAGAGTAAGGAGATGATGTAGGCAATCTTGGATCTTGGCGTGGGGAAATTATGTGGCAATAACTCAAACTGTATTTCACATTGATTGAGAAACCCGCGACATAACTTAGGACTGCCATCATACTTGCTCGGCACGGGCAGATGCAGACGTGACACTGGAGCTGATGCAGCCGGCATAGAAGAACTCACAGCACTGGCAGGTGCTGGAGTAACAGGAACAGTAGGAGAGAGTACACTAGGCAGGGATTGCTGTAGTGTATCTAATCGGGAGGACATCCCTTGCAGGAATTGAAGCATCTGCTGCTGCGCAACCTCTTGACCATCCAGACGGGAGACCAGATTTTGCAAGGCCTCTGACCCCACACTCCGTCCACCATCCGAGTCCATCGATCCTGGACTTACTGTCAGATTGTGTTTGGGCTGTGTCCCCGGAGGGGGCGCTAGTGGGTCAGTGGAGGTAGATGGGAGAAAACGAGGAGGCTGGATAACGTTCCTGCGCATGAGCGCAATGGTATTTTATTTGGCAGATGATATAACACAGAATGGTAGCAGAAACAATAATAACAGATGAATAAAGTCAATCACTCAGTATGATAACTGAAAGTCTATGGCAATGGATGACAGATGACTTGAGAAAATAATATCCGGTAATATATAAACAGAAGAACAAGTGTTTGTGAAATGGTTCTGGTTTGGAAACCAGTGCAGGTTTTAAAACAGGAAACTTAGGCAGCAAGGTGTAGAATGGCAAACCTGAGCAGAGGCAGGAGTCTGACTTCACAGTGCAGGTGATGAGGCACTGGCAGCAGCAAGCTGTATCACAGGTGGAGGAATGAAACACACCTGGAGTCAGTCTTCAACTGCAGGCTGAAGCACACAAGGTGGTGATGAGTGTGAAGCCTTATTTGCAGGTTGCAGGTATTGCTGGGCCTTGAAGTTCCACGGAGCTGTGCAGAGTAACCAGGAGTACAAGTTCTTAAGCAGAGAACCAGGAACACAGGAGGAACAGGAACAGATCCTTTCACATGGGTCGCTGGAGAGACACAAAGTCCAGGATGCCTGCAGACTGATCCTGCAGTCTCTTATGTACCCCATGGTGCACAGGGATTGGATGAGTGAAGGAAAGTGGGTGCGGCCAAGCACCGGATTGGCCGCAGTATACTGGCTGTTTACAGACTGTCATGGCGGCGCCCACGCTGCGGCCCAGCAGGGACGCGACGCGCTACACGCCCGCCGTCCCAGGAGTGCTCCCAGGCCCCCGATGATGTCCCACGGCAGGGGCACAGGCGACAGGTGACCGCAGGGAGCCAGGACGGAGTCCGCAGCGGCGGACGGATGCCAGCCTGGTAAGTCGATTCCTGACAGGGATAACTTTTAAAAGGAAGAGTGAGTTTAGAGATTGCAATTATAAATAGCAGGAAACATTACATAGACATTACTAATAGGATATGTAATACAGGTTAAGTATCCCTTATCCAAAATGCTTGGGACCAGAGGTATTTTGGATATGGGATTTTTCCGTATTTTGGAATAATTGCATACCATAATGAGATATCATGGTGATGGGACCTAAATCTAAGCACAGAATGCATTTATGTTTCATATACACCTTATACACACAGCCTTAAGGTAATTTAATACAATATTTTTAATAACTTTGTGTATTAAACAAAGTGTGTCTACATTCACACAATTCATTTATGTTTCATATACACCTTATACACACAGCCTGAAGGTCATTTAATACAATATTTTTAATAACTTTGTGTATTAAACAAAGTTTGTGTACATTGAGGCATCAAAAAACAAAGGTTTCACTTTCTCACTCTCACTCAAAAAAGTCCGTATTTCGGAATATTCCGTATTTCGGATATTTGGATATAAGATACTCAACCTGTATATATTTTTTATTTAATGGTGTCCTTTTGAATTAGATCATAGTCTTTATTAGAGACAAGTCAACTTAAAGAACATTAATTTCAATCAATGTATTGAAATCTTAATGTTACACATTCTCTTTCATAAATGGGAAATTGGTACATGAGCTATAATTTACTCATAACGAAAACTAACTGAATTAATATGACATGCAGGGATTACATCAATTGTTATACTTACTCATGGATCCACGCTATACTTGCCACTCACTGCCATTCCTTACTAATCAATAGTGCTAATTAGTAAGGAAAAAAATAGCCGAAGGGTTGAAGTCAGAGAGAAAGGATTATGCCTCTTTCTAGAACTATCAAGGGTATCACTGTTGGGGGTGTCACTACAACAAATACATTAATACATAAGAATTAAGGAAGAGTGTATTTGCTTCCAGAGGACTGATTGTGACAATCAATGTTCTATTTTGTTTTTCTTTTGCAGTCACTGGAAAATAAGACTGTAGGAGAACAGTCAAGCACAGTGTGTTTGAAAGCAGGGAAACCATTGCGGTTGGGTCCCCACTTGTTGCCTTAGCTTCTTTAAGTGCAAAAATGGCAACTTTGTTCCCGTGTAGCGCATATTTGTTCTTCTTTCTCTCCTTTGTTGCGATTCATTTAGATTGTAAGCTCCTATGGGCAGGGACCTCCATACCTCATGTTTCAGGTATTTATTGTCTGTGATTTTGCTTGTACCGCAAACTCTCTTATTGTCTAGCACTGAGAAAGATGTTGGTGCTTAATTATTGTGACTATTAGGAGAACAAACATTTGCAAAGTAGGATCAAGTTGTACACAAAATGTGCTGTTCCTTCCGTATTTTGCTTTGAAGGAGAACATGATTTAAAGATTATTATTTATTAGAAGGTAGAGTTATTGTTGCTATGCTGCAGTATCGCAATCCACATTCAGACACACAAAAGCATGTTTAATAACAACTGGCCAAATTGAGTTCCCATTGGATTTGAGGCTCATGTTGCAAAGTACCAATGTTCGGTACTTTCGCATGCACCGAACCTGCACTGCGAATGTGCAGTGCGGGTCCTGTGTCGTTGAGCGCACTACGGCTGCAGGCTGTCAGCGATTGACAATCTGTGTACTGGTGATTCCCAAAACAGAGGCGTGTCACCACAGTTTTGGGGGAGTGCTGAGGTCAGGATCTCCGTCTGAAGACAGAGATACTCTGTTCTCTTTGTAGGAACTGCGGTGGCGGGCTTGCATGACCCCTTGGGTCACACAGTTGGCTGGTGTTGTCACATGATCCATTTGCTGCACCCTCAGATGCAGTGCAGATCACTTAGGGCTGTACAGATGGTGTAATGGTTAGCATTACTGCTTCACAGCACTGAGGTCATGGAATCAATGGGTTTCCTAAGGGTACTCCGGTTTTCTCCCACAGTTTAAAAATATACTTGTAGGTTAGTTGCCTCCTAACAAATTATTAACCCTAGTGTGTATGTGTGTGCATGTACATGTATTTAGGGAGGACTGGATGGGCCAAGTGGTTCTTATGTGCCATCAATTTCTAATCTAATCTAATACAAATTCATTAGATAATCTAAACTAATACAAGCAGGAGATGACTACTTATTTAAATGTCTCCTGCTGCATTACCATATTAGTGCATCGCTGCTGCTTCCAAGTAAGCAGTGATGGACCCTTCAACCACATCTGAATTAGGACCAAACCAAAAGCAAACCAAAAAAGCATGCAACTGGGCAAAACCACATTGCACTGCATGTGGGGCAGATGTAACATGTGCAGAGAGATTTAGATTTAGTGGGATGTTTAAAAAAGTGAAATCTAGTTACAGTGTAAACATAAAGCTGCCTATCGTAACGTAAACATAAAGTTGGGCTACGTGCAGAAGCACTCAGTATTTACCCTGTAAAGGAAAAATCTAGATGTATTTCCTCCTCTTGCATTGCGAAAAATGTTTGTTCTAGATACAAATGTAAGTGCTCTTTCTGCCTTGCTTCCAAATCTGATATTCTTAGTAGCCAATGAGACATGTGCTTTAATTAGTTTCACTTGCACTACAATGGTCAAAGTTGATGTTGCATTGGTCGCTATGAATTACAGGACGTTAGTAAGTGCAGTAAGCCATCAAGGTCAACTAAATTATAAACTACAGTAGGTGAATTATAGAGGTAAATTAAAAGGCGTTGTGAGGCGGGAAGGGGGCACATTATGGAAAACAGAGGCGTGCCCGTTTCTGGGGCTTGCATCATTGGACGAAGCATAACTTGCCTCTGCAGCTTGATATTCTGAGCAACCTTAGTCGGTGCCATGGTGTCGATGGTGATCTAAAGCTGCACCTTTGGATGCAGGCAGCGGACCTGAGAAGCCGGTAGTAGGTGTCTTTTTACAAAAGACGCTTCCTGCCGCATTAACCTACATTCTCAGGTCCGCTTCAACCAAAGATCTTTGCATATTTTGCAATTCAGTTCAAATACATATATTGAAAAGTGTGAAAATATCACTTAAAAGATCACCCTACTACCACTGTAACAACGCCCTTTATGTTTTGATATGTTACTGGCTTGATCACCCATCTGATCCCTCACCCCCCCCCCCCCTCCCATTTTCAACCAGAAACAGCAAAAAATGTACCCTGTAATGTTTTAGTTCCTTCCATGCACAGCCACAGTCAGGGTGTGAGCTACAGTATGAGTGGATCCTGTCTCTTTGTCTTCTACATAAAGCCACTCATATGTTACAGTTATGTTTTGGGGCATATTTATTATACACTTTTTGTGGGAAATCACCCAAAAAATCGGGATACCCTTAAAATGTAAGTAAGATATCTGCTGCGCTTTCATTGGGTCCCATCTCTGTCATCAGGTAGGTGGTGTGTAGGGTAACTCCATCTGCCCCTGAGGGGGCAACATTCAGCGATTTAGGGGCGCCAAAATGAAATAATATCTCCCCCCCCAACCAACAGATTCTTATACACCTGCTGACACATCGTGCATTAGCTGTAAATATATGAAAATTTGTGAGAAGATAAAGGAAAACAACATAAACACCACAGAAGTGGCACATTTCGCAAGTCCATAAATGACCTTCACTTTGTATTGTAAACAGGATCAGTATGATTTTCCGATGGACGGGATGCCGGCTGTCAGTATACCGACAGTGGCATGCCGTCCATGAGAATCCCAACAGCCTCCCATTGAGGCCCCTAAACCTCACCTTTTCCCTACCGTAACCCACAAGCATTGTGTCCTCCCTTGGGATCCCGGCGTCGGTGTATTGACCGCCGGTATCCCATCCGTCGGGAAGCCAACTGCTTCCCGTGTAAACTGCATACACAGGCAATACATAGTAGGGATTCTCCATGAAGCAGAAATACGGTGACAATATGGAAACTTACATTTTGTGTACAAAATCCAGTGGACCAAATTTGACCCTTTTTGATACTTTAGTAGAATATTTTGTGATGATATTGTGACACTCCTTTGCAGGTTGACTGTCTTTCTTATCTATTCCTCAATTCTTATTTACTTTTGTAACAGTTTTTTAATTTAATTTTACACCTCCACATTACGTTGACAGGTTTTATGTATTTTATGTGGTTCTTTCAAAAATTCTGTTGTTGTTGTTTTGTTTTTTTTATTATTTCTTTTGTTTCTGTCCCAGGTAGTACCAGTCCCTGCAGCCCTTGAACATCTGTAAAGAAACATTTCCCTTGTACAAATCTCTTTTGAAAAAGTCAGAAATAGACAGCTGCCTAGCATTGTGTATATAAGGCTCTGGAAGAAGTTCATCCACAGTGCTTCAGTACACATAAACTCCCCTGCACTGGCACCTACAGGGCATATTTTCTTGCATCCCCTTGTGCCATGCACCTTTCTATGTTACAAAAAAAACCAGGTTTAACTATTTTTGTTCAGTGTTCTTTTGTTCATTGCATTTATAAATAATCACATGCATTACTAGCCAGAAGTTCATAAGTCACCTGAAATCAATACAAATCATTCATAAAGTGGATATTACATATACATCCTGCATTTAGTGAACCATAGTGGATGAATCAACCAGAGCTTTTTGACCCTTTTCCCCTCCTGTGATTTTCTTGACATTCCTCTGTTCTAGCAGTATCGCTGTACTTTATAAAGGTTCCCTTTTGAACATATTTTAATATTAATGTATTTGAATGAAACGTTGTCTGTTATTGAATAAATGAAAGCTATATATTTAAAAAAAATATCTGTTCCCTTTTTTAAAAAAATTGTTTTTGCCATATTGTTTTGTATTATACTGTAGCTCAACAGTTTTACTATTTACACCTGCTGAACATTATATTGGCCCCTTTGAGCCAAAGTCCTCAATATGTTTTGCTATTAACTCCTAAAAAGAGTTTTGAAAGTAAACAGATCTGTGTGAGGGTATTGCATTGCACTTGAATGGAGTCAGACCTTAATGCTACTTATCTCTCCTCTGCGTCCTTACATCATGCATACTGCCATGCCCAGTTTCAAAATATCAAAATTCTTCAATTGAGCCGTCTTGGAGAATAAACCACACAGAGGCAATCCGTGGTGGGGGGCAATGCCTGAACGGTAGGTGTCCCTGGGGACAGAGCAGGCCTAAGTAAAATGTTTAAGGGACTCTTTATTATATGTAGCTTTCTTCACAGTTAAATACAGGTTTTAAAAAAAACTCCATAGATGATGTCAATCTGGCAGTTCATACTTAATGACCGTTTCAGTCACCTGAGACAGAACAATCTTGCAAGCCAAATTCCTGTATGTATCAAACCTACAGATTGAAGAAGTGTACAAGAAAAGAAGTTCCCCATATCGACCAATCATCTTCTAGTATTTTACAAGTACATTCTATAAATGATAGGTAGTAGCTAATTGGATTCCATGGGCAATTTTTCCATTTCACTACTCCTTTAGAAGGCTTGATACATTTTCCCCAATCACTAATCTGGTGAAATTACTAGACCATATCATTTTACCCCCTTCTCTTAATGTTAACCATTGCATCACAGTCAATATTGTCCAATTTATTATTTTTCTGGTTTTGCAGTTATTTATCCAAAAATCCACACATATAGGGCCTTAGTGAGAATATATCCTAAGATCTCAGTGTTGGAAGGCAATAATGCTAACCACTGTGCCATACATGCTGTCCATGTAGTTATGTGCTTATCTGATATTATTATTATTATTATTATTATTATTATTATTATTATTACTACAGCTTCTCCAGGTCAGAACTTGAGAGATTTCTGAACTTGGAGCAGGACCTGAGGGTTGGTTGTTGTTGGAGGCCAAATGTAAGAAGCTGGGAGGATTAGTGGGGTTTCTCCTCATAAATTAGACTGAAAAGACTTCATACTGGAATATGCACTGGCAGAGATCTGGGAAGTGCATGGCTTCCGTATAATGCGAGTGTCAAGAGTCTCTGCTGATAGATTCTGAGAGAGGATGTTGGCAGGAGGCAATATTGAATACAATAACGAGTACTAGCGTAGATGAGATACACAGCATTATCAGAAGTATTAGCAGTGAAGACTGGAGAGAGTTCCAGCTGTGGTAGCTGGTGCTGGGTATAACACAGTGGAATCTGTGAAGAGAACCCTGTTGTGGTAACTGGCACAGCAGCAGATACAGCACACTGAAATCTGTGGAGAGCACCCCGCTATGGTAACTGGTGCTGGGAATGTACAGCAGCAGATATAGCTCACTGGCGCCTGTGAGAGCATCCAGCAATGGCTAATTGGCATTGGGGATGTACACAGCAGTGGATATAGCACACTGGAATCTGTGGAGAGTGCCCAGCTATGGTAACTGGTGCTGGGAATGTACAGCAGCAGATATAGCTCACTGGAGTCTGTGGAGAGCATCCAGCACTGGTTAGTTGGCGCTGGGAGTGTACACAGCAGTGGATATAGCACACTGGAATCTGTGGAGAGTGCCCAGCTATGGTAACTGGTGCTGGAAGTGTACAGCAGCGGATATAGCTCACTGGAATCTGAGGAGAGGCCACAGCTGTGGTAACTGGCATTGGGGATGTGCACAGCAGTGGATATAGCTCACTGGAATCTGAGGAGAGACCACAGCTGTGGTAACTGGCATTGGGGATGTGCACAGCAGTGGATATAGCACACTGGAACAGAGGTAGCCAAACACTAGGAACACAATTAATGAACAGAGGGGTGAGCAAATACACTCACTTAGGATTAGTGGGTGCCAGATGCAGTTAACGTATGAGATGACCCTGTCCCAGGAACATAAATTTTAGCACAAAAGAAACTGTGCTCAGCTGATGCAGTGAAATAAATGTAATGACTATACCACTATTAAAAATTATCTTTTGTAACAATCACTAACACATCAGTAAAGAACTATTTTTGACAATTGTATAGTGTTTACTGTACATTTTTTTCACTGTGTCAGCTGAGCACAGTTCCTTTTGTTCTAAAACACTAGGAACAGACAGCAGTCTGTGGAAACCAGGAACACAGGTTAATGTAGAAGTTGGTTTGGCAAGGAGCAATGGTCAGGGAGTGGTTTAAATAATACAGAGAATGGGTATCTATAATTGTGCACACTAGCAGCTGCAAACAATAACTGTGTATATACAGTATGTTCACCCAACATATAAATTCAAGAAATAAAGACGATAAGGGACACAGTCAATAAATTCGCACTCACTAAAATACATATATACGCTCGGTAGCATTTTTAGCAGCGCTGCAATCGGGTCAGAATTGCGCATGCATATGCACTGCAATGTGCAGGCGCGTTGCACAGGTACAAAGCGGATCATTGCTGTGTGATGGGTTTTACGAAAGAATTCATTCACACAGCCGATCGCAAGGAGATTGACAGAAAGAAGGCGTCTGTGGGTGGCAACTGACTGTTTTCAGGGAGTGGTTGGAAAAACGCAGGCGTGTCCAAGCGTTTGCAGGGCGGGTGTCTGACGTCAATTCCAGCCCCGGACAGGCTGAAGTGATCACAGCGGCTGAGTAAGTCCTGGGCAACTCAGACACTGCACAATGTCTTTTTGTACCGCTCAGCTGCACATGCGATTCCACACTTGCACAGCTAAAATACACTCCCCTATGGGCGGCGACTATGCGAACGCAGAACTGCAAAAATAAGAATTTACTTATCGATAATTCTATTTCTCGTAGTCCGTAGTGGATGCTGGGAACTCCGTAAGGACCATGGGGAATAGCGGCTCCGCAGGAGACTGGGCACAAAAGTAAAGCTTTAGGACTACCTGGTGTGCACTGGCTCCTCCCCCTATGACCCTCCTCCAAGCCTCAGTTAGGATACTGTGCCCGGACGAGCGTACACAATAAGGAAGGATTTTGAATCCCGGGTAAGACTCATACCAGCCACACCAATCACACCGTACAACCTGTGATCTGAACCCAGTTAACAGCATGATAACAGAGGAGCCTCTGAAAAGATGGCTCACAACAATAATAACCCGATTTTTGTAACAATAACTATGTACAAGTATTGCAGACAATCCGCACTTGGGATGGGCGCCCAGCATCCACTACGGACTACGAGAAATAGAATTATCGGTAAGTAAATTCTTATTTTCTCTGATGTCCTAGTGGATGCTGGGAACTCCGTAAGGACCATGGGGATTATACCAAAGCTCCCAAACGGGCGGGAGAGTGCGGATGACTCTGCAGCACCGAATGAGAGAACTCCAGGTCCTCCTCAGCCAAGGTATCAAATTTGTAGAATTTAGCAAACGTGTTTGCCCCTGACCAAGTAGCTGCTCGGCAAAGTTGTAAAGCCGAGACCCCTCGGGCAGCCGCCCAAGATGAGCCCACCTTCCTTGTGGAATGGGCTTTTACAGATTTTGGCTGTGGCAGGCCTGCCACAGAATGTGCAAGCTGAATTGTACTACAAATCCAACGAGCAATAGTCTGCTTAGAAGCAGGAGCACCCAGCTTGTTGGGTGCATACAGGATAAACAGCGAGTCAGATTTTCTGACTCCAGCCGTCCTGGAAACATATATTTTCAGGGCCCTGACTACGTCCAGCAACTTGGAGTCCTCCAAGTCCCTAGTAGCCGCAGGTACCACAATAGGCTGGTTCAAGTGAAACGCTGAAACCACCTTAGGGAGAAATTGAGGACGAGTCCTCAATTCTGCCCTGTCCGTATGAAAAATTAGGTAAGGGCTTTTATAGGATAAAGCCGCCAATTCTGAGACACGCCTGGCTGAAGCCAGGGCCAACAGCATTACCACTTTCCATGTGAGATATTTTAAGTCCACAGTGGTGAGTGGTTCAAATCAATGTGATTTTAGGAACCCCAAAACTACATTGAGATCCCAAGGTGCCACTGGAGGCACAAAAGGAGGCTGTATATGCAGTACCCCTTTGACAAACGTCTGAACTTCAGGAACTGAAGCCAGTTCTTTCTGGAAGAAAATCGACAGGGCCGAAATTTGAACCTTAATGGACCCTAATTTTAGGCCCATAGACAGTCCTGTTTGCAGGAAATGCAGGAAACGACCCAGTTGAAATTCCTCTGTAGGGGCCTTCCTGGCCTCGCACCACGCAACATATTTACGCCAAATACGGTGATAATGCTGTACGGTTACATCCTTCCTGGCTTTGATCAGGGTAGGGATGACTTCATCCGGAATGCCTTTTTCCTTCAGGATCCGGCGTTCAACCGCCATGCCGTCAAACGCAGCCGCGGTAAGTCTTGGAATAGACAGGGTCCCTGCTGGAGCAGGTCCTTTCTTAGAGGTAGAGGCCACGGGTCCTCTGTGAGCATCTCTTGAAGTTCCGGGTACCAAGTCCTTCTTGGCCAATCCGGAGCAACGAGTATAGTCCTTACTCCTCTCCTTCTTATGATTCTCAGTACCTTGGGTATGAGAGGCAGAGGAGGGAACACATACACTGACTGGTACACCCACGGTGTTACCAGAGCGCCCACAGCTATTGCCTGAGGGTCCCTTGACCTGGCGCAATACCTGTCTAGTTTTTTGTTGAGGCGGGACGCCATCATGTCCACCTTTGGTTTTTCCCAACGGTTCACAATCATGTGGAAGACTTCTGGGTGAAGTCCCCACTCTCCCGGGTGGAGGTCGTGTCTGCTGAGGAAGTCTGCTTCCCAGTTGTCCACTCCCGGAATGAACACTGCTGACAGTGCTATCACATGATTTTCCGCCCAGCGAAGAATCCTTGCAACTTCTGTCATTGCCCTCCTGCTTCTTGTGCCGCCCTGTCTGTTTACGTGGGCGACTGCCGTGATGTTGTCTGACTGGATCAGCACCGGCTGACCTTGAAGCAGAGGTCTTGCTAGGCTTAGAGCATTGTAGATGGCCCTTAGCTCCAGGATATTTATGTGAAGTGATGTCTCCAGGCTTGACCACAAGCCCTGGAAATTCCTTCCCTGTGTGACTGCTCCCCAGCCTCTCAGGCTGGCATCCGTGGTCACCAGGACCCAGTCCTGAATGCCGAATCTGCGGCCCTCTAGAAGATGAGCACTCTGCAACCACCACAGGAGAGACACCCTTGTCCTTGGTGACAAGATTATCCGCCGATGCATCTGAAGATGCGACCCGGACCATTTGTCTAGCAGATCCCACTGGAAAGTTCTTGCGTGGAACCTGCCGAATGGGATTGCTTCGTAAGAAGCCACCATCTTTCCCAGGACCCTTGTGCATTGATGCACTGAGACTTGGCCTGGTTTTAGGAGATTTCTGACTAGTTCGGATAACTCCCTGGCTTTCTCCTCCGGGAGAAACACCTTTTTCTGGACTGTGTCCAGGATCATCCCTAGGAATAGAAGTCGTGTCGTCGGGATCAGCTGCGATTTTGGAATATTGAGAATCCAACCGTGCTGGTGCAGCACTATCTGAGATAGTGCTACTCCGACTTCCAACTGTTCCCTGGATCTTGCCCTTATCAGGAGATCGTCCAAGTAAGGGATAACGAAAACTCCCTTCCTTCGAAGGAGTATCATCATTTCGGCCATTACTTTGGTAAAGACCCGGGGTGCCGTGGACAATCCAAACGGCAGCGTCTGAAACTGATAGTGACAGTTCTGTACCACAAACCTGAGGTACCCTTGGTGAGAAGGGTAAATTGGGACATGTAGGTAAGCATCTTTGATGTCCAGAGACACCATATAGTCCCCTTCTTCCAGGTTTGCAATCACTGCTCTGAGTGACTCCATCTTGAATTTGAACCTTTGTATGTAAGTGTTCAAGGATTTCAGATTTAAAATAAGTTTCACCGAGCCGTCCGGCTTCGGTACCACAAACAGCGTGGAATAATACCCCTTTCCCTGTTGTAGGAGGGGTACCTTGATTATCACCTGCTGGGAATACAGCTTGTGAATGGCTTCTGCTGCAGCCTTTTTCCTCTCCCTCTGCCACGGGGCAGAAATGAGGAGTCTTTTGCCCGCTTGCCCTTATGGGGCCTAAAGGACTGCGCCTGATAATACGGCGTCTTCTTATGTTGAGAGGCTACCTGGGGTAAAAATGTGGATTTCCCAGCCGTTGCCTTGGCCACCAGGTCTGTTAGACCTACCCCAAATAACTCCTCCCTTTTATAAGGCAATACTTCCATATGCCTTTTGGAATCAGCATCACCTGACCACTGTCTTGTCCATAACCCTCTTCTGGCAGAAATGGACAGCGCACTTACTCTTGATGCCAGTCGGCAAATATCCCTCTGTGCATCACGCATATATAGAAATGCATCTTTTAAATGCTCTATAGTCAGTAATATACTGTCCCTATCTAGGGTATCAATATTGTCAGTCAGGGAATCCGACCAAGCCACCCCAGCACTGCACATCCAGGCTGAGGCGATTGCTGATCGCAGTATCACACCCGTGTGAGTGTATATACATTTTTAGGATATTTTCCTGCTTTCTGTCAGCAGGTTCCTTAAGGGCGGCCGTATCCAGGGACGGTAGTGCCACCTGTTTAGACAAGCGTGTGAGCACTTTATCCACCCTAGGGGGTGTTTCCCAACATGCCCTATCCTCTGGCGGGAAGGGGTATGATGCTAATAACTTTTTAGGAATTAACAGTTTTTATCGGGGGAAACCCACGCATCATCACACACTTCATTTAATTCCTCAGATGCAGGAAAAACTACCGGCAGTTTTTTCTCACCCAACATAATACCCTTTTTAGTGGTACTGGTATTATCAGAAATATGTAAAACATTTTCCATAGCCTTAATCATGTAACGAGTGGCCCTACTGGAAGTCACATTCGTCTCTTAATCGTCGACACTGGAGTCAGTATCCGTGTCGGCGTCTGTATCTGCCATCTGAGGTAACGAGCGTTTTAGAGCCCCTGATGGCTTTTGAGACACCTGGACAGGCACAGGCTGAGTAGCCGGCTGTCTCATGTCATCAATCTTTTGTAAAGAGCTGACACTGTCACGTAATTCCTTCCATAAGCTCAGCCACTCAGGTGTCGACTCCCTAGGGGGTGACATCTCCATTAAAGGCAATTGCTCCGCCTCCACACCATTTTCCTCCTCATACATGTCGACACAATCGTACCGACACACAGCACACACACAGGGAATGCTCTGATAGAGGACAGGACCCCACTAGCCCTTTGGGGAGACAGAAGGAGAGTATGCCATATATATACAGGGATAACCTTATAGAAGTGTTTTTCCCCTTATAGCTGCTGTTTTATTAATACTGCGCCTAATTAGTGCCCCCCTCTCTTTTTTAACCCCTTTCTGTAGTGTAGTAACTGCAGGGGAGAGCCAGAGAGCTTCCCTCCAACGGAGCTGTGAGAGAAAATGGCGCCAGTGTGCTGAGGAGATAGGCTCCGCCCCTTTTTCGCTGACTTTTCTCCCGCATTTTTATGGATTCTGGCAGGCCCTGGGGGTTATATGTGATGTATGTTTGCCAGCCAAGGTGTTTTTATTGCTGCTCAGGGCGCCCCCCCCCCCCCCCCCCAGCGCCCTGCACCCTCAGTGACTGCAGTGTGAGGTGTGTATGAGGAGCAATGGCGCACAGCTGCAGTGCTGTGCGCTACCTTGGTGAAGACTGATGTCTTCTGCCGCCGATTTTTCCGGACCTCTTCTTGCTTCTGGCTCTGTAAGGGGGCCGGCGGCGCGGCTCTGGGACCGAGCTCCGAGGCTGGGCCTGTGTTCGGTCCCTCTGGAGCTAATGGTGTCCAGTAGCCTAAGAAGCCCAATCCACTCTGCACGCAGGTGAGTTCGCTTCTTCTCCCCTTAGTCCCTCGATGCAGTGAGCCTGTTGCCAGCAGGTCTCACTGAAAATAAAAAAACTAAAACTAAACTTTCACTAAGAAGCTCAGGAGAGCCCCTAGTGTGCAC
The DNA here is from genome assembly GCF_028390025.1 of Pseudophryne corroboree. NCBI lineage: Eukaryota > Metazoa > Chordata > Amphibia > Anura > Myobatrachidae > Pseudophryne > Pseudophryne corroboree. The sequence continues at coordinate 142,542,999 of NC_086453.1, forward strand.
CCTTCTCGGCCGGGCACAAAAATCTAACTGAGGCTTGGAGGAGGGTCATAGGGGGAGGAGCCAGTGCACACCAGGTAGTCCTAAAGCTTTACTTTTGTGCCCAGTCTCCTGCGGAGCCGCTATTCCCCATGGTCCTTACGGAGTTCCCAGCATCCACTAGGACGTCAGAGAAAAACAGCTAGCGAGCGATCAGGTCTGAATTAGCCCCATAGTGTGGTATATTCTGAGGAGTTAGGTAAGTCACACACATAAAAGGTGATGCAGGTTTTTTGTCCTCCACCCGAAAAATGAATCCTTAGATTATTGTACCATGGTGGTCATTCCGAGTTGTTCGCTCGGTAATTTTCTTCGCATCGCAGCGATTTTCCGCTAATTGCGCATGCGCAATGTTCGCATTTGCTATGCAGTTAGGAAAAATTAGTAAATCTGCTATGCAGTTAGGAATTTTACTCACCGCATTACGAGGTTTTTTCTTCGTTCTGGTGATCGTAATGTGATTGACAGGAAGTAGGTGTTTCTGGGCGGAAACTGGCCGTTTTATGGGTGTGTGTGAAAAAACGCTGCCGTTTCTGGGAAAAACGCGGGAGTGTCTGAAGAAACGGGGGAGTGTCTGGGCGAACGCTGGGAGTGTTTTTGACGTCAAACCAGGAACGAAACTGACTGAACTGATCGCAGTTGCCGAGTAAGTGTGGAGCTACTCAGAAACTGCTAAGAAGTGTCTATTCGCAATTCTGCTAATCTTTCGTTCGCAATTTTACTATGCTAAGATTCACTCCCAGTAGGCGGCGGCTTAGCGTGTGCAAAGCTGCTAAAAGCAGCTTGCGAGCGAACAACTCGGAATGAGGGCCCATACTCACACCCAAGTGAGGTAAGGTCCACATATAAAGGTTTATTTTCTGGTCAACTACAACAAGTGTTACCTCTAAAATCTTTCAAGGGTCACCCAAGCAGTGTAAGACAATAAGTATTCCAAATAGGCGTATCCAATTTACAGCAATCTGCACTTTTATGTACACGTAAAGGTTTCTTTCTTATGACGGACAAGCCTCTCCACTGATCCTCTTTTCCGTCCGTATAAATGATATTACATATAGGGAGAGAGAGGTCTTTATCACTTTTTCATTTCAAAAACCAATTTATTGATAACACAGTTTAAAATTATATAAAAAAAATATAAATATAAAAATCTTCAAAACATATGTACAGGTGGTACATACAATGGTATCACAACCTGGTGCAATATAAGTTGATGGTAAGAAACGGCACCTGACCTGTTGAGGTATAAGGTCCGGACTAAACCCAAAAGATGGTAACGTAGGTCCTTAATAGGTGTGAACCAGGTATGTAGCACTCTCTCCACCAACGCATTTCAACAATGTGTCTTTCTCAGGGTGTGGGAGAGAATGAACTAGAAATCAAATATATACCCACAGGTAACTCCTCCCGCCTTATGAGTGGGGAAATGCAATTATCATTTGTATTTACTTTATTCCAACTGATATCTTAATACAAACTCTGTCCTGTGTTTATTAGTTAGAACATATAATAAAATACATATCAGGATGAAGAAGATGCTCTGTATATATTATTTCAATAATATAACGGGCGTGCATTCCACTGTATGTGGAATGCATCCCATTTCCGCCGGTTGTATAGAAGAGGAAGTAGCTCGCTTCCTAGAAAGGTTACTAAACTTATCACATTACGGTGGGGATAGATATAATGCAGGTATGCACTCCACCATTACTGGAGCACATCCCGCTTCCGGCCACGCTATGTATCCGGTCACACTGTGGAGCGGGCATGCGTCCCACCAACGCTGGAACGCATCCCGTTTCCGGCAGCGCTGTCCTTCCGGTAGTGTACTGCAGCCAGCATGAGTCAACATGATAATGGAACGCAAAGTTCCAGAGATTAATGGAATGTGACGTACCAAGAAGTTCTAATAGCGACAGCTACAGCATATTTTGTATTATAAAGTGATAATAAACAATGATCATAACAGTTGCACTTCAATACCGCTTGCACGTGGATACCGTGATAATAAACGGTAATCGGGAGTATCCCTATTCCTGAAGGAACTGATAGAATACTACTATGACTTATTAATATGAACCTTTATAGCTCTAATGTAAACAGATTATTTAAAAGGATGGTTAGAACATTATGGTAAGTTTTATTCCCATTTCAGAGATAGGGAAACTAACATGGATGGTAATTTTGATTATATATACTGCATGTAGCCCTATCAGGGAAATCACAAATTAAATGGGACTAGTTTACAAAAACCATTTTGTCTCGAAGTCTGCATTTAGACCTCCTGGTTTTAAAGTTCCCAAATTAAAAATAGCTCTCATTTCTGTTCTTGCCAAAGTTTCCTGTAAGTTGTTTTTTCACTAATTACCACTGATATTCTGGATACCACAAAATGATATCAATTGGGAGGGTTGGCAATCATGAATATTTTTTAAGTGTGCCGATACATTATGGGTTGGCAATGTCTTTCTTATATTTCGAAGGTGTTCGGCCATCCTTTCTTTTAATTTTCTTCCTGTTCTCCCTAAATATTGTTTGCGACAGGAACATTCGAGCAAGTAAATCACATTTTTACTGTCCCAGGTTATGAAGTCCCTAATTACATACTCCTTGTTTTTATTTGTGGAAGTATATTTCAGAATTACTCATTCTTCAGTTTTACAGTTTTTGCACATCATACACGATCCACAATGATAAAATCCCTTTGATTTAATCAGCTTTTGGATACTCTGTTCTTGAATCGTGCTTCTAACTATATGATTTCTTATGTTCCCCTCTTTGCGGTATATAAAGTTAGGCTTGTCTTTTATATACTCCTTAATCACTGGGTCCTTCAGCAGAATTTTCCAATGATTTGTTATGATTCTTTCTAGGTCTTTATGTTGGCTATTGAATTTTGAGATAAATGGAATACTAATATCCTTTTTTGTTTTTGATTTCTCCTAATTCATTTTTATCATCTCCTGTTTATCTTGGTTCTTAAATCTTTCAAAATTCTCATTTATATGCATTCCATCACAGCACTTATGAACAAATTGCTTCTTAAGTTCTGTCCCTTGTTCCATATAGTCTTCCAGCTATGTACAGTTTCATCTCAGTCTATTGAACTGGCCACTGGGAATTGACGCCAACCAGTTATGGTGAGGATTACTGTCTGAATTGATATATGAATTACAATCTGTCGATTTACTATAAGTTTTTGTGTACATGTGGTTGTCTTCTATATATATATATGGTCAGATCTAAAAAGTTCCCTGACTAATCACTGATCTGAAATGTAAGCTCTATATTTTTATCATTATTATTTAGATATACACAAAATTCCTCCAGGGTTTTACGATCCCCCTTCCAAATAAAGACAATATCATTGATGTATCTGGTCCAAAGCACCAGGTCCACCCCAAAACTATACCCCTCATGTAATGAAAATGTTTCCCAATAGGACTTGAAGAGATTGGCATATCATGGACGAACCTGGTGCCCAAAGCTGTTCCCTTAATTTGCATATAAAATTAACCATGATTAAACCAAAAAAAGTTATTGTTTAGAATTAAATTAATTCCTTCTAAGACAAAATTATTAAGGTGCACAGTCAGATCTTCCTGGTCTAAAAAATGAGACATGGTTTCAATACCCTGCTGGTGGTTGATGATGGTATACAGGGATGTTACATCCGCTGTTACCAATAAAAAATCAGGTTCCCAGGTGATTTCTGTTAGATGATTGATCACATGCATGGAGTCCCTTGTATAGGAGGGTTTTTTTAACAATAGGTTGTAGACGGTGATCACTGTAATGAGAAAGATTAGAAGTGACAGACTCGGTACCTGCAACAATGGGTCTATCCGGTGGGGTTTCACTGTTCTTATGAATCTTCGGGAGTATATAGAGTACTGGAATTGATGGTTTCTGGATATAGATGTATTTCTTTGTATATTCTGTAATTACTCCCTTTTTCTCAAATGTTTTTCTCAAATGTCTCTAAAAAAGAAGAGATTTTCTTATTTATTCCCAATGAGGGATTTTTTATATGTTGAAATATCCAGAAGCTGTCTATAAACTTCCTTATTATAGTCCTCTATATTAAGTAGAACTATCCTCCCCTCTTATCCGCCGGCTTGACTATAATTTGATCATTCTTCTTAAGGTTTTTCAGGGCCTCCATTTCTTTCTTATTAAGATTTTTGTGTCTTATTTTCTTGAATTCATAATTTTCTATGTCTTCTTTTACAAGTTTTTCAAAAGTTTCAATAAAGCATTCTTTCTTGAAGGTAGGGTAAAAGATGGATTTAGGTTTGGAACTTGCTATACTGTCACTTCCATTTGATTCCTTTGCAGGTTTCTCTGCTAAATATTTCTTCAATGTAAGCTTCCTTACAAGTCTTTGGAGATCTATATAGGTTTCAAACCAATCCAGATTGCTAGTAGGAGCAAACTTCAATCCCATTTGAAGGACATTTTTTTTTGTGTTTCGTAAGCTTATGTTTACTCAAGTTATATATTTTGGTATATTTATAAGCATCCTGTTGTAAATCAATATTTTCTAGAGGACATTTTTCTTCTTACTTTTTTCTCTTCTGTGTTTGCATTTTTTCTTGTTGAAGTTCTTTCTATTTTTTCCTTTTTTTCCTCTTCTTGTTTTATGGGTAAGGCAGATATAGTCTGCCTATACCATAAAAAAACATGGCTCATCATACCCTTCATCTCCAAGCCTTTCATATCGATTGCGTAGTTTTATCGACTGGTCTGGTGCTAGGTTCCGTATTGTCCTTGTCGAAAAACATCTGTTTTCATGTCTGTAGCTTATTCTTCTATTTGTAGGATCTTCCCATTGATGTCCATCATTTTGTTCTTTTCTAAAGACTTCATTGTATCTTTCTTCCCTGGGTGTTATATTATTCCTGAAATATTTCTCATCATATTGTCTGTCTCTTTCCCAATTCTCAGTTCTCATCCTATTATAATACCTCTTCCTTGGTATCCTTTCTTTTATGTTAGAGGTTTCATGGACACTGGATCTGTAATATGGTGGCTGCTTTCTTTTTGGATTATTTACGAATGTATTTCTAGAGAAGTATATCTCTTTTTTCATGATCTTATGTTGGTTTCTCTCTTTATATCTATCTGGTCTCTTTCATGCTTCTTCTTTTTCTTAAACATAAATTCTTTTTAAGTTTCTGGCGACTTTCTCAATAATTTCCTCCTCTATCTCTTTATAGTCTGATAAGCTAAAGAAAGGTTCTACCAAACGTTTTAATGATTCTATCTCTGTTTCTATGGATTTTAGTTCCTTTCCTCGTTCCCTTATGATGAGGTTCATTAATGAATGGAAACAAGAATCCAATATCCTGAACCATTCTTCTTCAAAAGAGGGGGAGCAGTTAGTAAATGTGGGGGGTTTATCTATTTTTAATCCTCTTGGTATAGACCCATTGTTGCAGGTACCGAGCCTGTCACTTCTAATCTTTCTCATTACATTGATCACCATCTTCCACCGATTGTTAAAAAAAACCCTCCTATACAAGGGACTCCATGCATGTTATCAATCATCTAACAGAAATCACCTGGGAACCTGTTTTTTTACTGATAACAGTGGATGTAGCATCCCTGCATACCATCATCAAGCACCAGTAGGTTATTGAAGCCACGTCTCATTTTTTAGACCAGGAAGATCTGACTGTGGACCTTAATAATTTTGTCTTAGAATGAATTAATTTAATTCTAAACAATATTTTTTTTTTGATGGTTCATTCTTTTTTTTTTTTTAAGAACAGTTTATTGAAAGATTTTACCTTTATAATACAGCAAAGACATTTATAATAAGCAATAACAGCACAGATACAAAGAGATAAGAAAAGAAAAAGAAAAAAAAAGAAAAACTGTGGGGGGCAGAAGAGATGGGGGAAAGGGGAGGGGAGGTTAAGGAGGGGTGAGTCACAACACTCCATTATGAAGCAAAGGAAGCTGGAACATGCATATTAGTGACCTCAGAACATTAGGAACAAGAACACGGTCAGGACGATTTCCAAGCCAGGAGACATCACCTTTGTCAACTATACACACAACTGAAGAGTAATAAAGAAGAGCCTACTTGACCACCAATCACTACAGACCACAGGCAAAGGGAGGAAGGGCATCATGGAAACGTAACCAAGGAGCCCACATTTTAGAAAAAGTGGAAGATCTACTCTCCCCCACACTGGCCAGGAATTCCATCTGATAAGTATTCCAAATGGCCATTGTAATGGCGGCCATGGATGGAATAGTATTGGATTTCCACTGAAAGGCAATCCTGCAGTTCACTGCACTTGTGATGTGCCAGATTAGTCTCTGGTCTGCTCTCTCCAAGCCCCGGATCTCCCACGGGAAAAGGAAATAGGAGGGGGAGAATGGGACCCAGGCATTAGTGATGTTAAAGATCAGCCTTTTAACCGCGAGTCATAACGAGGAGATTTTTGGGCATTCCCAAAATATATGGTGCAGGGTGCCCTCCATCTCACAATCCCTCCAACAGAGGCCCGAAGCGTCTGGGAATATACCCTTTAGATGAGAGGGGACCAAGTACCATCTCGTATAAATTTTATTAGAGTTTTCTCTATGCCTGATTGCCATTGAGGAGGTTACCACATCTCGTCTAATTTAGATCCATGTGTCAGGACCCAGCTGCTCACGGAAATCTGATTCCCACGCTACCTCATGCTTAGCCAAAGGAGGTTGTTTATGTGAAAGCATCATCCGATATAATGTGGAAATAAGGCCCTTAGTCGGCGGCCGCTGGAGGCAGAGCCGATCCAGGGGAGATCCAGACCACACTCAAACTCTTCGAGACCAGGCAGATTGAAAGCTACGCAACTGCAAGTATTGGAAAAAACACTTGCGACAATTTGAATCTATCTTGCAAGGCGGTAAAAGCTGGGACGCCTCGCAAGGGAGCTAGATAATTAAGAAACAGCAAGTTGTGAGACTTCCAGTTACTAAAGCTATTGCGGCCACGACCCTCAGGGAATGCGGGGTTATCCCACAATGGGCAGAGTGAGGGGGGGGGGAGATCAACGAATAAGTCTTACAGAGCCTATCCCATATGGTGAGGGTCAAAGCAATAGGCGGAAAAAGGGACAATGTGGAAGGTCGTTAAGCTCGGGGGATCCAGAGCAGGGTAGAGACCGAAGTCAGCTGCATAAGTGCAGACTCGATCTGTACCCAATGTCTAGAGAAGTCCCCAACATGCCACTGAGTGGCCTGTGATAGCTGCGCAGCATAATAGTAGAGTTTCAGATTGGGGAACCCCAAACCTCCTTCCTTAGCCCCGTTAAACAGTCTTAAGACGGACTCTAGGTCTCTTACCGGCCCATAGGAACAAGGATACCTTTTTCTGCAACGTAGTGAATACATGAGAGGGTATTGCAATTGGAAGGGCCTGAAAGAGATAAAGTAAGCGGGGCAGAACATTCATTTTTAAAGCATTCACTCTGCCAGTCCAAGAGATAAACTGACTAGACCACCTCATGAGATCTGCTGATATTGAATTGAGAAGCCTGGGGAGGTTGGAAGAAAAAAGTTGAGAGTATTTTTTGGTCAGGTAAATTCCGAGGTATTTCATATGTAAGTGTTTCCACTTGAAGGAGAAGTTCGAAGCCAAGGACTGCCTGAGTGGGTTGGGGAGGAAGAAGTCTAAGACTTCCAACTTTGCATCATTAATTTTGAAGTTGGAAATGTCGCTAAAATTTTGTAGGATTCAAAATAAATTAGGGAGGGAGATAAGCGGGTTAGAGACAGTGAAGAGGACATCGTCCGCATATAGGGAAATTTTATAGTCTTCAGAGCCAATAGCGATGCCCAATACATCAGGGCAGCTACGTATTTTGAAGGCCAAATGCTCAATCTTGAGGGCAAAAATAAGGGGGGACAGGGGGCATCCCTGCCTGGTGCCATTATGTACAGTAAAAGGTTGCGACCATTAACTAGGACACGGGCCGTGGGGGAGTTGTACAGTGCATTTATGCCCGATAGGAAGTTATCCTTAAAGCCAAAGTGGACCAGAGTCCTATGCATATATAGCCAAGAGACGCGGTCAAAGGACTTTTCTGCGTCTAAGCCCATGACCAGCGAGGGGGTTTTAGAGGTATTAATAAATGGAATAGTATCTATTGCTCTTCTAATATTGTCATAGGCCTGTCTACCCGGCATGAATACCACCTGATCAGGATGAACCAAATGGGATATCACTCCAGCGAGGCAGTTGGCTAAGATTTTGGCAAACATTTTCAGATCCGAATTTAACAGCGAAATGGGCCTATAATTGCTGCAACTAGTAGGATCTTGATCGGGTTTTGGAATAACTACTATTTCTGCAGCAGTAGAGGCATTATCGAAAGAGGATCCGGCCAGTATAGTATTGAAGAAGTCTCTCAGGAAAGGAGTAAGTGACCGTCTGAATTTCTTGTAGTATAAGGCGGGGAGCCCGTCTGGGCCTGGGGCAGAGGAGTTTTTGAGCGATTTAATTACCGAGTCAATTTCTTCGGCAGTTATTTCCGCATTAAGAGAGTGAAGTTGTGTTACCGACAGTTTTGGCAGCGAGCAACTAGAGAGAAATGCATCCGTGCGGCTTTGCATATCCACAGTATCGAGAGGGGTGGGTAAATTATATAGGGACTGATAGAATTCCCGGAAACTATTTGCTATTTTTTGGGGGTCATAGAGCGGCCTGTTCTGAGCATCATTAAGACAAAGTATTCTGCGCCTTTGTTTCTGAGAGCGCAAACTGGCGGCCAGGAGAGAGTCCGCCTTATCGCCCTTAGCATAAAATTTGTGCTGTAGCCATCTCATCGTTTTGGCGACTTTAGCAGAGAGAATATGATGTAATTGTCCTTTAAGGGCTAAGAGTTTACTATAGATTGACCGTTTAGGATTCAGCTGATGCTTTCGTGTAAGAGCTTCGATCTGATGCTCAAGATTCTCAATTGCTTGTGAATCTTTGAGTTTCTGTGCCTTTGCCAAATAGATGAACTGTCCTCAGATAGAAGCTTTATGAGCTTCCCATAGCAAAGCGAGGGAGATCTCAGGGGTGACGTTGAGTTCGAAAAATTAATCTAGTGTTTTCTTCGTCTGTTCCACAAATTCCCTCTTCAGGAGGAGTGAAGAGTTCAACCTCCACCTGAAGAAAGAAGGTGCAGGCAGCAAAGAGGACATCGACAGTGAGACCGCCAGATGATCTGACCATACCACCGGAGTAACCCATGCTCTAGACAGTTCCTGGGTGGAACTTCCATCAATTAGAAAAAGGTCGATTTGACAGTGGACTCTATGGGGGATAGAGTAATGGGTATAGGTACGCTCGGAGGAGTAAAGAACTCTCCAGGCATCAAACAGGCTCTGTGAGGAAATAGTGTCAGTCAATCTCTTGGATTCTCTAACCGTTGCGGGGCTCGGTCTCTTAGAGTTGGAGCAGTCCCAGTGAAGGTCAGGCACAGCATTCCAATCGCCCCCCACGACCACCCGACCCTTGGTGAGTTCAGTCAGTTTTGTGAAGAAATCTCTATGGAAAGCACCCTGCTCCAGATTAGGGGCGTAAACCGAGGCGACAGTCAAGAATGACTGTCCTAGATTCAGCACAAGTATATTAAAACGGCCCTTTGGGTCTGAGAAAGAGTGGTTAATTGAGTAGGAGAGACTATGGTGTAGGAGAATCGCTGTCCCTTTTTGTTTCTTATCTGCGGAGGAATAGAAAGCCTGTGGGTAAGCTCTAGAGGACAGGGACGGATGAACTGTCTTGAAGTGCATCTCCTGCAAGAGGACTATGTCAGCCCTCTGCTTCTTGAAAAACTGTATTGCCATAGTTCTCTTGCAAGGAGAGTTCAAACCGTTGACATTTAACGTTAAAATATTAAGACTCATGGTGGATACCAATGGGACGGCAGAAAGGCAATATGTCCATGAGGTCTACACCAGGAGTGTGGGTGCACAGGGTGAGGGGAGGATAGTAAAATTAGGAAAAAGGTGGAGAAAAATAGGAAAAAAGGTCTATAGACCAGTAGTAGAACAAAATATGGTCGTTATCTCAAGGACTCGACGAACATCACAGTTAGAAGGCTCCACCTACAAAGAAAGGGCCCACTGTGATGGGGGGGTGGACCAGTAGTCCAACAAATAGAACGCACAGAACAATTACGCTGGCTATTGAGGTGGCGATATAACTTGACATAAGTAAACACGGGTGGGGCCGGGAAACCCCTATAGTGAAATGGGGCTGAAGACTATCTTGCCATTAAAACAGAGAGTTCAGTGGGCCACATAGCTAAGAAAGGGGGGGGGGAGTGGCCTAACATTACCTTTCTATAGATGAAAAGAAAAAGGGAACTGGCTTAAACATTTGTAAACATGAAAGTCGGCATATCATATCAATATGAATTCAACCTAACGTGTTAGAAGCCAAGAAAAAAAAATCAACACAATGTAGTAAGCATTAAGCAACATACGGTGAAGGTAATAAGTGTCCCCGGAACCTGAAAGAAAAAAGATTAAACAAGTGTGGAAAAACATTTCAGCAAAGATAGTCACAGAGCACTCCACAGGATCCAACTAAGCAGTCGACCACTCGGCCTGTGGCGGACCGCATGTTTTCGGGCTACGGGCTTGACTACGGGAAGGAGACTCGGCAGAGGCCGAAATGATACCAAGTTTCTGAAGGGAATCCAGTCCATCTCCTGGGGTCTTCACCACCTGGGACCTTCCGTTGAACGAGAATTGGAGTGAAAACGGGAAACCCCACCTATAGAGGATCTTCCGATCTCGTAAAGCTTTAGTAACTGGCAACATTTCCCTTCTTTTTTTCAATGTGGAAGGAGCCAGGTCCTGAAACACAAGCAATTCGGATCCCTTGTACAAGACCGCCGTGACCCCTCTACATGCAGCCAAAACTTCGCTTTGACGTGGAAGAAATGCATTCATAGAACAATGTCCCTTGGAGGTTGATCAGGGGGGGCTTCGCACGAAGGGCCCTGTGTGCTTTGTCCAGTAGGAATTGGTCCTCTGTGAGATCGGGCAGAAGGAGATGGAACAATCTTGTAATGCTGAATTATCAACGGACTCCGGGACATTCCGGATCCGTAGATTGTTCCGTTTGGACCTATTTTCCAAGTCTTCGACATGTTCTTGTAGCGACTCCACTTCAGAGCGCAGTTCGGATAACTCCTGGGTGACCACATCCTGATAATTGCAAAGGTCGTCTGTCTTGTGTTCCAGAGCGTCCGTACGGGAACCCAAGGAGGAGAGGTCCGACCTCAGATCCTGGATAGCCACCCTTAGTTCCACTCTGAAGGTAGCTGCTATACGTTGGACAAGAGGGTCATACTGGTCAGAGTCCGCAGCAATGGGGTCGTCCGACCTTAAGGGAGAAGTTGGAGGCGTTGGAGTTCACCTTCGGCGAGGTGGGCTGTTGCGAGGAATTTTTGCCTCGTTTGGGGCCAAAGAATGAGGAAGAAGCCCCCGCGGAGGGCCGACGTGTTCTATTGGCCATTCTGAAGCGGTCTGTTGAAGAAATTATTCACTGTGGAGAGTTTAGCCAAAGGGCCAGTGGTAGCCCGCAAAACTGGAAGCGTGTATATGACTATATAAATAAGCGGACCAAGGTGATAATAACAAAAAGGGGCACCCAGCCGTTCCGTGCATATTAGACTGTCATACGTGAATCTTCATGTGAGGTTAGAGAGAAAAACATTAGTATTCACTTGTGGCCGTCCGGGGTAGCCCACGGTGCAGACGTCACCGTCAATTACAACAGAGTTGTGACAGACCCAGAGTAAGTAGGAAGTTCCAACCAGCAGCGACCTTGAACTCAGGACAGGGCATCTACGTGAGGTCCACCCTGTCTGTGAGGGAGAAGCCCGTTGGCGCCACGCGTGATACACTATTGTAGAAATCTATGAGGCTCCAATAGTCAAGGTCTGGGATAGGAGAGTGAATTAAACATATTCTGGGGGAGCCCTGTAGCGCCTGAGTGTCAGGTTCCCATTATACAGAAAGGGGGGGCGAGACAAGATTCCCAGCCAGTGGCTAATAGCACAGTGTCACAAGGGTTTCGCAGCCCAAATCCCACAGAGGGGTCACTTACTATGGTAAGGCAACTCCGTGTTACTGCACGCTGGCTAGTGGGTCCCTGAAGAGTCCAGAGCACGGGTGGGTCCCCATCCGAGGGAACAACAGGAAGGAGAAGTCATTTGGAGCTCCCACACTGGAGGGATCCCTTCAGAGGATCTATGTCCCCCACCCAGGGTGCATTCCCTGCATTCCACTTAGGTCCAAAATTGCGGGGGTCCACAGAAAGTTGGGGGGCCACACAGTGCCGCTGTGCAGGGGGCGCCTAAGCGGCTGGAGGATCCTGGGGCGCCACTGTCATCAGGGAGAGCGGGGAGAGACATCCGTTGCCAGGGACGGGTGCCGCAAGATGGCCGCCGTCAGTCTGGGCGCAGGGTGATGGAGATCACTGCAGCCACTCCCGAGGACACGGGCTGGGATTTGGGGCCTGCCGCCGCCTCCTCTGCTCCAGATCAGGTATGAGGCAGGGGGAACCAGACTTGGGGCTGACGGAGGCCTCCGTAGCTCCCTCTGTCTCCGCGGGCCGGTCACTGAGCTTGTGTCTGGGCCGTCTCCAAACTCGAGGCCCCGGCTTCAGCACCGGCCGCAGGCCCCGATGTAGATACACTGCGGCTGAGGCTCCAGGGGACTCTCCGCGCTCTGGGCTCAACGGGCAGTCTGGAAGAAGCAGAGGGGGGAGGGTATGACAGGGGAAAGGGCTATTTATAAGACGAGCCAGCAGGAGCTCACAAAGGGCATGTCTGTGCAGCTTGCTAGCTAGGCCATGCCCCCCTTGATGGTTCATTCTATATGCAAATTAAGGGAACAGCTATGGGTACCTGGTTCACACCATGCTATGTCAAACTCTTCAAGTGCTACTGGGAAAAATTCTCATTACATGAGGGGCATAGTTTTGGGGCGGACCTGGTGCTTTGGACCAGATACATCGATGATATCCTCTTTATTTGGAAGGGGTATCATAAAACCCTGGAGGAATTTTGCGTATATCTAAATAATAATGATAAAAATATAGAGCTTACATTTCAGATCAGTGATTAGTCAGGGAACTTTTTAGACCATATATGTATAGTCAACCACATATATAGACAACCACATGTACACAAAAATGTATAATAAACCAACAGATTGTAATTCATATATCAATTCAGACAGTAATCATCACCATAACTGGTTGGCATCAATTCCCAGTGGTCAGTTCAATAGACTGAGATGAAACTGTTCTAACCTGGAAGACTATAAGGAACAAGGGACAGAACTTAAGAAGCAATTTGTTCACAAGGGCTGTGATGGAATGCATATATTTAAGAACCAAGATAGACAGGAGATGATAAAAATTAATTTGGAGAAATCAAAAACAAAAAAGGATCTTGGTATTCCATGTATCTCAAAATTCAATAGCCAACATAAAGACCTAGAAAGAATCATAACATAACAAACAATTCTGCTGAAGGACCCAGTGATTAAGGAGTATATAAAAGACAAGCCTAACTTTATATACCGCAAAGCGGGGAACATAAGAAATCATATAGTAAAAAGCAAGATACAAGAACTGAGTATCCACTTGTCGATTAAATCAAAGGGATTTTATCGTTGTGGATCATGTATGATGTGCAAAAACTGTAAAACTGAAGGAGTAATTACGAAATATACTTTCACAAATAAAAACAAGGAGTATGTAATTAGGGACTTCATAACCTGTGACAGTAAAAATGTGATTTACCTGCTCGAATGTTCCTGTTGCAAACAACATGTAGGGAGAACAGGAAAAAAATTAAAAGAAAGGATGGCCGAACACCTTCGAAATATAAGAAATTATTACCAACCCATAATGTATCGGCACACTTAAAAAATATTCATGATTGCCAATCCTCCCAATTGATATCATTTTGTGGTATCCAGGAAACTTTGGCAAGAACAGAAATTAGATCTATTTTTAATTTGGGAACTTTACAACCAGGAGGTCTAAATGCAGACTTCGAGACAAAATGGTCCCATTTAATTTGTGATTTCCCTGATAGGGCTCCATGCAGTATACATAATCAAAATTATCCATGTTAGTTTCCCTATCTCGGAAATGGAAATAATACTTACCATAATTATGTTCTAACCATCCTGTTAAATAATCTATTTACATTAGAGCTATAAAGGTTCATATTAATAAGTAATAGTTGTATTCTATCAGTTCCTTCAGGATTAATAGGGATAATCCCGATTACTATTTATTATCACAGTATCCAGGTGTAAGCGGTATTGTAGTGCTATTGTTATGATCATTGTTTATTATCACTTTATGTTATAATAAAAAAATATGCTGTAGCTGTCGCTTTTAGAACTTCCTGGTATGTCACATTCCATAAATCTCTGGTACTTTGCATTCCATTATCATGTTGAGTCAAGCTGACTGCAGTACACATCTGGAAGGACTGCAATGCCGGAAGCGGGATCATTCCAGCGTTGGTGGGATGCATGCCCGCTCCACAGCGTGACTGGTTACACAGTAATGGTGGAGTGCATACCCATGTTGTAGCTATCCCCGCCGCAATGTGATAAGTTAAGTAACCTTTCTAGGAAGCGAGCTACTTCCTCTTCTATACATCCGGCGGAAACGGGATACAGTGGAACGCATGCCCGTTATATTTGTGAAATAATATATATATAGAGCATCTTCTTCATCCTGATATGTATTTTATTATGTGTTTCTAACTAATATACACAGAAGGATAGAATTTGTATTAAGATATCAGTTGGAATAAAATAGATACAAATGATAATTGCATTTCCCCACTCATAAGGCGGGAGGAGTTACCTGTGGGTATAAATTTGATTTCTAGTTCATTCTCTCCCACACCCTGAGAAAGACACATCGTTGAAACGCGTTGGTGGAGAGAGTGCTATATACCTGGTTCACACCTATTAAGGACCTACGTTACCATCTTAGGGGTTTAGTCTTGACTTTATTCCCCAACAGGTCAAGTGCTGTTTCTTACCATTAACTTATATTGCACCAGGTTGTGATACCATTGTGTGTACCACCAGTACATATGTTTATATTTATATTTTTTTAAATAATTTTAAACTGTGTTATAAATAGAATGGTTTTATAAATGATAAAGTGATAAAGACCTCTCTCGCCCTATATGTAATATCATTTATACGGAGGGAAAAGAGGATCAGTGGAGAGGCTTGTGCGTCATAAGAAAGAAACCTTTACGTGTACATAAAAGTGCAGATTGCGGTAAATTGGGTACGCCCACTTGGAATACTTATTTGTCTTACACTGCTTGGGTGATCCTTGAAAGATTTTAGAGGGAACACTGATTGTGGTGGACCGGAAAAGAAACCTTTATGGCAAAATAATCTAAGGATTCTTTTTTCGGGTGGAAGAAAAACCCCTGCATCACCTTTTATGTGTGTGACTTACCTAACTCCTCAGAATATACTATACTATATGCGGTTGTGTCTCTTCTATTTACATGTAATTTGAGGAGCCCACCTTTTGAAATACTCGCGGACTGTTGGCTAACACAGAGGAAAACTGAAAGCACCACATCAATTTTCAGGAGTATATTTTACACAGACTTTTTATTTTTTATATATATATATATATATATATATATATATATATATATATATATATATATATATGTAATTTAATGAGTGCAAATGTATTGACTGTGTCCCTTATCTTCTGTAGTGGTTTAAATAAGGCACACTAGCTGCTGATAGGGTGCTGAAGTCATGTGCAGAGAACTGGATCAGGATTGGGTTGAAAGCGATTAGCTGATAGAAACTAAGTTGGTGGCACACATGTCCCAGTGGTGGGAATGGATCTGCATGTGGAGTTATACAGTTCATAGCGGCAGCATAGTGTGAGGCACATATAGACAGCCTTGGGAGCATGTATGTTTGATTGAATGTGGGGAACAAAGGACACTTCAAATTCAAAGATGACACCTAGGCAGTGAGTTAAGGGGTAGGGTTGATTGTCGAGTTATCAAAAACTATTTAGAATCAGAATCAGCTTTATTGGCCAGGTATACTTGCATATACTTGGAATTTCTCTTTGGTTTGCTATACAACAGCCAAGTAGGTAAAAGATAAGCCAGTATGTGTGTGAGAGGGGGGGGGGGCAAGTGAAGTCATATAGATAGGAATACCATAGGAACACAAGTGAGTTACATGTACGTCTAGTCAGTCAATGTTCAGGAGTTCAGCAGGTGGACCGCTTGGTGAAAGAAACCTTTGAGGCTTCTGGTGGACCTGGCTGGGGTGGCCCTGTAATGCCTGCCTGAAGGAGGCCAGTTAAACATGCTGTGGCCGGGATGTAGCTGGTCCTTTACTATCTTCATTGCCCGCTTTTTAGCTCTGGACAGGTTCAGGTCCTGAACTGAGGGAAGGGCGGCCCCGATGATCTTCTCTGCAAAGAGGATGTGGATTCAGCTAAATGAACACTGAAAGAGCAATTTCATAAGCAGGGTGAGAACCAGGATTGGGCTGTGCCCTGAAGACCTAGGGAATGTAGTGTTTGTATGAGAAGAGTGAGGTCTGTAGTGTAAAATGCAGCAGAGAGCTCCAGAACAATAAGAAGTGAGTAATGGCCTCCAGACTCAGCAGTGATCAAATTGTTTACTACCGTAGTCAGTGCAGTCTCAGTGGAGGGTTGGGAATGAAAACCTCACTGAAGTGTGTCCAATAAGATGTGGCTATCTGCTTACTATCTGGATTGACCACCTGGGATGTCCGTGAACAGAGCTGCCCTTATCTGTGGTAAAACAGCAACTCAATTAAGTTCCCCCAAAGAAGTGGCTGTAGTTGAAAAAGAGTTACAAGGAGTAGCATTAGTGTGCTGTGAGACAAAGACGAGATTAAAGATGTATAAGTCATCAAATGGACCAATGCCCACTTAATTCACACACTAGTCCAGTGGTGCCTGGAAGTTGGGAGAGAATAATGATAGAAGACCTTCTCAATGCACATGATGGGTGGGATGTAATGAAGTCTGAGTTCAGTGGCCATGCAGATGCAGGCCGAACTTGGACATTTTTTTTAAAAGGGCAATCATGTACAAGGCATAGTTTAATCTTGTACACGATTGCCCCTTTAAAAAAACTCAAAGTTCGGCTGGCATCAAGCACAGCTGCTGAATTCATACTTCATTACATCCCAGCCATTGTTTCTGGCAGCATATTGTACCAGATGAGGAAAGCAGAGGATGATAAAAAGGAGGACCACTGTGGGATCTGAGAATTTTGACCCATGCTATAAAGAGACAGATGTTCAGGCAGACGGGTTAAAGCACTCGTCAGGAGAGATGCTACACAGACCTGCAGGAGAATGGAACTAAGGTGTGGATAAAAGAATAGGTCTTAAAGATAAAAGGCCATTCCAATAGAGGAATGTTGGCCCCAGCAGACCTTTACAATGTCAGAAGCCACGAGTGTCCTCATGGATCCAGTACTAGAAGAACAGTGACATCAGTATGTGCATGGATTACTGTACAAGTGCATGGTGCCTACCAATATACGGTGGCCAGGATCTTGATTGCCAATTGATGGTTCTCTATCCTGGATTTACAAATTAGCCATGGGACCTGAAGATGCTAAAAAGAATAGCATTTTAGGGAGAGAAGGGTTTTTTTTTATTCAAAAGGATGTGGGGTGACAGTTGTTTCATAAACATTCCACAGCTGCATGGACAAAGTGGTAGGTGATATGAATTTCAGGGAATTCGTTGTCTACCTTGATGACATAATAGTGTTTGTGAAGACCTTTAAAGAACACAAGAGGCTCTTGAAGGTGTTAGATCAACTGATGGGGGTGAAGCTATGTTGGAAAAAGTACAAACTGTGCCAAAACCAAATGAAGTATATGGGGTACATAGTGAGTCACATTGGGAGCATGACCATGTCAATGTGGAGGCAGTTGCTGAATGGTCTCAGCCCACTAAGATAAAGGAGTCATTTCTGTGCTTCTGTGGCTACTACAGGAGGTTTGAGCCGGGATATTCTAAGTTGGCCAAACCAGTGACTGAGCCAAGGGTACTCACCCCCAAAAATAAAGACTGGCCTTGAGAAACTGAAGTACTTCTACACTGGGTCACATGCTGCAGGTGCCATCTTTAGCAAGCACACTCATTATCTCCTTGTCACCCCTGCCTCATCAGTCACCCATTGTCTACCTGTCACCCAATATCTCCCTGTCACCCCTGCCTCACCAGTCACCCACTATCTGCCTGCCACCCCTGCCTCACCATTCATCAACTATCTACCTGTCACCCACTATCTCCCTGTCACCCCTGCCTCACCAGTTACCCACTATGTCCCTGTCACCTATGCCTCACCAGTCACCCAATATCTCTCTGTCACACCTGCTCACCAGTCACCCACTATCTCCTTGTCACAACCTGCCTCACCAGTCACCCACTATCTACTTGTCACCCACTATCTCCCTGTCACCCCTGCCTCACCAGTCACCCACTATCTACCTGTCACCCACTATCTCCCTGTCACCCCTGCCTCACCAGTCACCCACTATCTCCCTCCCTCCCTGTTAAGGCATTGGTGAAAGGCATATTATTTATCCTACTTACCCATTTATTTGATATAAAACAACACTGCCATTATGCTGGCAGGTGCACTTTAAGGTCCACAGTAAGGCCATTTTTAAACTTGTGTTGCTTTTCATGTCCATCATGTTGTCCCAGCCAGAAACAACAGGATGGGTTGCGGGAATATATATTTTTTATTTTTTTATCTTTTGGGGTGGTACTGTACAGTATGTCGCCAAATTCTTACCTTGCCCCAAAATTCCTAGTTTTGGCCCTGTTCATAGACTTATAGATTTGGGACTGTGGATAATTTTTATTATATATTTAAGCAAAGCTAGATTGTTAGCTGCTGCGGCTTCTGTCTATGTGTCTCTCCTTGGTACAGTATCAATATGGTAGGACCAGTAAAGCATGTGCTGTATATTAGTAACTCATAAAGTCACTCTTGCCATATGGCGCATGGTAGCTAAAATATTGTCAGATTCCAAAATGATAACTGTATTATACTCAGTCTGCTTTGCACTTGGAGCATTTCTTTTTAAACATGGGTGTATAGTGGGTGCCATAGCTATTGGACCCAGAGGATTAGTGGGCCAACCACCAGGGCTCAGCTCCCCTGCATCCAGCTCATAGTTCCCAGAATTAGCCACTGAGCAACTGCGTTCGGCCCATTGCTTTGACAGAAAAGGGGGACTTCATTGGTGCTCATGAAGCTACTTATGAAGGTGGCAGTCTCTGTCTTTCCCTTTCAGTAAAACGTACACTGGTAGGATTCATCTCCCATGCTTCCCTTTCACTACGATGGTTCATGTACTAGGGCTCTACTATGGGGCATAAAATGAACAACTGCTGCATGTGTCTCCAGAGATTCTTGGTGGGGGGCTACAAAGGAGGCAATCATGTTGCCGGCTGTCGGGATCCTGTCGGTCAGGATACCGACACCGGAATCCAGACACCCAGTGAAATGCTGGCAGTTGGAATCCTGACTTCCGCCCGGATCCCCCATTTGGGTGGAGGTCCAGGCCACCACCCGATTGGGAATAGATTAGTGTCACCACCGGGCCCGAAGCGTGATGAGTGCAGCGAACCCGCCAGGGGACATGCTGCCCTCGCCAACAGTATTCCAGCTGTCGGGATTCTGATGTCAGTCTGCTGACCGCTGGGAACACGACAGCCGGGATATCATACTGATTCCAGCCACAATGTCCTAGCTATGATTCTGCTGAAAGTACATGCAATGGTTTCATGTACAGTATGCACCAAAGCGGGCAGAACAAAGCTATCTGCTGGTGACATTTCTGTTTCCCTTTCACTGCAGCTGGACTACAGCTCTATCCAATAACTATCTGTAGTTTAATGGGTCCTATATAACATATGAAATACTGACAGGCTAATGAGTGACTGAAGACATACACACACACATAGCCAGATGTTTTCACATTGTCCATTTAGTACTGTTTTCTTGCTTTAATCTCACACCATACTTATCCGCCAGAGTGCATGTAGTTATTGAACTCTCCCAACTGTCAGAAATGAATAGATGCTACATAGACTTTATTTAATAAAACTTAAAGGAATCGTTCAGGATTATTCCCTTCCATAATTCTGACTATGAAGAATTGCTGTAGCAATGGAATATCCGGTGATATCCCGACAACCAGAAAACCAGTACCAGGCGGTAATCTTCTTTTACTTTTTTTCTCCCATGTGATTTTCTAAATATCATTTATGGATTTTATTGTGGCAACATAACATGATATAACTCAAACTGAAGATACTTAAGTTGTACATATATGACCACAAATAGTGCAAAAACATAGTACAAAACTTGTCCCTCTCAATGGAAAACATATTACTATTGAAATGAACAGACTGAAAGCTGCATATAGAACAAATATTGCAGAGGGAAAATGTGTTATGCGCGCTGATACATGGTGCAGTGAACTGTCCCACTGCGCACGCCTTCAAAAAGGGGGCTTGGTCTTGTGGGGAGGTGGTGTATTCTCATGGGCCGGCCATGTTTTCATCACTCTGGGAGCGTGTCTAGCACTACCGAAGAGACTCGTCTGCTTTCACCACAGGCTCCAATTATGTGTCAGGAGCCAAGTGTTCCACTATAATGTCACAGTACAGAATCTGGCTACCTGCTACTGAGGATGAGCTGGCATTTTGGTGTCACCCCTCGGAAGGTGATAAAATACTGTAATATAATAATATGTCATGCTCGGCTTCAGTTGAGGATCTGACGACTGACAATTGACTGAGGGAGCAGCTTTTGGCAAAGGAAGAAAACGAGATGGCCGAATGCAGCTCTTACTTTAAGACTTAGGCCCGAAGATGTAGAGGGGTAGGCAATGAGGACAATGAATGAGAACGATACACTGAAGAAAGATTAATTCAGCTTTACTGAGAACACAATCATGCACAACGACTAGGAGATAAGTCTGAGTAAATTCTCAGACTAAATGTTTTTGACTTGTAACCGATGCTGAAAAATACTGAATGTAGAGATGACTTGTGATTTGTCAATGATGCTGAAGAACACTGAATGAAGAGATGACTTGTGATTTGTCAATGATGCTGAAGAACACTGAATGAAGAGATGACTTGTGATTTGTAAACGATGCTGAAGAACACTGAATGAAGAGACGACTTGAAGAATGATGTTAAAGAGAGGATCGCTGTGAGCACCATCAGCAAACAGAGACCCTCTACCAGATAGAGGACCCAGCGGTTAAATCGCAAGAGTAGATGGACTGGGAGAAAAGGATTGCAATAACAGAACTGACCACTGGGCGGCCAAAACAGAACCAGAATACCAGGGGTTAACCTGGGAGCACAGAGCTTGAGCACCTTACAGCAGCAAGTAACTTGAAGCACTGGCATCATGACTAAGCATCAACCCCTTTTTATAAGGGAAGACTGCACCGGATTGGCTGGATGCAAACTGGGATACCTATTGGCTTGGCTTGGTCTCCAACATGGCGGAGCCCTGCACAGAAGACACATGTGGAACCAGCACACAGCGACTACCTCAGGAC
The DNA here is from genome assembly GCF_028390025.1 of Pseudophryne corroboree. Lineage (NCBI taxonomy): Eukaryota > Metazoa > Chordata > Amphibia > Anura > Myobatrachidae > Pseudophryne > Pseudophryne corroboree. Next base: position 142,564,715 of record NC_086453.1, read on the forward strand.
TCAGCCTCCCAGACGCCGCACTCCAGCAACAGAACACTTGGAAACAGACACCTCCGGCTGCCATGCTCCGCTCCCCAGGACCCAGACCTCGGTCTCCAGACACCCGGCAGCCACACCGGAGGACCACGCTGCCACAGCTCCTATACAGGAAGGCCGCATGGACCAGAACCGGAGGTAAGACTCCGGATGCTGACACACCTTGATAAAGGCTCTGAGGAGCAGAAATGCATTGGTGGTATCTTGGCACAGACTGCAGCAGACAGAATGCGAGGAGAAAGGTTCCTGACCAGTGGCGTAAGGGTGCTGACATCCTGGGAGGTACCTGACTTATAAACGCTATTGAGTGGGCATCGTATGACACCCCTCGTATTGTGGTACGCACACTCTGACCTTAGATTGTGGTGGATTGCTACTGAAATTGTCCGTTGAGTGATTTTTACTGTACCATTTCTCTATTAAAACTGTACTTCACTATTATCCCCCACCTCTGTTTTTGTTTGAGGGATATGGACATGGAGATATAAAGTGTTGAAGACGAAGTGTGTTTTATCTTGAGACCACAGGAGTGGCGGAAGATCCCCAGGGTTATATATTAGAAGTTATTCCCAGAAGGAGCGCGCATCTGCAATTTGTGAACTTTGATTTCTGCCTTTTTATAAGGAAAGACTGCACCGGATTGGCTGGATGCGAATTGGGATACCTATTGGCTTGGCTTGGTCTCCAACATGGAGGCTTCCTGCACAGAGGACACATGTGGAACCAACACACAGCCACTACCTCAGGCCTCAGCCCCCCAGCAAACAGACACCTCCGGTTGCCATGCTCCGCTCCCCAGGACCCAAACCCCGGCTTCCAGACACCCGGCAGCCGTACCGAAGGACCTTGCTGCCGCAGCTCCTATCCGCTGCAGCCACACCAGCCGGCTAACAGTAAGGCTGCAGAGACAAGAACCGGAGGTTAGACTCCGGATGCTGACAGTACCCCCCCTTTTTATGGTAGTCTCCGAACACCCACGCTGCTTAGTGGGATTCTTGGCATGAAAGGCACGAATCAGTCTTGGAGCATGAACATCCTCTGCAGCCACCCAAAATCTTTCCTCCGGACCATATCCTCTCCAATCTGTGAGATATTGGAGACAACCATACCTCTTGCGGGAGTCAAGAATCTTATGAACCTCGAATCCCTCATTTTGAGCAGCTTGAACCTTGGGAGGTTTAGGGAAAGCTGCCCAAAAATAATTTAAAACAAGAGGCTTTAGCAGAGAAATGTGAAAGGCATTGGAAATTTTCAGATAGGGAGCCAGTTTCACCTTGTAAGAAACAGGATTCAGCACTCTTTCAATAGGATTCGGACCGATGAATCATGGAGCAAACTTTTTGGTAGGAACTTTGAGTCTGAGGTTTTTGGTGGATATCCAAACACGATCTCCCACTTTGAGTCTAGTAACAGCCCTCTGTTTCCGATCGGTGTAGGTCTTATATTTATGGGAAGTCTTACGTAGCGCCTTATGAATTTGTCCCCAAATCTTTGTGAACTGACGAAGAGCGGTTTCAGCAGTAGGAATCCCGAGAGCTGGGAGAAATTCGAAGGAAGGAACTCATGGATGAAATCCGTAGTTAATGAAGAAAGGAGTGTAATTGGTAGAAGAACGATATGTTATTGTGTGCGAACTCAGCAAATAGGAGGTAATCCCTCCAGTCATCCTGACCAGGGGATATGAACATCCGTAAGAAAGTTTCCAGATCTTGGTTGCCTCTTTCAGTCTGTCCGTCAGTCTGGGGATGATAGGCTGAAGAAAAAGTTCAACTTGATTCCTAGAACAGAGCTGAGAGCTTTTCAGAACTTGGCTCCGAATTGAGGACCCCGATCAGAAACTATTTCCTGTGTGAGACCATGCAAACAGAAAATCTCTGAGAAAAACAATTTGGATAGCTGAGGAGCAGAGGGAAGACCAATGAGGGGTATGAAGTGAGCCATCTTCAAAAATCAGTCCACAATGACCCAAATGGTGTTGTGCCCTCTGGAGACTGGCAAATCGGTTATGAAATCCATAGAGATGTGAGTCCAAGGATTTTGAGGTCTTGGAAGTGGATGAAGAAGACCCGAAGGAGATGTTTGTGGACTTTTATGTCGAGCACACTTGGAACAGGCTGCTACAAATTCAAAAACATCCGTTTTAAGATGAGGCCACCAGTAGAATCATTGAATGAACTTGAGAGTCTTAAGACCATCGGCATCACCCATGAAAGGCAAAGAATGAGCCCACATAAACAATTTCTTTCAAAGATTTGGTGCCACAAAGGTTCTCCCCGGAGGAGGAAGAGGAACAGTATGAGGGCAAGCAAATGAAGCCGGATTCAGAATAAATTGTTTCTCAGAGGAGTCGAGTGAATCATCCTTTTGAAAAGAACGAGAAAGTGCATCTGCTCTTCGATTTAAGGTTCCTGGGCAGTAAGAGCGTTTGAAGGAGAACTGAGAGAAGAAGAGAGCCCATCTGGCTTGCCGTGGGTTTAAACAATGAGCTGTCTGAAGGTATAGAAGATTCTTGTGATCTGTGATAACAGAGATAGGGTGTTGAGCTCCCTCTAATAAATATTACCACTCTTCAAAAGCTAATTTTATGGCCAACAGTTCTTGTTCACCAGTAGTAGTGATGAGCGGGTTCGGTTCCTCGGAAACCGAACCCCCCCGAACTTCACCCATTTTACACGGGTCCGAGGCATACTCGGATTCTCCCGTATGGCTCGGTTAACCCGAGCGCGCCCGAACGTCATCATCCCGCTGTCGGATTCTCGCGAGATTCGGATTCTATATAAGCAGCCGCGCATCACCGCCATTTTAACTCGTGCATTGGAAATGTTAGGGAGAGGACGTGGCTGGCGTCCTCTCCGTTTATTAATGTTGATGCAAATATTTGTGCTTATTGCTTAATTGTGGGGACTGGGGAGCAGCTGTATTATAAAGGAGGAGTACAGTGCAGAGTTTTGCTGATCAGTGACCACCAGTTTTATCCGTTCTCTGCCTGAAAAACGCTCCATATCTGTGCTCAGTGTGCTGCATATATCTGTGCTCACACTGCTTTATTGTGGGGACTGGGGACCAGCAGTATTATATAGGAGGAGTACAGTGCAGAGTTTTGCTGACAGTGACCACCAGTATATATAGCAGTACGGTACGGAAGGCCACTGCTCTACCTACCTCTGTGTCATCAAGTATACTATCCATCTAGATTCTATACCTGTGGTGCATTTTAGTTTTGCAGTTTGCTGACAGTGACCACCAGTATATATAGCAGTACGGTACGGAAGGCCACCGCTCTACCTACCTCTGTGTCTTCAAGTATACTATCCATCTAGATTCTATACCTGTGGTGCATTTTAGTTTTGCAGTTTACTGACAGTGACCACCAGTATATATAGCAGTACGGTACGGAAGGCCACTGCTCTACATACCTCTGTGTCGTCAAGTATACTATCCATCTAGATTCTATACCTGTGGTGCATTTTAGTTTTGCAGTATGCTGACAGTGACCACCAGTATATGTAGCAGTACGGTACGGAAGGCCACTGCTCTACCTACCTCTGTGTCGTCAAGTATACTATCCATCTAGATTCTATACCTGTGGTGTATTTTAGTTTTGCAGTTTGCTGACAGTGACCACCAGTATATATAGCAGTACGGTACGGAAGGCCACTGCTCTACCTACCTCTGTGTCATCAAGTATACTATCCATCTAGATTCTATACCTGTGGTGTATTTTAGTTTTGCAGTTTGCTGACAGTGACCACCAGTATATATAGCAGTACGGTACGGAAGGCCACTGCTCTACCTACCTCTGTGTCGTCAAGTGTACTATCCATCTAGATTCTATACCTGTGGTGCATTTTAGTTTTGCAGTTTGCTGACAGTGACCACCAGTATATATAGCAGTACGGTACGGAAGGCCACTGCTCTACCTACCTCTGTGTCATCAAGTATACTATCCATCCATACCTGTGGTACATTTCAGTTGTGCGCAGTATATATAGTAGTAGGCCATTGCTATTAATACTGGCATATAATTCCACACATTAAAAAATGGAGAACAAAAATGTGGATGTTATCCACTTCCACCTCGTGCTGAAGCTGCTGCCACTAGTCATGGCTGAGACGATGAAATGCCATCAACGTCGTCTGCCAAGGCCGATGCCCAATGTCATAGTAGAGAGCATGTAAAATCCAAAAAACAAAAGTTCAGTAAAATGACCCAAAAATCAAAATTGAAAGCGTCTGATGAGAAGCGTAAACTTGCCAATATGCCATTTACGGCACGGAGTGGCAAGGAACGGCTGAGGCCCTGGCCTATGTTCATGGCTAGTGGTTCAGATTCACATGAGGATGGAAGCACTCATCCTCTCGCTAGAAAACTGCAGTGCCACTCCTAGATGGACCAGGTGTTTGTGTCGGCCACTAAAGTCGCTTAGCTTAGTCACACAGCTACCTCATTGCGCCTCTTTTTTTCTTTGCATCATGTGCTGTTTGGGGACAATTTTTTTGAAGTGCCATCCTGCCTGACACTGCAGTGCCACTCCTAGATGGGCCAGGTGTTTGTGTCGGCCACTTGTGTCGCTTAGCTTAGTCACACAGCGACCTTCGGTGCGCCTCTTTTTTTCTTTGCATCATGTGCTGTTTGGGGACTATTTTTTTGAAGTGCCATCCTGCCTGACACTGCAGTGCCACTCCTAGATGGGCCAGGTGTTTGTGTCGGCCACTTGTGTCGCTTAGCTTAGTCACACAGCGACCTTGGTGCGCCTCTTTTTTTCTTTGCATCATGTGCTGTTTGGGGACTATTTTTTTGAAGTGCCATCCTGCCTGACACTGCAGTGCCACTCCTAGATGGGCCAGGTGTTTGTGTCGGCCACTTAGGTCGCTTAGCTTAGTCACACAGCGACCTTGGTGCGCCTCTTTTTTTCTTTGCATCATGTGCTGTTTGGGGACTATTTTTTAAATCTGCCATCCTGTCTGACACTGCAGTGCCACTCCTAGATGGGCCAGGTGTTTGTGTCGGCCACTTGGGTCGCTTAGCTTAGTCACACAGCTACCTCATTGCGCCTCTTTTTTTCTTTGCATCATGTGCTGTTTGGGGACAATTTTTTTGAAGTGCCATCCTGCCTGACACTGCAGTGCCACTCCTAGATGGGCCAGGTGTTTGTGTCGGCCACTTGTGTCGCTTAGCTTAGTCACACAGCGACCTTGGTGTGCCTCTTATTTTCTTTGCATCATGTGCTGTTTGGGGACAATTTTTTTGAAGTGCCATCCTGCCTGACACTGCAGTGCCACTCCTAGATGGGCCAGGTGTTTGTGTCGGCCACTTGTGTCGCTTAGCTTATCCATCCAGTGACCTCGGTGCAAATTTTAGGACTAAAAATAATATTGTGAGGTGTGAGGTGTTCAGAATAGACTGAAAATGAGTGTAAATTATGGTTATTGAGGTTAATAATACTATGGGATCAAAATGACCCCCAAATTCTATGATTTAAGCTGTTTTTGAGGGTTTTTTGTAAAAAAACACCCGAATCCAAAACACACCTGAATCCGACAAAAAATTTTCAGGGAGGTTTTGCCAAAACGCGTCCGAATCCAAAACACGACCGCGGAACCGAATCCAAAACCAAAACACAAAACCCGAAAAATTTCCGGTGCACATCACTAACCAGTAGGATAATATTGCTCTGCATGGGAGAATCTTCGAGAAAAATATGCACAAGGATGACTTTTTATATCTTCGAAGACCTGAGAAAGAACTGCCCCGACTAACACTGAAAGAAGCATCTACTTACACCTGAAAGGGACGACTGAGATCAAGTTGGCAAAGAATTGGAGCAGACATGAAGGCCTCTTTTAAGAACGTGAAGGCTTCCAGAGCCTCGGGTGGCCACATTGAAGGATTGGCTCCTTTCCTGGTTAACATGGTAATTGGGGTGATGATAGTGGAGTAGTTCTTGATAAATTTCCTGTAAACATTGGCAAAGCCAAGAAATCGTTGGATCCCTTTTAGAGTGGTAGGAAGAGTCCAATCATGAATTGCTTGGACCTTGGTTGAATCCATCTGTAGCTCCTGTCCGGAGATGACGTAACCGAGAAAGCCGTTGGAGGGTACCTCAAAGGTACTCTTTTCCAACTTGCAAAAAAGATGATTTTTACTAAGACGGCTTAAGACCTCTTTGACTTGCTCACGATGGATCTTCAAATCTTTAGAAAAAATGAGAATATTGTCCAAATATACCACAAGACAACTGTAAAGAAGATCTCTGAATATATCGTTCACGAAGTTCTGGAAGACCGCTGGAGTGTTGCAGAGACTGAAGGGCATCAGTAAATACTAGTAATGCCCATCCCGGGTCTTAAATACGGTCTTCCACTCGTCTCCAGAACGATACATATCAGGTTATAAGCCCCTCAAAGGGCCAGCTTAGTGAAAACGGTGGCACCTTTCACTCGATCGAATAACTCAGGAATCAGGGGCAGAAGATATCTGTTCTTCACAGTGATCTCATTTAACCCCTGGTAATCTATGCATGCCCGCAGTCCCCCATCCTTCTTTTTCACAAAAAAGAAACCTGCCCCGGCCAGAGAGGAAGAGAGGCAAATGAAACCTTTACTGAGATTTTCCGAAATGTAGTCTGACATGGCCTGGGTCTCTGGAAGGGATAATGGGTATATTCGACCTCTTGGAGGAGTCTTGCCAGGTATCAAATCAATGGGACAGTCCAAACTACGATGGGGAGGCAGAGTGTCAGCTCCCTGTTTGCTAAAGACATCTTGAAAGTTCTGATAGACTACCGGGAGTTCAGCAGGATTCAAATTACAAAGAGGTTTCACAGACGCCAAGCACTCATGGCAGCAAGACTCACCCCAAGCGAGCACATCCATAGTCTGCCAATCGATGTGGGGATTATGTCTTTGTAGCCAAGGGAATCTGAGAATTAATTCTTGAGAGGCTTTAGGAATTACTTGGAAAGAGATGTTTTATGAATGAAGAGCTCCAATCTTTAATTTGAGAGTAACAGTGCGGTGAGTAATGATTACTTTGGGATGTAACTTCCATCAACTGCAGTGATTGAAATAGGATGATCCAACTTCACCATCTGAATTCCGGTTGGCTTGACTAGTGCCAAAGTTATAAAATTCTCAGCTGCTCCAGAGTCAAGTAGTGCAGAAACAAAAAGAGAAGAAGAGGAGAGCTCTAGACAAGTGGTAAGCACAGATTCTTTCCTGAGAGGTAATTCCGAGGAGACTCCTAACTTAACCTCTCCTGCGTAAGTTAGGAGTGGGAGTTTCCCGACCGATGACTGCAGGACTTGACAAAGTGATCAGCCGCTCCGCAATACATACAGAGGTTTTCTCATCTCCGCCTTTGTCATTCCTCATCAGTGAGACGGGACCGTTTAACCTGCATGGCTTCCTCTGCGGATGGAGAAGATGGTCTAGGAAGAGGAGCAACCTGAGGTCTCGGACGGTCCGACTTAGATCTCTCCAGGCAACGCTCTCTGTATCTCAGATCCAGCTTTTTGCACAGAGAGACTAGGTTGTCTAACTTGTCTGGAATGTCTAGGGTGGCTAGATCATCCTTAATCTTGCCTGAAAGACCATTCAAGAAAGCTGCTATGAAAGCTTCTTCGTTCCAACCAAGTTTGGAACAGAGGGTATAAGACTGGATAATGTATTGACTGATGGTTCGAGTTCCTTGTCGCAAACGCAGGATCTCCGAAGAAGCTAAAGAAGTCCAGCCTGGTTCGTCGAAAATCTTTCGTAAAGTTGATACAAATTCTGAGTAATTTGAAAGAATGGGATCCACTCTCTCCCACAGAGAAGATGCCCATTCTAATGCCTGACTGGTCAGCATAGAAATAATATAAGAAATTCTGGTCCGGGCAGTTGGGAAATCACCGACTGTAACTCAAACTGAATCTCACATTGTTGAGGAAACCGTGGCATTGCTTTGGAGTGCCATCAAACTTACTAGGCGAAGGTAAGTGCAACCGAGGAGGTGGAACTGGCACAGGAGCTGGCACTTGAGGTACGGATATGAGTGCATGGAGAGAGTCTAGGCGAGCTGACATACTTTGCATAAACTGCATGATTTGAGTTTGCGTAGCTTCCTGCTTATTTAAACGTGACAGGATGTCTGAGGCTGCGTCCCACCCAGAAGCCTGATCACTCGTCGGATCCATGGGGACAGTGCTTACTGTCACGCTCGGCTTGAGTTGAGGATCTGACAACTGACAATTGACTGAGGGAGCAGCTTTTGGCAAAGGATGGAAATGAGATGGCTGAATGTAGTTCTTACTCATGGGCCAGTATTTACTAAGAATTCGAGTTTGTCCGTTTTGTGGGTTTTTTTTCTAAATCCTAATCCGGGAATTCACTAAGCACCAATCTCGGCAGTGTTTGGACTATTCGTAATGGTTTGATTTGCAAAGTTCCGTAATACGAATGAATAGACCATCGGTCAAACGCGGTTGATATTTCATACAATACGGGCATTCACTATTCATTCGTATTTGGGAGTTAGTTTCTGAGTGCTCAAGTGCGGGTCTGTTTTTTTTCGAATCGTTAAAAAAAGCAGCAAAAAAATAGACCTGCTTTTTCCAGTCGAGTTTGGATAACCATGCTCGGATCAGTGAGATCTGTGCATGGTAATCTATGGGAAAGGGTCTATTTAGTGTAAAAACTGAGAAAAAAATTGTGTGGGGTCCCCCCTCCTAAGCATAACCAGCCTCGGGCTCTTTGAGCCGGTCCTGGTTGAAAAAATATGGGGGGAAAAATGACAGGGGTTCCCCATATTTAATCAACCAGCACCGGGCTCTGTGCCTGGTCCTGGTTCCAAAAATACGGGGGACAAAAAGCGTAGGGGTCCCCCATATTTTTGAAACCAGCACCGGGCTCCACTAGCCAGGTACATAATGCCCCAGCCGGGGGACACTTTTATACTGGTCCCTGCGGCCCTGGCATTACATACCCAACTAGTCACCCCTGGCCGGGGTACCCTGGAGGAGTGGGAACCCCTTAAATCAAGGGGTCCCCCCTCCAGCCACCCAAGGGCCAGGCGTGAAGCCCGAGGCAGTCCCCCCCATCCAAGGGCGGCGGATGGGGGGCTGATAGCCTTGTGAAAAAATGTGAATATTGTTTTTAGTAGCAGTACTACAAGTCCCAGCAAGCCTCCCCCGCAAGCTGGTACTTGGAGAACCACAAGTACCAGCATGCGGTGGAAAACTAGGCCCGCTGGTACCTGTAGTACTACTACTAAAAAAATACCCCCAAAAAACAGGACACACACACCGTGAAAGTATAAGTTTATTATATACATGCACACCTCCATACAGAGGCGGAACTACCGGCAGTGCAGGCAGTGCACTGCACTGGGGCCCGCCTCTGTCCAGGGGCCCAAGCATGTAATGAGTCAAACTGACTCATTACATGCCGCTGTGCGCTGCAGGCAACCGCTGCCCGCAGCGCACAGCCGCCCGGAGATAGGAGCTGAGCAGCGGTACAGACGGGGGAAGGAGGAGGGAGCCGGAGGACGGAGCCGCAGCAGCGCTTTGTTACTGGTGGAGGCGCTGCTGCTGCTGCTCCTCTGCTTCCCTATAGGCTGTCTTCCGAGAACAGCCTATAGGGAAGCAGAGGGGCAGCAGCAGCAGCGCCTCCACCAGTAACTAAGCGCTGCTGCGGCTCCGTCCTCCGGCTCCCTCCTCCTCATTCTCTACTGCCCGGGAATCGTCGTCTGACGCAGCTGCACCGAGGAGCCTGAGGGTAAGTATAATTCTTTCTTTCTTTCTTTCTTTCTTTCTTTCTTTCTTTCTTTCTTTCTTTCTTTCTTTCTTTCTTTCTTTCTTTCTCTTTCTTTCTTTCTTTTTCTTTCCTTCTTTCTTTCTTGTGCCTGCCTGCCGCAATGTGTAAAAAGGGGGGACTACCTGCCGCAATGTGTAAAAAGGGGGGACTGCCTGCCGCACTGTGTAAAAAGGGGGGACTGCCTGCCGCAATGTGTAAAAAGGGGGACTACCTGCCGCAATGTGTAAAAAGGGGGGACTGCCTGCCGCAATGTGTAAAAAGGGGGGACTACCTGCCGCAATGTGTAAAAAGGGGGGACTGCCTGCCGCAATGTGTAAAAAGGGGGGACTGCCTGCCGCACTGTGTAAAAAGGGGGGACTGCCTGCCGCAATGTGTAAAAAGGGGGGACTACCTGCCGCAATGTGTAAAAAGGGGGGACTGCCTGCCACTATGTGTAAAAAGGGGAATCTGCCTGCCGTAATGTGTAAAAATGGGGACGCTGTCTGCCGTAATGTGTAACAAGGGCACGCTGTCTGCCGTAATGTGTAAAAAGGGCACGCTGTCTGCCGTAATGTGTAACAAGGGCACGCGGTCTGCCGTTATGTGTAAAAAGGGGTAATCTGCCCGACGCTATGTGTAAAAATGGGGAATCTGCCTGCCGTAATGTGTAAAAAAGGGGGGCTGCCTGACGCTATGTGTAAAAATGGGGAATCTGCCTGCCTCTATGTGTAAAAAGGAGGAATCTGCCTGCCGTAATGTGTAAAAATGGGGACGCTGTCTGCCGTAATGTGTAACAAGGGCACGTTGTCTGCCGTAATGTGTAACAAGGGCACGCTGTCTACCGTAATGTGTAAAAAGGGCACGCTGTCTGCCGTAATGTGTAACAAGGGCACGCGGTCTGCCGTTATGTGTAAAAAGGGCACGCTGTCTGCCGTTATGTGTAAAAAGGGCACGCTGTCTGCTGTAATGTGTAAAAAGAGGAATCTGTTCGCTGTAAGGTGTAAAAGGGTCTCTACCTGGTGTAGTGGTGCTACTGTGCGGCGTAATTTGAATAATGGAGACTACTGTGTTGGTATTATTTTGTGGCCACACCCCTTCCCCACGAAGCCACGCCACTATGTATTTTTGCGCGCGCCTACGGCGCGCACTGCCCCCGGGGTGGACTTGGATGGGGGGGGGGGGGGGGGGGGCAAAGCATTTTGTCGCACCTGGGCCCACCGCTTGCTTGTTCCGCCACTGCCTCCATACATACATACTTACCTATGTTCACACGAGGCTTGGTCCTCTTCTCCATGTAGAATCCATGGGGTACCTGTGATAAAAATTATACTCACATAATCCAGGGTAGAATCCGACCTTTGAATAATCCACGTACTTGGCAAAAAAATAAAATGGAAACCCGACCACGCACTGAAAGGGGTCCCATGTTTACACATGGGACTCCTTTCCCCGACTGCCAGGACCTCCCCTGACTCCTGTCAAAGAGGGTCCCTTTAGCCAATCAGGGAGCGCCACGTTGTGGCACTCTCCTGATTGGCTGTGTGCTCCTGTAGTGTCTGTCAGGCAGCACACGGCACAGATACAATGTAGCGCCTATGCGCTCCATTGTAGCCAATGGTGGGAACTTTGCGGTCAGCTGTTAGGTTACTTTCAGTCAACCTCTGACCGCAAAGTTCCCACCATTGGCTACAATGGAGCGCATAGGCGCTACATTGTATCTGTGCCGTGTGCTGCCTGACAGACACTACAGGAGCACACAGCCAATCAGGAGAGTTCCACGACGTGGCGCTCCCTGATTGGCTGAAGGGACCCTCTTTGACAGGAGTCAGGGGGGGTCCTGGCAGTCGGGGAAAGGGGTCCCATGTGTAAACATGGGACCCCTTTCAGTGCGTGGTCGGGTTTCCATTTTATTTTTTTGCCAAGTACGTGGATTATTCAAAGGTCGGATTCTACCCTGGATTATGTGAGTATAATTTTTATCACAGGTACCCAAAGGATTCTACATGGAGAAGAGGACCGAGCCTCGTGTGAACATAGGTAAGTATGTATGTATGTATGGAGGTGTGCATGTATGTAATAAACTTATACTTTCACAGTGTGTGTGTCCTGTTTTTTGGGGGTATTTTTTTAGTAGTAGTACTACAGGTACCAGCGGGCCTGTTTTTCCACCGCATGCTGGTACTTGTGGTTCTCCAAGTACCAGCTTGCGGGGGAGGCTTGCTGGGACTTGTAGTGCTGCTACTAAAAACAATATTCACATTTTTTCACAAGGCTATCAGCCCCCCATCCGCCGCCCTTGGATGGGGGGGACTGGCCCGGGCTTCACGCCTGGCCCTTGGGTGGCTGGAGGGGGGGACCCCTTGATTTAAGAGGTTCCCACTCCTCCAGGGTACCCCGGCCAGGGGTGACTAGTTGGGTATGTATTACCAGGGCCGCAGGGACCAGTATAAAAGTGTCCCCCGGCTGTGGCATTATGTACCTGGCTAGTGGAGCCCGGTGCTGGTTTCAAAAATACGGGGGACCCCTACGCTTTTTGTCCCTTGTAATTTTGGAACCAGGACCAGGCGCAGAGCCCGGTGCTGGTTGAAGAAATATGGGGGAACCCCTGTCATTTTTTCCCCCATATTTTCTCTACCAGGATTGGCTCATAGAGCCCGAGGCTGGTTGTGCTTAGGAGGGGGGACCCCGCGCATTTTTTTTCCAGATTTTTTAAGACTTTAATCAACTTTTTCAGGTACACAATGAAGCCCTGCACGGATCTCACAGATCCGGCCGGGATTCCTTGTGTTTTGTCAGGCAGTGTTTTACTCATCACTCCCGTAAAACACTGCCTGATATTACGAATCACATCGACATCGGAAAAAACGATTGTGCAAAACTCGGCAGCTTAGTGAATAACCGTATCAGGATTCAAACAGTTGCAGTAAAATGCACCCGATACCATTCGAGTTCAAACACCCTTCAAAACGGCCAAAACACGAATCTTTGTAAATATACCCCCTGGATTTAAGAATTAGGCCCGAAGATGTAGAGGGGTAGGCAATGAGGATAATGAGAACAAACCACTGAAGAAAGATTCATTCAACTTTACTGAGACTACAATCATACACAACGACTAGGAGATAAGTCTGAGTGAATTTTGAAAGAAAACATGTTCGTGACTTGTAAACGATGCTGAAGAATGCTGAATGAAGAAGTGACTTGTGATTTGTAAATGATGCTGAAGAACTCTGAATGAAGAGATGAATAGTGATTTGTAAACGATGCTGAAGAGCACTGAATGAAGAGATGGCTTGTGATTTGTAAACGATGCTGAAGAACTCTGAATGAAGAGATGACTTGTGATTTGTAAAACGATGCTGAAGAACACTGAATGAAGTGACGACTTGTGTAAATGATGCTGAAGAACACTGAATGAAGAGATGATTTGTGATTTGTAAACAATGCTGAAGAACACTGAATGACGAGACGACTTGTGATTTGTAAACGATGCTGAGGAACACTGAATGAAGAGACGACTTTAAGAATGATGTTGAAAAGAGGATCACTGTGACCACCGTCAGCAAACAGAGACCCTCTACCACAGAGGTTCTCAAACTCGGTCCTCGGGGGCCCACACACTGCATGTTTTGCAGGTAACCCAGCAGGTGCACAGGTGTATTAATTACTCACTGACACATTTTAAAAGGTCCACAGGTGGAGCTAATTATTTCACTTGCGATTCTGTGAGGAGACCTGCAAAACATGCACTGTGTGTGCCCCCGAGGACCGAGTTTGAGAACCTCTGCTCTACCAGATAGAGGACCCAGCGGTTAAACCGCAAGAGTAGGTGGACTGGGAGCAAAGGACTGCAATAACAGAACTGACCACTGGGTGGCCACAACGGAACCAGGATACCAGGGGTTAACCTGGGAGCACAGAGCTTGAGCACCTTACAGCAGCAAGTAACTTGAAGCACTGGCACCATGACTAAGCATTAACCCCTTTTTATAAGGGAAGACTGCAGTGGATTGGCTGGATGCAAACTGGGGTACCTATTGGCTTGGCTTGGTCTCCAACATGGCGACGCCCTGCACAGAAGACACATGTGGAACCAGCACACAGCGACTACCTCAGGCCTCTGCTTCCCAGAACCGCACTCCAGCGAAAGAACACTTGGAAACAGACACCTCAGGCTGCCATGCTCCGCTCCCCAGGACCCAGACCCCGGTCTCCAGACACAAAGCAGCCACACCGGAGGACCTCGCTGCCACAGCTCCAATACAGGAAGGCCGCAGGGACCAGAACCAGAGGTAAGACTCCGGATGCTGACATAATACAACAAAGCACATTTAACTTGTCATCTTAAAGTCTATATTCATTAACTTAGCTGCTCACAGATTACACGAGTGGTAAGTGGTAAAGAGCCCTGAAAGGAACACAGAAAATGTTAGATAAGTACTTAAAAATGAGCCATAAAATCACCAGAGATAGGTCTTGGCCATGCAAGTTAGTCAACTGTAAGAGCTATAGGAAGGCAATTAGGGGTCAAGAAACAAAACCAAGTACAGTAAAGGCCCATATAGACGGGCCGATGCAGGAGAGATGTGTGCTGAGCGAACCGCTCAGCACACATCTCTCCCGCCGCTCAGCACAGCGCAATCTGTGCTGAGCATGCGGGGGGAGACGGGGGGGGGGGGGCGCTCACTTCACCCAGCGGGTGAAGTGAGCGACCCGCTAGATTGGCCTGCATGCAGGCCAATCTAGCACCAGCGATAGCGATGCGCGGTGCTGCGCATCGCTATCGCTGTAGGGGGTACACACGGAGCGATAATGCTCAAATTCTAAGCAATCTAGTCAGATTGCTTAGAATATCGCTCCGTGAGTACCCCCCTTAACTACCACATAATGGGGCAGATGTATTAAGCCTGGAGAAGTGATAAAGCAGTGATAAGTGCAAGGTCATAACGCACCAGCCAGTCAACTCCTGTCAATTTACTTATTGGAGTTGATTGGCTGGTGTATTATCACCTTGCACTTATTACTGCTTTATCACTTCTCTAGGCTTAATGCATCTGCCCCTAAGTCCAATACAGTAACATCGAGACCCCCTATCTTCATAAAGAGAACAAAACTGAAGCTTTTATCCAGTCAAGGAGCAAGACAAAAGTTAATGATGATTGCATGCATGCACAATAACATACTTTTACATAACATGACTCAAAGGGTGAGATTCAAATGATATATCACGCCCAATTTCCTTTCTAAAATGATCTCTGTTATCGCGCATATTGCGCCCATAGTAATCAAGTTTAGCTGTGTAAAGGGTTGGGTGCCTCCCTACTCTGGGGGTAGCGAGCTGAAATAATGATACAACGTCCCTGAGGGCAGAAAAAGAACTGGTGTGAAAAGGGGTGAAAATAATTGAATCTCCCCATAGATTGGAACTGCAGGAAGTTGGCAGGTATAACACTTACAAAATTGCTATACTTTGTTATAAGCTTAAATATGTACTGAGTGTGATGCCATCATGGTCCTCCTACAGCTAAACATATTCAAGGTGATGATTTAATTGAAATTGTAAAGCAAAACCATTGGCCAATTGAAGTTCAACCATGAATATCTCTTGTACACCCACTGTACAAATTGTAACATTTTAGGGTGCTTAGTGCATAATATTTGTCTCAACTTAGCATGTGCATGATTTTTTTTTGAGGCTGCATTCCATAATAACAGTGCACAGTTGCGCAAAGGTAAAACTTTGTTTTGATTAAATATAGTCATGTATTTTCCTTTTTTGCCCTACAGTAGTGCTTGTTGCAGCTTAATTTGTATTATGTCAACAGAGCAAACCACATTAGAGGGCTGATTAATAGTTGGGAGCAAAGTAACAAAAAAATTAGAAGTAACTTTGCACCTGGGCACAATATGTTTTAAAAGAAGGGGTGCAATTTTTTTAATTTCTTTTTTAGCATGAAGGTTAAATACTGGCTGCTTTTGCATGTAGCCCACAAATGCTGGCCAGCTTTATTTTTACATGAGAGTTTGTAGACCCCCCTCTGAAATCTAAACCTCTCTGCATATTTTAACTCTACAGCGCAGCATGGGTTTGCCAAGGTGTAAAGTTAGTCCTACTTTGCTTTGCCCCAAACTCAGGGGGTAATTCAGACCTGATCGTAGCAGCAAATTTGTTAGCAGTTGGGCAAAACCATGGCCCTCATTCCGAGTTGTTCGCTCGTTCTTTTTCATCGCATAGCAGCGATTTTCCGCAAACTGCGCAGTGCGCATGCGCAATGTTCGCACTGCGGCTGCGCCAAGTAAATTTGCTAAGAAGTTTGGTATTTTACTCACGGCATTACGAGTTTTTTTCTTCGTTCTGGTGATCGGAGTGTGATTGACAGGAAGTGGGTGTTTCTGGGCGGAAACTGAACGTTTTATGGGTGTGTGTGAAAAAACGCTGCCGTTTCTGGGAAAAACGCGGGAGTGGCTGGAGAAACGGGGGAGTGTCTGGGCGAACGCAGGGTGTGTTTGTGACGTCAAACCAGGAACGAAACTGACTGAACTGATCGCAGTGGCAGAGTAAGTGTCGAGCTACTCAGAAACTGCTTAGAAATTTCTATTCGCAATTTTGAGAATCTTTCGTTCGCAATTTTCCTAAGCTAAGATTCACTCCCAGTAGGCAGCGGCTTAGCGTGTGCAATGCTGCTAAAAGCAGCTTGCGAGCGAACAACTCGGAATGAGGGCCCATGTGCACTGCAGGGGAGGGGGGGGGGCAGATATAACGTGCAGAGAGAGTTACATTTGGGTGGGGTGTGTTCAAACTGAAATCTAAATTGCTGTGTAAAATTAAGGCAGCCAGTATTTACCCTGCACAGAAACAATATAACCCACCCAAATCTGTCTCTGTAAATGTTATATCTCCCCCAATCCCCCCCACCCTCCCCCGTCGTTCAAATGTGGGGTCATTCCGAGCTGATCGCTCGCTAGCTACTTTTAGCAGCAGTGCAAACGCATTGTCGCCACCCACGGGGGAGTGTATTTTCGATTTGCAAGTGTGCAATCTCACGTGCAGCCGAGCGGTACAAACACATATTGTGCAAAACAAGACTAGCCCTGTAGTTACTTATCCTGTGCGATGATTCTAGCGACGGAGATCCCGGAATTGACGTCAGATACCCACCTGCGTTTTGCCTACCACTCCCAGAAAACGGTCAGTTGACACCCATACGCCCTCTTCCTGTAAATCTCCTTGCGATCTCCTGTGCGAATGGATTCCTCGCTAGAACCATTGCACAGCAGTGATGCTCGTTGTACCATTACGATGCGCGTACGCATTGCGGCGCATACGCATGCGCAGTTTTCCCATTTTTTACCTGATTGCTGCGCTGCGAAAATCGGCAGCGAGAGATCAACTCGGAATGACCCCAATGGTTTTGCCCAACTGCTAACAAATTTGCTGCTACGATCAGGTCTGACTTACCCCCTCAGTCCCTAGGAGTGTATCACAGTAGCAGTCCAATTACTGCAGCTAGCCCCCGTTCAGCAAGTATTCACTCTGTTTGTCCCATTAGTCGGACAGAAATTTTGCTCCCCTGCATTCTCCTCTGTGTTGAAGCACTGAGTCATGCACTCGCCCAGAAAAACAGACGCACAGGGTTAGATTTACTAAAGAGGAAATGAAAAGTGGAGGTGTTGCTCCTAGCAACCAATCAGATTTTAGCTATCATTTCTCTATTGCATTCTAGAAAATGATATACTATGATTGCTATGGGCACTTCCAATTGTTTGTTTTAGAAGCCTTAGTAAATCTACCCTCATGGTTTCACAGAACAAAAAAAACAATTAGTCTCTGTGGGCCTAATTCAGACCTGTTCGCTCGCTAGGGTTTTTTTGCAGTCCTGCATTCACATAGTCGCCGCACATAGGGGAGTATATTTACGCTTTGCAAGTGTGCAGTCTCTGAGTAGCCCAGGACTTACTCAGCCGATGCGATCACTACAGCCTGTTCAGGACCGGAATTGACGTCAGACACCCGCCCTGCAAACGTTTGGACACACCTGCGTTTTTCCAACCACTTCCAGAAAACGGTCAGTTGCCACCCACAAATGCCTTCTCCCTGTCAATCTCCTTGCGAACGCTCGTGTAAATGGATTCTTCGCACATCACTGAACGGCAATCCGCTTTGTACCTGTGCGACACGCCTGCGCATTGCGGTGCTTATGCATGTACAGTTTAGACCTGATCGCAGGCTGTACGAAAACGCAGCCTAGCGATCAGGTCTGAATTAGGCCCTGTGTCCTCAATAAATGCCTCTTGATATGAATGAAATACCCAAATGATCAAGTCAAATATGATAAATAATTTATGTACAGGATCTGTCCATCAAATAGCAGTAATAATATCATTTATTTATTGGGTTAATTAATGTATGCAGTATATAATTCATTATTTAAGATTACACATCGATTCTTACACTCATAATAAGAAGCTCATTAGAATTGCTCTTTAAAACTGAGCTGTTTGATGTTGGCTTAACAATGCAACTTTTTGTTATGAGATTCTACATGTGGAACATTTTATATTTGCAAGTTATGTATTTATAGGAATTAATGGGAAGCAAAAGCACAATACTTCAACTGATGCTTTGCTCACCATGCTGCAATTAACTCAGAGATATATACTTACATGATATCCGGTCTCCAGGTCGACCACACTTAGGTCAACAATATATAGGTCGACCACTATTGGTCGACAGTAAGTATGTCAACATGGTTTCTATGTCAACATGGTCTCTAGGTCTACATGTTCTAGGTCGACATGA
The DNA here is from genome assembly GCF_028390025.1 of Pseudophryne corroboree. Lineage (NCBI taxonomy): Eukaryota > Metazoa > Chordata > Amphibia > Anura > Myobatrachidae > Pseudophryne > Pseudophryne corroboree. The sequence goes on from NC_086453.1 coordinate 142,583,325, forward strand.
CAGAAGATCGACATGAGTTTTTCAATTTTTTTTTCATTTTGTGAAGTTTTTCATGCTTCACGTTCCACGTGGACTGCCTGATTGACAGGCAGAGGCGGTCGCTGGGCAGGGGGGGGCGGAACGTCCGCTACGGGCTGGGGAGCGATAACGAGTTTTATGGTAATAACTTACCTTTGTTAAAACTCTTTCTGCAAGGTACACTGGGCTCCACAAGGAAAGACATAGGGGTGTAGAGTAGGAGGCACCAACAGGCTGAAAAGCTTTGACTGTTCCCAGAATGCATAGCGCCGCCTCCTCTATAACCCCGCCTCCCTGCACAGGAGCTCGGTTTTTAGTTAACCAGCCCAATGCAGTAGCAGGAAAAGAGATGACAACGGTTAGTAGCCACATACACCACACTCTCACGACAGGAGAAGTGTCAGCGGCTAATGCCATACCAACCCAAAGAAGCTAAGTGCGTCAGGGCGGGCGCCTTGTGGAGCCCAGTGTACCTCGCAGAAAGAGTTTTAACAAAGGTAAGTTCTTACCATAAAACTCGTTTTCTGCTGTGGGGTACACTGGGCTCCACAAGGAAAGACATAGGGGATGTCCTAAAGCAGTTCCTTATGGGAGGGGACGCACTATAGCGGGCACAAGAACCCGGCATCCAAAGGAAGCATCCTGGGAAGCGGCAGTATCAAAGGCATAGTACCTTATGAACGTGTTCACAGAGGACCACGTAGCCGCCTTGCACAATTGTTCAAGGGTCGCACCACGGCGGGCCACCCAAGAAGGTCCAACAGACGAGTAGGATGGGCCGTAATGTGAGCAGGAGCTGATAGACCAACCCTCACATAAGCATGTGCAATCATCATTCTAATCCATCTGGCCAAAGTTTGCTTGTGAGCAGGCCAGCCCCATTTGTGAAATCCAAACAGCACAAAGAGAGAATCAGATTTCCTAATAGAAGCAGTTCTCTTCACATAGATACGGAGAGCCCATACCACATCCAAAGACCGCTCTTTGGAAGACAGATCAGGAGAAACAAGTGCCGGAACCACAATCTCCTGGTTAAGGTGGAACGAAGAAACCACCTTAGGTAAGTATCCGGGATGAGTCCTAAGAACCGCCCGGTCACGGTGAAATATCAGATATGGGGAACTACAGGACAAGGCACCCAAATCCGACACTCTTCTAGCTGAAGCAATAGCCAGCAGAAACACCATCTTAAGGGAAAGCCACTTAAGATCAGCTGAACCAAGAGGTTCAAACGGAGACTCTTGTAACGCCTCCAAAACCACCGACAAGTCCCAAGGAGGCACAGGCGGGACATAGGGAGGTTGGATACGCAACACACCCTGAGTAAAGGTATGCACATCAGGTAAGGTCGCAATTTTTCTCTGAAACCACACCGACAAGGCAGATATTTGAACCTTGAGGGAGGCCAGACGCAGGCCTAAATCCAGGCCCTGCTGAAGAAAAGCCAACAACTTGGCTATACTAAACTTGGAAGCGTCATAATCGTTAGATGTGCACCAAACAAAGTAAGAATGCCAGACCCTATAGTAAATCCGAGCCGAAGCCAGTTTCCGGGCCCGCAACATAGTTTGAATGACCGCCTCAGAAAACCCTTTAGCCCTTAAGACGGAAGCTTCAAGAGCCACGCCGTCAAAGACAGCCGGTCTAGGTCCTGGTAGACACAGGGGCCCTGAACGAGGAGGTCTGGGCGTTGTGGAAGTAGAATTGGACGCTCTGACAATAGGCCTTGCAGGTCTGAGAACCAGTGCCGTCTGGGCCACGCTGGAGCTATGAGAAGCAGAATTCCTTTTTCTTGCTTGAACTTCCGAATTACCCTGGGCAGGAGTGACACCGGAGGGAACACGTGCGGCAGCCGAAACCTCCACGGTACTGCCAGCGCATCCACGAATGCTGCTTGAGGATCCCTTGTCCTTGCTCCGAAGACCGGAACCTTGTGATTGTGTCGAGACGCCATCGGATCTACGTCTGGAAGGCCCCACTTTTCCACTAAGAGTTGAAACACTTCTGGATGGAGGCCCCACTCGCCGGCATGTACGTCCTGACGACTGAGAAAGTCCGCTTCCCAATTCAGGACTCCCGGAATGAATATTGCCGATATGGCCGGTAGATGGTGTTCTGGCCACTGTAGAATCCGTGAGACTTCCTTCATTGCCAAACGGCTTCGAGTGCCGCCTTGATCATTTATGTAAGCCACTGTGGTGGCGTTGTTCGACTGTACTTGAACAGGACGGTTCTGAATTAAATGCTGGGCCAGGTTCAATGCATTGAAGACCGCTCGCAACTCCAGAATGTTGATTGAGAGGAGGGACTCCTCCTTGGTCCACCGACCCTGAAGGTAGTGTTGCTCCAGAACCGCGAACCAACCTCTGAGACTGGCATCTGTCGTCAACAGGACCCAGTCGGATATCCAGAAGGGATGGCCCCTGCACAATCATTGGTCCTGGAGCCACCAATGCAGCGACAGACGGACCTCCGGAGTCAATGAGATCATGTGAGACCTTATCCGGTGAGGCAGGCCATCCCACTTGGCTAGAATTAGCCTCTGGAGGCAGCGTGAATGAAATTGAGCATACTCCACCATGTCGAATGCTGAGATCATGAGGCCCAGCACCTGCATTGCCGAATGTATCGACACTTGCGGACGAGAAAGGAAGCAACGAATCCTGTCCTGAAGCTTCAGGACTTTCTCCTGAGACAAGAACAACCTCTGGTTGTGAGTGTCCAATAGCGCTCCCAGGTGCACCATGCTCTGAGCAGGGACCAAGGAGGATTTCTTCCAGTTGATGAGCCACCCGTGGGCTTGTAGAAACCGGACCGTCATATCCAGATGACGTAGGAGAAGTTCTGGGGAATTTGCCAGGATTAACAAGTCGTCCAGATACGGCAGTATCCTGACCCCTTGACGGCGGAGTACCACCGTCATCACCGCCATGACCTTGGTGAAGACTCGCGGAGCCGTAGTTAAACCAAAAGGTAACGCCCGAAACTGGTAATGGAGGTTGCCAATCGCAAACCTCAGGTATTGCTGATGTGACGCTGCTATAGGAATATACAGGTAAGCATCCTGTATATCCAGGGAGACCATGTAGTCCCCAGGTTCCAAGACCAGAACTATAGAGTGAAGGGTTTCCATACGGAACTTGGAAACCTTCACAAACCTGTTCAATGCCTTGAGGTTGAGAATGGGCCAGGAGGACCCATTCGGTTTCGGGACTAGAAACAGCGGAGAATAGTACCCCCGGCCCCTCTGCGCAAGAGGCACCTGTACTACAACTCCTGTATCCAGGAGGGTCTGCACCACCGAATGTAGAGTGTTTGCCTTTGTCTGGTCCAATGGGACGTCTGTCCGGCAAAATCGATGAGGGGGGTCGGTTTTTGAAGGCTATGGCGTAACCTCGAGTGACGACTTCCCATACCCAGGCATCTGAAGTGGTCTTCAACCATTCCTGGGTATACCCTAGAAGCCGGCCCCCCACCCTGGGATCCCCCAGGGGAGGCCCGCCCCGTCATGCAGCAGGCTTATCGGTCTTGGAAGCTGGCTGATGGGCCGCCCAGGCTCTTTTGGGCTTTGGCTTATCAGGTTTGGAAGTGCGGGTCTGCTTGTTGTACGCCTGACCTTTTGCTTTACCTGAAGGACAAAAGGGGCGAAAGGAAGTACCTTTAGCCTTCGACACAGAAGGAGTGGTACTTGGCAGACAGGCAGTTTTGGCAGTAGCCAAGTCAGCCACTATCTTATTTAAGTCCTCCCCAAACAGAATATCTCCCTTGAAAGGGAGTACCTCTAGGGTTTTTCTAGAGTCCAGATCCACATACCAGGATCTCAGCCACAATATCCGGCGAGCCAGGACTGACGTAGTAGAGGCCTTGGCTGCTAGGATATCGGCATCAGAAGCCGCCTCTTTAATATAGCAAGAAGCTGTGACAATATATGACAAGCATTGTCTAGAATGGTCAGAAGAGATTTCAGCTTCTATCTCCAAGGCCCATGCTTCAATAGCCTCTGCAGCCCATGTTGCTGCAATAGTGGGCCTTTGTGCAGCACCCATGAGGGTGTAAATCGCTTTCAGACAACCCTCCACACGTTTATCCGTAGGCTCTTTTAGAGACGTGACGGTAGTGACAGTTAGAGCTGAGGAAACCACCATCCTAGCCACATGTGAGTCTACTGGAGGAGGCGTTTCCCAATTTTTAGACAGCTCTGGCGTGAGGGGATAGCGAGCCAGCATCTTCTTTTGAGGCACAAACTTCTTACCCGGGTTTTCCCAGGGTTCCTGACGTATATCCACTAGGTGGTCAGAGTGAGGTAAAACTTGTTTAACCACCTTCTGACGCTTGAACCTATCTGGTTTCTTAGGAGGGACGGATGGCTCGGGATAATCCGTAATCTGTAAAATTAACTTAATAGCCCCCAAAAGATCAGGAACATCCACATGTGAACTACCCTCCCCATCAGCAGTATCTGTGTCAGAATCTGTGGGGTCAGTGTAAGTGCCATCTTCATCAGACAAGGCATCAGTGACAGCAGTGGATTACGAGGAGATAAGAGCTCGCTTAGAGAGGACCCCTTGGGTTTGGGCGAGCGAGTGTCAGACTTTTTAGTAGTCAGGGACTGGTTCAACTTCTTCAATTGAGCAGGCTGGTTAGCTGCAGGGACCACATACGGTTGTACCGGCATAGGGGGTCCCATAGGGGGTGTTAGTTTATGAACTAGCGTATGTAGAAGCATGGAAAAAGCAGCCCACGGTTGGTCATTAAGTACCTCCATTGCCACAGTCCCACTGGAGGCAAGGAGCCTCCAGAACCAGAGCCCACAGCTGCTATATTCTCCTCATAGGGATCTGTGGCTTCAGCAACACCGGCAGTGTGTTCAGCCCCAGAACCGTTACCCTCAGAAGCAGACATGATGTAACTTGCAGTATCAGGTAACACAGTACAATTGGCAGCAGCACAATACCTCTTACCCAAACCCCTGCGCAGTATAGTCAGCACTAGCAGAGATAAAGGAGAGATATGGTGACTAAAATCACAGAGAAAAATACGTATTAAAGTATATCTTTGTGAAAATCCTATATAAATATAAAACCTGACGCACCAAGCCCCCTCAGGTTATAGAATATAGGGATAGCAAGTTGAGTGAGAGACACGAAATGGACACCACTCAGCTAGCTTATGCACACACAGATAGTCACAGTTTGTACAATGCAGAGGTAATTACTAAAAATAATACTGCACTGGACTAGCTTATATATATAGCTATGTAGTCAATAGATATAACACTGCACAGTAAGAACTGGATGTATATCACAGGGTAATTGTACTAGAAAACCCTGACTAAATGCACTCTTTCTTAACTAAGACTGTCTAAAAGGCAGGTAGAATACTTAAGTGTCATGTAAAGTCACAGCACTGACAACCAGGCGGCTTTACACAGGAGGATTTGCCCAAGCAGTCCCAGGAACAGTGAACCTGAGAGAAATGGCGCCCAGACACTGACAGGGAGTGAGGGAGAGACAGATATGCAGCTCCAGGGCGGGAACATTTGCGGGAAATGGCGCCCTGGGGCTGGGGGAGGGTTTCAGGTCTAAGACTTATCCCCCTGCTGGCAAAACCACCGGGTACTGTGGGCTACTATTAAAATGATTTAGAGAGAAAACCTGACCTGCGCCCATGTCCTGGTGATCTAGTGGGATTGCCTGTACTGCCACAGTGTCCACCGCCAGCGCGCGCAGCACGCCTCCCACCGACTGCGCCGGATCGTGATAAAGTACGGGTCCCGCAAGCGGAACCCACTCACCACCACCCGAAGCGCGGCCACGCGATCCCGGAGAGCCCCTGTCGTGTGTGCCTGACCATGAAGAAAACCGGAGCCTCCTGCTGTAGTTACCCAGCAACCAGGGCTCGGGAGTGTACAGCGCCGCTGGGGAGAGCTGGAGCTGCAGCAGTGAATGTCTCTGACATTTACACACCGCTGCTGCCCTTGTAGTCTTCACTTTTTCTTCAAAAAAGCTCTTCTTAGGGCTGCCTGGAGCAGCCCCTCTGTTATGTGCCTGCTATCTGCGGCACCAACTACAAAACTGAGCTCCTGTGCAGGGAGGCGGGGCTATGCATTCTGGGAACAGTCAAAGCTTTTCAGCCTGTTGGTGCCTCGGATCAAGATCCTACTCTACACCCCTATGTCTTTCCTTGTGGTGCCCAGTGTACCCCGCAGCAGAAAGTAGCTTCCGGTCAGCACGCTAAAGCTGTGCTGGTCGGGAGCTACCCTTAAAGTACAAAGGCATTGCCGCTGTGTGATACCTTTGCACTTCTGCGGGGGGGGGGGGGGAGGCACTGACATGCGGGGCGGGATAGCCCTGTGCTGGGCGTCCCCCCCGCATGTCAGTGTGAATGATCGTAGCTGTGCTAAATTTAGCACAGCTACGATCATCTCGGAATGACCCTCTAAGTCAGATAGAACCCAAGATATCTGGCTGTGAAGAGCATTGAGCCCATGCGAAAAGACAGCCCTTACTGGTCTCCTGGCTGCAGCAGCTCCTTACCCTCCAGACCCACGGTGCATAACATACATTGCCCATTGCCATGGTCACCGGTGTGGTTCTGAAGCCATGGTACATCAAAGCATTTTTAAATAAACATTTTACACACCCGGCGCCTAGTGCCAGTATTGCATTGAAAACTGCGCTCCATTTGTACATTTACAAATGGCACTGCAGCACAGAGGTTAACCTCTTCACGTGGGAAGGAGGTCTCTGGCAATACACACAGCCTCAAAGGCGCACAGTTCAGCCTTGGCCGATCAGTGCATGCAAAGCACGGCCGTGACAATGTCACTGTGTGACAGCGGGCTGCGGCTGCTAATGAGAGGGGCTGTCCGCCCCAGCAAGGGTATGGCCCAGCAGAACGTAATCTGGTATCCCGCCAAACCAATCCGCCACTGACCACCAGGTTCATAAACAGTATGTGTGTGTAAATCTGGCTGTGATACTAGCCTGTGCCTCCCCAGTCATTGACATCACTGCACCTCAGTGACAGAAATAATTCATCACTTTACATTTAAAGCAATTTACTCAACTGCACCTTCCTGCATATCATCCATAACTACCCAATATACCCAAAGATCTCATTTGCTCTTCACAAAATGACCTCCTCATTGCACTATACACCCCTATTGCTTTTTCACACCTATACACCTTTCTCTAGCTTATCTTAACCTATTGAACTTCATACTTCTCGCTGCAAGGCAAACAGTTACCACCTCTCTTCTAAATCTATACTGAAATCCTACCATCAGGCCTGGCCAACCTGTGGCTATCCAGCTAGGGACTATTCTAGATCAATTGAAATACAATCATTACTGAAAATATTATGCAAGAAATTGTGATTATCAATTTTTATCTACTCATCTATATATTCTGTAAATGACTTCAACTATGCATCAAGTACAGAGGTTTACAGTCAAAGCCAGGTTGTTTTTGCATTTAAAAAAACAGTATTTTAATACCTACCGGTAAATCCTTTTCTCCTAGTCCGTAGAGGATGCTGGGGTCCACTTCAGTACCATGGGGTATAGATGGTTCCGCAGGAGCCATGGGCACTTTAAGACTTTTCTAGAGTGTGAACTGGCTCTTCCCTCTATGCCCCTCCTCCAGACCTCAGTATAGGAACTGTGCCCAGGGAGACAGACATTTAGAGGAAAGGATTTACTTTAAAGTTAACGGTGAGATTTACACCAGCTCACACTTCAACCATGCCGCACAACATGGTATTCAACAAAACACATGCCAACAGCATGCACATTACATCAAACGTGCTGAAAACATTTTCAACAAAATAATAACTGCAGGAAAAGTACGCACTGGGTTGGGTGCCCAGCATCCTCTACGGACTAGGAGAAAAGGATTTACCGGTAGGTATTAAAATCCTGTTTTCTCATACGTCCTAGAGGATGCTGGGGTCCACTTCAGTACCATGGGGTTATACCAAAGCTCCAGTATGGGCGGGAGAGTGCGGATGACCCTGCAGCACCGATTGACCAACCTGTAGGTCCTCATCGGCCAAGGGGTCAAACTTGTAAACTTAGCAAACGTGTTTGCCCTTGACCAAGTAGCTGCTCGGCAAAGTTGTAATGCCGAGACCCCCCGGGCAGCCGCCCAGGACGAGCCCACCTTTCTAGTAGAATGGGCAGTCACTGAATTCTGTAACGGTAATCCTGCCGTGGAATGAGCGTGCTGAATTGTACCTCTGATCCAGCGCGCAATAGTCTGCTTAGAAGCAGGACACCCAATCTTGTTGGGAGCATACAGGACAAACAGAGCCTCTGTTTTCCTTATCCGAGCCGTTCTAGCAACATAGATTCTCAAAGCCCCAACCACAGCTAGGGACTTTGAAGCAGCGATGGTGTCAGTAGCCACTGGCACCACAATAGGCTGGTTTTAAACCAACTTTGGAAGAAATTGTTGACGAGTTCGTAACTCAGCTCTATCTTCATGGAGAACCAAGTAAGGCTCTTGTGAGACAAGGCCTCTAACTCGGACACCCTTCTGGAGGATGCCAAGGCCAACAGCATGACCACTTTCCAAGTGAGAAATTTTAACTCAATCTCCTGGAGAGGTTCAAACCAATCCGACTGAAGGAATCGCAACACCATGTTAAGATCCCATGGTGCCACAGGAGGCACAAATGGAAGTTGGATGTGTAGCACCCCCTTCACGAATGTCTGAACTTCTGGAAGGGAGGCCAATTGTTTCTGAAAGAAAACGGACAAGGCCGAAATCTGGACCTTGATTGAACCCAATCGTAGGCCCGCATCCACACTCGCCTGGAGAAAATGGAGAAAACGTCCTAACTGAAACTGTTCCATTGGAGTCTTCTTGGTTTCACACCAAGACACATATTTTCTCCAAATACGGTGTAATGTTTAGACGTTACTCCCTTCCTGGCCTGAATAAGAGTGGGAATGACTTCTTTTGGAATACCCTTTCGGGCTAGGATTCGGCGCTCAACAGCCATGCCTTCAAACGTAGCCGCGGTAAGTCTTGATACACGCACGGCCCCTGCTGCAGCAGGTCCTCGCGGAGAGGAAAAGGCCGAGGATCTTCTAAGAGCAACCCCTGAAGATCTGGATACCAAGCCCTCTGTCAGAACTCTGGTATTTTGTGAACCCAAGTTTGAATCTATGTGTGGTTCAGTGGTAGGCACACGGTGCAGGAAACTCGGTGGATGTAGGTATGTCTTGCGCATGAGGTACACAGGGAGATGATAATATCTTTAGGGGTATTTATTGAAGAATGGCATAGAAATATACTGCAATTAAACTTGAACAGTTGACAAATGCAGGAAAGGATTAACTTGAACCGGAATAGCAGTACATACAAGTAAACACTGGATGGATTGCTCTGGGACTGGAATTGCAACACACTCTAGCACACACTGGAGAGATAGCGTAGCTCAGGAAATCACAGTACATGTGCAAGTACTTAATGCTGGAAACACTGAGCTGGCAATGCTGCAGTAATCACAGTACAGGTGCAAGTACTTAGTGCTGGAAACAGTGCTGGCAATGCTGCTGGAGTCTTTGCATAGGTGATATACCTGGAGCTGAATCACAGTGATGGTAATGCTGCTGAAGTCTTAGTGCAGATGAAGTACTCTGAGCTGCATCACAGTGCTGGTAGTTCTGCTGGAACTTGGGATCGCTGGTATAGAACAAGGCAACAGGAACATGAAATGGTCACTGGAGTCTGAGCCTGAACGTAGCTGAGATTGTGATGTTGATCTGGGCGATTTGCTAGAGCTCTGTCTAGCCCTTTTATTCCCCTTGCTGGTTAACCATTGGACAGTGGAATCATGTGACTAATTGAAGCTTGTGGTTGGAGAACTTGCAATCAGCTGATCCACAGCAACATGGCGGCGCCCGTGACAACAGTCAGTGCAGCAGAAGGTAGAATGGGGGGTGACATGGACCCACGGGACCTCCGGAGTCGGACCAGAGTGCTCACTGGCAAGGTATGAGATGCTAAGTCCCGGTTCCTGACAGTACCCCCCCTTTAGGCTTTGAAGGGAAATTACTGTGGAAGGCTCGGATTAAGCGGGGAGCATGTACATCAGAGGCATTGATCCATGCTCTTTCTTCAGGACCATATCCACTCCAATCAATTAAATATTGAAGATGACCATAAACTGCAAAGAAAGGCGTTGAGTCAGTAGCAGTATGATAGCGGAAGTTGTGGGCAAATTCAGCCGAAGGTAGTAACTCTACCCAGTCATCTTGTGACGAAGACACATATAGTCTGAGAAATGTTTCAAGCTCTTGATTCACCTTTTCAGTTTGACCGTTGGTTTGAGGGTGATACGCTGAGGAGAATTTCAACTTGACCTGAAGTGCTGAACAAAGAGCTCTCCAAAACTTTGCCACGAACTGTACCCCACGGTCAGAGATGATTTCTGTTGGAAGTCCATGGAGACGAAAGATTTCACGTAGAAAATGTTGAGCTAATTTGTTTGCTGATGGAAGACCAGAAAGAGGGACAAAATGAGCCATCTTAGAAAACCTGTCGACTATTACCCAGATTGTATTGTAGCCACGGGAAGCAGGTAACTCGGAGATGAAGTCCATGGAAATATGGGACAAGGATCGAGTTGGAATAGATAATGGCTGTAAACTCCCTGCTGGAGACTGTCAAGAAGTTTTATGCTGAGCACATTTGGAACATGATTGTACAAAATCTTGGATATCGGACCTCATATTAGGCCACCAATAGGTTCTCTGAAGATTCTTGTAAACTTTTAGAATGCCAGGATGCCCAAAGAACTGAGAAGCATGTGCCCAAGTCAATAATTTTTTTCGAAGCTCGGGTGCTATAAATATCTTGCCAGAAGGAGGAGTAGGATACGTCACTTGAGTGGTAGCAAAGGAGACAGGATTAATGATGGGATGCTCTTCTTGAGAATTTGACTCTGTATCTGGAACCATGGAACGTGTTAGAGCGTCAGCTTTCACATTTTGAGAACCAGGACGAAATGTAATTAGGAAGTTGAATCTAGAAAAAAATAAGGCCCACCGGGCCTGACGTGGGTTAAGACACTGAGCAGACTTTAGATACAACAAGTTTTTATGATCAGTAAGAATCGACACAGGAAACTTGGCTCCCTCTAGAAGGTATCTCCATTCTTCTAGAGCTAACTTGATTGCTAATAATTTTTGATCTCCAATGGAATAATTTCTTTCGGCAGAAGAGAATTTCCTAGAAAAGAATCCACAGGGATGTGATTTCCCATCGTCTGAAGTCTGTGAGTGTACGGCTCCCACACCTACTGCGGAGGCATCCACTTCTAATACAAAAGGTTTCAGGATATTAGGCTGGTAGAGAATTGGTGCAGAAGTGAAAGCTTTCTTGATGAGATGGGAAGCAGACAAGGCCTCCTCAGACCAATGAGCTGGATCAGAACCTTTACGGGTTAAGGCAGTAATTGGAGCGACCAGTGTTGAGAATCCTTTGATGAACTTTCTGTAGTAATTAGCAAATCCTAAAAATCTCTGCACCGCTTTCAAAGTTGTAGGAAGAGTCCAATTGAGTATCGCATCCAGCTTAGCAGGATCCATACGGAGTTCAGAACCGGAGATTATGTATCCGAGGAAAGGAATGGACTGAACTTCATACGTACACTTAGATAAGTTTCCGTACAAACGGTTTTGACGAAGAGGACCAAGAACTTCTCTGACTTGTTGACGATGTGTTGCAAGATCTTGAGAGAAAATAAGAATATCGTCCAAGTAGACAACAACATACTTGTATAGAATGTCTCTGAATATCTAATTTACAAAATGCTGAAAGACTGCAGGAGCATTACTCAAACCGAAAGGCATTGCTAGATATTCATAATGGCCATCTCGGGTTTTAAAAGCAGTTTTCCATTTGTCTCCTTCACGTATTCTGATGAGATTGTAAGCACCTCTGAGATCCAGCTTGGTGAAGATGGTGGCACCTTTTACTTTATCGAATAATTCTGTAATCAATGATAATGGACAGCCATTCTTGACTGTGATATCATTAAGAGCACGATAATCGATACAAGGTCGAAGACCGCCATCTTTCTTTTTAACAAAAAAGAATCCAGCACCTGCAGGTGAAGAAGAAGGCCGAATAAAACCCTTTTGGAGATTTTCTTTAATATACTCAGACATTGCTTGAGTCTCAGGAACGGAGAGTGGATTAGTGCGCCCCTTGGGCGGAGACTTCCCTGGAATGAGGTCAATGGGACAGTCCCACTCACGATGAGGTGGTAACACGTTTGCAGCTTGCTCGCTAAATACATCAACAAAGTCTTTACAGTCACTTGGTAGCACAGAAGAAGTCTCAGTCTGACGGAGAGGAGTAACATGCTGTAGACAGGACTGAAAACAGGAAGGACTCCAAGCGCAAATCTGAAGAGTAGACCAATTAATGGATGGATTGTGTAACTGGAGCCATGAAAGACCTATGACCATCTCATGGTTAGCTTTGGGTATCACGAGCAACTCAATCTGTTCAGAATGGAGAACTCCAATATGCAAGGTCAAAGGTTTTGTCTGAAGATTAATGTTGTTCAGGTATACGACTTCCATCTACTGCAGTCAGAGCTATGGGATTGGACAGTAATCTAGTAGGCAGTCCCAATTCCTGAGAGAGTAATGAAATTGCCTGCCGCTCCAGAGTCTAAGAGTGCAGAAAGAAATCTTGTACCATGGGAATATTCCAAGGTTGCAAGCAGAATACAGTCTTTATGTGGAGAAGCTTTCTGAAAATTTCCTAACCTGACTTCCCCTTTGCAGGCTAGGATCTGGCGTTTCCCGGACGAATGGGACAAGCACATAGGAAATGTCCAGGATCGGCACAATAGAGACACAACCTCTCTCGATGTCTCCAAGAACGTTCTTCAGGAGAGAGGCGTGAGTGATTAGTTTGCATTGATTCATCTGCGGATACCAAAGAAGACACACGAGGAGCAGACTGTACTTTAATGTGGTCACTTTTGAATGGCTCCCTGATTCGTTCCCGCATCCGTAGATCAATTTTAATGCACAAGGAAAGCAGGTCATCCAATTCAGTAGGAAGGTCACGAGTCACTAGTTCATCCTTTAATTTATCAGAGAGTCCATGCAAAAAGGCTGCCACCAGGGCATCATTGTTCCAACTTAACTCAGAGGCCAGAGTCTGAAACTGGATCACAAATTGCCCAACAAAGCGGGATCCCTGTCGTATCCGAAGAATGTCAGCCGAGGCAGAAGCAGACATGCCAGGCTCGTCAAAGATTTTCCGGAAAGTGCTCACAAAGTTCTTGTAGTTAAATAATAGGGAATCAGCACGCTCCCATAATGGTGATACCCAATACAAGGCGGAGCCGGACAGCAAAGAAACAATATAAGCCACTTTGGTTCTATCAATGGGAAAGTTATGAGGCAGTAACTCAAAGTGTACTTCACAGACATTTAAAAAGCCTCGGCAGAGTTTTGGGTTGCCATCAAACTTGCAAGGGGTGGGCAGCTGAAGTTGTGAACCCCCGGTGGCGATCGATGCAGGCTTTGTTCAAACGACTGGTGTAGGACTGGATATAGGAACAACTGGGTTTAAGGATGACTGGAAACAATCCATTTGTGTAGAAACCTCTTGCAAGAACTGTACTGCTTGCCGCTGGAAGGATTCCTGACCTTCAAGTCTGGTTATAAGACTTTGAAGAGCCCCCGGACCAACACTCTGATCTTCACTTGAATCCATATGGGCCCAGATCAAACTGTCAGAGCTCTGGTATTTTGTGAACCCAAGTTTGAATCTATGTGTGGTTCAGTGGTAGGCACACGGTGCAGGAAACTCGGTGGATGTAGGTATGTATTGCGCATGAGGTACACAGGGAGATGATAATATCCTTAGGGATATTTATTGAAGAATGGCATAGAAAATATACTGCAATTAGTTAAACTTGAACAGTTGACAAATGCAGGAAAGGGTTAACTTGAACCGGAATAGCAGTACATACAAGTAAACACTGGAAGGATTGCTCTGGGACTGGAATTGCAACACACTCTAGCACACACTGGAGAGATAGCGTAGCTCAGGAAATCACAGTACATGTGCAAGTACTTAATGCTGGAAACACTGAGCTGGCAATGCTGCAGTAATCACAGTACAGGTGCAAGTACTTAGTGCTGGAAACAGTGCTGGCAATGCTGCTGGAGTCTTTGCATAGGTGATATACCTGGAGCTGAATCACAGTGATGGTAATGCTGCTGAAGTCTTAGTGCAGATGAAGTACTGTGAGCTGCATCACAGTGCTGGTAGTACTGCTGGAACTTGGGATCACTGGTATAGAACAAGGCAACAGGAACATGAAATGATCACTGGAGTCTGAGCCTGAACGTAGCTGAGACAGCGATGTTGATCTGGGCGATTTGCTAGAGCTCTGTCTAGCCCTTTTATTCCCCTTGCTGGTTAACTATTGGACAGTGGAATCATGTGACTAACTGATGCTTGTGGTTGGAGAACTTGCGATCAGTTGATCCACAGCAACATGGCGGCGCCCGTGACAACGGGGGGCCAGAGTCAGTGCAGCAGAAGGCAGAATGGGTGGCGACATGGACCCCATGGGACCTCCGGAGTCGGACCAGAGTGCGCACTGGCAAGGTATGAGATGCTAAGTCCCGGTTCCTGACACCCTCCTTGGACAGTCTGGGACAATGAGGATCGCTCGAACTCCTGTTCTTCTTATGATTTTGAGAACTTTCGGAATGAGTGGAAGTGGAGGGAAGACATATACCGACCGAAACACCCACTGGGTCACCAGTGCATCCACTGCTATTGCTTGAGGGTCTCTTGAACTGGAACAATATGTCTGAAGCTTCTTGTTGCGACGAGACGCCATCATGTCTATTTGAGGAATTCCCCAAAGACCTGTCAAGTCTGCAAAGACTTCTTGGTGGAGGCCCCACTCTCCTGGATGGAGATCGTGTCTGCTGAGGAAGTCTGCTTCCCAGTTGTCCACTCTCAGAATGAATTTTTGCAGGTCTTTCTGCCCAGGGGAGGATCTTTGACACCTCTGCCATTGCCGCTCTGCTTTTCGTTCCACCCTGACGGTTTATGTACGCGACTGCTGTCACATTGTCAGATTGGATCTGTACGGGTTGATCTTGAAGAAGATGTACCGCTTGTAGAAGGCCGTTGTAAATGGCTCTCAACTCCAGAACGTTTATGTGAAGACAAGCTTCTTGACTTGACCATCTTCCTTGGAAGCTCTCCCCCTGTGTAACTGCTCCCCAGCCTCGGAGACTTGCATCCGTGGTCACCAGGATCCAGTTTTGAATCCCGAACCTGCGTCCCTCTAGGAGGTGAGAATTGTGTAGCCACCACAGGAGCGAAATTCTGGCTTTGAATTACAGGATTATCCTCTGAAGCATGTGTAGATGGGATCTGGACCACTTGTCAAATACGTCCCACTGGAATACTCTGGCATGGGATCGGCCAAACTGTATGGCCTCGTAGCCCGCTACCATCTTCCCCAACAACCGAATGCATTGATGAATCGACACTCTTGTTGGTTTCAGAATTTGTTTGACCATTCTCTGGATTTCCAGAGCCTTTTCTACTGGAAGAAATACCCTCTGTACTTCTGTGTCCAGTATCATCCCCAGAAAGGACAATCTTGTCGTCTGTTCCAATTGTAACTTTGGAAAACTTATGATCCAACCGTGATGTTGAAGTACTGTCAGGGAGAGTGCCATGTTCTGCACCAACTTTTCCCTGGATCTCCTTTTATCAGGAGTTCTTCCAGGTCAGGAATTATATTGACTCCTTGCTGTCGAAGAAGGACCATCATCTCCTGCCATCACCTTGGTGAAAACTCTCGGTGCCGTGGAAGGACTGAACGGCAACGCCTGAAATTGGTAATGACAATTCTGTATTGCGAATCTCAGATAAGCTTGATGTGGAGGATAAATGGGAACGTGTAAGTAGGCATCATTTATGTCCACTGACACCATGAATTCCCCTCCTCCAGACTGGAAACCACTGCCCTCAGAGATTCCATCTTGAACTAGAAACTTTGCAGGTAGAGATTCAGAGTATACAGGTTTAGAATCGGTATGACCGAGCCATCTGGTTTCGGAACCAGGAATAGGGTTGCAATAAAACCCTTCTCCTAGTTGTAACAAGGGAACCAGGACAAACTTGATCCTTACACAATTTTTGTATTGCTGCTGCCACCACTTCCCTATCTGGGAACGAAGCTGGTGAGGTCGATTTGGGGAAATGTCTTGAAACTCCAGTTTGTACCCGTGGGACTATATTTGTATGACCCACGGGTCTAGGCCAGATTGAACCCAGTACTGACTGAAGAGTTTCAGACGTGCCCCTACCTGAGCGGACTCCCAGATTCATGCTGAAGATTTGGCAAAGCAGAGGTTGATTTTTGCTCCTGTGATCCTGGAGACACTGTAGACTTTATTACCTTTCCCCCTTCCTTTTACCCACAAAGAAAGGGGAACCTTTACCCTTTTTTGTAATTTTTGGGCCGAAATGACTGCATCTGAGAGTGATGTCTCTTTTTCGCCGCGCAGGAGCAATAGCCGCATTGACTAAAGCATCCAGCCCATCTCCAAATAAGGACTCACCTTAATACGGGAGAGCCTCCATATTTCTTTTGGAATCTGCGTCAGCATTCCATTGGCAAATCCACAACGCCCTCCGTGCTGAGATTGCCATGGTAGCGGCTCTTGATCCCAAGAGACCAATATCTTTCATGGTTTCTAGCATGTGCGCAGCAGCGTCTTTGATATGACCTAATGTTAGGAGTATCTCGTCTCTATCTATTGTGTCAATGTCTGATGACAAGTTTTCTGACCACTTTTCAATAGCACCACTCACCCACGCACAGACAATGGTAGGCCTGAGTAGTGTCCCATTGGCCACATCAATAGATTACAACGTAGTCTCCAACTTGCGGTCTGCCGGCTCCTTAAGTGAAGCCGTCTCAGGTGCAGGGAGAGACACATTTTTTCTTTAACCGTGACAGGGCACTGTCTAAAATGGGGGGTGACTCCCACCTTTTCCCGTCCTCTGCATGGAAAAAGCTAAGCTGCCTGACTTCTTTTGGAATCTGAAAATTTATTTTCGGGTTAAACCAGACTTCCTCCAAGAGTCTGTTCAGCTCATGAGGTGGAGGGAAAGTTACATTACTTCTTTACTAAAGTAAGCCTGCTCCTGTGGTAAAGGAGGGGGCCCCGTAACTTCTAATACCTCCTTTATAGCTAAAAACATGTTTTAATGTTTTTCGCTAACTTAGGACCTATTCCCCTGGAATCACTATTGTCTACACAGGAATCAGCATCCGTGTCGGTATCATTTCATACTACTTGTGCAAATGTTATGTGACCCAGAGGGGTCCCCTGTGGATGAAAGGCAGAACTATTAAAAATCACATCTTCAACAGATTATTTTCAGTTTTCTGCATGATACTCAGACTTATCCAATCTCTTACTGATATGATTCACACTATCACGTAAATCTTTCACCCCAGTCAGGCTCTTGGTGTCACATTACAACTCTGTGGGGTATATTTACTAAAATTCGTATTTTTCTGAATGAGGTTAAAGTTCAAACACGAATGACATCGAATGGGTGAAATTGCAACTTTTTGAATTTTTTACGCCTCATTTACTATGCTGTCGTATTCTGCATTTTCGAGTTTTCCGATGTCGATGTCATTCGTATTTTCGGCCAGTGTTTTACGGGAGTGAATAGTAAAACACTGCCGACATTAACACAATGAATCTCGGCCGGATCTGTGAGATCCGTGCAGGGCTTCATTGTGCACCTTTAAAAAAAAAATAAAGTGTTAAAAATCCAGAAAAAAATTGCGTGTGGTCCCCCCTTCTAAGCAAAACCAGCCTCGGGCTCTTTGAGCCGGTCCTGGTTGTAAATATATGGGGGGGGGAAATTACTGGGGCTCCCCCATATTTAAACAACCAGCACCGGGCTCTGCGTCTGGTCCTGGTGCAAAAAATACGGGGGACAAAAACGTAGGGGTCCCCCGTATTTTTTGAACCAGCACCGGGCTCCACTAGTCAGAGAGATAATGCCACAGCCGGGGGACACTTTTATCTTGGTCCCTGCGGCCATGGCATTAAATCACTAACTAGTCACCCCTGGCCGGGGGTACCCTGGAGGAGTGGGGATCCCTTAAATCAAGTGGTCCCCCCCTCCAGCCACCCAAGGGCCAGGGGTGAAGCCCGAGGCTGTCCCCCCCATCCAAGGGCGGCGGATGGGGGGCTAATAGCCAAGAGAAAAAAAGAATATTGTTTTTTTGTAGCAGTACTACAAGTCCCATCAAGCCTCCCCCGCAAGCTGGTACTTGGAGAACCACAAGTACCAGCATGCAGTGGAAAAACGGGCCTGCTGGTACCTGTAGTACTACTACAAAAAAAATACCCAAATAAAAACAGAACTCACACACCTTGAAAGTAAAACTTTATTACATACATGCACACCTACATACATACATACATACATACTTACCTATGTTCACACGAGGGTCGGTCCACTTCTCCATGTAGAATCCATGGGGTACCTATGAAAAAATTATACTCACATTATCCAGTGTAGCTTGTTTCCTCTTTATAATCCACGTACTTTGCAAAAAAACAAACCGGAAACCCGAACCACGCACTGAAGGGGTCCCATGTTTACACATGGGACCCCTTTCCCCGACTGCTGGGACCCCCCCTGACTCCTGTCAAAGAGGGTCCCTTCAGCCAATCAGGGAGCGCCACATCGTGGCACTCTCCTGATTGGCTGTGCGCTCCTGAGCTGTCAGTCAGGCTGCGCACGGCAGAGATACAATGTAGCGCATAGGCGCTCCGTTTTATCCAATGGTGGGAACTTTGCGGTCAGCGGTTGAGGTTACTAGCGGTCAACCGCTGACCGCAAAGTTCCCACCATTGGATACAATGGAGCGCCTATGCGCTACATTGTATCTCTGCCGTGCGCAGACTGACTGACAGCTCAAGAGCGCACAGCCAATCAGGAGAGTGCCACGACATGGCGCTCCCTGATTGGCTGAAGGGACCCTCTTTGACAGGAGTCAGGGGGGGTCCCGGCAGTCGGGGAAAGGGGTCCCATGTGTAAACATGGGACCCCTTTCATTGCGTGGTTCGGGTTTCCGGTTTGTTTTTTTGCAAAGTACGTGGATTATAAAGAGGACACAAGCTACACTGGATTATGTGAGTATAATTTTTTTCACAGGTACCCCGTGGATTCTACATGGAGAAGTGGACCGACCCTCGTGTGAACATAGGTAAGCATGTATGCATGTAGGTGTGCATGTATATAATAAAGTTTTACTTTCAAGGTGTGTGAGTTCTGTTTTTATTTGGGTATTTTTTTGTAGTAGTACTACAGGTACCAGCGGGCCCGTTTTTCCACCGCATGCTGGTACTTGTGGTTCTCCAAGTACCAGCTTGCGGGGAGGCTTGATGGGACTTGTAGTACTGCTACAAAAAACAATATTCTTCTTTTTTCACTTGGCTATCAGCCCCCCATCCGCCGCCCTTGGATGGGGGGACAGCCTCGGGCTTCACCCCTGGCCCTTGGGTGGCTGGAGGGGGGGGACCACTTGATTTAAGGGGTCCCCACTCCTCCAGGGTACCCCAGCCAGGGGTGACTAGTTAGTGATTTAATGCCAGGGCCGCAGGGACCAAGATAAAAGTGTCCCCCGGCTGTGGCATTATCTCTCTGACTAGTGGAGCCCGGTGCTGGTTCAAAAAATACGGGGGACCCCTATGTTTTTTGTCCCCCGTATTTTTTGCACCAGGACCGGACGCAGAGCCCGGTGCTGGTTGTTTAAACATGGTGGAACCCCAGTCATTTTTTCCCCCATATTTTTACAACCAGGACCGGATCAAAGAGCCCGAGGCTGGTTTTGCTTAGGAGGGGGGACCCCACGCAATTTTTTTTTCAATTTTTAACACTTTCCCACCCCTTCCCACTGATAAACATGCACGGATCTCATGAATCCGTGCATGACTATCAGAACACGGTAAAAAAAAAGCAGGTCTATTTTAAAACTGCTTTTTTTTACGAATTTAAATTTTTCACGGCAGTGTTTGGCTATTGCCGGCAGTGTTTGTGAAATAGAATTTTTAGTAAATTACCGAGTTGTATGAAATAACAGGCGTATTTGACCGATGGTGTATTCATTCGTATTTTTTTTCTTTGACTTCCAAAAAAATACGAATGCCCTCATCACTGCCGAGATTTTAGTTTAGTAAATTCCCGAGATGACACTTTGAAGAATAAACACCAAATCGGTCAAAATCAGGAGCTTAGTAAATAATATACCCCTGTGTCCCTAACATGGCTCCGACAGAGGAAGAGCTCCATGCCTCAGACATGTCATACACGTGCACAATCACACCACAGACACTCCGGGGCTTATAGGGGACAGACCCACAGTAAAATCTGTCAGAGGGACACAGAAATGAATTGCCAGTCCACAAATCAGCGCTTAAATAAAAAATCCCTGTATCGTGTACTTTGTACACAGAGACTTTTTGCTCTCTATATATAGTCAATAATAGGTTATAATACCACAATATACACTTTCCCCCCCTTTTTTCACTCTGATACTAAAATCATAAGTTGAGAGGAGGATCAGCGTTTCTTCCCTTGCTTTTTGCTGGAAGAAAATGGCACTGAACAGTGTGCTGGCTGCCTGAGGAAGAAGCCCCGCCCCCTGCCATGGCGCGTTTTTCCTCAGCAAACATGAGGTAATATTTATACTGGCGGGGGTGTAGGATTGTGCCACGGCCCAATATGCTACCTTTTTGCCAGAGTAGGTTTTCATGCTTTACTGGGCGCCCTTCCCCCCGCGCCCTGTACCCTGCTGTGCGATGTGTATGGATAGCATGTCCGCGCAGCATTCCCGCTCGCTGCGCGGTACCTTGAGCCGTCACGATGACCGGAGGTCCCTCTTGCAGATCTCCGGTAATAATACTCACGCGTCTTCTGACTTCTGGCTCTGTTAGGGGGGTGATGGCGTGCTGTGGGAGTGAGCGCATAGCCGCAGCTAGTGTTCAGTTCCCTTCAGGAGCTAATGGTGTCCTGTCAGCAAGAAGCAGAGCCATGAAACTATTCATGAAGTTGGTTCCTACTTCTTCCCCCTAAGTCCCACGAAGCAGGGAGACTGTTGCCAGCAGTCCTCCCTGAAAATAAAAAAACCTAATATAAGTCTTTCAGACAAACTCAGTAGAGCTCCCCTGGAGTGCATCCAGTCTGCCTGGGCACATTTCCAAAACTGAGGTCTGGAGGAGGGGCATAGAGGGAGGAGCCAGTTCACACTCTAGAAAAGTCTTAAAGTGCCCATGGCTCCTGCGGAACCGTCTATACCCCATGGTACTGAAGTGGACCCCAGCATCCTCTAGGATGTATAAGAAAAAAAAATAGTGTTTAAATCACCAAAATCTTGGTACTTGCTACATTTCACAGGGGATTCAGTATGTAATACCAGCGCCCAGGGTGCCGAATGTCTCTATCCTGACATCGGCATCCCGAGCGTTGGGAAGCCGACAAGGTGGCAAGGGCAACTAAGCCCCTTGTTGGCTTGCTGCGCTCGCCATGCTGAGGGCTTGCTGGTGAGCTACACTCGCCACAGATGGGTGTCGTGGACACCCATAGAGAGGGAATCACTTACCTCGCCGGTATACCGGCGGCGGTATGGTGCCCCGTCTGGATCCCAGCGTCTGTATTGTGACCGCTGGGATCCCGACTGTCGGTATGCTAACCGCATATCCTCACAGCCTATTATTACATTTTAAACAAACAGTTGTGTGCTGCTCTTACTGATTGCAGTTAGCTTCGTAGCTGAGCTGCAGCTTCCCAAATAGAGGAATTGCTAACCCCAAGAACTATACAGAGAAAAAAATATAGGTGGAAACAGTTTCCCATGGGAGGCGCTGTTCAACTAAAATATATAATTTTTATTTACAATCAATTATAAGAACACACAAATATTACAATTAAAATTATCCCCAAGAATATATTAAAACATACTATACACCTGTAATTGATGGTAATCACTACTGCAAAATCAACTGATAAAGCTGTGTTAGTATTGGCAGTCTCATTTCTTTAAAGATAAACGTCTCTACATGCAATTGTTAAGGGCCCCATACACTAGAACGATAATGCCCAATTTCATCTGATTTTGGGCATTCAGCCCGATATATCAGATAAAATCGGGCATTTTGGAGGTGTTTCCGATCCGATCCGCGTTCCTGTGAGCATCGGATCGGATCCTCCAGATTGACCGTGCTGCACTAGCGATCATGTCCGACCCCGCAGGCATGGCTGGGATCGCCCAAGATACACTGTATGCAAAAGGGCAGCATACAATGTATCTTGGGCGATCCTGCTGCCCGGGAGGCTGCCGGGGTGATCGCCTGCGACATGACAGTCGGACATGTCGCATAAGTGTATGGGGCCCTTTAGAGTATTAGTATGTAACCAAAATACACTATATACTGTATCTCCCCTTCTTAATCCAGCTCCATAGGGGTATAAAGGTCCTTCCTACCGCCAGTTGTTGGTATTCTCGAGTATGCAGCTCACAGGAGGAACTTTCTGTGCAAATTGCAATGGCCCTTATTCCGAGTTGTTCGCTCGCAAGCTGCTTTTAGCAGCATTGCACACGCTAGGCCACCGCCCTCTGGGAGTGTATCTTAATTTAGCAGAATAGCGAACGAAAGATTAGCAGAATTGCTACTAAATAATTCCTTGCAGTTTCTGAGTAGCTCCAGACCTACTCCTAGATTGTGATCACCTCAGTCCGTTTAGTTCCTGGTTTGACGTCACAAACACGCCCAGCGTTCGGCCAGCCACTCCCCCGTTTCTCCAGCCACTCCTGCGTTTTTACCTGGCACGCCTGCGTTTTTTAGCACACTCCCTGAAAACGGCCAGTTTCCGCCCAGAAACACCCACTTCCTGTCAATCACACTACGATCACTCGAGCATTGAAAAAACGTCGGTCAGCCTTGTGTAAATCTCCAAAGTTTTGTGTTAAATAACTAAGCGCATGCACGCTGCGTACCATGCGCATGCACATTTTCTACCTAATCGCTCCATTGTGAAAAACGGCAACGAGCGAACAACTCGGAATGACCACCAATGTCCAATAGGCATCTCTGAAGAAGCCGCTGACAACTTCGTATAGGCGGAGAAACACAGTGCCAGATTAACAATGGAGCTACGGCTCCAGGCCTCCACAAAAAATAGGCCCATCATCATGACAGTAGGATGATAACAAGCCACCTAGCTGCCTGAGCGGGTTCGGTTTCCGAGAAACCGAACCCCCCCGAACTTTACCCTTTTTACACGGGTCCGAGCCATACTCGGATTCTCCCGTATGGCTCGGCTAACCCGAGCGCGCCCGAACGTCATCATCCCGCTGTCGGATTCTCGCGAGATTCGGATTCTAT
Source organism: Pseudophryne corroboree (assembly GCF_028390025.1). Taxonomy (NCBI): domain Eukaryota; kingdom Metazoa; phylum Chordata; class Amphibia; order Anura; family Myobatrachidae; genus Pseudophryne; species Pseudophryne corroboree. The sequence continues at coordinate 142,606,837 of NC_086453.1, forward strand.
ATAAGCAGCCGCGCGGCGCCGCCATTTTCACACGTGCATTGAGATTGATAGGGAGAGGACGTGGCTGGCGTCCTCTCCGTTTATATAGTTATAGTTAGTTGATCTGATTGCTACTGCTTAGCTTATTGTGGGGAGGATTGGGGAGCAGCTGTTAGGAGGAGTACAGTGCAGAGTTTTGCTTGTTTTTTTTTATCCGTTCTCTGCCTGAAAAAAACGCTCCATACCATATCTGTGCTCAGCCTCAGTGTGCTGCATGATATATCTGACTGTGCTGAGTGCTCACACTGCTTAATTGTGGGGGAGACTGGGGAGCAGCTATAGCAGGAGTACAGTGCACAGTTTTGCTGACAGTGACCACCAGTATACGTTTGTCTGCCTGAAAAACACTCCTGTGGTGTCTTTTTTTCTTTATACTATAAGTATAAACGCAGTCTGCTGACAGTGTCCACCAGGTCCATTATACTGTATATAGCAGTACGGTAGGCCACTGCTGTACCTACCTCTGTGTCTTCAGTCACTCGTCGTCATACATAAAGTATACTATCCATCCATCTACATTGTATACCTGTGGTGTCTTTTTTTCTTTATACTATAAACGCAGTCTGCTGACAGTGTCCACCAGGTCCATTATACTGTATATAGCAGTACGGTAGGCCACTGCTGTACCTACCTCTGTGTCTTCAGTCACTCGTCGTCATACATAAAGTATACTATCCATCCATCTACATTGTATACCTGTGGTGCCTTTTAGTTGTGCGCATTAAAATATGGAGAACAAAAATGTGGAGGTTAAAAAAATAGGGAAAGATCAAGATCCACTTCCACCTCGTGCTGAAGCTGCTGCCACTAGTCATGGCCGAGACGATGAAATGCCATCAATGTCGTCTGCCAAGGCCGATGCCCAATGTCATAGTACAGAGCATGTAAAATCCAAAACACAAAAGATCAGTAAAAAGATGACCCAAAAATCAAAATTAAAAGCGTCTGAGGAGAAGCGTAAACTTGCCAATATGCCATTTACGACACGGAGTGGCAAGAAACGGCTGAGGCCCTGGCCTATGTTCATGGCTAGTGGTTCAGCTTCACATGAGGATGGAAGCACTCATCCTCTCGCTAGAAAAAAGAAAAGACTTAAGCTGGCAAAAGCACAGCAAAGAACTGTGCGTTCTTCGAAATCACAAATCCCCAAGGAGAGTCCAATTGTGTCAGTTGCGATGCCTGACCTTCCCAACACTGGACGGGAAGAGCTTGCACCTTCCACCATTTGCACGCCCCCTGCAAGTGCTGGAAGGAGCACCTGCAGTCCAGTTCCTGATAGTCAAATTGAAGATGTCACTGTTGAAGTACACCAGGATGAGGATATGGGTGTTGCTGGCCCTGGGGAGGAAATTGACAAGGAGGATTCTGATGGTGAGGTGGTTTGTTTAAGTCAGGCACCCGGGGAGACACCTGTTGTCCGTGGGACGAATATGGCCATTGACATGCCTGGTCAAAATACAAAAAAAATCAGCTCTTCGGTGTGGAATTATTTAAACAGAAATGCGGACAACAGGTGTCAAGCCGTGTGTTGCCTTTGTCAAGCTGTAATAAGTAGGGGTAAGGACGTTAACCACCTTGGAACATCCTCCCTTATACGTCACCTGCAGCGCATTCATCATAAGTCAGTGACAAGTTCAAAAACTTTGGGTGACAGCGGAAGCAGTCCACTGACCACTAAATCCCTTCCTCTTGTAACCAAGCTCCTGCAAACCACACCACCAACTCCCTCAGTGTCAATTTCCTCCTTACCCAGGAAAGCCAATAGTCCTGCAGGCCATGTCACTGGCAAGTCTGACGAGTCCTCTCCTGCCTGGGATTCCTCCGATGCATCCTTGAGTGTAACGCCTACTGCTGCTGGCGCTGCTGTTGTTGCTGCTGGGAGTCGATCGTCATCCCAGAGGGGAAGTCGGAAGACCACTTGTACTACTTCCAGTAAGCAATTGACTTTCCAACGGTCCTTTGCGAGGAAGATGAAATATCACAGCAGTCATCCTGCTGCAAAGCGGATAACTGAGGCCTTGGCAGCCTGGGCGGTGAGAAACGTGGTTCCGGTATCCATCGTTAATTCAGAGCCAACTAGAGACTTGATTGAGGTACTGTGTCCCCGGTACCAAATACCATCTAGGTTCCATTCCTCTAGGCAGGCGATACCGAAAATGTACACAGACCTCAGAAAAAGAGTCACCAGTGTCCTAAAAAATGCAGTTGTACCCAATGTCCACTTAACCACGGACATGTGGACAAGTGGAGCAGGGCAGACTCAGGACTACATGACTGTGACAGCCCACTGGGTAGATGTATTGCCTCCCGCTGCAAGAACAGCAGCGGCGGCACCAGTAGCAGCATCTCGCAAACGCCAACTCGTTCCTAGGCAGGCTACGCTTTGTATCACCGCTTTCCAGAATACGCACACAGCTGAAAACCTCTTACGGCAACTGAGGAAGATCATCGCAGAATGGCTTACCCCAATTGGACTCTCCTGGGGATTTGTGGCATCAGACAACGCCAGCAATATTGTGCGTGCATTACATCTGGGCAAATTCCAGCACGTCCCATGTTTTGCACATACCTTGAATTTGGTGGTGCAGAATTATTTAAAAAACGACAGGGGCGTGCAAGAGATGCTGTCGGTGGCCAGAAGAATTGCGGGCCACTTTCGGCGTACAGGCACCGCGTACAGAAGACTGGAGCACCACCAAAAACACCTGAACCTGCCCTGCCATCATCTGAAGCAAGAGGTGGTAACGAGGTGGAATTCAACCCTCTATATGCTTCAGAGGATGGAGGAGCAGCAAAAGGCCATTCAAGCCTATACATCTGGCCACGATATAGGCAAAGGAGGTGGAATGCACCTGACTCAAGCGCAGTGGAGAATGATTTCAACGTTGTGCAAGGTTCTGCAACCTTTTGAACTTGCCACACGTGAAGTCAGTTCAGACACTGCCAGCCTGAGTCAGGTCATTCCCCTCATCAGGCTTTTGCAGAAGAAGCTGGAGACATTGAAGGAGGAGCTAAAACAGAGCGATTCCGCTAGGCATGTGGGACTTGTGGATGGAGCCCTTCATTCGCTTAACCAGGATTCACGGGTGGTCAATCTGTTGAAATCAGAGCAATACATTTTGGCCACCGTGCTCGATCCTAGATTTAAAACCTACGTTGTATCTCTCTTTCCGGCAGACACAAGTCTGCAGAGGTTCAAAGACCTGCTGGTGAGAAAATTGTCAAGTCAAGCGGAACGTGACCCGTCAACATCTCCTCCTTCACATTCTCCCGCAACTGGGGGTGCGAGGAAAAGGCTACGAATTCCGAGCCCACCCGCTGGCGGTGATGCAGGGCAGTCTGGAGCGAGTGCTGACATCTGGTCCGGACTGAAGGACCTGCCAACGATTACTGACATGTCGTCTACTGTCACTGCATATGATTCTCTCACCATTGAAAGAATGGTGGAGGATTATATGAGTGACCGCATCCAAGTAGGCACGTCAGACAGTCCGTACGTATACTGGCAGGAAAAAGAGGCAATTTGGAGGCCCTTGCACAAACTGGCTTTATTCTACCTAAGTTGCCCTCCCTCCAGTGTGTACTCCGAAAGAGTGTTTAGTGCCGCCGCTCACCTTGTCAGCAATCGGCGTACGAGGTTACTTCCAGAAAATGTGGAGAAGATGATGTTCATTAAAATGAATTATAATCAATTCCTCCGTGGAGACATTCACCAGCAGCAATTGCCTCCAGAAAGTACACGGGAACCTGAGATGGTGGATTCCAGTGGGGACGAATTAATAATCTGTGAGGAGGGGGATGTACACAGTGAAAGGGGTGATGAATCGGACGATGATGATGAGGTGGACATCTTGCCTCTGTAGAGCCAGTTTGTGCAAGGAGAGATTGATTGCTTCTTTTTTGGTGGGGGCCCAAACCAACCAGTCATTTCAGTCACAGTCGTGTGGCAGATCCTGTCGCTGAAATGATGGGTTCGTTAAAGTGTGCATGTCCTGTTTATACAACATAAGGGTGGGTGGGAGGGCCCAAGGACAATTCCATCTTGCACCTCTTTTTTCTTTAATTTTTCTTTGCGTCATGTGCTGTTTGGGGAGTATTTTTTTGAAGGGCCATCCTGCGTGACACTGCAGTGCCACTCCTAGATGGGCCAGGTGTTTGTGTCGGCCACTTGGGTCGCTTATCTTAGTCACACAGCTACCTCATTGCGCCTCTTTTTTTCTTTGCGTCATGTGCTGTTTGGGGAGTATTTTTTTCAAGTGCCATCCTGTCTCACACTGCAGTGCCACTCCTAGATGGGCCAGGTGTTTGTGTCGGCCACTTGGGTCGCTTATCTTAGTCACACAGCTACCTCATTGCGCCTCTTTTTTTCTTTGCATCATGTGCTGTTTGGGGAGTATTTTTTTCAAGTGCCATCCTGTCTGACACTGCAGTGCCACTCCTAGATGGGCCAGGTGTTTGTGTCGGCCACTTGGGTCGCTTATCTTAGTCACACAGCTACCTCATTGCGCCTCTTTTTTTCTTTGCGTCATGTGCTGTTTGGGGAGTATTTTTTTCAAGTGCCATCCTGTCTCACACTGCAGTGCCACTCCTAGATGGGCCAGGTGTTTGTGTCGGCCACTTGGGTCGCTTATCTTAGTCACACAGCTACCTCATTGCGCCTCTTTTTTTCTTTGCGTCATGTGCTGTTTGGGGAGTATTTTTTTCAAGTGCCATCCTGTCTGACACTGCAGTACCACTCCTAGATGGGCCAGGTGTTTGTGTCGGCCACTTGGGTCGCTTAGCTTAGTCACACAGCTACCTCATTGCGCCTCTTTTTTTCTTTGCGTCATGTGCTGTTTTGGGAGTATTTTTTTGAAGGGCCTTCCTGCGTGACACTGCAGTGCCACTCCTAGATGGGCCAGGTGTTTGTGTCAGCCACTTGGGTCGCTTATCTTAGTCACACAGCTACCTCATTGCGCCTCTTTTTTTCTTTGCGTCATGTGCTGTTTGGGGAGTATTTTTTTGAAGGGTCATCCTGCGTGACACTGCAGTGCCACTCCTAGATGGGCCAGGTGTTTGTGTCGGCCACTTGGGTCGCTTATCTTAGTCACACAGCTACCTCATTGCGCCTCTTTTTTCTTTGCGTCATGTGCTGTTTGGGGAGTATTTTTTTCAAGTGCCATCCTGTCTGACACTGCAGTGCCACTCCTAGATGGGCCGGGTGTTTGTGTCGGCCACTTGGGTCGCTTATCTTAGTCACACAGCTACCTCATTGCGCCTCTTTTTTTCTTTGCGTCATGTGCTGTTTGGGGAGTATTTTTTGAAGGGCCATCCTGCGTGACACTGCAGTGCCACTCCTAGATGGGCCAGGTGTTTGTGTCGGCCACTTGGGTCGCTTACCTTAGTCACACAGCTACCTCATTGCGCCTCTTTTTTTCTTTGCGTCATGTGCTGTTTGGGGAGTATTTTTTTGAAGGGCCATCCTGCGTGACACTGCAGTGCCACTCCTAGATGGGCCAGGTGTTTGTGTCGGCCACTTGGGTCGCTTATCTTAGTCACACAGCTACCTCATTGCGCCTCTTTTTTTCTTTGCGTCATGTGCTGTTTGGGGAGTATTTTTTTGAAGGGCCATCCTGCGTGACACTGCAGTGCCACTCCTAGATGGGCCAGGTGTTTGTGTCGGCCACTTGGGTCGCTTATCTTAGTCACACAGCTACCTCATTGCGCCTCTTTTTTTCTTTGCGTCATGTGCTGTTTGGGGAGTATTTTTTTGAAGGGTCATCCTGCGTGACACTGCAGTGCCACTCCTAGATGGGCCAGGTGTTTGTGTCGGCCACTTGGGTCGCTTATCTTAGTCACACAGCTACCTCATTGCGCCTCTTTTTTTCTTTGCGTCATGTGCTGTTTGGGGAGTATTTTTTTCAAGTGCCATCCTGTCTGACACTGCAGTGCCACTCCTAGATGGGCCGGGTGTTTGTGTCGGCCACTTGGGTCGCTTATCTTAGTCACACAGCTACCTCATTGCGCCTCTTTTTTTCTTTGCGTCATGTGCTGTTTGGGGAGTATTTTTTTGAAGGGCCATCCTGCGTGACACTGCAGTGCCACTCCTAGATGGGCCAGGTGTTTGTGTCGGCCACTTGGGTCGCTTATCTTAGTCACACAGCTACCTCATTGCGCCTCTTTTTTTCTTTGCGTCATGTGCTGTTTGGGGAGTATTTTTTTGAAGGGCCATCCTGCGTGACACTGCAGTGCCACTCCTAGATGGGCCAGGTGTTTGTGTCGGCCACTTGGGTCGCTTATCTTAGTCACACAGCTACCTCATTGCGCCTCTTTTTTTCTTTGCGTCATGTGCTGTTTGGGGAGTATTTTTTTGAAGGGCCATCCTGCATGACACTGCAGTGCCACTCCTAGATGGGCCAGGTGTTTGTGTCGGCCACTTGGGTCGCTTAGCTTAGTCACACAGCTACCTCGGTGCAAATTGTAGGACTAAAAATAATATTGTGAGGTGTAAAGTGTTCAGAATAGACTGAAAATGAGTGGAAATTATGGTTATTGAGGTTAATAATACTATGGGATCAAAATGACCCCCAAATTCTATGATTTAAGCTGTTTAAATCCGACAAAAAAATTTCGGTGAGGTTTTGCCAAAACGCGTTCGAACCCAAAACACGGCCGTGGAACCGAACCCAAAACCAAAACACAAAACCCGAAAAATTTCCGGTGCACATCACTAAGCTGGCTACACAATCAGCGATAAATCATAACTATTACCATTTTAAATCTAATTTTCTCACAAAATTCAGCTATTTTTCTATTTTTATGTATTTTGTAAGACAGTGGGTCTGATAATGTAGGGGTATACACACCCTTGTCAGTGACCACACCAACACAGAACAGGTCACAGCTCCTCCGCTTCTCAGTATAGACCCGTAAAACCTTTTCAGCACCTGGCCCATGTGCCTCTTCATCCGGCCCTGGAGAAACACATTATATTGCCCAGGTGTCCTGAAAGAGCAAGTGTTTATAAGCTGCAGGAGATACAGAGGATTCTGTTGGTTTGTATTTGACATTGCAATTGCACCTAAAGATCCTCCTGATAGCTGCATACTTGGGAAAGCGAGCACTTGGAAGTAAGAAGGACCTGTATACTCCTATGGAGCTGGAATAAGATCGCTGGACAAGCTCCCAGTGTGACAAGACCGGGGACAGGGCATGCAAAACATCACACACCATGGGGTGTACCTTCAAAGAAACCACTTTTATACCCGCATGCCTACGGAGCTCAAAGTACCACAAAAATAAAATTCCCTACTACATTTTTTAGACAGTCATTTCCTTTTTTATCTTTCTGCTTTCCTGAACTTTTGATACAATGGATTTCTAGACCAGTGGAACTATACTGAAGTCCTCCCAACTTTTAATCTGTGGATTTGCTGATCCAAAAAAGGGGTGTAGCCTCTTTAGAAAGGGGTTGGATCCTCATTGTACCTCTATTTACATCAGTATATGGGTGTGCCCCTGCCCCCGAATCTACCTTCATTGCGCATGACATGGCATCTATTCACCAGCTGCTAGCAGAGCAGCAATGACAGTGCTCCCCCCCCCCTCCCCCAACTTTACCCCGCCAAGGGACACTGCTGGAGACAGTCCCACTGAAAGCGGGACAGTTGGGAGGTATGCGCATACTGTACTATGTGGCATATAAAGCTGTCATCAGTACTGATATGGGGTCTAAAAGAGAATGTTTCATGCAGTAGCAGTCAAGAAAAGTAGCGTTTCCATGGAAATATATCACATAACCCCTTATGTTTTTACAGTCTGGTCTCAACAGACATGGAACTCTGTAGTGAGGTAGTAATTAGCATTATCAGACTGTTCTGCAGTACTGATAATGTTCTGCAGTGGTATTTCTTACAAGAAATAATTAGCATTCAAAGCTCTTAACCATTACTCCAGTTACAAGTAAATATCGCTAAGGTGTAGATTCTAACTCACTAATTGCATGTTAGCAAAGAGGAGACATTTTACTTTTTTCCCCAACTGCTTTTTATTGGAAAGTGTATGGATTACGAAAAACATAAACACAGATATATATTGTAGGGGATCCGGTCTGAAGATCGACAGTGTCTAGGTCAACAATGTTTAGGTCGACCACTATAGGTCGACAGTCACTAGGTCGACATGGATGGAAGGTCGACAGGGTTTCTAGGTCGACATGTGCTAGGTCGACAGGTCTAAAGGTCGACATGAGTTTTTCACATTTTTTGGGGGGGGATTTTTTCATACTTAACGATCCACGTGGACTACGATTGGAACGGTAAAGCGAGCGAAGCGAGCCATGCGAGGGGACGCGGTGCACTAATTTGGGATCCCGGTCACTCTACGAAGAAAACGACACCAAAAATTTTTTTTCCTCATGTCGACCTTTAGACCTGTCGACCTAGCACATGTCGACCTAGAAACCCTGTCGACCTTCCATCCATGTCGACCTAGTGACTGTCGACCTATAGTGGTCGACCTAAACATTGTCGACCTAGATACTGTCGATAAAACGAACCACACCCATATTGTAGACCCCACCTAAATCTCTCTGCACATGTTACATCTGCCCCACCTGCAGTGCGACATGGTTTTGCACAGTTGCTTACTTTTTTGGTTTGAAAACAAACCTGAATAAGGGAAGCAGTTAGTTTTCCGGCTCTCGTGATCACTGTGGTCAGGATACCGACGCTGGAATCCTGACAGCCAAGGCAATCCCGATGGTCGGAATCCTGACCGGGGACTGGAATCCCCACTTGGGGGGTGGTCCTAGCCACCCCCGATGGGGAATAAATTAATGTGGCAAGCTAAGCTCGCCACTAGGCCCGGAGAGCCTCCTGTCGGGATTCCAGCATAGTCTTATGATTGCCGGGATCATGTACGGAATCCCTGAATAAGGCCCTATATCAATTATGTTTTCCCACACATCATAGTTGTTTATAGTTTTAGAACAACATTTAGGCATATTTTAAAATTGTGTAATGGGTGCTATGCCCATCGTTCCTGTCGAGGTCCCACAAGCTGTCATTCTACAGTATTGTGCAAAAGATTCAGGCAGCTGAGGAAATGCTGCAAAGTAGGAATGCTTTCAAAAATAGAAGTGTTACTAGTTTTTTTTTATCAACTGACAAAAAGCAAAGTGAATGAACAGAAGAGAAGTCTAAATCAAATCAATATTTTATGTGGCCACCCTTTGCCTTTAAAACAGCATCAATTCTTCTAGGTACACTTGCACACAGTTTTTGAAGGAAGTCCTCCGGGAGTTTATCTCAAACTGTCTTGTTTTTTAGATGCAATAAAGTACTTATCTTTGCAAGTCTATGGGGCATATCCAATAACCAGTTAATTGTTGGCTCGGACCTATTCAATTAGGTCCTGTATGCCCTGCGCAATAATTCGCAAACATGCACATTTCCTAGTAGCATCAGGAGCAAAGAAAAGTCCATAATACAATGCACTCTTGGGATTTAACCTATGTGGAAACCCATAGATTCCTGCATTTTACGCAGAATCTATGGATTACCTTGCTGTACACAAGGCTTTACCATGCGGGAAAAAATGCTAAATAATTTAATAGTTCTGAGCATGAAACGCAAGGCATTTCCCCGTGCAGTAAACCCTGCGCTTAATTGAATATGCCCCTTCTAGAAAATCCAGTGTGTGTTAATTAATAACATTCTAGGTGGTTAGTTGTAACCCCGAGCTGACCCTTGGTTTACTTCCTTTTCCTTTGGAAGACTGAAGATAGCTCTGGTATACCTGCCCACAGTTTGTAACATTGTAACCATAATTGCCTGCTTTTGGAAGAAAGACTGTTGAGGATCCATCAAAAAGGATGTCCAGGTAAGATGGGCTGGGTCTTGATGCTATGATTTGTGTCCACAACGATGCAATACATAGCAAGTTGCATCTTCATGCTCCCTGAACACCCACTTCCTGGGAGAGTTGTCCACTATCCTGGGTGCCATAAGAGCTCCCCCAAATTTGTGAGTCTCACAGAAAATCCAGGAGAGTGGGCAACTATGATTGTCATCCTCAGTGGAGTAGAGAGGGGGAGAAGCGGGTACTAATTTACTTAAAATGGACTTGTTTGAGGGGCCTACTTTGTTTTACAACTGTACTATCAGTGCTGGGATGCCATGTCTCTGGTACTGAATAGGTGACACTACACAGGGAGAGTCTTCTGAACTTCCACCAATGAGTGTCAGGCCGCATAACACCTGTCAGTCTGCTGACCATGGCAGCTCACAGCATAGGGATGTGTCCAGGATTGGTGCCGGGAGGCTCTGGGTCCTGGTGCTCCTGCTTGCCCTGTGCTCAGCCTGCTGCTCCTGTCTCTGCATCCAACTGGGTGTCTGCTCCACTATGTTGTGCCGCAATGCGGCATGGCTCTCCCAGATGTAGAGGAGTGCAGTGCTGGTACATTGTTGAGCAGTGAAGGGATCTGCAAGCAGCCATTGACCTTTCATTGCATCCTGGGGAGGGACAAATACCATGCAGGTGAGGCTGTGGCTCAAGTGCAGTGACCGCGGGTCCCACAACATACCCAGCTGGAACAGTTTAACTGGCCTTGCATTCAACAGCAGGCAGTGCAACCAGAGCAACACTAGTAGCTTCTGCTGTGGCAAAATCCCTAGTCGATGGTCTCACAAGTCTTCCAGGGCCGGGAGTATGACACTGTCAGCTGCTGAGGTGAACAAATGTCTCCCTTTACGGCGTAGTGTTTTTTTTTTTTTTAATTGTGAGGGGGCTTGGCCACGCCCCTAATTTGGCCATGTCCCCAGTACCTGGGCCCGTGTGAGCTCTAGATGGCCCTAGTTACCCAATTATAGGTCCAGTGAGAGAAGAAACTTGCAGACAAATAAATAACATACAGGTACAGTGCCACCCAACAGGTCAGCTCAGTGAATTGGAACAAGGCACCTAACGGTGCTAAGCTGCCACATATTCCCCTCTACTCCCCTCTTAAGACCCATTTATTGCTGTGTGCTCCTATGCAGAGCAGCGATGAACAGGACATAACTTTTCAGCCTACTGAGCCAAAGCTGTCTTGAGTTATACAGTAATGAGTTATACAGTAATCTATAACTAATATATTGGACACTGCATTCAAGTGGTTTCTCCAGCACTCCCACCTTGCTCCTCAAATGGATGTTAGCTTTCCTCCCAACTGATTACTTTCTCCCACTCCCTCCTCAAGATTCTGCCCGTGCTGCTCACTCTGGAATTCTCTCCCTTTCCTTCTCAGATTATCCACCTCTCTACAAATCTTCAAATGGACTCTCAAGACCCACTTCTTCATCAAAGCCTTCCAGCCCTCATCCTAACTTACTGCTCCAGACTTCTTACTCGCTGCTTCTACCCTAAGTGTCACCCCTGTCTGTTTGCCCAAACCTTTTTCTAGTGGTAGGATGAGTGCTTCCATCCTCATGTGAAGCTGAACCACTAGCCATGAACATAGGCCAAGGCCTCAGTTGTTCCTTGCCACTCCGTGTCATAAATGGCATATTGGCAAGTTTACGCTTCTCCTCAGACGATTTTCATTTAGATTTTTGGATCATTTTACTGAACTTTTGCTTTTTGGATTTAACATGCTCTCTACTATGACCTTGGGCATCGGCCTTGGCAGATGACGTTGATGGCATTTCATCGTCTCTGCCATGACTATTGGCAGCAGCTTCAGCAGTAGGTGGAAGTGGATCTTGATCTTTCCCTATTTTACCCTCCACATTTTTGTTCTCCATTTTTTAATGTGTGGAATTATATGCCAGTAATATATCTGGAATTAGACCGCAGTAATGTCTGGAATTAGATACCACTAGATAGATACCAGATTCCACTGTGACCGGAATGATGATGACCTATGCACAGTGACAGGACACTACCACAGCACCCTACATCAGCAAGATGCAGCTCAAGACACTGGACTAGTATTAGTAATGTACTGTAGTATTACTGAGCACCACAATGCAGCACAAGACAATGAGCAGTGATACTGAGCACTGATGATGAATTACTACTGAGAACTGACACTGAGCAGCAAGATGCAGCTCAAGACACTGGACTAGTATTAGTAATGTACTGTAGTATTACTGAGCACCACAATGCAGCACAAGACAATGAGCAGTGATACTGAGCACTGATGATGATACTACTGAGAACTGACACTGAGCAGCAAGATGCAGCTCAAGACACTGGACTAGTATTAGTAATGTACTGTAGTATTACTGAGCACCACAATGCAGCACAAGACAATGAGCAGTGATACTGAGCACTGATGATGAATTACTACTGAGAACTGACACTGAGCAGCAAGATGCAGCTCAAGACACTGGACTAGTATTAGTTATGTACTGTAGGATTACTGAGCCCCACAATGTAGCACAAGACAATGAGCAGTGATACTGAGCAGTGATGATGAATTACTACTGAGAACTGACACTGAGCAGCAAGATGCAGCTCAAGACACTGGACTAGTATTAGTAATGTACTGTAGTATTACTGAGCACCACAATGCAGCACAAGAAAATGAGCAGTGATACTGAGCACTGATGATGATACTACTGAGAACTGACACTGAGCAGCAAGATGCAGCACAAGAGAGACACACTGCTAGCATTACTGAGCAGCAATAAGCACTGATACTGAGCACTGATATTGAGATTTGCCACTGAGAGAACGTAGCCACGTCCTCTCAGCTCTCCCTACAAAGCACGAGTGAAAATGGCGGCGACGCGCGGCTCTTTATATGGAATCTGAATATCGCGAGAATCCGACAGCGGGATGATGACGTTTTCCCTCGTTCGGGTTTTCCGAGTCAGGCGGGAACAACCGATTCTGCCTCAGACACGTGTAAACCACGTGGAGTTCAGGGGGGATTCGGTTCTCGGAGAACCGAATCCGCTCATCTCTAGTTTGAAGTGACGAAATGTCATCCAAGAAGAAATGGCAGATAGGCATTCAGTGACAGGGCCCAATACAGATGGTGACAAATATGGGGAGGATAGGTAGATTTGAGTATCATCTGCATACAGATGATACTGAAATCTGAAAGAGCTGATTAGTTTGCCAAGAGATGTGGTATAGATAAAAGCAGAGGACCTAAGACTGAGCCTTGTGGTACTCCAACTGAGAGAAGTAGCGAAGAGGAGGTGGAATCAGAGAACGAACACTAAAGGAGCGATTAGATAAGTAGGACGAGAACCAAGAGAGGGCTGTGTCCTGAAGACCTAGGGATTGTAGTATTTGTATGGCAAGGGAGTGGTCAACAGTGTCAAAAGCAGCAGAGAGATCAAGGTGAATAAGAAGTGAGTAATGGCCTTTAGCAGTGGCGGAACTAGCAAGCGATGGGCCCAGGTGCGACAAAATGCTTTGGGCCCCCTCATCCAATCCAAGTCCACCCCCTCACCCCTGGAGAGGATCTGGTGAGGGGGACCTGCTCAGGGCCAGAGAAATGGATACCTAGCAACAGTGCCGTAAGTAGACATTTTAGCACTGTGTGCAAGAAACGGCATCGGAGCCCCACCCCTACATGCAAAACAGGGGCAGTGCGCGCCGTAGGCGCTCATAAAATATATAGGGGCGTGGCTTTGTGGGGAAGGGGTGTGGCCACAAAATAATACCAATTTATATAACGGTGCACAGTAGTCTCCATTATTCAAATTATGCCACACAGTAGCACCACTACACCAGGTAGAGCCCCTTTTACACCTTATGGCGGACAGATTCCCCTTTTCTCTTACATCCTAGAGGATGCTGGGGTCCATTTTAGTACTACGGGGTATAGATGGTTCCACAGGAGCCTTCTGCACTTTAAGGCTTCAAAACAATGTGAACTGGCTCCTCCCTCTATGCCCTTCCTTTAGAAAATGTGCCCGGGAGACTGGATGCACACCAGTGGAGCTCTACAGAGTTCTGCTGGAAAAGACTTTGTTAGGTTTTTTATTTTACAGGAAAGCTGCTGGCAACAGCTTCCCTGCTTCGTGGGACTTAGGGGGGGAAGTAGGAACCAACTTCTCAATTAGTTCAATGGCTCTGCTTCCGCTGACAGGACACCATTAGCTCCTGAAGGGTACTGAACACAGCCCTTGCCTGGCTGCTGCTCACTCCCACAGCACTGCCGCCACCCCCTAAGAGAGCCAGAAGTCAGAAGGCTGGTGAGTATTTACCGGAGACCTGCAGAGAGGGGCCCTCCGGTCATCTTGGCGGCATTAAGGTACCAGTGCAGCGCGCGACGCTGCGCACAAACATGTCTCTCAGCACAGGGTGCAGGGCGCACTCTGAGGGACATGAAAAATAAAATCTTTTCTCTCACTGGCGATAAAGTACACACAAGGGAGCCGCTGGTGTACATACCCCTGCCAGTATAAATATTATATTACTGAGGCTGAACCGTGCCATTACAGGGGGCTGGGCTTCTCCTCAAACTTGCTAGTAACACTTTGGCGCCATTATCTCCGGAGAGCTGATCCTGAACGCTGCTTCTCCTCACACATCGCTGATACAAGTACCGGGGTGTTATAGAAGGGGAATGGAGCGCATAGTTATTGAAGTCTGCGGGCTTCATATTGGATAAAAAAGGGCTGTGGTTGTTGAGAATGCCAAATTGATTTCTCACAAATATTTAAAATGCCCGCTCTAATATATATTGTAAATGCCTGCAACTCTTATTACCATATCCCATGAATGTGCGCTGTACATCGCACAACACTGCATCCCATAAGAGAAAACAATACACCCACACATTATCTGAGTTCCAAAGCTCATTGATGTATATATTTGTTATTAAAAAGGATATGGATTCAATATATATTACAAAGTACAGTATACCTATAGTTACAACCCATACAGTAAGCAGTTAATACATAAAGTTACATACAGTTACATGCCAGCGATACAATACCATTATCCTTAAGTTATATAGATTCGTCTTTCCATATCACTCTCTCTCTCTCTCTCTGTAAAGTAATGCTGGGACTCCATCTTCCTCTGAGACCAAAAAGCAAGTAACTCTGAGACCAAAAGAAACAGGAACTACCTTCCTGTGTGACCAGCAAAATGTGTTAACTAGTTTCTGGGGGAGGGGTTCATGAAGAGTCACTATTCTCTTTGTATATGCTGATCAGATTCAGCCTTGAAGACATCCAAAGGGGCTGGCATGAGTTTCCTGTTCATTACCTGTTTGGAGCTTCTATTGTTCTAATAGAAGTGATTTTAGCTTTTATACATGTAATCATAATTATCCGCTGCAATGTCCCACAACTTAATAACAAGTATCAAATTAATCTACACACCAATCTGCTTGTTTTAATAGTAAACATGACAGGTGTATCTGGTTCCGTTCAAATAATACACATTCATGACATTAATTCATTAGGTCATTTTAAATCATCATGATGTCTGACGCTTGATATTATTATAATTATGTACTGTATGAAATAAGTGTCGAATCCATCTCTGTGGCATGTCCGTGTAAATGCATGTGTTACCATATATGGCTGTGCTCGCTGCGCGTATTTGCAAGTATAGCGACTTAAATGTGTGTAGTTTGTATGTTCTCTTTATGTAATATTTTTTACTTCGACAGTCCACCCTTTGGCAGTAAACAATAACTGCCATCAATTATTAACATAAGAAAAAAATATTTCATACCATAATCGGTGACCTAGACACAAATATGTATGCATTTCGCAAATAAGACACTTGACTATATTTGGGGAAGACAGGGAGGAGGACGAGACATCCTCTATATGCACTCGGCGGTCACGGGACCACTGGTTGGGTGTGGGACAACATTCAACCTATAGAGTATGCTGGGACAGTGCTTTGGCTATAATGTCTGATTTGCGACGAACATTTCACACATACATGTACCTACGTCTTTGTACACTGATGTTTGGATTCGATTGAGGTTCTGCTGGGTAGGTGAAGAAAACACAAACAAATCGTGACAATGACATATAAAATTTTCATGATCTACATATTCCTATCATTTTCTGAACATTGTTTCCATTTCTGGAACGTATGCTAGGTCTGTTTAATCATTGAACAAGGGTTATAAGTAGTGTCCTTCCTAAATAACATAAACCTTCGGAGTACGGGGAGAGACACTCATAAACCTTTCTTCCACATACAGTATATTAATGAGCTCTGTATCTGCAATGTGTGAATAGCCATTGTCTGACTGTTCCTGATTACCTCTGAACTCCATAACTACTAGAACTTTGATTTTTCTCTGACTTTAACAAACTGATCGGCTAATCCTGGGATCCTATAAGGAAATCACTCCTTCCTACAGAACCAGTTCCAGTCCCACACTCGACTCCTCATAAAAAAAACCTTGCAAAAATAGAATATCCTGAAAGAAAATGTTTGTCAGCGGGAAAGAGAGAAAAGAGAAATAGAATAAAACAACTCTTGTTCATAACAAATCAATTACAATGACTGGTCTTTCTGCAGTCCATTAGTACGCTCAGGTAGTGTCCAACAGTGCCGCCTCTCAGTCTTCACGGAACAGAGTCTCTGGTGATACGAGGTTCTCTTTGCCTTGCTCTTTGAAAACACAGTTCACTAGGAACACACAGTTCACTTTGCTCTCCACCTTGCTCTTTGAACACACAGTTCACTTAGAACACACAGTTCACTTCAAACACACAGTTCACAAACTCGATGAATGTGAGCAATAAACTACTTTGTCACGAGTTCTCTCCGGATCAGCGACCTTCTTGCAGTGGGACGAGTGGACCCAAGTCTTTCTTTCGGCGACCTTTAGTGCTGTCAACAAATCTTGGTATGGTCCTTCCCACCTGTCTATTAGGCAACCTGAGCGTAAGGGCAATCACACAGTCTCTTGGTTCATAATCAATACAGTTAGCATTTGGCATACCAGCAATCAACAGTTTCAAGTTCTTTTGTCAAGTTCTCAAATGCTGGCTCATCTCAACAAGGTACTGTACTGTCACCTCATTGGTGTATTTCTGATCATTGTGCGGATCAATCATGACATGAGGTTGTCTTCCAAAAACAGCCCAAAAAGACACAAATACCAAACCAAAAACAAATTTCGAAGAGGGTGATTCGTCGAGTGAAGATCTGGGAGTGGTTCCGAAGCTACATAATACTATTGGCAGTATCTATGATCACAATAGTACAATTTCAGGCTTTGCTCCTACTTCTAGGCGTACCATTTTCTACACACAAATTTCTGTGCAATTTTTCTTTGCGGTAAACACAGAAGCATCCGTGGTGGCAGGAAATGCCTCTACCCAGTTTGAGAAAACATCAGTGCACACCAATACATAACAATAATTCCTTAGAGGTGTTAACTGTACGAAGTCGATTTGTATTTCCTGCAAAGATCCGTCTGCAGGAGGGATATGGGATGGCTCTGTTGGTATTGCTTTACCAATATTCTTCCTCAAGCAAGTAAGACAGGTCATTGCTCTCTTACCTGCATGAGAATAGAATCCTGGTGCACACCAGTAGGCTCTCATCAGCCTGTACCTACCCTCTTTGCCTAGATGAGTCAGACCGTGTGCCACCTCAGCTAGACTTGGAAAGTATGCTCTGGGGGCTACTGGCTTACCGTGTCCACCTGCCCACAGTCCTGAGGACTCCTGCCCATACCCCTTTGTCCTCCAGACTGCCTCTTCCTGCAGGGAACACAAATTTTTGTATCTTAATCTAACTATCGTGTGTTTGCAATGTAGAGTACCATGAGCATAACTCCAAAAAAAAAAAAAAATATCTCTAGAGGAGAGAAAGAAGAAGAAAATGAAAAAGAAAATGTCAGGTTTGCCATTCACCAACAGGCATATCAGTGTCTATACAAAATTTCCCTTCACCAGTATTCCCATTCTCCACCCTTTGTGCATGACAAGGCACACTGCAGTAATACTGGTGTCATCGTGCTGTTGAGATATACTCGGTTCGGACAGAACTCTGAAGGACCTAGGCATGTGGAGTTTGAACTGTACTTGGGTCCATGTATTGTACCACCCTGTGTGAACGCATAAGATGAAGAGGAAACTGTAGGGAAACAGAATAGAGGTTGGTGACAGATGAGTTTGTAGAGGTGGAGAAGATTTTATAAAAATTTTGACAACTGGATTGGGCACTACGGGGAAGTGATTCTCTACTTGGTCTATACCCCTTAAAAAAAATTCTGTGTGTCTTGTCTCTACTGGGACTATCCCAGCCATCAATCCAGTGTCCTGTCCATCCTAAATTCATAGGGAACCCGGTATCTGTGAGTTAATTTTCTCTACCTGTGATGGACATGCATCTAGAACAGCGAAATGTAACATTAGTAAGTTGCATTTATTCTGTTCTTCCCATTAACCGAATCTGTGTTTTCTATATGGCTTATGATTCCTTACTATATGTCCCTTGGTCCCGTCTATGGGGGTCATTCCGAGTTGTTCGCTCTTTATTTTTTTCTCGCAACGGAGCGATTAGTCGCGAATGCGCATGCGCAATGTCCGCAGTGCGACTGCGCCAAGTAAATTTGCTATGCAGTTAGGAATTTTACTCACTGCATTACGAGGTTTTTTCTTCGTTCTGTTGATCGTAATGTGATTGACAGGAAGTGGGTGTTTCTGGGCGGAAACTGGCCGTTTTATGGGAGTGTGTGAAAAAACGCTACCGTTTCTGTGAAAAACGCGGGAGTGGCTGGAGAAACGGAGGAGTGTCTGGGCGAACGCTGGGTGTGTTTGTGACGTCAAACCAGGAACGACAAGCACTGAACTGATCGCACTGGCAGAGTAAGTCTCGAGCTACTCAGAAACTGCACAGAGAAGTATTTTCGCAATATTGCGAATCTTTCGTTCGCAATTTTGATAAGCTAAGATTCACTCCCAGTAGGCGGCGGCTTAGCGTGTGCAAAGCTGCTAAAAGCAGCTTGCGAGCGAACAACTCGGAATGACCCCCTATGTGTTTAATAATGTGGCTTGTGTTTTCTGTCTAGGGGATCTATATTGACTATGTGTCCTACTACTCCTACAATCTCTGGCAAAATGCCCTTCCTTCCTACAAGTGTAACATATTATTGACCATTAGGGATCTGGGGTTTGGACTGATGGGTCTTTCCTGTATGTGCCAGTATACTTACCGTCCTCAACCTCTCCACCTCTTTGTTCTCTGTGCCTAGCACTATTCTGGTGATGTTCAATAGCACACTATCTAAGATTAGCTACTGTGACCCCTTTCCAATTTTGCAAAGAAGTCTGCACCCTGACACTCAATGCCTTATTGAGCCCGTCCATTTGCACAGAGACAGCCACCTCCCACTTGCCGAATTAGTGTTTACCAGTGGTCTTATCCAGATGGAGAGTTTTCTATTTCTGCAAAAGACAAAAACCAAAAATTTTTTAACAAGCTTCTAGGTCATGCAAAGTATTTCATTCAATCCTTCTCATCCCATATTAACGGACTGTACGTGGTCCAACAAACATTTCCAAGCTCATCTTTACTAGGGGCATTACTAGGAATGAATACTTCTTATATGGTAACTGAAAGAAATACCCTGGGGTTACCTTGTCTCTGTCTGCTTTCCTACTGGCAAATACTAATGTGCGGACAGATTTTTCTCCATTTCTGACGTTACTTTCTTGATTTTTTTATTTATTTATTTTTAATTTTTTTTAATTTTGGGGTTTTACTATATATGTACACGAACGATACCATACTTACCTGTTCCACTGGTCTCAGCCACTTCCCCCACAGGCTACTGCTCTTCTTTTACCGGCTGGATACTCCTCTGGGTGAATGAGAATTTGTTGAAAACGATCAGGTCACCTTCTCCTCCTAAATAAAACTTCAACATTCATTAGTACATATATAGGTTACAGTCATATTTTTCATATTTTTATTATTTTCTATAGTTTGTATGCTGGCCGTAACTGCTTCCACATCTGCATAAGGCGGTGTACTTGCATTCTCTCTTTTCCCCCCCCCCCCTACTTATTTATTGTTGCTACAAGTTCAAACAGTTCTTATATTTCCATTCTTGTCTTATATGACTTTGGTTAGACATACCACCTGCAATACCTTAGGATCAAACTCACCAACCCCTCTTGCTGTCACAGGTTTAAACAATTTGTATGTCTGACCCTTTGTTTTGGGGATTTTATCAGACATATTCTTATCCTTAAGTTCTGCAATACCTCTGGTTCAAAGCTGTCCACCCTAGGGAATGGTACCCTATCTTTGTCAGTCATACATTCCCATTCAGACAAAAAGTCTTCAGTGTGTGGACCATATTTCCCACACATAATACTTTTTCCTTTAAACTTCGCTGACCCCCTGGGCCGCGGCTCTTCAACCTGAACCCTGGCTACAAGACGTCCACCGCTTGTGCAATTGGATCCCATCGCAGACTTTTTCCTTTTACGCAATCCCCAATGCACAATACGAATAGACGGTGAATGTTCTTAGAGCGCTTTCACCCACTCCTTCTCCACTAAGTACCACGACTCACTCCAATAATGAACACCGCGTACCCAGCGAGGCCCCTATCTGATTTCTATTCACTGGAAGTGTTTAGGAGTGACTTACCTATTCCAATGAATATACACCGCTGGAGATTTTCCTGAGAGAGACCAGCAAAAACTCCCTATAACCTTATACACAAATCACACTTGCGTATGCTCTATACAGCGCTAATGGTACCGCGATTTTATGCAAAAGCTTGTAAAGGGATATCCAGTTGCGCTATATATATCGCACCCATAAATGCGCGGTCCAATCGCACAGCATATAGGTACTTGTTACTTATCTGCCGTACGACCACGGGTCGTTATACAAACTGGGACCTTCAGTCTGGAGCGTAATACAAAAACCTTTTAACTTCAATACTTCGCAATACAATGCACTATCACGCTCCTCTACAAATCACCTCACGATTTGCGTATTTCAATCTTATACTAACGTGAGTCAGCCGCCTCACGCCACCAAGTCTCCACTCACTTGATGTACCAAACGACGGGATCCCGATTTCCCGGGGTTCGAATTTCACTCACTCCTACGTTCGCTCACTCAGGTATACTTTGTTTTTCTGTACAGAAAATTTTAATTCATTCAGATAGGCAGCTTTACCCCAGAGGCAATACAGGTTTTTTTAAACTAAATTTAGTGTAACCTGCTTTTGAAATCTGATAGTTATGTGCTATTGTATTAAATGTCTACTATCCCACCTTTGACCTAAATGACACTATTGTATAATTTGTACTTAGCGCCCGCATTCTTACGCACTTTGCGCAAACACGCGACCGTGCATGTCTCTTACGCTGCGTGCGCAGTCCTGTACTTTGTCTGAGACACGTGTACAAAACCCTGCGTCCGCAGTAAATCACACAGCTCTATAAATGTGAACAATACTAATTACTATTGCCCACTAGACACAACTTGTACTGTATAAACTTTTATGCAGAACTGCGTTTGTGTCTTTACGCTTACTTCCTTAAAATACTGTTCTAGTTTTAACTATATAGCAACAAATATCTCCGGTTTCACACAGGTCTAAATGACTCTAGCAATAATCAATAATTTAAATGATATGATTCAGATTGGATAGCTATCTTGCAGAACATACACTGATATAAATATACACATAATTATAATAATATTATATATAATATATATTTATATAATATATATCACTTGACTCTCATAGAACCCCCACAAAGTACACACCTACTGAATGAATGCATTTCCTCTAAAGTCTCTAATTTGCATATCAACAGAGGTTCATATGCCTGTTCAAGAGGGTAGTGGGACAGGTTAATTAACATTTCAATGTCTATCCTAAACTAGCAAGCAGAGTTAACTGAATCCTAGAGGTAAAAGAAAAAAAAATACTTTTTTTTTATCTGTGTGTAATTCTTACACTAAGTATTCATCTCTTAACTCTCACTAGGCCCAGCTGAAACTATTTGTAATTGACTATGGCATGGGTTAAATAAATGCATTGGTAACTCATAAATGGTGATTGATGTGACCAAGGAGAGTTGATTATTCTGGGCAGTGAAAATCAGCCATTTAGAAAAATTACCTTCCCAAAATGGCCGCTGCTCCTCCCCCTTCCACATCCATGAGGGTTACACAAAATGGTGGACAGGCCATGTGGTTAGTCCAAAATGGAGGACAGACCATGCGGCTTCCTTTGTCACAAAGAAATCACACATCATACAAGCACCTGAAGTTATTTTAGGCCTGAGTTTAAAAAAAACACTATATCAAGGCTATGCAGCAACTTTTAAATATACTTTTAAACCTACTTAAACAGATAAACAATCCAATCTGAATCAAACACAATATGACTTATTTGAACCTTGTTTTGCAACAATAAAAATATATTTTAGCATCTTAAATATTATGAGAAATGCATTGTCCCTTGAATTTCATATCATTGGCTTACTGATAACACAAAAATACATTAACGTGAATGTTATTTTCATCAGCTTCTCAATGCGTCCATTGGAGCCGGTCAATTACAGCCATATTTGCAATGTACAGTGCATCATTAAGACCCTGATATCCCGTTAGAGCCCTCATCTGAGAATGCCAAATTGATTTCTCACAAATATTTAAAATGCCCGCTCTAATATATATTGTAAGTGCCTGCAACTCTTATTACCATATCCCATGAATGTGCGCTGTACATCGCACAACACTGCATCCCATAAGAGAAAACAATACACCCACACATTATCTGAGTTCCAAAGCTCATTGATGTATATATTTGTTATTAAAAAGGATATGGATTCAATATATATTACAAAGTACAGTATACCTATAGTTACAACTCATACAGTAAGCAGTTAATACACAAAGTTACATACAGTTACATGCCAGCGATACAATACCATTATCCTTAAGTTATATAGATTCGTCTTTCCATATCACTCTCTCTCTCTCTGTAAAGTAATGCTGGGACTCCATCTTCCTCTGAGACCAAAAAGCAAGTAATTCTGAGACCAAAAGAAACAGGAACTACCTTCCTGTGTGACCAGCAAAATGTGTTAACTAGTTTCTGGGGGAGGGGTTCATGATGAGTCACTATTCTCTTTGTATATGCTGATCAGATTCAGCCTTGAAGACATCCAAAGGGGCTGGCATGTTCATTACCTGTTTGGAGCTTCTATTGTTCTAATAGAAGTGATTTTAGCTTTTATACATGTAATCATAATTATCCGCTGCAATGTCCCACAACTTAATAACAAGTATCAAATTAATCTACACACCAATCTGCTTGTTTTAATAGTAAACATGACAGGTGTATCTGGTTCCGTTCAAATAATACACATTCATGACATTAATTCATTAGGTCATTTTAAATCATCATGATGTCTGACGCTTGATAGTATTATAATTATGTACTGTATGAAATAAGTGTCGAATCCATCTCTGTGGCATGTCCGTGTGAATGCATGTGTTACCATATATGGCTGTGCTCGCTGCAAGTATTTGCAAGTATAGCGACTTAAATGTGCGTAGTTTGTATGTTCTCTTTATGTAATATTTTTGACTTCGACATTGTGTATTTATTAGTGATGAGCGGGTTCGGTTCCTCGGAATCCGAACCCCCCCAAACTTCACCCATTTTACACGATTCCGAGGCGGACTCGAATCTTCCCGCCTTGCTCAGTTAACCCGAGCGCGCCCGAACGTCATCATCCCGCTGTCGGATTCTCACGAGATTCGTATTCTATATAAGGAGCCGCGCGTCGCCGACATTTTCACTCGTGCATTGGAGATGATAGGGAGAGGACGTGTGCAGCGTTCTCTCAGTTGTGTTCAGTGTGCTGCAAATATCTGTGCTCAGTGTGCTGCAAATATCTGTGCTCAGTGTGCTTGCAAATATCTGTTCTCAGTGTGCTGAAAATATCTACGTTATCTGCCTGAAAAACACTCCATATCTGTGCTGCATTGTAGTATATAGTAGGAGGACAGTGCAGAATTTTGCTGACCAGTGACCACCAGTATTATATCAGTACGGTACAGTAGTCCACTGCTCTACCTACCTCTGTGTCGTCAAGTATACTATCCATCCATACCTGTGGTGCATTTAAGTTTTGCGCAGTAGTAGGAGGACAGTGCATAATTTTGCTGACCACCAGTATATAATATATAGCAGTACGGTATAGTAGTCCACTGCTCTACCTACCTCTGTGTCGTCAAGTATACTATCCATCCATACCTGTGATGCATTTTAGTTGTTGTGTGCAGTATATATAGTAGGAGGACAGTGCATAATTTTGCTGACCACCAGTATATAATATATAGCAGTACGGTACAGCAGTCCACTGCTCTACCTACCTCTGTGTCGTCAAGTATACTATCCATCCATAACTGTGGTGCATTTAAGTTTTGCGCAGTATATATAGTAGGAGGACAGTGCAGAATTTTGCTGACCACCAGTATATAATATATAGCAGTACGGTACAGTAGTCCACTGCTCTACCTACCTCTGTGTCGTCAAGTATACTATCCATCCATACCTGTGGTGCATTTAAGTTTTGTGCAGTATATATAGTAGGAGGACAGTGCATAATTTTGCTGACCACCAGTATATAATATATAGCAGTACGGTACAGTAGTCCACTGCTCTACCTACCTCTGTGTCGTCAAGTATACTATCCATCCATACCTGTGGTGCATTTAAGTTTTGCGCAGTATATATAGTAGGAGGACAGTGCATAATTTTGCTGACCACCCGGATATAATATATAGCAGTATGGTACAGTAGTCCACTGCTCTACCTACCTCTGTGTCGTCAAGTATACTATCCATCCATACCTGTGGTGCATTTTAGTTGTTGTGCGCAGTATATATAGTAGGAGGACAGTGCATAATTTTGCTGACCACCAGTATATAATATATAGCAGTACGGTACAGTAGTCCACTGCTCTACCTACCTCTGTGTCGTCAAGTATACTATCCATCCATACCTGTGGTGCATTTTAGTTGTTGTGCGCAGTATATATAGTAGTAGGACAGTGCATAATTTTGCTGACCACCAGTATATAATATATAGCAGTACGGTACAGTAGGCCATTGCTAATGATATATTACTGGCATATAATTCCACACATTAAAAAATGGAGAACAAAAATGTGGAGGGTAAAATAGGGAAAGATCAAGATCCACTTCCACCTCGTGCTGAAGCTGCTGCCACTAGTCATGGCCGAGACGTTGAAATGCCATCAACGTCGTCTCCCAAGGCCGATGCCCAATGTCATAGTAGAGAGCATGTAAAATCCAAAAAACAAAAGTTCAGTAAAATGACCCAAAAATCAAAATTAAAAGCGTCTGATGAGAAGCGTAAACTTGCCAATATGCCATTTACGACACGGACTGGCAAGGAATGGCTGAGGCCCTGGCCTATGTTCATGGCTAGTGGTTCAGATTCACATGAGGATGGAAGCACTCATCCTCTCGTTAGAAAACTGCAGTGCCAATCCTAGGTGGGCCAGGTGTTTGTGTCGGCCACTTGGGTCGCTTAGCTTAGTCATTCAGCGACCTCGGTGCAAATTTTAGGACTAAAAATAATATTGTGAGGTGTGAGGCGTTCAGAATAGACTGGAAATGAGTGGAAATTATGGTTGTTGAGGTTAATAATACTATGGGATCAAAATGACCCCCAAAATCTATAATTTAAGCTGTTTTCGAGGGTTTTTTGTAAAAAAACACCCGAATCCAAAACACACCCGAATCCGACAAAAAATTTTCAGGGAGGTTTTGCCAAAACGCGTCCGAATCCAAAACACGGCCGCGGAACCGAATCCAAAACCAAAACACAAAACACGAAAAATGTCCGGTGCACATCACCAGTATTTATTGTATGCAATACATATAGGGCACGTGGTGTGGACTGGCAATTCCCTCTGGGTATTTCTGACAGACTTTAGGTAGATCTGCCCCAATAGCTCCCCTGTGTGTGAGTGGTGTGACTGTACACGTGTGTACCATGTCTAGAGAAAGTTCTTCCCCAGAGGGACCCATTTTGGAGGCACAAGAGTGTTCTGAGCCTGTGTGGGTGAGAAAGCTGCAGAGTAATATGTCTAAGCTAGCAAAGAAATTCTCTGAGTCTGAACAACAGACAAACCAATGGAGACAGTCTGTGGAGGATGTTCTGTTTGCGGATTCCTCCACGTCACCTACTCAGGACCCCTCCTGTTCCCAGAAAAGGTCTCTGGCCCAAATTATGCAAAGGGACACTGACACAGATTCCGACACTGAAGTCGACACTGGGGATTTGAGGGGGGTAGATCCCAAACTGGCTAAAAGCATTAAATGTATGATAGTCGCTATAAAAGAGGCGTTGGAATTTCCTGACACAACACCTCCACCTGAGGAAAAAGATTATTTTAAATTGAATAAAAAACAGGTGGGGACTTTTCATCCGTCTAAGGACTTAAATACATTCTTTGAGGAATCCTGGGCTAACCCGGAAAATAAGTTTGTTATCCCTAGAAGGTTGCGGATAGCGTACCCTTTCCCTGAAGAGGATAGGCGTAAGTGGGGGTCACCCCCAATGATAGACACCTCAGTCTCTAGGTTGTCTAAGAAAATCATTTTACCTGCCCCAGGGTCAGCTTCATTAAAAGAACCTGCTGACCGCAAATTAGAGACAACATTAAAGTCTATCTATGTTGCTACGGGTACGTTACTCAGGCCTGCAATTGCTTCCTCTTTGGAGAGAAACTAGATGCCATGATTTCAACTACTACGTCTGGCAAGTCAGCATTTCTGCCGTCGGCAACTGCATCGGCTAAAAAAGTTTATCATTCTAATACTATGCAGTCCTTTCGGTCCAACAAGTACAAAAAGGCTAATAGTACCCCTTTTTTCACAGGAAAAGGGAGAGGAAAAGGTAGAAAATCTACAACACCATCAGGCTCCCAGGAGCAGAAGTCAGCAACTACTTCTGCAAAAGCCACAGCATGACGCTGGGGCTCCTATGTGGGAGCGCGATCGGGTGGGGGCACGTCTACTATTTTTCAGCCAAGTCTGGCTTCACTCAGACCTGGATCCTTGGATATTACAGTTAGTATCCCAAGGTTACAGGTTGGAATTTCAAGACCTTCCCCATGCCGATTTTTCAAATCAGCCTTGCCAGTTTCTGCTCAGGACAGCACAAATGTCCTGAACGCAATACACAAACTATGTCAAGACAAAAGTAATTTCCTTGGTTCCTGCCGAACAAAGGAACCAAGGCTTTTATTCAGGCCTGTTTGTGGTGCCGAAGCTGGATGGCTCGGTCAGACCGATTTTAAACCTAAAATCTCTGAATCTTTATTTGAAAAGGTTCAAATTCAAGATGGAATCCTTGAAAGCGGTGATTTCCAGCTTGGAAGAAAAGGAATTTCTGGTGTCAGTGGACATCAAGGATGCTTACTTGCATGTCCCCATTTACCCGCCACATCAAGCATACCTGAGGTTTGTGGTTCAGGATTGCCACTACCAATTCCAAACATTACCGTTCGGGCTCTCCACAGCTCCGAGAATATTCACCAAGGTGATGGCGGAGATGATGGTTCTCCTTCGCAAACAAGGAGTCAACATAATTCCATACTTGGACGATCTCCTCATAAAAGCGAGATCCAGGGACAAGCTTCTCCAGAATATAGCATTATCCCTGAAGGTGCTTCAACATCACGGTTGGATCATCAACTTTCCAAAATCCCAGTTGGAACCGACAATGAGATTATCATTTTTGTGAATGATACTGGACACCGAGGTACAGAGAGTATTTCTACTGGTGGAAAAGGCTCAGAAGATCCAGAGCATGGTCAAACAACTTTTGAGACCAAGAACAGTATCAATTCATCAGTGCATTCGCCTGTTGGGGAAAATGGTAGCGGCTTACGAAGCACTACAATATGGCCAATTCCATGCCAGGGTCTTCCAGTGGGACCTACTGGACAAGTGGTTTGGGTCGCATCTCCATATGCATCAAAGGATAACCCTGTCGGCGAAAGCCAGAATTTCGCTCCTGTGGTGGCTACAAATTTCTCACCTCCTGGAGGGATGCAGGTTTGGAATTCAGGCCTGGATCCTGGTGACCACGGATGCAAGTCTCCGAGGATGGGGAGCAGTCACGCAAGGCGAAAGCTTCCAAGGAAGATGGTCAAGTCAAGAAACTCACCTTCACATAAACATTCTGGAGTTGAGAGCTGTGTACAACAGTCTTCATCAAGCGGCACACCTTCCTCAAGGTCGTCCCATACAGATCCAGTCAGACAATGTGACGG
The DNA here is from genome assembly GCF_028390025.1 of Pseudophryne corroboree. NCBI lineage: Eukaryota > Metazoa > Chordata > Amphibia > Anura > Myobatrachidae > Pseudophryne > Pseudophryne corroboree. The sequence goes on from NC_086453.1 coordinate 142,635,147, forward strand.
CAGTAGCCTACATAAACCGTCAAGGTGGAACAAAAAGCAGAGCGGCAATGGCAGAGGTGACAAAGATACTCATGTAAAAAGACATGCAAAAGCTCTGTCTGCAGTTTTCATTCTCGGGAGTGGACAACTGGGAAGCAGACTTCCTCAGCAGACACGATCTCCATCCAGGAGAATGGGGCCTCCACCCAGAAGTCTTTGTGGAGGTGGCAAGTTGTTGGGGAGTTCCTCAAGTGGACATGATGGCATCACGCCTCAACAAGAAGCTTCAGAAATATTGTTCCAGGTCGAGAGACCCACAAGCAATAGCAATAGACGCACTGGTGACCCAGTGGGTTTTTCAGTCGGTGTATCTGTTCCCTCCACTTCCATTTATCCCAAAGGTTCTCAAGATCATCAGAAGAACAAGAGTTCGAGCAATCCTCATTGCTACAGACTGGCCAAGGAGGGCCTGGTATCCAGATCTTCAAGAGTTATTACTGGAAGATCCTCGGCCTCTTCCTTTTCATGAGGACCTGCTTCAGCAGGGGCCGTTAGTTTATCAGGACTTACCGCAGCTGCAGTTGACGGTATGGCAGTTGAGCACCAGATCCTAGCCCATAAGGGTATTCCCAATGAAGTCATTCCCACACTTATTCTGGTCAGGAAAGGGGTAACGTCCAAACATTACCATCGTATTTGGAGAAAATATGTATCTTGGTGTGAATCCAAGAAGTCTCCTGCGGTGGAGTTTCAATTAGGACGACTTCTCCTATTTCTACAGGCGGGTGTGGATGCTGGATTGAGATTAGGATCTATCAAGGTTCAGATTTCGGCCTTGTTAGTTTTCTTTCAGAAACAGTTGGCTTCCCTTCCTGAGGTCCAGATGTTCGTGAAAGGGGTTCTGCGCATCCAACCTCCCTTTGTGCCTCCTGCGGCGCCATGGGATCTTAATGTGGTGTTGCAGTTCCTTAAATCAGACTGGTTTGAGCCTCTGCAAGAGGTGGAGTTAAAATTTCTCACTTGGAAAGGGGTCATGCTGTTGGCCTTGGCCACAGGCAGACGAGTGTCTGAATTGGGAGCTCTATCACACAAGAGTCCTTATTTAATATTTCATGAGGATAGGGCTGAACTGAGAACACGTCATCACTTTCTTCCGAAGGTTGTGTCTTCTTTCCATATCAACCAACCTGTGGTGGTGCCAGTGGCTTCTGACACCTCAGCCGTTTCAAAGTCCTTGGATGTCGTCAGAGCGTTGAGGACTTATGTTGCAAGAACGGCTCAGATAAGGAAATCAGAATCTTTGTCCTCTATGACCCCAAACAAGATTGGGAGTCCTGCTTCTAAGCAGACTATTGCGCACTGGATCAGGGGTACCCTTCAGCACGCTCATTCCACGGCAGTATTGCCGTTACCGACTTCGGTAAAAGCCCACTCTACAAGGAAAGTGGGTTCGTCCTGGGCGGCTTCCCGGGGTGTCTCGGCTTTGCAAATCTGCCGAGCTGCTACTTGGTCAGGTGCAAACACGTTTGCTAAGTTTTATAAGTTTGACACCTTGGCTGCTGACGACCTAAAATTTGGTCAGTCAGTTCTGCAGGAACATTAGCACTTTCCCATCCGTACTGGGAGCTTTGGTACATCCCCATGGTACTAAAATGGACCCCAGCATCCTCTAGGATGTAAGAGAAAATAGGATTTCAATTACCTGCCGGTAAATCCTTTTCTCGTAGTCCGTAGAGGATGCTGGGCACCCGCCCAGTGCTCTTTTTTCCTGCTGATTACGTTTATCTTTTTGCACAGTTTTCATGTGTTCAGATGTTAACAGCTGTTGCTGTTGCGTTATGCATGCTGGTTGGCATGACTTATGTTAAAGGCCATGTTAGCCGACATGCTTTTTGTGTATGGTGTGAGCTGGTGTGAATCTCGCCACAAATTTAATAGTAATTCCTCTCTTGAAAATGTCCGTCTCCTCGGGCACTGTTCCTATACTGAGGTCTGGAGGAGGGGCATAGAGGGAGGAGCCAGTTCACACTGTTAAAAAGTCTTAAAGTGCCGAAGGCTCCTGCGGAACGTCTATACCCCATGGTACTAAAATGGACCCCAGCATCCTCTACGGACTACGAGAAAAAGATTTACAGGCAGGTAATTAAAATCCTATTTTTACACATTACGGCAGACAGCATACCCTTTTTTACACATTACGGCAGACAGCGTGCCCTTTTTTACATATTACGGCAGACAGCGTCCCCTTTTTACACATTAAGGCAGACAGCGTCCCCTTTTTTACACATTAAGGCAGACAGCGTGCCCTTTTTACACATTACGGCAGACAGCATCCCCATTTTTACACATTACTGCAGACAGAGTCCCCTTTTTACACATTACGGCAGACAGCGTGCCCTTTTTACACATAACGGCAGACAGCGTGCCCTTTTTACACATTACGGCAGACAGCATGCCCTTTTTTACACATTACGGCAGACAGCGTGCCCTTTTTTACACATTACGGCAGACAGCGTCCCCTTTTTTACACATTACGGCAGACAGCGTCCCCCTTTTTACACATTACGGCAGACAGCGCCCCCCCTTTTTACAAATTACGGCAGACAGCGTCCCCTTTTTTACACATTACAGCAGACAGCGTCCCCCTTTTTACACATTACGGCAGACAGCGTCCCCTTTTTACACATAATGGCAGACAGCGTGTCCCTTTTTACACATTAAGGCAGACAAGAAAGAAAGAAAGAAAGAAAGAAAGAAAGAAAGAAAGAAAGAAAGAAAGAAAGAAAGAAAATAGGATTTTAATACCTAACGGTAAATCATTTTCTCTCAGTCCGTAGAGGATGCTGGGGTCACATTCAGAACCATGGGGTATAGATGGGATCCGCAGGAGACATGGGCACTTTAAGACTTTCAAAGGGTGTGAACTGGCTCCTCTCTCTATGCCCCTCCTCCAGACTCTAGTTATAGGAACTGTGCCCAGAGAGACGGACATTTCGAGGAAAGGATTTATTGTTAAACCACGGTGAGCATCTTACCAGCTCACACCTCAAGTATGCCGCAGAACGTGGAATTCAACAGAAGACAAGCCAACGGCATGAACGATTGTAGCAACATGCTGACAAGAACCGTAACACCACTTGTGTGTAACCACAAGTTATAACTGCAGATACAGTACGCACTGGGACGGACACCCAGCATTCTTTACGGACTAAGATAAAAGGATTTACCGGTAGGTATTAAAATCCTATTTTCTCATACGTCCTAGAGGATGCTGGGGTCAAATTCAGAACCATGGGGTTATAACAAAGCTCTAGAACGGGCGGGAGAGTGCGAATGACTCTGTAGTACCGAATGACCAACTTGAGGTCATCATCGGCCAAGGTATCAAACTTAGCCAAAGTGTTCGAACCCGACCAAGTAGCTGCTCGGCAATGTTGTAACGCCGAGACCCCCCAGGCAGCCGCCCAGGACGAGCCCACCTTTATAGTAGAATGGGCCTTCACTGATTTCGGTAACGGCAATCCAGCCATGGAATGAGCCTGCTGAATCGTATTACAGATCCAGCGTGCAATGGTCTGCTTGGAAGCAGGACATCCAATCTTGATGGGAGTATACAGGACAAACAGAGCCTCTGTTTTCCTAATCTGAGCTGTATTGGCGATAGAAATTTTCAAAGCTCTGACCACATCCAGAGATTTCGATTCAAATAAGGCGTCAGTAGCCACTGGCACCACAATAGGTAGGTTCATGTGGAAAAATGAAACCACTTTCGGCAGAAATTGTGGACGAGTTCTCAACTCTGTTCTAACTACATGGAAGAACAAATAAGGCTCTTGTGAGACAAGACCGCTAACTCAGACACCCGCCTCGCGGATGCCAACGCCAACAGGATGACCACTTTCCAAACGAGGAATTTTAATTCCACCTTTCGTAAAGGTTCAAACCAATGTGATGGAAGGAACTGCCACACCACATTAAGATCCCATGGTGCCACTGGGGACACAAATGGAGGTTGGATGTGCAACACACCCTTCACGAAAGTCTGAACTTCTGGAAGGGAGGCCAATTGTTTTTGAAAGAAAACCGATAAGGCTGAAACTGTACCTTAATTGAGCCCAATTTTAGGCCCGCATCCACACCTGCTCGTAGAAAATGGAGAAAACGTCCTAGCTGACATTCCTCCGTAGGAGCCTTCTTGGATTCACACCAAGAAACATATTTACTCCAAATACGGTGGTAATGTTTAGACGTTACTCCTTTCCTGGCCTGAATAAGTGTGGAATTGACTTCACTGGGAATACCCTTTCGGGCTAGGATCTGACGTTCAACTGCCATGCCATCAAACGTAGCCACGGTAAGTTTTGATACACGTACGGCCCTTGCTGTAACAGGTCCTCGCGGAGAGGAAGAGGCCAGGGATCTCCTACGAGTGATTCCTGAAGATCTGGATACCAAGCCCACCTTGGCCAGTCTGGGACAATGAGAATCACTTGAATCTTTGTTCTTCTTATGATCTTTAAAACTTTTGCAATGAGAGGAAGTGGAGGGAATACATACACCGACTGAAACACCCACAGTGTCACCAGTGCATCCACTGCTATTGCTTGAGGGTCCCTCGACCTGGAACAATATCTCTGAAGCTTCTTGTCTAGACGAGATGCCATCATGTCTATTTGAGGAAACTCCCCAATGACTTGTCACTTCCGTAAAGACCTCTTGATGGAGGCCCCACTCTCCTGGATGGAGATCGTGTCCGCTGAGGAAGTCTGCTTCCCAGTTGTCCATTCCTAGAATGAAGATCGCTGACAGAGCGCTTGTATGTTTTTCCGCCCAGCGGAGAACCTTCTGCCACTGCCGCTCTGCGTTTCGTTCCGTTCTGGCGGTTTATGTTCGCTACTGCTGTTACATCGTCCTAGTGGATCAATACGGGCAGATCGCGAAGAAGATGTTCCGCTTGCAGAAGGCCGTTGTAAATGGCCCCTAACTCCAGAACGTTTATGTGAAGACAATTTTCTAGACTTGACTTGACCATCTTCCTTGGAAGATTGACCTCCGTGCGACTGCACCTCAGCCTCGGAGGCTTGCATCCGTGGTTACCAGGATCCAGTCCTTGATCTCGAACCTGGATCTAGGAGGTGAGAGCTGTGTAGCCACCACAAGAGTGAGACTCTGGTCTCAGAAGACAGGATAATCCTTCGGTGCATGTGTAGGTGGGATCCGGACCACTTGTCCAACAGGTCCCCCTGGAACACTTCTGGCATGAAATCTGCCAAACTGAATGGCCTCGTAGGCCGCAACCATCTTTCCCAGCAACCGAATGCATTGATAAATTTACACTTTTGCCGGTTTCAGAACATGTTTTACCAGGCTCTAAAGTTCCAGAACCTTTTTCACTGGAAGAAAAAACTCTGTAGTTCTGTGTACAGTATGCTTCCCAAAATCCGACAGCTGCATTGTTGGAATCAACTCTGCTTTTGGCAAGTTTTAGGAGCCAACCATGTTGTTGAAAAAAAACTGTCAGGGAGAGTGCAATGTTTTGCACCAACTGGTCCCTGGATCTCGCCTTTATCAGGAGATCGTTCAAGTACGGGATAATCGTGACTCTATGCTTTTGAAAGGAAACCATCATTTCCGCCATTATGTCGGTGACAAAACCTCGGAGCCATGGATAGACCAAACGGCAACGTTTGAAACTGGTAATGACAATTCTGAATTGCAACCCTCAGTGACGCCAAGGAAAAAAGGAAATCTGCAAGTAGGCATCCTTTATGTCTACCGAAACCTCTTTCCACCAGACTGAAAATCACTATCCTGAGAGATTCCATCTTGAATTCAAGTCTCTTTCGGTAGAAATTGAGGGATTTCCGTTTAGGATTGGCCTCTGTCTGGTCTCGGGATCACGAAAAAAGGCTTGATTAACGGCTTCACCCTGGTGTGATGGGGGAACCCGGACAATGACATGATTCAGACACAATGTTTGTATTGCGTCTCATACTACCTCCCTGTTCGGAGAACTGGTAAGGCCGATTTGAAAAATCGTTGAGGGGAAAACGTCTCGAAAATTGCCAGTTTTCCGAATGAATCCAGAACTGACTGAAGAGTTTTTTTTATTTTTTAGACGCGCCCCCACCGGTGCGGCCTCCCGCAAGAGAGCCCCAGCGTCATGCGGTGGATTCGGCAGACGCAGAGGATGATTTCGGCACCTGTGATCTGGAAGAGGCTGCGGACCTCCTCCCTCTTCCCCTTCCTAAACCTGCAAAGAAAAGGGAATCTAACTACTTGTGCATCTATTGGGTCGAAATGACGGCATCCGATAATGATGCGTCTTCATTCGTTGTGAGTGACCATAGGGCAAGAAGGTTGACTTACCTGCGGTTGTTGCTGAGATCAAATCGACTAGGCCACCACCAAACAAGGCTTCACCTTTATAGGGAAGAGGCTCCATTTCTTCTTGGAGTCAGCATCAGCATTCCATTGGTGAATGCACAACGACCGCTTAGCCGAGACCGCTATGGAATTGGCCTGTGAACCCAAGAGTCCTATTTCCCCTACAGTCTCTCTTAAGCATGCTGCAGCGTCCTTGATATGACCCAACGAAAGGAGTATCTCATCTCCCTCCAGGGTAACTATCTACATCGGATGACAAGGTATCCTTTCATTTTTGAATACTACTACTCACCCATGCGCCTGCCATGGCAGGTCTAAGTAATGTACCCGTGGTTACACAGCTAGAATATAGTGTAGCCTTTGTGTGAGGATTTATGCTGCTCAGGGCGCCCCCCCCCCCAGCGCCCTGCACCCTGCAGTGCTATGTGTGTGGGAGCATGGCGCGCAGTCTGCCTTCCGTTGCGCGGTACCTCAGAAAAGCCATCACTGAAGAGAAGTCTTCTTTTCTTCGGTCACTCACCTGTCTTCTGACTTCTGGCTCTGAAAGGGGGTGACGGCAGGCTGCGGGAGTGAGCATCTAGGTGTAACCAGCGATCAGCACCCTCAGGAGCTAATGGTGTCCTGTAGCCAGAAGCAGAGCCCTTGAACTCACTAGAAGTGGGTCATAACTTCTCTCCCCTAAGTCCCACGAAGCAGGGAGACAGTTGCCAGCAGCCTCCCTGAAAATAAAAAACCTAACATAAGTCTTTTCAGAGAAACTCAGTAGAGCTCCCCTGTAGTGTGTCCAGTCTCTCTGGGCACAATTCTAAAACTGGAGTCTGGAGGAGGGGCATAGAGGGAGGAGCCAGTTCACACCCTTTGAAAGTCTTAAAGTGCCCATGTCTCCAGCGGATCCAGTCTATACCCCATGGTTCTGAATGTGACCCCAGCATCCTCTAGGACGTATGAGAAAGAATGAATTATACTTACTCTCTCCGCTGGCTCAGGCTCCTCGGTGCAGCTTCTGCAGAGATCCCGGGCAGGGGAGAAGGAGGAGGAGGGAGGTGGAGGAGGGAGCCGCAGCAGCGCTGTGTAATTGGTGGAGGCGTTGCTGCTGCTGTCCCTCTGCTTCACCATAGGCTGTTCTCCGCCACTGTGAATCTTGGGATGCGCTTCCCAGCATTCACAGCGGCGGAGGGCAGCTTATGGTGAAGCAGAGGGACAGTAGCAGCAGCGCCTCTACCAATTACACAGCGCTGCTGCGGCTCTCTCCTGCACCTCCCTCCTCCTCCTTCTCCCCCGTGCCGCTGCACTCTTCTCCTCTCCTCCGTGGGCGGCTGTGTGCTGCTGGCGGCGGTTGCCCGCAGCACACAGCGGCATATAATGAGTCAGTTTGACTCATTACATGCTTTGGGTCCCTGGACAGTGGCGGGCCCCAGTGCAAGGCACTGCCTGCAGTTGCGGTAGTTCCGCCACTGGCCTTTAGATTTAGCAGTGACCAGATCATTCACTACCTTAGTCAGTGCTGTCTCTGTGAAGTGTTGGGCAAGAAATCCGGACTGAAGTGGTTCCAGTAAGCTGTGTGAGTTAAGAAGGTGTGTGAGGCGAATGTAGGCAAGTCTCTCAAGTAGCTTGGAGGGGCATGAGAGCTGAGAGATGGGACAATAGTTTGAGAGAGAGTTAGGGTCAGAATTTTTTTTTTCAGAATGGGAGTAATCACTGCATGCTTGTACAGAGAAGGAAAGATACCAATAGATCAGGGGTGGAGAACCTCCGGCCCGCCGGCCGTATAAGGCCCGCAAAGCCGTTTTGCTCCGGCCCACCCGCTTCTCTCAGTGAGACACTGTATACCTGGCACTGTGAGGGGCATTTGTATACCTGGCACTGTGGGGACATCTGTATACCTGGCACTGTGGGGACAGCTGTATACCTGGCACTGTGGGGACATCTGTATACCTGGCACTGTGAGGGGCATTTGTATACCTGGCACTGTGAGGGGCATTTGTATACCTGGCACTGTGGGGGCATCTGTATACCTGGCACTGTGGGAGGGCATTTGTATACCTGGCACTGTGAGGGTGTGAGGGGCATTTGTATACCTGGCACTGTGAGGGGCATTTGTATACCTGGCACTGTGGGGGCAATTGTGGATCTGGCACTGCACTATTGGGGGCATATGAGTGGTCTTCAGTATGCCGACTGATGGGATCCCGGCGCACAGTATACCGGCGCCGGAATCCCGACAGCCGGCATACCGACACTTATTTTCCCTCGTGGGGGTCCACGACCCCCCTGGAGGGAGAATAAAATAGCGTGGCGCGCGTAGCGCGTCACCGTGCCCGTAGCGTGTTAGAGAGCAGCGAGCCCGCAAGGAGCTTATTCGCGCTCGCCACACTGTCGGTAAGCCGGCGGTCGGGCTCCCGGCGCCGGTATGCTGGTCGCCGGGAGCCCGACCGCCGGCATACCATACTGAACCCGGGGCATATGTGTATCACGTCCCATTTTAACTGGCCACACCCATTTTTTGGGCCCCACAGTACCTCTAAGGGGCAGACCTACTGGGGGGCAGGGTAATTTTTTAAGTTGAGAATTTTTGTATGGCCCCCGAAGGATTTTATAAATATCCAAATGGCCCTCGGTAGAAAAAAGGTTCCCCACCCCTGCAATAGACAGAGAGAGATTACAGATTTTAGTTAAGGTTGGGATGAGCACAGGAGACAGAGCTTTACTAATTTATGAGGGTATAGAATCAAGTGGAGAGGTAGTAGAGAAGGCAGATGAGAAGAGTGCAGATACTTCATCTTCATTTGTAGGTTCAAGTTAATAGAAGGTGTTAGAGGGTTCAGGAAGGGAATTGAGCAGGTCACTGGCTGTGGAAGAGCATACCATTTCATTTCGGATCTTATCAATCTTGTCCTTGAAATAGGAAGCAAGATCTTGTGCACTGATAGTGGCTGGTGGGTTGGGTGAGGGAGGGCAAGAAGTGATTTAAATGTATTAAACAGTCGCTTGGGGTTGGGGGCTTGAGCAGAGATAAGAGATTGGAAATATGTTTAGAAATAGGGCCATTATGCTACACACCGTAATGCCCATTACACAATATGCCACACACCATAATGCTCCTGACACATTATGCCACAAACTGTAATGCCTGTGACCAGGGCCGGCTCCAGGCCTACTAGCACCCTGAGCGAAAACATGTAAAAGCGCCCCCCCTCCCCCCCCCCCCTCATGCGTGCGCCGAAGGCGCGCGCGCTCCATGAAAAGCGGGTGTGGCCTCTTGGAAAGTGGGCGTGGTCTCATAACTTCATATTATTAGACCATAAATAAATATGTTTTCACACCCCCTCTACGCACACAATTAGCAGCCTTACACATAACAGCCACAGTAGTGTTCCTTACACACAATGTCTCCAGTATAGTGTCAGATACACATAATGTCTCCAGTATAGTGCCAGATACACAATGTGCAGTGCCAGATATATGCCCCCCAGCAGTGCCAGCTACACACAATATGCCCCCCAGCAGTGCCAGCTACACGATAGTGTTCACTATTTAGGGCAGGGAGGGCACATTTTTAAGTTAGGAGGGCAAAATGATGTACATACTGTAATGCTTGTTGCTCATCTACCTACATGGGAAAGCATGGACAGTGCGCGCCGAAGGCGCGCAGCAAAAATTTAGGGGCGTTGCTTCGTGGAGAAGGTGCGTGGCCACATAATAGTGGCAATTCGTTTTACACCACACAGTAGTGCAGTTAATACACACTGCACCAGGTAGAACCTCCTAGACACTTTGCGCCAGGCAGAGCACGTTAGACACTTTGCGCCAGGCAGAGCACGTTAGACACTTTGCGCCAGGCAGAGCACGTTAGACACTTTGCGCCAGGCAGAGCACGTTAGACACATTGCCTAGCCACAGACGCCTAGCGGGAACACTACATGATATGCTCCCCAGCCGTGTCAGCTACACATGACATGCCCCCCAGCAGTGCCAGCAACACATGACATGCCCCCCAGCAATGCCAGATACATAAATGGCCACACAGTGCCAGATATGTAGATACAGAAAAGCCCCCACAGTGCCAGATAAATGCCCCCACAGTGCCAGATAAATGCCCCCACAGTGCTACATAAATGCCCCCACAGTGCCAGATATGACCCCACAGTGCTACATAAATGCCCCCAGTGCCAGATAAATGCCCCCACAGTGCCAGATAAATGCCCCCACAGTGCCAGATAAATGTCCCCACAGTGCCAGATAAATGCCCCCAGTGCCAGATAAATGCTCCCACAGTGCCAGATAAATGCCCCCACAGTGCCAGATAAATGCCCCCACAGTGCCAGATAAATGCCCCACAGTGCCCCCCACAGTGCCAGATAAATGCCCCCAGTGCCAGATAAATGCCCCCACAGTGCCAGATAAATGCCCCCAGTGCCAGATAAATGCCCCCACAGTGCCAGATAAATGTCCCCACAGTGCCAGATAAATGTCCCCACAGTGCCAGATAAAAGTCCCCACAGTGCCAGATAAATGCCCCCACAGTGCCATAAATTCACTCACCCCCCCCCCCCCCCAAATACCTGCGGCGTTGGAGGGGGAGGAGTACTGCTGTGCGGGGGTGCGGGCGGGTGCAGTGCAGGTCCGGGTGCGGGCGGGCAGCCAGGAAGCCTCTTGAGTGCGCTGTGCACGCTGCGCGGCGCCGGCGTCTGACATTAGACACCGGCGCCGCTCAGCGCGTATAGCGCACTCAAGTCACACACGATGCTGCAGTGCACAGGGCAGGCTTCATGTTCGAATATGGCGGCGCCAGCGCGCGGCGCCCCTTAAGGGTGGCGCCCTGCGCGGCCGCTCTATTCGAACATGCCTAGAGCCGGCCCTGCCTGTGACACAATATGCCACACACCGCAATGCCCATTATACATTATGCCACACACTGCAATGCCCTTGAGACATTATACCACAATGCCCGTGATACACTATACCACACACCGCAATGCCCATTATACATTATGCCACACACTGCAATGCCCCTGCAACATTATACCTCATACAATGCCCGTGATACAGTATATCACACACCATCATGCCCTTTATACATTATGCCACACACCGCAATGCCCGTTATACATTATGCCACACACTGCAATGCCCATTACATATTAAGCCCTACAGTAAGGCTTCCAATTACTTTAAAGAAAACCTGATCGTTGCCAGGGGTTTCATGCTCTTGGTTCCATGCATGGTGCCAGGGATTTTCATGCTCAGGGTGTCATGCTTGTTGCCAGGGGTTTCATGCGCTGGGTGTTATGCTCATTGCCAGGGGTTTCATGCGCTGGATGTTATGCTTGTTGCCAGGGGTTTCATGCGCTGGGTGTCAAGCTCGTTGTCAGGGGGTAATGCTTGTTGCCAGGGGTTTCATGCACTGGGTGTCATGCTCATTGCTAGGGTATAATGCCTGTTGCTAGGGACTTCATGAACTGGATGTCATGCGTCTTTCCATGGGGTAAAGCTTGTTGCTAGGGATGTGTAATTCTCATTGCCAATGGGGTTTTCATGCTCACTACCAGGGTGGCAGGGTGTAAGGCTGCCACGGTCGTGGCCTGTGCTATGCGCTCCCGCGGGTCCCGGCACTTTCCGGCATGTACATGCTAGAGGTCAAATATGACCTCTAGCATGTCTCCTCCATGGCGGCGGCCATTTTAGGAGGGATATGATCTAGCAGATTGACTGCTAGTCCGCATATCAATCTGCTCTGAATCAGTGGCGGTGCCCCCGCAGCCATGTACCTCCGCAGTGGCTATGGTAGTTACGCCACTGAGATCACGTGTTCAGAACTTAAGTGCTGCAAACGTGCAATGGAACCACGATTCACACAGATAGTCCCGGCAGTTTGCATTCCTAGAAGTTGTGTGTCGAGACACCGTTTCACATCACTCTACTGTGTTGTTGTTCGATTCAGTTTAATGTCTCACTTTTCCCATTACTACTTTGTAAGGCGGTGCAGACCCATTGTGGCACCAAATAAAGAATAATAATAATAATATTAATAATAATAATAATAATAATAATAATAATATAATAATGTGAATTACAAAATATTCTCTGTAAATTGTTGCGGAAAATGTGTGCCATATAAATAGCTGTTCATAAATAACTAAAACAATAACAATGGACACACACTGGTCTATTATTGATGGACAGTGCTAGACTAGACCAATGCATTTTTAAGCCACATTTCTTCACAGTGACATTATTATAAGGAGCAACACTACTACATATCTCATGGTAGTAGATTAATTAAAACAAAGTATCTAGAGCAAAAAAGACAGATGAACAATAAGCACTCGGAGGCACTGCTATAGTAACAGGTGCAAAACACTCGGCAGCCTGCCGTCACCATGGCAACCGCAAAGCTTCGCTGACTATCTAACCTAGCATGATAGGATCAGCTGCTTTGGTCCAGCCCCTTGGTAAGCATAAGCCTTCCTATTGTTCGAGTAAACTGTCAGTCATTGATCTGTAGCTTTCTATTGGACGGCAGTTTGCATGATACGAGCGCTCATGGCAGCGGTATGGGAGTCACATTACTAATTTAAACGGCTGCCAGGAGTTGTGGTAGTAGCGTCGCTGTCAGTGTAGGTAGTTACTATACTCACTTCTACTGCTTCGTTTGTAAGTATCAACTCATGTGTGTGTTAAGCAATCGTTTGGCAGCAAATAAACACTACACAGGTGAAGTAATGAGTTGATAATGTAAACTATTTAATGTGTATCACATGTGATCTGTGTGTGTTCATTTACAGTGTCCATGGCGGCTGCAGGCAGTGGAGAGGTGTATCCGACCTTATGGGGCTGCAGTCCTGCATTAGATCTTCAGATGCATTGTGAGTGTGTTCTGGAGTATAATAAAGAAACCAGACCCTTATGGGTCACACACTGTAGTTTAGTTACCCACTGTTTGCCAAACTTAGTCTTCAAGGCATCCTAACAGTCCAAGTTTTATGGATATCCATGTTTAAGCACAGAGTAATTAGTACTGCAGTTTTTTTAACCATCTGTACTGTGCACAAGACAGGTATAGATATCCCCTAGCTCTGGACTGCTAGGGGGGGAGGGGGGTGGAATTCAATTGCTGATGATGAAGCATCATGCATATTGACCAGTAACTGTGACCCTGGCTGTACAGGTTTTCTTGTGTATCTCTATGAGGTGGGAGGAAAATCTTGATGTTGGCGATTTGACATTCCATCATGAATTGCATTTTTTTCCTGTTAATGTGACAAGAAGACAGAGTTGAGAAACCTTTCTATAGTCTTTATGGTCCACTGGTTTCTCAAACAAGGTGTCTGGCCTTCGGATTTGTTATTGAGCATTGTGACTGTTACCTTCAGGGATACGGTCTTGGTGCAGCTGAGGACATGATGTCAGAATTTAAAGATGGCTGTTGTTTGTCTCCATTGTTGTGTCTTTCAAGTTTTCCACGCATTTGCTTACTGTACTCACAGGCACTAAAAATGCATGCAAAAGGAGGGCCAAGCAAGAGATGACCTATCACTGACAAAGCAGTCTGCTTAACAGATGTGACATGAGCTAATTACTGTAGCTACGGTTTCACAAGTTAATTTTGAAACATGATGATATACTGTGCATATGCTCTTATTTGCTTCAATTGTATGTGCTGCATAGTTAGTGGGGTCCTGCCTGTACCTTTCTGCTTTTTGGAGTAGGCGGCTGGATGAGGCAGAGCCTTTCCTGTCATACTGACGTATACACCAGAGTTTTGATTATATAAAGTATATGAAAAATGCAAAGAAAATATTAGAAATAGCATCTTTTTATTCTAATAATTTTTATAGTCAGAACTGTGGTGTAAAAAGTCTGACACGTGAGGCAGTGCCGCCCCTGCCTACCTTTTCTGCACATCTCTGATCAACACTCACCAAATTTCCAGCAGTATATACTGCTGCACATGTGTATATGGCCCACATGAATCCTTTGGCTCATATATTGTATGTAAATCTTGTTCTGATACTAGGCAGTGCCTCCTGAGCCATTTACCGCACATCCCTGGTAGGCACCCAGCAGTTTTTCATCAACATTCTGTATCTAAAAATCCCAATTTATTTTTGCTGATCTCCTAATTTTTAAGGGAAAAAGAAGTAATAGAACTGTATTTTCGTATTTATGTACTACAGCACTGTAAGCACGGCAGGAATTTCATTGTCCATAATTATTTGATTTGATGTTTCGGACTTGCTAGTGTGCCAAGTAAAGTCCTCTTGTTGACCCACCTTCGTGAATAGTGACACTTCTTAAAAATAATAATTAATAATAATAAATTTAAAGTAGGTGCTCCAGACTAGAAGATGTTAGAATGTTGCATACACGGGCTTGGATAAACTACATTAGGTTGGGTTTATGGCACAGGTGATTAACGGGGCCTGAGGCATATGCTGATGTAGACTGATGATAGCGTATTAGCTTCTTTTAGGGTATGAGTCATTAGGTCGACAGTCACTACGTCAACCACTATTGGTCGATATGGTCAATAGGTCGCCATGTACCAGGTCGACTTGGAAAAAGGTTGACATGAGTTTTTTGACTGTTTTTGGTGTCGTTTTCTTCGTAAAGTGACGAGGAACCTCAATTAGTGCACAGTGTTCGCTCGCCATGCTCCGGGCAAGGTTACCGTTCCCAATTGTAGTCCAGGTGGATCGTAAAGTATGAAAAGTAAAATAAATTAAAAAAGTGAAAAACTTATGCCGACCTAATGGCTGTAACCCCTTCTTTTATGCTGTACGTTAGCTAGCAACTAGTGCAAGAACACGGATGACTTGACCATAGCAGCAGTAATACTGAATTCTGTTTTCCTTTGTCTCTGTTCAAATTTTATTTGCCGAAAGCTAGACACTTGGCTAAAACACCTGTGTAAATGTATTTGACTAATTGTTTGACAAGTGCTAATTGGATACGCATCTTTCCCTTATGGGCCTGTGCAGACAAGCAGATAATGGAGCATTTAGTAAGCATTTAATTGTGCTGTGTATGAATATAGGGGGTTATTCAGAGTTGTTAGCAAACCAAAAAAGCACACTAATGGGCAAAACCATGTTGGACTGCAAGTGGGGTGGATGTAACATGTACAGAGAGAGTTACATTGGGTGGGGTGTGTTCAAACTAAAATCTAAATGACAGTGTAAAAATATAGCAGCCGATACTTACCCTGCACTGAAACAATATAACCTATCTGAATTTCTCTGCACATGTTACATCTGCCCCACCTGCAGTACAACATGGTTTTGCCCATTAGTGTGCTTTGTTTTTGTTTTTTGGTTTGCTAGCATTTCTGAACAACCCCCATAATGTGAGCGGCCTGGCCTGAATACCGGGTAGATGTTTGGCTTAAGAGAAATGAGTGAATATACCAGGACTTATGGGCCCTACACACTTGTCGACCCGCCGCCGAGCTGGCTGGCAGATGACCCGGTGGTGGGGGTAGTGAAAACTTCACTCCCCCAGTCATCCGGCTCCATATCCGTGCATGCTAATATGGACGAGATTGTCCATATTGGCCTGCATGCATAAGCGACAGGGCCCCAGTGGTGAACGTTCTTTAAGTATGTAAAAGGTTAAAAAGGGAGAATATTGGGCCTTTTAAAGTGCGAGTTAGATGTCTTGATTAATGATGATAGGGAAGAACCGGAGTTATTTTAATTATTTTAATCAGTATTCATGAAAGAGGACAGGTTGACTAGAGTGGAGCATAACATAAACTATAATGACCCGTTGCTTTGTACTTGGTTAAACGAAGGAGTAGTCCGGGAGAGACTAAGTAAAATTAAGATAAATAAATCTCCTGGGCCGGATGGACTCCACCCCAGAGTTCTTATGGAACTTAACGTAGAGATCTCGAGACCTCCTATATTTGATTTTCTGCGAGTCAATTAGATCGGGAATGATACCAAAGGACTGACGTATAGCAGAGGTAGTCCCAGTATTTAAAAAGGGTATTAAAACGCACCCCGGGAACTATAGACCGGTAAGTTTGACATCTATAGTGGGGAAAATACTAGAAGGTATATTAAGGGATAGTATACTAGAGTACTTGGATACCTCCAAGGTTATTACTAGGAATCAGCATGGCTTTGTGAAGGGCAGTTCATGACAAAATAACTTAGTAAGTTTCTATGAGAAAGTGAGCGATAATATTGATAAGGGTCAAGCAGTGGATGTGATCTTTTTCTATTTCGCTAAGGCATTTGACAAAGTTCCACATAGGAGACTAATTCTCAAACTGATACCCCTTTCACACAGCCCAAAATTTCCCGGGTTATTGCACATGAATGCGCACCAACCCGGGAAATTTCTCGGTGTGAAAGGGTACAGGGTCAAAATCCCGGGATTCCTGCCCTGGCATTTCAACCCTGCAATCGACCAGGGTTGGTCCCGGGATCCTCCCGGGAACCTGGTCTGTGTGAACGGGAGCCGGGTCAATGCGCCCCGGCTCCTGTTCACTTTCTATGTAGCAGGCGGCGCTTGGAGATCATGTGATCTCTTGCGCCGCCCCCGCCGCGTCACCGCTGACGTCAGCAACCCGACAATATGCCGGGCTACTGACTGCGGTATGCAAGGGGTCTTACCCGGGAATGTCCCTGCATGATCCAGGGACCGTATTCCTGGGTAAGACCCCTGCATATCTGGTGTGAAAGGGGTATAAGAGAGCTTGGGGTAGGGGACACTATTTGTACTTGGGTGAATAATTGGCTGTTCAATAGGGAACAGCGAGTGGGGATTAATGGGATGTACTCTGAATGGGCTTCAGTACTCCGTGGAATACCGCAGGGTTCAATACTCTGGCCATTGCTGTTTAACCTATTCATTAATGACCTAGGTGAGGGACTGGAAAGCACAGTGTCAATTTTCGCAGATGATACTAAGCTATGTAGAGTAATTAATTCAGACAAGGATGTTGAGTCTCTACAGAATGACTTATCTAAACGAGGTCTGGGCGGATAAAGGAGATTGGGGTTCAATATAGACAAATGTAAAGTTATGCACTTTGGGACTAAGAACAATCAGGCAACCTATAAACTAAATGGGGAAAATGTAGAAATAACGGTAGTTGAAAAGGATTTGGGAGTACTCATCGATAATAAACTTGGTAGCAGTACGCAATGTCAAAATGCAGCAACAAAAGCTAATAAGTGTTAGCATGCATAAAACGCGGTGTGGAGACAAGGGATGAGAGTGTAATTCTGCCACTGTATAAATCATTGGTGCGGCCACACCTGGAATACTGTGTACAGTTCTGGGTACCTCACTATTAAAAAAAGATATCTTGGAACTCGAAAGTGTTCAGAGGCGAGCCACCAAACTGGTTGAGGGGTTAGAGGCACTGGATTATGAGGAAAGATTTAAAAGGTTAGATATGTTCACACTGGAAAAGAGGCTACTGAGAGGGGGCATTTTTAATATCTATAAATACATTAAGGGACAATACAAGGATTTATCAAACGATTTGTTTATCAAAAAAACACTACATAGGACACGAGGACACCCCCTGAGGTTAGAAGAAAAAAATTCCATACCCAACGGAGAAAAGGGATATTCACAGTAAGGATTTAGAATTCTCTGCCAGAGAAAGTAGTAATGGTGGACTCAATCAATAAGTTTAAAAATGATTAGATAAATTTCTAGCTGAAAAAAATATCTAGGGATACAGCATTTAATTAATATAAAAATTGTAATTAGAGATGAGCGGGTTCGGTTCCTCGGAATCCGAACCCCCCCGAACTTCAGCCTTTTTACACGGGTCCGAGGCAGACTCGGATCTTCCCGCCTTGCTCGGTTAACCCGAGCGTGCCCGAACGTCATCATCCCGCTGTCGGATTCTCGCGAGGCTCGGATTCTATCGCGAGACTCGGATTCTATATAAGGAGCCGCGCGTCGCCGCCATTTTCACACGTGCATTGAGATTGATAGGGAGAGGACGTGGCTGGCGTCCTCTCCGTTAGAATAGATAGACACTTGAGTTGATTTACTACTAACTTAGTAATTTTGGGGAGCATTAGGAGTACTCAGAGTGCAGAGTTTTGCTGATAGTTACTAGTGACCACCACCAGTTTTATTTATTATTTAATATAATCCGTTCTCTGCCTGAAAAAAAACGATACACAGTCACATACCATATCTGTGCTCAGCCTCAGTGTGCTGCATGATAATATCATCTATGTATATCTGACTGTGCTGAGTGCTCACTGCTCACACAGCTGAATTGTGGGGGAGACTGGGGTGCAGTTATAGCAGGAGTACAGTGCACACTTTTGCTGCCAGTGTGACTGACCAGTGACCACCAGTATATTGTCTGCCTGAAAAAGTTAAACACTCCTGTGGTGTTTTTTTTATTTTTTTATTCTATAAACGCATTCTGCTGACAGTGTCCAGCAGGTCCGTCATTCATTATATTATATAAATATTTACCTGCAGTAGTGTTATATTTTTTTTGTTCATCTCTATCATCTTTATATTAGCAGACGCAGTACGGTAGTCCACGGCTGTGGCTACCTCTGTGTCGTCAGTGCTCGTCCATAATTGTATACCTACCTGTGGTGGGGGTTTTTTTTCTATCTTCTTCATACTAGTAGTTTAGGAGTCTGCTGACAGTGTCCAGCAGGTCAGTCATTATATTATATATACCTGCAGTAGTGATATATATATATATATATATATATATATAATATTTTTTATATCATTATCCTCTCTATACTAGCAGACGCAGTACGGTAGTCCACTGCTGTAGCTACCTCTGTGTCGTCAGTCACTCGTCATCCATAAGTATACTAGTATCCATCCATCTCCATTGTTTACCTGAGGTGCCTTTTAGTTGTGCCTATTAAAATATGGAGAACAAAAATGTTGAGGTTCCAAAAATAGGGAAAGATCAAGATCCACTTCCACCTCGTGCTGAAGCTGCTGCCACTAGTCATGGCCGAGACGATGAAATTCCATCAACGTCGTCTTCCAAGGCCGATGCCCAATGTCATAGTACAGAGCATGTAAAATCCAAAACACAAAATATCAGTAAAAAAAGGACTCAAAAATCTAAAATAAAATCGTCGGAGGAGAAGCGTAAACTTGCCAATATGCCATTTACCACACGGAGTGGCAAGGAACGGCTGAGGCCCTGGCCTATGTTCATGGCTAGTGGTTCAGCTTCACATGAGGATGGAAGCACTCAGCCTCTCGCTAGAAAAATGAAAAGACTTAAGCTGGCAAAAGCACAGCAAAGAACTGTGCGTTCTTCGAAATCACAAATCCACAAGGAGAGTCCAATTGTGTCGGTTGCGATGCCTGACCTTCCCAACACTGGACCTGAAGAGCATGCGCCTTCCACCATTTGCACGCCCCCTGCAAGTGCTGGAAGGAGCACCCGCAGTCCAGTTCCTGATAGTCAGATTGAAGATGTCAGTGTTGAAGTACACCAGGATGAGGAGGATATGGGTGTTGCTGGCGCTGGGGAGGAAATTGACAAGGAGGATTCTGATGGTGAGGTGGTTTGTTTAAGTCAGGCACCCGGGGAGACACCTGTTGTCCGTGGGAGGAATATGGCCATTGACATGCCTGGTGAAAATACAAAAAAAAATCGGCTCTTCGGTGTGGAAGTATTTCAACAGAAATGCGGACAACAGGTGTCAAGCCGTGTGTTGCCTTTGTCAAGCTGTAATAAGTAGGGGTAAGGACGTTAACCACCTCGGAACATCCTCCCTTATACGTCACCTGCAGCGCATTCATCATAAGTCAGTGACAAGTTCAAAAACTTTGGGCGACAGCGGAAGCAGTCCACTGACCAGTAAATCCCTTCCTCTTGTAACCAAGCTCACGCAAACCACCCCACCAACTCCCTCAGTGTCAATTTCCTCCTTCCCCAGGAATGCCAATAGTCATGAAGGCCATGTCACTGGCAATTCTGACGAGTCCTCTCCTGCCTGGGATTCCTCCGATGCATCCTTGAGTGTAACGCCTACTGCTGCTGGCGCTGCTGTTGCTGCTGGGAGTCGATGGTCATCCCAGAGGGGAAGTCGTAAGACCACTTTTACTACTTCCACCAAGCAATTGACTGTCCAACAGTCCTTTGCGAGGAAGATGAAATATCACAGCAGTCATCCTGCTGCAAAGCGGATAACTGAGGCCTTGGCATCCTGGGCGGTGAGAAACGTGGTTCCGGTATCCATCATTACTGCAGAGCCAACTATAGACTTGTTTGAGGTACTGTGTCCCCGGTACCAAATACCATCTAGGTTCCATTTCTCTAGGCAGGCGATACCGAAAATGTACACAGACCTCAGAAAAAGAGTCCCCAGTGTCCTAAAAAATGCAGTTGTACCCAATGTCCACTTAACCACGGACATGTGGACAAGTGGAGCAGGGCAGACTCAGGACTATGACTGTGACAGCCCACTGGGTAGATGTATTGACTCCCGCCGCAAGAACAGCAGCGGCGGCACCAGTAGCAGCATCTCGCAAACGCCAACTCTTTCCTAGGCAGGCTACGCTTTGTATCACCGCTTTCCAGAATACGCACACAGCTGAAAACCTCTTACGGCAACTGAGGAAGATCATCGCAGAATGGCTTACCCCAATTGGACTCTCCTGTGGATTTGTGGCATCGGACAACGCCAGCAATATTGTGTGTGCATTAAATCTGGGCAAATTCCAGCACGTCCCATGTTTTGCACATACCTTGAATTTGGTGGTGCAGAATTATTTAAAAAACGACAGGGGCATGCAAGAGATGCTGTCGGTGGCCAGAAGAATTGCGGGACACTTTCGGCGTACAGGCACCACGTACAGAAGACTGGAGCAACACCAAAAACGCCTGAACCTGCCCTGCCATCATCTGAAGCAAGAAGTGGTAACGAGGTGGAATTCAACCCTCTATATGCTTCAGAGGTTGGAGGAGCAGCAAAAGGCCATTCAAGCCTATACAACTGACCACGATATAGGAGGTGGAATGCACCTGTCTCAAGCGCAGTGGAGAATGATTTCAACGTTGTGCAAGGTTCTGCAACCTTTTGAACTTGCCACACGTGAAGTCAGTTCAGACACTGCCAGCCGCCTGAGTCAGGTCATTCCCCTCATCAGGCTTTTGCAGAAGAAGCTGGAGACATTGAAGGAGGAGCTAACACAGAGCGATTCCGCTAGGCATGTGGGACTTGTGGATGGAGCCCTTAATTCGCTTAACAAGGATTCACGGGTGGTCAATCTGTTGAAATCAGAGCACTACATTTTGGCCACCGTGCTCGATCCTAGATTTAAAACCTACGTTGTATCTCTCTTTCTGGCAGACACAAGTCTGCAGGGGTTCAAAGAACTGCTGGTGAGAAAATTGTCAAGTCAAGCGGAACGCGACCTGTCAACATCTCCTCCACATTCTCCCGCAACTGGGGGTGCGAGGAAAAGGCTCAGAATTCCGAGCCCACCCGCTGGCGGTGATGCAGGGCAGTCTGGAGCGACTGCTGATGCTGACATCTGGTCCGGACTGTAGGACCTGCCAACGATTACGGACATGTCGTCTACTGTCACTGCATATGATTCTCTCACCATTGAAAGAATGGTGGAGGACTATGAGTGACCGCATCCAAGTAGGCACGTCACAGTCCGTACGTATACTGGCAGGAAAAAGAGGCAATTTGGAGGCCCTTGCACAAACTGGCTTTATTCTACCTAAGTTGCCCTCCCACAAGTGTGTACTCCGAAAGAGTGTTTAGTGCCGCCGCTCACCTTGTCAGCAATCGGCGTACGAGGTTACTTCCAGAAAATGTGGAGAAGATGATGTTCATTAAAATGAATTATAATCAATTCCTCCGTGGAGACATTGACCAGCAGCAATTGCCTCCACAAAGTACACAGGGAGCTGAGATGGTGGATTCCAGTGGGGACGAATTGATAATCTGTGAGGAGGGGGATGTACACGGTGATCTATCGGAGGATGATGATGAGGTGGACATCTTGCCTCTGTAGAGCCAGTTTGTGCAAGGAGAGATTAATTGCTTCTTTTTTGGTGGGGGTCCAAACCAACCTGTCATTTCAGTCAGTCGTGTGGCAGACCCTGTCACTGAAATGATGGGTTGGTTAAAGTGTGCATGTCCTGTTTATACAACATAAGGGTGGGTGGGAGGGCCCAAGGACAATTCCATCTTGCACCTCCTTTTTTCTTTCATTTTTCTTTGCGTCATGTGCTGTTTGGGGAGTGTTTTTTGGAAGGGCCATCCTGCTGACACTGCAGTGCCACTCCTAGATGGGCCAGGTGTTTGTGTCGGCCACTAGGGTCGCTTATCTTAGAGGCGCAATGAGGTAGCTGTGTGACTAAGATAAGTGACCCTAGTGGCAGACACAAACACCTGGCCCATCTAGGAGTGGCACTGCAGTGTCACGCAGGATGGCCCTTCCAAAAAATATTCTCCAAACAGCACATGACGCAAAGAAGAAAAAACAAAGAGGCGCAATGAGGTAGCTGTGTGACTTTTTTTTTTTCTTCTTTGCGTCATGTGCTGTTTGGGGAGTATTTTTTGGAAGGGCCATCCTGCGTGACACTGCAGTGCCACTCCTAGATGGGCCAGGTGTTTGTGTCTGCCACTAGGGTCACTTATCTTAGTCACACAGCTACCTCATTGCGCCTCTTTTTTTTCTTCTTTGCGTCATGTGCTGTTTGGGGAGTATTTTTTGGAAGGGCCATCCGGCCTGACACTGCAGTGCCACTCCTAGATGGGCCAGGTGTTTGTGTCGGCCACTAGGGTCGCTTAGCTTACTCACACAGCTACCTCATTGCGCCTCTTTTTTTCTTTGCGTCATGTGCTGTTTGGGGGGTGTTTTTTTGAAGGGCCATCCTGCGTGACACTGCAGTGCCACTCCTAGATGGGCCAGGTGTTTGTGTCGGCACTTGGGTCGCTGAGCTTAGTCATCCAGCGAGCTCGGTGCAAATTTTAGGACTAAAAATAATATTGTGAGGTGTTCAGAATAGACTGAAAATGAGTGGAAATTATGGTTATTGAGGTTAATAATACTTTGGGATCAAAATGACCCCCAAATTCTATGATTTAAGCTGTTTTAGAGGGTTTTTTTTTAAAAACGCTTGAATCCAAAACACACCCGAATACGACAAAAAAAATTTGGTGAGGTTTTGCCAAAACGCGTTCGAACCCATAACACGGCCACGGAACCGAACCCAAAACCAAAACACAAAACCCGAAAAATTTTCGGTGCACATCTCTAATTGTAATACAGGTTGAACTCGATGGACATTTTGTCTTTTTTTCTACCTCAACAACTATGTAACTACAGTATGGAACGATGCGCGGGCCCACGCTCGTTAATCGTTGGTGCTTCTACACTGACCGATATGAACGAGTTCTCGTTCATTAATGAACGAGAACGTTCATATCATTCAGTGTTATCTGCCAGTGTGTAGGGCCCATAAAACCAGTAGTGTTGCTAACGACTGGGATGTGGTACCTCCAAAATAGGTGGTGTAATAAATGTTATTTACTAAGTTGCGTATCAGAATAGTGTGTATGTTAATGAATACGTGCCTGCTGCCACAGAACGGCCGGGAAGCTCAAGAAAATCGTGGGGACAACGATAATTAGATGCAAAAACAGTGATGGACAAGTGGTCTCTCTGTTTTTCAGTCTGGTTATTATTGCATTAAGAGTCACTGTTCTGTACACTATTTACACTACATTGGCGCCTGAGACATTTCCTGTTTGCAGTATATATTAAGGGATGTTAGTGCCTGTAGTGCACTTCTTAGCTGCTCAGTTGACCTAATGTTGGTAGATGTGAGGCAGAATTTGGGACTGATCTGTGGTTTTTAAATCTGTTCTTCATGGGATAGGTTTTTTTTTTTTTCATGTTTGGTTCACTCTGTAACATGGGAGTCGATTCTATTCGGCAACTAATGAATAGCGCCGGGAATTAGCTCCCGACGCTATTCAATTCAGCAACTAGTTACCTGCAATTGTCGGGAATTCTTCTCTCATCCCCGGGGGATGAGAAGAGAAACCCGACAAAAGTGCTGCCTCGCGGCCGGCGCGAGGCTGATTCTGTCGGGTATCAGCCTCTCGCCGGGGAGTTAAGTCGGAGAATGCCCGTTCTCCCGACAAAACTACCTGTTTTGTCGGCGAGAACGGGCCATCGCCGACGTAACTAGTTGCTGAATTGAATAGCGTCGGGAGCTAATTCCCGGCGCTATTCATTAGTTGCCGAATAGAATCGACCCCATGGCATGGGCAACTTTTTACTAAATGCTCATTGACTGCTCCTGCGTATGATCTCTTAGGGCAATATGGATACAGTCTTATTTACAGTAGGACAGCATGGTTCACTGTGCTTCTCGTTTAGGTCTTCAGAATACCATTCAGCACTTATCTACGTCTGATGACATCCCGGAACTGAATATTCTGCTAGTCGGGTGTGGGGATGGCAGACATCTTCTCAAAACGATCTGTCAGGCCCGTCGCTGGCCCCAGCGAAGACTTAATGTTAGTATCTAATCGGTATCATTGAACACTGTTCTGTAAAAGTATTTTTATTTTTTTAAAGTCCACTTCATGTAACCTATTTCAAGCATTTTAAAGTGGTGGTGTTGTTGTTGATGTGTTTGTTTGTTTTTATTTTATTACATATGGGTTTTATTAAAAACATACTTTTCTGCTGCGGGGTACACTGGGCTCCACAAGTCTGGACAATGGGGTGTAGAGTAGGATCTTGATCCGAGGCACCAACAGGCTCAAAGCTTTGACTGTTCCCAGAATGCACAGCGCCGCCTCCTCTATAACCCCGCCTCCCAGCACAGGAGCTCAGTTTGTCAGTTGGTGCTGCAGTAAGCAGGCACTTAACAGAGGGGCTGCTCCAAGCAGCCCTGAGAAAAGCTTTTTATGAGGTAAAAAGTGAAGTCTTCAAGGGCAGCAGCGGTGGTAAATGTCTTCTGACATTCTCTGCTGCAGCTCCAGCTCTCCCCAGCGGCGCTATACACTCCCGAGCCCTGGTTGCCGGGTACCTACAGCAGAGGCTCCGGTTTACTTCACATTAGGCACACACGGCTGGGGCTCTCCAGGATCGCGTGGCCGCGCTTCGGGAGGTGGTAAGTGGGTCCCGCTTGCGTGACCCGGTCTTTATCGCGATCCAGCGCGGTCAGTGGGAGGCGGGCCGCGCGCGCTGGCGGTGGACACTGTGGATACAGGCGATCCCACTAGATCACCAGGACATGGGCGCAGGTCAGGTTCTCTCTTAAAACCGATTTTAATATCGCCCACAGTACCCGGTGGTTTTGCCAGCAAGGGGGATAAGGCTTAAGGGGGGTACACACGGAGCGATAATCTAAGCAATCTGACTAGATTGCTTAGATTTTCAGCAACATCGCTCCGTGTGTAGCCCCCTCAGCGATAGCGATGCGCAGCCCCGCACATCGCTATCGCTGCTGCTAGATTGGCCTGCATGCAGGCCAATCTAGCGGGTCGCTCACTTCACCCGCTGGGTGAAATGAGCGGCCCCCCGCCTCCCCCCGCACGCTCAGCACACATCGCGCTGTGCTGAGCGCCGGGAGGGATGTGTGCTGAGCGGTACGCTCAGCACACATCTCTCCCAAATCGGGCCGTGAGTACTGGCCTTTAGACCTGCAGCCCCTCCCCCAGCCCCAGGGCGCAATTTCCAGCAAGTGTTCCCGCCCTGGAGCTGCATCTGTCTTTTCCTCACTCTCTGTCTGTGTCTGCGGCGCCATTATCCCTCAGCTCACTGTTCCTGGGACTGCTTGGGCAAATCCTCCTCTGTAAAGCCGCCTGGTTGTCAGCGCTGTGCCTTTACATGACACTTAAGTATTCTACCTGCCTTTTTAGTCAGTGTTAGTAAGAGAGTGCATTTAGTCAGGGGTTTATAGTACAATTACCCTGTGATATACATCCAGTTTCTTACTGTGTAGTGTTATATCTATTGACTATATAGCTATATATATAAGCTAGTCCAGTGCAGTATTATTGTCTGTAATAACCCCTGCATTGTACAAACTGTGACTATTTGTGTGTGCATTGATAGCTGAGTGGTGTCCATCTCGTGTCTTTCACTCAACTTGCTATCCCTATATTCTATAACCTGAGGGGGCTTGGTGCGTCAGGTGTTATTTAATTTAGGATTTTCACAAAGATATACTGTATTACGTATTTTTCTCTGTGATTTAGTCACCATATCTCTCCTTTATCTCTGCTGGTGCTGGGTAACGGTTCTGGGGCGGAACACACTGCTGGTGTTGCTGAAGCCACAGAGCCATATGAGGAGAATATAGCAGCTGTGGGCTCTGGTTCTGGGGACTCCTTGCCCCCCAGTGGGACTGTGGCAACTGAGGCACATACTGACCCTCCGTGGACCGCTTTTTTCCACGCTTCTGCATACGCTGGGTCATAAACTAACACCCCCTATGGGACCCCCAATGCCGGTACAACCGTTTGTGGTCCCTGCAGTTAACCCGCCGTGGGCGGACGATTTATCTGCTCAATTAAAGAAGTTGAACCAGTCCCTGACTACTAAAAAGTCTGACCAACGCTCGCCTAAGTCCAAGAGGTCCTCTAAGCGAGCGCTCGTTTCCTCACAATCCACTGCTGTCACTGACACCTTGTCTGATGAAGACAGCACATACACTGACCCCACAGGTTCTGACTCGGATACGGCTGATGGGGAGGGTAGTTCACATGTGGATGTTCCTGATCTTTTGGAGGCTGTTAAGTTAATTCTGCAGATTACGGATGATCCCGAGCCATCCGTTCCTCCTAAGAAACCAGATAGGTTCAAGCGTCCGAAAGTGATTAAACAAGTTTTACCTCACTCTGACCACCTAGTGGATATACGTCAGGAACCCTGGCAAAGCTCGGGTACGAAGTTTGTGCCTCAAAAGAAGATGCTGGCTCGCTATCCCCTCGCGCCAGAGCTCTCTAAGAATTGGGTAACGCCTCCTCCAGTAGACTCAGATGTGGCTAGGATGGTGGTTTCCTCAGCTCTACCTGTCGCTACCGTCACGTCTCTAAAAGAGCCTACGGATAAACGTGTGGAGGGTTGTCTGAAAGCGATATACACCCTCACGGGTGCTGCACAAAGGCCCACTATTGCAGCTACATGGGCGGCAGAGGCTATTGAAGCATGGGCCTTGGAGTTAGAGGCTGAAATCTCCTCTGACCATGCTAGACAATGCTTGTCATATATTGTCACAGCTTCTCGCTATATTAAAGAGGCGGCTTCTGATGCCGGTATCCTAGCAGCCAAGGCCTCTACTACGTCAGTCCTGGCTTGCAGGATATTGTGTCTGAGATCCTGGTCTGTGGATCTGGACTCTAGAAAAACCCTGGAGGTACTCCCTTTCAAGGGGGATATTCTGTTTGGGGAGGACTTAAATAATATAGTGGCTGACTTGGCTACTGCCAAAACTGCCTGTCTGCCTAATACAGCTCCTTCTGTGTCGAAGGCCAAAGGCACGTCCTTTCGCCCCTTTCGTCCTTCAGGTAAAGCAAAAGGTCAGGCGTACCATAAGCAGGCCCGCACTTCCAAACCTGGTAAGCCGAAGCCCAAAAGAGCCTGGGCTGCACGTCAGCCAGCAGCCAAGACCGATAAGCCTGCCGCATGACTGGGCGGGCCTCCCCCTGGTGGATCTTAGGGTGGGGGGCCGGCTTATAGGGTATACCCAGGAATGGTTGAAGACCACTTCAGATGCCTGGGTACGGGAAGTCGTCACTCGAGGTTACGCCATAGCCTTAAAAAACCGACCCCCTCATCGGTTTTGCCAGACAGACTTGCCGTCGGACCACACAAAGGCAAACACTCTGCATTCGGTGGTACAGACCCTCCTGGATACAGGAGTCGTAGTACAGGTGCCTCTTGCTCAGAGGGGCCGGGGGTACTATTCTCCCCTGTTTCTAGTCCCGAAACCGAATGGGTCCTCCCGGCCCATTCTCAACCTCAAGGCACTGAACAAATTTGTGAAAGTTTCCAAGTTCCGTATGGAAACCCTTCGCTCCATAGTTCTAGCCTTGGAACCTGGGGACTACATGGTCTCCCTGGACATGCAGGATGCTTACCTGCATATTCCTATAGCAGTGTCACATCAACAATACCTGAGGTTTGCGATTGGCAACCTCCATTACCAGTTTCGGGCGTTACCTTTTGGTTTAACAACGGCTCTGCGAGTCTTCACCAAAGTTATGGCGGTGATGATGGTGGTACTCCGCCGTCAAGGGGTCAGGTTACTGCCGTATCTGGACGACTTGTTAATCCTGGCAAATTCCCCAGATCTTCTCCTGCATCATCTGGATATGACGGTCCGGTTTCTACAAGCCCACGGGTGGCTCATCAACTGGAAGAAATCCTCCCTGGTCCCTGCTCAGAGCATGGTGCATCTGGGAGCGCTGTTGGACACTCACAACCAGAGGTGGTTGTTGTCTCAGGAGAAAGTCCTGAAACTTCAGGACAGGATTCGTTGCTTCCTTTCTCGTCCGCATGTGTCGATACATTCGGCAATGCAGGTGCTGGGCCTCTTGGTGTCAGCATTCGACATGGTGGAGTATGCTCAATTCCATTCTCGCCCCCTCCAGAAGCTGATTCTAGCCAAGTGGGACGGCCTGCCTCACCGGATCAGGTCTCACATGATCTCTTTGGCTCCGGAGGTCCGCCTGTCGCTGTTCTGGTGGCTCCTGGACCGACAATTGTGCAGAGGCCGTCCCTTCTGGATATCCAACTGGGTCCTGTTGACGACAGATGCCAGTCTAAGAGGTTGGGGCGTGGTGCTGGAGCAGCACTCCTTGCAGGGTCGGTGGACCAAGGAGGAATCTCTCCTCTCGATCAACATTCTGGAATTGCGGGCAGTCTTCAATGCGTTGAACCTAGCCCAGCATTTGATTCAGAACCGTCCTGTTCTAGTACAGTCTGACAACGCCACCACAGTGGCTTACATAAATCATCAAGGCGGCACTCGAAGCCGTTTGGCAAAGAAGGAAGCCTCACGGATTGTACGTTGGGCAGAACGCCATCTACCGGCAATATTCATTCCGGGAGTCCTGAATTGGGAAGCGGACTTTCTCAGTCGTCAGGACGTGCATGCCGGCAAGTGGGGCCACCATCCAGAAGTGTTTCAACTCCTCGTGGAAAGGTGGGGTCTTCCAGATGTGGATCTGATGGCGTCTCGACACATTCACAAGGTTCCGGTCTTCGGAGCAAGGACAAGGGATCCTCGAGCAGCATTAGTGGATGCGCTGGCAGTGCCGTGGAGGTTTCGGCTGCCGTACGTGTTCCCTCCGGTGTCACTCCTGCCCAGAGTAATTCGGAAGTTCAAGCAAGAAAAAAGAAATCTGCTTCTCATAGCTCCGGCGTGGCCCAGACGGCACTGGTTCTCAGACCTGCAAGGTCTATCGTCAGAGCGTCCACTTCTACTTCCACAACGCCCAGACCTCCTCGTTCAGGGCCCCTGTGTCTACCAGGACCTAGCCCGGCTGTCTTTGACGGCGTGGCTCTTGAAGCTTCCGTCTTGAGAGCTAAGGGTTTTTCTGAAGAGGTCATTTAAAACTATGTTGCGGGCCCGAAAACCGGCCTCTGCTCGGATTTACCATCGGGTCTGGCATTCCTACTTTGTTTGGTGCGCATCTAACCATTATGACGCTTCCAAGTTTAGTACAGCCAAACTTTTGGCTTTTCTACAGCAGGGCCTAGATTTAGGCCTGCGTCTGGCCTCCCTCAAGGTTCATATTTCTGCCTTGTTGGTGTGGTTTCAGAGAAAAATTGCGACTTTACCTGATGTTCATACTTTCACTCCGGGTGTGTTGCGTATCCAACCTCCCTATGTCCCGCCTGTGGCTCCTTGGGACTTGTTGGTGGTTTTGGAGGCGTTGCAGGAGCCTCCATTTGAACCTCTTGGTTCTTGCTGGCTATTGCCTCTGCTAGAAGAGTGTCTGAGTTGGGTGCCTTTTCTTGTAGTTCCCCATATCTGATTTTTCACCGTGACCGGGCGGTTCTTAGGACTCATCCCGGATATTTACCTAAGGTGGTTTCTTCGTTCCACCTTAATCAGGAGATTGTGGTTCCAGCTTTTGTTTCTCCTGATTTGTCTCCCAAAGAGCGGTCTTTGGATGTGGTACGGGCTCTTCGTATCTATGTGAAGAGAACTGCTTCTATTCGAAAATCTGATTCTCTTTGTTTTGGATTTCACAAACGTGGCTGGCCTGCTCACAAGCAGACCCTGGCCAGGTGGATTAGAATGGTGATTGCGCATTCTTATGTGAAGGCTGGTCTGTCAGCTCCTTTTCACATTATGGCCCATTCTACTCGGTCTGTTGGACCTTCTTGGGCGGCCCAACGTGGTGCGACCCTTGACCAATTGTGCAAGGCGGCTACGTGGTCCTCCGGGAACACGTTCATAAGGTTCTATGCCTTCGATACTGCCGCTTCCCAGGATGCTTCCTTTGGACGCCGGGTTCTTGTGCCCGCTACAGTGCATCCCCTCCCATAAGGAACTGCTTTAGGACATCCCCATTGTCCAGACTTGTGGAGCCCAGTGTAGCCCGCAGCAGAAAACGAGTTTTATGGTAAGAACTTACCCTTGTTAAAACTCTCTGCGAGGTACACTGGGCTCCACAAGGCGCACACCCTGACGCACTTAGCTTCTTTGGGTTGATATGGCATTAGCCGCTGACACTTCTCTTGTCGTGAGAGTGTGGTGTATGTGGCTACTAACCGTTGTCTCTTTTCCTGCTACTGCATTGGGCTGGTTAACTAAACTGAGCTCCTGTGCTGGGAGGCGGGGTTATAGAGGAGGCGGCACTGTGCATTCTGGGAACAGTCAAATCTTTGAGTCTGTTGGTGGCTCGGATCAATATCCTACTCTACACCCCATTGTCCAGACTTTTGGAGCCCAGTGTACCTCGCAGAAAGAGTTTTAATAAGGGTAAGTTCTTACCATAAAACTCGTTTTTGAAGTTGCCAATTTCACTTAAACCTATTATTGCAAAATTTTGTTTGTTCACAGCACAAGTAAGTATTCTACCACTGTTTTCCCCATTTGAGCCATTTTTTAAGTTCCACGTACCAAATGTTTAAAGGACACTCAAAGCGAGTGAGGACTTTCTCTCTGGGTGGCACAATCCTATCTGTAGCTGTTCCCTCCTTCCATACTCCTGTCCTTTTTAAAATACCTCTGCCAACCTCCTTTTAGCACTTTTGGCACTATTCACTTAACTGTAATTGACTACAGACTATGGGGTTTATTTCGATGCGACTACAATAACCCCGGCAGCAGTGCGCACGCACGGGTACCGTCGCTGAATGCTTTCAGGTCACAGTGGAGGTGTTCGCAGGGCAGGTGGGTGCGGTGACTGAGTGTTGTGGAGAAAATGGGGGCAGGTTGGCTGCGTTTTCAAGGTGGCTGCGTGACGTCACATGCAGCAGCTCCGATGAGAGAAATGGCAGCTGACCGCCTGCATACGCAGCCTAGCTGCGGCTGCAGGTGGTCATCCACAATTTCTGCGATCGCAATTTAATGTGGTCGCAGCCGCTGGGCAGGCCATTCTGAATGCTGGGCCTCCTTGCCCTGTGATGGGCGACCCCCAGCATGTGAAACAAAGACCTGCAGATTCTGCTTTTTAATCTATCTGTACTGAATAACCCCCTAAGTATGGATTGACACAAGTTTCCTGCATAGCTTTCTGTAGTCGCTGTAGATTGTGTGTTGCTCCTACAGTGAGTGACAGGTAGGGGGCAGTGCAGAAGTGCTACCTTGAGTGGCTTAAATGGGTAGAGCCAACCAGAGTCTGTTATATATGGTTTCAACAAGTCTTGCCTGTTACGGTCTTCTAAAACTTCTGTTTGGTTTTCTTACTGTACATTTTTAACTTTTTAGTTCTTCATAATCGAGAGTGACCTGGAGCTGCTGGCTCGACAAATGTTGTTTTTGACTTTAGCGCTGGAAGATCCAGAGCAAATGGGTTTACAAGGTAAGATGGAGATGTTCATGTCGGACAAAGTTCATTTGCGGCCACGTTTTAAATGTGATACAAAGGTCAGCATCTGTCTCTGCACATTTAGAATATCACTTGCTTTTCTCTTACGTTGTCAGAACAGATTATAAAGAAAGGCATGTAATGTTCTGTTTCCTTTTATCAAATTCAATTAATACAACCAGCATCAGTATTGAAGAACGTCTCTCTTATTGTTCCGTTGATGAACAAGCCTGCTAATAATTGACACTGGGAAAGGTACAGTAGTTTCAGGTGGTAGTTTTGTGAAGTTTTTTTTCTAAAATAAAAAAGAATAAAAAATAAATATATATATATATATATATATATATATATATATATATATATATATATATATATATATATATATTATAATATTAGAAGCCTTCTGAATATCAGGAGTCAATACTTTAAGTTGCAGTGCAATCTACTATATAAATAATAAACATCTTTTTTCTATCACGCATCTGGAGAACACCGCACACTTACAATTGGGGGTTAGAGTGTGCGAGTATGGAGTTTGGCACAAGCTATAAAAAGAACTAACTCTAGAAAGTCACCATGCCAGAGGTCTCGGGAGCTTTCTGATAGCAGATACATCACCGAGGAGGCACTGTATCGGGTAGGACAGTGTTGGACAGAGTCCCATTTATTACAATCTCCCTCACCCATTTAGTGGGTGATTGCAGTGGCGCACAGAAGGATCATGCCGCTGACAGGATGTCTGTTGCCACTCACCGCTGCTTCAGATCCCGCCGTTGCCTTTCATGATCACAAGCAGCGATCCCTGAAGGGGATTTTAGAGCGTAGAGGCTTCCTGCCGTGCTCTTCCCGCGATGGCAGTCTTTGCTGTTCCTCCCATCACTGTCTGTGGGGGCGGACTCGACCAGTGGCCGGCATTTTTACTACCACTCCCTCTCTCTCAGCGGTCTGACCGGGGAACGCTACCCAACACACTGAGGAGAATATCTGACAGAATCCTGACTCACCCTGTTATTATACAAGCGGGGATCAGGCAATACAAGTGTTTTGGGTTAGATCAGAAATCTGCATCACCCAATTTTCTTTCTTGTCTGCATATGTATCAGTAGTTTCACTGTAATAAAGATATTATTTATCTCACCCTGTTTATTACACAGGCGGGGATCATATCTTAACTAGTGTTGTGCTATTCTAACATAGACAACCGTTGTTTACCTGTTTACAGACATTATGTTTAGAAAAGGAGCTGCTATAGCTCAATCAGTAGAGCTCTGAACCACAGCACACAGAGTCAAGGGATCGAATTCCAGTGGGGCAGTAGTCAGACAGTGTGCTTGGTTGTGGCATTGTTTATTCCATGGTCTGTAAATCCGGAAATCTCCTAAAGGGAAGGCAGGTTCAGTAGTTTACTTTGCATTTTCCCAATGTGGCTCCAAACTTCTTAAAGGTAGCACGGACCCAGGTACCCCATGCTCCGGGACACCAGTTGCGGAGCAGCCGGGAGGTTCCACGGATCAGTCTATGCCTCTGTGGGCCAGAAACACCCCAATCCAGAATAGTACGGATGGTGTAATGGTTAGCATTACTGCCTCACAGCACTGAAGCCATGAGTTCGCTTCCCACCATGCCCCTAACCATGAAGTTGTAGATCTTCTCTGTACTTGCATGGATTTTATTGGGGTTCCAGGACCGGTCCACAAATACCGGTATTGTCAGAATCTACCTTTTCCTTACACTATGACCGTGTAATGGGTCTGGTACTGTGTTTACTACTTAGCCACTAATCTTGGTTAAAATTTTAATGGCTGGGTTAATGTAAAATAATATGTGGAACTATTTCACACAAGACAGACTATTTCTTTCTCTTACGTCCTAGAGGATGCTAGGGACTCCGTAAGGACCATGGGGTATAGACGGGCTCCGCAGGAGACATGGGCTCTCGAAGACTTTAGATGGGTGTGAACTGGCTCCTCCCTCTATGCCCCTCCTCCAGACCTCCGTTAGATCCTGTGCCCAGAGGAGACTGGATGCACTGCAGGGGAGCTCTACTGAGTTTCTCTGAAAAGACTTTTGTTAGGTTTTTTATTTTCAGGGAGCACTGCTGGCAACAGGGGGAGAGAAGCAGGCCTACTTAACTGATAGGCTCTGCTTCTTAGGCTACTGGACACCATTAGCTCCAGAGGGTCGGAACACAGGTGTAGTCCTCGCTGTTCGTCCCGGAGCCGCGCCGCCGTCCTGCTCACAGAGCCGGAAGATAGAAGCCGGGTAAGTATAAGCAGAAAGAAGACTTCAGATCTTCAGTGAGGTGTGTGCCATTGTGTGTGTGTGTGTGTGCGCGCACACACACACACACACAGCACAGCAAGGGTGCAGGGGTGGCGCCCTGGGCAGCAATAATTACCTCAAATAACATTGGCACAGGTATCAAATACTAAGGAGGCAATATATTATAAACCCCCCCGCCAGTATAAAAAAATTGAGCTGGACCGAAGCCTGCCGTCGAGGGGGCGGGGCTTGATCCTCCAGCACTAACCAGCGCCATTTTCTCCACAGCAAGCTGCAGAGAAGCTGCTCCCGGACTCTCCCCTGCTGAACCAAGTAACAGGGCAAAAAAGAGGGGGGGGGGGGGCACATTTATTTGGCGCAAAAAAAGTATGTGTGTGTGTATATATAGAGATAGATAGATATAGATATAGCGCTGCACAGACTGGGACTTTGTTTCCAGTGTCCAGTGGCGCTGGGTGTGTGCTGGCATACTCTCTCTCTTTGTCTCTCCAAAGGGCTTTATTGGGGGGCTGTCCCCATATACGTATATCCCAGTGTGTGTGGGGGTGTCAGTACGTGTGTGTCGGCATGTCTGAAGCGGAAGGCTAGTCTAGGGAGGAGGCAGAGCAGATGATTGTGGTGTCTCCGTCGGCACCGCCGACTCCTGATTGGTTGGATATGTGGAATGTTTTAAATGCAAATGTGACTTTATTACATAAAAGATTGGACAAAGCAGAGTCCAGGGAAAAAGCAGGGAGTCAATCCATGGCTTTGACTGTGTCACAAGGCCCTTCGGGGTCTCCTAAACGTCCCCTTTCCCAGATAGCAGACACTGATTCCGACTCCAGTGTCGACTATGATGATGCAAGGTTACACCCAAGGGTGGCCAAGAGTATCCATTATATGATTATTGCAATAAAAGATGTTTTGCATATCACAGAGGACCCTTCTGTACCTGACACGAGGGTCTGCATGTTTAAGGAAAAGAAACCTGAGGTAACGTTTCCCCCGTCCCATGAGCTGAACGCTTTATTTGAAAAAGCTTGGGAAACTCCAGACAAGAGACTGCAGATTCCCAAGAGAATTATTATGGCGTATCCTCTCCCCTCACAGGACAGGTTACGATGGGAATCCTCGCCCACGGTGGACAAGGCTTTGACGCGCTTATCCAAAAAGGTGGCGCTACCTTCTCCAGACACGGCAGCCCTCAAGGATCCTGCTGATCGCAGACCGGAAACTACCTTAAAATCAATTTATACACATACGGGTGCCCTGCTCAGACTGGCAGTAGCGTCGGCATGGGTGGGTAGCGCAATTGCAGCGTGGGCAGATAACTTGTCATCCGACATTGACACCCTAGATAAAGATAGTATATTGTTGACCTTGGGTCACATTAAGGACGCAACATTGTATATGAGAGAGGCTGCGAGAGATATTGGGCTGTTGGGTTCAAGAGCCAATGCCATGGCAGTTTCGGCTAGAAGGTCCCTGTGGACCCGCCAATGGACAGGTGATGCCGATTCAAAGAGACATATGGAGACTTTACCTTGAGGTTTTATTTGGGGAGGGACTCGCGGACCTGGTTTTCACAGCTACCCCTCAGCAAAAGAAAACACCTCAATATCCGATGCAGTCCTTTCAGTCGCATAAGTTCAGAAATGGTCGGGGCTCTTCCTTCCTCGCCAGAGGTAGAGGGAAAAGAACGCCTGCTACGGCTAGTTCCCAGGAAGAAAAGTCCTCCCCGGCCTCTACAAAATCCACCGCATGACGCTGGGGCTCCGCTGAGGGAGTCCGCACCGGTGGGGGCACGTCTTCGACTCTTCAGCCAGGTCTGGGTTCAGTCGGATTTGGATCCTTGGGCGGTCGACATTGTATCCCAAGGCTACAAACTGGCGTTCGAAGAAGTGCCTCCTCGACGATTTTTCAAATCGGCTTTACCAGCTTCTCCCCCAGAGAGGGAAATAGTTTCAGCTGCCATACAAAAGCTGTGTCAACAGCAAGTGATTATCAAGGTTCCCCTAATACAACAGGGGAAGGGGTATTATTCAACCCTATTTGTGTTCCCGAAGCCGGATGGCTCGGTCAGACCCATTCTGAATCTAAAATCCCTGAACCTGTATTTGAAAAGGTTCAAATTCTAGATGCAATCTCTCCGGGCGGTGATCTTCAGCCTGGAAGGGGGGGATTTTATGGTGTCGCTGGACATAAAGGATGCATACCTTCATGTCCCCATTTATCCCCCTCATCAGGCGTACCTGAGATTCGCTGTACAGGATTGACGTTGCCGTTTGGACTTTCCACGGCCCCGAGGATTTTCACCAAGGTAATGGCGGAAATGATGGTGCTCCTGCGCAGGCAAGGAGTCACAATTATCCCATACTTGGACGATCTCCTGATAAAAGGGAGATCAGTTACTGAAAAGCGTGTCGCTCTCCCTGAGAGTGCTACAGCAACACGGCTGTATTCTGAATCTACCAAAGTCACAGTTTATTCCGACGACTCGACTGATTTTTGGGCATGGTTCTGGACACGGAAAAGAGGGTTTTTCTCCCAACGGAAAAAGCCCAGGAACTCCAGAACATGGTCAGGGACCTGCTAAAACCAAAAAGAGTGTCAGTTCATCAATGCACTCAAGTACTGGGAAAGATGGTGGCGGCCTACGAGGCCATCCAGTTCGGTAGGTTCCATGCGAGGACGTTTCAGTGGGACCTCCTGGACAAGTGGTCATTGTCCCATCTACAAATACATCAGAAAATAAGCCTGTCCCCCAGGGCCAGGGTGTCTCTCCTGTGGTGGCTTCAGAGTGCTCACCTTCTAGAGGGTCGCAGGTTCGGCATTCAAGACTGGGTTCTAGTGACCACGGACACGAGCCTCCGAAGATGGGGAGCAGTCACACAAGGAAGAAATTTTCAGGGAATATGGTCAAGCCAGGCGACTTGTCTACACATCAACGTGCTGGAATTAAGGGCCATATACAACGGCCTACAACAAGCGGAGAATCTTCTTCGCAACCTACCCGTTCTGATTCAGTCAGACAACGTCACGGCTGTGGTGCATGTAAACCGCCAAGGCGGGACAAGGAGCAGAGCGGCAATGGCAGAAGCCACCAGGATTCTTTGCTGGGCGGAAAATCACGTAAGCGCTCTGTCAGCAGTGTTCATTCCTGGAGTGGACAACTGGGAAGCAGACTTCCTCAGCAGACACGACCTCCATCCAGGAGAGTGGGGACTTCATCAAGAAGTTTTTGCAGAGATAACAAGTCGGTGGGGACTTCCTTAAATAGACATGATGGCGTCACGCCTCAACAAAAAGCTTTGGACGTATTGTTCCAGGTCGAGGGACCCTCAGGCAGTGGCGGTGGACGCCCTAGTGACACCGTGGGTGTTTCAGTCGGTCTATGTGTTCCCTCCACTTCCACTCATCTCAAAAATATTGAGAATCCTAAGACGAACAAGAGTGCAGACAATACTCATTGTTCCAGATTGGCCTCTGAGAGCCTGGTATTCAGATCTTCAGGAAATGCTCACAGAAGATCCGTGGCCTCTTCCTCCCAGGGAGGACCTGTTGCAACAGGGGCCCTGTGTGTTCCAAGACTTACTGCTGTTACGTTTGACGGCATGGTGGTTGAACACCAAATCCTAGCTAGGAAAGGTATTCCGGGGGAAGTCATCCCTACTCTAATCAAAGCTAGGAAGGAGGTGACGGCGAAGCATTATCACCGTATCTGGAGGAAATATGTATCTTGGTGTGAAGCCAAGAATGCTCCTACGGAAGATTTTCACCTGGGCCATTTTCTCCATTTTCTGCAGACAGGAGTGGATATGGGCCTAAAGTTAGGCTCCATTAAAGTGCAGATTTCGGCCTTGTCTATATTCTTTCAGAAGGAATTGGCTTCTCTCCCCGAAGTCCAGACTTTTGTAAAGGGAGTGCTGCACATCCAACCTCCTTTGGTGCCCACAGTGGCACCGTAGGACCTTAACGTGGTGTTACAGTTCCTTAAATCACACTGGTTTGAACCTCTTCAAACGGTTGAATTAAAGTTTCTCACTTGGAAAGTGGACATGTTGTTGGCCTTGGCATCTGCGAGGCGGGTGTCCGAATTGGCGGCTTTGTCTCACAAGAGCCCCTATCTGATTTTCCATGTGGATCGGGCAGAGTTGAGATCTCGTCCTCAATTTCTACCTAAGGTAGTTTCGTCGTTTCATATGAACCAACCTATTGTGGTGCCGGTGGCTACGGGGGACTTGGAGGATTCCAAGTTCCTTGATGTGGTCAGGGCCTTAAAAGTTTATGTAGCTAGGACGGCTCGGGTTAGGAAAACAGAGGCACTGTTTGTCCTGTATGCAGCCAACAAGGTTGGCGCTCCTGCTTCTAAGCAGACTATTGCTCGCTGGATCTGTAACACGATTCAGCAGGCTTTCTACGGCTGGATTGCCGTTACCTAATTCGGTAAAGGCCCGTTCCACTAGGAAGGTGGGCTCTTTTTGGGCGGCTGCCTGAGGCGTCTCGGCATTACAGCTTTGCCGAGCAGCTACTTGGTCGGGTTCAAACACTTTTTTGCAAAGTTCTACAAGTTTGATACCCTGGCTAATGAGGACCTTATGTTTGCTCAATTGGTGCTGCAGAGTCATCCGCACTCTCCCGCCCGGTCTAGAGCTTTGGTATAATCCCCATGGTCCTTACGGAGTCCCCAGCATCCTCTCGGACGTAAGAGAAAATAAGATTTTAAACCTACCAGTAAATATTTTTCCCCTAGTCCGTTGAGGATGCTGGGCGTCCGTTCCAGTGCGGACAAATTCTGCAAGGCTTGTATATAGTTGTTGCTTACATAAGGGTTATGTTACAGTTGAGATCAGTCTCTGGCTGATGCTGTTTTGTTCATACTGGTAACTGGTTTAGTATATACCATGTTGTATGGTGTGGGCTGGTATGTATCTCGCCCTTAGATTAATAAAAATCCTTTACTCGTACTATCCGTTTCCTCTGGGCACAGTTCTTTAACTGAGGTCTGGAGGAGGGGCATAGAGGGAGGAGCCAGTTCACACCCATCTGAAGCCTTTAGAGTGCCCATGTCTCCTGCGGAGCCCGTCTATACCCCATATTCCTTACGGAGTCCCCAGCATCCTCTACGGACTAGGAGTAAAAGATTTACCGGTAGGTTTAAAATCTTATTTTTTCTTGTACTCCTGAATTGCCAAATGGCTGAACACAGCTCACCGCTCCTTACTCTGCTTATACTGTGCAGTGAGCCAGGCCTACTTCAGAGGCCAATCACTTGTCCTAGTGGTTATGATCTCAATAGTTATGGTCGCTTCTGAGGCAGATTTTAGTTTTATATTGCCTGGGGTCTAACATGACTTCCTTAGGTAGGATCACTGCGTCCTCAGGATGTACCGCCAATTGGCGGAGTACTGCGCCTCCCTCTATTCCGTTCCTGGTTCTGTCCACGTTTTGAGGCTTTATCTTTGGAAAATGGTGAAATCAATTGTGTCAGGGAGGATGCTTCAGGATAGGAATAAGAAATAATCTACTGAATTTGTTGGTTTCCACCTCTTCACTCACGTTGAGAGAATGTTGATGGAAGTCTGACTCCACACCTGATGCAAAGGTTTATATTTCCAGGGAAATGTCTGTCTCTAGTACACACTGTTGTCTGTTCAGTTTTGGTGTCTCATAATTAGAGACAATGGTGGTCATTCCGAGTTGTTCGCTCGTTGCCGTTTTTCGCAGCGCAGCGATCAACTGAAAAATTGGCAATTATGTGCATGGTACGCAGCGCACATGCGCTAAGTACTTTCACACAAAACTTTGTCGTTTTACCCGAGCTCCAGCGACGTTTTTCAGTCTCTCGAGTGTTCGTAGTATGATTGACAGGAAGTGGGTGTTTCTGGGCGGCATCTCTGCGTTTTCAGGGAGTGTGCTAAAAAACGCAGGCGTGGCAGGCAAAAACGCAAGAGTGACTGGAGAAATGGGGGAGTGGCTGGCCGAACGCAGGGCGTGTTTGTGACGCCAAACCAGGAACTAAACGGACTGAGGTGATCGCAATCTAGGAGTAGGTCTGGAGCTACTCAGAAACTGCATGAATTTATTTAGTAGCAATTTTGCTACTCTTTCGTTCGCAATTCTGCTAAAATACACTCCCAGAGGGCGGCGGCCTAGCGTGTGCAATGCTGCTAAAAGCAGCTAGCGAGCGAACAACTCTGAATGACCACCAATTTTTCTTTATCTTTCGCTGGTGAAGACACTGATCTGATGAAGGTTCTACTAATAATTAGTGGACGCATCCATCATGGGAGAGCCTTAGACGACTGTCTTTACTAACGTACAGTATGTGACCTTAACAGTCACCGCGGATTGACAACGGTGAGGCGGTTATTATATTGGTATTCATTCTGACAGGAATATTCCTACGCCCTCTCCTGGCTAATGCATGAATCTTTAAACCGGTTGCAAATTGCATAATGCAAGTGGTCCATTCTTGTGTCAGAGGATCCTTTTCAAATTATCAATTGACAGATCGGGTCTCTGAAGCTCTATTCCCTGTCAATGTTTTCTTGAATTCTGTTTCTACTGACTGTTGCATGTTTTCCCTGGCTATGACACCATTGTATTCATTTTGGTTGTGAATCGTGGAATTCTGCCTCCAAATTAAAGTGTACTTTGCAGGCAGGAGCAAAGAGCTCTACCAGTAAGGTGTATACCTGCGGTATAACAGGTCGTGGGTTCTCATCCTGAGTATAACGGCTAAGAAATGTGTTTTTTAAAATATGTCAATGGAATATGTATTCTTTTAGGAGGCATTTGTCCGCCTAGAACACGGACTTCCGATAGGTCCTCTGCCGGGTTCACGGAGTTGGGCGGTGTGGTTCCCAGTGGGTGGGAGCTAACTTTCTCCGTCCATTGGATATACTGAATTGTATCTCAAACATATACTCTGAATCTTGGGGAACACGCACCAAGCAGGATTCTTTAGTACCCCTCTTGTTTACACAAGGTCTTAGTTTTTTTATTTTTTACTGTTCCTTTCCCATCACTACCATATTGGGTCGGTTGTTGCAAAAAGAGCTCTGTCTCATGCACCTTTTGTCATACACACCTACAGCGGACCTTGGTTCTGGATTTCTTCCTTCGCAGAGGATGGTGTTCAGGGGTCTTCTTTTCGACCCCAGGTATCTCGAACTTTGGCAGAGTGCAGGATTTACTGACCAGAATAGACTCTCTTCTGCAGTTTCCACAGGGGTCAGTACTCCATGGCATACACTTCCTCTGCAGGATAGTGGTGACTTTACAGGTGGCTCCATTCTCCCGGTCTCATGCCTGGTTTCTTCAATCTCGGATTCTATGTTATTAATCCCAGGCAGAATTGAGTTCACATAAACAGTTCAGTCTCTCAATTCAAATACGACAATATTTTCGTTGGCGACTACACAATCCAAATCTGACCCATAGGACTTCATTCTATCTCGACATGGAGGGTCATTACCACAGTCAATAGTCTCAGACGTTACGGTTTTTGGTTTCAACTCTGGTGTTTTCAAAGACACTGAAGTCCGAAGTGGAGATGTCACTTCTGATCTACGGGCGAACCACTATGCCTTGACTCCAGCTCAAGGTTTTCTACATGGTCTTTCCACAGTGGTCTATATCAACATGTGCAGTGGCACTTGTAGCTGGAGAGCCATCGGAACAGTATCTAACATATGCAGAGGGTGTAATTTTGGGTTCCGGCAATATCTGTTATCTCCAGTTCCAGAATGGGCAACTGGGAGGTGTACTTCCTGGGTCGTCAGGCTGTTCTTCCTTGAAGTATGTGAAATCAGTGGGTATTTCTGAGATTGGTTTACCTCTGTGACTAGCCGACCTATACATCAAGGCATCTTGTCTCTGCAAAAAGGGCTTCCATGGTACTGTGATCGCTCCGGGGATCCTCTTGTGGCAATCGCGGACGCCGTGTTCAGCTCCTTGTCGCTTTCATCTGGCATATTTATTTCTGCCTCTGGCAAAATCTAGTGAGTACTTTAACGCATTTGATCAGTGGCTCTTTCGGTCTTCCTAATCCACTCCGGATTTGCCTGTTGACTCTCCACTTTCAACTGTGTCCTCACCGGGATTTGTCTCGTCTGACTGTGATGGCATGATTGTGGAGAACAGCATCATCGGAGTAAAAATAAAATAAATGTTTGCCTCAGTCGGTAGCCCTACTAATGTTTCCGGCTCACTAACCAATCACAGTGCCCAGAACACTTGTCATCGTTTTGTGCGTATGTAAAGGTCACTCAGCTGAGGTTCTTAGTGTTTTCCGCCTCTTGTCCTTTCTGCAAAATAGCTGTCAGAACTACTTTGTATTATCTTCGGAGATTGGGTTCTGCTCTAGAATTTATTTTCCAGAGCTGGTTACAAACATTCTTATGGATGTTTTGTGTTTTTCCTTCAGTTTTTTTGCATATACAGTTTCCTTGTATGGCTCCTGTTTTTCCTTTCTGGACTCTGAGTTGCGGTTCCTTTCTCTTACGGTGTTTTCGTCTATGAAGTTAGGGTGGTTTTACATACAAACCACAGGTTGTATCTGGTTTTCCTCTTCATCAGCACATTGTGCTTCCTGTGTCGTCCCGGTCTCGTCCAGGAAGGTCGGCACTTGGCCTTATTGATTGTCGTTCGAGCCTTACACATTCCCTTTCCTGTACGGAGTCTGATCGCCATACGGACTTCTTAGTGTTGCGCCCAAGCGAAGTTGCAGGTCTCGAAGAACACTGTGGATCGTTGGGTAACGTCTGCTATCCGGCAGCCTTATGTGTCCTTTGCTGTTTCTGTTCCTGTGCCTTGCCCTCTGCGGGCTTGTGCGACTCTGGCCTTTTGGGGTCATCTTGGCTGTTTGCAGAGGTGCTTCTGTTGTGCAGCTGTGGAGAGCGGCAACCTTCACAGGATTCTATAGTTTCCATACTTTTGGT
This sequence comes from Pseudophryne corroboree, assembly GCF_028390025.1. Classification (NCBI taxonomy): domain Eukaryota; kingdom Metazoa; phylum Chordata; class Amphibia; order Anura; family Myobatrachidae; genus Pseudophryne; species Pseudophryne corroboree. The sequence continues at coordinate 142,678,726 of NC_086453.1, forward strand.
ATGGGTGATTCCTCTGTTGGGAGTCTGATCTTACGGGCGGATTTTCTGCCTGTTCCTCACCCCCTTTGGCTTGCTTTGGGATATCCCAATTGTAAGTGCGCAGCGTCCCCCAGATGGATGATCGAGAAAATTGGATTTTTTTACTTACTGTAAAATCTTTCTCTGAGTCCATCTGGGGGATGCTGCGATCCCTTCCCTCTTGTCTAGTTTATTGTTAGTCTCTGTGTCTCTGTCGCTCTCTCGTTAAACTGTAACTGAGGAGTACTTCCTGTGAACTTGATGGGAGGGGTTAGAGGGGGAGGAGTTGGTTCTTTTTATAGCTTGTGCCAAACTCCATACTCACACTCTAACCCCCAATTGTAAGTGCGCAGCGTCCCCCAGATGAACTCAGAGATTTTACGGTAAGTAAAAAAATCCAATTTCTGCTGCGGGGTACACTTGGTTCTACAGGAATAACATCGGGATGTAGAGTAGGATCTTGATCCGAGGCACCAACAGGCTAAAAGCTTTCACTGTTCCCAGAATGCATAGCGCCGCCTCCTCTATAACCCCGCCTCCGTGCACAGGAGCTCAGTTTTGTAGTTGGTGTCATGCAGTGCAGGCATACAACAGGTGGGCTGCTCCAGCAGCCCTCAGAAGAGCTTTCTTAAGTGAATATTGAAGACTTCAATGGCTGCAGCAGAGGCATAGTGAGTGTTAGATGTCAGTCAGACATCTCCTGCTGCAGCTCCATCACCTCCCCGAGCGGCGCTGTATACTCCTGTGTCCTGGTTGCCGGGTACTTACAGCGGAGGCTCCGGTTTCCATCTGTCAGGCACACACACCACCGAAGCTCTCCAGGATCGCGTGGCCGCACTCAGGGAGGAGGTAAGAGGGTCCCCCAGGCGGGACCCGCTGGAAACCATGATCCGGCGCGGCCGGTGTGGACACTGTGGCAGTACATGGACCCCACTAGACCACCAGGGCAAGGGCACAGGTTGGTTTTACTAAAAACCATTTGCTACATGGCCCGCAGTACCCGGTGGTGAAGTCCAGCAAGGGGATAAGGCTTTGACCTGCAGCCCCAGGGCGCCATTTAGAGTAAATGTTCCCGCCCTGGAGCTCTCTCTCATAGCCGCTGCGTGACTTCTATTACGTGTATCTCACTCAGATTGCTATCCCTATATTCTTTAACCTGAGGGGGCTAAGTGCGTCATGGTTATTATTTATTATAGGGTTTCACAGGATATGCTTATTGTGTATTTCTCTCTGATTTTTAGTCACCGTATACCTCTTGAATCCTCTGTTTGTTTGTGCTGATACACTACACAAGGGGTTCTTGTCAGGTATTTAGCTGCTGATATTGTACTGGGTTGCCTTGAATTGCGCTTTCAGATATGTCAGCTACAAAGGGCAACGGAGCTGGTGCTGATCCCATCAGGCTAATGCTTCAAATTACGGATGACCCAGACCCTGACGCTGCTCCTAAGAAGAAACCTGATAGGTTTAAACGTCAGAAAGTAGTTAAACAAGTTTTACCTCATTCTGACCATTTAGTTGACATTTGTCAGGAATCCTGGGAAAATCCAGGAAAGAAATTCACACCTCACAAGAAGATGTTGGCTCGCTATCCCCTCGCTGCGGAGCCAAGTAAGAATTGGGAAACACCCCCACCAGTGGATTCGCAGGTGGCGCGGCTGGTGGTATCCTCCGCTCTGCCTGTAACTACCATCACGTCTCTGAAAGAACCGACTGATAAGCGTGTGGAAGGTTGCTTAAAGGCGATTTACACCCTGACAGGTGCTGTGCATCGGCCCACTATTGCAGCGACATGGGCTGCAAAGGCTATTGAAGCGTGGGCTCAGGAGGTGGAAGCGGAGCTGCCTTCCAACTTCTCTGATAATGCTAGACCATGTCTATCGTTTATTGTCACAGCTTCTCATTACATTAAGGAGGCGGCTTCTGATGCCGGTATTCTGGCGGCCAGGGCTTCTACTAAGTCCATTCTGGCTTGCCGGATTCTTTGGCTACGATCCTGGTCTGTGGATTTGGATTCTAAGAAAACCCTGGAGGTGCTCCCTTATAAGGTTTTTGGAGAGGACCTCAACAAGATTGTGGCTGACTTAGCTTCTGCTAAAACAGCGTGTCTGCCTAGTACTGCTCCTTCGGTACCGAAGGCTAAGAGTACTTCCTTTTGCTTCTTTCATCCTTCAGGGAAAGCAAAGGGTCAGGCATACCCGAAACAGGCTTGCACTTCCAAACCCACTAAGCCCAAACCTAAACAGGCCTGGGCTTCCCGTCAGCCTGCTTCCAAAACAGACAAGCCTGCTGCATGACAGAGCGGGCCTCCCTCTGGGGGATCCCAGAGTGGGGGGCTGACTTCTGGGGTTTACCCAGGAATGGTTGAAGACCACTTCCGATGCCTGGGTACGGGACGTCGCCACTCGAGGTTACTCTTTATCCTTCAAAAATCATTCCCCTCATCGATTTTGCCTGACAGATGTCCCTTCAGATCAGGTGAAGGCAAAAACTCTTCATTCGGTGGTACAGTCCCTCCTTGACACAGGAGTGGTAGTACAGCTACCTCTGGCTCAGAGGCAAGGGGTACTATTCACCGCTATTCCTCATGGCCCATTCTCAACCTCAAGTTCTTGAACAAATACGTGAGAGTCTCCAAGTTTCGTATGGAGACTCTTCGCTCTATTGTTCTGGCATTGGAACCTGGGGATTATATGGTCTCCCTAGACATCCAGGACGTTTACCTGCATATTCCTATTACAATGTCGCATCAACAGTACCTGAGGTTTGCTGTTGGCAACCTCCATTACCAATTTCGGGCGTTACCCTTTGGTTTGACCACAGCCCCGCGAGTCTTCACCAAGGTCATGGCGGTAATGACAGCTGTACTCCGCCGTCAAGGGGTCTGGATCCTTCCGTATCTGGACGACTTGTTGATCCTGGCGAATTCCCCAGAAATCCTCTTACGCCACCTAGAAGTGACGATCCAGTTTCTGCAGTCCCACGGGTGGCTCATCAACTGGAAGAAATCTTCCCTGGTCCCTGCTCGGAGCATGGTGCACCTGGGGGCATTGTTGGACACTCACAACCAGCGGTTGTTCTTGTCTCAGGAGAAGGTCCTGAAACTTTAGGACAAGATAAGATGCTTCCTGTCTCGTCCGCAAGTGTCGATACATTCTGCAATGCAAGTGCTAGGTCTCGTGGTGTCTGCTTTCAACATGGTGGAGTACGCTCAATTCCATTCCCGCCCTCTGCAGAAATTGGTTCTTGCCAAGTGGGACGGCCTGGCTCACCGTATCAGGTCTCATATGATCTCCTTGTCTCCGGAGGTCCTTTTGGTCACTGAGCTGGTGGCTGCAGGACCAATGATTGTGCAGGGGTCATCCCTTCTGGATCTCCAGCTGGGTCCTTCTGACAACGGATGCCAGTCTGAGAGGTTGGGGCGCGGTGTTGTAGCAACACTCCCTTCAGGGTCAGTGGACCAAGGAGGAGTCTATCTTCCCGATAAACATTCTGGTACTGCGCGCAGTGTTCAATGCTCTGAACTTGGCATAGCATTTAATACAGAATAGACCTGTTCAAGTACAATCGGGCAACGCCACCACGGTGGCGTACATAAATCATCAAAATGGCACTCGAAGCCGCATGGCAATGAGGGAAGTTTCAAGAATTCTTCAGTGGGTAGAACGTCATCTGCCAGCTATATCGGTAGTGTTCATTCCGAGGGTCCTTAACTGGGAAGCGGACTTCCTCAGTCATCAAGACGTACACGCCCGAGAGTGGAGCCTCCATCCAGAAGTATTTCAACTCCTAGTGGACAAGTGGGGCCTCCCAGATGTGGACCTGATGGCGTCTCGACACAGTCACAAGGTTCCGGTCTTCGGAGCAAGGACAAGGGATCCTCAAGCAGCATTCGTGGACGCACTGGCAATTCCATGGAACTTTCGGCTGCCCTACGTGTTCCCACCGGTGTCACTCCTGCCCAGAGTACTATGGAAATTCAAGGAAGAAGGAGGAATCCTACTTCTGATCGCTCCAGCGTGGCCCAGACGGCATTGGTTCTCAGACCTTCAGGGTCTATCGTTAGAGCATCCACTTCTGCTTCCACAATGACCAGAACACCTCGTTCAGGGCCCTTGTGTCTACCAGGATCTGGCCAGTCTGGCTTTGACGGCGTGGCTCTTGAAGCTTCCATACTGAGGGCCAAAGGTTTTTCTGAGGCGGTCATTCAGACTATGTTGAAGGCCCGTAAGCCGGCTTCTGCCCGGTTTTAGTATAGGGTCTGGAATTCTTACTTGGCTTGGTTCGCATCTAATCTTCATGCCGCTTAGCAGTTTAGTACGGCCAAACTTTTGGCCTTTCTACAACAGGGCCTGGACTTGGGCCTTCGTCTGGCCTCCATCAAGGTTCATAATTCTGCCTTGTCGGTTTGGTTTCAGAGAATAATTGTCACTCTGCCTGATGTTCATACATTCACTCAGGGTGTGTTATGGATTCAACCTCCCTATGTCCTGCCTGTGGCTCCTTGGGATTTGTCGATGGTTCTGGAGGCATTACAGGAGTCTCCGTTTGAGTCTCTTGAATCTGCTTTCTCTTGAGGTGTTTCAGCTGGCTATTGCCTCTGCCAGATGGGTGTCGGATTTGGGTGCCTTGTATTGTATTGTATTGTATTGTATTGTATTGTATTGTATTGTATTGTATTGTATTGTAAGTTTCCCTATCTGATTTTTTTTTTTTCACCGTGACCGGGCGGTTCTTAGAACACGCCCCGGGTATCTACCTAAGGTGGTGTCTTCTTTCCACCTTAATCAGGAGATTGTGGTTCCGGCCTTTGCCTCTCCTGAATGGTCTTCCAAAGAGCGGTCTTTGGATGTGGTGCGGGCTCTCCGTATTTATGTGAAGAGAACGGCCTCCATTCGGAAGTCTGATTCTCTCTTTGTACTGTTTGGTTTTCACAAACGTGGCTGGCCTGCTCACAAGCAGACTCTGGCCAGATGGATTAGAATGGTGATTGCACACGCTTACGTACAGGCTGGTCGTCCAGCTCCTGCTACTATCAGGGCCCATTCTACTTGGTCTGTTGGACCTTCTTGGGCGGCCCGCTGTGGTGTGACCCTTGAACAAGTGTGCATGGCGGCTGCGTGGTCCTCAGTGAACACGTTCATAAGGTTCTATGCCGCCGACTCCCGGGATGCTTCCTTTGGACGCCAGGTTCTTGTGCCCGCTACAGTGAGTCCCCTCCCACGAGAAAATGCTTTAGGACATCCCTGATGTTGTTCCCTGTGGAACCCAGTGTACCCCGCAGCAGAAAATGAGATTTATGCTAAGACCTTACCGTTGTTAAATCTTTCTGCGAGGTACACTGGGTTCCACAGGGAGCCCACCCTGATGCCCTTAGCTTCTTTGGGTTGGTATGGCATTAGCCGCTGACACCTTCTCCTGTCGTGAGAATGTGGTGTATGTGGCTACTAAGGGTTGTCATCTCTTACCTGCTACTGCACTTAGACTGGTTATCAAAAACTGAGCTCCTGTGCACGGAGGCGGGGTTATAGAGGAGGTGGCGCTATTCATTCTAGGAACAGTCAAAGCTTTTAGCCTGTTGGTTCCTTGGATCAAGATCCTACTTTACACCCTGATGTTGTTCCCTGTGGAACCCAGTGTACCTCGCAGAAAGATTTAACAACGGTAAGTTCTTACCGTAAATATTTCCTTAAGGATCATTTATGTTTAAATAAAATCTGTGTGTATGTATGGGTGTATTATATATATATATATATATATATATATATATATATATATATATATATATATATATATATATATATATATATATATATATATATATATATATATATATAATCAGAAAACCCAGCACTCACCATAGCAGGCTCACTTATCCTCAACACATCAATAAGTAAATGATGGGGGTATAGTTAGTGAATTGGCCAATGCACAGAAGCCTGCAAACAGATCGCCAATGTACCACACCTTCATGCAGGTCCCACACTATTAGTCTTAAAACCTGGCAACTGGCTCACACATCATATGCCTGCTAGGTTTAATGTGCACCTGCCACGTACCTTATGGCTGTTAAAGGTACACTAGTCACCTGACACTGGCTAATAGATTACGAAGAAACAGCAGAGACAGGTTCAAGATAATTGAGTCTACATAGGGGTGCATGAGAAAGCTAGTGGTTACAGTTAATAAGAGTTAACCATAGATTAACCCCGCAATATACACACAAATATAAAACCACAGCACTTGCGACCCCAGAAGTGGGGCACACAAGTGCACTCACCACTCATTGGGTGGGGTGCACGTACCGTCGGCACTCACCACCCCAGAAGCGGGACACACAAATGCACTTACCACTCATAGGGTGGGGTGCATGGGTGGCGAATGCTGTGGTTTTATATTTGTGTGTAAATCGGTGGTGTACCTGTACTTTAAAGCTGGGTAAACACTAAGATATCATATATATACCAGCATGTATTTGAATCGGAGGCGTCTCTCACCTAAATGACACCCGGTGCTGCACCACTGAGTCCTACAGTGTGCCGAAGGTGCGCAACCAGAAAAGGGTTGTGGCTACACAGGAGGGCGTGGCTTTGTATCCCGATCCCCGTTTTCTTCACATGGGGGTTCTGGAGATGTGGGCTGCAATCGAAAACTGCTGTTCTGCAGTGCCGGCTCCTACATTGTGAAAGGAGTGGGGTGCTGCAAGGAATGCTACAGTGCAGCGCCCGGTTCCTGTCACTGAGCAGGAGCCGGCATTTTGGTGTCACCCCCTCGGCGGGTGACACCCGGGTGCGGGCTGAACTCCCCGCACCAGACTTGTGACGCCACTGATTAGAACAGTATATCATACACATCATGTAGTGTGTACACCCAATGCA